>NC_045616.1:29311805-30636448 GCF_009829155.1 Mustela erminea | reverse complement strand
AAACACATAACCTCAAGAATCAGAGTTTCCTACACATTTAGTGCCTCTTCTACCAAACGGTTGCCCAAAAGACTAACCCAACCTTCAATGGAGGCAGGACAAGTAGAATGCCCAAGTCACTGGGCAAGCTTCTATGTTTCAACGCTGCACAGCGGGACCCAGCCCAGGTAATTTACAGGCATGACACTTCAAGAGGGTGGCAAGCAGGGCAGAAGAGGACCAGAGAACGTAACCAGACCAACATGGCTCAAGACCATGCAGAATGAAGAACTACATGCTTCCCACTCTGGTTGCTCAGAAAGCCACACTCTTCCAATCTTGCCAAAAACAAGAGAAGCAGTGCTGTGGGAATTGAGAGAGTAGAGCTGTGACTTCACAGTAAGGGTCAGACGAGACAAGTGAACACCACCAGGTTAGAAGAATCAGTGGCAGTGAGATCTTCTCCTCCCCATTCAGACAAGGAGTATCCAATCAATCCAGTTCACACTGAGTTACCATGCAGAGATGCTTCTGTTTCTAGTGAATGACCTATTACGTGAGGAATTTAAGCCAAAACAGCCAGGCAAGCAATCTACTGAATCCTGAAACTAACAACCATTGGCCTCTGCATCCCACGTCTTGCAATCACTATATTCCAGAAACCCCAGGTCTAGTACTGGCTGTCTATAACCCTGGTTTTCTTTTTTTATTTTTTTAATAGGATGGTATCAAGTAATGGCATGATCTAGAATTTTATTGCAGTTACACTAACCCTTCTCCAATAATGAATCATCAACACATATAAATGGGACGTTAAAAGAAGACTTATTCAAAAATTATAATGCACATGCCAACAAAGCTTTAGCAGATATAGAACACTCACAAAAGCCAAACCTTGATTTCTGGAAAATAACTGAAGTGTATGGGCCACACCCACTGTTTTCACCCTTCTTCATGTTTAAAATCTATCACTGGTTCCTCTGGACTCCTGAACTAAGTTACCAACCCAGCCAGGCATTCAAGGCCTGGCTCTCCCGCCCCGGTCTCAGTGATACCCCCCCAGTTGCCCCATGTCACAGCCAGCTAAGACTAGGACATTTCTCAATACATCCAGCATTTCCCAACCTCCTCTCCTTGTTCAGGATCCACTACCATCATCCTCTGCTCTCCCGGCCACCCAGCACTCAGCTTGACCCACATGTGAATGCCGGGCTTGATGCCAGGCGGTGGAGCAGAAGACTCCATGCCCAGCATCAGTACACAGGGAATGGGATCCAAGTCTACAGAATGAGCAAAGTAAACACACAGAAACCTGAGTCAGATATTTCCTTGTGTAGTATATATGGAAATATCAAAGTGATCTAAATCTAAATAATTGATTCTGACAGACGGGGCTGATGTAATAAACAGATTTCTAAATGGGAACATGCTTCTGTCATCCCTCGATTGTGTCTGTAATGGAACTGTGGTCTCCGTGACAGATGTACTTTTAACATGTGGAATGACCATTTATATTTCAATGAAATGTAAGGACACAAAATAAATATGCCTGGTTAAGTCATCTGGAAGTAGACAAATATTAAAGCCAGTACAAACAACCACGATGTATCTTTATCTTCCGATAGTTACACTCTGAGTAAATGGAAGAAATACTCCGCATTATATAATACTTGATATACTCTTCTGGAACTGTGGGGAGAATGTGTTTTAACATCTGCTCTGACGTTTAGCCTATACGTTGTGAAACTTTAGTCATCTCGGCTTTTTTAAAAAAGAGGAAAAAAAGCCTTAAATAACATGCTTTTGGCTACCAGGAGTATTGTGACTGAGAATTTACTTCGCCTATAAGATGAAATGTCAGATTCCAAAAGGAAGGGAACAAAATCAGTGCAAATCCAAAGCCGCTCGCCCCACTAAATAAATGATATCACTAAGTGAGTTTACGGGAGTTCTAATCTCGGAGGCTGGTAGCAAAGATAGCAATGCTAAGAAATGCCTCCCTAAAGTAATTAGGAAAACAATGTTTCACTTTACTACTATCCTCCAAACACCACATCTATAAATTCTTATAAGCAGAACCCTCCCCCAGTATTTATGACATGTAAGCCCACTGTGACAACAAATTTGCCAGGCAAAACCTGAGTTTCTCCACTGTTGTTCAACTAGCAATGTTGCCCATAAATATGCAAAATTTAGTATCCATTTGTCCATGTAGTTTAAAAAATAATAATCACACAAACCTGTTAGATTAAGTCACCTGGGTAGCTCTTGCTTCTGGAAATGACATCAATTTTTGTTTTCCCCATGGGATTTCCACTGAAAGACCCTTGAAGAGCAAACCAAAGCAATCTCTCATGTTCTCTCTTTTGTCTGATTTTTTTTCACCCAATTGAACATTTTAAGTGTTTAACTTAAATGTGCGGATTGAATTCAGCCCTTGCCACAGTATCTTTGGAGGAACAAATGACACAAGGCCAACAAGACATACACCACCAGGATAATAGTTTGTTTGGAATCCGGGGTACGAAACAAAACTCCTAGTGATTAATGCTGAAGTTGTGTTACCACCCTGCGAACTTCCCAGGGGGTACGGCTTCTCAGTTTCAGGAACACATGTCTGACCGAGCCTCATAGTTTTATTTTCATCCCCTTGCTTGAAATGATGGAAAATCCGAAGGGATCCAAGCCATAAAGAACTCCTACTGAGACAATTTAGAACTCATTCAATCACAGCAACTGCCACTTAGAAAGGGGGGGGGGGGGGAGTCACCAGGAGTAAAGGCCAACAATGTAATCAGCATCTAATGGGATCAGAAAATGTCTGAAGTCTGGGCTTCACAACGTCGCTGAGGCCAAGGAGAACAGCGTTATTTCAGAGGTTTTAGAAAAAGATCTTATGAAAAAGGCTTTGGGATAAGGTCCTAACCAAATACATTCCCCAAGGGGAAGATGAGGAGCAAAAAGAATGGAGTTTGGGGAGAAAAGAGAAACATTTGGATTTGGTTGTCAAAAGATGGTTTATATTAGAAGAGAATTTGATAAACAAGTGTAGGAAAGAGCACTGAACCAGAATTTCGGGGCTATCCCAAACAACTCAGATTCTAAAGGTTTCAGCATTCCAGAGACAGTTAAAAAAGGTTTCTACATGCTTGCCCCAGTTAGAAATTTAGTACGGTGAGATTCCCTCCCCACTGAAACATTTTTTTTTCCAATTGGTAGATGGGAAGTCAATTCATTCTTCCAAGAGCAATTTCTTGTAAGAAGTAGTCTCACCTTCATTTAGAGGAAGAAGGACATAAAGGGGAAGGAAAAGTAGAAAGAAAAGCAGCGATGCATTATGGTACTAAAAGGAATTCAGAGTATGTCTTCCAGATTGAGGGGTGGGGCAGGGAAGCAGGGTGGATTTAATTTTAGAACAGGAAGGCCAAGTTAATGGTTTGGTAAGTGCCTGCTATTGCCAATTCAACCAGGAATTCAGGGGGAATGGAAGGAAGAGGCAGCTCATCCCATTTAGGACACAGACAGAGGCTGAGAGTCAAGGAAACGAGTCCTAAGAGGAGATACTGTCATTTGTCTCAGTTAGGCTTTTCATTATTTTCTGAAAGTGGTCTCATCACTTTCTGTGACTGTAAGGAAAAATCCTTCCCCTTTATTTTGGAACTCTCTCTCTCTCTATTGTCTTTATCAAGTTATATATTGCTTTCGTAAACCACTCTATACCCCCGCGTATTCATAACAGGGACGGGGAGGCTGCACTGCAGATATCGTTCCCAAACCTGATCATCGGAGCCACTCGTGTAACGTTAGGGTTAGGACCTGAAAAACAACCTCCGCTCCCTTCATATTGAAGCATGCAAAAACCAAGCCCCAGAGAGCTCAGGAGACACGGGGAGGTTCTCGGTGACTTTTAGAACCGGAGTGAGATTCTAAGGCAATTTTCCTCACTCAGTTCATTGTTCAGTCCATTACAGAGCCTATTCTATCTTGGTCCTCAAATAACTTGTTGAAAAGAAAGATGTTGGACAATGGAGATGTAATCTTGAAAGAGGGTTTTTCCTCTAGCTCAACCTCAGTCTGTACTTTTCTGACTGATGAAGTTCTTTCCAGCTCATCTCTTAACTCAGGCAAACGACCTGACGGCCAAAACACCCTCACACCCCCAGGATGGGAACAGAATGAAACCACCCCCTCAGGCAGTAAGGGTTGCCCTGAGCCCGCAAGACCCCACATGATTGACCCCAAGATAATGATCCAGCTGACCTTTATTACCCATTTGCTTGTGCCCATGGACCTCTGTCCCACATTTCCCTAAATATAACTAGAAGTCTTTTCAGCACTTTGTGGACAATTGACCTAAGTCCACTATCTTCCCAGTGTTGCTCTCACTGAAATAAATTCCTTTCTTGCTTCACCACCACTTGTCATCTTTGGATTTTGTCAGCTTTGAGTGGTCAAACCTCATCTGACTGGGACCCCCAGAGCCAAGTGCCCTTGCAGACTTGGGCTCTGGTTACATTCATAAGACACAATTACTGCCCTGGAACAGTTGACAACTATTGAAGAAGACCGGGATATACATGAAAACACAGGTGAGGGGTGCCTGGGTGGCTCAGTCATTAAGCCTCTGCCTTCAGCTCAGGTCATGATCCCAAGGTCCTGGGATCAAGCACCACATCAGGCTCCCCCCTCGGTGAGAAGCCTGCTTTCCCTCTCTCATTCCCCCTGCTTGTGTTCCTGTTCTGTCAAATAAATTAAACACACACACACACACACACACACACACACAGGACAATATGGTTAGCTAAAGTCCTACAGGAATCCAGAAGAGGGAGCCTTTGCCAAGGGCAGGGCAGGGGCAAATGAGGAGGGCTTTGCGACAGTGGGGAGCACATGGTGGACAAAGAGCACAGCACAGGCGAGGGCCGCAAGGGGGAACTCTAAGTGGGGGAGGGCTGTGGGGTTACAGTCCCATCCCCCGCACACAAATACATTGAAACGGTTCATGACATTTTTCAGAAAACGGAGAACAGTGTGAACAGGGATGAGAAGGAAATAGAAAAGCTATAGAAGGCTTTGAAGGACAGGCTAAGGAATTTATACTTCTCTTACCAGAGAGCCAAGAAAAATTTCTGCCAGGTACCGATAGAAGTTTTAGCAGAAATGAAAGTGCTCTATGCAAGGCGGCATTTTAAGGAGAACAGAACTGGAAATGCAGAATAAGATAGAAGAAGACTGACACTAGGGAAATCTTCGAGGAGACCAGCAGTTAAGGTGTTAGATGGGGGAGCTCAGCGAAGAGAAGAATGAATAGATCTGAGAAAGAACATTCAGAGAATGGCCTGTGGGACAGGACCGTCAGGTGGACGTGGGGCAGGATGAAAGAGATGGAGGAATCCAAGAAAGCGACATCTTCACTCTCAGGTATGGGAGGATGGGGTCTCCACGACCAGAGAGAAAGATGTCAGGGATAACCTGACAGGTGGCGGGGGTAGAGTGTAGGTACATATAAAGACAGATCCAAAAAGGAGGCAGAGATCAATCAGATGCTGAACTACAGCTCTGCAAAACTCTAGGAAGTGTAGTGTTGGGAATTATACAGAAGTAATATCCGAGCCCTGATGGTGAAGGAGTTATCCAAGGAGTTCCAGAGCTCAGCCTGGGGGACACCCCATTGTTAGGGCCCAGTAAGAAGCAGGAACACTCAGGAAAGGGGACAGAGAGGGAAAAGCCTCAAGAGGAGGCTAAGGGGGCGCCTGGGTGGCTCAGTGGTCATGATCCCAGGGTCCTGGGATCAAGCCCCACATGGGGCTCTCTGTTCAGCAGGGAGCCTGCATCCACCACCACCACCACCCCCTGCTGCCTCTCTGCCTACTTGTGATCTGTCAAATAAATAAAATCTTAAAAAAAAAAAAAAAGAGGTGGCTAAGAATGAAGACAGCATAAGAGAAAGCCAAAAAGAGATTCACAAATCAGTATTATTAAATGTCCAAGGAATCAAAGTCCATGAACACAGAGAAAACGATTTGGGGGAGATGACTGGAAGATGATGGGTATTAGAAGAAAAAGGTAAGAACGCTGATGTTAAGCAATAAAGGGGTCCAAAAGGTGATATGGGAACCTCAACAATCTCCACTGGTCATCTGTAAGGAAATTATAAAATCAGCACGATCTGAAAGGCGGGGAGATGCAGCAGGAGGCTCTGTGCACTGATTCAGGAAACTGGAGGTCTGACAGTGTCACCAGCTCCGTGGTGCTGAGCAGGAAAGGGTGCCACGCGCTGTGCTAAGTTTTTCACCTGTGTTAATGAACTCGACCTCCGCAACAGGCCAACAGAGCGAACCCTACTAGCTCCATTTCTTTTTTTTTTCTTTTAACTGCAGAAAATGAAGCACTGAGAAGTTCTACGTGACCAAGAACACAAGCTAATAAAGTATTAGCTTAATTAAACTATTAAGACCGAAGCCTTGAGGGCCCCTTAGCCACACTGCTCGTCTCTCGAAGGTTCTGTGTGGCCTTGAGCTTCAGGGTTCTCACCTATAAAACAGGACTAGACTTCGCTGATGCGCGTAAGACTTCCAGCCTTAACATTCTGAGATTCTCAGGCTCTGGGTTACAGGAGGTCTTTGCCAAGGCTTCCCTCAAGACCCAGCTTCCCTCTCTTGGCCTCTTTACGTCTCAGCAAAGGGCTCTGCTGTATTTGTAAGCCAGGTGCCCAAAAGAGTGGCTTACCCTCTGCCGGTCATCGCCTTGCTTTCAACAAGCAGCTAGAGATCAGAGTCAGGCAGGGGAATGTGAATTAGATCAAGTACAATACCCAGTTTTATTGCCTGTGACCATCCCTCGGTGCCCGGTTAAATATACCAATCAATGTGATATGTAAGCGAAGTAGAAATAGGTGGGCAGTGTGTAAGAGATATCTGGCTGCTTCCTGAATTGCCTTAATGTTGGAACTCTGCTGATTTTCAAAATGCTAAAAGGGACACAGGTCAAGCTATCTTGGGCCAAAGCACTGAGCAAGGACGGTTCTGAATCGTCAAGCTATTGCCACCTTCCCACTCCACAGCTGACAGGACAGTTCTAACACAGACACATTCCCCGCTCCAGGAACAGGATGGAACAATACTCTGCTTCTGGGCGCACGTAAAGCAACCCCTCCCTTGTTTAAATGCCCGATTAGACACCACCCTGCGGCTTCGGAAAGGGAATGCTTAGCGGATGTCGGGCGGAGCCAACTGCCTGTTGTTTACAGCTCTTCTCCAAATGTCAATCTCAACAACATAAAGATCCCATTTAGAACCAAATAAAACACAGAAAATCAGAAGGTCGGCAGAGAGGTGAGGACAGGAAGACTTCCCCACTTTACCGAAGACAAGTCAGAAGATCAACAGTTCCTCAAGGACCCCTCTCCCCAGGGTCTAAACATATCCTACGCTTTTCTTTCACAGTTTTCTGTGATGACAAGGTTTCCTGTCACGTCTGACAAACCCTTACGCTCGACCTGCCCTGCGAGTCCATCCTTTCCAGCCTCCGTCCAGCTCTGGGTGCATTAGCTACTTCCTGTCCTTTGTATCTTCTCTTGCTTCCTCCTGGCTCACCCCACAAACATGTTTGGGGGGCGGTGTTGGCTGCTTCTGCTTGTGTCTGTGTATTCAGGGCAAGCGGAGTACACATGGGACTGTTGGGTGTCAGCGGCAGAAAGGACAGCCATGCCGAGCAGCAGGCATGACATCCATACCCACTCGATCCAGACCGGGCCAGTATGGCAGAGGCCCTCTGACCTGCTGTCCCTCTGGTGTCCCCATCTACCTCCCAACCCTTCAGTGTTGCAATCCACCAAACTAATCCTCTACGACTTAAGACGTGCCATGTTACTAGCCTCTTCAGACCCCAGAACAGTCTTCAAGGCAGGGAGGGTGGTAAAAAGATGAAAGAAAATATTGCTCAATTTCAGAAACCACTACCCAACAGTAAGAGAAACTTCCAGAAGGAACAGAACTTCCCTGGCATTCTGAAAAGCAGAGAAGATGGTCTCCCCACAAAGCCAGTCTGGCTTCTCATGGTGTTTCCAGAAGCACTGTGTACAGCAGGAATTAAAGACGGTCAGGAAGACTCCCCATAGTCAGTTGTTACACAGGACATTCTGCCATTACCTCAGGGAGGAAGAGGCCAATGGTGTCTCTGATCAGACTGCCACTGAGGAGCATCTTCCCCAAGATTCTATCTCTCTCAAGCCAAGGTAATGAGAGTAAATGATTGCTCGAATGTCAGAGATGGGAACACTGCCTAAAAGACCATCAGGCAGTTTAACTGCCTCAGTTTATACAAAAAGGAAAAGGAAATAGAGAAGAAATTTGCTCAAAGGTCACACAGCAAGACAGAGACCGAGCTGGGACTGGAACCCGTGTTTCTTGGGCCATCATTCCAATTTATCCCACTGCCACAGTACAGGCACAGCTGCCCTAGGTCTGTCCTCCTCCACGTGGAGACATAAATCAGAGTCACTTAGCTTACTAGAACCTTTCTGTGACCATGTGTTCTTCGCTATTGGAATCTTAACATCAGTCACAAAGTTATGTCACCCAACTCCTGAGAAGTGTGTGGAACGGTTTATGTAAGCAGGATGGGGGAATTCAGATCAAATACTCAGTGAGTGACTCAAAACTGGAGACAAAGGCGGCCAACACTGGAAAATGTATGTGGCTTTTTTCTAACGGGCTGGGTTCCAAGGCTATGTAATGCTACTCCCTCCACTTCCTACGTCCTGATGACTGGAAATCTTGGGGTTAGTCCAAGGTCGATCTACACAAGCACAAAGGGAACTCCCTAGGAAGGTCTTAGGGAAACATGCCCCCCACAAAAGAGGTAAATTTCAGGCATATCCTCCCAATAAAATATCTCAAGTGACAATGTTTTTTCCAACTATTATGCTGCAACAAACGATTTATACCTTTTCCTTATTAACTTAAGGGGCAGAGATTTCATCCAGAAGGCTTCCTTAGGGTACTTCTTCAACAATACCATCAAAACTGTTTTATTCGGTTCCACTTTCCTCCATGTTAATACATTACCATTGTTCTTAGGAAAATAAAGTGACCCCATCTCTTAGCTTATGGACTTCAGAAGAATGCTAGTGATCTCCTCACCACCTTTGTGAATGGCAGAGGTGCTAACCACAGCATCAGGAATATGTAGTTCAGTCTGGCCAAGCTAGAAGGTATTCCCTTTAATACTTGTCAATCAGGGCTGCCTATTTTTTTCTTTTTAAATAAAAACATTGGTATTCCCTAGGTTGGATTTCAACTTTAAGGATTAAAGTTTCCCTATGATCCCATTCATTTGGGCTTAGAGAAACACACACACACACACAAGAAAGTGTACTAAAAGAAACCTGGATAGCTTCTCTGATAGTATGGAATCTTCTAGAGCTAAATCTTTACAGCCAGGATGAGTGACGCAGGACAGGAGAGGCTTGGTGGATAACAACACAAATCAAGATGGCAGGGCCAAGTTCACATGCAGACACATTGCGGTAGGGGCTGTGGCCAAGCGGAGAAGGTATGGCCCATCTACAGGGGTGGTAGCTGTGAAGACTTAGCCCACTACGACCGTGAGGAAGACCCCTGCACTGTAGCCAGATCTTCCTCTTTCTCAAGAGAAGCCACTAATCCAGGTTTGGGGGATAATTTCCATTTTTTTAAAATGTCAGCTCAAGTTGAAAACAAAACACTGTGCCCAACCAAATATGCCCAACGGCTAGATTTGGTTGTTGAGTTTCCAGTCTGCTACAGGAAAAGGGAATAATACATATTCAATGACTAAGATACTCGTAAAATTCCTTTACAATGTTAGGCTCAGAAACCCTCCAGTGGCCTGAGGAAATGTGTAAAAGGAATAGGAACATGAGCAGAGACAGCAAATTATTAAAGTTTCATTGACTTGGGGGATAATGAAAGCATTTGGAATCTCTGTGAAGTCACTGGGTTAATGCAAATAAAACCCCACCCTTCATCCACTACAAAAGTCAGCCAAGAGGCCTGTTCTCCTCCATCACTCTCTTTGCCCCCATTTATTCCAGCCATCCCTGACATCCTACCCAAACAGGGGCAAGCCCCAAGAGCACCTGCCCCTTGTTCCCATCCTGAGACCTCGGTGCAGAGCTCACCCATTGCCTAGACCACTGCAGCCGCTATGGGACCCCCAGACTCGTTTCCCTCTCCTTCTGCCTCTCTCCAACCCTGGTCCCTTCTACAGAAAACTACTAAAGTGATTTTTCTTCAGTGGACCAATCATAAATCCTCTGGAAGCAGGAAGGAACTGTGAACCGTGGTTGCTCCCAGAAAGGGAACCTGGAGAACAGAAAACCTGGGATTGAAGAAGCCTTACTTGCCCCCTGCAGCTCCTTCTGTGCTTTTTGAATTTTGTTTTCACCGTAGGAATATCAAGTTCTCAAAAACAGAGTAAGTTTTTCAAAGTGTAGTATCCCAGAGCTTCTGGAGTAAGAAGTAAAACATTTCCCCATCCCAACCCAGAAGGGCTCATCCGTGGACTTAATTATTTTAATAAGTGGGATGAGCGCGTATTGAGAAATAAAGCAGAGGAGAGCTTGGGACACAAGCAGGTAAAACCAAGAGCAGAGTTGGCGGGAGCGGAGACAAGCGTAGAGACTGAGAGTCTAAAGCAAGACTACAGAATGGGGGCCCAGCTTGAGCCTTCCTTAGCTTATGAGGGTAGGATAGGATAATCCCCTGGTCTGAAGTCAGACATCTGCTCTCCAAAACAAGAAAACGATCTGCAGGGAAGGAAGGCAGCCCTCAATGGGGACCTCTTCTCTGATACTGATTGAACCTCAACACAGCCTGCTGCCTCACCTTGATACACCCTAAACTGAAACCTGCTCTTGGATGTACTGAGTCCTCAGTTTCAGAACACACAGCCAGCCCTGCCAATGAAGGAAAAGGTCAGCACAGGCAAATGTTTGGGAGAGATGAAGTCTGCTACCTACAACCATAACCCTAGTCTTTCATTTGTAAATATGGATAGGTAACTAAGGACCACCAGATTTGAGAAATGCTAAAAGAACAAAAGAGAAAGACAAGTATGAAACAGACAGACCTCACTCAGAGAAAAGAGACAGTAATCCAAGAAGCAGAGAATGCAGGGGACAGGGTATCTGAGTGCAGTCAAAGACATCAGAAAACACATCATACATACATCAAACATATTATGAAAAGGAGAAGAACACAGAAATTAAAATTTGACTTTTGAAGTTAACAATTCCATAGAAGGGCCAAATAGAAGAGTGATGAAATTCCCAGAAAACCAGCTGGCAGGGGTAGGGAGAGCAGAGACAGAAATTTTGATAAGGTAACATGGGAGTTAACCTAGGAAATCTGATGACACTCTACGGAATTTACCCCCCAAACATGGGGGTGGAGGAAAATCATGGAAAGGAAGTAATGAAAGAAAGAAGAGGTTCCCAAGAGCTGAAAAACAATCTTTCCAGTAGAAGAGCCCACAGGTACTGAGTAGGACATATGAAAAAAGATTCTCATGAAAGTTCAAAATGTCAAGAAGAAAACATTCTAACCTTGCAAAGAAAAGTCCGTATGAAGGCACAAGACTTAGCAACACTGGCAGCTCGAAAGAAATTCCTTTCATATGCTGAGGGAAAATTATTTTCAATTTAGCATTTCATACCCAGCCAAATTACCAATTACATATAAAGGCAAATAAGCATGAGTTCAAAGTATGCTTGCCACGCACTCTCTCTGAAAACTTATTTCAAAATACGCTGCAGCAAAATTAAAAATATGTCTAAGAGGAAGATATAGAATCCAAGAAAAAGTAGAATAAAAGGAAAAGAAATTTCAGGATGACAGCTGTGTAAGCAGGTCGTAGGAAGCAGTTAGTTAATGGAAAAAAATTCCAAAAAGTTGTATAATTGAGAGAATATATTATTCTAGTGTCAAGAGAAAGAAAACATGTTACTTTTGCCAATGGAAAGGCAATTAGAAGGTCCAGGAATTATGGGGCTACACAAGACTGTCATGGTCTATATATGAAACAAAAGTGTACCATGGTCCTGAGCAAATGACCACACTAAAGAGAGAATTCGACTTAGGTGATCAGACTCTCTCCCTTCCAATGACATACACATAGTAACATAGATTTCTATCTTCATGGCCCATTTAAACAGCACCTTAAAAGATGTATCTGAGCCTCTGGCTAGCCAAGAAAAAAAGCAAACCGTCTCCTGGATTTTCACAAATTAAGAGCATGAAAGATGCTGTTTGTAGGCTGAGGAAACCTCCACTTCGCATCCTTGATTTCTTAACCTCCTTTGCAGTGACCACAGTTAGAGCCCAGGTCCTTGGGGTGGTTTCCTTTAGGATCAAAAAGGCCAAGACTTGGGGCGCCTGGGTAGCTCAGTGAGTTAAAGCCTCTGCCTTCGGCTCAGGTCATGATCTCAGGGTCCTGGGATAGAGCCCTGAGTCGGCTCTCTGCTCAGTGCAGAGCCTGCTTCCCCCTCTCTCTCTCTGCCTACTTGTGATCTCTGTCTGTCAAATAAATAAATAAGAATCTTAAAAAAAAAAAAAAAAAAGGCCAAGACTTGCTAAAAAGAAAGGCTTGCCCTTTTCCCTTTCCTGTTTTTCCCACCATTTTCCTTCTGGGGTTAAAAGCCGCACAATAAAAATGGCGGGCATGAGGGGTGCCTGTGTGGCTCAGTCCGCTAAGCTTCTGCCTTCAGCTCAGGTCATGGCCCCAGGGTCCTGGAATTGTGCCCCACATCAGGCTCCCTGCTCAGCAGGGCGTTTGCTTCTCCCTCTCCCTCCCTCTGCTTGTGCGTGCTCTAGCTCTTGTCATTCAAATAAAATCTTAAAAAAAAAAAAAAAAAGAGAGAAAGAAAGAAAAGAATGGTGGGCGTCAAGTTTGAGAATCCAAAATGACCTCCATGAGTGCCTCTATCAGCCTTGGATGGACTTCCTTTGCACTCCTTGTAACCTTTGTCTATTAAAGATGTTAGCTACATGTCTGTTATTGTTGGGGAACACTTGCCTAATTACTTAACAAGTAATCGGTTTGCATTTTGAATGAAACGCAGTTTGAGCTAGGTTTCTGTCACCTGCAAGCCAGAAAGTAATACATACCCTCTTTGTTTGCACTTTGCTCCAAAGGACAAGGAGTCACAGTCAAAGACCCAATCTTTTCCCTTCAGCCTTGAGAGGAATGGGATGCTGTGTAGCATCCCACAGAGCTTTCATTTAATTACTTACCTGGTCCCAACCACAGGCTAATTCCTGCACTGAACACACGACACCAAGTTAACAAGACACCACGTTTGTCCACATGGGTCTCACTAAAACGGGGCAGAGAATTTACAAACACACAAAATATTGCCAGAGTATGGGATTATGTTTTGCAAGTCCAGTGAAGGGAGTAATTTAGATCCTTTTAGTAGTATTTTAAAACATTGCAAATTCCCAAATTCAAGAGTGTTCAGTCGGGTTCACATCAACATTTCATTCACCACTCATCTCTCCATTATTCAGTGAACAATGGTACAGAAAAGCCAAAATAATGTTTTCCTTTAATGATTTTGTATTTTAAACTGGGTGTCTATTGTTCTGGTAATTTGCCACACCCAAATAAACCAAATCCAAAAAGAAGGTTCTAACTCAAAACACCATGATATTTAGCTGTGCCAACCCTATTCTCTTTAGTAGGGCTACTCCTGTTTCTCCCCAGTTTCCATGCAAGAGGCAGCTAGCTGACCCCACCACTCTAACTGAATCAAAGCCTATCCTCATCCTAGTACTGTTTCTTTGAATCACTTAACAGTATTTGTTAAATGAGCATCTACTATAGCAGATGCCCTGCCAGATGTCATGGATATCCTAGAATGTAAGACAATACTTGCCTTCAAAGGGCTTCTGTCTACAGATAGCAGGGCAGGGCAAGGGTTCAGAGAACAAAGTCACCAAGATGTTACAATACAGTATATGAAGTTCTACGAAGGGGAAATTCAAGAGTACTATGGAAATACAGAGCAGGGATGTGGAGGGGAAAGGAAAAGAAAGGAACATTGGAGAAGGAGCCCTAGAAAAAAATAAGGGATGCTTAGGATGGGTTCTCCAGATAGAAGGACTAGAGGTAAGACAGGACATGGTATAGTCAAGAAACTTGAAGTTCAAGTTCAAGGAACTTATCTACCTGGATATGGAGGGAGACAGTCCTATCACTACTGAAATTAAGAATTCTAGGGGCGCCTGGGTGGCTCAGTGGGTTGAGGCCTCTGCCTTCGGCTCGGGTCATGATCCCAGGGTCCTGGGATCCAGCCCCGCATTGGGCTTTCTGCTCAGCGGGGAGCCTGCTTCCTCCTTTCTCTCTGCCTGCCTCTCAGCCTACTTGTAATCTCTGCCTGTCAAATAAATAAAATCTTTAAAAAAAAAGAAAAAGAAAAAAGAAAAAAAAAGAATTCTAGGGAGTACAGGTTTGAGATATTCAGACCAGATTCCAGGGGGTAGTCCTCTAAGCTGAGAGTTGGACGTTACTGCAGACACTTTTCTGTCTTCCAACCTGACACACTCAGCGCAGCCTCAAACCAGAGAAGAGTCACTGTGGCCTTCAAACCTGGGTTAATGCCAGTTCTTGCTTTGTTTCTACCCCATACCAACGTTTTGCTTACCTTGCAGGAAACTTCTCGCTTGTAAAGCAAAACCCGGAAGTCATTCTGAGAGTCAGATGTCAACATCCCTTGACTTCTCCAAGGTAACTAACTTCAATTCATCTTTGGAGCAGGATGTAAGACCTGGCAGGAGGCTATCAAGCTCCATGACCCTCCCTTCCTGTCTCTGTTGTCAGCAAATCAGTGTCCCAAACTCATCTCTTTTTGCCTTCTACCTCCTACCTTGTTGGTAGAGACTACCAGAAGTTTGTGGTATCAAGACACAGAGGCAGCTGCGTCTTATAGGGCTGAGCACGTTCACTTGTAAGATTCAGGGAACTCAGGCATACCCTCCAGGCTCCACTCCCAGTCGCCCAGCAGGGTGCATGGGACTGGAGAGCACCAGGTGCTATATAGACCCTGGGTGGAGAAGGGAAACCTCTTCCTTTAAGGGAGGGAGAGAGGACAGATGGGCAGACGGCACCACTGCAGAAAATAACTGCAGACTGGTGACAAGCTGAGGAAGTCACAATTCAATGGCTCTGTGAAGCAGGGGGCAAGGGCCGCTGCTGAAACGGACAGACGTGATCAGATAGGAGTGCAGAAAAGATAGCAAATAACCATTGTGGTGAAGGGCAGAGAGAGCCGTCCAGGGCGGTGTTTGTCAGTGAGCTGGTGCTGAGGGAGATAAAACCAGTACTCTTTAAAAAGGGACTTAAATGGGCGCCTGGGTGGCTCAGTAGGTTGAAGCCTCTGCCTTCGTCTCAGGTCATGATCCCAGAGTCCTGGGATCCAGCCCTGCATCAGGCTCTCTGCTCAGGTGGGAGCCTGCTTCCCTTCCTCTCTCTTTGCCTGTCTGTCTGCCTGCTTGTGCTCGCTCTCTCTCTGTCAAATAAATAAAATATATTTTTTTAAAGATTTTATTTATTTATAAATAAATAAATATTCAACCCACTGAGCCACCCAGGTGCCCCTAAATAATTTTTTTTTAAAAACGGACTTAAAAAAATGAGAGCACATTGCATATAATAAAAGCAATCATCTTGTATAGAATGAAATTAATATAACACGTCTGTGTGGATACGGAATCATGGTATCAAAGTGTTCTTTCCGTGGGTGGCAATCAAAATACTGAGAAGCCAACAGACGAGCACAAACCGAAGGAATGGCTCACCCACACTGTAAGGATTTGTGCCTCACACCTGGTAATTAAATTGAAAGACTCCTGTTAAATGCAGTGACTCAGGGAGGGAGCGCATATAAAAACACATAAAGTAATACATCTTGTAACTTATTCCGCTTAATTATGCTAATTAAAACTTTTAAGGTAATTTGACAGTATATTAAGGGACTGCACTCCCCGCTTGACCACGTAATTACGCTCTTTGCTATCCATTAAAATTCTTCTATCAAAGGATCTTTAAGTGATCTATTTAGCTTGTAAGATAGATCACGTGCTGGGTGTAAAAAGGTTAAAAGGTGTTTTATTTTAAAACCACCCACATTTTATGATTTACAATAGCAAAAAGCAAGACAAACCTGCCCCCCACAAAACCCATTTTTTAAATGATTTTATTTATTTATTTATTTGACAAAGAGCTCACAAGTAGGCAGAGAGATGGGGGGGGGGGTGCGCAGCAGGCTCCCCACTGAGCAGAGAGCCCAAAGCTGGGCTCAATCCCAAGACCCTGAGATCATGACCCGAGCCGAAGGCAGAGGCTTTAACCCACTGTGCCACCCGGTGCCCCACAAAACCCCATTCTTGTTAAATACTGATGACTAAAGTCAAATAAATTCTCTTAGAAGGGTACTCCTCCACCCCCATAAGAACTATTAAAATGACTCCATTACAGAGAAATGCATTTATTTACCATCCTCCATCACTTGAGAGATGCCCTGTTGTTACAGATGAATCCCACCTGAAACAGCCAAAAAAATGAACATTCTCATTTAGGCAAATTGTGACTACTACTCAGAGAGCAAGGCTGTCCTTCAAAATCATTCAGCCCCGACTTCTAATTCCATGTGTCTACTTCTCGGGTTAGAAGACAGCCAACCTTGGAGAAAACAGTTGCCAGGAAAGGGATGCTTGCTACTCCCACCCCCAAGTCATTTAAGGGCTCATTATCATTTACCACAAGAAAACAAAATCAATGGGAAAGCAGGTTGCTCTTCATACGCTTCAAAAATCATTTGCAAAGAGAGCTATGAAGCACTTGTTCCTTTCTCTCCAGGAATCAGCTTGTACCTTGGCGGGGGGGAGGAGCAGAGGGAAGCCCATGGCTGTTATTCTTCCCTCTAAGAGGTTCCAACCCCTAGCACAATTAATCATCACAATCAAAGTGAATAAAAGCTACTTCCTATGAATGACCCTGTTCTGGGTACCACAGAATGCAATGTTTCACTCAAGTAAATATTTATGTCTAGGAAAAGTTACACCTCGACTTAACCAAAATGTATCAACAAGTTCTCACCGCAGAAAGACACTCAAGCAGATAGAAAAAGATGAATCACTGACCTGATTAATGAACATTATCTCTCAAGGTGGCCTGGATTCATTATAAATTCATGAGTAGAAACAGGAAATCAATGAGCTCCAAATCTGGGGGGGGGGGGGGGTATTCAACACAGAAATTCCTCTAACCTAGTGGTTTTCAAACATTTTGGTATCAGGAATCTTTAATGCTCAAATTACTGAGGTCCTCGAAGACCTTGGTCATGTGGGTTATAATTATTACCAATCACCGCATCCAAGATTAACTAAGAAATTTTTCAAATATGTATTTGATTAAAAATAATTTAAATTGCACATCAACATAAAATACTTTTAATAAAAGGTAGATCTGCCAAAAGAAAAAGATTGAGTAAGAAGAATGGCACTGTCTTGCATTTTCGCACCTCACTTCAACTTCCAGGCTAATAGAAAACAGTAGAGTATCCTGCTTCCTTCTGCATACACATGCAATAGATTGTGTAGCTTCAAGTTCATGAAGAAAAATCATGGCCTCATGCAACTAAGTAGTGAGAAAAATGGAACGGGATTTTAATAGCCTTTTCAGATAACTGGATGTTCTTCTTTGGTATATCCCTGAAATCCACCAAGTAGTAATTCCTTCTTTTCTAACCACTCCACTGAAATCGGATTAATGTGCAAAAACTGTTCATAATATACACAACTGATGAGGGCATACAGTTTGGTGAGGGTAGTCTCTTACAAGTTAATGGCAGCAGCACCTGGGTGAAACAGTTGGGTGATCAACTCTTGGTTTCAGCTCAGGTCGTGATTTCAGGATCATGGGATCCAGCATGGAGTCTGCCTGTCCCTCTCTCTGCCCGCTGTCCTTCCCACACACACCCCCGCCCGCTCATGCTTGTGTGCTCTCTCGCGTGCTCTCACGCTCTCTCTCGAATAAATGAAATCTTTTGAATCACTCCTATTCTTTGAAAAGAATTTACAAACGAACACTCATGGATACCAAATTTAACACTGATGGGACAGCTTGACAAATATCTTCAACAAAAGCAGCTTGGGGTGGCGGGGTGCCTGGGTGGCTCAGTGGGTTAAAGCCTCTGCCTTCGGCTCAGGTCATGATCTCAGGATCCTGGGATCAAGCCCCACATCGGCCTCACTGCTCAGCAGGGAGCCTGCTTCCCCCTCTCCCTCTGCCCCCTGCTTTCTCTCTTTCTTGCTCTTAAATGAAATTAAAAAAAAATTTTTTTTTAATCAAATAAAAACAAAACACCTTGAGTTCAACATCACTGACACAAGCAAAAAAGAATGGAATACAAATCCGCTTCCATCCCATCCAACAGGAAACAAATGAGGCCCTGACTTTTGGCACAGGAGGTAAAAAGCGTGCCTTTCTTAAGATGTTTTCCCCCCCAAAGACTGTCCTTTTGTAATTTTGACAGAACAAAGGGGTTTTGTCCAAAATCCAAGACCTTTCCGCAAATCACTTCCTTTTACTACGGAGTGAACACAATGCTATAGAATTCGTCAAAGCTATTCTGGAACCATGATATTTGACATCATTTAATGTTACTGAAGTATACACAAAGCTACCAGATGATTTTTTTAAAAAAACTGAAAAACACATCCATCTATCAATCTGCTAATGAAGAACTGGTAATAAAGACAGATAAACCAACCCCCCACCAACTCAAAAGCATTAATTTTTTTTTTCAGGTCTGTCTTCCAACCTATTTTTTAAAAAATACAAGGTCCATGCAAAATCCAAAGTCCTGTTCTCTTACAGCTCCCTGAAACAAAGGTACCCTCTGGGAAGCTCTGGGCTTCCAGGCGCCTTCAATCTTGTAACATGTGACTATGAATTCAAGCTCAACAGATTTCCAGCAAAAATCATGTCAATTTCATGATTTCATGACTCTAGAACCACATTACTACTTGTACTTCAACTATCAGATGTGCTATCAGATAGAAAGGGGGGCAAGTCAAGGAATATACCCTTGACTTGGATTTTATGACAAAGGTTACCTTTGGTTGGGGGGGGGCGGGCATCAGACAATCATTTATTTATATATAAGTTACCTCTTCTTGACTACAAAATTCAGGGCTGAGCCCATGTCTTACGCCTTTATCTTCTCCTTGCTGATCACCACCACCACACACCCCCCCCTTTTTTTTTTAAGATTTTATTTATTTATTTGACAGAGAGAGAGACACAGCGGGAGAGGGAGCACAAGCAGGGGGAGTGGGAGAGGGAAAAACAGGCTTCCCGAAGAGCAGGAAGCCCCATGCTGGGCTCAACCCCAGGACCCTGGGATCATGACCTGATTGGGGAGGCAGACACTTAACAACTGAGCCACCCAGGCACCCCTGATAACTCCCCTTTTAAAAGATGGTACCTGCAGCTACTGTTTACTGAGCACTTAAGTACAAATATTTACATATTTCATCTCAATAAGCCCCATAGCAACCACAGACAGTAGAAACGGTTATCCTCTTTTTCTAGAGGGAAACTGAAGGAAAACTAGTCCCCAGTTAGCTTTTAGTTAACACAAGTAAGATACAAGCACAGGCTTGGCCCTAGACAAGTGGTTCTCAAACTCTGGTATGTGTCAGAATCACCAGGAGAGCCTGTTAAAAGGAATTCCTGGGCCCACCCCCTGATTTTCTGATTCAGTATGTCTGCAGTGAGGCCTGATAATTTGCATTTCTTACAAGCCACCCCCCAACCCCCCATGCTAAATGCTGCTCATCCAGGAACCACACGTTGAGAACTAGGGCTCTTAAACTACATCAGCCAACACAACCTTGCAGAGGGTTCCCTGTGCACGCAGAAAGCAAATGAAGGGTGATAACAGAGCCAACAAGTTTATATGGAATGAAAAGGTTGGAATTCTGACATTTTTCAAAATTCAATTCGAGAGGGGCGCCTGGGTGGCTCAGTGGGTTAAGCCACTGCCTTCAGCTCAGGTCATGATCTCGGAGTCCTGGGATGGAGCCCTGCATCGGGCTCTCTGCTCGGCAGGGAGCCTGCTTCCTCCTCTCTCTCTGCCTGCCTTTCTGCCTACTTGTGATTTCTCTCTGTCAAATAAATAAATAAAATCTTTTAAAAATTCGATTTGAGAAATGCTTTTTCCTACTTGTGTATTTTTCTCCTCTCTTTATGCCTTTCATGAAAATCTGCTTTGGGTTTCCATTTGCCCCATTGCACCACTGGGAAGCGTGCAGAGCAGAAGACACTACCCCTATCCCCCACACCACCCACCCACCCAAGCTGATAAGAAACCAAGAATACCCAGTTCTCCATGTGGTAGATGGGGAGTGTTCCCAAATCAGGGAAGAACAGAGAGACCAGCCCTAACAACAGGCTGTTGCTATCTCTTCTAGACCAACCAACAGTTAAGCAGGGTCTGCGGGAGCTGGAGATGGTAGACAGCCTTTCCACCTGACTGCTGGGGACCTGCAGCAAAATCTAAGTGACTGTGACAGAGAGGACCCTTAAAGGGAGTGGAAGCTGAAGGCCAAAGACAAAGGAAACGGAATGTACGAGAGGAGACACCTTCTCGGTACATTAACCCTGGATCAGATATTGGCTGCTCTACCCAAGAATCATAGCGAGGTTACTATTGACTAATCAATAGTGCCCCTGATTCACTTGGACAGCTGAAGAGCTACAGGTTCACGTAACAAACCTCCGCCTCATAAGCTGCGAAATTGGCACCGTTAAAACACAGCCCTTTCAAATTGTTTAAAACTCGCCTCCTGAGATGCACACGTATTCAGCAACATTTCATTTCTCAGAGTAACATAACTCAAGGACAGGGCAAAAAGACGGCAATAATTTTATTGCAGGGAAGCCACTCTGAAAAGTAAAAGCTGTAATACAGCTATTACCTAAGGGGTTATCTCCGGGAGCATCTTAATTTTCCCAAGACATCCACGGCGCGGCCAACAACAGCTCAACTCGAGAATGCCAATTCCACACAGATCAAGACACCAATCTCACACGTCAACGTGGCAAAAGCAACATAACCAAAGGGACTAAATGAGGAAAGAAAGAATACCAGTGGCTTCTATTTAAGGGGAAAGAGAAAGAAAAAGAGCCACCACCACCAGACGGAAGGTCAAACAATCGGACTCTGCGTCAGTCATGCGACATATTTGCTCCTTTCATTTAATAGGAAAGATCTATGAATGAAAAAGAGATGCTGGCTATTAGTGCTCTTTGGAAAGAAAAATTAAGTGAGCCACAAGGATGTGCTCTTTTGTATGTAAGACAGTTAATAAGGGAAATGCCTAATAACATAGCTTCCTACGTACAGTGTACTTACTGGGGATTTGGAGGACCTGGGACCCTCCTGCATGCTGGTGGAAATGTCAGGTGTCCCAACTGCTTCGAGAAACAATCTGCGTTTCTTAAAAAGTTAAACAGAGGAGCGCCTGGGTGGCTCAGTGGCTTAAGCCTCTGCCTTCAGCTTGGGTCATGATCTCAGGGTCCTGGGATCAAGCCTCACATCGGGCTCTCTGCTCGGCAGGGAGCCTGCTTCCCTTCCTCTCTCTCTCTGCCTGCTGCTCTGCCTACTTGTGATCTCTGTCTGTCAAATAAATAAACAAAATCTTAAAAAAAAAAGTTAAACAGATTCTTTCCAGGTGACCAGCTATCCCATTCCTAGATATTTACCCCAAAGAGATGACACCATAGAAAGACCTATTCTCAGATGTTAGCAGCAAATTCATTTGAAATGTCCAAAAAGTGGAAACAATTCAAACGTCCGTCAACAGATGACCAGATAAATTCCATTATAACGGAATACTACTCGGCCACAAGGAATGAATTACTGACACGTGTGACATGGATGAATCTTAAAATCGTTATACCAAATCAAAGAAGCTAGACCAAGAAAAAAAAAGTACCTATTATAAGATGCCACTTACATTAAATTCAGGAAAATGTAAACTAGTCTATAGGGACAGAAAGCAGATTTGTAGTTGTCCCAGAAAGAGAAGGGGGGGCGCCTGGGTGGCTCAGTGGGTTAAAGCCACTGCCTTCAGCTCAGGTCATGATCCCAGGGTCCTGGGATCAAGCCCCGCATCGGGCTCTCTGCTCAGCAGGGAGCCTGCTTCCTCCTCTCTCTGCCTGCCTCTCTGCCTACTTGTGATCTCCGTCTGTCAAATAAATAAATAAAATCTTTAAAAAAAAAAAAAAGAAAGAAAGAAAGAGAAGGGGAACGGGGAGCAGGGAGAGGAAAACTTCGGGGGATGATGGTTATGGTTATGCTTATGGTATATGGATATGGTATATGGATCGTGGACATGGTTTCACAGGTATATACATATCTCAAAACTTCTCAGCTCAGACACCTTAAATAAGTGCAATTCATTGTCAATTATACACATCAACAAAACATTTAAGAAGAAAAACATACTTAGATCTTTCAACTACTGAGTAAGAGAAGGTGTGAATTTCAGCAGCTAAAGCTCTGTAATTCTAATTCAGGCTGCACATAAAGCATTACACATTATTTTAGGAGCCCCGATTTCTCTCTTTGCCTGGGGAAACCGCCTCTACTCCAGGTCGATGCAGTGGACCTCAGTCATGGGCCAAGCGGCTAAGAGACTGGCCTGGCAGTTGTTAGTTCCCAGCTCTAAAACTGGCTCACTGAGCTTAAAAAACCTTCCTCCATCTCAAGGGTTGGTTAGAGCACTAGCCAGTCATCTTACAGAGATCTGGTGGGGTTAAGAGCTTGAAATAGTCAAGACTCAGGCCTTGCTGAAAACTGTTCTCACCCCCCTGAGCCATTATGGCAGAAGGGTCCCTCTGCCTCCAGGTCAAGCTCTAAGGGTCTACAAACTACAGCCGAATCCACCTCCCTGAGTGTTTTTGTATCACCCACAAGAAAGGTTTTTTCAATGTTTAAATGGTTCTTTACAAACAAAACAAAATAAATAAAACCAGTGTCTCATAACATGCAAAAATGACATGAATCTACGGTCTCGATGCCGGTAAATAAAGCTGTACTGGGACACAGCTTCCCCCTCTGTTTACATGGGTCCATGGTGGCTTTCATACTATGATGACAGAACTATGTTGCAACACAGCCTCTAGGACCCACAAAAAATTAAAACCCTTATTATCTGGCCCTCTATAGAAAATGTTTGCCTTCTTAGGGGCCCAATTCCTACGTGCCTCTGAGCATTGTGAGACCCTTAGAAAGTGAAGGCTAGAGACAGACCATTATAGTGAAAAGCAGCACAGTGGCCGTCTCACCCCAAACTGGTCTCTTTAACACACTTGTGATCACGCTTGTGATCTCTGTCAAATAAATAAATTAAATATTAAAAAAAAAAAAAATCTCAGACTGCTTTTCTTTTTTTTTTTTTTTTAAAGATTTTTATTTATTTATTTGACAGACAGATCACAAATAGGCAGAGAGGCAGGCAGAGAGAGAGGAAGAAGCAGGCTCCCCATTGAGCAGAGAACCTGATGCGGGGCTCGATCCCAGGACCCTGAGATCATGACCTGAGCCGAAGGCAGAGGCTTTAACCCACTGAGCCACCCAGGCGCCCCTCAGACTGCTTTTCTTTTTAAGATTTTATTTATGTGCAAGAGAGAGCAGGAGTAGGGAGGAGAGGATAAAGCAGGCTCCCTGTTAAGCAAGGAGCCCCCTGGGATGCTGACCTGTGGCTTAACCCACCGAGCCACCGAGGTGCCCCTCAGACACTACTTTTAACTGCTCTATTAGTTAGGGCTCCTTTGGTTGCAAGTTGCCAAGACTACATCGCCTGATTCTGCTCTTCCATGCACGTTGTCTCCATTCTTCCCTCACCGCAGACCAAGCCCTCTTCCCAGTTCATGAGCCACTGGGATTCACATCTCCCCTGCTTCAGAGACAATCAAGCTAGGAGTGAAATCATAGCCTGCTTCCAAATGGCCAGGGGATGGGTGAAACACAGGGCCCAGTACAGTAGTATAGAAAGCAGGGTGGTTCCCAAAGAACGAGGAGACATCTAGATGAACAATACTTTGAGCATCCACCTTGCCTACCAACACACAGGGGGACAACAAGTTATATGCATTTCAGAAGGGAGACAGTCAATCTCCTTCCAAGGCCAAGTCTAGTGAGACGCTCACACTATGGGGCAGTCTCAGGCAGTTGATCTCAACTTTTATTAAAACCGTAAGTCCCATGCCAATCCCATGCAAAGATGGATGTTCTTTTTCAAAGATTTATTTTCTTGAGAGAGAGAGAGAGCGAGCGAGCACATGTGCCCGCACACGCTGGAAGGGCAGAGGGAGAGGGGGAGGGGGTCTCAAGCAGACTCCGCACCCAGCACGAAGCCTAACACGGGGCTGGACGCCAGGACCCTGAGATCATGACCTGAGCCGACATCGAGAAGCAGACGCTTCACCGACGGCGCCAGCCAGGTGCCCCAAAATGGGATGTTCTTTTTTATGGCTCCCTTTGGTTTCATCCTGTCTCCTGGAAATCTGAAAAATATCCCAACTCAGAGGACCACCACCTCCACCTTCCATCTACATTTCCTGCTTCCCCTCTCCCTCTCCACCCTCTTGGTACTCCACTCACCACGACCACCGCCCACCCCGTAAGAATCACCCTCCTCTCCTTGGGGGGAGCCCTGGGAGGCGGGAGAAACCTAACACCAGAAAAATATTCAGACTAGATGCTCAATCTCCCAAAGTGGGACTCTTATTTACCCAGCAGCAATCAATTACACCCTTTACAGGAGCGTTTACACAATGTAGCAGGGCTCCTTACAAATACAGCCCAGCCAGTCCTTGGGAAAGTCCCATTATCGTACATCTGGCTTTATTTGTGTTTATTTGGGAGAGGGAGGGACAGCAGATGGGATCACACCAGTCCCTCCCATCGAGAGGCATCTCAGCACTCACAAAGCCTGTTCGTGCATCCTGCTGCCTGGGATGCGATCTCCAACATCCCAGCAGGAGACCTAACCATAGCGCACAGGCAAGCACACCAGAACCCTAGGGCTCAGAGTGACTGGGTGTCCAGGTCAAGCCGACATGAGAGAGCGCAGAATCTTGGTCTGGGATTTGGGTCGTATTTCCAGCCCAGGACACTTTGTTATGTTTTACTTCGTGTGGGGGGGGGGGGGGGGGGGGGGGGAGGGGTGCATGCACCCGTTTAATTTTTGTTTTTGTTTTTTGTTTTTTTTTTAAATAAGGGCTTAAGTTACTGACCAGTTAACATGTGGGCCTGAGCCAATAATAAATTGGGTCAGAGCATCCTGCACAGGCATGACTTGGCCGACGGTTAGCTAATTAAGAGAACCGAGCGATGACTGCATGATTGAACCATTTCAGCAGAACTGGTTTAACACTGCCATGTGTCCCAGGGCTCTCTCCTCAGCTCTCTTCTTCCTACCCTCCCACAGCGGGCCTTCCTCCTATCTCCATCCTCTGCTCTCCCTTCTCTAACCTCTGCCTGGAGAAGCTCATTAGCTCACAGGGACTAACCACTGACGCAACAAATGGGACTTCCCGAGAGGCTCTTTAGGCAGGCAGTCACGTAGCACCTGCTATCAGCTCAAACATAGTGGGATCTACATCTTACCCCTCCACCCTGGCATCCACCGCCCCTTTGGCAAAAGAGGTCATAAACAGGGGGCGCCTGGGTGGCTCAGTGGGTTAAAGCCTCTGCCTTCGGCTCGGGTCATGATCCCAGGGTCCTGGGATCGAGCCCTGCATCGGGCTCTCTGCTCAGCAGGGAGCCTGCTTCCCTTCCTCTCTCTGCCTACTTGTGATCTCTGTCTGTCAAATAAATAAATAAAATCTTTAAAAAAAAAAAAAAAAGAGTTCATAAACACCTCTACGCATATATAAAATAACTTCATGCTCCTACCCGTTATCGGATCTTCACAGTAAACTCTGGGAAGAAGGTGGCATGATCCCGCCCACGTACCAGGCCCCTCGGCCTCCGAGCTTCTTTCTCTCGGGGCACTCTCTCCCATCCACCCGACAGCCCAAGCAGAACCCGGCGTCACCGGGAGACCTGCTACGACCTAGTCAAACTTGGAAAACGTGATGCGAAGTGAAAGAAGCCCGTCACAAGAAGGTAAGATTCCCCGAACAGGCAAATCTACAGCGACAGAAGGAGATTCGTAGTTGCCTAGGAGTGGGGAGGCAGCGAGGGACTGTGAATGGGGTGTCTTTCAGGGATGATGACAACGTTCTAAAATTAGATTGTGAGGCTGGTTGCATATCCTGTGGATATACAAAAACCACTGAGTTGTACATTTTAAATGGATAGATTGTACGGTACATGAAGATATTAATGGAGCTACTAAAAATAAGTTCTGCAGTTATACGCAACGTCTTAGGAATAAGACACGTCCCCTGAAACAGAATGGGCCTTAGAGGCACAGAAAGTAGAATGAATGGGGGACAACCGCTGCCACCCCCCCCATTTGCAACGCCTCTCCGCGCCTCTTTCTCACAGTCCCCAGTCAGTCCTGTCACTCCTGCACCCAAGCCCTTCTCCATCTCCATCCAGGCCCAGTCTGGACGAACGTGGTTACTGACCACACCTCCAGTCTTCTGCCTCACAACCACACTGCATCTCCCCGTCCAACAGTCCCATACAAAGATGTTCACCGTCATCTTCCACGAGGCCCCCCTGTCTGCCCTGCTTCCCCACTAAAGCTTGCAGTGGTTTCTCCTAGAGCAGCCGGTGGGTGCTGGTATCAAACTCCACCCGGCATCCGGTGGTCCACAGGAGTCTGGCTGAACCCTGGCTTCCCACTCCATCTAGAGCCCCATCTGGTCAGGCTTGCCCCCTCACCCCGCCGGAGCGTCTCTGGGGCTGGCGCTCGGCAGCACGGACACCACCAGAAATCCCTCTTCCTGCTGACGGGGGCGTGGGGGAGGGCTCCTTTAGGGTGCACCACCTTCCTCAGTTTCCCTTGGCCATTCCAGGCCATCATGTTTTTCTCAACACCTAGCAGTAATCTCTAGGGCTCACTTGAGAACTTACACTACAGGAGAAAACAAAAGTTGTGTTCTGTCTCCCAGTGAGGGTCAAAAGGCAGCTCGGGCAGCTGGTGGGGCATCTCCCATGTTCTCCCTCCAACCATCTGGCCTAAATTCGAATGCTGTTATATAGTGTCCCTCAGTGTATCGGCCATTACAGAATACTGCACGCTCCAATAAATAACAGTTACCCATTTACTGTCTAATGTAACACCCCAGAGAGAGGACGAGGAGACAGGAGAAGGGGTGAGCAGCAGGCAGAGGGAGAAGCAGATTCCCCCCCACCCGCCCTGACTGAGCAGGGAGCCCGATGTGGGGCTCAATCCCAGGACCCTGGGATCATGACCTGAGCTGAAGGCAGTCACTTGACCAACTGAGCCACCCAGGTGCCCCTGGTCTAGTGAGTTTTTAAAGGGTTTCTTCTAAATATTGTAATAACTTTGTTAACATCAGTAGTTGGGTTAACCCAATTGCTTTTCTAAAAGTACGGTTTGTTTTTTTCTTTTTAAGATTTATTTATTTGACAGAGAGAGAGAGAGAGAGGGAAGCGAGATCACGAGTAGGCAGACCGGCACAGGGGTGGGGGAAGCAGGCTCCCCCTTGAGGGGCTCTATCCCAGGACTCCAGGATCATGACTTGAACAGAAGGCAGCTGCTTAACCAACTGAGCCAATCATCCACTCATCGTGGGTTATCTGGGAACTAGTTTTAACTAGTTCTAACTGGCTTGTAGAATGGTTCCCCACATGGGGCCCTAGGGGAGAGAAACAGCCGCTGACACAGAGCAGCTTGGGGAAGCTAACGATTTTACCCACTGGTATCCTAATTGGTTTGTAGAGAACACACAGACAAGAATATTAACATTGGCTGCTGTTATCTGCCAGGGCCAGACTTGCTTCTCAAAGGAATGCAGGGAAGGAGCAATGGGGACCAAGGGGAACAAAAGAAAAATGGCAGCAGAAATGACAAACAGGGAAGGTAGCAGTGGAAAGAGCAAGGCCCTAGGGTGGATGAGGTTGGACAGAGAAGCCGGGGATGAAGAGACAAAAGTCAGACCAGCTTTGCAAGCTGGAGAGAGAGGAGGCATAATCACTCCCTGCTTAGAGGAAACCAAGGGAACACCAGCAGGCAAGTTCCTTTCCTGGCGTCAAAGCTGGAAGAGCTCTCTCCGGGTGGGGACTGGCTCTCTCTGACTCCAACAGGCTCTCCTGCAGGGACCCGGAGGCCTTGGCACTCCTAGCCACCCTGAATGATAAACGTGGTTAACACCCAGCTCTCGAATTTAACCCCCGCAAGGATAAAACATCAAAAACAAATAAATCAATAAATAAAAAGGCATTTCCTTCACATCTTTAGAATGTTGTGTTTTTTTTTCCCACACTGACACTGCAACAAATTATTAAATGGTATTCACTTTCTAAATCTGATTAATGTTATTCGGGGACTCCCACAAACTGTTTGCCATTTATTACACTTGCTAATTAGGAGCTGTAAGGTCTTTATCTTCCCCAACCTCCAGTCCCATGCCCAGGATGGAGCTCTGCTAAGAGCAGGACTCCTGGCTAATACTGTTAATGAGTTTAGCACTGCCAAAATGTCAGTGGTTTGTTATTTGGTCAGAAAGGGCCTAATTTATCTAGTTCAGCTGCCCTGGGTAATTTGCATGGAAATGTCAGAGAAGCAATCAGGAGAAACGTAGGGCAATAAAGATGATTACTAGCAGGGTAGCAAGAGTGCCCCACTGACATAGTCCTTGCGTTTCTCTCACCCTGCGAGATGGAGTTCCGAGACAGGGCCCCAAAGCACAGAGAGCTCAGGGCCAAAGCCTAACTATATGTTTTGTCAGAAGTACAATTACATTTTTGAAAAAAATTTTTTAAAGGTTTTATTTATTTATTCGACAGAAAGATCACAAGTAGGCAGAGAAGCAGGCAGAAAGAGAGAGGAGAGAGCAGGCTCCCTGCTGAGCAGAGAGGCTGATGTGGGGCTCCATCCCAGGACCCTGAGATCATGACCTGAGCCAAAGGCGGAGGCTTTAACCCACTGAGCCACCCAGGCGCCCCACATTTTTGAAATTTTTAAACATACAGAGTATAAGAAGCTTAACTGCGGAAGGAAGAGGGCATAAGAAAATGTTTCAGTGGAAGTGGGGCTCCTGGGTGGCTCAGTGGGTTGAGCCTCTGCCTTCATCTCAGGTCATGATCTCAGGGTCCTGGGATCGAGTCCCACATCAGGCTTTCTGTTGAGCGGGGAGCCTGTTTCCTCCTCTCTCTCTCTGCCTGCCTCTCTGCCTACTTGTGATCTCTCTCTGTCAAATAAATTAAAAAAAAAAAAAAAATCTTTAAAAAAAGAAAAAGAAAGAAAAGAAAATGTTTCAAGGGAAGAGATGGGAAGAGCAGGGCAGTTTAACAGAATCTGCTTCCGTTCTCAACACAATTCAGGATGCTAAAGAAAAGGCACCTAAAGGAGGTCGATCTGGATTGCATGGGGGGGGGGGGGGTCTGTTTATGACTTACTTAATCAGGACAGAATAAAAATGGGTTCCTTCTTCAGCCATTTCAATTTATCCCTTCCTAAATAAGCCAAGTGGTTGACAAAGGTAATCATTCTAAGAGTCAGAAATGGATAATAGAGCTATTCACCTCCAGGTCATGGGTGTCTGGATGTCCCATTCATTCACTTAAGTGCAACAGAATGGGGGAAGGAGGGGGTTGGGGGGAGCCCAGGCATGAGTGTTGATTTGAGGGGCTGGACTGATCCTTTCACTGACAGAAGTCCCAAAGCTCCTATGGGGACACATCAAATTCATTCCGAGTGCCATGAAAAGGGAGAATCATGCAAAACAAAGGATAAAGAAAATCACGTAGGGGCGCCTGGGTGGCTCAGTGGGTTAAGCCTCTGCCTTCGGCTCAGGTCATGATCCTGGGGTCCTGGGATCGAGCCCTGCATCTGCTGAGCAGGGAGCCTGCTTCCTCCCTCTCTCTCTGCCTGCCTCTCTGCCTACTTGTGATCTCTCTGTCAAATAAATAAATAAAATCTTTAAAAAAAAAAAAAAAGAAAGAAAATCAAGTACTCTGTCTAGTCCCACAGGCTGACCTTAAGAAAGAAAACTTCCAGGGGCGCCTGGGTGGCTCAGTGGGTTAAGCCGCTGCCTTCGGCTCAGGTCATGATCTCAGGGTCCTGGGATCGAGCCCTACATCGGGCTCTCTGCTCTGCGGGGAGCCTGCTTCCTCCTTTCTGCCTGCCTCTCTGCCTGCTTGTGATCTCTGTCAAATAAATAAATAAAATCTTAAAGAAAGAAAGAAAGAAAACTTCCAGGCTCCTAGAATGTTCCTGTCATCCTCTTCCCCCGCCCCCGCACCCATCTCTCCCTGACTCCTTTTACCCCTCATAACGGGATATAGAGATGCCTCATGTTTTCTGATACAGGCCTCTTTTAACTTCTCAGCTTACTAGATAAAGCGGAGAAAATGGTAACAAGGCCTCCGCTGGGAAAGTGGAGAAACGGAAAAGCCAGTCTCGAACCGCACATGACCGGGACTCCCCACTCACTCCCACCCATGTACTCTCCCAAGTAGCCCAGGAAGTCTTTGCTCTTTCAGTTAAAGGACCCAAATGCTACCCACACAGGTGCTAAGAAAAAGCCTTGGACATAAAGACAACTTTCTCCTTTTTGCCTCTTAAATTTCCCTGCAAAAACAAAACAAGTCTACAAGTAAAACGTTCGCATACATGGGCTTAAAATTTGATCCCTCCTTGAGGAACATTAAGTTTGCTGAGACAAGGACAAAAATATTTGCTTCATTAAATTTTCGATCGACTAGTCTGCTTAACCAACCAGTTTAACCAAGTCAGTGACTGCAGAAGGACTATTTGGAATGGAACCCTTAAATAATCAAGCAACTTTACTTTAAAGGGAAGGAAGTATTTTTATTTAAGAGGTCTTTGGTTACGTTTCCAAGCACAGACTCACAAGGATGAAATACTACGGACTTGGCTGCTGTGGACTCCTATAGCAAGAAATAGTTTGCGTCCCCTTGACTCAGTTTCCCCATCACTAACAATCGCATAGTGAGTGTTATCCCTTCCACCAACCACCCAGAACACTGGATTCACAAATTATTAGACAAGTGCTATGCATTGTCTAATGCTTAGACATGAGGTTTCGAGGCTCAAATCTTAAACGGAAGGCAGATATAACCCACAGGTGGGACACATAGCTCATAAAGAGAAAAGAACAGAAAAAGGAAAAAGGTTCTTACCACACAGTTGGTTACCTTAACAGAAATTCAACTGAGTAAGAATAGTTGCATCATCAAAGACAATTAATCGAATATACTTACTTTACCTCAGTGTTTTGCACTAAAAACTGGAGCTTGACTAACTTTAGCTTGTATGCATTTTACCCTTTTCTTGATTTTTTTTTTTCCCTGTTTCACCTAAGGGAACTAAGGATGGGCTTAGTTATCTAGGGCTGGTCACTGAACTCTGTGACCTTGGGCAAGTTATTTCACCTTGGTATCGAGTTCGTCAGGCTCCCAGGCACCTAGTAAGCTCAAAGGAGAGCATTATCACCCCGAAAACAGGAGGCCGAGTGGTACTGCCATCTTTGTTCTGCTGGTAACTTCTGGAGATCCTCTATCAGCTATAAAAAATACTATGGATTTTTTTCTTAAATCTCAGAAGAATCTACAAGTATAATCAAGCTAATAGGCCCTCGGTTAATTCCTCCCCTTTTCCCTGACAGCTACATAAAGGATGAAAGACACAATTTGATTTCCTTTTTCAATTTAAAATAAGTCTGCTTTCAGCATGACCAAGTGTTAGAAAACTCTTCTAATGATAAAATAGCATTATTTCTTTCTCAGTAATTCCTAATTACCAGAATACACTTGTCCACTTCAAGATAGGTTCCCTTTCCAACAGCTAGACCAGAAATAGGAATAAGCTTATTAGAATTCTAGCAACACCAGTAACAAAATATAATTAGCTTCTTGGAATTTATGAGCCCATTCTTTCAACAAAACACAGTAATTATTCTTTAAAAATGAATACGATAATGCAGGGCTTGCAAGGAAGCACTTCAGTGAATGAATTATGGGACAGTACTCTCCTATCCTATTGGACTATGTTTCTTTTACTTTGTTGTCCTTTATTCATTTGAATTTTCAATCTCAAGCTAATAAAACCACTGACTATCATTTGAGTAGGCAGCACAGAATCACAAAAATGTAATAATGTTGACAAGATGGCTGCGGATTCTTGGGGCTGCCCACAACAGGGACTGTAGAAATGGGGCAAGCAATAAAGAAGTTACCATTACTGTTTCACCAATGTGAAAACGTTAATGAGAGAGAACTATTAGTCCCATGATAATAGGAAAAGAATAAAAGAAACTACTGTGTTTATCAGAACAGTTCCTGAGAGGCTGACCATGACATTAGACAAACTTTTTGGAGTTTAAAGAAAAGCAGCATTTCCTCCGAAGCAGGAAAGTGATTCATTACCAAAGACTGAACCAGTGCACATTCCCTAGCAAACAGGAGGAATGCCACGACCGTGTGTCCTTTTCCCCTTCTGGCAAAGTTCCATTATCAGCTACAGCAGACTCTGTATAAGGGGAGCAGAGATCTCCCACTTGCTCAGGGTTTTCTAAAAGCTGCCGACAGGGAAAGCCCTGTGGATGAACAAAGAGATCTTGGGGAGTTTAGATAAAGCTGAGAGTCAGGGATTCCGCCCTCCTTTTGGAGTCACGCCTTCCACCTATAGTCTTTATCAGTTGGGTGTTCTCCGATTTTCCCATATTGTGTTAGGTATCACAGAAGGTCAGCAGAAGATGCTTAAAACTTGTAGGGCAGGAAAAAATTTCAGCAGAAGATACAGGATGAGGCCACACATTTTTAAAGCCCTTAACATGGGGCACCTGGGTGGCTCAGGTCATGATCCCAGGGTTCTGGGATAGAGCCTGGCATCGGGCTCCCTGCTCAGCGGGAAGCCTGCTTCTCCCTCTCCCTATCCCACTCCCTCGGCTTGGGTTCCCTCTCTCACTGTGTCTATGTCAAATAAATAAAATCTCTAAAAATAATAATAAGGCACTTAACATGTGCAAGTTGAGATTAAAGGCAATAGGATTTTTAGAAAAGGGATGAGAGTAGGCATGTAGTGGTGCCAAGCTGAGGCAGCTGGACCAAATAAGGACATTTTCATGATGAATCTGGATTAAGACATGCAAATAACACTATGCAAATGGCCATGGTAATAAATATGGGGAATCTCCTCATCCATAATAAACAGGGCGATGAAAGAAACATAGGAATATCAAGGGTAGATAGGTTAATAAAACCTTCCTCCATGAAATATGCTGTTCCCGGTTTCCTTTCTTCACCCCCCCAATTCTGCCTATCTTGTTATGTCCTTCCATTCCACTAACTATGGGCTGTTCTCAGGTTTATTTATACCATTGACACACAGAGTTTTACCTCTCTATAGAAAAATGCCAGCTTCTCCAGCAAACACAAGTTGCTGAACATTGTACACCCACCAGCCATAGGAAGCAGGGTGAGAGACTTCCAGGAAGTCACTGATGAGTGCCACGTAGGGACTTAATTCAGTCATGATATCAGACAACACCTACTTCCTAGGGTGGCCGGGATGTTCGTTCCAATGTGTAGTAGCAATTACAGCTGAGCATAAATCAGATTCCAGGATTAGAAACTGGTCAGTTCCTTCCTCCCCCTTGCTAAGAATGGTAATTCTTAACAATCCAACTTCCTCCCAGGAAAGAGGGAAACCAATAGAGAAGCATCTGTCCTAAGCTGGGGTCATTTCATTTTGACTAAAGATACTTTGAGGGCTAATGAAATGGAAGCCAGAGTAGCACTCGGAAAACACTTTCTATCATTCAGTCCAGTTTCTTCTATGATCCTTTCAGGGGCTTAATCCTGGGCTACTGGAAACACCAAGTGTGAAGGCTTTCATCATACAAGTTTCTGCATTCAGCTCTTTCTATGTTCATACCTACTTCTAAATCAATGTTCTATCATATGCTTAAGAAGATGTTTGCTCCGGGGAGCCTGGGTGGCTCAGTGGGTTAAAGCCTCTGCCTTCGGCTCAGGTCATGATCCCAGGGTCCTGGGATCGAGCCCCGCATCGGGCTCTCTGCTCAGTGCAGAGCCTGCTTCTCTCTCTCTCTCTCTCTCTCTCTCGGCCTGCCTCTCTGCCTACTTGTGCTCTCTGTCTGTCAAATAAATAAATAAAATCTTTAAAAAAATAAAAATAAAAAAACAAAAATAAATAAAAACACCATTCTAGGGGCTTCTGGGTGGCTCAGTGGGTTAAGCCTCTGCCTTCAGCTCAGGTCATGATCTCAGGGTCCTGGGATCAAGGCCCACATCGGGCTCTCTGCTCAGCAGGGAGCCTGCTTCCCCCTCTCTCTGCCTGCCTCTCTGCCTACTTATGATCTCTCTCTCTCTCTCTCTGTGTCAAATAAATAAATAAAATCTTAAAAAAAAAAGAAATGCAGGCCGGGTTCACTCCTTTAACCTCTTATAACCCCCATCGCACACCTCCATGGATCAGAATTACAAGGCCACCATGGCCACAATCGTGCTGGCCCCAGAGGGTAATCATGGGGGAACAGTGAGGCAACCCAAGCTGGCTGCAGACCTGCAATCCAGCCCCCGCTCCAACCGCCTTGCTAGCCTCCCTGCCCTCTGTCCCTGGGCCGCACCCCATCACCACCTTAAAGGCATTCTTCAATAAGCAACAGGCAGAAAACTGAGTAAGCAGGCCAAGATAGAACAACAGATGGTCCCAGTTTATTACAGCCCGTGTGTGTGTGTGTGTGTGTGTGTGTGTATGTGTGTTTAACGGATCTTTTCAGTCTCGGGATTATTCCACAAAGCCAATCCCAGGGCCCCAAGGCACCCTTACGTATTCTTCTTTAACATCAGACAAAAGCTCTGTACAATATACTCCTCCGTTTCTTCATTTACACACATTTTCTCCTTCCCAGTCGCTCTCCTTCTCCCTCTATCTGCCCTAAAGATAGAAGAAAATGCAAAACTGTGTCGAGACATTATCTACAGAAACAAAGCCTGAAAACCTAAGAATTTGGTCAACAGCTATTAGCCCATCTTATATACCATAAAATACTTCAGAGTTACTAAAATTGAAGTTGTTTTCAAAAAAATATGAAGAATTTAAATTTTTTAAATTTAAAAAAAAATTTTAAATTTAAAAAAATGTTACTATAAAGAACATACCAAAATGTTACTGGACCGTTTAAGACTTTGTTTCCTCCTTTATTTTCCAAACTTGGTATGTACATGCATTACTTTTATGATGTCCTTAATCTTTACCTTGTCCTTTAAGGAACGCTCAAAGGCAGAAATGCTCATAGGATGTGTGATGAGCTAATTGGATTTTTCTTTAAAAAAAAAAAAAGAATCACAACTTTAAAAACACAACTTATTTCAATCATAATGCCAATTCTGAACCATCAGCACCAATGTGTATATTATGTATGCTTAAAACGCTAGGAGGCAGAGACTACAGTTCTTGGAGCGGCATCTGAATACACACAATACTTAGTTGGCTTCATTCTACTCCTTATCTATGTGGTGGGTGACAGAGTGGCTGGAACAGAGCCCAACATCAGCTCCTCTGCATTGAGAGTAAATAGCCATGGAGGCCAAAGATTCCAAATCCTGACCAAATTATGAGCCTTATTATCCCACAGCCTACTTATATCTCCACGTTGAGGACCAACATGCATCTCAAATGCAGCATGCCCAAATCCAGCCTCATCATTTGCTACAAATTAGATTTGCCGTGAAATCTCCAATCTCACCTATCAGCATAATCCTCTCAGAAGCCTGGACATCATCCCAACACCCTTACTTCCCTGCAATCCATCAACCCCCCAGCCCCAGGTCCTACAGATGCCCGTTCTAGAGGTCATGACCACATGGTCTGAGAAGGCTATCGGCGCTGTGCACGGACTTCTGGAATCCCACCCCAGTTTAAACTTGGCCCAGCCATCTACTGGATGTAGGACCCTGGGTAAGACCCTTCATCTCTCTGAGTTTCCACTCCCTCACTACCAAATGCCCCTAAAGCTAGGACTTCTATCCTATCACAGGGCTGTTGCTAAGGCCATTCACTCTAAAAGAAATGTGGAGGGCTAGGTTCTGCACAGTGCTAGTGAGCAGTGGTCAACAGCAGCCACCCTGGTAGGAGATCCCAAGTCTGCAGGCCAGTGTGTCGTATGAGGCGCTACAACATGGAAACAGCTAATGCTTTCAGAGCGGGGTGGGCCAGCATAGCAACAGGACCAGAGTGGGAATACCAGGAAAGACTTTGAAGAGAAAACACACTTACACGAAGTCCTAGGAGAGGAAAACACAGAAGGTAGAAGGGTTGAAGATATGGACAGTGTAGGAACAGCAGATGTGAAGTTCTGAGGCCAAGAGAAAGTCAGGCCCCTTGAAGGTACTGAAAGTTAAGTCAGCTGGAGACTAGAATATAAGGGTAGGAGGTCACCAGGGGCTGAGGGGTTGGGCACACGGAAATGAAGAGTTGTAAACTGAAAAAGGACATAAAAAATGCATGCCAAGTGCTTCACACTTCTGAGGGCTACTCATTATATTTAACTGCCTTCATTTTCACCACTATCTAGTCTGGTTTATGCTATCCACAAATTTACAGCCTAAAGCCTTTTTTCTTAAACTGGCCTCTTCCTATTAATTATTAATATGTTAGAGTACTTTTTTTTGGTGCACAAAAATATGGTTTTATTAAAGCACAGGGACAGGACACCATGGGCAGAAAGAGCTGCTGTTATTTTTTAAAAAACAATTTAGGGTCACCTAGCTGGCTCAATTAGTAGAGCATGCAACTCTTGGTCTTGGGGTTATGAGTTTGAGCCCCATGCTGGGCAGAGAACTTACTCAAAAATAAAATAAAATAAAATAAAACAAAATTAAGAGCAACTTGAACTTTTTCCTCAATTTACTTGGTGAATTAAAGGTGGGAAAAGGCCATTAGTCTTTACCTGGATCCTTTGACAGTCAGAAGAATAAGGAAAAGGTAAATTTCTTATCACAAACCTCAGAGCTTCGTGCTAATTTCCCATTTCCAACTGCTGTGCTAAGAAGTGTGTATAAGACACCACCTCAGCCTCATCCTTTTAAGACCTAATACACACCCATCTTCCCATCCAACCCACATCAGCACCAGTGGCTCAGGGCACTCAGGGTCAGTCAGAGTATCACCTGCCGACTGTTTTGATGAAGACTTCATCCTACCACCGAGGAATACTGCAAGGCCACATTTTCAATGAAATCCACCCAGTAACTCAGACCTCACTGGAATGCCTTATTAGCTCCATCTAGTAACCTATGAATACGGATATTTTTTAAATTAGTGAAATGAATTGAAATCTTTATCCTTCCCACCAGATTAAGAATCATTCACCCAAGAAAAGCAATTAACATATTTCTGTCACTTGCAAATGAATACAGAAGCTGAACTGCAGGGACATCCCTACCCTTTGTAAGAAAAGATATCTTTCTGCACATGGGGTACAATTATATATGGAATGATCCTCCACATCCTTACTCGTCAATACCACAAACTCACTTCTAATTTGGGGAAAAAAAAAAAAACCCACCTTGATAAGGTTAGAGGCATTAGGTTAACCATTCTTGTGAGTTCTACAGTTTTACTTTAGGTTAATTGCAATATCAATAGACAACAGTCATTTCTAATGGGAAGCTTTTGAACCTAAGTTTTCTTGTACTGGAAGTGGCATATTTTAGGAAGTATCGATTTCGACTTTGATATGCATAAAGGGAAAAAATACTTGCAAGATGAAATAGAAGTAATGGCTTCACCTGAAGTGTTTTAACATAATCTTAGGATTGTGGTCCTCCACATTTATCATTTCTAATACAATAACAGCATCTAATTCCAGCTCCTGGAGCTACTCCTACCACCTGGAACCTACTTCCAGTCAGCCTCCACTCTGATGTCTCATCCTGAGAGAGAACACCCAGCCAGACTCCAGTGCTCCCATGAGACACCGATGGAAGCACATCTCTCCAGCCCCAGTCATACTGGGTGGGCCCCTGAAGGCAAGCCCGGTGTTGGCCAGGATCCATCTTCTGGGACGGGGAATCCGAGCGTGGATCATGGGACTCGCAGCACTAGCGAGCTCATATAGAAGTAGTTGTCCTTTGCGTATTTTTTCTATCTCTTAGTTTTTGGGTGGTTTTATTTAACACTTATTTATTTGAGAGAGCGAGAGAGGGCAAGCATGAGCAGGGGAGGGGCAAATGGAGAGGGAGAAGCGGGCTCCCCACTGAGCAGAGGACTCAAGCCGGGGACCCTGAGATCGCGACCTGAGCCAAGGGCAGACGCTTAACGGACTGAGCCACCCAGGTGCCCCTGTTGTTGTTGTTAACTGCTTTTTTTTTTTTTTTTAAAGATTTTATTTATTTGACAGAGAGAAATCACAAGTAGATAGAGAAGCAGGCAGAGAGAGAGAGAGGGAAGCAGGCTCCCTGCTGAGCAGAGAGCCCGATGCGGGACTCGATCTCAGGACCCTGAGATCATGACCTGAGCCGAAGGCAGCGGCTTAACCCACTGAGCCACCCAGGCGCCCCTGTTAACTGCTTTTTATGATTACGAGCCATGCAGGTGCCCGGTTTTGTTGCTGTTGTTGGTTTTTAACTGCTTTTCATGATTATTAACGGTCATGTATCTTGTCAGTCTCTCTGCAAGAACGTGCTCTGAGAAAAAAACCTTTTTCTGGCCACGGGCCCCCCTCCAGCAGGTAAGCTTCTGAGACAGAGGGATACAGAAATACCCCGTACGCGGGAAGTCAGGGGAAGGAGCGGTGCTGCCGGCCTGTACGGCGTGCCTAGCATGCACTGAGCGGAAGCTGAGAAAGGCCTCCCGAAGAAGGTGACATGTAAGGTCGAAGACGAGCTGCTGTCCCCACGGAGGGAAAAGCATTGCAGGAAGAGGGACTTGCGTGCAACTCCGTTTGCAAGGGCAGGAGGGAGGAGCAAGACGTTTCATATTACACAAGACCTGTGCTCCTGCTTTCCCAGTTGGATCGGGCCATCATCAGATGCCGACTCGTGAGGCAACAGCTTAGCCAGAGACGGGTTTCAGTCCTGGGATTGGGTAACATCACCGCAGGCGTCTACAGAGGTGGACGTTCAAGGTCTCCACACCTTCCCCACCATCCAGTGCGACTCAGGGCCTCAGGCTCCCTTAGGTCTACGACTCCTGCCCACCTCCTTCCTATTGCCCTCGGGTAGACACTCTTCAGGAAAGGACCGAACCTAACCACTTCAGAACATGAGAGATTGTTCTACCACTTCCTCCTTTCTGACCAGTAGACCAAACCTCTGTCAAGACACTAAAACAAACCAGCACAAACCAGAAGCCTTCTCTCAAATGACAAAGCCAGCCATAAGCGGCACCAGAGTGGCCTTCCCTGCTGTGGGCCAGACTCCAGCAATCTCAGACCCACTTACCAAGGCTCCTCTCTCACCTCCCGCGCCATGGCTAACCCAGGCAGAGCTCCCACGGCCCTGCTGCTATCTCCTCACTGTTAACAGATCACAACTTGTAAGGGAATTCACAGAGTATGCATCACCAATAGAGCCTTATCTTCGTGAAATAAGTAGTTACACAACACAGGAAGATGGTCTGTTTCTCCGCAACGCATCTTCCTTCTGGGCATGGGGCGGGGGTTACCTGACTGCCTCCCTTCTCCCACGTTCCACCCCCCCCACCCCACCCCCCACCCCGTGTGGCTCTCCTCAGGGCATGTTCCCCGGCGCACAAAGGCCTGAAGACACGATAGCCCAGACAAAATTAAAACAAAATTAACAAAGATAATAAACCAAAAGGGGAACATTTAAAAAGCAATTAGTGTTGCCTGACATTTGTGAGCTCATTAACATTTCTGGCTCCACGAATCCAAAAGAAAAAAAGAAAAAAAAAGAAATGAGCTACCTTTCTTTTCAAAGACTTGCCAATATTTGGAAGCAGAATTTCCCCTCTTAGTGAGTCTCTGGCATTAAGGGCCAGAGAACAAAACCATCAGGAGGCTGTAGGACTCTCCGGATTCCTGCATATTTTCTCTATGACAGATTCCTCTCCACTTAAGAAGTTCTTTTCACATTATCTCAGTGCTTACAAGCACAGCTCCTAATGCTCTGTTTGTAAAGTTCTACTTGGCACCGTCACTGTAGCAAGTCCGCACTGTAGCCCCAAAACAACACAGACGTTGGATTAGCGTTGCAGCAGCTGGAGCTAATGACTAGTATTTACCAGACACGTCGATAAGCACTACATGGATTATTTCACTGGCCTTCACAACATCCGTCCAAGTGGGAGGATACTCTACTCTTATAATATCACCATTTTATAACAGGGACTGTATAACCCAGAAAAGCAACAGTCCCCGGACCACCTAGCAAGAAAGTGGCAGAGCCAAGGATTTCCGAGCACACGACTCTACCACACTACCGGGTTACACACAGACAAGCTAAGGTGAGGAACCAAGTAACCTGACCCAGTAAAGAAGTTAGGAGAGAAGATGGCCAAAAATAACAGAGCCTTTCCTTGTCGCCTGACCTACGCCCCCACCCCCCTGGATGTCATCATTGCTCAGCGGGGGCACTTTATGGGAGAGGGCAAGAGGGATACCCCATCTCTCGCAGTTTGGAAATGAAAGGGTCTGAGGGCAGCTTTCTCGGCATCAGACGCTCTCTTTGGCAGTCATCACGTGTGTGTGCCCAGACAGCATTCTCATAAGCAACTCAGAAATCCCAACTGAAAAACTGACTTGAAGTCCAGAGCAGTCCTGGCAGAAGATGCACTGCTTTCTGCCCCACATGTACATCAAGGCATCCTGAAGAGAGGGGAGCCCACATGTGAGTTTTAATCTATCCTTCTGAGCCAGAAGTAATAAGGCCTCCTGTTTGGGGTCCAACTCACCTATTTTCACCCCCTACTCACTATTAATAGTCTCTTCATCATCAGTCTCGGCACAGCAGCCCCTGGACTAGCTCATTCCCCCAGCCCTGGCCTTCCTATACGATGCTTACTCTCTTCCAAACACTTAATCAGAAGGGCTCCCAATCAAGCATGAAAACAAATTAGATTTTTGGTTTAACCAGGATTAGATTCACAGCACCAAGAAATAAAGTAACAGTTATCTAATCTAACAGGCCAGCCCCAGACTTCTTGGCTACTCTCCACAGGCCCCTCTTGCTAAAACCCTCTCCTAAAACTCCGCTTTCAATACTGTGAAATCACAGTAGGTCAAGGAGCAAAGTAACCCTTCAAATGCCATGAACAGAACACTCGGGAGCTCTGCTGCGGGGCCTCACATCGCTGGAGAGTGGCTAGCTGGACCGCAGAAGCTGCTGGTCACCAGCCGGTCAAGTGCGAGCTGGCCCCACAACACACCCGGAAGTCCCTGCTTCCTGGACACGGTGGAGGAAGGAGCCTCCTGGCCCGGGCGGAGCCTGTTTGTTTTCCACGGGGGAAAGGCTTTATTCTCCTGCCTCGCCTTATGCTGTCATTCCATCTGGAAATACCAAGAAGTGCCTGCAAAGCCCCAGAAAAGGAGAAAAGGAGACCGGCACAAAGGAGAAAGGCCCCAGGGAATGGAGATCCCCACTAGAGGAAGAACGCCTATGGCGCAACAACAAAAATTCCCAAACAGCTCAGGTGAAAAATGGGCGAGGGCGCCTACAGGCATGTCTCCAAAGACCGCTGTGGCCCCTAAGCACAGAAGACCCTCGACATTTAGGAATCCTAAAGAAAATGCCAACAGAACCCAGGATGAGAGACCATCTCACACCCACCAGGATGGCTAAGACAGGAAAGAACAAGTGTTGGCAAGGAGGAGGAGAAAGAGGAACCTTTGCGCCCTGCTGGTGGGGTGATGTAAAGTCTAACAGCCAGTACGGAAAATGTGGAGGCAAATCCTCAAAACTGTCAACACAGAATTACCATATGGTCTACCAATTCCACTTCTGGGTGTACACCTAAAAAACTGAAAGTAGGGACTCAGATAATTGCGCACCCGTGTTTGTAGCAGCCTTATTGCCCACAGTCGAAAGGTAGAAGCCACCAACGTGTGCGCTGATGAATGGATAAACAAAACAGGATGTATAGGCGCCGTGGAAAAGTCAGCCTCACAAAGGAAGAAAACTGACACATGCTACAGTGTTGATAAACCTCGAAGACATTAGGTCTACGGGGGGAAAAAAAAAACAAAACGTTGCAAAAGGACAAGTATTTTATAAGGTCATTTATGTGAGGGATCTAGATTAGTCAGATCCACAGAGAGATAGGGTCAAAGAGTGGGGTGGGGTGGAAATGGGGAGTTCGTGTTTGCTGGGTACCGGGTATGGAATGTCAGTTGGGGAAGAGGAGAAAGTGCTGGAGATGGAGAGTGAGGAGGGAGGCCCCACAAAGTCAATGTGCTAATGCCACAGCTCTGCATACTTACAAATGGTTAAAATGGGAGATTTTAGGGTATGTAGCGCTTACCACCATTTTCAAAAAAGGACAGTAGAGTGACCAAGTCATACAACCATCAACACAGAGCAGCTGGCCAATCAGCTGAACAGTAGGCCCATCTCTCATTAGTTTCTCAAAACAGAACACAAATGCTCCTCTGGATTTTTAAGACTTGTTAAGCCCGGACTGTCTCGGCCAGTAAGAACCCACTGAAAGCAGACTACTACAACAGACCCAAAAGACCAGAGCAAAATTTAAATTCTTCTAATTATCTCAATAGTGCAATTAGTAGTAACGTCACATATAGACAAGATTTACTAAGGACTATATGCTTCTTTTTAAGATAATTACAGAACATTACAAGATGCATAGTCTTTAAAAAACATTTTTATCTATTTATTTAGATGGAGTGTGTGCACATTGTAGGGGTGGGGAACTAGAGGGAAAGGGACAGAATCTTAAGCAGGCTCCACGCTCAGCATGGAGCCTGACACAAGTTCACTCTCAGGACCCAGACAGATATCAGGATCTGAGCAGAAATCCAGAGTCAGATGCTTAATGGACTGAGCCACCCAGTGGAACCCCAAGACGCAAAATCTAAAACAAATCCTGCCATACAGAAACAGAGGAGTTTGAGGCAGAAGAGGAAAAATTATCCCCAGAGTTATAAAGAAAAAAAAATGTGTCCTACACTTACCGCTCTGCCCCTAGCCAGCCTTATTCAGACCTCAGTTTCCTCATCAGTTATGCAAATGGCTTGGATAAGAGAATCCTCATCTTAAAGAATGGCTTAATAGTACCTCCGAATATGGAAACATCTCCTTTGTCCAGTTCCATGCTCACCAGAAAACTTTCTGGTTATAATCCAACTACCCAATAACTTTTTTTTTTTTTAATTTTATTTATTTGACAAAGATCACAGGTAGGCAGAGAGGCAGGCAGAGAGAGGAAGGGAAGCAGGCTCCCTGCTGAGCAGAGAGCCCGACTCCGGGCTCGATCCCAGGACCCTGAGATCATGACCTGAGCCGAAAGCAGAGGCTTTAAACCACTGAGCTACCCAGGCGCCCCCCAAATAACTTTTCAATAGAGAAACAAATGTTAGCATTCCAGGCTCCTTAGAGCTACATTTGTCATAAATCCATAAACTGATACTAAGTTTCATAACAATAAAGTCAATGATTCTAATAATTGAAGGAAACTGCTCCAAGTGACCGAGGAAAGTAGAGCCCAATTTTCCTAATTCAGAACCCACCTATATTCTACAACATCAGCGTCCCTCAACACTGAACCATCCCTCAAAGGAAGGCAGTTTTCAAATCATTCTTGGCCAATGTCTGTGTCACTCAGTTCTTTAAATGATTTTTCTTTTTTGTTTTTGTTTTTTTTTTTTTAAGATTTTATGATTTGAAAGAGAATGCATATGTCCACACACTCATGCATGAGCGGGGAAAGGAGGAGAGGAAGAGAGAGAATTCAAACCAGGCTCCACTCCCAGCTTGGAGCCCGACTTAAGGCTCAATCTCACAACCCTGAGATCATGACCGGAGCTGAAATCAAGAATCGGAATCTTGACTGAGCCACCCAGGTGCCCCCAAATTTAATTACTTTATTTAAAATTTATTATACAGGGGTGCCTGGGTGACTCAGGCAGTTAATTAGGCATCTGCCTTGGGCTCAGGTCATGATCTCAGGGTTCTGGGATTGAGCCCCACATTAGGCTCCCTGCTCAGCACGGAGTCTGGTTCTCCCAATCCCTCAGCCCCTCCCCGCTGGCTCATGCTGTCTTTTGCTTTCTACCTCGAATAAATATTTTTTAAAAATTATATCTATGTATCTGTATATATACTTACATATAATGGATATGTATGTATGTGTATAATGTATATATTATGTATCTTATATAATGTATATATATGTGTGAGTGTATATCTATGTAAAAAATTCAGTTCAGGAATATCAAAACACTCCAAAGAAATCCAGATTCCTTTCCATAGCCTAGGAGACACAGGCGATCTAGCCAGAACTATTTCTCTCCTTCCACTCTCCCCTGGCTCACTTCACTCCCAGCCACATCACCTCCTTGCTTAAACACACCATGCGTATCTGACCTCTGCCTGAGGTGATCATCTCCCATCTTTACATGGCTCCATCCCTCATTTCACTCCGGTCTCAATCCAAAGATTCCCATAGACAGGTCTTCCCTGATCACTCTAATAGCATCTTCCCTCCTCTCCCTCTGTGTTTTCTCTTTTCAAGCACACAGCATCACTTGGACATACATCTGTCATGTGTATGGCCTGCCTCCCTCTAGAACACAGGCTCATTAGAACAAGGACAATACTGGGGCACCTGGGTGGCGGTGGGTTAAAGCCTCTGCCTTCGGCTCATATCCTGGGATGGAGCTCTCTGCTCAGCGGGGAGCCTGCTTCCCTCCCCCACTCTCTGCCTGCTTCTCTGCCTATTTGTGATCTGTCAATTAAATAAAATCTTAAAAAAAAAAAAAAAAGAACAAGGACGGTATGTTTTCTGTATCCCCACACTTAAGAACAGCGCCTAGTGTGTAGAAGGCATACAGTATTTGTTGAATGAATAAACAAATGAGGAATAGAGTCTGCGTTATGGAAATAATGACCAAACTAGGAGCACCTGGGTGGCTCAGTCAGTTAAGCCGCTGCCTCCAGGGCTCAGGTCATGATCCCAGGGTTCTGAGATCGAGTCCTACATCGGGCTCCTTGATCGGTGGGGAGCCTGCTTTTCTCTCTGCCTGCCTCTCTGCCTGCTTGTGCTGTCTCTCTCTCAAATAAATAAATAATAAAATCTTTAAAAAAAATTAATAGTAATAACCAAACTAAATCCCATCAAACATGCCCTTCAACCAAAATAATGGAAGCGGCCAATCCAATCCATCTGTCACGCAGTAATGTCAAGTGCGGTTCAGTGCAAACAAATCACCGTTTGTCGACGCCCTACCATGTCACATACGGATGAGGTGCTGGTGACACGGATGGGTTTTCCCTCTGTCCCTGCCTGCAAAGAGCTCACAGTCTCCCATGGAGGCTGTGGGTAATTATCGTACGTGTTCTGAACACAGGTGAGGGAAGGAACAACCAACGTGGGAGGCCAGGAGGGGCCCAGACAAAGCAAGAAGTCGTTGCAAGTGTGCCACGTATTCTGTGGACAAGTCCACACAGCCCATCGGAAACAGGGACAAGCAATTACTCCCACTCTCACCATGCACCCAACCAGAGGACTCCCCAGCTTTTCTAATTGCCAGGCAATCTCCTTCCATGCTGGCATTCTTCCCTTGACGACCGCATCAATATTTTTTTTTTTCCCAAATGCAGCTGGACTCCTTAACCGACACGCATGCGCACACACTGAGGTTCCGTGAAACTTTCTGTTTTCAGGTAATCAAATGCTACAGCCTTTGGCTTTAGATGTATTTCCATCATGAGGATCATGATAGGCGATAGGTCTCAAAATATCCCACCAGCCAAAACATCAGGTAGATTTTAGCACACAACTGTCCCAGCCAAACAGGTTTTTATTGCTTGTTTACAAAGTTAACAAACCCTATCCTGGAGCTTCTTACATGACAAGTAGAATCAACAGCTGCTCATTCAGGATTTTGGCTTTTCCCAGACTTGATTTGGTTTAATTTCTTTGCTGAGTTTAAGAAATATCTTAAAAGATTTGTCTTCATAAAGTGCTTTACAACTTCACTCCTCAGGGTAATGCAAACCTCTCAAAGGTGTCCTCTTTCCCCTATGAACTAATTTTGGCTATTTCTGCTCAGCAAGGTGAAGAGGACATTTGCTAGAAAGAGAACAACTCAGGGCACCTGGGTGGCTCAGTGGGTTAAAGCCTCTGCCTTTGGCTCAGGTCATGATCCCAGGGTCCTGGGATCAAGCCCCACATCCAGCTCTCTGCTCAGCGGGGAACCTGCTTCCCTCCCCCACCTCTGGCTGCCTCTCTGCCTACTTGTGATCTTTGCCTGTCAAATAAATAAATAAAACTTTTTTTAAAAAGAAAGAAAGAGAACTCTGTGGTCCCAGGAATATTTACTCTATAAATTGAACTTCTGTTTATCTCTCCTCCAGGTTGTTCTCTCCTTGTTTCTTTCAAGATTGAAAGATACCAATGTCAGGAATTCGTGTGTAGTGAGGGGGCAGGATGGGAAAATAATTGCATCTAATTTATCTCTGCCCTGACATCCCCTGGCTGATGTAAAAATGCACGTCCTAACTATTATCAGCGTTCTTTTTTTTTTTGGCTTGTCCGATGTCTGATTCTGCAATCCCGCCACCACACACCTCTTTCCCAGAACCGCGAGATTATTTAAAGTACAATCTTGGGGGGTGCCTGAGTGGCTCAGTGGGTTAAGCTGCTGCCTTCGGCTCAGGTCATGATCTCAGGGTCCTGGGATCGAGTCCCGCATCGGGCTCTCTGCTCAGCAGGGAGCCTGCTTCCCTCTCTCTCTCTCTGTGCCTGCCTCTCTGACTACTTGTGATCTCTGTCTGTCAAATAAATAAATAAAAATCTTTAAAAAAAAGTACAGTCTTGGTTTTCTGAAATTTGATTCCTTGGATCAAAACCTAAATCTGAAGTCTTTGTTCATCAACACCTTAATTTTGCCATAAATGCAGCTTTTATCTTCCAGTTCCCATCTCATTTTGGAGGAAACGTTCCCCATGGCTTGCGTTGGGAACATTAGCTTCAAGCACCCTTGAGTTTACTTCCTGAGTCTTGTCATCACATTCCCTATCCTCGATGGGTGCCCCCACTCCCTCAAAGCTCTGGTACCTCAAAACCTGGTAGCCACAGTCCTGTAAGTACTTCCTTAGTATGGCAAAGTCTCAGAATTCATTTTACAATTTCCCCTTTAGACAAAGCACATCCCCAGAATCCAGGGTCTCTCTCTGCTTTCCTGTCTGTGGCCTGCCTGGTCTGTGACTAACCTCTTCCTTCCATAATGTATTTCTTCTTTTCCCTGTTACTTTGACTATCACCTGGTTCCAGCCACACTTGATCTCCTTCCCCTGGGCAGCTGGGGCAGATACATGGCCCCACTGCCACGTTCAGCTCGTGTTTCCTCAGGATCTGACCACCAGCAGCTGCCTCGCCACGCAGCCCCGGCCACCGACTTCACTGGGTTCCCTGGCCTTCTTCACCAACCTCAGCCCTCTGCAGCCCCACAGGGATTTAGCTCACTGCCTTAGGAGCCAACGGCCCCACCTGCAGGGACGGGAGGGTGCGGATTCTTGTAACAAAGGAAGTCTTATTCTCATTCTGACACCTCAGATGTGGCAGCGCTAATCCTTCCGATGCCAATGTGGAGCACACGGGCAGTAGGACAGAGGCTGTGGGGCAACCTCTCTCCCCACGGGTAAACAAGAACAAAAGAGAGGGCTCTCCTAGATGAGGATCCCCCTATTCCTAATGGACACATCTGCTTTTAGGGCTCTGGAAAACCCATGCCTAGAATTCGTCAGCCACTCGAAGGTGATGCAGGGACCACATTCCTTTAATCACTATCCATTTCATTTTTATCAAAAACATTTATCTGGGCATTGCATAGATTCCAATCCAAATCAAGTTAAATAACAGGCCTCTTATACAGAATACTCCCTCCTAGGAGCATGTGACCAAAAGCTCAGAAGAGTAAGAGAAACTATCGAAAGGAAGCCATGTTCGGTTGGTGGGCCTGGGAGAAAGACTGCGTGGGCTCAAATCTTCACTCCACCCCCAACAGTCTGTAGAACCTCGGTGAGTGTTTTCACCTCATTATGCCTCAATCTCCACACCTGTATTATGGGCATAACAAAATGTCTCTCATACGGTTTTTGATAAGGAAGCAGACTGATACCTGGGAAAACCATTGAATTAAAAGCTAAGAGACAAAAACAAAACTATTGCCAGGCCCCGAGAATCAAGAGACCAGGGTTTTAGACAAGGCTCTGTCATTTTGTGGCCTCTGGAGTAGATTAAAAATGGTTGTAAATTCTTTGTTCTATCCCCCTTGGAGAGGTGGGGATCTATTTCTTCACCACCTTCAATCTGGGCTAAGCACAGAGCTGTTTCTGACCAACAGATGCATACAAATAACTGCCAGCTGCCCCCTCGCCCCAGCCCCGGAATGCGGCGGCCATGTTGAGAGGAAACCCCAGCAGGCACAGAGACAGGCCCCTGCAGAAGAGAGGTGATCTCCCAGTCCATGGGCCAGCACCACTATGCCAGCCATGTGTGAAGCCGTCAGAAGGGGATCTTCTCGTGCCAGTCATAGACACAAGTCATCTCCTCTGAGCTCTGCCCCAAACTCCAAAATCCTGCACAAGTAAGATTTCTTCAAGCCTTTAAATTTAGGGGTACTTTTATTACACAGCCACAGACCGCCCCCCTCCCTTAAAAAAGTCTTCAGACAAAGCACTTAAAGCAGTTCCTCAAATCCTATGTGTGTGAAAAGGGAAAGAAAGGGAGAGAAGAGGCAAGGTGTTCACGCATTTAAATATTTGTAGAACACCTACCATGTGCCAGACCCTGACAGGTCCTCACACTGCCCTTCTGGTGCTGATGGTCTATAGCAGGACACACAGGAGACAACTCATTAGAATGAAGTGGATTCTATAAAAACAAAGGAGTATAAGGAAGTATAAAGGGGTGTGGGAATACTAGGTGATCTCACAGGCCCTTCCAACTCTGGTATTTTGTAACTTGATGAAGCCTAAATACATCTGTGAAATACATCTGTGAAATTTCACATCTGTGAAATCCCTCACAGGATGGTCTGTGTAGAGAACCCCTGTAGAATTATCCGTAAAGATGTGGGGTTTCCGTAGCTACCCAACTAGATCCTGATGAAAGTACTCCGAATTGCCTCTATACCCATGTTCCTAAGTGGAATCATCTCGTGAAAGCAGCTTTGAATAAAGTGATGAGGAAAGAGGAAGGAAAGTAGGATTTCCAGGGGCAACTAAGGTTTCAGAGTTAACAGTGACAGGAGAATTTTACCTGTTCATTGTGTAATGTTTAAAAGGCAGAAAATATAAGTTGATTGCTTCAATTTTTTAAAAAATATTTTATTTATTCATTTGACAGATCACAAGTAGGCAGAGAGGCAGGCAGAGAGACAAGAAGGGAAGCAGGCTCCCTGCTGAGCAAAGAGGGTGGGGGGGCTATGCAGGGTTTGATCCCAGGACCCTGAGATCATGACCTGAGCCAAAGGCAGAGGCTTAAACCCACTGCGCCACCCAGGCACCCCAAAAAGAACTCTTAAAAGATAAATTTTTATTTTGCTGCATTAACAGGCAGCTGTCTACCTGACAAGCAGATCCAGTAGACAGGTCTTCTGGAAAGATTAGTGAATTCAAGTCATACCTTGGTAATGCTGTGCCTTAAGAGATCTTTCTCCCAAAATCTGAATGATTCTAAGAACTAAGAGACATGACAAGGTTCAACTACATACTGGTCCCACAAGTTTTACCAAGACAAACAAAATAAAGTGCTAACCAAAAACCCACGGCAAAGAGGAAGAGGAATTAAGAGCCTTCCCTCGACAAGGTTTGGGAGAATTTAATATAGTGCTGCTAAAAGTGTACTTGATTTTTTGTTGTTGTTGTTAAGATTCTATTTATTTATTTGACAGGTAGAGATCACAAGTAAACAGACAGGCAGGCAGAGAGAGAGGAGGAAGCAGGCTCCCTGCTGAGCAGAAAGCCTGATGTGGGGCTCGATCCCAGAACCCTGAGATCATGACCTGAGCCAAAGGCAGAGGCTTAACCCACTGAGCCACCCAGGTGCCCCTGTACTTGATTTTTTAATTAAAAGATTTTATTTGAGAGAGCACGAGCTCTGTTGGGGGTGTGGGGGAGATGGAGAAGCAGACTCTCCACGGAGCAGGGAGCTCGATGCGGGACTAGATCCAGAGACTCTGGGATCATGACCTGAGCCGAAGGCAGTCAATTAACCAACCGAGCCACCCAGGTGCCCTGTACTTGATTTTCTAAAGACTTTTTGATTTGGCTGATGTTGGGAGTCCTTCCTTAACCTCACATTAGAAAAAGAAAAACATCCTTTGATTCTCTGAAAGGGACAGCTAATAGCCAAGAAAAGAGACTAGCCAATTCATGTTTCTCAGATTTTCCTTTTACATTACTGTGGTTACTGCTAAGGATTAGTTTGCTCTGGTTAAAGTGTTCAGACTTGATAGAAGCCATTTGTGGTCATGGATCAACAAAAAGGTTTTGAATGCCCACAGGTAGAGGCAATTTTACCATCTCCTATAATCAACTTGCAGGATCTTAAACAGCTATTGTTTCCAAGTAAAGACACAAAAGGGACACATTCATGAATTTCCTGTTTTTCTTTCTTAAAGTTCTCACACATGCAAAACACCTCCCGCCCAACACTCAGCTCTAGCTCTAGAGGTCCTACCCAGGCATCCCTCACACCTAAATCCTCTCTCTCGCCTTCTCTCTCTCATTAGAGCATTCCAGAGCACTGCACAAGCAGAGGTCAGCCCCTCAGCAGCTGACCAAGGCTGGCGGCCCTCACCCGCCAGACCAGCAGATTATAACCAGCAACGGGTTCAAGCCACACCTCGTCGTTGAGGCCCTTTGGAGTCAGTACCAACATTACTGCCCCTCCAGAAAGGGTCAGCTCACAAGTCCACACCAAGGAGAGAGGCCTCTTGTTTCAGAACCCTAGGATTACGCTGGGCCCTTTCTTGGTTTTTCCTGCCCCTGAACCGCCTGGGGAACAACAGGCTGAATCTGACCCCACGGTGACCTCCAGACAGTGTGGAGGATCCTGGGCAATAAGAGATAATGGTACTAAAGGGGCCCCTGAGGGGTTTTATTAGCTCTGCTTCCAGGTGAGGAGGAGGAACCAACCGTCAAAAGAGAATGTCAACTTTGCCTCCCTGAAGACGTTAAAGCAGAACCAGCATTTAAGAGAAAAATCACTGTGACCAGGAACTCTCCAGTCCACCAAGACCTGTTGTGAAGAATACAGATGAACTGTATTCAGAACTGTGGGTATTACAGAACAGCTCAATCCTACAACTGCTGCCCATGATCAATGGACTTGAGATTTAGGGTCCGCAAGTATAAACCACACACACCCCGTTGTCTTACAGATTCTCTTACACATATCCTAATTGAAAATATGTCCAGGGCGCCTGGGTGGCTCAGTGGGTTAAGCCGCTGCCTTCGGCTCAGGTCATGATCTCAGGGTCCTGGGATCGAGTCCCGCATCGGGCTCTCTGCTCAGCAGGGAGCCTGCTTCCCTCTCTCTCTCTCTCTCTGTCTGCCTCTCCATCTACTTGTGATTTCTCTCTGTCAAATAAATAAATAAAATCTTTAAAAAAAAAAAAAATATGTCCAAAACCTAAAAACAAACTGCCCTACAGTCTATGGCAACTACCCGACCTGCAGGGAATCTGGGACTGCGGAGGGTCACGGTGGACTAAATCATCAAACCTAGAAGGGAGGCCAGAAAGAAGGTAAGAAATGATGAGCAGACACTGAGAACAAGACAATTTGGTAAAGGATAGGACTGTCCAGAAACTTTTTCAGGGACAAAACGATGTCCTCTAACGTTCAAATAGTGTGGCTCCAACCAACACAGGGGCCACAGAGCACCCTCCACTCTTTCCTTCAGCCCCAGGTTTTCTAAGAAATCCACAGGGAGTGGATACGACCAGGCAAAGCACCTCCCACCTGAGTTTCATGGACACTCTGGGTTCATCTAATGCACTCACTGTGCCAATTCCGTGCGAGTCAGGTCAGACCTCCTCTCCCCCTACTCAGCCTTCTACCACCTTCCTCCCCAAGCTGGGATTCATTTTTAAAACAAAGGCAACTGAAACAACATACTTTAGGTGGTGGGGAGTTGCAGCTGCCACAGAGAAGAAGGTTGAGAGACCAGGGGAAGGCACCAGTGCTTGATTTGTAAGGGACCTTACAAGGGAAGGGACCTTACAAGGGAAGTCACAGGCTTCTCCTTACATAGGGTGAGCTATGGAGCAAGGTCTTAGGTCCCATTTTAGGTGTAGAACCTCTCCCTGCTTGTAAAATTGGCAATACATAAGTAAATAAATCACTTAGGTCTTCCTGCCTCTTCCTCTAACCTCCTGTGTTCAAGTTCCAACCACCCCTCTTAGCATCTCCCGGCCTTCTACATCACAGGGAAAGCCCCCAGGATTAGGAAATGCCTCTGCTTCATTTCACCAACATCCCACAACACTACTCCAAACCCAGAGCCGGGACAGTGCAGCAGCAAGACACAGGGCACCAAGCAGGGCGCACAGCATTCCCTGCTGGATATCGGCCACAGACCTACTCAGGTTTCCCCCTGTCTACGCCCCCCTGTCTTCCCCATCCCCAGCCCTCTCCTCTCAGCCAGGGCACCAGCCTTTCATTTTCCCTTCACAGTCAGTAATCTGACATCACCTCTATCTGCCTTCCGGCTGTTTTTATGCTCTGCTCCTTTTCTTCCCCTTTCCTGTCTTCAGCCATACTCAAGAAGCACAGACTATTTATTCTACTTTTGCCCCATAAATAGCTCAGGGATGGTGCCAGGAGGAAAACCCACAGCCACTAAACCTCCTGCTGTAGACACGAGTCACACGGACTCCCTCCTCTCCTTCCAGCACCCAGTTTTGTAGGTTTTCCAACGCACTTCTCAGGTATTCAAAGCCGCGGGTGGCAGTAGTGGGGGGGGGGTGCCCGAGGCATCCCTAAAGTCATCAAAAAAGGTGGCTTTGAGCATCTTACCGCTCACATATTTGCATACCGTTTGATGTAGCTGCAATTTCAAAGCAAGTCTCCCAACACTCAAGTGGGTAGGTTACAGTGAGAGCCAGGAATTGCAAAAGCGCTCGCCTCAAAGACTCAGGAGTCCAGTCCCGGGCAGGAAATAAAGTTCTAAGCGGCTTTGATGTGCTTCTTCCTCCCCACCTCCCTCCCCAGCGCGGGTCGTTCCTCTCCGCCGACGCGAGACCACCGTGCCCGAACAGAACCAAACGCATCGCACGTGGGAGCCAAGTGGCAGACTTCAAAATCCGCTGCGCTCCCCCAGCCCCACCAAATTAGTTCGCCCCGGCGGCGGCTCGCCTTCGGATCCCCGACTGCAACCAAAAGGAATGTCGAACATACACTGGGGGCGGGGGGGGGGGGCCGGGGCGGTAAGGACCGGGGACCCAGATGCGCGGAGAGCGGAACGCCTTGGCGCCGCGGTGAGAGCTCGTTTCTTTCTGAAACCTCTCGGCTCAGACTGAATTATCAAGCCAGTTCAGGTCATTTCCTGAGTAGCACTACAAGTTAAAACAAGATCCAAAAAAAAAAAAAAAAATCTATTAATCTTTAATTGCGCTGCCTCCAGCCTGGGAGCACGAGGGGGATGGGGTGGAGGGCTGGGGGAGACTGGGAGGCACGGGCCGCGGGGAGGGGGCGGTTGTCGAAAGGCAAATGCCTAAGAAGCCGGAGCTCCCGACCTCAGCTGTTCCTTACCTCACTTAGCTCGGCCGAGGAGTCGTTTCCATATTTCATGGCAACTCCAGAATTCATGACTGCACTTTTCAGAGCCGAGCTCCTCCTCCTCCGGGTCTCGGAGCTTCTGACTTGGGCTTACCGGGCTCGAGATCCGCCGCTTGGTCCCTTCTGGCACATTTTAGTCTAGACAGCCATTTTCACCCAAGACAGTGGGGGAAACCCCCAAGGAAGGATGCGTGCTCTCCTGGAAGGCGCGGAGCCGGCTCGCGTTTCACGGACGAGCCATTGCCGCAGGAGGCTCGGTGGCGTGGTGCGCTCGCAGCTGCTGCAGCGGCCGAGCCGGCGCGGGGACCCGCCCGCGCGCGCCCACCGCCCGGTCCCGGGGCACTGCCACCCTCGGCGCTGCCTCGCCGCTCCTACGGGGCCTCGCCGCCCCCCATTACCCGGCTGCGGGGCACCTCCCAGCAGGAACCGGCACCCCCAGAAGGCTTCGGCGAGCTCCCGAAGAAACCAGGGCGGCGGAGCGAGGGGCGTCCGCGCCTCGGGCTCCGGGGAGGGAGAGAGCTGGAGAGAGCCGGCGCGGGGCTGCACTTCACGCCGAAGTTTCCCTTTTGAATCGTCTGGAGTTGTAAGTGGTTTCTGATTGAACACAGCTGTCTAGCTGCGTGGTGCGCCGAGGAGGCGGGGCCAGGAAGAGAAAGGGCGGGGGGCGGGGTGGGAGGGAGAAAGGGAGGGAGCCGAGGGGACCGTGCGGGGGAGAGCAGGCATCCTTCCAGCTCTCTGCGATAGTAATTACAGGACCCAAGTCCAGGAGGAAGAGAAGAAACAGGAAAAGCCACCTGAGTAATTGTGCAGGAAAAAAAAAAATTTTTTTTTAATTCCTCCTAGAAGCCACTTTCCATGATTTAATAAGGTCAAGACCCATCTGAACACTGTACATCAGGCAGCGCTGTGCACTTCCCATGCTACATTAAGATTTTACAAGAGTGTGGAGCGGTCATTTTCCCTGAACCGTCTAAAGTCAACACCGAGGGTGTAAATTCACGGTCAAACTCCCTCTCTGTCGCTGGGGCAGATTACGTTTTCTGCACGTCGGTAAGAAAGACGAAGAAGCCCTATCCCTTGAAAGAGATATAAAATAGGCTTCAATTTCCCATCCTCCCCAACCCCAGACCATTCTTTTAAGTATTACATTTCCCAACCTCCTCAACTCCCATACGTTCCTTAAAAATCACACTGCTCATCCGAGCAGAGCTGGGTTTGTGTTTCTGGGGTTTGGAATATGAATCAGAAAAGATTTAACCAACTGTTATATCCAGTGGACTCCTGGAATCAGAGCTCCTGTCAGCTTCGAGTTTCCTTGCGGTAAAAACATCCCTGTCTAGGGAAGTGGGAGGGGAGGGGTTTTCTCTCCATAAAGCTTAAAGTCTCACTGTACTTGAAATACACTGAAAAAGGTTCTGATCCTTAAAACGGGTCTGCTGCATTGCTTAGGAGGCCTCATCAGTCTCTTTCTACACGTTGGGAACAAAATGCCTCCATCCCCAGTGACAGACTTGGCATTTCCTAGAGCCTTCTATGAAAAAGCCATTGTATTGTTAATTTTCAAGGTCTTTTTTTTTTTTTTTTTTTAATCAAATAGGATGTTTGTTTTGCTCTTTAAGAAGGAGCAAAGAGCTTGACCATTTGCATTTATCTTCTAGCCCAGCTGTCTTCCTAGTGAGTTCATTCATTGCCTGATGGAGGCACTACTGGGATAAAGAAGAGTTTGCTGCTTTGGGGGAGCCCTGGGTCCAAAGTTCTGGGTCACTGCCAGACTAGAGCACGTTGGGAGAAACTCTGCTGTGTGGGGAGAGGTTAAGAAGCCACATTTATTTTTCTTTTCTTTCTTTCCTTTTTTTTTTTAAATAAGATTTTATTTATTTATTTGACAGAAAGAGATCACAAGTAGGCAGAGAAGCAAGCAGAGAAAGAGGAGGAAGCAGGTTCCCTGCTGAGCAGAGAGCCCGACGAAGGGCTCGATCCCAGGACCCTGGGATCATGACCCGAGCTGAAGGCAGAGGCTTTAACCCACTGAGCCACCCAGGCGCCCCACATTTATTTTTCTTATTTACTCATTAAAACCTACTGAGAACTGGGGCACCTGGGTGACTCAGTTGTTGAACCTCCGCCCCACACTGGGTGTAGAGATTACTTAAAAATAAAATTTTTAGGGGAGCCTAGGTGGTTCAGTCAGCTGAGTGTCTGACTCTTGATTTTGGCTCAGATTGTGGTCTTGGGGTCGTGGGATGGAGCCCCAAGTCAGGCTCCACACTCAACAGGGAATCTGCTGAAGATTCTCTCTCTCCCTCTGCTGCCTTCCCCCCGCCCCTCCCCCACTGACCCCGTCCAGCCCCTATGTGGTACACTCTCTCTCTCAAATCAATCAATCTCTTCCCCAAAAAAATTAAAATTAAAAAATTAAATCTTTAAAAATCATTCAAAAAACCATCCGAGAAATGAGCGTGTGTGCTTTAAGATGCCGATGGTGGTGAATATAAAAATATAAAGGAGACCCAAGCACTAACCCGTCCATAAGGTGTGTATCGTCTCATAAAACACAAAGAAAATGTCAGTTCTAGAAAGAAGATAAAACTTAGGGCGCCTGGGTGGCTCAGTGGGTTAAGCCGCTGCCTTCGGCTCAGGTCATGATCTCAGGGTCCTGGGATCGAGTCCCGCATCAGGCTCTCTGCTCAGCAGGGAGCCTGCTTCCTCCTCTCTCTCTCTGCCTGCCTCTCTACCTACTTGTGATCTCTCTGTGTCAAATAAATAAATAAAATCTTTAAAAAAAAAAAAAAAAAAAAAAGATAAAACTTACCATGAGAGCAACAGAAATAAAGATCTACTGCAGTTCAGAGGAGGAAATAGGATTTTGGTGGGACTGAACTGGAGGGGGACTGTGAAGGGATCTTAGGATAGGCAGCATGTGAGTTGATCTCTGAAGAATGGCTGAATCCAGCAAAGATGGGGGGTAAGAGGAAGGCACCCCAGAGAGGGGGACCACTGTGAAAGAAAGTATGGATGGAGGCTGGAATGTGCCAGGTGTGTGTCGAGAATAGCGGGTGTTCCATTTTAGAGTGGAACCTGGATTAGGGAAGTGAGTAGAAGCCAGATCATGGACAGTTCTGAGTGACAAGCTAAAGAAATGAAACTTTGGATAGGCAATGGAGAGCCACTAAAGTCTTCTCAGCACAGAAATAATAAGATCAGAGCTGTGCTTTGAGACATTCCAGTGGATCTGTACCACACTCGTGAGTAACTCACATGAATTCAAATAGACGAACGGTGAGCGTGATGTTGGTGTTTAAAGAAACATATTTTTCATACTAGATGGCCCCTAAAAGCAAGCAGATGACTTCATCTGGTGTTCAACCAAAAGAAAGTGATCTGTTCCAAGACTGGAGGAAAAACTGGCAGTGTTGAACTTATTAAGAAGCCGTATGGCTGAGATTCTGCTTTATGGACAATATGAGGCATTTTCAAGACTAATGGTGACTATATGGAATTTTTTCTTAAACAGTGACTTTTTTTCTAAGTTTTTATTATTTTTTTTAAAGATTTTATTTCTTTAGGGCACCTGGGTGGCTCAGTGGGTTAAGCCGCTGCCTTTGGCTCAGGTCATGATCTCGGGGTCCTGGGATCGAGTCCCGCATCAGGCTCTCTGCTCGGAGGGGAGCCTGCTTCCTCCTCTCTCTCTCTCTGCCTGCCTCTCTGCCTGCTTGTGATCTCTCTCTGTCAAATAAATAAATAAAACCTTTAAAAAAAAAAAAGATTTTATTTCTTTTTTTTCTCAAATAAAGAAATAAAATCTTAAAAAAAAAAGATTTTATTTCTTTATTTGACAGAGACAGACACAACAAGAGAGGGAACATAAGCAGGGAGTGGGAGAAGGAGAAGCAGGCTTCCCGCCGCAGGGAGCCTGATTCAGGGCACGATCCCAGGAACCCGGGATCATGACCTGAGCCGAAGGCAGGCGCTTAACCACTGAGCCACCCAGGAGCCCTTAAGATTTTTTTTACTTACTTATTTGAGAGAGAGAGAGAGAGAGAGAGAGCACAAGTGGGAAGGAAGGTCAGCAGGGAGTACCACCCAGGACACCAACATCATGGTCCAAGCCAAAGACTTGGCCAAATGAGCCACCAGGCATCCCAAACAGTGACTTCAATACTTAACCACCACAGAAGGTACACTCCATGACAGTCAGGCAATAGTGAAGGTAGAAGGTTGAAAGTAGAAACAGAGCATCCGATTGGACTATCCCAGTAGCCCAGCAAAAGTCTACAAAGGTCTGAACTAAGTTGGGCAGTGCAAATGGAGGGGAAGGGTCAGATGGAAGAGATTCTGTGGAAGAGAGTAGACAGAAACTGTGGTGGAAGAGAGAACTTAAATATGACAAGTACATCTAGAATGTGGCTGAATGGGGTTTCAGGCAATGTCCTCAACAAAAATAGGGACTCCAAAAAATGAATAGGTTACAGAGGAAACTATGTGTGACATACCATAAGTCTGAGGTGGCAACTAGGTATTCTAGGGGAGGCATTCAGCAAGAAGCTTGACATGGAGCTACAGAGATACATCAGGGTTGAGATGGAAATGAACGCTTGGGATGATCCCTATTAGAACAATTAATAAAACCATGAAATCGGGTAAGGTTGCCAGGAAAGAGAGAACAGAGAAAAAAGATCTGAGTATATTATGTTAAATAAGAAGGTCTTTTCATCCAGGGGAAAGAATAAAAGAGGAAATGATGGGGAAGGCCAGTTAGAGAAATAGGAAGATAACCAGAGTAACTCTGAGTCTGGGAGTCGAAGGGAGATGTTGTTGAGACAGAAGAGGCAGCATCTGTATTATAAGCGAGAGAGGGAGCAGAAGCCTGAAAACTGATAAAAGAGCATTTCAAAGACATGAATGTCCTTCAAAGAGAAATGTCTACAAAGCTAAGGAGACAGAATGTAGATTACCACAGGGAATGAGGAAGAATGGGGCAGGGGGATGGGCAGTAACCATAAGCGACTCTTGCCATAAATTTGACGATGACAGGAAATCAGGAGATGGGAGAGTTTCTCAGAGCAGGGAAGCAACATTGACTAGAGGGCAGGAGGGGAGATTAGTAGTCTGCGGCTAAGGGAAACCCTGGAGATACAGAGAGAGAGAAAGGGGATGGAGTAAAGTTCCGGAAAAGGGAGGAAGGGAAAAGGCCAAGGACCCAAACCATGAGATTAGCTTTGGATAGTCTTGGAGAGGCAGAGGGTTCTGATGTTTCTTTGTCTTTTCTTCTTCAGCAGTTAAAGTTGCAAGAGCTGGAGAATTTACAGACTAGTAAGGAGAAGCCTTCGGGCATGCATACCAACTCACGGCACTTATTTCAAGAGTCATCCAAGTTTCTCTGTGTGATTGTGGAGGGGAGATGAAGACTAATAATAACTCATAAGTAAATTTTACCTTAATGAAGGGAAGACTATAGAGTTGTCTGTCGATGCAAGAATACAGCGGCTGTGATCCTGACATCTGAAATTGTTCCAGCACGGGTGAAAGGCTGGTGGGACACACCGAAGGCCAATAGTATGTAGAGAACAGTTTCATGCCATGAAGGGAAGTCCAGTTCGTTTTCTTCCAATCTAAGACTCCATGAAAGTCTAGAATTTAAATATTTTGTGATCTTTCTTGACCTCTTAGTCTAGTCAGAAATCAGACTGGGAATCTGTACTATCGAGAAAGCTAAGATAGTGCTGTACCCAAGACCAAACTGGGTCAACATCTCAAATACCTGAGAAATGCAAAGAGCACCTCAGCGTGTCGTCGTGTCATCTCAACACACCAGAGGGAAATAGAGCCCCACGTGCATTTCCAGTGTCATTAGAAAACAGCCTTAAGATCAGCACACACCGTCGTTGACCGAGTGTACAGCTGGGAATGCCTGCAAATCCTCCTGTACTGTGGCTGCCCCAATGTGATCCCTCTTGAAGGGCTTCTCCAAACTCTGCTTCAACACAGAGTAAGTCCCTCTCAAGAGGTGGGAGCAGAAGGTGGCAGCCGGGTTTATCAGGATCAGAGAGCAGGTCTGGGAGGAGGAGGAAAACCTGCTTTCCAATTGGGCAAGACCTTGGATTCCCTTCCTTCCTGGGCTTTGTCTGCCCTAGAGGCTAATCTCTTCCCATCTGATTTCTGGGCCACGAGGCAGCCGCAGGCCTGGGACAGTTTTCGGGAAGGCAGAGGTGGCCGTTTGCCTGAGCAGATGCATCTGTGTGTGGGTTACATGTTCCAGCCTCCCCAGCACTGCCTTCTGTTGGCAGGGGCAGTCCGGTCCCTCTGTGTACAGCTGCTGATCTCAGTGAATTTCTACACAGTCAGGATAATATTCTGGGTCTTGTCTGTACCCTCTTTTGGTAATGAACATCAGATGAATCAAAGCAATCTTGGGTAAAATTCTAGGACGTCAGCATTCAGGAAATGGACTGAAACTTTGGGACTGGCTGACCTACGCCCTCTGTCTCTCCTCCTTGGGTGTCCAAGCTCCCCCTGCTCTGTGCTAAGTCAGGCTTGTCCTCCTCCAGCCCCAACAAGGGTCTTAACCCCCAAACTGTTCCCTTCTCTCTTAAGTCTCTTAACCTAAACACAATGTTGATACCTCAGATTTTAGGAAGAAAGCCGTCTACTTAAGCTCATTCACATGAAGGTGAAAAACACTCATAACCTTCTCAACCAAGTGCAAAGCATTTGCATTGTAGAAAAAGAATGCTTTTAAATAATGCTCAATTGGTGGGATTTCCTGAAGAAGAAAGTGACTTTTCAGAGGAAAAGGAGATTTCAAACCTGTGGGGATGCCGGAAGTCCCAAACCCCTAATTCCTTAAGGGTCATAAAAGTCAGGGAGCCCTCAAAGTGTACACTCAAAAGAATTTCCTGCCCTAACTCTGTAAGCCTATCCCATGGTCCCACCCCCAAGAGTCCAAAAATGCTCTCACTCACTCAACTCCTGTGGCCCTCTGCTCAGTCACCAACACAGCTCTTCTTTCAGGAGATGGGCCAGGCCGGAGTCCCAGGTTGGGAGCCTCCCAACAGCCTTGCTGGCCTGCCCCCTCACAGACATCACTTGCACCAGGCACCACGACAGAAAGGGTCCAGAAAGCATCGCACTGGATAATCTTTGTTTTGGTCTCTGTGTCCTCAGAGAACATTAAAAAACTGGAAGAAATCCTATAATCACCTCATTCACCCCACATCCCACTTACAGACATGAGGATATGCAGGGTCAGCAAGTTTGTGGTGTTTGTTTCAAAAAAGAAAAGCATCCACTTGTACCAGAAATGGTGCTGTGCCTTGGGATTCAGTAGCGTATGGAACAGAAAAAAATCCTTGCTTTCATAGAGTTAGCGTGCTGGGCGGAAAATGGTTAATAAATAAAGAAGATAGTTACAGCTTGTGGTGGGTGTTACCAAGAAATTAAACAGGAGCCGTGATGAGGGAGAGGAGGCCCAGGAAGTAAAGTAGTCAGAGACAGCCTTGACGAGGTGAGGACATTTCTGCAGGAAGGTCAAAAAGGAGCCAATTAGGTAGAAAGTGGGGGGAAGATGACCAGGCAGCGAGAGCAGCAAGTGCAAAAATTCAGGGTCAAGAAAGGACTTCACCTTTCTGGGGAGCCCTCCTACACTGTTGGTGGGAATGCAGGCTGGTGCGACCACTCTGGAAAACAGCATGGAGTCTCCTCAAAAAGTTGAAAATTGAGCTACCCTATGACCCAGAAATTGCACTACTGGGTATTTACCCTAAAGATACAAATTAGTGGGGTGCCTGGGTGGCTCAGTGGGCTAAGCCGCTGCCTTCGGCTCAGGTCATTATCTCAGGGTCCTGGGATCGAGTCCCGCATCCGGCTCTCTGCTCAGCAGGGAGCCTGCTTCCCTCTCTCTCTCTGCCTGCCTCTCCATCTACTTGTGATTTCTCTCTGTCAAATAAATAAATAAAATCTTTTTTTTTTTAAAGATTTTATTTATTTATTTGACAGACAGAGATCACATGTAGGCAGAGAGGCAGGCAGAGAGAGAGGAAGGGAAGCAGGCCCCCCGCTGAGCAGAGAGCCCGACATGGGACTCGATCCCAGGACCCTGAGATCATGACCCGAGCCAAAGGCAGCGGCCTAACCCACTGAGCCACCCAGGCGCCCAATAAATAAAATCTTTAAAAAAAAAAAAAAAAGATACAAATGTAGTGATCCAAAGGGGCACGTGCACCTGAATGTTTATAGCAGCAATGTCCACAATAGACAAACTATGGAAAGAACCTAGATGTCCATCAGTAGATGAATGGATAAGGAAGAGGTGGCATATATATATATAGTGGAATACTACACAGCCATCAAAAGAAATGAAATCTTGCCGTTTGCAACAACATGGATGGAACTAGAGGATATTATGCTGAGTGAAATAAGTCAATCAGAGAAAGACAATTATATATGATCTCTCTGATACGAGGAATTTGAGAGGCAGGGTGGGGAGTTGTGCGGGGTGGGGAGGGGAAAAATGAAACATTTTGATTGGGAGGGAGACAAACCATAAGAGACTCTTTTTTTTTTTTTTAAGATATTTTTTATTTATTTGACAGAGAGAGAGAGAGAGAGGCCACAAGCAGGCAGAGGGGCAGAGAGAGAGGGGGAAGCAGGCTCCCCGCCGAGCAGACAGCCCGATGTGGGGCTCGATCCCAGGACCCTGAGATCATGACCTGAGCTGAAGGCAGAGGCTTTAAACCACTGAGCCACCCAGGCACCCCAAGAGACTCTTAATCTCAGGAAACAAACTGAGGGTTGCTGGGGGGTAGGGGGAGGGATAGAATGGCTGGGTTATGGACATTGGGGAGGGTATGTGCTATGGTGAGTGCTGGGAAATAGGTAAGCCTGATGATTCACATTGACCTGTACCCCTGGGGCAAATAACACATTAGATGTTAATAAAAATATTTTTTTTAAAAAAGAAAGGGGGCGCCTGGATGGCTCAGTGGGTTAAAGCCTCTGCCTTCGACTCTGGTCATGATCTCGGGGTCCTGGGATCGTGCCCCCCATTGGGCTCTCTGCTCAGCAGGGAGCCTGCATCCTCCTCTCTCTCTGCCTGCCTCTCTGCCTACTTGTGATTTCTGTCTGTCAAATAAATAAATAAAATCTTAAAAAAAAAAGAAAGAAAGAAAGAAAGAAAGGACTTCACTTTTCCAATAAATTTCAATACACTTCAAAGGTTTTATTTAATTTAATTTTAAATTTCAATATAAAGGTAGACTGTATGATGGAACCTAATTAAAAGAGTGATGGGGGGGCCAGACAACAGGGTATGTTTCGTTCACAGATTTCATTCTGTGCAGAGAGAGGCCACAGCAACACTGCAAACAGGACTGAGACATGATCTATGCCTGTACAAACTTTACCACTAGGTAACCTAAAAAACAGACAAAAAAAAATAGTTTCTCCTTTGTGGAAGTATTCCTGTGAATAAATGAAGAACTGATAGAAGTGGAATATTCCTATTTTACAACCTCTAATAATTAATACATTTAGATATAAAGCACAACGTCTACTGACATCCCAAAAAAGACACCCCACCAAACACATGACTTCTGATGGAAGAGTAGGATACCACCTCTGAGGCCATCTTAGCTTAGGAATATGTTAAATTAACCACAGGGGTACAATCAGCAAAATCCAGACTATAACTCTACAGAGCAAACAATGTGCGTTCTTCAGATAAATTGCAAGGAGAGAGAAAAGCAAGTGAGTGGGTGAGATATCAAGAGAAGGAGAATCCTATAGACAAATCAATCAATCAATTGTAATGTGTGGGCCTCACTGAGTTAACCTGACTACAAAAAAATCATGATACTTATGAGACATTCAGAAATACACTTTTCAGATATTTGGTGATATTAAAAATTATTAGTTTTTAGATGTGTTCATGGTCTTAGGGTTAAACTTTAAAAGAGTCTTTGTCTTTTAAAGATGTAGATTGAAACATCTAGGGGCAAAATGATACAATGTCTGGGATTTGTGTCAGTTGAGCATCCGACTCTTGGCTTCGGCCATGATCCGCTATCTCATGGGTCATGAGACAGAGTCCTGCTTTGTGCTCCACGCTCAGGGGGAGTCTGCCTGGGATTCTCTCTCTCTCTCCTCCCCCTCTGCCCCTCTCTCTGCACCCACTCTCTCTTGCTCTCTCTCTCCCTTTCAAACAAATAAATCTTTTCTAAAAAGGAGACAAGGAAATAGATGGGGTTTTCAATGAAAGAGACAGGCATGTCTTTTGGCTCTGGAGATGACTGGTGACCATGAGAGAAGCAACTTCACTAAATGGTGGAGAGGGAGAGAAGCTAGATTTGTCTGGATTGAATACTGACTAGGAAGGAAAGTGCTGAGAGAGCACAGGGAGATAGATTTCCAGAAACATGTTGCCCCAGAGCCTCACTTCTACTGAACTATCGGATGAGATCTTGAACCAAAATCCTTTGAGCCTTTCTCCCTGCACTACACCCCTTCAGTCAAGTTATCCTGGAGTCCCTTCTTGGCTGGAATTCGAAACTCTGAGCCCTTACCGTGGTGGACCCTCCCTATGCGGGTAACCGAAGTCTGTTCCATTACACTGGGTCTTCACCTTATTGTTTATGAGATCAGCCACATTGCTTTTAGACCCAATAACTTACTGTTGAGAAATAGATGGAAGGCAGTAGATACTTTGGTTAGTTTGCGTTTAAAATTTGCTGAGAAAAGAAATACTTGAGAACTATTTCTGGATTAAATCTCACACATAGAACAAGCAAAAAATCCAGCCTTCTCCAATGGCAAATATAACTCCGGCAAGGAAAGCCCCCCTGGGGTGTCTGTCTGTCTCTTTAATTGCATTCATGGGCTGCCTCCCTCCCAGCCTAGGTATTCTAACAACCTAAATCATTTGGCATCAACATCCCTGACATTATTAGTGGGGAATTCCTAGCTGAGATTCACATCGCATCATTCATGTGATGCTTCAAAAACCTCTTCGCTGTCTGATAAGATATTTTGGAGCCCAATAAATTTCTGTGTCATCCTGTCTTAAATATTCAAAGTATCTTTCCAAACCTTTACTCATTTGTTCTCCAAATGTCTTTAAACTATATTAAATTCTCTATAGAAAGGAAAAATAATCAGTGGAGATTAGGGATTTGGCAATCCAAGGGAGTTTAAAAAAGAAGAAGAAGAAGAAGGTTTTAAATCCTCCCAGGAGTGCTTGCCTGTGGTCAATCTCCTGGAGAGGAAAGAAAAAATATATTAAATAGATGCATGAAAATAGATGTAGTAAAATTTGGAGAACATGCTTAAATTAAATGAATTCCCAATGCCTGCCACTGTTATATGTGAGGCTCTTTGAGAGGCTAAAATAGCATCATTCCATTACTCTCTGTTAGCTAGAATATGTTACAGGAGCTGCCCATAAGGAGTAGAGAAATAGTTAATCTAATATGCCTCAGAGACCTAATGACAAAGAAGGCAGTTCGTTTGGCGTCGTCCCAAGCTGATGGGTGAAGAAGGAAGTTCTCAGGCACAGGCTGGGGCAAGTCATCCCTGATTCTGAGTCCACAAGGTGTCAAGGGATAGGCTACCGTGGTAGAGATTTCCCCTGGGGACAAGCCACGGCAGGAGGAGCAAGCTCCCGCCTATCTCTCCCAATCCTCCTCAGTTGTCCTGCATGATTGCCTCATGAGCTCAGACTCTCTCCTCCAAGCAGATGTGGGGTGATCGGCATCTCTAGCCATGCCCCTCACTGGTGCTCCAGTTAATGGTTTCTCATGTAACTACCAGGCACTCTCATCAGTCTTGCCATCACCATAAAGCATGTCTAAAACTGAGCTTGTCACATTCCACCAACGACCAGCTTTCATTGCAGCATGCAAATTTCTGCAAATGAAATCAGAGTTTCCGGTCTAGAAACGTTGGGGTCATTTTCAGCGCCCTCCTCCCTCAGCTCCTCTTCTAGTCATTTAGGCCCTTCTCTCCACTTTTACTGCTAGCAGCATCTTCCAGGCCTTTCTCTTTATATTTTGGTAACTATAACTTAGCAATATGACTCAACTCCAAATCAGTCTGCATGCTCTAGCTCAGCTATTTTTCTCCAAACTACGGCTTTCAATCATGTCATTGTGCAAGTAAGTCTGTATTTAGAGATTTTTATAAGCTTTATTGAGATATAACTCACACAACCTAAAATGCACTTTATTTTTTTTATTTTTTTTTTAAAGATTTATTTTATTTATTTATTTGACAGACAGAGATCACAAGTCGGCGAGAGGCAGGCAGAGAGAGAGAGTAGGAGGCAGGCTCCCCGCAGAGCAGAGAGCCCGATGCGGGGCTCGATCCCAGGACCCTGGGATCATGACCTGAGCTGAAGGCAATGGCTTAATCCACTGAACCACCCAGGCGCCCCCTAAAATGCACTTTAAAAAAAATATTTACTTATTTATTTGAGAGAGATAGCATGCACATGAGTTGGGGGGGAAGGGGAGAGGGAGAGAATCTTCAAGCAGACTCTCTGCTGAGCACAGAGCCCAACATGGAACTCGATCCGAGGACCCTGAGATCATGATCTGAGCTGAAACCAAGAGTCAGATGCTTAACTAACTGAGCCACCCAGGAGCCCCAAAATGCACTTTTAAACCTTTAGAATTCAATGGTTTTCAGTATATTCACAGAGATGCACAACCATTACCAACTACTGGCTGGATAAATATTAGAAAGTAGAAAAAATTCTGGTTCGGTTGGTAAGTAACAACTGCCCTGAATCAGAGAGTGCCCACTCCCTGACTAGTTGCTGCCCAGGTTACCCCATTCTGAGCTTCGGAAATTTCCCAGAACTTTCCACAGTTTAGCTGCCAGAGGACCAATATCTGGCACAATCAAGGACTCTAGAAATTTCCTCCATTACTGTGGCCACTCCCTGTTGTCAAGCATTTTAAATGTCACCCTTAGAGAAAAGATGCATTATTTTTTAAATGAAGAGAGAATCAAAGAATACATTTCTTTATTAAAGATACCCAATTACATGGTTCAGTTAAATGATTGTCATACTCTTACAGAATTTCCTAGCAGCATTTGAATCTGTATCTCCCAACGCCTTTACCACTCTCCAAATATGAAACCCATTTAAGGTTCCACATACTTGACAATGCTAATCTCTCTTTCCTTTCCAGGTCAAGTCCTTTTTTTTTTAAATTTTATTTATTTGGTGGGGTGGGGGGGAGGTTCATGGAGGGGCAGAAGGAGAAGCAGAGTCCCTGCTGAGCAGGGAGCCTGATGTGAGCCTTGACCCCAGTGTCCCAAGATCATGACCTGAGCCAAAGGTAGAACCTCTACTGACTAAGCCACCTAGGTGTCCTTTTCTGTTCTTCTCTGTTTGTGTCTCATACACTTAGAACCTTTCTCGGATTTAATGCTACAGAATTAATGAAAATATTTGACTTATTTTCCCAGTTATTAGGAACCCAGCTATTTGAATGCACCATCAACCTCCTTTTGGCCCTTCAGAGCCTGTTTTGTAAGAGTCTATGGCACATGAGAAAGTGTTCACACGCCACTATCCAAACTCATGAAAGCTACTCTATTTTTCCCTCATATCCAAAATAGTAAGTTTTTGCCCCCTTTCTCCATACAACTCATGTTTAACACTCTTTATTTGTTATTTTCAAACACCCTTACTGGCAACAAGGACAGAGAGAGAAATGTATCTCATGAGAAACAAAAGCTAACCCTAAGATGCAAACAGCTGTTATTTGGGGGGATTTAGAAATTTGAAGAATGAGAAATAGATGACAACTCTGATTTTCTTTTACTTTCCATAAGGCAGGCCCCTCCTCCAAAAGTGAACATCTCTCTAGCTCTTTGAGACAACAGCGACAGAACGACGTCTTTTCATATTCAGTCTTGCTTTCATTCAAGAAATATTTATCAACTACCATATGTCAAGCATCTTGCTAAGTACTAGGGAGATAGTGGTGACTAAAAAGAGATACCAGCATTGCCTTCCATCGGTCCCTGAGGCACGTTGTGGTGGCATGCAAAGAAGTCCCCAATCTTTACAGCTCCTTGTTCACATGTCCTTGTTTGTAACTTTGCAGTGCCCTCCCACTCCGATTCTGGACTTGTCCGTGTGACTTACTTTGGCCACTAGAATAAGCCAGAAGTAATGGTGTTCCTGAGCCCCCTCCAGAGCCTTTCACTTGTCCTTGTGCACATCTGCCACTACCATGAGAGTGCACCTGAGCCAGCTTTCCAGAGGATGAGAGACAGGTGGAGCAGTTGCCTCAGTCTAAGGTCAGCAGTCAGCCAGCTTATCCCCAGATATATGGGGAACCCCACCCTCTACACCCAAGAACAGCAGTTGTCTTGCCAACCTGCTGCTGACTCCAAATATGAGCCATAAACCCTCACTGCAAAGTGCCACTGAGATTTTGTGGTGTTTTATTCCACAGCGTTAGGTGGCAACAGAGTACGGATACATCACTTAATCATAAAAAATAAACCTAAAATGAGAAGTTGCAACGTGTGTTCTGAAGGCCTGGAGTGTAGAGACGTGAGAATACGGGAGAGCTAGATTCTGCCTAGGCAGGTGGAGAGTAGAGGTCAAAGAACCCTTCTTCAAGGAAGGAATGTGTGGGCTAAGATCTAGAGGATGTGTAGAAGTAGACCAGGTGAAGAATGGGAGAAAGGTTGTTTAGGTCCTTGAAATAGCATGTGCAAAGAAAGGCCTTGTAGGGAAGGAATAGAGGCAGTGAGATGGTATGAGAAGGCTGGTGTGGTTGGAACATGGAGATAAGGGGACAAGGCAAAGAAATGAGCTGGACGCATAGACAGTGACTTATAAACCTTATGGAATACATGAAGGGTTTCAGACTCAACTCAAAGAACAAGGGAGAACTACCGAATAGTTTCAAGATGGTAATAATGTTCTTCTCACATGCTTAGCTGGCTGGGCAGTGGATAGGAAGTTTCTCAACCATCCACCTTGAAATTTGCTCCCAAATTTCACAAGTTAGCTCTAAAACAAAGGTATCATTCACCCACCCCTTTATTTAATGAACATTTATTAAGAGGGTTCAATGGGGAATGAATATATGATTCAGAGATTAAGTGAAGGAAGGAGCCAGGGCCAAGCAATTTGGTGGGTACTGGAGAGACCCAAAGACAGAACTCCTGCCCTTGACATGCCCACAGTCTAGGAGGGAGATGAACACAAAAACAAGATGTCCTTGCTAACCCAGAGGTATATGAACCATGTGCTTTAAAAGCACAGAGAAGGAATCAAAATCTGTGAGGGCCAAGTTCCACACACTGGAAAAAAATGGGCTTGAGGAAACCACAGTTCCTATTCTGACCTAAGAGTTTCTGTCCTATCTGATGCTGACGCATGAGTGGGCAGCTGGGCTGGAGACACAGGAGAAATAGGGGGCAAATAACAGTGAGAGAGACCCAGGACACCTTCCTCCTTGGAATTGCGTCTCCTAATCCAGACATTACAAGTCAGTGTTAGCACTTGGTTATTTTCTTAGATTCCTATTGTTTGGGGATGTTCTTTGTGCATCCTTTTGTGGAAACCACAGTGTCTGAAAAGATACCTTAATTCAAAATAGATACTGCAGATTTTCTCAAAGCTCTCGGAGAAGTCTATAGAAGGATCTGTCATTTTCTAGGCAAGATGGTAGAATAAAATCAAAAGATCATGGGGCTTCATTGTGCTCTTAGTTGGCCTTTAAAAATGATATAATAGGCAAACGAAAGCCCATTTTCCTAATTACAGTATGGTTAGACTTGGGAGTCAAGGCTGGATATCTGTGACCCTCTGTTTTAGAGATTTTTCTGGGGGCCACATTTGACTCCACTGGGTTGTAATGTTCATTTTGGCAAGTCAGTCTGAAGGTCCAGCAGGACCTTCTTAGTTCTCTTCCAAGGGTCTGGATCCTTCCAGCCTTTGACTGTGCCCTCTGATTTGCATATTCTATTTGCCCGATTTAATCTGCCAGGGGAGGCTTGTTCTCCATCAAGCAGCAAGAAATGATCTCTTAATGAAATAATGTTATAAGATACCGTCAGTGTTCATGTTCTCGGCAAATAGAGGTGGCGATTTTTACTGCTGCATGAGGCTCTTTTAAGGTGAGGATTGAAGATGTTAAATTGTAAATCCCACATTCAGGGCGGGGCTCTCATCACCCATAGAGCCTCATCCCTGCTAGGAAATCCCCAGATTCCTACCGACAGCCACGTCAGTGAGCGTTTCTTCAAAAGCAGTTGCCAAAGTTCTGTGTCTTCTCTTGTTCAAGTTTGCATAGTCTTCAGTTGCTGAGCGGTCACTTCTCTAGCAGGAGCGTCTCAACTTAGAGGTATTGGGCTGCCCATCACCGAATCAACATTTTCATAGAACATAAACAGTAAACAGCATGAATTTTAAACAGCTCAACTTAATACAAGTCCCATGGCACAGTACCAGTTCGGAAAGTCAAGTTTGAATTGTTATGTAAATAATCTTACTAGCATCCAGAGAGGTCAAATGCTCTTCATTTGACCTTTAAAGACAAAACAAAAAAAAAAACGACAGCCAAAGATTGGGCTGAATGGATTATTCCTCCTTGCAAAGTAGCCAGATGCTGCTGGACATAGTATAGGCTCTCAAGAGACGTTTCTTCTAATAAGTGGGAGAATCTACTTCACATTAATCCTATTCCCAATTGAAAACCTATAAAGATAACTTGAGGATAACGCTAAAAACCTTTGTATCGCAAACTGAATTAAAATAACAATAACAAATTCTAAGAACAAGAGGGAAATGAATTTATAGGCCGCATCTGCTAGCAAAGCCAGCTACCTATTCTTGACGGAAATGAATTCTCTTAAGAGTCAAATATTCTCCTAGAGCTCATTTATATTTCTGTCATGATCAGTAAGTTCTGAGAGTGAGGGAACTACGTTTCACAGAGCCCACATGAGCCACATCTAATCTGCAACCTCCTCTTTTAATTTACATCTGAAAAATGAATGAATGAGCAACTACAGGGCTATAAAAGGCAGGGTCACACAAACACAGTGCGTCATTTTATTATACCCGCTGCCCACCTCCGAACAAAGAAACTCCATTGCATACGCTGGCTTTGAATCCAAGAGGGTAGACCAAACTGCTGTCCCGTCCTGGGGAAGACACACCGACTCAGTCCACTAACACAGCACTCAGCCCAGCCACTGACTTGATTCTATAGATCTCTTTTCTAAAACTGAGCTTTCCTTTTAATGACGTTCCCTTTTGCTTTAAGCAAAGCAAAATGGAAACAGCCCTGAAGCGGATGCAGAAGCACAGTGAAAATGTCTTCCTGGACAAAGCTATTTTAATGAAAGCAGCACTCTGTGCGTCTCCCTGACTCTTCCTCGTGTTCCGCCACCCAAATTAGCTTCACTTCATTGGCTGTCTTCATCAGATTTCACAACGCGGGGGATTCTCCAAAAGAAATAAAAGGTGAGCATTTTCCTTAAAGCAGGATGCTAGGTTTTGAGCACAAACATTCACATTAAGTGAAGGAACTTGATTAAACCCACAATTCAAGATAATGATGAACTAAACGCTGGAACTCAGCTGCCTGACACACTTTAGCATATGAATTAAATTTTCTGTTAGCTAACCCACTTAAAAAAAAAAAAAAAAGACTGTATTTAAACATCTTCCTTCAGGGAATTGGCCATATGTGGAATTAACAGACTCTTGGGTCTGCATGGGGCTTGGCTTGCGATTCCTAAGTTTGCTAGGAAAGTGAGTTTATTGCATTATATTGAAATGGACACTGGGAGATTTATTGGAGCGTATGACACTCTAACAGGGATGTCTACTTAATCAAATGTGCCATCATTCAAATAGACACAGGTGGACCAGCAGTTGTTTCACGAGTGATCGTACCAGAAAGGGATGTACGTGGCCAGATGCTAAAGGAGGCATTTCGAGTAAGGAGGCGAGTGTGTGCGGGGATGGTAGGGGAGAGCTGTCATGATCAACCACATGCATCTCCCTAAGTACATTCACAACTCTGTAGCGAAATGTTTCCCGTAAAAACTTCATTCCACAAATAGAACTAAAAAAATGGAATCGTAGCATATGGCCGTGTAAATTGTAAATGCGATCCACGTGTCTTCCCTAATGCCGGGGAGGCTGGGCTAATGAAGATGCAAATGGAGAAAGGTATGCCGTTACGTCGGCTACCTCGCAATACCCAGATGTCCCAGAAATTCCGGAGCCAGTCCGTGACTATCGAGAGGAAAAATATGATCAGAAGATAATTTCAGCTTTGATAATTTGTAGTCTTACAGATTTCAGATGTCAGACAGCTTACATAGCACAAGAGGTATCAGGAGACTTAAGTGTTTTATAAATCATACAAGGACAAAAGGGAAGCAAATCAATTATAAAGAGGTAGAGAGGCCCGACGATTTCCAATTATTGATACCGCACTGTGTGGGGAGATGGTTCGAGATTAATCTGTGGAGGAAATCAGGTATGAATGATGAAATCTGGAAGAGTTTTAGTTAGCTGGGGAGGAGCTACAGTTTAGTTATATTTGTTTTTTAAAACACTGTACTACATATTTTACATACTTGGGCTGTTATTGCCATTTTGAGATGAAGACAACAAAAGCTCAAAGATGAAATAATTTCCTCAAAGTCACTAATTACCCAGACAGATAAGGGAGTATGAGGATTTACAATGCTGTTTTTATGTATCACCTTCAACTTTTGCCAGACCACATGCCATCAGTGCTATATTCTATTGAATACTCATCCCTAATTTATAGATTTATATTTTTAAATATTTCTTCGAAATAAAAAATGTAGGGGCATCTGGTTGGCCCATTCAGCAGAGGATGCAACTCTTAATCTCAGGACTGTGAGTTCAAGCACTACCCTGGACAATGAGCCTACTTAAAAATAATAAATAAATAAATAAATAAATAAATAAAATAATTTATGGGTCCCCGGCTGGCTCAGACAGTAGAGCATGCAACTCCTGATCTCAGGATTCTGAGCTGAAGCCCCACGTTGGCCATAGAGCTTACCGAAAAAATAATAAAATAAAAATAAAAATCGTATAATACTATTATTAATAGAAAATAATCATCATTTGCCATAAGCAGAAGGCAACTACAAAAACAACTTCTAGCTAAAGAGTGGGACCCAGGAATGCCTGGGTGGCTCAGTTGGTTGGGTCTCTGCCTTCAGCTTAGGTCATGATCCCGGGGGGTCCTGGAATCGAGCCCCATGTCAGGTTTCCTGCTCAGTGGGAAGCTCGCTTCTCTCTCTGCCTGCTACTACCCCGGCTTGTGTTCTCCCTCCCTTTCACTCTCTCTGACAAATAAATAAAATCTTTTAAAAATGAATAAAAAATAAAGAGTGTGACCCAATCAAAGCTCTGATCCTGGGACCTGACTCTTCCTGGTAAGCAGGGCTTGCAAAGTTAGGGAGGTATTAAAGACCTTCGTGCACCAGCTCTTCTCCTGATGTAAACAGGAGGACTGAAAGAGCACTAAAATGGGAATCCCGGGGGCGCCTGGGTGGCTCAGTGGGTTAAAGCCTCTGCCTTTGGCTCAGGTCATGATCCCAGGGTCCTGGGATCGAGCCCCGCATCGGGCTCTCTGCTCTGCAGGGAGCCTGCTTCCTCCTTTCTCTCTCTCTCTGCCTCTCTGCCTACTTGTGATCTGTCAAATAAATAAATAAAATCTTTAAAAAAAAAAAAATAAATAAAATAAAAAAAAATAAAATGGGAATCCCATTTGTCTTCTGTGATACAGTTTTCTTTGATGACTGGATGGGCCACATGTAGATATACCACCTGGAATCACCCTACCTACCAGGGGTGGCATGGTCATCCCAATTTGGGAGAACCATGTGCCTGCCATTGGACAACCATTTATTATTATTATTATTATTATTATTACTATTTTTAAGCTGAAGCAAGAGAAAATAGAAGAGAATTGATTGGATCTGATGTGTTTCAAATCAAAATCCAACTTGAAAGGAACTGACCTCTGCTTCCACGTATGATTCAATTAAATTTTATGTGTAACAAATCTGAGACCAAACTCAAAGTTAAACATAGAGCTAAATTCTTTCAAAATACTGGTATTTGGGGTGCCTGGGTGGCTCAGTCGGTGAAGCATCTGCCTTGGGCTCAGGTCCTGGGATCGAGCCCTACGTTGGGTTCCCTGCTCAGTGAGGAGTCTGCTTCTCCCTCTGCCTCTGCTCCTCCACTCACTCATGCTCTCTCTCTCTCAAGTAAATAAATAAAATCTTTAAAAAAAAAAAAAAAAACCTCTATTCATCAGGCTTCAAGCATGCTGGATCTAGGAACTATTGAGTATCCTTTGCTGTATTCCCTGGTTAAACCACTGCGGACATCACGATGCAGACATCACCAGGCCCCTTTCTCTTACAAAACCCTGAGAAGACCGGCTAGAAGTTCCTCGTACCTTGCCTACTCCTGGGCAAACCTGACTCAAAGAGTGGCCACGTGGGGCCCGAAAGTCATTTCTCAGCATGGTTTTGTCTTGGCCTCCTCATTTCTTTTCTAAAAAAGTACAGAATGGTAGCATGGCCGTTAGAGGACCAAGATTATCAAAATAAACTATTAAAAACCACCTCCATATGCCAAATGGAATAACCAAAAGACATTTCTGCATCCCTGTGTGGAAAGTATTTTGTTTTCTCATCTTCTGTAATTGGACTTAGTAGCATGTTTAACAAGGTATCTAAATTTCTACAGAAATACAAAAAATAGCTTTCTGTACTTTTATATGCATGTACTCTCTCCCCAGAAAAACCCACATTCATGTGTGTACCAAACTTAATATGCAGTATAACACACACACACACACACACACACACAAGCTGTCTTGAAAAATGAATTTCAGTAGCAAATATGGCAATGGATCCTAAGTGAGAAACACACTGAAAATGAAAGAAATGCAAATTCAGAGTCATGTCAGGAAACAGATTTTCCAATGGTGATAAAATTCTACATGAGACAAGACTATTTAAGAAAATGCACCAGAGTCACTGTGTTTAAAAAAAAAAAAGTCAATATCCCAGAGGAACAGAACTAACTGACACAGAAGCCTGATAACCTACAAGCCCTCTGCTTGTTCCAAATATTTATATTTCTGGAGAAACACAGGTTTGTTTTAGAATTAGGAAAGCATATTGCTTACGCCTTAAACTTTCCACCAGTAGTAACCACGTTAATTATTAACAGAGTTCCCTGACCAAACTATTGCTTCAGAAAAAGGTAGTTTCCTCACAGATCACACCCTCTTCTTTGCAACCCAATGCTGGGCCCAGTCGCTGGCACAGGGACATTGCTGAATGAAACCTCAGTAGGCAAGGGCAAGATGAGATCTTGCTCTTAAATATAATTTGGCCAGGTTGTGGAAATGTGACAGGAGGCTTGACTTGAATGTCAATCTTTTTTTTTTTTTTTTTTAAGATTTTATTTATTTATTTGACAGAGAGAAAGGAGGAAGCAGGCTCCCTGCTGAGCAGAGAGCCCGATGTGGGACTTGATCCCAGGACCCCGAGATCATGACCTGAGCCGAAGGCAGCGGCTTAACCCACTGAGCCACCCAGGCGCCCGAATGTCAATCCTTTTGACTTTTTTGGGGGTATCAGCATAGCACTAATGATATTTTCTCAAATATTTTTATGAAGATCTTTTATTTACTTATTTGAGAGAGAAAGAAAGAGACAGAAGAGTGAGTGTGAGCTGGGGAGGGGCAGAGGGAGAGGGAGAAGCAGGCTCCCCACTGAGCAGGGAGTCAGACCTAGGACTTGACCCTGAGACCCTGGGATCTTGACCTGAGCTAGAGGCAGATGCTTAACTGACTGAGCCACTCAGGCGCCCCAATATTTTCTCAAATATTTTTAATATAATATCCTATACTTCCATATAATATACACAATATATACACTTATTGTGTGTGTGTGTGTATATATATATATATATATATATATATACTTCCATATAATATACAAAATAATATAAATAGCTTTAGGAAATTCAACTGCTCTAATTTTCCAAAGCTAAATTTTTTAAAAAATATTTTATATATTTATTTGACAGAGATCACAAGTGGGCAGAAAGGCAGGCAGAGAGAGAGAGGAAGAAGCAGGCTCCCCACGGAGCAGAGAGCCTGATGTGGGGCTCCGTCCCAGGGTCCTGGATCATGACCTGAGCCGAAGGCAGAGGCTTTAACCTACTGAGCTGCCCAGGTACCCCCCAAGCTAAATTTTTAACTGAGCCTGACTGGCTCAGTCAGTAGAACATGCAGCTCTTGATCTCTGGGTCATGAGTACAAGGCCCATGTTGGGCCTAGAGCCTACTTAATAAACACACACATGGGCACGAAACTATTTCATCACACACTCATGGTTCGGTGGACATTTTGCTCTGTTTCTGTGAAATAGCCTCAGAACGACTGAAACTGCAAAATATAAAGGAAAGAAAACAAAAACAAGAATAGTAAGCAATTCTCATTTCTACTGAAATCTGAAAACACAGAATTTCTTTGTTTAATTCGAGTCTAGAAACTAAACTAGAATCTGTCTTTTCATAGCTGAGTTCTTAAAAAAAAGTTTCTCTGTAAAATAAAGCAAATCTGAAACATTTTTTCCCCAAAAAACAATATGGAAAAGAATTATTCTCAGGGTCATATAATTTTAATAACTTTGACCCCAATTATCAAACCTTGGTTTTGGGAACCAGAAGCAACCAGTTTTTCACCAGGTTACTAATTTGAGGTAAAAACCTAAATCAGAGCGCAGCCTTCTGGATGTGGAAGGAAGTGTACCAGGCAGGTGTAGAGGCCCCAGTAGGAAACTCAGGAAGGATGATGATGGTTTGTGGTTCACACCTAGAACGTATAAAAATGTCTTCTCAATTAGAAGCCTCTCGGTTATTAGAGGAGGGGCCTTTTATTCCTGAACTTGACTCCAGAAAAGCAAATGCTCCATTTTTGTTAAGTAAAAAGTAAAATGTAAAGCCCCAGGTTATGTGTTAAAGCTCTGCTTCTCAAACTTTAATGTGCTTATGAATCACCTGAGAACTTGTTAAAATGTAAGTTTTTTTTTTTAAGATTTAATTTATTTATTTGACAGAGAGAGAGAGAGATCACAAGTAGGCAGAGAGGCAGGCAGAGAGAAAGGGGGAAGCAGGCTCCCCGCTGAGCAGAGAGCCCCATGTGGGGCTTGATCCCAGGACCCCGGGATCATGACCCGAGCCGAAGGCAGAGACTTAGCCCACTGAGCCACTGAGGCACCCCTAAAATGTAAGTTTTGATTCACTAGAGCTGGAGCAGTGCCCAAGATTTGCATTTCTAACGAAATCCCAGTTGAGGTGGAAGCTACTGATTTACCCTCCATACCTGATGCCAGGATACAGAGAACATGAAACTATGCCCTCCCCAGCTTTACCCTCTAGTGGGGAAAACCTCTAAGTAAACCAGGAACCATTGTAGTTTGACTTTAAATCACTCCTACCTACTGATATTCATGTGATGGTCATAAATTTTTTATTTCTGCTTTAAAACCTCTTTCCATGAATGTATTGAAACAACTACAGTTGACCTTTGAATAACCTTTTCGTTAGGGATATGGACCCTGCACAGTCAAAAATCTGTGTATAAGTTTTTTTAAAAAAAGATTTTACTTATTTATTTATTTGAGTGAGAGAGCATGAGCAGGGGGAAGGAGCAGAGGGAGAGGGACGAGCAGACTTCCCAGAGGCCAGGGAGCCCGATGTGGGTCTAGATCCCCGGACCCTGAGACCATGACCTGAGTCGAGGGCAGACACTTAACCATCTGAGGCAACCAGGTGCCCCTATGTATAACTTTTGACTTCCCCAAAACTTAACTACTAATAGCCTAGTATTGACGGGAAGCCTTACTGATAACACAAATAGTCAACACATATTTGCATGTTGCATGTTATATACTGTATACATTTTATATACTGTATACTGTCTGTTATATGCTGGATTTTTACAATAAAGTAAGCCAGAGAAAAGAAACTCTTAAGAAGGTCATGGAGAAAATACATTTGTAGTAGTGTATTTCACACACACACACACATACATACACACACCTGTGTGTAAGTGAATCCATACAGTTCAAACTTGTGTTGTTGAAGGGTCAACTGTAAATAAAATGATCCTACAGGAAAAGATACAAAAAAACAAATCTGTTGTGAACAGTTTCACTTAAAAAAAAAAAATCAAGGAAATCAGGGGCGCCTGGGTGGCTCAGTCCATTGAGCCTCTGCCTTCGGCTCGGGTCGTGATCTCAGGGTCCTGGGATTGAGCCTCGCATCGGGTTCCCTGCTCGGTGGGGAGTCTGCTTCTCCCTCTCTCTCTGCCTGCTACTCTGCCTACTTGTACTCTCTCTCTACCTCTCTCAAATAAATAAAGTCTTAAAAAATTTTTTTTAAATCAAAGAAATCAGTTAATGGAAAAAATTAAAACTGTATATTACTAGTTTCCCAACTGAAAGAAATGAAAGTGCTTCTGTAAATAAAGAGGAAATCAGTCCAATTACCCTTATCCAATTATTCAGTTAAAGTTGCTTGGATGAAGTCAACATTAGCCAGCAATGTTCATTTTACCACCCCAATTTATACACCCTGTTTGCAGCAATTAGCTGAGTTAGAAGGTCGGGGTTTCCTATTCATTCAACAAATATCTACTGAGCAGCAACGGTGTGTTAGGCACTGGGTGGGTGCAGAGGACAGAGAATGAATGAGTGGGGAGAGACAAACAATAAGCAAGTAAACAATTAACTGGAAATAGAGAACATCCAGCACTGCCTTGGCAGACAGGTGAGTGAGTCACTTTGGAAGCAGAGCCCCCAGCCCCAGTTGAGCCTTTGGATGACCCCAGCCCTCGCTGAAGCCTTGACTGTGAGTTCCTAAGAGTCCCTGAGCCAGATCAAACCAGCCCCGCCACACTTGGATTACCGATCCACAGAAAGTACATGAGACAATAAATGCTTGTTGTTTGATGCCACAAAGATTTGGGGTGACTCGCTGTATAGCCGTGGGTAACTACTACAGAATAGATCGGGTGAGAGGCAGAACATGTCTCGTCAAACACAGCGGTCTGGTAAGGCCCCCTTGAGAAGGAAGACACATAGGCTGGGGCAGGAAAATGGAGTCAGTCCGGAGAAGAAGGTGGTGGCGGCGGTAGCGAGGTGAAGAGCAGCATTCCAGAACATGGGCACACCGTGAAGGTCCTGAGCTGTGCACGGGGGCAAGTGTGGCCAGAGCTTATTCCTACGGGGAAGTGGGAAAGATGAAGTCACCGAGGCTGTCTTAGCCAAATCAGGCAGCGTCGCTTGTAAAGAGTTTAAATTATATTCTTAATGCATTGGGGATCCTTTGATGAGTCTTTAGCAGAAGACTAATGTGATCTGCTCTGTTTTAAAAATCTCAGTGGGGCTGCCATATGGGGAAGGAAGACTGATGCCTGGCCTGCTGTCTGCTCTTCAGTTATTCAGGGGCTCAAATAAGAAAGATCAGGGATGGTTTGAAAGCATTAGGAATGAGGGGAAGATCTAATTACTCTCACGATTACCGATCCAATTATTCAAGACTCAGGCCTGCTGTGGCCTCTGGGTGGCTGCCGGGGAGAGAGCAACAGGGGACTCTGCCCATTTCTGCAGGACTGCAGGACCTTTTCCTGTCTTGTCTTCTCTTTTTTGGGGAGGCTCCACACCAGAGTGGGGCTCAAACCCATGACCCTGAGAGCACCAGTCACTACTGACTGAGCCAGCCAGGCGCCCCCTCGAGGCATCCTCTGAGGCAGTCTCTAAACCCCGATGAATCCAGTTCCAACCATAGGAGTTATCTACGTGCAAAGCCTAAAATGTTGACCGTGACAAGAACAAATTTACAGTACAAATATTTACTTTTCGGTATGGGTATTTTTTTTTTTTTTAAATAGAAACCCAGTGCTTTTATTATGTAGATAATGCTCCCTGTAGAAAAATGCTCATTTATTATGCAGGTAATATGAATTGCAGAATAATTAAGAAATGCAAATGTGCAAAAGAGAAAGGAACCTAAAAATTACTGGTCACCCCAATTACTCCGAGATAAACACAGTTTTCCTGTTGGTAAGTATCCTTCTAGTCTCCTCATGCCTGTATGTAATATAAGCTGGTTATAACTAAGATTTTTTAGTTGTTTTCCTTCTTCACTATCAAACAATTAATATTGATTTGGGGGTAGTTTGGGAGACACAGAAGATATAAGGAAGAAAATAAACAGCACCAAGAATGCTACCTCTCTTTCTTTCTGCGAGTCTAAAGCAGCTGGCCATCCATTCAAATCAGCAGCTGTCACTCTGAGCCACCATTTCACAAATACTCATTTCCTTAATTTCAGCCTCCCTCCTTAGCTCGTTAGAAAAGGAAAATAAAAGTTGAGGACTGTTCGTTACATAGAGGATTTTGGCACCATTTTTATACCTCCCACTAAGATAAATAAGTTGGGGGGGGGTGGGTAGAAAAAAGAGGTTTCTTCTTGCCACAAATTCTAACCAACAATTCCCCCCTGTAACTATAGAAGGAGTGCTTGAAGAGATGGATACACTTTTAGTAATTCACACAGTAACAATGCTCAAACTGAATTCTCAGCCTCAAAACAAAGCCTGTCTGGAGAAGTCTATTAAGTTCTGGCTGTTTTGGTTGTCTTAAGTTTCTCTCAATATATTTCTAATGATCTGATACCAACTTTAAAATAAAAATTCTTTCCCTCCTGGACATTAGCCATTCTTATTTTCATATGATTGCCTGGGCATCCCTGCAAAGTCTTTTGTTGCTATCTTAGGCTATTGCCCAGAATTGCAAGTATTGTGGGCCCAGGGAAACTTAAATCTCAGTGATAATCTGCATATTTTATTGAACAACTAAAAGCCATTTACTTAATGGAAAGTATTACAATACATGATGCCATTCCAATCAAAGCTTAATTCATTTGAAGGCAGACTTTCAGGAGCATAAACCTGTATTTTGCTTTTAAAAGGAGCCAGTCCATAGTTAAATTTCACAGGAATTTTAAACCAGCCATCCATAGCCAACCCTGATACAGTTTTACCCCTCTGATATTACAGTTACCTTTTTGGATTCATTGGAAACATTTTTAGTCAACAGGCTCTGACAGAGACATAATCTTGATGTATCTGAACTCTCTCGAAAGCCACAGTGAAAACCAGGAAATCTGACTGCATTGTAAAAAGGTAACCTGAGATGATTCTGGGAGGGCGGGGACAAGGGGAGAGGGCAACGAGCAAATAAAGGAATTAGGGTTTCATTTACCTTTGGTTGTCAATTAGATGTTTTGTCTGGATTAAAGCCATTAGTGGGCACAATTGGAGAAAATATGTTTGAATGTGATATGGTTTGAATTTCTCACATCTTAACTATGAACCAGAACTAGGGATAAGAGTAATATGGGGCAGACAGAAGAACCCAAACAGAACCAGGACTGTCTGGTTAAAGGTTAAGTTAGGACACACAATAGAAATCACAATATATTATCGATATAGTTCTGGTGCCATCTTAAGCTGTTTGTTTTTGTTTTTTAAGTAAGCTCTATGCCCAGCGTGATCTTGAACTCATGACTCCAAGATCAAGAGTTGCATGCTCTAGGGGCGCCTGGGCTCAGTGGGCTAAGCCTCTGCCTTTGGCTCAGGTCATGATCTCAGGGTCCTGGGATCGAGTCCCATATCGGGCTCTCTGCTCAGCAGGGAGTCTGCTTCCCCCTCTCTCTCTGCCTGCCTCTCTGCCTACTTGTGATCTCTCTCTGTCAAATAAATAAATAAAATCTTAAAAAAAAATGAGTTGCATGCTCTACCAACTGAGCCAGTCAGGCACCCCACAGTGCTATATTAAGTTTATAATGAATCTTCTATGGTTCTCACTACAAAATATGGATTCAGGCATCCCCAAAACTCTGTCATCTTCATAAATTCCCATGCTAATGAACTCCTTCAAGTACTGTTAAACATAAGATGTCTGAATGGGGGTAGGCGATGTCACACCGTTTATGGTCAAGATTCTGAAAATGGTCCTTCATTTCAGAATTCTGTTTTAATGAGGTCTATTTCTTTTCTTTTTTTTTTTTAATTTTTTAAAAAATATTTTATTTATTTATTTGACAGAGATTACAAGTAGGCAGAGAGGCAGGCAGAGAGAGAGGAGGAAGCAGGCTCCCTGCTGAGCAGAGTGCCCGATGTGGGGCTCGATCCCAGGACTCTGAGATCATGACCTGAGCCGAAGGCAGAGGCTTTAACCCACTGAGCCACCCAGGCACCCCAATGAGGCCTATTTCTATAATGAAACAAAAATGTTATTCCCCTGGAATTTCTTGTAAGTAGAATTTCTTTGAAAGGAATAATTTGATAAACCACAAAGTGTGGAAGTGTAAGGTGCTAAGAATGTATTTAGTAACAAAAGATGGTTTCTAAACTATAACATATAATATTAGGAGAGGAATTTGCATCCTCCTGTGAAGGAGAAGGACATAGGGAAAAGTAGGCACCGGCACTGCTGGGGAGAAGAGTGTAGAACATAGACAGAAAGCCTCAGATCTGAGGTGGGGAGGCTCTCCAGAGCAAGTAAGTATCTAATATGGACTCTTAAACTCCTTGTATAAGAAGAGGTGTGTGTGGGGGGAGAGATTTACATGTGATACAAATCTTTCCACGTCCCCATCCCTTACAAAACCCATGTTGCCCACCAATTCATTTGTTGTTGTTGTTTTAAGATATTTTCTTTAAGGATTTTATTTATTTATTTGACAGAGAGAGACACAGCAAGAGAGGGAACACAAGCAGGGGGAGTGGCAGAGGGGGAAGCAGACTCCCCACAGAGCAGGGATCCAGATGCAGGGCTCGACCCCAGAACTCTGGATCATGACCTGAGCCGAAGGCAGACACTTAACAACTGAGCCACCCAGGCATCACTGTTTTAAGATCTTTTCAAGATTTTATTTATTTGAGAGAGAGAGAGTGAGCGGGAGGGAGAGAGAGAGAGGATCTGAAGCAGACTCTGCACTGAGCACAAAGCCTGATGCAGGGCTTGATCCCTGGACTCTGAGATCACGACCTGAGCCAAAACCAAGAGTTGGACACATAACCAACTGAACCAACATAACCCAGGCACTGCTAAGATTTTTTTAAACTAATCTCTACATGTAACCTGAGACTCAAACTCACACCCTGAGATCAGGAGTCGCATGCTCCATTGACTGAGCCAGCCAGGCACCCCATTAAGATTTTATATTTAAGTAATCTCTGCACCCAATGTGGGGCTCAAACCCATAACCCTGAGATCAAGAGTCACATACCCTATCGATGGAGCCAGCCCCGTGCCCTGCTCACCAATTCCTTTGTGACCATAGATTCTTTCCTCTGAGTTTCAATTCTGGGGTGCAATGAGAGCAAAATTAGAGACAGTAAGGACAGACACTGAAACTGAAGGACAAAGGGACCACTGACATTTGGGTTATTATAACTGTTACTACTAATTATTATTACATTTTAATGTGAAACATATTATACTGATACCCATAAACACAGACTATAATCTAACAACAAAATGATCCTTCTTGGGGCGCCTGGGTGGCTCAGTGGGTTAAAGCCTCTACCTTCGGCTCAGGTCATGATCCCAGGGTCCTGGGATCCAGCCCCGCATTGGGATCTCTGCTCAGCAGGGGGCCTGCCTCCTCCGCTCTCTCTGTCTGCCTGCCTCTCTGCCTACTTGTGATCTCTGTCTAATAAATAAATAAAATCTTTAAAAAAAAAAAACGATCCTTCTCAGTGGAAGTAAAATCCTCACATAATGCATAAGTCTGCTAATCCCGTTCTGCCTTCGTCACTGGCAATGTTTATTTCCTCTTGAGCTCAGGTGAACACCACGCGTACAAGCAGGCGGTGCCTTTCCTGGATCCCCAGAGATAAAAATGGCATAGTAAGTGATAGTGGGGGGGAGGCTGGAAAGGCTCAGGCTTCAAAGAGGGGCTGACCATCTACAGATCAGATGAGATGATACAGGCAAGACTTCACCCTAGGAATATCCAGTCCATCGCAGACACTTAACAAATGTGACTAATTAGTAGCAGTAACAATAGGAGCATGCATTAGTCCTTCTGCCTGCTTCTGTCTCTAGGGCAGGTTTTGCCCTCATCCATGGCCCTAGGATAATTACCTCAAAGACCCAAGAGATTGCTCCTCTGCCCCCTGAAGAATCTACTGACAGGTGAAGGTGACGGTCCACCTCTCTCTCAGCCCTAACTCTTTTGCTCTCCACCCTTAAATGGAGCTGAAGAAAGCCGGCACTATTCCTGGTAATTAGACTGAGACCTCTGCATTCCAAATGCATCTTTGATCGATGCCTCTAACTGCATCCCCGGGGCAGGTGCATTTCTCTCGGCATTTAATGCTAATCTGCCCTGTCATCTAGGCATAAATAACCACACAAGCATGTCGGGAGGCCACACCATAAATCCACCAGGGCTTTTAATTACTCTCCCGTGATAATGTCTTATACAAAATCAGAGACACGAGGGGCGCCTGGATGGCTCAGATGGTTAAGTGTCTGCCTTCATCGTGGGTCATGATCTCCAGGTCCTGGGATCGAGCCCCATGTTGGACTCCTAGCTCAGCGGGGAGTTTGCTTCTCCCTCTCCCTCTGCTTCTCCCCCTGCTTATGCTCTCTCTGTCTCTCTTTCTCTTGGGTGAATAAATAAAATCTTTAAAAAAATTAAAAAAAATATTGGAGTGCCTGGGTGGCTCCGTGGGTTAGCCTCTGTCTTCAGCTCAAGTCATGATCTCAGGGTCCTGGGATGAAGTCCTGCATCAGGCTTTCTACTCAGCAGGAAGCCTGCTTCCCCCTCTCTCTGCCTGCCTCTCTTCCTACTTGTGAGCTCTCTCTCTCTGCCAAAATAAATAAATAAATAAATAAAATCTTAAAAATAAAATCAGAGACATGAAAGACATGAAAACCGAACCCATGAATGTGTATGTGCATCAGAGAGGGGTGGGGAGAGAGATGGCCCAGGCTCTCCCCAGAACAGCTGAGGCATCTTGGAAGGAATAAGGTCAGAAAGCCCGTAGCCAGCTCAGGGTGTGTGAGACCACAGTGCACCTTGTTGGTCTGCTCAGGAGAAGGGATAATTTGGTGATGGTACCGGCTGCAGCCTCCCTCCTTCCGCTGGGGGCACGGAAATGAGGGTTACAAGCCCATGCTGCAGAGTCAGACAGCCCGCGTTGAAATCTCAGCCTCTGCTTCCTCACTGTTGCAGTCCAAGCAACCGCCCTGATCCTCTGATTCCTCAAGTGTCAACGGGGATCAAAACCACACATATGGCATCAGGTTCTTGTGAGGACTAATCAAGATAATCTAAGCCAAGCACTTAACACAATACGTGGTATACAGTAAACACTCAATAAATATTAGCAACACCAAGAGAAACGCAGAGGGAAATCCCTGTCCCCGAGCTGAAGAACACGGGCTGTTAGGAGGGTCCAGGTGTCCTTTCCCCCCTCCCTCCCAGCCTCTGGTTGGGTGAATCCAAAAAAGAGCATCTTATCTCCCAAAAGTGTCTAAGAATACACATAGTGAACAAACACTTCAAACACTTCAAAAATGTATAGATCTAGGGGCACCTGGGTGGCACAGTGGGTTAAGCCTTTGCCGTCGGCTCGGGTCGTGGTCTTAGGGTCCTGGGATTGAGCCCCGCATCGGGCTCTCTGCTCAGCGGGAAGCCTGCACTCCCCTTCTCTCTCTGCCTGCCTCTCTGCCTGCTTGTGATCTCTCTGCCTCTCTGTCAAATAGACAAAATCTAAAAAAAAAAAAAAAAAAAAGATATAGCTCTAGATATGTGTCCGTGTGTATGAACACAACTGCTATAGATCTCACCAATTCAGAAGCACACCCCAGTGTGCTTTCTCTCTTTAACTTCTGTAAATCCAAGGGACTCACAGAATCCAGGCTCAGAGGGTTAGCCCTTTCAAAGGAACAACAAAGGAGAGTAATTAAAAATAAACTACACCCTTTATTTAGGTTCTCCGATTGTGTCGTATGTAGATTTCATACATAAGCCATTGACATACATCTTAGTGTCCCTTTGTTTTCCTCTTGAACTTCAGGCCGTGATCAGCTGCACCGAACTTGACTCTTCAATACCCCAGAGCTCCACAAACACTCAACCTCATGACTTCACGGTCTCTAAACCCACTCATCCCTACCCCCGTTCCCTATCACACAGACCAGCTATGCCCCTCTCAGCAAGTGGGGCCCTAGGAGCCTGCAGGAGAGGTAAACACAGTTGAAACACAATTCTCCTCAGTGATCATGGCCAAGGGGGCAGCCCTGCGGACTTGGGTAAATGGGTTTTGCGTCTGCACGTGCAAAATACGAGACCCCTTCCCCGTTCGTTTTCTCTTCATTCTTAACTCATGACTTTATTCGCAAAGGCAAAGAGGCAAAGATAGAAAACCACATTGCCCCAAATTAAGAATGTATGTTTCCCACCTTTTCTTGCTTTTGTCTTTAAAAAAAGAAAGAAAGAAAGAAAAAGGACATGACCATGAGAAGAATCGCTAAGTTTACTACGGCAGCCCCGTTGAGAAGTGGTTGGAAGAAAGATGGAAAAAAGCCTACAAGGAAGGACAGACAGGGGGCTCCCAAGCAGCTACTCTGTGTTCATCAAAACACTCCAGACATAAACGGCTTTGTGTGATGTGGAGGACACTCCGGGCGCCCTCCCCTACACAAAGGAAGGGCGGAGAAATTTGCAGAAAGTGGTAACGGTCAGGTGTCTACATATGGGCCCACTGCCCTCTAGTGTGTACTTTAAAATTTACAAAATTCCTTTATTCTGGCAAACCAGAGATCTTACCCCAAAGAGGGTAGAAAACAGAATGTGACATGAACCCCTGTTGAGCTGTCCAGCAGAATCGTTTTTTCAAGATTTTTTTTTTTTAAGGAATCTCTACAGTTCACATGTGGCTTCCGACTCACAAGCCCGAGATCAAGACTCCTGTGCTCTACAGACTGAGCCAGCCAGACGCCCCCTCCAACAGAATCACTTAAAAAAATTACTGAGAGAGGACGATCAGAGGGCTTCCCGCCACCTCACTGTCTGTTGACGTCCACACTGTTATCAGGCCTTAAAACTGGATTTATTGTTTCAGTCCGACAGGTTGCCAGAGGGCAGAAGGGATATTAAAAATGTTTGACAACTGGTGTGGCCCAGCCACGAGCATCTAGAACATGGGCCGGCAAGATGCCAGACATACAGGCGCCGGAAGGGCAGCACTGTCCCCTTGGAGGCTGAACCATGGGCAAGTGGTGGTTTCCGGGGGGCTGGAGCCAGGTAGCAGGGCACTGGGCGGGGGAGGGGGAGTGCTGGTACAGAAGCATGACAATATTTTAACAAATGGCTGAATGTTAATTCCAGAAAGAAGGGTAGAGGATATAAGAACGACCACCCAGCACCACACCGCAGAACAGAAGAGGGACCCAGAGCCCAGCAGCAATGATCCTAAGGAGAGGACACAAGGGTCCCTCATTTCCCACCAACAGCTGTTCCTTCCCTTGCCAATGGTGAGAATCATCCCCTAGTCTGGGTTAGGGGTACAGGGGGTGGGTGTCAAGAAACCCACCCTCTAGTTCTCGTTCTACTACTTCTCTCTATGGGACATTAAGAGGATTTTTTTGATCTGGGCCTCTACATCCTCATTTTTTAAATAGAGGGGTTAGAAAAAGGTAGGCATTAATGCATGATCTGGTATTTCCCTGTGAATTCTACACATAAGATTACTCAGCATAATTTTTAACAACACTTTTGAGACAGCCCCTAGCTCCTAAAAAAGTACTCAATTTCTCGAAATCTCGGTATCTTCTTGAGATGTCATTTCTTCAGAACGTTTTAAGTTTTTGTTTCCGAATTCCACCCCAAACTTTTCCACATGTAAGTAACTCTCAAGGCTTCTATCTGATAACCGGGTGGGGAAAACAGCAGTAACAACCATGAGTATTTAATCAAGCACCTACTTGCATGAGGCTTTGTATTAAGCACTTTCTATGCATGATCTTGCTTAGTTTCCAGGACAACCATATGAAGAAGTTATTAGTATTCTTATTTTACGAGAACACAGATGTTAACAGAGGTTAAATGACTTGTCCAATGTCAGACATATAACCATAGGACACGTGGGTAAAGTCTACATCCGCAGTTACCCTGCTAGAGAACCTCACCCATGCCAATGGAGATATGGGAAAAACCAGAACAACTGTGAATTCTTCCCTGAAGTTAAATTTATCCTTTCCATTTGTTTACTTATTTAGAGATGCCTATCTATATTTGTGCCAAAAAAGTCCTCTCTTCTATAGAATGATGGTGGTATTAGATAGCAGGTAGAGTGGCTACTTGATTTTTGGCAAAACAAAAAGTTGGCAAGTTTCAATTTTTTGAAATGTTACTGGTCCATGGATTTGCAGTGTCTGGGGGCCATTGTTCTCTGGTTGAATGTGTTACACAGGGAATCTATTCGTTCCCAAGATTAAAAGCTTCAAAAGGGTGGTATGCCTAACTTTTGTGTGTCTTATTGATGATAGTGTGTTGCTAAGCACAGTCAGATTATCATCTCTTCTCCATCTGAATAAACCAGAGGGAGGAAAGATGGGGATTCCTCTGGCTACCCTACAAGTAGGTCAGTCTTTCCATCTGTGATAGAGACACAGAGGAAACAGAAGCTAAACTAAGAGCAGAGGGGAAGAAGTAAGAATAAGCTGAGATTCTGCTAAATAAGAACAAAGACACTCTCCAGGGGAAAAAAAACTAACTTAAATCACTGATCCTGTATTTGCAGATTTTATAGTACTATTAGCAATAATAGTAAAGCAACGATCCATTGAGAGCGTCTTCATTTTCACCAACAAAGACCTTTGTGAAATTTAAAATTCTTCATATAAGGAGTTTGGTAATTTCAAGAGGACGTTGGAACTGGATCTCAATTTTATCACTGCAGAGTACTTCAGAGATTAAAAAGTACTTGTGAGGGCTTTTTCAGAACTCAATCTTCACAAAGAATTAGGATACACCGTAATAAATCGTCTCTGTAGAATTATGGAAATCTCCTGAATAAGGCAAATAAGTATCCAAAGAAATAACTTCCACTCTAGTGCCTTTTTTTTTTTTTTTTGGCAACTTCTTTAAGCTTCCATGTCATGTAATCAACAAAAGCATGAGCTAAAATGATAGTTTGTACATACATCCATATTATCTTTTCTGTTGACCAAGGTTGAACTGAAGTACCTTGTTTGTAAAAGTTGGAAGAGCTTCACACCATACCACCTGCTCCCAGTTTCTCTGGAGATGTAATGAATGGCTGGAGAAGACGAGGAACGGCACTTTGTGATGAAGTCTGTCCAGGTGTGAGGACGACTTCTTTCCTGTGATAGGAGTCAATTTGCCCTAGTTGATGTATCTCCCGGGAGAGGATCGATGACACTTGAGTTCCTTTTGGATGATCTGTCTTTAGGCAGATACAGAGAGTTCAGAGAAAGCTTCTCCCTGCACTTGGTGTTTTTTCAAGTCCCGAAAGCTCAAAATAATCAAAATACCGAAGTGGTTCATTTGGGGATGACATGTCCTAAATGCAGACACTCATATTTTGGGGTGGCACATTCTGCTACCCTTCTTTTGTAAACAGTAAGTCAAACAAAGCTCCATCTCCTGTAGCATCAGAGGGCTTGTAGGGGTTTCTAATACAATTTTTAAAAGGCTGCCACTTATTGTTTATTTCCAAATTTTTGATAATGTTTTAAGAGTTTTCATAGCCCTTGACTTGAAAACATCAAGACGACTGAGCTAAACAAGAGGGACCTATGTTAAGGATGGTGGCAGCTGACAAGTATTAAAAAACCCTAGTATCCCTGAGAGGGAGACAAACCATAAGAGACTCTTAATGTCACAGAACAAACTGAAGGGGCCTGGGGGAGGGGGCTAGGGAGAGGGTGGTGGGGTTATGGACATTGGGGAGGGTATGTGCTATGGTGAATGCTGTGAAGTGTGTAAATCTGGTGATTCACAGACCTGTACCCCTGGGGCTAATAATACATTATATGTTTATAAAAAAACAAAACAAAAACAAAAACCCAGTATCCTATACTTGGAATGAAGAAAGGGGGAAACATCAAAAGCTAGCAGGAGACAGAGGAATTGGCCAAGTGGTTAACCAAAAAGGTGACTCTTATCTATCTTGCCACTACTTATTTACCCCTTATTTACTGATAAATTCCTTATTTATTCACACATATTTTGAAGATTTTTTTTTTTAAGAGTGTGAGAGAGTTGGGGCGCCTGGGTGGCTCAGTGGGTTAAAGCCTCTGCCTTTGGCTCAGGTCATGATTCCAGGGTCCTGGGATCAAGCCCCGCATCGGGCTCTCTGCTCAGCAGGGAGCCTGCTTCTTCCTCTCTTTCTGCCTGCCTCTCTGCCTACTTGTGATCTCTCTCTGTCAAATAAGTAAATAAAAAATCTTTAAAAAAAAAAAAAAAGAGTGTGAGAGAGTGCACACATGCTCTGGGGAGTAGGGGGAAGGGATAGAGAGAGAGAGAGAATTTTAAATAGGCTCCACACCCAGCACAGAGCCCCACACAGGGCTCAATTTCATGACCCTGAGATCATGACCTGAGCCGAAACCAAGAGTCAGACGCTTAACCGACTGAGCCACCCAGGTGCTCCGTTATGCCAGTTTTAAAATTCACTACTTTTATCTGTACGACTCTTGTCTTTTTTTTTTTTTTTTCTCTTTGGAAATCACTGCACCTGCTCTATGGAGCAATGAGCAGCACACTGAACGTCTAGCACAGGCAAAAATGTAAATCACTTTTGCAAAAAGACTTAAAGTATGAGAGTGAATCTTAAAATGGGCAAAGCTGAAGCCAAATTATCCAAAGGATTCTAAAGGAAACTGGCCTTGAAGAGGAGGATGCCAAAAGCAGGCACACTGCTCTCTCCATCTGCATAGAAATGAGGCCAAGTGTGCCTAGACTGTCATCATTTGACATGTTAGGGAAAACTTACGAAGCAGAAATAACTGGCTTTTCAGGTAACAAACAACACAAAGTCAACACTATTGTTTGTCTCTCCATAGAACCTAATTTGTTTATTTATTGGAATTCAGCTTTAATCATTTGGAAGTAACAGCTCAAGATTCTGAAAAGTTTCTACCAACCCTATATTCTAGACCCTTCTGTAGCCCCTCTCAAAAATCCGGTATTTTATTTGAACTGTTCAATTCTCTGAAAACCTAAAGGGTGATCAGTGTGCCTTGTGCTTGAGAATCTCTTGTTCTGGGGCGCCTGGGTGGCTCAGTAGATTAAAGCCTCTGTCTTCGGCTCAGGTCATAATCTCAGGGTCCTGGGATCAAGCCCCACATAGGGCTCTCTGCTTGGCAGCGAGCCTGCTTTCCCCTCTTTCTCCCTGCCTGCCTCTATGCCTACTTGTGATCTCTGTCAAATAAATAAATAAAATCTTTTTTTAAAAATATTTTATTTATTTATTTGACAGAGAGAGATCACAAGTAGGCAGAGAGGGAGGAAGAGAGAGAGGAGGAAGCAGGCTCCCCGCTGAGCAGAGAGCCCGACGCGGGGCTCGATCCCAGGACCCTGGGATCATGACCCGAGCCGAAGGCAGAGGCTTAACCCACTGAGCCACCCAGGCGCCCCCCCCCTTTTTTTTTTTTTTAAAAAAGAATCTCTTGTTCTGGGGCACCTGGGTGGCTGAGTGGCTAAGTGTCTGCATTCAGCTCAGGTCAGGCTCCCAGGGTCCTTGGATAGAGTCCTGCATTGGGTTCCCTGTTCAGTGGGGAGCCTGCTTCTCCCTCTCCCCACTCCCTGCTCGTGTTCCCTCTCTTGATGCTGTCTGTCTCTGTCAAATAAACAAAATCTTTAAAAAAAAAAAAAAAAGTCTCTTGTTCTCTGATTCTGGACAATGCCCAGAAGAGGGTGCTCACAGAACAATCTGCTTGCTTTAATCACAACCAGGATACATCTCTTGACCCAAGGCTTTGATGTGGTCATCCCCGAACTTGGCAAGAACCATAATGATCACAGTATCTTAAAATTGCAAAAGGGCAAATGGCAAATTTTTTAAAATTAAAAGCAATTCAGGGATACATAAGAAAAAAAAAATCGGCAAAGACTTTCTACCTGAGGGTGTTAGGGTCCGTAATCAAAGGAGCGAGATTGATACAAAGCGAAGGTCAAGCAAAGCTTTGTTTTGCGCCAAGCATCGAGAATTATACTGACCGGTCAGGGCCCTCTCTTGCAAAGAGGCGACCCCTCCCAGCCTCACAGACTAACTTTTATAGAGATAGTTTAGCCGTGCTATACACAGGTGGCCAATTGAGTTTCAATTCATCCTAGTGGATATACTCGAGCCCCACTGATTGGATGTCTTCATCCAGTCTGCCCCGCCCTTGTATCTAGGCTTTGCAAGCAAATTCCTCTGGGAGGGGCAGGGTCAATACAAGTTCACGGCAACAAAATGGCTCCCTCTGGCCAACCAGGCCCTTACAAGGGGAAATGGGGAGACAAATGATGACTTCAACTTTTCATCAACTTTCTATATTGATTCAAACGCTTTATATGTTCTGCATGACTTCCTTTGTAGAATAATTACTTTTAATTGCCATCAATTAGGTAATGTCTTTGTTAGTAAAAATTAATAAAGCTGATAATGAATACTTAAAACAAGTACCATGGCTGAAAGAATCTATCAAAAATTGGATACTCTGTTCAGGAATTTATCGGGGTTGGAGCTAAAAAGCAGCACTTCAGTTATGTTTGATAATATGTAAATAGGTCACTCCTCAGAAGCTATCACATCACAATTGACTGTAAGGGCCTGGTTGGCCAGAGGGAGTCATTTTGTGTTTATGCAGTAAACTTAGATTGACCCCCTGCAGTAAACTTAGATTGACCCTGCCCCTCCCAGAGGAACTTACTTGCAAAGCCTAGATACAAGGGCGGGTCAGGCCAGGTGAAGACATCCAATCAGTGGGGCGCGCATATATCTACTAGGGTAAATTGAGATTCAATTGGCCACCCATGTGTTACCTAGCAGTTTTTTTCTGTGTGTGGCAGACTTAGCAGGACTGTGCAGTGTTCTCTGTGTATTGCAATCTCATTGGCCACCTGTATATAGCCCGGCTAAACTACCTCTATAAAAGTTAGCTTGTGAGGCTGGGAGGGTTCGCCTCTTTGCAAGATACAGCCCTGACCGGTCAGTATGATTCTTGATGCTTGGCGGGAAATAAAGCTTTGCTTGACCTTCACTTTGTATCAGTCTCACTCCTTTGATTACGGACCCTAACATTGTAGGGGGCACCTGGATTCAAACGACGAGAACTGAGACAGCATAGGAATTTTTGGGAAAAGCCTTCGGAGGTAAGATCACGGGATCCTATCAGTTGGAACTCCAGGGTATGGCCCACCGGGGAGAAGCTGGACGCAACCATGTTCCTCAGGGCTGGAGTGGATGCGGGGACGCCCCATCCCTCTGCTGGTAGATCGACAGGGGGTTCGAGTACCCCTGGGCGGTTGGGGGGTTCGAGTCCCCCTAGGCGGTCGCCAGGGGGTTCGAGTCCCCCTGGGCGGTCAGGGGCCTGTCGGGGGGTTTGTGTCCGCCTGGGCGTTGGGGGTTCGAGTCCCCCTAGACATTTGGGGGGTTCGAGTCCCCCTGGACGGTTGAGGGGTTCGAGTCACCCTAGGCGGTCGAGGGATAAAGAAAGGCCCCACCAGTGGCAGGTTCTGGGTAACAATCGTTGGGCCTGCGGTTGTTTTGCCTGGTCCTTGTCTGTTGTGTTGTTTGTTATGATTGAAGGAATGGGGCAAGCAGAGAGTAAGGGGACTCTGACTTTCCTCTCTCCATTCTTCATAATAGATGTGAGGTTTCTCGCTCACTCATTTCGTGTATTAAGGGCTATGACTGGAGCCAACTTAGGTTAGTCGAATGCCGGGTTAAGGTGCCCAATGCTGATGCTCATTGGAGCCGGGGGTGGAATACGAGTGCCTAGAGGGCCACTTTTGGTAAGCAGAACTGGCACTGTGGGATGAACCGACCTCGAGAGACAGAGACTTTAAGGAATATTCCCAAGCAGCTGCCGAAACTCCCTTTGTTTCGGGGAATTCCTTGCTTTCTCTGGCCTGACGTGGACTGTCTAGCCCCTCCCCCTTGCTGGTGGGAAAGCATGGCATCTGAAGTGGAGATGGTTATTTGTCTGTCTCAAAATTTTAATGGGTAATTGTTAAAGTGGCTTCCGAAGTCTTTGGTAACCTGAAACTGTGAAGAGTTGCTTGACTGACAAATGGAATTAAATTTGTTGGACATGTAGGTCTTAACCAAATGGGATAAAATGCTAGGGCATTGGCTGCTGGAACTGGGTTTGTGCTTTTGAAATCTGCTGGTGAACACGCTCTGTGCTTAACTGATTGATAAATTTGCCATCTAAAGAATTCTGTTGTAACAACTCACAATTGGTTTATATTTAGTCTTCAGTAGAGGTTAAGGTATTTCGAAGAGTACAAAATTCTGTTAAGTGTAATTAAGACTGATAGAAATGAGAAAAGCAACTCTGATGGAAATGAGAAAAGCAACTCTGTATGTAAAAAGTAGGAGATATGTAAAAGTTTGAAGCTGAAGAGTGCCTGAATGTGTGAATGTGTCTGTATGGCTCCACCGCTTTGGCGACGGAGTCTGAGTGGGCTGCACCCTGAGTCTCGCGGGGCATCATATGGCATAATGGTCATCTACAACACAGAGTAGCCTGGTCCGGAGTATATACAGACAGACCTTAGCTAAGACACTCCTAAGTTCCCATGAGGGACATGAGCAGGACAGCATCTGAAAGATCCCCCTCCCTTTGTCTGCGACATCATTCACGATGGGAGGGAAACCTAGTAAACTCATTATCTGCATACTTAAAAAAAAAAAAAAGACACTAGTATAGAAAAGCTGGTTTTCTCTCTGTTTAAAAAGACAAAGTTTTCTTAAGTTAATTGATCTGTTATGGTTTTCTCTTTGCCTGCCCAGAAAATTCAGTTTCTATGTTTTGTTTTATCAGGTGTTTAACATCCCTAATTATATTTAGGCATGTGTTTTAAAACTTTCTAAGGTTTACATTTGGGAAAATGCTATGCATTTCCTAAAGTTTTAATATGTTGATAGATCATCACTTGATATTGTGATTATGGAAATGTTACCTGTCACAGAAGTAACCTGATTTTCTTGCCAGTTACATTGTAAATTCTCATCTCACCAGCTCTTTACCATATCTATTCTGAGTTTTTGTCATTTGTAATTGTTTTAATTCTCTTGTAAGATAAATTCTGTCCCAAAGAAAATTCATATGGGAGACTTTCAGGACAAATGTAAAAGCTGCATTTGGACTAAACCAGAATTATTAACATGGGACTAGGGGAACTGAAAGATTGTAATGTTGTATCTCTTGATGTTTCATCATATGTTTGCTCTTCCAGACTAGGGAATCTTTTTCTTAAGTTATCTGTAACTTACAGAGATGAAATGTAGTCATTTGTAAACAAATCAAAGTATTCAACTCTTTCTCTCTACCTGAACCCTCTGAAACCAAAAGGTCTCAGCAAGTATTCTTTCTTCCATGGCAATCAGTCATTTGCATAAGTTCAATAAGAATCCGTTCTCCTTGTAACAGGACACCATTTGGAAATACTGGTTATTTTACCATGGCTTTGACTGGAATGTCATATTTGAAAAGACTCAGATATGACTAGACAGCTTAAAGGAACTAAGGTTGACTTTATAAAACCTGGAACCGTAAAGCCCTTTGGAACTGTTGGCCTGATACCTTGCTTACAGAGTTCCCAGCAGCCTCACCAGGTGAGTAAAAGATGTTACTTCCTGGCAGGTGCAGGAACCTCAGGATTCTTTGGGGGCCTCAGGAAGAGGAATTCACCCAAATTGACAGGTATTGCAGGCATATCTGATGGCAAGTATGTAGCTTGGCTTCTGGCCTGGAGAGGCTATCATAAGTTCAACCTAGAGATTCCTTATGAGAAGTTCCAGCAGAGCAGATTCTAAAAGATTTACATGACCCCTCACTGTTCTTGCTGAGCTTATGTAAATATTTAGGCCAAGCTTGTTAAAACTGGACTTGTTTTTCAAATAAATTAGTCCTGATTTGGCTATCTCTGAAAACAAGGGTTATTTTAGAGAGAAAAATTATGTTTTAATAACACACCTTTATGGATGTTAAATTCTAGATTTGATTGTCTTTAAATGTTTGTTTACTTAAGCTAGACAACTTGAGGTAAACTTCAGGGAAGTTGCATGATAGCTCACTTAGACGATCTTGATTTGTCAGTCAGTCAGCCCCAGATATAGGAAATTTCAGAAAATTGAAGGGTTTGAAGGGAAGAATCTGACTGAGTTAGTGGGAATAGCAGAAAAGGTGTTTAGCAACAGGGATGCACAAGAGGATGAAAAACAGACCAAAAAAACAAAACAAAACAAAAAAAACAAAAAAAACTGGTTAAGGTTTTGGCATTACATGAGGCGGAGAGGAGACAGATGGGGATAGTAAATGGAAGGAAAAGCCTAAGTACAGAGAAGGCAGGTGGGAAGACGTGGATTCAGATCAGTGCGCTTACTGTAAAGAAAAAGGACATTGGGCCAGGGAGTGCCCCAAAAGGAAGACAGCAATGCTTGCCACCAGAGACTGAAGGGGCCATGGTTCGGAGCCCCTCCCCGAACCTCAGGTAAAAATTGAAGTGGAGGGGAAACCAGTTGATTTTTTGGTGGACACAGGAGCCCAATTTTCATCATTACTTAAACCTATGGGAAAACTATCTGGAGAGGAAGTTTGGGTACAAGGAGCAAATGGCAAGAGAGACATAAATGGACAACAGAAAGGACTTTAAGTTTGGCCTCAGGAGTAGTTAAACATCGATTTTTGGTCCTCCCTAATGCCCCATACAACTTGATGGGAAGAGATCTCCTCTACAAGTTAAGACCCGGATTCAGTTCTCGGAAGGAGGCATGACTGTAACTTTGAGACAACCCACTGTACAAGTGCTTATGGCAGCAGTAGACGAATACCTCCTTTATGAGTCAGTCTCAAAATCAGAGGAGACAAAGCAAGGGAGCCTTCTCCAAATCCTACAGAATGAGTTTTCCGAGGTCTGGGCAGAAGGGAAGCCCCCTGGCTTGGCCAAGGAACAACCTCCAGTGGTGGTACAATTAAAGGCGACAGCTACGGCTGTTCGTGTTCAGCAGTACCCCCTTCCCCGGGAAGCAAAGGAAGGGATCAGAAAACACATTAACTGCCTCCGAGGAGACAGGATCCTAGTTCCTTGCAAATCTCCATCGAACACACCTTTGTTGCCCATCAAAAAGGCCGAGACTGGGGAGTACCGACCTGTCCAGGACTTGCGGGAAGTTGATAAATGGGTTGAAGATATCCACCCGACGGTGCCTAACCCCTATACCCTACTCTCCCTCCTGGGCCCCAGAAGAACTGTGTATACCGTCTTAGATCTCAAGGATGCATTTTTTCTGCATGTCTTTAGCAAAGGAATTCTCAGCACCTTTTTGCTTTTGAGTGGTCCGACCCACAGGAAGGATTCCAAGGCCAGCTCACCTGGACAAGACTTCCCCAAGGGTTCAAGAATTTGCCCACTATCTTTGACGAGGCCCTACATGAGGATTTGCATGAGTACAGAACCTCCAATCCAGGAGTCACTCTGTTATAGTACGTTGATGACTTGCTAGTAGCTGCTGAGGACTGAGTCATGTTGCGAGAGCTCTCTTACAGACTCTGCAGGAAAAGGGGTATCAGGTGTCAGCGAAGAAAGCACAGCTCTGACAGAGCCATGCCACTTATCTAGACTTTGATCTCCATGAGGGAGTGCGTTCACTGTCTGAGTCCAGGAAACAGGTGATCACCCAATACCCCTGCCCCACCACATCCTGACAAGTGGGGGAGTTTCTTGGGATGGTGGGCTACTTACTGTAGGCTGCGGATATTGCGGTTTGCGGAGATTCTCTATGGAGTTCTCTACGAACTGGCAAAAGGAGGGCTCACTATGATAGAGTGGACAGCTGAGGCAGAAGGAGCATTTCGGGAATTACAAGCAGCCTTACTGAGTGCCCCAGCATTGGTCATCCCAGATGTTACCAAGCCCTTCCACTTGTATATGGATGAAAAAGCAGGGGTGGCCAAAGGAGTTTTGACTCAGACTCTGGGGCCTTGGCAAAGGCCAGTAGCCTATCTTAGTAAGAAACTAGATCCAGTAGTGGCTGGGTTCCCCCCCACCCCCCGTGCCTCTGCATAATTGCTACCACGGCCCTCCTGGTCAAGGATGCAAGTAAATTGACTTTAGGTCAAAATCTCATCGTAACCACCACACATGCTATTGAGAGCCTTCTCCAGACTCCACCAGACTGGTGGATAATGAACACCCGAGTGACAGGGTATCAGGCCCTCCTCCTCAACGAACCAAGAGTAACCTTCTAGCCCCCGATGGTGCTAAATCCAGCCACATTGCTGCCATAGGAGTTGGTTGACCATCCACACGACTGTGGGGAGGTCCTAATCCAAGTCACAGGAATAAGGCTGGATCTCAGAGACATTCCCCTCCCGGATGCCGAGATGACTCTGTTCACAGATGGGAGTAACTACATGGTCGATGGAAAGAGGTATGCAGGGGCTGCAGTGGTTTCTCCTGAGCAGGAACTCTGGACAGCAGCCCTGCCACATGGAACTTCGGCACAAAAAGCGGAACTGATTGCACTCACTAAGGCACTGCAGATGGCCAAAGGTAAAACCGCCAACATCTATACGGACAGGTATGCCTTAGCTATTCTCCATATACATGGGGCTATTTATAAAGAAAGGGGCCTATTAACAGCGAAGGAAAAGGAATTAAAAACAGAGGAGAAATATTGGCTCTCCCCCAGGCTATTTGGGACCCAAAATAGGTAGCTGTTATGCATTGCTCAGGACACCAAAAGGGGACTGATCTGATTTCAAAAGGAAACCAATAAGCATATCGAGCTGCAAAGCAAGCAGCCCAAGAAACAGTGCAAGAGCTGGTTACGCTCCCGGCTCTAGCCCTACCAGAAAAACTGGACTATTCAGAGGAAGATTTAAAGTATTTACAAAAATGGGCTAAATTAGACTACAAAGGGGACTGGGCTAAGACTAAAAGAGGAAAAGTTAATTCTTCCTCGAAAACTAGGTAAGAAGTTAGTAGACCAGATACATCAGGGTACTCATTTGGGGTCATGGAAACTCAAGGAACTTAAAGGCAAGCAGTTCCAGGTTTCTAAATTAGGGTGTATGGTTCAGGATATAGTTGATAGATGTGCTCAATGCCAGGCAGCTCAATGTGGGAGGAACTAGAATGAGAAGAGGGAAAAGAGAAAGAGGTAAGGAACCAGGAATTTATTGGGAAATAGATTTTACAGAAATGAAACCCAGAAAATACAGGCACAAGTATATGTTAGTTTTTGAAGATACCTTTTCAGGCTGGGTAGAGGCTTTTTCCGCCAAATATGAGACAGCAGGAGTGGTACCCACAAAGCTACTAGAAGAAATAATTCCTAGGTTTGGGCTGCCTCTCGCGATCCGGTTAGACAATGGCCCTGCATTTGTGAGTTCAGTCTCACAGGCATTGGCCAAGGCCGTGGGCACAAATTGGAAACTACATTGTGCCTATTGGCCCCAGAGTTCCGGGCAAGTAGAGAGAATGAACCAGACTCTTAAAGAGACCTTGACAAAACTAATTCTGGAGACTGGCGGTAGATGGGTGGATCTCCTTCCTTTCGTCCTCCTCAGGGCACGGTGTACACCCTATTTAAACAAGGTGACCCCATTTGAAATAATGTTTGGAAGACACCCCCCCACACCCCGCTCTGTCCTTAGCTACAAGAGGTTGTCCTAGCAGAAATTACTGATCAGTCTGTACTCCAGTCACTGCAGGCATTACGGTATGTCTTTAAAAAAAGCCCATGCAGGGATCCGGACTGCCCACACTGGGATGGAGACGGAGGTGGAACCACATCCTTACCAACCCGGGGACTTGGTTTGGATACGTCGCTATCAAGTGGGGAACTTGGAGCCTCGCTGGAAGGGACCGTTTACTGTTATCCTGACCACCCCCATGGCAGTAAAAGTAGAAGGCATCAGGGCCTGGATTCACGTGGGTCACGTCAAACGAGCCGAGGACGAAGACGCCCCCCAGAGGTGGAAGCCTCAGCCAATGGACCCCGCTGACCATGGACTAAAGCTAAGACTCAAAAGACTATGAGTTTATTGTTGCTCCTATTGTTACGTGTTTATGCAAAGTAGAGGTAGGAAATTAGATGAAGGAAATTAGAAAAAAATGGAAAAGGTTCTATGAAGCAGTAAATGGCTAACTCATCAGCCGACTGTGCACTAGTGTCATTTGTACCAAAGAAAACTAGAGCGATAAAATTGTTAGACTTACATGCTCAATATAACCCCTTACAACCAGAGAATATAGAACTGGCTGAAAAGTCAAGGATTTGACTAATCTCCTAAGAAAAGGGGGGAATGTAAGGGCCTGGTTGGCCAGCGGGAGTCATTTTGTGTTTATGCAGTAAACTTAGATTGACCCCCTGCAGTAAACTTAGATTGACCCTGCCCCTCCCAGAGGAACTTACTTGCAAAGCCTAGATACAAGGGTGGGTCAGGCCAGGTGAAGACATCCAATCAGTGGGGTGCGCATATATCTACTAGGGTAAATCAAGATTCAATTGGCCACCCATGTGTTACCTAGCAGTTTTTTTCTGTGTGTGGCAGACTTAGCAGGACTGTGCAGTGTTCTCTGTGTATTGCAATCTCATTGGCCACCTGTGTATAGCACGGCTAAACTACCTCTATAAAAGTTAGTCTGTGAGGCTGGGAGGGGTCGCCTCTTTGCAAGAGACGGCCCTGACCGGTCAGTATGATTCTCGATGCTTGGCGCCAAATAAAGCTTTGCTTGACCTTCACTTTGTATCAGTCTCGCTCCTTTGATTACGGACCCTAACATTGACCACTTAGACTCCTCCCTGCAAGACAAATATTTGGAGAGGAAAGCCGTCAGAGAGCAGCCGGTGCATTTTTCCTGGCATCTCTTCCTTACTAAGCTCCTCAGTGTCTCATCTTGCTTTGATGATTCTGGCAGTCTCGCCACGGCCCTGTCCCTTTATCTAAGCTGGAACGACATTTCCCAGCATTCTCTAGCCTGCATGATTCCGGACGGCCACGCGAGAACTTCCGTGTGAAATCTAGGAAGTAGAGGTGAAGATTTTGGGATGTTGTGAATGGGCCACTTCCCTCCTGGTGCATCGGGCTTGTGGCAGCTCCAGAGCCCCAGGTCTCCTCCTCTGGCTTCTCTGAGTCCTGGGCCAGGTGTGTGTGTGCAGCTCTGGGATGACAGAGGCCAGCTTCCCCCCACAGCACTGAGGTTGGTTGTGGTAGTAAGAGAACAGATGTGGGTTCCATTGTGTCCTTATGGGTCTCAGGTCATCGTCATGCGTCATGCGTGCTGGCTTGGCTGTGCCTCCTCTGCATTCGGCTGTCCTTCTCGTATGCTGATCTGATGGGCTGAGAGTAACTTCAGGCTCCAACCTAGATGCAGAGTCAACAGCCTGGACAAATAGCTCTTCCAGCTCCCGCATTTGTGTCAGGTCTACCCTTTGTAATAAATCCCTTATTCTAGGCCGCATGTAGCCACCCGCTTCTCAGATAAAATTCTAGGTACATCACCATCTTGTCGCTTTCGCATTTCGAACAGTGTGTTAAGCCTCAAAGTCATAATATCCATTCTCTTTGGTAGAAGGATAAGACAGGTATTTGGTGGCAGAAGAAAAGGAAGGGATGCTTAGAAAGGTAAAAGCTTGTATAGCAAGTTCCCAGAAGCTTCTCAGCACTAAAAATGCCTGTACCAGTTATTGATTTATTACCTCTCATCTCAATCTTCCTTGCCTTGCTTTGTGATAGTGAAGCCGGACCCTGTAAACATTTCTCCTTTTTTTTTTTTTTTAAGATTCATTTAGTTTAGAGAGAGAGTGAGCATCAGTGGAAGGGTCAGAGGGAGAGGGAGAGAAAGAATTCCAAGCAGACTGCGCTGAGTGCAGAGCCTGATGTAGGGATCAACCCTACCCCCCAAGATCACGATGGAGCCAAAACCATGAGCCAGACACTCAACCAACTGAGCCACCCAGGCACCCCTCTCCTTTTTCAGTAAGGAATTCTCATCCTGGTTCTGTGGTGCTCTTCTTCCCTGCTTGCTCTTATGGTGGACGGAGGCCACAGGACAGCCATTGTTACCACATCTGAAGGCACCATTTGGAGGACATCTCAGTGGATTTTGGCACCAAGTGTCAGGCTGCTCCCCAGTGAATTCCTCTGGCAGCCCGGTGGGCACTTTCCTGGTGAGGCTCAGAGTCTTGCAGACACCCAGATGGGTGACATCCAGCAAGCTGAGCTGACACTCTAGAGGGCTGGCTTCCTGTTCACCAGCCCTGGCCCGTAGCATCTCAGGGAACTTCTCTGCCATCTAGTGGTCCCCAGCCACTCCCTTCCAGTAGGGTCTGGTGAGGAGAGGAATGTCTTCTTAATTTGTGTCTCCCTTGAGCACTGTGCCTCAGCTCTGGAGGGAGTAGCTCCTCTTTACACATGCTACTCCTGTGTGCATTAGAATTTTCTTTACTCCGTAGGAAGGAGTAAGGAGGAGTCTCTTGCTACTAGTTAATCAGTTTTTACGTTAAACTTCCCCTGTGTGGGGGTGCCTGGGTGGCTCATTGGTTAAGTGTCTGTCTTCAGCTCAGATCCTGATCCCAGGGTCCTGGGATCAAGTCCCACATCGGGCTCCCTGCTTCCCTCTCCCTCTGCCATTCCCCTTGCTTATGCTCTCTGGCTCTCTCTATCTCTCTATCAAATAAAAAATAAAATCTTTTCAAAAAATATTTTATTTATTTATTTATTTGTTTGTTTGACACACACACAGAGAGAGAGAGAGAGAGATAGGGAGAGGGGAACACAAGCAGAGGAAGTGGGAAAAGGAGAAGCAGGCTTCCTGCTGAGAAGGGAGCCCAATGCGGGGCTCGGTCCCAGGACCCTGGGATCATGACCTGAGCTGAAGGAAGATGCCTAACGACTGAGCCACCCAGGTGCCCCAATTAAAAAACAAAACAAAACAAAACAAAACAAAACTACTTTCCCTGTGTGAATTACCATGTGCTCTCTGTCTCCAAACTGGACACTGATAAAATGTCTTTTGCTCTTAGTAGCTATTAAAAAAATAGCATTTAATTTTATTAGTTCAGGATTGTTACAAGGAACTTAAATCATGTGTAATGTGAGTACATAAGTGCAGGGACTGCCCAAGTGTGCAGTTTAGAGAGGGGATTTGTTTTCTTGACTGCCTATGCAAGGTATTCCTCAAAGTGGGCTCCATGGGACCCTGTGAACACAGCTTGAGTCAACTATTGCTGTGTAGGAAACCGCCCTAAATGCAACAGTTAAAATCACTATCATTTATTATTTCTCGTGTTTGATAGGAGGACTCCAAAGTCACAAGACAAATGGTGAAGAAACAGGAAAGGGTGAAGAGTCGGGGTTCAAAAATGCACCACAGGGTCCAAGGCTATTACCTAGGGTCTGTGAATTTAAATAGTATTTTGAAATTTTCAAACTTTTTTTGTTTTTGAGAGCGAGAGCTCGAGCAGGAGAGTGCATGTAGGGGTGGGGCGGGAGCGGAAAAGCAGAGAGAGAGGGAGAGAGAATCTCTAGCAGGCTCATCACTGAGCTCAAAGCCCCACTAGGGGCTTGATGTGAAGCTCGATCTCACCACCCCGAGATCACATCCCTGGAAATCAGGACTTGGATGCTTAACCAGCTGAGCCAGCCAGGCGCCCTGCTATTTTGAAATGTTCAATTCGGTGAAAAAATAAATCACGTTGTGATAATGAAGGCTGCGTTTGTATTTATGGTCTCCTTCCCACCAAGGGATTAGCTTAAGTGAGCGTGAGTGATTTTGTTTGTGGGGTTAGAGCTTCTTTCCCTCCTTCCCTCCCTCTCTTTGTTTCCTTCCTTCCTTCTTTTAAAGATTTTATTCTTTCTTTTCTTTCTTTCCTTCTTTTAAAGATTTTATTTATTTATTTGGACAACAGAGAGAACTAGTGTAAGGGAGAGGTAGAGGGAGAGGGAAGAGCAGAATCCCCACTGGGCAGGGAGCCCAACACAGGCCTCAGTCCCAGGACCCTGGGATCAGGACCTGAGCCAAAGGCAGACACTTAACTGACTGAGCCACCCAGGCGCCCCATCTTTGTTTCTTTCTTTATTTGTTTCTTTCTGCCTCTCTCTCATGTTGTTTCTTTTTTTACTTAGTCAATGTATCCCAATAAATAGTCATCATTATTGATTATCGGTTTGTCATGAGTTTTTTCTTTTTTTTTTTTAAAGATTTTATTTATTTATTTGACAGACAGAGATCACAAGTAGGCAGAGAGGCAGGCAGAGAGAGAGAGAGAGAGGGAAGCAGGCTCCCTGCGGAGCAGAGAGCCCGATGCGGGGCTCGATCCCAGGACCCTGAGATCATGACCCGAGCCGAAGGCAGCGGCCCAAACCACCGAGCCACCCAGGCGCCCCTGTCATGAGTTTTTATAGATCACATAAAATGTATATATGACAAGTATGCAAACTGTCAGGGTATACTTCCTGAGTTTTATTTATTTATTTATTTATTTATTTATTTAAAAGATTTTTAAAATTTATTTATTTGACAGAGAGAGATCACAAGCAGGCAGAGAGGCAAGCAGAGAGAGAGAGAGGAGGAAGCAGGCTCCCTGCTGAGCGGAGAGTCCAATGCGGGACTCGATCCCAGGACCCTGAGATCATGACCCGAGCGGAAGGCAGCGGCTTAATCCACTGAGCCACCCAGGCGCCCTTATTTATTTTTTTAAAAATATTATTTATTTGACAGAGAGAGATCACAAGCAGACAGAGAGGTAGGCAGAGAGAGAGAGAGGAGGAAGCAGGCTCCCTGCGGAGCAGAGAGCCCGACGAGGGACTCGATCCCAGGACCTTGAGATCATGACCTGAGCCTAAGGCAGAGGCTTAACCCATTGAGCCACCCAGGCGCCCCTTCTTCCTGATTTTAATAAAGTGAACACTTCGGTATGTTACAGATTTACAGAAAAGTTGCAAAGATAGTTCTCATATACCTCACACCCTGTTTCTCTTATTATTAACATATTATTATGGTATAGCTGTCACAATTAATGAACCCATATTGACACATTATTATTAACTAAAGCCCATAATTTATCCAGGTTTCCTTAGTTTTTTACCTAATGTTCCATTCAGGGTACCACATTAAATTTAGTTGTCATATCTTCTTGGGTTCCTCTGAACTGTGATGGTTTCTCTTTCTCGGATTTTCCTTGCCTGTAGCGTTCTTGACAGTTTTGAAAAATACTGATCGGGTATTTTTTTTTTTTAAAGATTTTATTTATTTATTTGACAGAGAGAGATCATAAGTAGGCAGAGAGGCAGGCAGAGAGAGAGAGGGGAAGCAGGCTCCCCGCTGAGCAGAGAGCCCGACGCAGGACTCGATCCCAGGACCCTGAGATCATGACCCGAGCTGAAGGCAGCGGCTTAACCCACTGAGCCACCCAGGTGCCCCCTGATCGGGTATTTTATAGAAAGTCCTTTAACTAGGATTTGTCTAAGGACTGTATTTTCATTATTGCTGGTATGTTTAGAATCGTCAATTCCTTCGAACACGTCACCCAAAATGTCAGAATTAGAAAATGTACCTCAAACACAAGAAGTTTGAAAATCACTAGTCTACATTAAAGCCAACTATAAATACACGTAAGTGAAGTTGTCACGGTGTTTAACCCACCATTCAAACTTCAGTTTCAAAAAGCCAGGTAGGTTTGTAGACCTTTCGCACAGTGGTTGGAAAGCAATCTCAGTTTACAGCCTGTCTGCGGTTCACCCAAAATGGACCAGACCCTCAGCCACCCCACTGCGTTCCCCAGCTCAACTTCGAAGGGAAGACAATAGCTCTTCACCAAAAGGTCACCCTGGTCGTGATCCATCCTGAGGTCAAAGGGAAGGTTAAACTAAACATAATGAAATTCTAAGTTGTTTCACCATTTTCAACAGAAAAAAAATTTTTTTAAAGGAGATAGATAAAAATAAATAAATAAATAAATAAATAAATAAAGGAGATAGAAATGTTTTGAAGACAGCACAAGGGAGAGAGTGACACAAGGCAATCGAAGCAGGACCAGGGAGGCGGTTGTCAACAGAAAATCCTTTTAAAGTACAAGCAGAAAACAATAATCAAATTTTCAGTGAAATATTTTCCTCTTTGTATTTTAAATGAGTAACATCCAAATTAGGGAAAAGAAAGGATTGTAGTCTATCTATTGTAATGTCTGGTACCATAGAAGTACTCTAGTCATGGAAATGCTGATGTTGTTTCTCTAGTAATTAAATCCTGCAAGTTACTTCATTGAAACGCCTTTTAGGAGGGCACTCTGCTCTCAATGATGAGAGCAAAGTCACTGACCACAAGTGTTTGGAGCCCTTAACATTCCTGGCAATGCTTTCAATGGCACAATGTTTAGCTCCAGAAGAAAGACAAGAGCCAGTATGTCCCTGGGAGCTCAAAATGAAAATATCTGTACCGGAATACACACAGGCCAAAAGACAGGTTCCATGAACCAGAAAGTACTCACCGTGTTGGCCAGCTCCAGATAGCTTCCTCCTCCAGCACTGCCAAAATGCCGGGACTGTGTGCGCAGCGTGTGGAGGGCCGCAGCCTGCTGGCTCATAGAGCGTCCACTGTGCTCGAGAAGCTTCTGCAGGGCCCAATGACTCTGCAAGTCCGGGCTCTGGAGGTCCCTGGCTCCCGAGTCGTACTCCCAGCTCTCCCTGGCCGCTGATAGGGCACCTATGTCCAGGAGAGGCAGGGGAAATAAAAAGATGTTTCCTTCATTAGCCTGTGGGGGGTCACTAGGCAGCGATCTGGAAGCCTTCCTCGTGCCCGCAAGTCAGAACACATGTGGCGCCCAGACTGCGTGCTAAGCACTTTCCCTTTCAAACGGACACATGGGGAGCCTCAAGATAAAAGCAGTCTTAGGCCAATCATTCAGAAATAACTCTCCAATGACTGTATGCCCCTCCCCGCCGCCCCAGCAGAGCCACTCAGCAGAAAAGCACCAGAGAGCCAAGGGAAGGAAATCCAGAGCAGAGCCACGTCTGTCTGTGATTTGCACGGGGTTACCGGATAATCAGCCTTCTTACTGTAATCCTTTTCCCCAGCTAAGGAAGAAGGGAGCAAGGCCGTAGACAGAAAGTGCAGGAATGGCACTTGCTCGTAATGTTCTCTTACCTGGAAGAAGCTACCGGAAGCTAGACAGTGTTTGCCACGGAGATGTAGCCAAGTGGCTGAGTTCTGAGCAGTAGAATGGGAGCAGAAGTGCCAAGTGTCACTTCAAGGCCTGGCTCCCAAAACCCTCAGCACACGATTCTCCATGCCCTTCGCTTTCCGGCCTGGCTCGCGTAGGCAGGGCACCCTCGGGAGCCGCGGGGCACAGACGGGGAGGCCACAAGATGAAGGACGCCTGAGTGCCTGAATGATCTCCCGCCCCAGGGCTGTCTGCCAATCCCGGGTACCCTGTTTCGACCTTTAGTGATGAGGAAAAGGACATTCCTTTGGTCACCGTATATTTTCAGTTTTGGGGGGACAGCAGCTAGTATGACCTTCACTATCACAACAGATTCAAACCCAATAAAAGATGCTAATAATTATAATACAATGGAAAAGTACAACGACAGAGTAGACCTGGAGAGGGGTGGGGATGCTCAGGGAAAGCTCTCTGGAGGAGAAAGCCTGATGCGTCAGTTGTCACCATGGCTAGAAGAATTCATTTTGGAGCAAAGCCCTCTTCCCTGTGTTGCTCACTTCTGAACAGAAGTCCCCTGGGCGCAGCTGGCTGGGGGAGCCTGGGGCCCTTGCGTCTGTGTCTTAGCCGTGAGGGAGGCTGGGAGGTCTGTTTTCTGGCTTCTACACTGGGGAGGCAGGATTTGTAAGGTGAGACCTTTCCTAAACCCAGGAAGAGTATGCAAAAGGCCTGGGCTGCTAGAAAACATGACCAAAGTCTATACACGGGCACCGTGCTAGGTACCGGGGATGAAGCCACCAACATGACAAATCGTAGCTCCAGCCCATGAAGTTTTCATATTGATGGGTCTTCCATACGAGACTTTCAATGGCAAAAAAGGGGACTTGTTCACATAGTTCCATTCGTGCTATGAAGTGAGAACATATACAGATTACCCTGTAATTTACTTGAGTGTAATTACATATAGCAAGCTACAAATTATGTACAGTGGGTTCTGATGTGAATGTCCAGTCTCCCCTTTATTAGGTATTGGTGAGTTTAATCAATGTAATTAGGTAAACTTTCTTTGTCTGGAACCACTTAGGATGTTTTCCCCCTATAGTTCTTCGGTCAGTCTGCCAACACTCTCTGTACAGTGCTCTATGGCTGGAGTGACGTATCTTTGTATTCAAGCAGACAACCCCTGTGTTTGCAACTGCTCTAAGTTTCTTTTATTTGTTTCTTATTGTTTTTACTTTTTAACGATTATATTTATTTGCTTGAGGAGAGAGAACATGAGCAGGGGGAAGGGTGAAAGGGAGAGGGAGAAGCAGACTCCCCACTGAGCAGGGAGCCCGACGCGCGGGGCTCGATCCCAGGACCCGGAGATCAGGACCTGGGCTGACGGCAGATGTTTAACAGACTGAGTCACCCAGACAACTCTCAAAGTTTCTTTCTTTCTTTCTTTCTTTCTTTCTTTTTTTTTTTTTTAAAGATTTATTTATTTATTTAACAGTTTTAGTGTTTTTTTAAAAGATTTTATTTATTTATTTGACAGAGAGAGAGATCCCAACTAGGCAGAGAGGCAGGCAAAGAGAGAGGGATAAGCAGGCTCCCCGCTGAGCAGAAAGTGGGACTCGGGGCTCTATCCCAGGACCCTGAGATCATGACCTGAGCCGAAGGCAGCGGCTTAACCCACTGAGCCACTTTTAATATTAAAGTCTATTGGGGCGCCTGGGTGGCTCAGTGGGTTAAGCCGCTGCCTTCGGCTCAGGTCATGATCTCAGGGTCTTGGGATGGAGTCCCGCATCGGGCTCTCTGCTCAGCAGGGAGCCTGCTTCCCCCCTCTCTCTGCCTGCCTCTCTGCCTACTTGTGATCTCTGTCTGTCAAATAAATAAATAAATAAATAAAAATCTTTAAAAAATTAAAAAAAAAATTAAAGTCTATTAACTGTATTGCAAAGGAAGTTTTGTTTTCCTTCAACTACAAAATGGCTGCCCGCCCTCCCCCTGCTGCTTGCTCTGAGTGGTCTCTGCCTTCTGCTGTCTGCCTCACATTCTCTGTCCTGGCCCAGGCACACGTGGCAAGAAAACTGACTGAGGTAAAAGTTGAAAAATGGGTTGGGTCCTCTCTCCTGTGGAAGACAAGCAAGCATGAGGTTGGGCCCTTGCCTTTACGTTTCACCACAGGGCCCAGGTCCTTGCACACGCCTATGACATCTGGCATTTAATATACATTTAGTGAGTGGATGGCTGAATTATCCACGGTTGTGGTACCACGGGGTTTTACTTCTTAACGGGAAAAGCAACATGGAGATTAATTTTTAAAATCAAAATAAATTATACACTTAAGCTTTATCTCTATGCAAACAGGGAGTCTCATTTTCAAATAATAAAATACAACAGTTCTTGGATGAGACGGCCCAAGGAAGCTTCATTTGAATTTATGATGCTGTATTAACGGACCTAAACCCAGTCTCTGGAACAGTCATATAATCAGGTTAGCCAAGCTCCATGTTAATCAGCAGGATCAAAAGGCCCTCACACTATTACCATAACAATTTCTGTTGAAGTGGTACTGAGGAACTCAACATTCACATTCAACATTCACCATGTGAATGGACCCCAAAAGGGGAAGTGTGCTTCTTAAATATAGTACCCTATTTCCATTACTCTCTTTCAATGTGACTTCATATCTGATTTTTCTGGATAAAAACCAACATTCCTAAGGTGAGATTAGTCAGTTAATTAGGATGATCTCACTGAAAACCATCAAAACTGTAGGTCTTGGGGCACCTGAGGAGTTCAGTGGGTTAAGCCTCCACCTTCAGCTCAAGTCATGATCTCAGGGTCCTGGGATCGAGCCCCACATTGGGTTCTCTGCTCAGCGGGGAACCTGCATCCCCCCTCCCTGCCTGCCTCTCTGCCAACTTGTGATATGTCTCTCTCTGTCAAATAAATAAATAAAATCTTTAAAAAAAACCACTAAAACTGTAGGTCTGATAACCATCTTGCTTTTGCCCTTTGAAATATCATGAAGTTTTCAGGCTCACACTCAGCCAGCCTCACTTCACTCCCTTGCTAACCTCAGGAACTGCCCATTGACCTTGGAGAAGTGGCTGTGCTTTCTTTTCCTTAACATGGATACCATTACTGTCCTACTGTTCCCCACGCTCACCAGGCTCTCTGGTCTCCTCTCCTAAGGACACTAATCCCATCATGAGGGCACCATCATCATGATCTCTTCTGACTCTGAGGACCTCCCCAAAGTCACATCTCCAAACCCCTTCACGTTGGGGCACTAGGGCTTCGACATGGGAATTTGGGGGGAACACACTCAGTCCAGAACAACCAACTGCAGCACAGTCGCTCTCGGGCCAGGAAGGACACTGACCGCGTGTCCTCCCTTTAAAGACCAAAGGCCCAAAGCACTGCCTGGGCTTGGAGGTCTCTGCAGCACAGGACCGAAGAAAGCCATCCCTCCTGCCACCGTAATTCTTTAGGGCACTTGGCAGTAAGCAATGATGTATATTCTTTTATTTCAAACCAAAACATTTAGTGTTTTAAGGTGGCAGAGCACAGATCCTAAATATTTCCCTTATCAGAAAAGCACAGAAAACAGCTGGCAGTTTGACACGTTTATAAAATATATCACTAGGGAAACCCTGCTCTTGGAGAAATACTGAAACAGAAAATCCGCCCAACATCAAGATCCTTGTTCAGCTGGGTGCGTGGCAGTTGCCAGCTCATGCTCTACTCCCACCTTCGAAGTGCCACCCAGGTTCAGCTCTTGTGGTCACTATGCTTATTTACCAAAGCCTCAGGGCAGCCCTCCCAGCAGGCCAGACACGCCCCCATGAGGATAAGGCCACGATACCTAACACCTACTCAAGACCACTAGGAGCCGGGCGCTGTTCCAAGCAACTTCCATGTATTATTTTATTTTGTTCTACCCACAGCCTATGAAAGACTAAATCATTCCCCCCAGTTTTAGAAGAGGACATTTTCCCTCTCTCAGCTTATTTTTGTAGACATTGTTTGTTTGCATAGGAGTGTGGTTAAGAGCTGGGGTTTTGCAGTCAGATGGCTTAGGGTCGAATCAAGAGTCACTGTGACCAGCTATGTAATCTCAAGCAAGTTACTCAGCCTATGCCCCAGTTTCCTTATCTTTAAAATGGGGATACTGAAGAGTTCTTCACAGAGGTGTTGCGAGAGAGAAGCAAGATAAAAATAAGTAGAATGTTTAGACAACCCCTGGCACATAAGAAGCTGATCAATAAATGTTAGCAATCATCTGGTCCTATCTTACAGTTCTAGTTATTTGTAATCCATTTGGGACAACCTAGTAGGGAACAATATATGGGGGAAAGGAATACTCTCTCCCAGCTTCTAAAAGGTACCTGTTGAAAAACAAACCTTTGGGGGTGCCTGAGTGGCTCAGTAGGTTAAAGCCTCTGCCTTCGGCTCATGTCATGATCCCAGGGTCCTGGGATTGAGCCCCACATCGGGCTTTCTGCTCTGTGGGGAGCCTGCTTCTTCCTCTCTCTCTGCCTGCCTACTTGTGATCTCTGTCTGTCAAGTAAATAAAATCTTTAAACAAAAAAGAAAGAAAGAAAGAAACAAACAAACAAACAAACCAACCTTTGGCACCTAACCAGTGGCTAAAATTTCATCAACGGTTTTATACTTTACTAGTTTCTTTAAAGACAATAGACAATTAGGGAAGAGTCAAAGTTATGTTTCTCTGAGTAAAGAACATTCCATTAATAAGTCAAAGTCTTTGGTTATTGGGTTTGAGAAACTTTGCTTCCCTGTTTGAGAAAGAGAGTGGGTGGGAAAATGAGAGAGAGAGAGTGAGAGAGAGAGCATGAACAGGGTGAGGGCAGATGGAGAAGCGGACTCACCCTCTGAGCAAGGAGTCCTGGGGCTCCGATCCCAGGACCCTGGGATCATGACCTGAACTGAAGGCAGAAGCTTAACCAACTGAGCCACCCAGGCGCCCCTTTGCTTCCCTATTCTATTTGGCCCACTCTTACCTCCAGAGGACAACTGACCTTCCTCAAACTGGCAGCCAGCGCCATGAGGACATCCACACAGCCTAGCAGCAGCAGCTCGAGAGGGGAGCAAGTAGAGTTAGCCATCATACCTACGCTCTGGCCATCCCCGATACCCTTCTGTTTTTAACCGGCAGTTCCTTCTTTTCCATCCTTCATTTGAGAGTTGGGGCCTCTCATCATATCCCCGGCAGATGATAACACAGAGTGGTTAGGCGGTCCTGAGACCTGGATTAATAGTATCCTATGTCACTGTCTGTATCTAGTGGTCCTTAATTTTTCCTTTATGTGGATTGTTTAGAAAACATTACCTAATCTATTACCCTGGGTGGCAAGAGAGAAAATACTCCTTTCAAAATGTCAGGGGCAGCTACATTTCTGCATTTAGAACCACGACACCACCACCACAGAAAGCAGCGAGGGAGAATTTGAACAAATCGGCTGCCAGCTCTCAGCCTTCCCTGCCATAGTACATTTACTATTTCCAGGTAATACTGACATCAACAGAAGCAGCAATAAATCCTTTAGTCCAGAAGGGAGACACCGTGTGAGTCTTTAGTCATTTATTAATGTCAATGCTTGGTATAAGATTCAGGAGCCCAACTCCCCTGAGGACCTCTAGATTCTTCCAGCACGAATTACATTGCATATGCAGGAAAATTGTCTTAAAAACCTGGTCTGTGGTCACAAGGAAAATTGGTTGGGAAAGGATAGATAAATAGGAACTACCAAGCCTTCTGGGGAAAACAAAAAACAAAAGTAGTGCAAAGCACACGTCCTACCTACTAAGGGAAGGTAAATAATATTAGCTGCCAATGATAAAAGTCAGTTCTTTGACCCTTGGTTATCCATAGGAAGTGAGCCGATCAGTGTCCTGTTTTGAATATACGTCACATGTGGCCCATCTAGGGACAATGTACTGAATTTCCAATGACACACCAGGAACAGAGTGGAAGATGTATTTTGAAATGCAATTCCCTTCCCCCTGTGCCAAGGCTGTTGATAGATGACAAGAAGGAAAGAAATGAAGAAATGAATTTTTCTTACGGAAATGTGCTTATCAACATCATCATCATTACTGGCTATCTCTTAATGTCCCACTCTGTACAAATATGTTCAAAGACCCTTGATATAATTTGAGCACAGGCTTGAGAACGTCTAATGGAAGACGGTGTAGAGACAACCAAAAGGAAGCAGGAATAAATAACCTTTAAAATCCGTCTCCAGCTCTAGGGTCTACTGTTCTGCTTGCTAAATTTAATATAAAAGGGAAAATGTCTGCCCTTAGGCAATGAATACTTTAGTTATAAAAGCACAGCTGAGGCAAGCATCTTTAACTTAAAAAAAAAAACAATTAAAAATAATATTGGGCAGCTTATTATTTTGGCTTGTCTAAACTAGATATATGAAGGAGATAACCAAGAGGGTTGACTTAGGGCTAAAGAATTCAAAGGATAGTTTAGGGCAAGTGTTAAAATGAGTGTTAGAGCAAAGAAGTGTTAACTGAGTTTCACTTGAGCCTGAGACTGATGGGGTTGGGGGTGCTAATGTTTACAGTCCACAGAGATTAAGATTAAAAAAAAAATAAAAAGGCTTGTCTTTCTCAGAAGGCAGAGATGGTATTTTGGATCAATTTATCTTTCTCTTACAAGGTATATTAACGGGTCATGTATTCAGTAAGCCCTTGGTAGTTTCTAATTTTTTTTTTTAAGATTTTATTTATTTATTTGACAGACAGAGACACAGCGAGAGAGGGAACACAGCAGAAGGAGTGAGAGAGGGAGAAGCAAGCTCCCTTCAGAGCAGAGAGCCCGACGTAGGGCTCGATCCCAGGACCCAGGGATCATGACCTGAGAGGAAGGCAGTGCTTAACGACTGAGCCACCCAGGCGCCCTCATAGTTCCTAATTTTTAAGTACCAGATTGAATGGAGATAATGCTAATCTGAGCCTGTGCTCTGTGATGGGAAGTATCACACATATCCTTTGGTTGGCATGCCCATAGGTTCTGTCATATTTCTTGGCTGAAAATCAGCCTAATCAAAATGGAAAATGCCAGGCAGGAAAAATACACAAACAGGAATACAAAAAATTATTCTGACTTCAGCTTCTTAGCAAGAAATAGAACTATATTATGTTTCATTCCTAAAAAGTTGGTATTTTTCATTTAAGTTTTTTAATATGTTGAAGCATATTATTTTTTTCAAAAATTTTATTTATTTGTCAGAGAGAGGCAGAACAAGCACAAGCAGGGGAAGCGGCAGACAGAGGGAGAAGCAGGCTCCCTGCTGCAAGCAGCCCGATGTGGGTCTCAATCCGAAGACCCTGAGATCATGACTGGAGCTGAAGGCAGATGCTTAAGCGACCATGCCACCTAGGCATCCGCATATTAATTTTTAAAAAGGTTTTATTTATTCACTTGATAGAGAGAGCATAAGCAGGGGGCGTGGCTGGAAAAAGGAGAGAGAAAAGCAGGCTCTCCACTGCACAGGGAGCCCAATGTGGGGCTCAATCCCAGGATCCTGGAACCATGACCTGAACTGAAGGCAGATGTTTAATGACTGAGCCACCCAGGTGCCCCAGATCATATTAATTTTCTAATGTTAAACCAAACTTGGATTTAAGAGACAAACCCAACGGGATGCCTGGGTGGTTCAGTCAGTTAAGTGACTGCTTTGGACTCAGGTCATGATCCCAGGGTCCTGGGATCGAGCCCTACACTGGGCTCTCTGGGCTCTCTCTCCCTCTCCCTCTGCCTGCTGCTCCACCTACTTGTGCTCTCTCTCTCTCTATCTGTCAAATAAATAATAAAATCTTTAAAAAAAAAAGAGTTAAAAAAATCTTAAAAAAAAAGAGACAAACCCAACGTAGCCGTAATACTTGATATCTTATTTATCATTGAAATTGGTTACCTAGTATTTTGTCTAGGATTTTGTATCTCTGTTCAAAAGTAAAATTGGCCTTGTAACTTTTCTTTTACTGTTCTTGTCACATTTTGGTATTAAGATTATGTGTGAGTCTATATGAGATGGAGTTATTTGGTTTTGAATGTGAGGTAGACCTTCACAGGGAAGCTGTCTGGGTCTGTAGTGTTCCTTGTGGACATTTTTTAAATTACTGTTTTAAGTTCATTCTTAGTTATAGAACTATTCAGATTTTACACTCCTTAATAAGTCAGCTTTACTAAGTTATATTTTCCTGGAAATGTCCTTATTTCTTTCAAATTTTAAAATATATTGGCAAAAAGCTGTTCATATAATTTTCTTTTTTATTTTATTTTATTTTATTTTATTTATTTGACACAGAGAGAGAGAGATCACAAGCAGGCAGAGCAGCAGGCAGAGAGAGAGGGGAAAGCAAGCACCCCGCCAAGCAGAGAGCCGCACTCGGGGCTTGATCCCAGGACCCTGAGATCATGACCTGAGCCAAAAACAGAGGCTTAACCCACTAAGCCACCCAGGCGCCCCATACCATACCATTTTCTTTTTGTTCATGTCTGTAGCATCTATAGTGATGTCTTCTTTGCATTCCTAATACTGGTCATAACAAACCCTGATTTGGCCACCTACCCTGCCTAAAATAGTGTAGGCTTCGCAGGATGACACAATCTTGACTGTTGGGCACCACCTTTTTCTTGCCTTCTTGAAAAATTTTTCATTCCATTTTTTAAATCTATAGGTTTGAGAATTAAACATTTTCTTTCTAGGGGCACCTGGTTGGCTCAGTCAAAAGAGCATGGGACTCTTGATCTCTTGGTCATGAGTTCGAGCCCCACATTAGGTGTAGAGATTACTTAAATATATAAATCAATAAACTTTAAAAAACCACTTATTTTCTATTTTAGTGATTATGATATAAATTATAACATCCTTAATTTATTAAAATCTAAAGCTTATCAATATATTTATCTATCTCTGGACAATATAAGGACCTTAGAAAACTTGAAATCTATCCATCCCACTCCCAACTTACAGGTTACTATTATTTTATATTTATTTTCCCTAAAGTCTTTATGACAAAGTAATATTGTTTTTACCCTGTTTATTTATATTTAACCATATTTACCACTTTCCTTATTCTTCTTTCTCTCTTGCAACTCAAAATATCTATCTGGATCCACCATCATTTTGCTTGAAATGTATCCTTTAGAATTTCACTTAATGAAGTTCTCCTCTAGGGTTATGTTTGTCTTCAAATGTCTTTATTCCATCTTGGTTCCTTTTTATTTAGTTATTTATTTAAGATTCTATTTATTTATGTGACAGACAGAGATCACAAGTAGGCAGAGAAGCAGGCAGCAAGAGAGGGGGAAGCAGGCTCCCTGCTGAGCAGAGAGCCAGATGTGGAACTTGATCCCAGGATTCTGAGATCATGACCTGAGTCGAAGGCAGAGGCTTAACCCACTGAGCCACTCAGGCGCCCCCTTGGTTCCTTTTTAAAAAAAGATTTATTTTATTTGAGAGAGTGAGAGAGAGAGAGAGTGCAAATGAGCTTGGGAGGGGAGGGGCAGAGAGAAAATCTCAGACTCCCTACTGAGTGTGGAGCTCAGCAGTGTGGCTCCATCTCATAGCCATGAGATCATGACCTGAGCCAAAATCAAGAGACAGATTCTCAACCAACTGAGCCACCCAGGTGCCCTCCATCATGGTTCTTGAAAGATACTTTTGCTCGTATGGTATGTTGTTGTCACTTACTTTTTCTCAGTACATAGAGGACAAGGGAATGTCACTGTTTACTGCCTTCCATTGTTCTCAAGAGTGTGCTCTCAGCCTAAATGTTGCTCCTTTGAAAGTAATCTGCCTCTTGAAAAGAAAAAAAAAAACTTTTTAGATTTTCCATTTGTCTTTGGGTTCTACAGGCTCACTATGTCTAATTATCTAACTATGTTACTTGATTTTTTTTTCATTTTTTCTGCCTAGAACTCATTAGTATTCAGAATCTACTGATTAGTGTCTTTTATCAGTTTTCAAAAATTCCTAGCCATTACTTCAAATGCTGCTTCTGCTTCATTCTTTCTTTCCTCTCTTTCTGAGAATCCAATTCTGTTATGTTAAACTTTCCCGACTCTTAGTCTTTCTCTTATATTTTACATTTTATATCTCTTTCTTCTGTGTTTTCTAAATAATGTCCTCTAACCTGTCTTGTATTTCACTAATTCTGTCTTCATCACTAACTAATTTGTTGTTAAGTTTAATTAAGTTTTTATTTCAGTTACAACATTTCTCATTCCTAGATGTTCATTTGGCTCTTTGGTTTTCTTTTGCTAGCTTAGATTTTCTTTCTGAACACAGGAAACATAACTACTTTGTATTCTTTTTTTTTTTTTTTTTTTTTTAATTTTATTTTTTTTAAGATTTATTTATTTATTTGACAGAGAGAGATTACAAGTAGGCAGAGAGGCAGGCAGAGAGAGAGAGGAGGAAGCAGGCTCCCTGCTGAGCAGAGAGCCCGATGCGGGACTCGATCCCAGGACCCTGAGATCATGACCTGAGCCGAAGGCAGCGGCTTAACCCACTGAGCCACCCAGGCGCCCACTACTTTGTATTCTGAGTCCAATAATTTCAACAAATGAAATCTTGATTTTTTTTTCTTCGAGTTAATTCTTGATCATGGTTTGTAGTCTCCTTTTATACTTAGTAATTTTAGATACTGAATTTTCCATATTCCTTGGAAAGTTATTTCTGGATATCCTTTCAGAACCGCTTTACATATCTCTAAGGCAATTTCATTAAGAATACTCCAATGGTAGTATACAGATTAGTGTACTTGTGGTTCAAACTTACACAGAGGATACAGACCTCTATAGTAGTCTACCTTTTGAAGAAGAAGGTATATCTTATTACATTCCCCACCTGAGCAGTCCTTGGAATTTTTCTTCTGTTCTCAGGGCCCACATAGTCATGTAATCAAAAGTTTGATTTTACAGATTCAGACAATACTTTCAAGGTAAAAGTGGCTTGATGCTCCGGGTTTCCTCATTCACTTAGATTTTAGACTCAGAAGGCTTTACTATTTGCTAGATATAGATATGTGATAAAGGAGGACTTAAAATATAGCTGTTTCAGCTTTTTAAATTATTTTCAGCTATAAAATACATCTTGATATCTAATTTTACTTGTTATGGAAATAAATATTTGTTCTTTGATTATTCTACATGAATTGCGATTATGTAAACTATATACTCACAAGTGGACCATGACTACTTTCTTTTTTTGAATAATTTTCTGTTTTCCCTGGGATTGATAATTTTTTTTGTAATTTCATGTTTAGTTTTCCATGTCATGAATTCAGTCTCAAATTCTCAGTCAGTTATCTAAATATCCTCACAGTAATTTAAGATGCATAAAAATTCCATCAAGTTTAGTCTGAAAATGGGGTGCTTAGGTGGCTCAGTTGGTTAAGTGTCTGCCTTCAGCTCAGGTCATGGCCCCAGGGTCCTGTGATTGAGCCCCACATCAGGCTCCCTGCTCAGAGGGAAGTCTTCTTCTCCTCTCTCATTTCCCCTGCTTATCCTCTCTCTAGGTCAAATAAATAAATAAAATCCTTAAATAAAAATTTAGCCTGAAAATATTTTTCTGGGACTTTCTGATCTGCTCTAGCCTAGATTGGTTTCAATGACCACCAGTATGCTTCATTTCTAACTTGTTTTCATTCCTTGTTTCATGTTTCCAAGTATTTCTCTTCCTAGGTTATCTTGGAGGTCTAATAGATTTTGAAGAAATTAGGCATGGGAAGTCAATTTTCTGAGACTTTGCACTCAAAGTCTTTTGCATGAAAACACTTATCTCCTATCCTTACACTTCATTAATAGTTTGGTAAGGAATTCTAAGTTGGAAACAATTCTTCTTCAAAATTTTGAAGACATTCTTCATTTAATATCTGTTACTATTTTTGAGAAGTCAGAAGCCGTTCTGATTCCAAATCATTCTTATTTGTCCTGTTTTGTATTTCCTCTCTGTAAATTTGAAGAATATTTTCTTTGTCTCTAGTGTCATAAAATTTCGCAGTGATTTGTGTCCTTATGTTTATGGTAAGTGATACTTGGTAGGCCTTTTCTTTTTTTTTTTTTTTAAAGATTTTATTTATTTATTTGACAATTAGGTAGAGATACAGGCAGAGAGAGAGAGAGAGGAGGCAGGCTCCCTGCCAAGCAGAGAGCCCGATGCGGGGCTCTATCCCAGGACCCTGAGATCATGACCCGAGCCGAAGGCAGAGGCTTTAACCCACTGAGCCACCCAGGTACCCCTGGTAGGCCTTTTCTATCAAGAAATTCACATCCTTCAGCCGAGATATGCATCAATGGATGGATCCATGAATGAATGAAGAAGATGTGGTATATATATATACAATGGAATATTACTCAGCCATCAGAAAGTGTTAATACTTGCCATTTACATCGATGTGGATGGAATTGGAGGGTACTGTGCTGAGTGAAATAAGTCAGTTGGAGAAAGAAAATTGTCATATGGATTCACTCATAAGGAATAGCATGGAGGACCACAGGGAAAGGGAGGGAAAACTAAATAGGAAGAAATCAGAGAGGGAGACAAACCATGAGAGACTCTTAACTCTGGGAAACAAACAGGGTTGCTGAAGGGGGCGGGGGGAAGATGGGGTAACTAGGTGATGGGCATTAAGAAAGGCAAGTGATGGGACACCTGGGTGGCTCAGTTGGTTAAGCAGCTGCCTTCGGCTCAGGTCATGATCCCAGCATCCTGGGATCGAGTCCCACATCGGGCTCCTTGCTCGGCAGGGAGCCTGCTTCTCCCTCTGCCTCTGCCTGCCATTCTGTCTGCCTGTGCTCACTCTCTCTCCCTCTCTCTGGCAAATAAATAAAATCTTTAAAAAAAAAAAAGAAAGGCAAGTGATATGATGAGCACTGGGTGTTGTGTGATAAATTATTGAACTCTACATCTGAAACTAATGATGCACAACATGTTGGCTAACTGAATTTATTTATTTATTTATTCATATATATATATATTTTTAAAAGATTTTATTTATTTGACAGAGAGAGAAAGAGAGAGAGATTACAAGTAGGCAGAGAGAGAGGAAGCAGGATCCCTGCCCAGCAGAGAGCCCGATGTGGGGCTCATTCCCAGGACCCCAAGATCCCTGAGCCAAAGGTAGAGGCTCAATCCACTGAGCCACCCAGGTGTCCCGGTTAATTGAATTTAAATTAAAAAAAAAAAAAAAAAGAAACTCATATCCTTCATTTTGCAAGACAATTTCATGGGCTATTCTGTAGATGATTCCTTCTCTACTGTTTTATTTGTTTACTCTCTCTCTAGGACAGCTATTATCTGAGTGGTAGACACCCAGCACCAGCCCTCTGATTTTCTCCTTTTCTCACGCATCTTATATTTCTTTCCTTTTTTTTTTTTTTTTTTTACGATTTTATTTATTTATTTAACAGAGAGAGATGCAGCAAGAGAGGGAACACCAACAGGGCGAGTGGGAGTAAGAGAGGGGGAAGCAGGGAACCTGATGCGGAGCTCAATTTCAGGACCCTGGGATCATGACCTGAGCCAAAGGCAGATGGTTAACGACTGAGCCACCCAGGTGCCCCCATCTTATATTTCTTCGTCTTTCTGCTCCCCTTTCCGGAAGACATTCTTATTTTATTTCCCATTCTTTCTCTGTTGAGTTTATAATGTGTGCTCTATTTTTTCCAGGGTAGATTTTAAAAAATGTTTCTTTTTATCCTTTTCTTTGTGTGTGAACACAATATATTCTCCTGTATTTAATATATTCAAAATATATTAACAAGGGATTATTTTGAATGTTCTCCTTGCAGAATCTCCATTCCACTTGGATTAAGTTTTTCTACTTGTTTTGGTCTCTATTTTCCCTTTTAGAGGAATCCCTCTGATGTCTAGCGCTCCCTGGTTGTTTGATCCTATGGGCCATATAACCTATTCCAGATCTAGGGTCACCATTCCCAAAACTATGGCAGTCTATTGAGCCCAGGTAAGGAAACACTGATCTATGCCACCCTAAAGGGACGGGAACTTTATCCGATCAGGCAGAGGCAAGAGTGAAACAAACAAAATGGCTTTCATAAGCCCCACCCACTTCCTTCCTCAGGTTTCCTCCACAACTCGAACGCTCCTTCATCCCACCATGGTCCTTCAGGACCCTTCCAGTGGCTCCTCCTCAATAGAGCCACTTGAAGTAAAAAAAATCAGGTCATATTATTAATATACAGTATAAATGACTGATAAGACTAAATATGTTTTCTGTATTTGGCTTTTAGAAAAAGCTAAACCAAAGGAATAGACTCTCAGGGTATATATTGGTCAGCATTAAAGCCAATCAGCAGAAAGGTGTGAGAAAACAGTGAGTTCCCTTAATAAAAACAAACCTCTTATCCTACAAGGCTGGCATCGGATGGAGAATCTCCACAACGGATGATGGAGCAGAGCATCATAATCCCAACTGCGGTTCTCCATGAGACACCTTCCCCTTCAGGATTTCCCTCTAATTATCCCTCCAACCATTCCCAGGCCACAGAGAGGCAGAGCTGTTTCCCTTTGGAAACGCGTGGTTCAAGAATGGACAATTCTTCTTCCTTAATATCCCAAACAGACCAAAGTGGCAGCATTCATAAAAGATTTTGCAACTATCTTGGGGCACCTGGGTGGCTCAGTGGGTTAAGCATCTGCCTGCAGCTCAGGTCATGATTGCAGGGTGCTGGGATTGAGCCCCACATTGGGCTCTCTGCTCAGCGGGGAGCCTGCTTCCTCCTTTCTCTCTCTCTGCCTACTTGTGATCTCTGTCTGTCAAAAAAAGAAAAAGAAAAAGAAAAAAAACTTAAAAAAAATACATTAAGAAAAAAAAACCCATCTTGGAGATAGGAATTCTAAGTTTCTGTTAATACAGCAGAGAAAAATAGAAAAGATCACAGTGGTGTGAGTTATTAGAGCAGTAATTAAGCCAGGAGTCCGACGTCTCGTCTAGCCCCAGCCACACCAACTAACTATGTGGCCTGAGAATTATTATTATTTAACCCTTCCATCTTCATTTCCTCATCTATTCTACACAGAGGGTAAACCAGAGTATTTAACAGACCCTTTGGGCTGTACTGTAATTCAAGGGCCCAATTTTATCAAAGGACTCTAAATCTTAAGTCAGATAAATCAAAGAAAATACACCACAAATACCAAGGGACAAATCTGAAACAGTAATTAGTTTGCATTAAGATTTATCTAGAACTGACTGATATACATCCAGAAAATGAGAACAAAATAAATATACAACATATCAGATTAAATTCTGCTTCAACTAGAAGCAAAAGTGTTTTTCTTGTAGATAGCAAAAATAAAGGCATCTACTGGAAACCATACCAAATCCTTCCAAAACAACCATAAAAATTAACTGATTTAAACAGTCACTTACTAATGCCCTTTCGTTTATGTTCTCCAATGAACTTGCAGTAGACTTACAAGATAAAACAGGAAGCAAAACAAGCCTTCCTGAGCCTTTTGTGATTATAATGTTGAGTGACAGATTCTCCAGAACGAACAATGGACAATGAAATAGTCTGGCCAAACTAAACACTTTCTGCCAGCAGACTGAGCCCTGATCTCAGCCAAAGAGTCATTTTTACTCCATGAAAAATATCTAAAATTGTGCCAAGTTGTATCACTGCCACTGAAATTGGAATGGCTTCAACATCCCATAAAAACAGTGACACTTAATGAATTGCTTCAGCTAAATCATGCTGGAGGGAAAAGAGATGAACAATCTCATTGTGTTTTATGTCCTTCAAAAGATACAATCAACGCAGGTTATCAGGGGAGCCCCTCATGCCAGGATTACCACCTGAGACAAGCACACCTGGATCCCCAGGAACGTTTTGTTCTGTGCTGGATAAAATGAAATAACTAATGGGAATGGCGCTAAAACAATATATTCAAAAGGAGCACCGCCAAATAGATGGAAATACTCATAAAGGACAAAATCAGGAAGTAAGACAGGTCAAGTGTGCACTACCTGAGACATTGTTTTCCAAGAATTTAGACCACTGCAGAATAGCATAGTGACGTACGGGATGTAATAATGCGCAAAAGAAATCCAAACTATTAAATATCTCAAGAACTAGCTGAGAATCTGGTGATCCTGTATATACTTGCTTAAAAGTTGAAAAAAGAAACATACCAGGGGCATCTGGGTGGCCTAGTCTCTTACCACCTGACTGTTGATTTCGGCTCCAGTCATGATCTCAGGGTCGTGAGATCAAGCTCTGCCTCAGGCTCCACACTGGGTGTGTGGACTGCTTGAGATTCTCCCTCGGTAACCCCCCAGCTTCTGCCCCCCTTCCTCTCTCTTTCTAAAACAAATTAAATTAAATTAAAAGAGATACACCTGTTTTTTTTTTTCTTCTTACGTTGTCCTGTAATTTTTCCTGCCCTCAGTGACTACAGAGTGGAGAGATGATAGTGAACGTACTACAAATAGAATTTGACATCTTAAGTGCAGTATTTAAAGTTCAGACAAAGAACAGCCAAATAAACACAAAGAATCAAAGTTCAAATACACCCAACAGAGAAACATTTTCAGTCAAATAAATAACATACATGTGACTTGATTGTTTTCCCTGCCTCGGATGATGTCAAAGTCATTTGTTATCTTTGATTTCATTAGCTGTTTTGTACTTAAATTTTAATAGTGGGTTCAGTTACCTGAGACCCCACAAAGCCTCAAATAACCAGTGAGGACATAGCTTGGTAGGGGTTGGGGAGAAGGGATTTATAATATTCTCTCCCATTTCTTTGTTCAGAAGATCTCTTGGCCTCTGGTGGTTACCAGAAGGGAGGTGGGAGGGAAGCCGGGTTAAAGAGTGATGGGGGTTAAGGAGTGCTTGTGTGAGGAGCACGGTGATATATGGAAGTGTTGGATCACTCTATTGGTACACCTGAAACTAATACTACACTCTATGTTCACTAACTGGGACTTAAATTAAAACTTAAAAAAAAAAAATAGGAAGGGAATTCCTTCTTCAAACTACAAAATTTTGGCAAATCAGTATAGTATTTCGTAATGCAATAAAATTATGTACTTACTGGAATCATAAAAAAAAAAAGAATGTGAAATGATATCTATTACTTAAAAACTTTAGAAGCCTATGCTAACTCCCAATTTAGGAGTAAATTAAATAAGCATGTTGTTCACTCTGTGACATAGGGCTGAGGGTATGTGAAAAACTGCCACCACCCCCACCAAAGAAACTTCTAGAAACCCTCACCTGGAGCTAAAAACCACAGTGACTCTAGTTTGGTTTTATGCTAACTGGGCAGTACTTTTACCAATGAATCACTCTCCTGAGTGATTTTATTTCAAAGGCTCTGTGTTAATTATTAATTGCTCATACAGAACCCATAGAGGATTTAAACCATTTTTTATTTTCTTAATTCACCACCCAGAACCCTACATACCAGGGATAATGCAGCTGGATTGGAAAATGCCTTCATGTCTCACTTAACCTGTTTCAAGAGTTTAGAATAATTTTGATATACACAAAAGGAGCCCTAACGATATTTAAAAATAACATTCATTCTGGAAATACTGTCATGTGTCAGGACTAGACAGGCTTGATGTATATTAATGACGTGTGGTTTTAATTTTTTGAAGGCAAGAAACTAAACTAAAATTCAGGGAGCTGCTTATTTATTTTTTAAAATCTGCCAAGCAATCGATATCTCCTTACATTTTTCCCTTAGGCTTTGTGGGTTTGGAGATCTTCCTGTCTAAACTATATGTTCTTTGATCTCATCTTTTACTTTGAATTCCTGTTAAGGAAAAGTCCTGCTATTAGTTTGTCTGAGACACTTCAGAACTTTATATGTTCCTGCTGGACCACAGGGACGGCTACCAGAGCAGTAATGAAGGCTGACACATCAGGTGGGAATATAACCCAAAGAAAGACCAATAAGGGGTCTTTTGAAGATACAGGTTATTGGAAACTGTGCCCAGTGTTCTAATCCTAGCATAAATTAAATGAAGTTGTATTAATTAACAGGTCTTTATGTCTGCTGTCTTAAACAATGTTTTTAAACCATAGGGATTTGATTCAAATAAGTCTTTGGCTCTCTGAGACCTGACCAGAGGAAGAAAAACAAGTGCCCCCAAAGATCTGAAAAGCCCAGGCTTGTAACAACCTCATTAGGCAAGCTTGAAGGCTTTTATCCGCTCTCCTCAGGCAATTCGGTGCTTTTTGTTTCCAGTGGTCATCACCCTAAAGCTCTCTTTCACATAATTCACACATTTGACAAAAATATGTGGAAATCGTGGGTAAAGTTTAAAGCTTGGTTGAAGTAAAAAACTGTTTATTTAAAAGGGCGTGTTTAAATAAAGTCTCCATTGGAATTGCTAACATATATAAACACCTAAAGCTAGGATTTTTTTTTTTTAAGATTTTATTTATTTATTAGAGGGATGGAGAAAGACCACAAGTAGGCAGAGCGGCAGGCAGAGGGAGAGGGAGAAGCAGGCTCCCCCACTGAGCAGGGAGCCCAATGTGGGGCTCCCTCCCAGGACCCAGCGATCAAGACCTGAGCCGAAGGCAGTTGCCCAACCAACTGAGCAACCCAGGGGCCCCAAAGCTAGGAATTTTTAACCCCAGTCTTTCCTAATCACAAAGAAAATAGAAAAAACTTTAAATCATTGTTTTTAAAATGTGATTTAATTTTTTTTCAATTTAAAAATTTTTTTAAAAGATTTTATTTATTTTATTTGACAGAGAGAGAGAGATCACAAGTAGGCAGAGAGGCAGGCAGAGAGAGAGAGAGGGAAGCAGGCTCCCTGCTGAGCAGAGAGCCCGCTGCGGGGCTCGATCCCAGGATACTAAGATCATGACCTGAGCCGAAGGCAGTGGCTTAATCCACTGAGCCACCCAGGCGCCCCTCAATTTAAATTTTTAAATGAGGAAAATTAAATCACAAAATTTTGAAATGAAAATTACAAATAATTATAATAAACACTTGTTTTCCACTGTAAATTAGGCAGTATACACAAAACCTCATACCTGTTTTTGTGTAAGGTATGTTGTTGTTTGCTGCCAAAGGGGCGGGATTTCCTAACAGGACTTGCCCTCTCAGACGCTGGGGACCATGTGCCTGCAATTTCTGGGACTGGCCTCTGGATGGCAGTGTTATTTTTAGTTGGCATCTTGATGACCAAGACCGTTTTTTAAGGTGCAGGTGACTCAGAATCATCTCTTTCAATAAGCAATGTCCTAGTGTTCTCAGCTCATTATTAGCTCTGTGGCATAGAACAAGTCAAGAAATTTCTCTGAGCCTTAGTATCCTCCTCTATAAATGGAGGATTCTATTCTAAACATGGCAGGTAGCCATAAGGATTAGGGAGGATAATGATAATTATAGGAACACTATTACTTATTGATAAACCTAATGTGAATAGGCACTGTGTAGGAACTTTACAAATGACATCTCACTAAGTCCTTCCAACTACCTTATAATGCAGGTATCACTACTTTATCTTTAGAGATAAGAAAACCGAAGCTCAGAATAATCAAGAATGTAGCCTAAATTCCATAGTAACTCAGTGGTGACCTGGAATTTATATTCCTAGCCTATGATACAAATAAATGCCTAGCAAATTGCCTTGTGCACAGTAAATATTAGTAATTTTTAACTGTTTTTACTGTTATTGCTGTAAGTATTTAATTTTATATAGCTGGTGCCTGAAGGACATAAAAAAACTTTTAAATATTATTTCTCTCAGAGGACTTAACATAGACATAAAAATCTATTATGATCTAGCTGTTCAGATATCTTAATTTTTCCCCAAAGTATATTTGAGCAGAGAATGCAAAGGCAAAGAGAAGATTGGTAAATGGAAAGTTTATGGTCAATTAAATGTGTGAAATGCTATCTATTTTGTTCTTCTCCTGGAGAGTCACAAGAAATATTAGCATATTAAAGACTCAGAGACGTCTTGCAGTAAAGGAAACTATTAATCTAGTTTAATCCAAAGCTTTCCAATGTATTTAACAAAGGAATTACTTCTTCACATAATATTTATGACCATCCTTTGAAACCAGTGCTCTGTGGAAAACATTTGAGAAAAATGACTCGATCGAAATTCCTCCTCCAAGTAGAGCATGTAATGTTTTGATGGCTCTTCTTTTTCTGCCAACTCCCCGCTGTGGATGTGCTGGGAAATGTCAGAACTGACAATAAAGTCCTTCCGGCACTTAACTGTTACACCCAAGTGTGTCTCAGGCTTTTCTCACAGCGGTACAACGTTCCCTCTACTTCTCTCCATATTGCAGCCGCAGGTAGCATCCCAAAGCTTTCCTGAAACTCCAGCTCACAGTCTTCTTAGCTCTCCTTATGCACCTTCGGCACCATTCAGTTGCTTCTAAAGTTCTATTGACTCTATGGGGTGCCTGGGTGGCTCAATGGGTTAAAGCCTCTGCCTTTGGCTCAGGTCATGATCTCAGAGTCCTGGGATCGAGCCCCACATCAGGCTTTCTGCTCAGCAGGGAGCCTGCTTCTCCCTTTCCCTCTGCCTGTTGCTCTGCCTACTTGTGATCTCTGTCAAATAAATAAATAAAATCTTAAAAATAAAGTTCTGTTGACTCTAGCTTAAATTTTATTGCTATATAATTTGTCGTGTGCTTTTCATTTCACAATGAAATGGTAAGTTCTTTGGTATCTGGAACCATGCAATGTGCGGCCGTGTGTCCCCAAAAGAGCATGGATATCGTGCTTTGCGCAGTCAGTCATTCAACGAATATGCACTAAGCATCTCTAACAGGCTGAGCTTGTTCCGAGTGCTGGGGGTATAGCAGTACCCCTGAGAGGTCATCAGCAGTCCGCTCTGGTGGAACTTTTATAGTACTGTGGGGCACACATAAATAAGTCACTGGGTAAGTACATAAGAGAATATCAGAGAAGAAGTTGTATGGGGGCACGCCTGGCTGGCTCATTTGGTTAAGTCTGCCTTCAGCTCAGGTCATGATCTCAGGGTCCTGGGATCGAGCCCTGCATAGGGCTCCCTGCCCCCTGCATCCCCCTGTCCCAGGGCCACGTCTCCTGTCTCCCCACCCCCGCCCCACCCCCGCCTGTGCACACTCTCTCGCTCTCGCTCTCTCTCAAATAAATAAAAAAAAAATTTTTTTAAAGATTTTGTTTATTTATTTGACAGACAGAGATCACAAGTAGGCAGAGAGGCAGGCAGAGAGAGAGGAAGGGAAGCAGGCTCCCTGCCGAGCAGACAGCCCCATCCCAGGACCCTGGGATCATGACCTGAGCTGAAGGCAGAGGCCCCAATCCACTGAGCCACCCAGGCGCCCCTCAAATAAATAAAATCTTTTTAAAAAAAGAAGTTGTATGAAGCAAAAGGGCATGTGAAAAGGACTCTAAAGAAGGAATATTTAAGCTGAAATCTGAATAACAGGAAAGGGCCAGTCATGCAATGAAAAGGTCAGAAAGAAGAGTTTAGACCAGAGGAAAGGTCCAGGGCAAAGGTTGAAGGCAGGTTCAGTTTGCTTAGTGGGAGGAATAGCAGGAAGGTCAGTGGGGGCTGTAGCATGCATAATTAGGGCAATCAGTATGATAACAGCTTAGCATGATGGGTACGAGCCAGGCGGCAGTAAGGAACTTGGATGACATTTTAGGGGATACGGAAGCCACGGAATGCTGCAGACATCAGAACAAGCTGAGCATGTTTCCATAATGTTAGGAGACCACTCTGACTGCAGGATAAAGAACGAAACATAGGGGGTCAAGGCAGGTATCCAGGAGGCCAGTTATAGACTATTTTTGTCATTGAACCAAGACATGATGGTGATTTAGATGAGGGGGTAGCAGGAGAGCTAAGGAAGGAGACACATTCTGGAGGTACCCTGACAAAAGAGACAGCAGGACTTGCTGGCTTAAGCAAACTAGAGGAGGGTCCTATATGGGGGTATCTAGGAGATCAGTGATGCTGGGAGGAAGACCGAGGAAGGGAATCAAGAATTCTTCTGAGCATGTTAGGCATGAGAGGTCTATAAGACATCCAGAAATATGGGTCACTTTTACCTGATTCGGAAGCTCACCGGAAAGAGCAGGGCTAGATCCATACATGGGAGTCACTCACACAAAAACAGACTGTAGCCCCAAAGCCCCTGAGAGACCAACACTAAGGAGGGGAAGCCAAAATGGTGGGCAGGACCCCAGGAGGATGTGGTGTGGGGAAGTCCAAAAGAATGAAGTACTGCTGCCATGAGGGAGTAGATCGCTGAGGAAAATGCCAAAGATCCAGAAGAGGACGGAGAAGACCCCTCGAGTTGGTCCCCACGGAGGCGGTCGGAGCAGGTTCAGTGGAGCGGTGACAACCAAAGCTGGAAGAGTACGTTGAAGGCCTTTGGCCTTTGGTGAGGACTGGTAAGCATTCAGTGTAGACAAACTTTTCGAAACCAGCAGGTGTGAAGAGTAACAGAGAAGGGAGGCAGGAGCCAGGAAAGGGCTCCCCCAGCCCCCCGGGGTGGGAGGAACTGCACTTTCTGTGCATAGAGCCAGAAGAGATGATTAACAACGTGGAAAATAGAGGGATTCTTTGTTTAATTATTGTAGATTTTTCAATGTATTTGATTCATCCTTAGACTGAACTGTCACAGTCGACAGGGAATAAAACTGAGTGGTGATAACAATAATGTTAGCTTAACCTGTGTTTTGTGCTTCTTATGGGCTAGACACTGTTTTATGTGCTTTTTATAGATATTAGCTTCTGCATTCCTCCAAATAACCGTAATTGTTCTAACACTACCCTGGACGAGGACATCGAGATATGGAGACGTTGGGTAACTTGTCCAGTGTCACGGAGGCAGGAAGCGACAGAACCCAGATTCACACTCAAATGATCTGACTCTGAGGCTTTCACTACCAGGATAAGCTGGCACAAGCTTGCACATCTGCTGGCATTTCCTCAGTTCACGACCCGTTTTATGACTCACTGCCTCTCTGCTACCTCTTCTTTCTCCTGGGCAAACAGTTACAAAGGTTGGGAGGAACTCCTTTTCACCTCCTTAGGTGAAATCCTATGAGATGGCTTATGCAATTAGATACGGGTAGCAATTCTATCAAGAATGCCTCTTTTTTCTTTTTTTAAAAAGATCTTATTTATTTATTTGAGAGAGAGAGACAGAGTGAGAGAGCATGAGAAGGGAAGTCAGAGGGAGAAGCAGACTCCCCATGGAGCTGGGAGCCTGATGTGGGACTCGACCCCAGAACTCCAGAATCACGAGCTGAGCTGCAGGCAGTCGCTTAACCAACTGAGCCACCAGGCGCCCCCCAAAATGCCTCTTTTAAGAAAAAAACCTGCCCCCTTTAGAATATTTCTAAACATATACCACACATTAAAATACAATTTTGGATGGTGGAGTTTTTTTTTCCCCCCCATACAAGTATTCCTCCTAGAGACACAATAAATATTACTTCAGTGGCCACACGGGATTCACTAGTTGGGATGCACCACAGTTTACTTCAAATGTGTATGTGTGTGGGCTTATTAATTATATAAGAAGGCCATGTTCTTGGCAGAAAAATTAGAAAGCACAGCTTAGCAAAAAGAACTCCATTCTTTCATCTAATAAATATTACTGCATGTCCTTTATATGTCATGCAACTATTACAAATCATGCTTTCAAATGCTATTTAAAAGCATGAGGAAAATGCAAGGGATGAATTACAGGATACAAAACTATATAGAAAGTATGTGAACAATTAATAAAAAACAAATCACATATACACATGAAAGAGAAAGAGAGAGGGAGGGAGAAATCTAAGCAGTAGTTATTACTTCTGGATGTGAGGTATTAAGGACGATTTTTATTTTCTTCTGCTTGCCTTTTTAAAAATCCTATTTTTCTATAATAAACATATATTACTTTAATACTCAGAAAAAATGTTACTTCAAAAATTAAATATTTCTATATTATGCTGAGACCACATGCATTACCAGACATCTGATGTGAAGTTAAAATGGAATCCATTAAGATGGTAAGTCATAGGGGATATGAGGACACGTTTATTATTTCAATTACTCAATAATAGTGCTCCAAATGATTCTACTGCCAAGAGCATTATTCAGGTTGTGTGTGTGACTGTGTGTGTGTGTATGCGCGCGCGAGTGTGTTATGGGACACTACATAATTATCCATGCTAATTAGTATATATTTAACAAATGATGAACAATTAACATGGAGCTTTGTTTCCTGCCACCAGATCTACCTAGAAGAGAAAGAAGCAGAGAGAGAGAGAGATCCAGAAGATAGTTTTAAGGGGAAAAAAAAATTCCCTAAAATATAAGTAGAAAATTCAGATACTTTCCTCTAGCCCTTTGTTCAGGCTACACTTTCAGATGCCTCTTTCCTCTAAACTTTTCATTATAAAAAATTATAAATTTCCTCTCTCTCTCTCCACACACACACACGCACACACACACACATACATTTTTGAGTGCCCAGAAACATGTACAATAAGCCCCAAATTCTCATCACCCAGCTTCAATAATTATCAACATTTGTAGGATCTTTCTTTCTAATTTGCTTGTCTTGTGTTGGTAGGAAACAATAATACTTATGAACAGGAAAACTCTGTAGAAAACATTTTAAATATTAAGCAAACAAGGGGCGCCTGGGTGACTCAGTGTGTTAAAGCCTCTGCTTTCGGCTCAGGTCATGATCCCAGGGTCCTGGGATTGAGTCCCACATCGCATCGGGCTCTCTGCTCAGCAGGGAGCCTGCTTTCCTTCCTCTCTCTCTGCCTGCCTCTCTGCCTACCTGTGATCTCTGTCTGTCGAATAAATAAAAAAAAAAATTGAAAAAAAAGATTAAGCAAACAAGAGATGGACTTTGGGGGGCACCTGGGTGGCTCAATCATTAAGCACCTGCCTTTGGCTTGGGTCACAATCCCAGGGTCCTGGGATAGAACCTGGCATCGCATTGGGCTCTCTGCTCAGCGGGAAGCCTGCTTCTCTCTCTCCCACTCCCCCTACTTGTGTTCCCTTTCTTGCATCTCTTTCGTGTCAAATAAATAAAAAAAATCTTTAAAAAGAGAGAGAGAGAGAGAAATGGATTTTTTTTTTTAAAACCTTACGGCCCAGAGCTGCACTAATATTTGAAGACGTCCCCAGATTGTCTCTGAGGTCTGCTGATGCAGTCACCACCTCTCCCTCCCAGCGTGCCCTACCTCTCCAATAACTAAATGGCTACATATTATTATGCTTGGAAAATGGAAGAATGAAAACTAAAGAAAGGGGTAAACTCTGTAGGACAGAACTAGGGGAAACAAGAAGCATTCACCCAGGGAATGTGTGGCTAAGAAGGCAGCCTGGGGACGAGCCGGCAGCAGGCTGGGCAGGCCACTCCCGCTTACAGAGGGCACCAAGCAGGGCTCGTGGGGCACTACCAAAGTGGTTTGTACCTGGTTGTACCTACCCAAACTGTTGTCGCTGCTCGTGGGCCAGGACGCAATTCTATCCCGCAGCTTCTTCTTTTTACAGGAGTTGTCTGACTTCTCAGAAAGACCTACTTCCTCCTTCCTAATTTCTCGAACGAGCTGCATGCGGCACCTTGTAAAATCCTGAAAGGAAATCTTCCCATGTTCATCTGCACCCAGCTGGTTCATGATCTCAGCCACAGACTCCTCCATATTCAGTTGGCGACAGACCATCAACAAGTCATTTCTATGGGAGGGGTGAACAGAAGAATACTCGTTAGGAGAGACATTGAGTTGGAGAACGCAGTTAATGGGGGAGAAAAGTTTCTTGAATATATCCACACTGAGGAAACCTAGTTCCAACTTTATCATTGCTTCTAGAAATGTGGGAAGTATGCAAAAAGACCTCTTTCATTGGGTGATTCTAGACATGAACCCTATTTAATTATTTGGGAAAATGAGGCAACTCTGAATCCTTTGGTTCTCTTTTTTTTCCTGTCTCCTCTCTCCCTCTCTGTCTTTCTTTTGAAATCGATCAAGCACCTGACATCTCACTATAAGATAATGTTTCAGAACATCGAAAAGACATTGTTTCTACCCTTGGCAGAGTTTAAAACCTAGTCCAATTATAAAAAAACAGCAAAGACTTTAACAAGCTTGGTTTTCAGCTTTCTGGACCAATCAGTGAATTTTAGGACTTCTTTAAAAGCCTGTTTAATCCCAACTTTCATGACTCAGTGCTTGCCCACCTCAGGGTTTCCCTGATTTTCTCGGAGGATTTTCCATCTTCCCATCAGCAGTTAGCCCCAGACCAAGAGCAGGGGTTGAAATCCCAAATGTCCTCCAAGGACTAGGACACAAGGTAAATGTGTGAAATGGGTCCTTCTAAGACAGGCAGGGTTGGTCGAGTCTGGGGCCGGACTAAAGTATATCCAACTTTAATATGTTCTCAAATTTAAACAACAAACATAAAAATAATTCAAAAGGAACAAGAACAACAACAACACTATGCCGGCCAAGAGCAATTCTAGAGGACATCCTTTGGCCCCCGACACATAAGTCTTATTCTTTTCCAACTGCACTCCTTGGGGGAAACGTTGTGTTCAAATTGCTCCAACTTGGGCGTCTGGGTGGCTCAGTGGGTTAAGCCGCTGCCTTCGGCTCAGGTCATGATCTCAGGGTCCTGGGATCGAGTCCCGCATCGGGCTCTCTGCTCAGCAGGGAGCCTGCTTCCCTTCCTCTCTCTCTGCCTGCCTCTCTGCCTGCTTGTGATTTCTCTCTGTCAAATAAATAAATAAAAAATCTTAAAAAAAAAAAAAACCAACAAATTGCTCCAACTGGACATCCCTATAAAGGTCAAAGGATTACAGAAATTAAGAGCTGGAAAACACATTAGAAACTCGTCCATGGTCACAAACAAAGCTAACTAGTGCTCCTGTCTCAACACGCCACCAAAGTCCAATCATTTTGAGGACATGACTACTTTGATGTTTGCTGGTATCTGAAAACTCACCATGCCAAGTAAGACCAACTGCTGTCTTCCAGCCTTCCTTCACCCGTTCCCGCTCCTGGTCGCCGCTACTCTGTCTCCCGACTGTCCCCGGGCATGCAGAATTGTCATCACTTTAATATCTCCTCCTTCACTCCTTCTTCCTTTTCATTTCCCCTTCCCTGGTCCCCAGTGTCCAATTTATTATCAAATTGCTGCTGGTCCTGTCCCTGAAATGCTTTTTTTTTTTTTTTTAAAGATTTTATTTATTTATTTGACAGAGAGAAATCACAAGTAGATGGAGAGGCAGACAGAGAGAGAGAGAGAGAGAGAAGCAGGCTCCCCGCTGAGCAGAGAGCCCGATGCGGGACTCGATCCCAGGACCCTGAGATCATGACCTGAGCCGAAGGCCGCGGCTTAACCAACTGAGCCACCCAGGCGCCCCCTGAAATGCTTTTATATTTACTCTTAATTGGGTTTTTCAGGTACAATACACTAGTTTCTCCAACTAATCACCCAGCTTCCGCTTGCCATTCCGTTTTCAAGTTTCATAAATCTTTTGACACATAGCTACATGTTTTATTTCATCTTGTGTATATGTATGTGTACATATGTATATCATGTGTATATGCCTATGAGTATATATTTATATTTTTTATGTATATGGTAGGTGAATAAATAAACACACACATGAAAAGTAGGGGTGATAGATTAAATGATTAGTCTTAATTTTTCATGCCCTCATAGTAGTATTATATACCCATACCCTTGCCTTGGCCTCAGTACTAAGCACACTCATTGCAGGTAGGTCTTTCCTTATCCCTTTACTTCAGGCTTGACATAGAACTGCTTTGGTCCCCTAGAATGTTAGCAGATAGATGTTTATACAGTTGGGCTTGTCCCCTGCCACTTCTGCCATCATTGTGAAAAGAACAAACCGAGGTAGCCATTAACTGTCTAGTCTGGGCCCCAAGATGAGCCATCTCAGCCAACCTATAGACCAGTAGCTAAGAAGAGCCACTCCAGCTGACCCCAAGATGTGCAATCAAGGGTAAGTTCTTGTTGTTTCTGCCAATGAGATTTTGTGATTGCTCCCCAGCAACAACTAACCGGTACACTGGAACAATACTTTGTTTTAATGCATGTATATGATTATCTTTTTTACCCTTTCCTGAATACAGCCTAATATTCAGCTGGCTTCGTCTAAGACTTAGGGATGTCAGAGCCCCTGGGTGGCTCAGTCAGTTATCAGCTGCTTTTGGCTCAGGGTCCTGGGATTGAGCCCCACATGAGGCTTTCTGCTCAGCGGGGAGCCTGCTTCTCCTTCTGCCCCTCCACCCACTTGTGTGCTCTCTCCCCGCCCCTCAAATAGATAAATAAAATCCTTAAAAAAAAAAAAAAAGGACTTAGGGATGTTTAAGATTGCTAAAGAATAATGCAAATAGAAAGAAAGGGCCAATGTTCTAATATAAAAATTCTACATTCTAATATGGAAATTCCTTTTTTTATATTTTCAGATAATAGTCTTAACAGTTAGGTTGGGTAGAAAATAAAGAGGTTTTTTGGGGCACCTGGGTGGCTCAGTTGTTGACTGTCTGCCTTTGGCTCAGGTCATGATCCCAGAGTCCTGGGATCAAGCCCTGCATTGGGCTCCCTGCTCAGTGGGAAGCCTGCTTCTCCTTCTCCCCGCCTCCCCTGTTGGTGTTCCTGCTCTCGCTCTGTCTCTCTCTGTGTCAAACAAATAAATAAAGTCTTAAAAAAAAAAAGAAAGAGGTTTTCTAAACTCCAGAAGTTCACTTAAAAAGATGTTAATTAATATTTTCTGAATGGTAGGAAAATGGTGTTTTCACGCTTATCTTGCCTATCTGTATTTTGTAACCTCCTACAACACACTATACTACTTTCATAAATTACTATGTCATTTTTCAGGTTTTAAAAATGAGGATAATAATAGCACCTATCTCAGAGCATTGTTTTGAGAATAACGGACATAATGCATGTAAAGCACTTAGTTCCTGACATATATTAAGTACTCAATAAACAGTAATCATTATTACGATTATTTTATAATTATTGATCATAGATCTTTCACAACGCCCCAGTTTCATGATTAAGCCTTTAGTAATTAAGCACAAGTTGCTCAGGGGGAAAAGAGTGTTTATTGAACGGAGCGGACTCTGCCGCACTCAGTGGAGCAATCCGTCTGCAGAGGCTGCCCTCCCGCCCGGCCTGTGGCCCACTTATGGATTTGGGCACCCCGGTGAGAAACACAGCTCTGTCCAGGCCCGGGAAGCCTCATTCTACTCCCCCTACAACAACAAAAAAGGCTTAAATAAAGAATTTGTGTTCTAGGGGCACCTGGGTGGCTCAGTGGGTTAAGCCCCTGCCTTTGGCTCAGGTCATGATCTTGGGGTCCTGAGATCGAGCCCCGCATCAGGCTGTCTGCTCTGACAGAGCCTGAAGGAAGCCTGCTTTCCCCCCACCCCTTCTCTCTCTCTGTCTACTTGTGATCTGTCTGTCAAATTTAAAAAAAAAAAAAAAAAGGAATTTGTGTTCTAGAAATGTCAACTCAGGAGAGAATGTGTTACGATACATTTTTATTTTCTAAGTGTGGGTCACCAAGAGGTTGATAAAAAAGATGAAAAACAAAATACACTACCTTCCACGAAATAAAGTCAAGTTGTAATCTTTAACTAGAAGTACTAGTTTCTAAAAACTGAATGAAAGCGAAATTTTTTTTTTCAGCATAGAGATCTGGAACCAGCACTGACAACTGACAAACAGGCCGGGGTGGTGTGATTTAACCTCACAGATCAGGACACGAAGACTGAAAGTCACAGAGCTGCAAATGTCACTGGAATCCCTCTGATTCCAACACTCTCATGCTTTGCATTCTATCATCCAGCACCTTGGATGTCATTGATACCTAAATTGTGGCAGGTGAACACAAGTGAGGACAGCACTAATATGAGCAGCTTGATTATCAGTGGTCACTAATTAATGATCCTTTTATATCAAACCAGAGAGACCATCTCCACCTGAACATTATTATTACCTTCTATGTTAAATACAGATGAAATAATAAATTACATTTTGTTATCAACATGGTAAGTAACACAGAGAGGAAAAAGTTCCCAAAGCTCTCCTTTACATATCAAGAGTGGGAACTTGCTTCAGAGTTTTATCATAAGCCATTGGGTTCAGTTGTTTAAAATGGCTCTAGGGAATTCCACTCACCCATGACCACACCTGTGACCTCGCCCCTCTGCTTTGTATCTTCTATTCCTCTCTTCAATAGGTGGAGGCCATTTCCCTGTCCTTGCATCTGGGTTGGCTTTGTGACTTGCTTTGACCAATGGCATGTGCCAGAAATAACATTCTAGGATCGCTGAGTACAGGCCTTAGGAAGCCTGGCTGCTCCCACTTCCAGCTCACGTCTGTCCAGCTCCGTGCAATCCTGTGGCCCACTAAGACCCACAGGAGAGCTCTTCCTTCCCATGGCACTTAGCACCTACACCATTCACATGGGGCCCAAGTACAGCTGCGTGACAATTTTTGGGTAACTGTACTAAACTTGCATTTCTCTCTCTCTTTCTCGGTATTATTTTCACACACTCCAGTCTTATCTTCCCAATGTGACCACAAGTTCCTGGAAGCCCAGTGCTGGCTGTGCACCAGTAACCCTTAAGATCTGCCCAGATGTAGTGAAAAGAAGGGCCATCTGTACCCCAATGTTTATAGCAGCAATGGCCACGGTCGCCAAACTGTGGAAAGAACCAAGATGCCCTTCAACGGACGAATGGATAAGGAAGATGTGGTCCATATACACAATGGAGTATTATGCCTCCATCAGAAAGGACGAATACCCAACTTTTGTAGCAACATGGACAGGACTGGAAGAGATTATGCTGAGTGAAATAAGTCAAATAGAGAGAGTCAATTATCATATGGTTTCACTTATTTGTGGAGCATAACAAATAGCATGGAGGACATGGGGAGTTAGAGAGGAGAAGGGAGTTGAGGGAAATTGGAAGGGGAGGTGAATCACGAGAGACTATGGACTCTGAAAAACAATCTGAGGGGTTTGAAGTGGCGGGGGGGGTGGGAGGTTGGGGTACCAGGTGGTGGGTATTATAGAGGGCACGGATTGCATGGAGCACTGGGTGTGGTGTAAAAATAATGAATACTGTCATGCTGAAAATAAATAAAAAATAAATTAAAAAAAAAAAAAAAAGATCTGCCCAGCACCCAGCACATCACCCTCTACCCAGCAGATATCCAGGACGTCTGTTCCAATGGGTTGACTCATAAAACTCTCAGAAGTTGGAAAATGATCACTCTTTTGAAGGGAGTCCCCCATGGATTGGATATTTCCCCACATAAACCTCTTTGTATTTTCTCACAGACAGCCACACATGGGATGCTCAGTAAAGTATGAATGACCAGTGGCTACCATAAAAACGAACAACAGCCTTGCAGCCTTGGTGACAGGGCAGAATGACAGCTTCCCTTCTCTAGGCTAGGAACATTTCTCCAAAGAAGAGATACTGAGATCCTAAACAACAGTTGTTCACAACCAAGACAATGTAGTGGAGAACTACAGCAGTAATGCAGTACCTCACAGAAGGCACCTGCCTTAAATTTAAGAACCCCCACCAAAATTTTGTATATTCTTTCAGAAAATACATTCATTGATTATAGAAAATGTAGACAAGTGAGAAGAAGAAAACGCAAATCACACGCTGTCACTCTACTCAGCAATAACCACAGTGAAAGTTTGGGTAATGTCACAAAAATGCGGTGAACATTTTAGCCTCTAAATTTCTTCTAAATAAATAAATGTCCTCTTAGTCATTTTTTAAATTCACTTTTACAATTGCTCTAAAAGTGTTTTCGAATTGATTCCTATTCACGTATGCGTATCTTAGCTTCAGAGGATATCACCATGAGGCAAGAAAGGAACAGATTCCAGCTTATGACAGAGAAACTGGCCAAGTCAGATAATATTTAGTTCTGGAGAGAACACCAATCACCAGGCAGCAAAATTAAAATACGACTGAAGATCGATGATTCTAGCTCAAAATTGCATGTTTTCACAATGCACAGCTATTACTCTCTGTATATAAAAGCCTTTTGTGTCTTGGTTATTCTTCTCCCTTTAACTTATAAAGAAATTGAGTAGGAAGGGGAAATTCAGTGAAGCTATTTATCATTCAGGGAAATTCATAGCTAATGGAAAAGATGGGTTTACATCTCAGAGGCTCCGAGGCAGAGAAAAGAGTTATTCTTTCCCACAATGATACTAAATCCCAAAGTCAGTTGGAATGCAGGCTGTGCAAAAGCCATCATTGCTTTGAGTAAGAAGTAGATGCTTCTATTCACAATTCTCAACAGACACCTATCGTGGGTAGACCAGAAAGAGTTGCTTACGAAAAAACTCAAAAAAGTCTGAAAGTTCACTTTGCCCCTAACTGTTCAACTGAAGTCACACAAAAATGTAATTTAGAAGACTCTAATTTCAGTTGCATAAATATTCAAAGTGTGAAAAACCATAAATAAGACATAAAAAAACAGGCCCTGGGCTACTGCTGGTAATTTCTGGGGATAGCTGTTGGAAGGAACAAATACACTTGCCTTTTATCATTGTTCCCGAGTGAAGTAATTAAAGTGAAAATGAAACAAATGAGGAAATAAACTAACAAACCCATAGTTAAGATAAAAAGAGAAGAGTTTATTCCTTAAAGATAAGGGATTTCAACAAATTTTGGCGATATATAAGAAAGATGGGAGCAGCTGGCCAGAAAGACAAATGGTAATGTTGAGAATGGGGCTGAGAACAGTGGGGCCAGCCTTACCTTTCACAGCCCAGAACCCAGAGATATTGCTCACCTTGATATACCAGGATACAAGGTACAAGCACTTACGGAAAAATGATCAGAGGACCCAAAGCACAAATGGTAGAAAGGGAATACCATTTTATTCGCATTTTTTTTTTTTTACCTTGTGCGTGAAGTGCTCTGATAAAAATAAGGTTTTCAAATTTTAAAAAACCAAAGAAGTCATTAATTTGATTCAAGATATGATGGACAAAAGATTAGCATTTAAATATATAATGAATTCCTACCACACAATAAGAGAAACATAACAGCCCAATTGAAAAGTGGGCAGAAAATTAACGTAAAAGAAAACCTACATGGCCAAAAAACGTGTGAAAAGATTCTCATCTCAACCTCACTACACATAAGGAAAATGCAAATTAGAACAATGGGATACCACTTCAACACCAAGAGAGTTGGCAAAAATGACAGTCTGACAATACCAAATGTTGGCAAGGAAGAAGAAAATTTTGTGTGTTGTAGGTGGAAGAAAAAATGGTACCATCTCTTTAGAAAGGATATAGGCAACATCCAAATCAGCAGAGTTAAACACACATTTCAACCAGAAATTCAACTTTTAGTTGTATATACTAAAGAAACTTATGCATGGAGGTGCCTGGGTGGCTCAATCAGTTGGGCATCTGTCTGCAACTCAGGTCATGACCTCAGGGTTCTGAGATCAGGCCCAACAGCAGTCTCCCTGCTCAGCGCAAAGTCTACTTCACTCTCCCTCTGCCCTTCCCTCCACTGGACAGAACACGCATGTTCTGTCTCTCTCTCCCTCTCAAAGGAATAAAAACTTTAAAAATTAAAATTTTAAAATCTTAAAAATAATAAAAAAAGAAACTTATGCATGGATACAAGGAGAGATGCTCAATACGTGTGACAGCAAAGATTTGGGAAGAGTTTAATAATATTAATGGTCATACTGATAAGAATAGCTAATGTACATTGGATGCTTATTGTGTGTCAGGGTCTGAGCTAGTGCTTTACATATATTAATTAATACAATCCTCAAAACCCCCTATGAGGTAGATACTCTCCTTAGCTCCATTTAATAAGTGAGGAACTTGAAGACCAGAGGTGTGCAAGGACTAGTCCGGGTGCCTACAAACACCAATGAATATATAAATTGAGGTTCTGTCAGGTAATGAAACACCACAGAATGAAGTTTTTGAAAGAAATATAGGTACAATATATGATCATAAATAAATCTCAAAAAGAGTGGTGAGTAAAAACCTCAAGCTAAAGAATAATATGAACATTAGGACAGCACTTACCTAAGTTGAAAAATCTGTAAAACAACACAATAAATTATATATGGATTTACACACACACAAGTAATAAAAACAAAACCAGGAACCATAAATATCAACTGTGAAGTGGGGAGGGAGGGAGAGAGGGGAATAGGACTAGGGAAGGGTATAAAGGGGATTTAACCTGGATCTGTAACGTCATACTGAAAAATCATAGGCGGACATGTTAACATTCTTTCCATCTGGGTAATGGGTACAGGTGTGTGTTCCTTATACACTCTGTAACATTCAGTATTTTAAGTATTTCTTAATTTAAAAATCTAACACATAAAAAGCTAAATCAAACAAATTTGGTTTGGTCATGTCAAAGGGTAAAACAGTTAAAATGAACCATGTCGTTCATATCAGTAAGCACCTACAGGGCATCTCTCTTAGAATTAATCAGATTAGATGACCCAAGTGTAATTTTGCAAATTTTGTTTATCATTACCAACTACAGAGCATCTGATTTTTTTTCCTGGCATGATTTTCTAAGAGCGCAATGACTTGTTAAATGGTCAAATTTCTCAGCACAGTTTTCCCAACATCCCTTGAGAAACATCTAGCAATTTATGGCAATAGCAATAGTGTTTGAGCTGCCCACACTTGAGCTAAGTTTCTGGGGAGCGTCATCTCATTCCCCGTCTCCATGGCCTCACTTTCCTTCTCTGCAAAGTGTCTACCACAGAGCCCTTCTCTCAGCACTGCCTGCAGCCTTCTTGAAACTTTGCCCCTCAGCCCTGTCTTCCAAGTTCCTTCCACCTCGATTTGACTGCTGCTTCAGAATTCTGGTTCCAAATGTGCCTATCACCCAAGGCTTTGTCCACTGCTCTCTGTTTTGTCACCATACAGGCTCTCTGTGGGTGACCTAATCTAAACGCACAACCTTATCCATCACTAGACATGCTGACTCCGGAATCTCCACGTCTAGTTAAGGAGCAATGCGTTTTCTACTTGGAAGCTACGTTTCGCGGTCATCCATTCCCACCACACTCAAAATCCTGAACTGAATTCATCATCTTTACCCCGCCCCAAGTTTACGCCTCCCATCTACATAGACAACACCATCCAGGCACCCAAGCCAGAAATCTAAATGTTGTCTGAGATGTTTCTTTCTCATCTATGCTCATGTGCAAGCAGTCACCAAGACGAGAGATTCTGCAGTGTAAACAGCACTCCTATACATCCCATTTTAGAAACACTTGCTACTTGCCATTTTCCATCTGATTTAGCAGTACAGTTCCTGCATCTCCTCCTTTCCAACGGGCAGCCAACAAATTACTCTTGCCTGCTTAGAATCCTTTATTTGCTCCCCACAGCCTTTCAGCTCTGCCTGCAATGTTTCTCCCATCCTAGCCACGGCCCATCAGAATACGGCCCACCCATTGTCTTCACACCAGCCTCCTGCCCAAGCAGGTAACCTGGGTTCTAGCCCCACTGGATATCTTTTAGTTTCCAGAAGAGGCAGTGCTGTTTTCCATTCCCATGCTTTGCACATTTGTCCCTCTGTTTAGAGCATCCTTTCCTGTGCCTTTCTTCAAACTCCCACCCATGCTTCATAATCCATTTGAACAGCATCTCCTCCAGAATGTTCCTTAAATCTCTCAGGTAAACCGCTGTCCTATTCAGTGTCCCTTCTCTGCGTAACTGATATATGCCTGTGCTCCCTTTGATCGCACACTCCACTCTACAGTAATTGCCAATTTATGTCCTCTTTCTTTTACTGGACCAGAGGCTGGCAGCTAAGGCCTACAGCCAAATCCAGACCATGGTCTGTTTTCATAAATCAAGCTCACTGGAATGCAGGCACACCCATCTGTCTACGTATTGTCTATGGCTGCTTTCTGACTACAACAGGAGAGCTGGATAGTTATGACAAAGACTATATGACTCATAAAACCAAAAATATTTACTATGTGGCCCTTTACGGAAAATGTTTATGAACCCCCCTACTAGATTATAAATTCGTAGGGAACAGGGCTCATTCTTTGTTCATCTTCAAAACCCTAACACTGGAAATATAATAGTGCTAAATAAATGGATAAATAAAATGTTGGGTGAATAAATAAAATGTAAAAATAAATAAAATGTTAGAATTTAGGAAAAAAGAAACTTCTATCTCATTTCTTCCTTCCTTCTTGTACATCTCAATTTGCAATCCCAATAAAAACAAAACAAGTTGATTTCATTAGGTCTTAAAATATCTTCTGGTATATATGTTGGCTCCATATCCCTCCTTAAAAAAAAATTTTTTTTTTAAGATTTCATTTATTTATTTTACAGAGAGAGAGAACACGCAGGGGAAATAGCAGAGGGGGAGGGAGAAGCAGACTCCCTGCCCAGCAGGGAGCCTGACATGGGGCTTGATCCCAGGACCCCAGGATTATGACCTGAGCCTAAATCAGATGCCGAACCAACTGAACCACCCAGGTGCCCCCCCAGCCCTCCCGCAAGCCTTTCTATGCTGGTAGTACTGAATTCTGGCAGCACATCATAATTGCCTGGGGTGATCAAAACATACTGAACCTCATGCCTTCTGGCTGAAAGCTAAATCAGGATGGCACAGAATGCGCAGCCTCAGTATTTGCTAAAAGGCTCCCTAAGTGCATCAGAGTAGGACTTGGGTTCTATACCCATAGTACTGAGGAAAGAGGGATTTAAGGCAGCTCAGAAACCTTAATAATAAAAACCAAACAAACAAACTCACTAGATCATGATAATTTATGTACTTGTGAGGTGAAGGGAAATAGGTATTTTAGAAAAATTATCTTTGGAAGTGGAAACAAAAAGGATTCTGCTAGAAGTCAAGCTCCATAAGGATGAGAATTCTGTGTTTTGTTCACCACTGTATTACCAAGAACAGTACCTGGCATATAATAGGTGATCATAAATAAATAATGAATGTATGAGTAATTTTTTCATCTGCTTTTAATCAACCAGAAGCCCCTGATTGGAAATATTCCATTTAACTGAAATGTTATATATATGAAGAAGGCAAATTGGCAAATATAGTCTTTAGTTAATCAACAAACAACTTTCTTTAGGGGAATAAACGTGTTCTACAGTATAAAATGGTGCTTTGGAGGGCACCTGGCTGGCTCAGTCAGAACAGTATGCAACTCTTGGTTCTCGGGTTATGAATTTGAAAGCCAGGTTGGGTGTGGAGATGACTTAAAGATAAAATCTTTAAAAAATAAAATAAAATGGTGATTTGGTGTTAAAGAGGAAGGCAAAAAAACCCTGCTGTGGATAAAGGCATCCCAACTCCTTTTAAAAATTCAGTCTTAATTTTTAAAAAAAGGTTAGTTGTACAAACAATCCAATTTAAAGATGGGCAGAAGACCTGAATAGATATTTTTCCAAAGAAGACATACAGATGGACAACAGTCACATGAAATGATGTTCAACATCACTATCACCAGGGATATGCAAATCAAAAACAACAATGAGATATGACTTCACAGCTGTCAGAATGGCTAGAATCAAAAACACAAGGGGCGCCTGGGTGGCTCAGTGGGTTAAAGTCTCTGCCTTCAGCTCAGGTCATGGTCTCAGAGTCCTGGGATCGAGCCCCGCATCGGGCTCCCTGCTCAGAGGGGAGCCCGCTTCCTCCTCTCTCTCTCTGCCTATTTGTGATCTCTGTCTGTCAAATAAATAAATAAAAATCTTAAAAACATACATACACACACATAAGAAATAACAAGTATCGGCAATAATGTAGAGAAAAAGGAACCTGTGTGCACTGTTAGTGAAATGCAAATTGGGGAAGCCACTGTGGAACACAGCATGGAATTTCCTAAAAAAATTAAAAATAGAAACACCATGTAATCTAGTAATTCTACTACTGGGTATTTACCTAAAGAAAACAAAACATTAATTTAAAAAGATGTATGTGCCCCTATGTTTCCTGCAGCATTATTTACAATAGTCAAGATATGGAAGCAACCCAAGTGTCCATTGATAGATGAATGGATAAAGAAGATGAATATTACTTGGCCATAAAAAAGAATGAAGTAATGCCGTTTGCAGCAACATGAATGGACCTAGAGGGTATAATGTTAAGTGAAATAAGTCAGACAGAGAAAGACAAATACCATATGATTTCACTCATAAGTGGAATTTAAGAAACAAAACAGATGAACAAATTAAAAAAAAAAAACACTTAAATACAGAGAACAAACTGTTGGTTACCAGAGGGGAAGTGGGTAGGGGGATGGGTAGAATAGATAAAGGGGACGAAGAGTACATTCCTTGTGACGAGCACTGAGTAATGTATAGAATTGCTGAATCACTGGAACTAATATAACACATATATTAACTACATGTCAATTAAAATATTTTTTTAATTTAAAAGTTTTGAAAAGATCAGTCGTAGCTTATAAACACATGGAATGAGATCATGGAAAGCCATGAAGGAAAAAGAAATGCCATAACAAACAAAACGGCATATGACATGCATTCTAAGAAATTAAGTGGAATCATCTTGGACCTCCCACTATGGTCCTAAAGCCAAGTCAGCTGATGTAATGAACATCCAAGCCTGGCTTAAAGTGGAGCCTACTCATTCATTCTCTCTCTCCCTCTCTCCTCGTGTATCTCTTTCACTCATAGGAACGCACAGCTAGAAACGATGAAGCTGTTGGCCTAATTTTTACTATCTCTGAAAAGTGCTTTTGGTTGAGGTTACCAACTTGGTAAAAATATGGGGAAATATGAAAGACAAAACAAAAGTCAACATTGAAAGACGAAACACTTTGTTATCTGATTTATATTATAAAGATTTTTTAAAAATTTCACACCCAATGGATTTTTTTTTTTTTAATTGTGGAGCCCAACTCAGGGCTTGAACTCAAGACCCTGAGATCAAGATCTGAGCTGAGATCAAGGCACCCAGTGGAATATTGAGATAAAACCTTTTGCAAAACCAGGGGCGCCTGGGTGGCTCAGTTAGTTATGTGTCCGACTCTTGATTCCAGCTCAGGTCATGATCTCAGGGTTGTGAGATCAAGCTCCATACTGGGTTAAGAGTCTCTCTCTCGGGGCACCTGGGTGGCTCAGTGGTTTAAAGCCTCTGCCTTCAGCTCAGGTCATGATCTCAGGGTCCTGGGATCGAGCCCCGCGCCCAGCTCTCTGCTCGGCGGTGAGCCTGCTTCCTCCTCTCTCCCTCTCTGCCTGCCTCTCTGCCGACTTGTGATTTCTGTCAAATAAATAAATAAAATTAAAAAAAAAAAAAAGATTATCTCTCTCCCCCTCCTCCTGCCAAAAAAAAAAAAAAAAAAAAAAAAAGACCTTTCACAAAACCAGAATTTCCAACCATCAACCTCAATATTGTCTATGGTGAAACCTGTTTTAACTCTTGTGAACTAATATTTATGGTCTTGAATTGCACTGTTCAATATGGTAGTCACTACACACAAACAGCTATTTAAGTTTACATTTAAATTAATTAAAATTAAATACAATTAAAAATTCACTGTCTCAGTTATGCAAGTTGAACAGTCACATTTCAAATGCTCAAAAGTCACACGTGGCTGGTGGTTACCATGCTGCACCACACAGATACAGAACATTTCTCTCATAGCAAAATGTTCTATTGAATAGCACTGGGAAAATAAAATAGAGTACAATATCTTCAAAAAGCTTCAGGCAATAGTATCAGTCAAGCAAGGAAATTGTTACAAATGTCAGTTATTACTTCTAGGTAAAGAAAGAATTACGAAACTGGAGGCATTTCCCCTGAATACAGAAAAAACACTGTGTCATAAATCTGTAGGTTCTCTTTACAGCTGATTTTCCAATTTTGGAATTATTTCTCCTTGGAAGATACACACAAAAATGCCCACTTTTTGCATAAGGAAATGCGATCAGATTCAAATTCATATCCACTACATTATAGCTGACAAAGGAACTATAGTTGAAAGATTTATCAGACTTCAGGGGGCAGGTGGAAGGATGTGTATGTTTCTAGAGGAAGCACCAGCTTTGCCTTCTTAGACTTGAGTTACTGTGATATTAATTCCTTCTGATGTTCAGACTGAACTTCCTGAGAGTTCGTGGAAATAATGAACAGCCAAGATCAGTCACTGACATGATGGTCCCCCCTTCTACAGGTAAAATGTCAAGAGTGACTAACAACCAACATTCAAGAAGATAGCATCTGAAAACAGTATTACTTTTACATGTTTTTTAAAAGCTCTTCTATAATTATTATACATGTGACTGATTTCTTTTTAAAAAAAATTTTTTTTTAATTTATTTGACAGACAGAGATCACAGGTAGACAGAGAGGCAGGCAGAGAGAGAGGAAGGAAAGCAGGCTCCCTGCTGAGCAGAGAGCCCGATGCAGGGCTCGATCCCAGAACCCTGGGATCATGACCTAAGCCGAAAGCAGAGGCTTTAACCCACTGAGCCACCCAGGCCCCCCACATGTGACTGATTTCTAATACTCTTACTCTTCATTGTTTTGGCCATCTCTCAATTTGGTGTTTCCTATTGATATTCCCGAAGAAGAAAATATTTTAATGTGTTTGTCCTTTGGATTTTTTAAAACCAGTAAATTAACATTTGGTATGAAGCAAGATTCATCTTATCTTCATAATGATTTGCAAAAACCTCTTAAAAAGCTATCTTTGCCATCCCTGGGGGAAAATACTCATTCAGAGTATCTGTTTCAGGTACTTTAGAATCATTATTTCGTTTAATCCTCATGATACCTTTTTTTTTTTTTAAAGATTTTATTTGTTTATTTGACAGACAGCGATCACAGTAGACAGAGAGGCAGGCAGAGAGAGAGAGGGAAGCAGGCTCCCTGCTGAGCAGAAAGCCCGATGCGGGACTCGATCCCAGGACCCTGAGATCATGACCTGAGCCGAAGGCAGTGGCTTAACCCACTGAGCCACCCAGGCGCCCCTCCTCATGATACCTTTAAAAGATATAGCTCCATTTTACAAAAGTCTATCAGTTCCTTATAAGACAGGACCTGTCCCAAGCTCCCAGCACCATGCTTAAACAGGTTGTTGGATGAATGAATGAACAAAGGGCACCTCTTCTATAATCTCAGTGACAGACGTACAACCTCACAGTAAGCACTCAGTGAATCCTTACTAATTGAATATATTAGCAATAATGGTCAGTATGACAAATGGGTAAGTGGTTCTTAATATATAAATTAGGCAAGATCCAAAAATGAGGCAAGAAGTCACATCTGAAAGATCTAGAATGAAAGGATACTGGACACGTCTGCAGAGATTTAAATTTGGGGGCAAAAAAAGAGTTCCGCTTTTAAAAAATTATTTCTAGGTGTATTTTAACAACACTTCCAGACTAGTCATCCTTTCAGATCATTTTAGGTCACACTTCTTTGGGGGAGATTATAGCACACACATAACACCATAATTATAAAGAGACAATTGCACCCACATTTTTTCATCAAGGCAGGAAGACTCTTTTACATGTTTTTAACATATAAAGAACTCACAACCTGCTGCGAATGATAAACTTGTAACTATATTTGTTTTTCCAGGGTTGAAGAGGAGTTGCTGGAAGTGGTAATAGAAGATAAAGCAAACATTTTCAAGTGCTCTTCAACCAGATAACCAACGCTAATACATTTTTGATGCTAGGCTCCAAATGTGTACCTGACCGCTGGCCCTTGTAAATGGAAGCGGTCCAGCCACAGAGCCTACCACCAGGAACCTCAAGGCCCAGCGAGCGTGGTGGCCTCCTGCCTATCACCATCCTTTCCAGTCCTCTGTCTTTGGGTCTTGTTCTCTCCACCATGTAACACCCCTCTCAGTTCTTCTTGCTTCAAGCGTCCTTCAGACCTGTACGACTGACCTCCTAACCCCTATCGACTCTGCCCACACAGCTAAGGCTTGCTGCGTAGGCCAGTGTCGTCATTCAGAACAGGTGATGTTGCTGAGCACCTGGGTGGCTCAGTGGGTTAAGTCTCTGACTCTTGGTTTCGGCTCGGGTCACAATCTCAGGGTCAGGATCTTGGGGTCATGAGATTGAGCCCCCCATTGGGCTCAGTGCAGAGTTTGCTTGGGATTCTTTGGCTCTCCCTCCTTTTGCGCCCCGAAATAAATAAATAAATAAATAAATAAATAAATAAATAAATAAATAAAATCATTTAAAAAAAAGAACAGGCAATATTGTCAATGTTTATTCTGGCTCCTTGGCTGTACTTTAGCTGGTACAGAAACCCAAAACTCTCCCTGAGGCTGACATTGTAACACCCGCAAATTTCCCCAAATATTATTTTATATACTCTCCACCATCATTTAAAAACAGCCAGCACAAAACCGTAAGAGACTCTTAATGATGGGAAACAAACTGAGGGTTGCTGGAAGGGAGTAGGTAGAGGGAGAGGGTAACTGAGTGATGGCCGTTAAGGAAGGCAGGTCAGGTGATGAGCACTGGGTGTTATATAAGACTGAAGAATCACTGAACTCTACTTCTGAAACTAATAATGCACTGTATGTTAATTAATTGAATTTAAATTTTTAAAGAGTAAAAAAATAAAAAATAAAGACATCGAGAACATAGAGAATTTCTTTCTTTCTTTCTTTCTTTCTTTTTAAAAGATTTTACTTATTTATTAGAGAGAAAGAGAGAGACAAGCAGGGGGAGGAGCAGAAAGAGAAGGAGAAGCAGGCTCCCCACTGAACAGAAGCCGGACAGGACTCCAGGATCATGACCTGAGCCGAAGGCGAACACTTAACCGACTGAGCCACTCAGGCGTCCCACAGAGAACTTTTTCTGAGCGCAAATCCATTATGTTAAAATTCTCCTAAATATCTTCCAAAGTACTTCAGTTTTAGAAAATGGCATTAAAGGAAAAATAACATGGAAGGAAACGTTACTGTACTTTTCTTTGAAGGGTAAGAAAATGCAATGTTCTTTTCATGACTAATTTTCTCTTATTCCACCACTCTCTCAGATTCCAATTAAAATATCATATCACGAAAAGCAGATGAGACCTCATACTCTGATGACAGAAATGAGAAGGGAGAGATTTAATTTTGGTACACGCAGCAGCCGCAGGCGAGGAATTCTGTCATTGTGTCTCATTTCCTGAAGTTTTACATGAGGATATCACACTTGTCACACTATGAAAGCCAGCCAAGGCAGCGACTTTTAGAGCAATGCATCTGCCTTACAAGCTAGACAGTCACTTAAATTTGAGGAATTTTCTAGATTATTTTCAAAGACCTAATCTGGGATAGATTCATATTCTGTGGAATAAAATAAAAGGAGTGTTTAGGGGGGAAAAGGATTTTAAAAGGACATAGAAAAAATATAAGCTCAATTTACAAGATTAGATTCAACTCTGTCAGATTGATATAAAAGCTTCTGAACACTTATTTCCAATTCCTGTACTTATTTTGTTGCAGTCAGGTAAGAAAACACTAGTCTGTGGGCCATTGTTTGAGCAGCACTGTTTTAGTGAATGAATGTGGCTAAAGCAATCCCTTACGCCATGGCAACAGAGGTCATGAGGAATGGTCCAACTAGCAATAACGCCCATATCCTTGGTAGCTCCCTGCTTTTGTTCACCTGGATGGATCATTCCAAGGAAAGCCAGTATACACGACAACATTTAAGTCTATCTTCAGGATTAGTGAACACCGTATCAGGGAAACAACCCATGGAAATGCCATCGTAGTTTTATAGTTATAAATATATTTAAGTCAAAATAATTTATTAAGGTTTTTGTTTTTTGTTTTTTTGGTTTTTTTTCGCTACTTGGGATCAGGAAGTAGACTTAAAGAAGAAAAAGAAGCTATGCTTACTTGAGCAAATTGAAGCATTTAGGGTTGAGGGTCAGTTTGTTGAATTCAATTTACTCAAATTGTATGCAGAACCACAATTCTAAATTATTATCTATCTATCTATATATATATTTCAAAGATTTTATTTATTTATTTATCTGACAGTGAGAGATCACAAGTAGACAGAGAGGCAGACAGAGAGAGAAGGAGGAAGCAGGCTCCCCGTTGAGCAGAGAGTCTGATGTGGATCCTCAGGACCCTGAGATCATGACCTGAGTTGAAGGCAGAGGCTTAACCCACTGAGCCATCCAGCTGCCCCATATATATATTTTCTTAATATAAATTATGATTAAAATACAGCATTGTGAAATAGGTGCTCTACATAACTGAGCAAAAAGGTCTCCTTACGTTTTAGAAGTTTGGAATACAAACTACATCACAGATTATAAAATAGCAAGCACAGGAGGGAGATCTATAGATATAAAAATGAAAGAGAGTTCACCCGGGTTTGTGCCTGGACCTGCCGTGTTATGATAGTGGCTTAGGGAGAAGTGATTAAGTTCCAACAGGTGTCCTAAAAACTGGATAAGAAGGAGAGGATATGCAGGTGAGGAAGAGGAGGAAAGGAAGCAGCGGCGGGGAGGTGGGGGACGCAGCTCCCCCGCAAAGGTGGCAGGAAGCCCGACCCTGGGGTCACCCTGGGGTGAGCATGTGATGTCTGATGTCTGCTTAGCAAAGAGAGTGACTCAGGGGTGAAGTGATAATGGTAAGACACCACCAACACTGTAGCTTTCAAGGTCAGTACTTTAGTTTGTTTCTTTCCTGAAGGCTGAGACGATGCCCTCCTATGGTGATTTTCAATAAGCACAATAAACTAACCTCTCCATTGCCCCCACATTACCAAAACTCAGGAACTTTCAAGCATCAGCACTTCCCCCCTGGTCCCCTCATGTATGAGGAAACACAGAAATATGTCTATTTCCTATTAAGGCTGTAAGCAACGGCTTCACATGGTTGGGATAAAATCCAGTGTCCCAGAGTGTTGGAAAATGAGTCCTGATCACAGACAGCAAGTCACCGATATAACATAAGTGAGCCCAAAGGCTCTGGGCTGTGGCCAGGTCCAGAAAAATACAACCCTCAATGATAAAGTCCAGGTCTAGGACTTAACAAAGCACATGGCACTCTCATATTCAGCCAGTGGGCGGGTAACTTCCACCAGGTATACTGCAGCGTGGTAGGGTTTGTCAAAATAAAAAATGTGCACATCATTTGATCAGCAGTTTTCTTTCTAGAAATATCTATCCCACAGATAGGCTGATGAATGAATGAATACACAGATTCATCCAATGCCCCACTCTTTATATTAGCCTAAGACTGGAAATCACATAAACATCCACCAGTGGGGGTGTTATAAAGAAAATAACGTCCAACCATATGCTGCAGCGAATATCAAATAGCCTTTAAAAAGAATGAGGGGATGGCTCAGTGGGTTAAAGCCTCTGCCTTCGGCTCGGGTCATGATCCCAGGGTCCTGGGATTGAGCCCCACATCAGGCTCTCTGCTCGGCGGGGAGCCTGCTTCCTCCTCTCTCTCTGCCTACTTGTGATCTCTGTCTGTCAAATAAATAAATAAAACCCTTAAAAAAAAAAAAAAAAGGAGGTGGCTCTGAATAATGATGGCACAATCTCCAAAATCGGTCAAGTTCTAAGGAGAGCTGGTGCAGTTCAGTGTGTATGTGATATGACCATATGTGTAAGAGAATCAGAATGTGTGTCGGTGTGTCTGTGATATGCACAGCCTATCCCTGGAGGGACATCTAAGGAACCCTTACCAAGGACTGCCTCTGGAGGTGGGGGGAACTGTGTCTGGAAGACAGCAATGGGACAGAAACTTATTCTGGCACCTATCTTTTTCAGCACATTGTGAGTTTTGATTCATGCATACTTATAAAGCATTTTTTAAAAAGCTACCTACCGGATCTGCAGTGACGGTCAGTATCCTGCTATCTAAAGAGTAGTGTCAGAGGAAACTGAGCTCAGGAGCTTAGCTTTGGCATCTAGCGCCTTGCCAAGAGGAAAATCAGTAGCCTCCTTACAGTGTATCAGCTTACAGGTCATTCCGGTGGTTATCCTGCCAGGAGATTTTAGTAGCCTGCAATTTACACTTGGCTTGGACAATAGTTCACTTTGATTGCCGTAAACTCATTACTTAATCTTTTCTAGGTGACTTACGTAATATAGACAATAGTATATAAGAGATTTTTAAAAAGATTTTATTACCTGGTCGTTGGAGAGAATTTGAATTCTTTTCACTTTCCTAACTTTGTAAAGATTAAAAAGTGCTCAAAACCTACCAGGCAAAGTGATTTAGGGGAAAAAGAGTCATACAAAATATACTGTGGCTTTTGCAAAACAAAAAAATTATAAAATTTCAAGTACCTAGCGTATGTACTTGACTATGTTATATTTTCCTTTTGAGCCTCATTGTATGATTTTCAGTGAAGGCTATCATTTTTCTTCCGATGATTCCAGAAAATCAGGAAGCTTTCCATGGTCCATCACTTTTCTAAATAATTATGTCTCAATAGCTAGACAATTTAGGGGCTAATTACTCCAAACCAATGTATACATTAAAAGTTCACAGGTTCATCTTAGAAAACAAGACTGGGGAAAAGAAACATTTACACTTGTTAAAAGCCTTACTACTTGCCTGCACTAATGTGCAATTTGTTCATCCTGAAAAATTATGGTGAAGCTAAACACAAACAGTACTTTCTAAGTTAATTACAGACAACAACTTCCCTGCAATTTACATCTTAGCATCCAGCTCTATAACATTTTATTTCCTTCCAGATGAAGGAAAGGAGTTGCTAGCTTAAGATCATGCTGCATTTGGATATCTGATTTTTTTTTTGTTTTGATATCTGATTTTTTAAAAGGTTTTAATTTATTTGAGAGAAAGAGAGTGTGTATGCGCACATGCATGAGCAGGGGGAGAGTAGAGGGAGAGAGAGAGAAGCAGACTTCCTGCTAGCAGGGAGCCCTAGGTGGGACTCGATCCCAGGACCCCGGGATCCTGACCTGAGCCGAAGGTAGACGCTTAACCTTAACTCAGGTGCCCCATGGTATCTGATTTTAATCGAAAAATCAAGGCAGTCATAAACTTACCCAAAGCAGACCCATTCTCTTGGGACATAATAAACTCCTGTCTATGTAAATGTAATGCAGATTTTCCTCAAGCTTAAACTATATCATGGTCCTCTGCCCTCTCCTCTGAACCAGTAATAAAAATAATTCTCTACAATCTCATTTGTAGTCTCCATCTGTGCCCATGAGTGAAAGCATAATTAAACCATATTTTTTTCAAATCATCTAAATATAGCTGGCTACTCATTCAGAATAATGCTTGAAAAACAACTTTCACTCACAGAAAAGCAAATAACACACAGAATAAGTAGTGAAGATTACTTTCAAGTTTGAGGCTGTGCATCTGACATAGAGAATTGCGTGTCCCTGCTATGCTACCAGCAGGTTCAAGCAGAAGGCCTGCCTGCAGAGAATCTCAGTGAGGTTTGCACAGATCCCCGACAAGAGCTGGGAGCAAGTGGCATCATTAAGTCTGCTGAAAGGCACCTTGAGCCTGGCCCATCTGGTGAAAGGAAGAAAGAACTAACCTGTCTTGACAATGAATGATGCACCTGGCAAAGTGTTAAGAGTTTTATAGCTGTTGCTTGCCTTATTTGATCTTCAGAACAATGCTGCAAAGTAGGTTTTATTATTGCCAGAAGATTCGAGCAGCTAATACAAAACCAAATAGCAGGAGAATTAGAAATGTTAACTCGGGGGCGCCTGGGTGGCTCAGTGGGTTAAGCCGCTGCCTTCGGCTCAGGTCATGATCTCAGGGTCCTGGGATAGAGCCCCATGTCGGGCTCTCTGCTCAGCAGGGAGCCTGCTTCCCTTCCTCTCTCTCTGCCTGCCTCTCTGCCTACTTGTGATCTCTCGCTGTCAAATAAATAAATAAAATCTTAAAAAAAAAAAAAAGAAATGTTAACTCGGTGGGGCACCTGGGTGGCTCAGCAGGCTGAGCCTCTGACTCTTGGTTTCTGCTCAGGCCATGATCTCAGGCTCCTGAGACCAAGCCCTGCCTTGGGCTCCACGCCCAGCTTGGAGTCTGCTTGGGATTCCCTTTATTTCCCTTTCCCTCTGCCCCTACACTCGTGCTTTCTCTCTCTTCCTCTCTCTCAAATACATAAAATTTTTTTTAATTTTAAAAAAGAAATTTTAGCTCAGCTACATCTGGCTCTTAAGATCTATATTCATTCAACTGTAATAAAATAAGCAACAGGACCTAAATATCAATCACAGAAGAGATGAGTAAATACCATTTATTTATTATTATGGGTATGAAAACAGACACAGCCTCTACGTATAAATATGGAGGTCCTGAGCAACACCAGATATGCTTGTAATAAACTGTTCAAGAGAAAAGGGCAGAATACAGAACTTCACCCACAAGGATTGTAACTCCAGAATAAACTGATGTATTATATATCGAGCCATACTTTGTGCTCAGCATTTGACATAATCGTCACGCTAAAGATGCAAAGAGGACATTAGTACCTTCTTTTTAGAGGGAAGGAGGCCAAGATCATGCAGATCAAGTACCTCGTTAATTGAGATTTTTGTCCAGAATCTACCTGGTCTCAGAGGACCCATAGGAAATGCTAAAAAATGAGGCTGTTTTAGGAGAAGCTGGCAGTAAGAGCTTTCCGGCAGTGGGCAGAGAGGAAAGCATTCTTCAGTCTCGGAGGCAGACGGAGATCCTCCTGTCGTCAGATGTGTGACCTTGTTAAGGAGCCCTGCCCAGCATCTGTAGCCATGTTCTCTTCAGGATACACTCTGAGAAAGAAGGGAGCCCAGAGCCGCCCCAACACCAGGGCCCTTCCGGCCAGTCCATTTGCGTGTCTCATCATGCCCTGGGCCAGCACCCCCGGCGAGCGACAGAACATGAGGGAGCGCGAACTCTGCACGCACCGGGTGAAACCTCCTCAGGCTTTAGATGAGCATCTGATGCCAGAGCTGATTCGTGGCTCATTAGAGACGGAGACAGGGAGGCCTCCTAACTCCTAGTCCAGAGCCCTTTCCAGCTCATTAAGAGGCCTGGCTAAGAGAGGGGAGCAGCGGAGAAGCAAATACGGAGGTAGTGATACACACCCCTAACATAACCCTCACAAACCACCTCTAGGGTGTCTGAAAGAATTATGCCCTGGACAGAGAAATGCTCACTCCAGACACTTCCATTCTGAGAGATCAGTTGGCATCTTAAAGCAAAAGCTGTACCTAGGACAGTGGTCTAAGACAGAGAAGGCAACTTCTGAGGCAACAAAAGCAAACCTCTAGTGTAGTTTTGGCCTGATTGTGTTCCAATTTTTCAGAATTCCACCTTTGGCATACACACTATACGGTTTTCCACGTTTACTCTATTTTGTTTTTTAAGAGATTTTATTTACCTGAGAGAGAGGGAGAAAACGAGCAGGGACTGAGAGGCAGAGAGAGAGAGGGAGAAGCAGACTCCCCACTGAGCAGGGAGCCCAACACAGGGCTCGATCCCAGGACCCTGAGACCATACCCTGAACCGAAGGCAGCCGTACAACCGACGGAAACACGCAGGCACCTTGTTTACTCTGTTCTTAAAAGAAAGAGGAAGGAGGGAGAGGGTGTTCTGGGGCTGAAAATACTAGATCTTTCTCTTAGAGATAGAAACTGTACTGTTATCACTAAACACTACAAACTTCGGGAGAAACCTGTTTAATTCTTCTTAACCCAGCATTTCCCAATCTTAACCTAACCAAGAATCTTCCCCACTTGGCACACTAGGTGGGAAACACATGTCCCACAGGATAGACCCAGACTTGAGGTTCTCAAAATGCGGTCCCCATACCAGCAGCATCACCTGGGAACTGGTTAGAAATGTGAAGGTCCGAAACCAGACCCACGGAATTAGAAGCTCTTGGAGTGTCTTCCCAAGTCCTCCAGGGAATTCTGCTGAGAGAAGAAGCTTGATCGTGACTAATTGAGGCAAACCATGAAGCTTGTTTTATCATGAATACTGGCTGTTTGGGGGGGTTGTCTTGGGGCATCATCTTCAAACCACTGCTCTGGACTGAGGGAACAAGGGAGGAGGAGACAGTTGACCATGTACGGGTTTTGGGGAAGACACCTATCCCGTCCTCGTCCTGCTAGTCTCTTTTGTATATTAGGCTACAGATTAAGACTTCATTTGAGTGAAAGTTTTCATAGCTTAAACAAAAGTTTGAAGCTCACCATTAAGGACTTTCAGGATTTTAAGGAGTTCAGGACCTGGATCAATTTTAGGGCCTGCTGATGAGCAAACAAAAGCTCACCATTCGGGGGGTGGGGGATGGGGGGGACGCCTGGGTGGCTCAGTCGGTTAAGTGTCTGACTCTTGGTTTTGGCTCAGGTCATGATCTCAGGGTTGTGAGAACGTGCCCTGCATTGGGCTCTGCACTCAGTGGGGATCCTGCTTCAGGATTCTCTCCCTCTCCCTCTGTCCTTCCCTCCAGCTCTCCCTCTCTCTCAAATAAATAAATAAATAAATCTTTAAAAAAAAGAAAATCATCAGTTGAGGGGTCTTTTTATTGCTCGGGCTGGAAAAGCAACACCGGAAGGCACAACGGTAGAACAGGGATCGAAATTCTCACCGCATAACCCTATAGTTAACCCTTCTCTTCTGTACTCGATAATTTAAAAATGTGTATTTGCACTTGTGGCTGGAATGTGGGTAATTAGAAGAGGCATTTCCAGACCTGGGTTCAGATCTCCATTTGCAAACCTCCTTGAGATAAGTTCAGCCTTTCCACAAAGCCCTGTTTTCAGGGACAATGAAGGGAAACATCCAGATTCTAGTAACACGGTTAAATATTTGAGTGTCACATCTAAATCATTGGGCTAATTCTTACCAATTGAGAATCAATAACTTTATTATTTTTTAAAGATTTTATTTATTTATTTGACAGAGAGAGAGATCACAAGTAGACAGAGAGGCAGGCAGGGAGAGAAGGGGAAGCAGGCATCCTGCCGAGCAGAGAGGCCGACATAGGGCTCAATCCCAGGACCCCGAGACCATGACCCGAGCCGAAGGCCGAGGCTTAACCCACTGAGCCACAGTAACTTTAAAGAAACATGAGAATCATGTGCTACTCACTCAATCCTGCCCTACTCCAAAACTCAAATTGTATACATCATATTGTGATGACAGGGATATTTAACTGGCCTCTGTCCCTTCCCCAACACTTAGACCTTAGAGCCTTGGACATAAGCTCACACAGAACACGCACTTAATAAAAGTCACCTGAATTAAAGACTTTAACAGTTTTAGCAGTTCTATTTGGTGCTATGGGTTGCACATGAGAGTTTCTTTCCATTCTTTTATTTCACGATCAAAAAACAAACAACATGCTTGTTGTATACATTGCTTTAATATAGAAAAGAATAAAAGCAAAGAAAAATTATCAGTATTTTTGGTAGTGTGCTATGATCATACTTCCTATCGCAGTGTGCTACGATCGTACTTCCCATTACCGTATGGGGGAGTTCATGTTCCTGTTCATTCTTGCAGACCCTGCTCCGGGTATACCCATACATAGACTGACACAGATATGTAGATCTTCGTTTGTGTGATTGGGTCATCTGTGCAACAGTGTTTATTTCTCAAATTGTATATCCATGTATCTATCATTCCATACATTCCCACTAAACAGGATCATGCTAAACAGGCTGTTTTGTAACGTGTGTATTCATAAGACAAAAAAATCCTGAACCTCTTCCCACGATAATATATGTGGCACTATGTATTTTTTAAATACCCGTATGGCATCCACTGTATAGAGACAGCATAATATGTTTTAAAAATCTATTTAATTTTTCTCTTATAAAAATGCCGTGATGGGGGCACCTGGGTGGCTCAGTGGGTTAAGCGTCTGCCTTCTGCTCAGGTCATGATCTCAGGGTCCTGGGACAGAGTCCTGTATCAGGCTCCCCACTCAGCAGGGAGTCTGCTTCTCCCTCTCCCTCTGCTGCTCTCCCCCTCGTGCTCATGGTTACTCTCTCTCCCACTCTCTCTCTCTCAAATAAATAAATAATATCTTTTTTAAAAAAAATTCTGTGATGAACATCCTCGAGGACTTTTCCAATTACTTCCTTAGGCTAAAGGTGGAACTGGTAGAAGTGGGATTGCTGGATCAAAAAGGAGTATACTTAGTAAGGCTTTTCCCACATGTTTGACAGCCCTAAGGGAAGGCTGACTCCATTTTCCTTTTGCCAATACAGATGAGTCTTCCTTCTTTTTCACACCGACACCAACACCGGGTATTCTCTTATTCTGAAATATTTTCCAAAACAATAGAAAAAAGTAATATCTTGGTTTTTCATCCATTAATGTTGATAAAAATCAAACTTTTGATAATATTTTTGGTGACGGTATAGGGTAACAGCCATTCTCACACATTGTTAGTATAAGTGTAAGTTGCTACAATCCCTGTGGAGAACATTTGGCAGGATCTGTGAAATTAAAAATATATATCCTCCTGACCTAGCAATTCTGTTTTTAGGGCACTCACCTACTGATATATTTCTTTTTTTTTTTTTTAAGATTTTATTTATTTAATTGAGAGATAGAATGAGACAGAAAGCACGAGAGCGGGGAGGGTCAGAGGGAGAAGCAGACACCCTGCTGAGCAGAGAGACTGATACGGACTGGATTCTGGGACTCCAGGATCATGACCTGAGCTGAAAGCAGTCACTTAACCAACTGAGCCACCCAGGCACCCTGATATATTTCATAAATGCCAAATTACCTATGTATAAGGATTTAATTGCAGCATTATTTTCTAAAGACAAACAACGGGAAACAACTTAGATATTTGTCATTAGGGAACTGTATTACATAAGATTATATGGAAAATTTTCCAAAAATAACTGTTGTAAGAAGAAAGGAAGGTACAGAAGAATGGTGTAAGTAATATAATGTAAGTATATATAATAAATAAGTATACACACACACGTATATACAGGTACAAACATGTATGTGTGTATACCAATGTTCATGGACAACCATAAAGGAGTCCCTAAAAATATGGTAATTCTCTTTGAGGAGGAGAATGTGGTAGCTGGCGAACAACATGGGAGGAAAAATATACTCTTCATTGCATGTAATTTTGTATTCTAGAATTTTTTACCATGTACATATTCCTGTTCAATAATAGTGGCTCAGTCTGTTAAGCATTTACCTTCAGCTCAGGTCAGGATCCTGGGGTCCGAGGATCAAGTCCCGCCTAGGGCTCCCTGCTCAGCAGGGAGTCTGCTTCTCCCTTTCCCTCTGCACCTCCCCCATGCTCATGCTCTTTCACTCTCTCTCTCTCACAAGTAAATAAATCTTTTAAAAAATGCTGTTACAGCTTCTACCGTGCTTCACTAAGCAAGCAGTGATTTCCCTCAACACCAGTGCAGCAAGGCAGGTCCACGGAGGCACAAAACAGCTTCCACATACGAAAGGCTACACCATGATGAATCTTGGAGAGAAAGAACTTTCATCTTAGGGCTTGAAAGCCAGTGATCATTAGTGTAACTTCATACCTAGGTTTATGATGTGTACGTGTAAAATGTCACACCAAAGTGAAAATAGGAAATAACCTTCCTGAGGCCACTTACAAAGGATATTAGACTTAAAAATTACAGAGTTCACAAGGGGATTGCATGCTGCATCTGAGATCATTTTGTCTCAGGTATTTTTTTTAGGTAGAGGATTTGAAACCACATGGTGGTATTGTCTAAGGCCTTCCTTTTTCTTTTCTAGTTGCTGTAGGCTTCAGGTGTGATCTCAGTGATCTCTAGAATCAAAAGCACAGCATCTGAGTAGACGCATGTGAACTCTTCCAAGAAATGAGAGGGCCCAGTAGAGCAGTACCTCCCTGCCATCCTGCCAACCTCCAGTCGCATGAAACGTCTCCACCAATTTAAACCTTGGTCTAGGTGAGGGCAAAGGGGACTTAAAATATCCATCTCTGAGGTGCAGCAGGGACGAAGTGAAATGATGTGTGTGAAGTTCCCGGTGCAACGTCTCCCACAGGGAAGGCGCCACACCTAGTAAGGTGTCAACATCACCACCACCATCCTCCTTCTCAAGAAGAACAACACAAGAATGGCGGCCATTTTTCAAGGGGAAGCCAGAAGCGACACAGAAGTCACAAAAGAGTCTACACATGACGATTCTGGGAATATGAGGGTCTTTAAATAACTATGTCCTGACAGGTAGCAAACAGGACGGGACAAAGTAGCTCTTCCGCATGCTACACTACGTGAAGCAGCACCTCACTCTCAGAGGCCAGATGTATCACGTCTCACACAGAACATCACAGTTGGTGTGACCCACCAGAGAGGGATGCACTTTTGTAGAAATGGGCAGTGAGGGACACAAGGGAAAGTGACTGACAGAAATGGATCCCCTGGAAAGCACTTTGGTGGTTCCTCCAAAGGCTAAACATTACCACATGACCCAGCAATTCCACTGTAGGTATAGGCCCCAGAGAATTGAAAACATGCCTGCTAATAGGTACAGAGATTCTTTTGGGTGTGATGGAAATGTTTCAGACTTAGATAGTGGTGATAACTGCCTAACATAGTGAAAATATTTAAAACCAATGAAACATACACTTTAAGACAGTGAATTGTATATTATATGAATTACATCTCAATTGGGGAAAAATGAATTCATTGATGGTGCCACAGATTACCCATATTTAAGATTAGGCAATGTTATGTAGATGAATGATTTTATGTTTTCCGTTGAAGGGAAAAAAGTAGATGCGATAATAGCACCAAAACCAAGTTAGGCGCAAACTAGTAACAGTTAAAGAAAAGGAATAAAGAAATCTGATGGGACAACTTGTAAAAATTCTGTTACATTAAGATTATACACAACAACGCAGGAAAACATTTTGGCCTCATCTCCTGAGTAACTTTACCAAGGCTTTGAGTTTATTTCAGGGGCTAACACTCCAAGCAGGGACCATGTCTGTGAAGTAAAATTTAATATATAAACCTGACAGTAATTCTTCCTCCCTCAAAGACAGTATACCACAGGGTCCCCAAACCAGAGTTTGGAACAAATACTAAGAATCAAGATGATGTTAGGCCTAACATGACTATGATGAGGAATTATTTTATTTTTCAAATATAAGTAGTTTTGGAGCGCCTGGGTGGCTCAGTTGGTTAGGCGACTGCCTTCAACTTGGGTCATGATCCCAGGGTCCTGGGATCAAGCCCCATGTCGGGTTTCTTACTTGGGGGGGAGCCTGCTTCTCTTTCTCCCTCTGCCCGCTACTCTGCCTGCTTGTACTCTCTCTGTCAAGTAACTGAATAAAATTTTTAAAAAATTTTAAAAAATATATAAGCAGGTTTTTTTCATAATAATGATTGCCACAGAGGACAGGAGCACTATTTTCTATTTTTACCACTTACAGTGATTCTCCCCGTCCCCCCCAAATGTCTTTCCAGACAAATATCAGTCAATTAGCTCTTCTTTGCTCTCTGGGGATCAACTAATTCGAAGCACTAAAGTTAAATCTAACACACTTAAATCTCCTAGAAATAATTACTAAATTTACATTATACACCAATAACTTGAACTTCAAAAGATCTACAACTAGTAGAAATTTTGTAAAAGCATTTTTTTTAAAGATTTTATTTATTTATTTGACAGAGAGAGATCACAAATAGGCAGAGAGGCAGGCAGAGAGAGAGAGGAGGAAGCAGGCTCCCCGCTGAGCAGAGAGCCCGATGCGGAACTCGATCCCAGGACCGTGAGATCATGACCTGAGCCGAAGGCAGCGGCTTAACCCACTGAGCCACCCAGGCGCCCTGTAAAAGCATTTTAAATATGATTTTTTTTTTTACTCTTGGATTTTTCCAGAATACTTATTTCAACAAACTACCCTAGAGCTATTGCTCAGGACAAACACAGCTCTTCAATTTCATAACAGTATTAACTGGTCAGAGAAAAAAAACATATTATATGGGTCAATCATCTCTTACTCAAACATATTAAGGGTTTCCTAGGCGGTATGATTCCAACTTGGTAACAATGATTTTTAATCTCTTTCTTTTAATTATAGAAGCTTTAGCTTTACACGTACAAGACCCTTTAGTTCAGCTCAGTCAGACCCTTCATAATACATTGCAAGAAGGGCCCAGATTCCTTGTCTGCCACTCAGTTCTACTAGTCTTCATTTCATTTTCTTCTTTATTTCTGCCTAATAAAATTCAAGTAGCTAGGGTGCCTGGGTGGTTCAATTGTTAAGCATCTATTGTGGGCTAAGGTCATGATCCCAGGATTGTGTGCCTGGGATGGAGCCTCGCATCAGGCTCCCTGCACAGCGAGGAGTCTGCCTCGCCCCCAACTCATGCTTTCTCTTTTTCTCAAATAAACAAAATCTTTAAAAAAAAAAAAAAAAAATATATATATATATATATATATATATATAGGCATCTGGGTGGTTCAGTCAGTTAAGCCTCTGCCTTTGGCTCAGGTCATGATCTCAGGGTGCTGGGACTGAGCACCACATCAGGCTCCCTGCTCAGCAGGGAGTCTGTTTCTCCCTCTCCTTCTGCCCCTCTCCCTTGCTCCTGTGCTCTTTCTCTCTCTCTCAAGTAAATAAACAAAATTAAAAAAAAATAAAAATTAAAAAAGAAATCCAAGTAGACAATGCATATCTTTGGATCTTTGGTTCTAGCTACTCTCTCCTTCCTCATCATCTCTGTCAGTTAATTTCTATTTTTACTCAATTCCACACAATTTTTCAGGCAACAGGGGTATGGTGGTGTATGTTTAACAATGGGCTCTATGGGGAGAAAACGCCCAAATTTGGAGCTCCAGAAAACCACAGATCCCAGGATATTTTAAAAACCTATACATTAGATCAGTATGTTGTGGCATGGTCGGGCACAGAGGGCCTTGGTCACCTGAGGAGCACGGGGGTCTGGGCATGGATGAGCCTAGAGGGGACACGTATGGATGGAAGAAGCAGAAGAAATCTGCCATGTCACTGTAGACAAGCAGGTGTCAGTGGGTCCTATGCAAAATAACTAGGATGACAGAGACTAGCTACAGGCGGTGGGTTGAATATGCTTACTTATCTTGGTTCCTTTCAATCCTTCCTGAAACCACTTTGTAAAGGAATTTTACAAAGCATAAAACTACAGTTGACCCTCATAATTTGCACATTCTGTATTTGTGAACTTGCTTATTCCTTAAACTTACTTCTCCTCCAAAATTAATACTCATGATGCTTTCATGGTCATTTGTGGGCATGCTCAAAGAGGTGAAAAACGGGGGACTCCTAACACTCACATTCCCAACCAGGGTTGAACAGGGTCACATCCTGACTTCTTGCTTCAGCTCACACACTATAAACAAGCAGCCTTTTCATTGTCTATTTAGTGCATGTTTTTGTATTTCTGTGCTTTTCATTGGTGATTTTGTTGTCTAAAATGCCCCCCAGGCACAGAGCAGAAGCATTGTTTATACAGTTTCTGAGCACAAGAAGGCTGCCATGCACGTTATGGAGAAAATGCATGTGTTGGATACGCTTCACTCAGGCATACGTTCCAGTACTGTTGGTCGTGACTTTGATATTAACAAATCAGTAATATGTTTTAAATAAGGTTTCTTTAAACAGAAATACATGTAATATAAGGTTCTGTATTCCTGTGTTGATGAGGCTCCCAGGGGCTTAACCCTCTATTTCCTTGGAACAGTGGTTCAGTGTCTATTAATTCAGTGTGTAAAGCAACTTCATAGAACACAAGTTTTGCAAATAATGAGAATTGACTGTATAATGAAAAGAACAGAAGAGAAGATTTGAAGTCATTTTCAGGATGAGTGGATTTAGCAAGCAGAGAGATAGAGTGAACCGAAACTATGGACAGGAGAGCCAGAGAGTGCACATACAGCTCCGGACAGGTGGATCAGTATGTGGAAAGTGTGTAAAGAGACACTGGATCTCTCCTTACCTTCCCCAACCCAGCACCATCAAGTCTTCCCAACCCAGGAAGGAAACCAGACGTTTACACTCTACAGTGGTTAATCCCAAATGGATTCTGGATTCTGGGCCATCAGTCAGAGGATCAGGGTGCTGTCCTGAAACTGGAGAGTTAAGGGAAGGCCACATGTTGAATGGTAAGACCATTGGCTCCTTTTCTCCCACTCAGCTCTGAGAACCCTTGAAGGATATCCCTCTGGAGATACTACCTGGGCCAAAGGAAAATAACCTGTGTATATATTGGACAGGGGAGGGATGGATTGTCAATGAAACAGCCCTCTCAGATCACCCTATAGTAAAGCCCACTGACCACATCCTTGTCCCCTAAAGACACACACACACACACACACACACACACACACACACTCACGTATCTTCTAATTGGCTTTGTTGTGCCTTACTCTTAAATATGAAGAGACAGCCAACAACAAATAGATACTTGAAGAGAGCATCTAACATAAAAGAGAGAGACATAGAAGGAGAAAAGAAAGAAAAGCAACTCAGAGGAAACAGACAAATGCTGGAACACGAGAAAATTTCTAAAAAAATATCATAGGGACATGTATAGAGTTAACACGAATATAATATTCATGGAACAAGAAGGTTTTAGTATTCATGATATAATTATGTTCATGGAATAGGAAGTTAAAAGAAAACAGAGCATAACAATACAAAAAAAACAACCTTCGGAAATTAAAAGCAGAAACTAAATTTCAATTAAAAAAATTGAAAGGTTAAAAAAAAAATTGAAAGTTAAAGTTGAGAAAATCTCCCAGAAAATAGAGCTGTAATACTAAGAGTAAAAAAAAACAAAACCAAAGAATGAGAAAATATGGGAGATAAAGTAAAATTATGAGGAGATAATTTTAGAATATTTAATATCCAAATTATAGCAGTTCCCAAAATATGACAAAGAAGCTGGAAGAGAGGAAATTACCATTGATACTTTTAATTTCTTAGAACTGAAGGATATCTGTTTCCATAGGAGAGGGTCCTTCATGGAACCAGCAAAATGGATTTAAAAAAAAATCTTACACCTATACTAAGACATATCAACATGAAATTTCAGAACATCGGGCAAAGAGGATTCCAAAAACTTCCAGGAAAGAAAAAGAGAAACAACAACAGGTCTCACACAAGGAAGGGATTGGGAGTCATAACGGCACCTACTTTCTCAATAGCAATTCTGGGTGCCAAAAGACACTGGGACAATCACTTCAAAATACCTACAGAAAATAATGTCCAACTTCGAATTCTATGCCCAAATGCATAGGCAGAATTAAGTCAATCAAATGCAAAGGCAGAATTAAGATGTTTCTCAAAACACTAGTCCATCGTGGATGCTTTCTTAGGAAGCCACTAGAGGAGGGATCCACCACCAAGAGGCTGTTCACAAGGAAGATAGAAACATGGTATACGGGTTTGGCGACATAGAACCAGTGACCAAGTCAAAGTGGAATAAGCAAGACTGTTGAGTCTTCTCTTATGTAACAAGAAATCGGAATACTGATCTAACCAAAAATTAAGATTTGGAGAAGGGGTATAGCGGAAGTTGGTCTATATTTGGGGAGGGCACTGGATCCGCATATTCCTTGTCAAAAATCAATACATAATATCTACAGTGGAGGTAAAATAAAATGGAAAAAATAGCAATATAATGCAAATTCTAAATTATAGAGGCAAATGAGAAGAAACAGTTTAAACTGTTAGAAGTGTTAAACAGAAAAGAATTGCAAGCAGGGAGGGACAGACAAAACAGTGCTGTTTTTCATTATGAGTGTTGAATATCTGATTGTTTCAGGCACGATAACTTTGATCAAACGTGTGTGTATGTGAGCATGTGTCTTGGTGGTGGCGGTGGACTGGGAGGTGGAGGCCAAGCCAGGGATCTGGTGTCAGGGGAGTCGGCAGTGCTCCGAAGCCTGAGGCATCATTAAGTGAGTCGGTAGGCAGAAGGCGGAACCCCAGCCATTAGGCAGAAGCTCAAAGATAGAATTTCTCTCCCTAGAGGGAAACAAGTGAAAGCTGGGCAGGCCAGGTCCTCCAGAGACTGAGGGCTGGGAGGTTTCCAAGGCAGCGAGACAGGCCCAGGAAACAATGTAATGTGGGGACTTGGGTCTCAGAACTGGGGCACCAGGTTGGAGCCTGTCTGGCCGCCAACGAGAGCAGATGCTGAGGCCAAGAGTACTCAGGGCTCACTTTTTTATCTCTGTCTTGCCTGAGCTCTGAATGGGGATCAGACTGAGCACGGAAGGTGTGAGCAACAAAGAAAGCAAAACTGGAAATCTGCGTGGCCTAACAAACACTAAGTTAACACCAACTGTCAGAGTTAAGAGCCGCAGGCCATTGTCTTCCTTTAAAATGTCTGTTACTGGGATGCCTGGGTGGCTCAGTGGGTTAAAAGCCTCTGCCTTCGGCTCAGGTCCTGATCTCAGGGTCCTGGGATCGAGCCCCACATTGGGCTCTTGCTCGGCAGGGAGTCTGCTTCCTCCTCTCTCTCTGCCTACTTGTGATCTCTCTCTCTCTGTGTCAAATAAATAAATAAAATCTTTAAAATAAAATAAAATAAAATGTTTGTTACTCCACAAGAGGGGGCCATACATAACCTCCCACAAAACCTACTCCCAGGACTAGTTAAACTATGCCTCATCCGTATAATGAACTAATATGCAGCCAATGAAACAAACATTGAAGTTTCCTGGAAAACCTTTTCTTTCTTGATACAGGAGCCCCATTTTCTATTTCTTCTTTCCCTCCTCCTCATGCCTGCAACATGCTCCCTGGGAAAGGGCAGGGCATTGTACAATCCTGCAGCAACAAGAATTCTAAGGTTGGCAAGCAGAAAGATGGATGGACGGATGTAAACTCAATGAAGGCATCATAGAGTTACCTACTCCCCAAATTCCTGATGTCTGAAATAAAATAACTAAATAAAATAACTAAACACATTCCTAACTGTGTTAGGAATTCCCATCACATCCCAATGTGATGGGAATAGATGTGACTGGAAACCACAACTTCCAGGCTTTTTTAATATTTCAGAAACTCGAAAATCACTCCTCTATAATACACCAGGGGTGGAAAATGAGTTCAATATTCTCCCCTAGGGCTCCTGTCTGGAGTAATTACCTCTCCACAAACAAAATCCACAAAACTCGTCCTCAAATAAAACTGCCTCAGAAGACTCTGGAGAGCTCCAAGTGTGCACACTTAATCACATGTTGCCTTATCACATCCTAACTGGCATTATTTTTCTGTCCCTATTGTGCAGATGGGAAAACTGAGGGGCACATCTTCTCTAGGTCTAAACAATTCATCAAGATAATGAAAGACAAAACACACACAGGGGTGCCTGGGTGGCTGGCTCAGTGGGTTAAAGCCTCTGCCTTCGTCTCAGGTCGTGATCCCAGGGTTTTGGGATCAAGCCCCACATCGGGCTCTCTGCTCCACGGGGAGCCTGCTTCCTCCTCTCTCTCTCTACCTACTTGTGATCTCTGTCTGTCAAATAAATAAATAAAATCTAAAAAAAAAAAAAAAAAAGGAAAGACAAAACACACTTATCATCCTGAAAAGTTTGCTAAAAATAATTCTGAATATGTCACATAAAGGACATTTATAACCAGTTTAAGAATTCTTTACCAATTTAAATGAATTGCTCAGTTTGAAAAGGCTGTAAGAAGAAGTTCGTATCATTTCACTAAAATGCAATTAGAACAATTAAAAACATTTCCCAAATGCTTATGTGGACCACCACTGACACAAGCTGCTACTATTCAGGAGTTGGTTGGAGAGTTCCTACTGATTTTTCTACATGGAAGAAACATATTGTTGACATCTTGTAAGAAAACCAAGAAATTCAATTTTTTTTTTTTTAAAGATTTTATTTATTTATTTGAGAGAGAAACAGTGAGAGAGAGCATGAGCGAGGAGAAGGTCAGAGAGCGAAGCAGACTCCCCATGGAGCTGGGAGCCTGATGCGGGACTCGATCCCGGGACTCCGGGATCATGACCTGAGCCGAAGGCAGTCGTCTAACCAACTGAGCCACCCAGGCGTCCCTTCAATTTAATGATCAGTACAGAAAACAAAACTCGATCTGCCAAGCAGAATATTTTGCTGTGTTTGAGTTTCTTCTGGTCTAAATTTGCTAGCTTTGAACTCTGGTTTTTGTTTTTTTTTAAGATTTTTTTTTTTTTTTTTTTTTTTTATTTGACAGACAGAGACATCACAAGTAGGCCGAGAGGCAGGAGAGAGAGAGAGGAGGAAGCAGGCTCCCCGCTGAGCAGAGAGCCCGATGTGGGGCTCCATCCCAGGACCCTGAGATCATGACCTAAGCCGAAGGCAGAGGCTTTAACCCACTGAGCCACCCAGGCACCCCTCTGAACGCTGTTTTTAAATGAATGCACACAAATGGCATTTGATATGGCCTACTTTATTCATTAAAAGAAAGCAAACGGCATTATGGAGTCACTTTGAAAGGTAGTTTGGGCTTTCTTATTTAATTAATCCATTACACTTAACCTTCAGTATTTTACTCTCTGAAAGTCCTGCAACCATTATTAACACTCTACAAATATGTTTTGCATTATTGAATTTAAGAATTTAGTACCCCAATAAAATTCTCAGCAGGAATATTGTTATTAAATGAGTTCATTAAACCTAACCACACTAATTAACAATCAAGTGTTGAGGAACACTTATATAGCACTGGGCCATATTCCATATTCATAACTCCTCTGCTAATTCTAGCAAATGAACATAAACGCTCTCAGGGAGGAAAAAAAAAAAAAGCCCAGAATGTTCCTGAAACCACATGTACTTCTGTGGAAATGAGCTCCTCCTAAATAAGTGTCCGGGCTTGTCTCAAACTTGCTCCTTGTTACATCCTCTATCAGTAATTTTCAGATAAGTGCACAACTAGTTCTAGCTCCTCCTTCCCTTGTGCTTGTAACAACATGACTGGAAATCTTGTGCACTTTAGTTTCACAATTAATTACTGGTCTTAGTTGGCCACAACCCCCCATTTTCAGAGGGCTTCTGCATACAAAAAATCTTTAGCCTCTAGCACAAGAGTGATCTTTTAACCATTAAAACAAAAAACAAAAAACAAACAAACAAACAAAAAACCACCTGAATCCCAAGCAGAGGAATATCAACATATCTGAATGTGTAACTAATAGCTCCTTCGCCTTGGCTCCCATCCTGTGCAGTGCACACAGTGATACAGCACCAGACGCCCTCATTATGGACTGAAGCCATGATGAACATTACCTGCCAAAATCTCATGATGGAGTCCCATTCTGGGAACTGCCCTCTGCAAAAGGAGGCTACCCTCCCGAAAGTCACACCCCTTCCCCAGAGACAGCCAATATCTAATGACTGGTTGATAAGGGGGTACAAAATCCTGGCCCCTTTCCTCAACTCTTGGATGTGATGAAGGCCCATCTTAACTTCCAGAGCTTTCCATAAAATCAGTTGAGACACCTCTTGTCAAAGTGTCTCAGTTCAACTTCCCCATCTACCTAATCCTGCTTCCTGGGATTCCCTCACATGTGTTGACCCCAGAGTGCTCCCCAACAAGGCTTCTGCACCCATATCCCCATCAGAGTCTGTTTCCTGCGAAACCGGACCTACAACATCCCTACCTAAAGAACCCAAACTCGTAAAAGGACTTAAGAGGAACTCCACGTAGTTCAGCTTTCTGTAAAGAAGTAAATTAATTCCAACCTAACTCAGCTGAACTTCTTAGATTAAGAGTTCAGTCCTTCATAGTCCAATAGATATTAAATAAAATTTAGATTTCCCAGTAGAAGAGCTGTCTTTAAAGCCCTTAAGTTCACTTATCTTAACATAACAGATGGTATCCGGCTGAGTTGCTTCCCTGTTGAGCTAATAACTTAGACCTGTTAGGTAGCTCTGTTGGGTCAGAACTTACTGTATTTCTAATCACACTATACCTGAGAATCTCACTGTCCAGCAGCTCTCTTTCACTAAAGCAAAGGGGGAAAAAAAATCCTTTATGTATACTTTTGGTGAGGGAGGATGCTATGGACTGAATTGTGCCCCCCATTCATATGTTAAAGCCCTAACTCCCAGCGTAATTGTATCTGGAAATAGGGTCTTTTGGAGGTAATCAAGATTAAAGGAGGTCTTAAGAGTGGGGCCTTAGTGCTATAGGCCTTCTAAGAAGAAAAGAAGAGACATTTCTTTCTCTGCCATATCAGGACCCACCAAGAAGGTGACCATCTGCAAGCCAGGAAGGGAGCTCTCGCTAAGAACCAAATGGGCCGGCACCTTAATCTTGAACTTGGGAGCCTTCAGAAATGGGAGCCAGTAAATTTCCATCATTGAAGCTACTCAGTCTATGGTCTCTTGTTATGGTTAAGATCATACAGGGGGTGAGTAGTGCGTAATCTAAGCCGAGTACAGTACTGTGCTAGTCCTCTCAAGGGAACCACTTGTTTCCCCATTTACTCTGCTTCTCTCCTTTCTCTCAACTGCCTTACTTCAGCTCCTTTTCTTCCTCCTCACTTACTGTCAGTGCCCTTAACTCCAGAATGCTGTACGTTTTTATTTTCTGGCCCTGGCTGGACCAGCTGGTGGTGTTATTTTCAGGATTTCAGGATTTCAGAGACTGCGGAGCGGTAGCCTAAAACTTTCTCAGAGAAATTCTGGGGAGCTCAATAATAAGGAGCACTTGGAATTTAGAGATAAGGCAGCTTCTTACCTAAATTAGCAAATATATTTAAAAAAATAAAATAAATTAGCAAACATACAAACAAATGGAGGAACAAAGAAACCAAGACTGTAAATGAGATTAGCAACCTACAGAAGAAATAAATCCTGTGAGATAATCCTGTGGTTAGGAAAACATGAAAATCCAATGGGGGCCACATCCTTGAATACTCAGATATGAAATGCAGTCAGAGCAGAGCCTGTGTCTTTCATGAATTTTGTTAACATGAATGAACTCAGCCCAGCCAGGTCGCCTCTGACAGAATGATAAAATCTAGTTTCAGACCAGAAGTTTCCATTAACAGATGGTCTGAATAAGGCTTTTCCTGTTGGATTGTTGGTCTCACTTGGTTATCTTAGGGAATAATATTGGGGTGAGCTGGGGCCATATCACATATTTTGACTATGTTCGGTTTATCTCTTAAATGCAAGTTTGTTTAACATTAGAAAATTAATATAATCAGGGGAACCTGTCTGCCTTTGGCTCAGATCGTGATCCCAGGGTCCTGGGATCAAGTCCCACATCTGGCTCCCTGCTCAGCAGAGAGCCTGCTCCTCCCTCTGCCTGCTTCTCTCTCTCTCTGTCTCTCTCTGACAAATAAATAAAAATCTTAAAAAAAAAAAAAAAAGAATGTGATGGGCTCTGGAGCATGACTGGGTTTTAAGCTCAACTCTGCTACTTACAGGGAGGCAAGTTACTAAAAATGACTTTTCCTCAATTTCCCATCTAGAAAAGATCTATAGAGTTATTCGAACTAAGCATGTTAATAAGTGGCACACCTAACATTACTGTTCTCATTTTATAGATGAAGAAATGGAGACTCATACTGTTTGACTAACTTGCTGAAGATCGTGCACCTAGTAACAATCTACAGAAATCAGAAAATCATGCTTATAATAATTACATTTTATTGCTTCCTGTATTAGCTATTAATTTTCCCATTAAGTTGATGTTAGCACTTAAATAAGAATTATATGAGTAAAAAGGAAAAACTTTCCCTTAATTTACTTGGCTACAGTATTGATTACAAAGAAAAGGATCACATTTAATGCAATCCCTATCAAAATAACGTATTTCACAGGGCTAAGCACAAATAATCCAAAAATTTGTATGGAACCACAAAAGACCCCATATAGCCAAAGCAATCTTGAAAAAGAAAAGCACAGCTGGAGGCATCACGATTCCAGACTTCAAGCTATATTGTATAGTCATCAAGACAGTATGGTACTAGCACAAAAACAGACACATAGATCAATGGAACAGAACAGAAAACCCAGAAATGGCCCACAACTATAAGGTCAACTAATTTTCAACAAAGCAGGGAAGAATAACCAGAAGAAAAAAGACAGTCTCTTCAGCAAATGGTATTGGGAAAAACTGGGCATCCACATGCAGAAGAATGAAACTGGACCACTTCCTTACACCACACACAAACAAATTCAAAATGGATGAAAGACCTCAATGTGAGACAGGAAACCATCAAAATCCTGGAGAAGAACATAGGCAGCAACCTCTATGACCTTAGCTGTAACAACTTCTTACTAGACACATCTCCAGAGGCAAGGGAAACAAAGGCAAAAATGAACTATTGGGACTTCATCAAGATAAAAAGCTTCCGCACAGTGAAGGAAACAACAAAACTAAAAGACAACCTTGGGACTGGGAGTAGGTATTTGCAAATGACATATCTTATAAAGGGTTAATATCTAAAACACGTTAAGAACTTATCAAACTCGGGCGCCTGGGTGGCTCAGTGGGTTAAGCCGCTGCCTTCGGCTCAGGTCATGATCTCAGGGTCCTGGGATCGAGTCCCGCATCGGGCTCCCTGCTCAGCAGAGAGCCTGCTTCCCTCTCTCTCTCTCTGCCTGCCTCTCTGCCTACTTGTGATCTCTCTCTGTCAAATAAATAAATAAAATCTTTAAAAAAAAAAAAAAAAAAAAAAAGAACTTACCAAACTCAATGCTCAAAAAACAATCCAGTTATGAAATGGGCAGAAGACATGAATTAAACATTTTTCCAAAGAAGACACCCAGAGAGCTAACAGACACATGAAAAGATGCTCAACATCAGTCATTATCAGGGAAATACAAATTAAAAATACAATGAGATACCACCTCACACCTGTCAGAATGGCTAAAGTTAACAACACTAGAGACAACAGATGTTGGCAAGGATGCAGAAAAAGGGCAACCTTCTTACATTGTTTGTGGAAATGCAAACTGGTGCAGCCACTCTAGAAAACAGTATGGAGGTTCCTCAAAAAGTTAAAAATAGAACTATCCTACGGCCCAGCAATCGTACTAGTAGATATTTACCCAAAGCATACAAAAATACTGACTCAAAGGGGTATATGCACCCCCAATGTTTATAACAGCATGATCAACAATAGCCAAATTATAGGAAGAGCCCAAATGTCCATCAACTGATGAATGGATAAAGAAGATGTGTGTACATATATGCAATGGAATATTATTTGGGCAGCAAAAAGAATGGAATCTTGCCATTTGCCACAGTGTGGATGGAGGTAGAGCATATCACACTAAGCAAAATAAGTCAGATGACTGTATGATTTCATTCATATGTGGAATTTAAGAAACAAAACAGATGAACACAGGGGAAAGAAAGAAAAAAAGAGAGAGGGAAGCAAACCATAAGAAACTCTTTTTTTAAAATTTATTTACTTACCTGATAGAGAGAGAGAGAGATCAGAAGTAGGCAGAGAGGCAGTCAGAGAGAGAGGGGGAATCAGGCTCCACACTGAGCAGAAAGCCTGACTTGGGGCTCAATCTCAGGACCCTGAGATCATGACCTGAGCTGAAGGCAGAGGCTTAACCCACTGAGCCAACCAGGCGCCCCCCATAAGAAACTCTTAACAACAGAACAAACAGGGTTGCTGGAGGAGTGGGGCATTGGCTAAACGAGTGATTGGTATTAAGGAGGGCACTTGTGATGAACACTGGGTGTTACATGCAAGTGATAAATCACTAAACTCTTCTCCTGAAACTAATATTACCCTATATATTAATTAACTAGATTTTAAATTAAAAAATTTGAAGCAAGGAAAAAAAATAAAAAATAAATAAACTTGAAGTAAAACAAAAGAAGGATCAAAAATACAGAAGAGTTAGTAAAATTTCCACATTCTCTTTTTCCAATATTAACAATAGAGGGTTTGAACAGGAGAGAGAGTAATGAGATAAGAAAACCAAAACTGAATAAACCAGAGGTTAAGTCGGCTTCTTTTCCTTCTTCTCTTCCCTCCCATTCTCTTTAGTATCTATGTTCCTCCTGAGAATCCAAGATAATATTGAAAGAAGCATATATGGGGTAAGAGATTTCCAGCCCTTCTGTCAGCTTAATGCTTTAAAAATATTTTTCAAGCCTTCTTTAAAAGTTTATCTTTATTGCTGTCTACAATGACAAACATCCAGTGTTATGTTTACCCTTAGGAATAAAACAGCTGAGACAATTTTATTTTGGTCCCAATGCTGTTATCTCACAGAGGAAATAGGGAAAGACAAGCAGAAGCAAACACAAAAGAGAGTCAAGGACGCCAGCTTCTTGCAAACTGGGCTTTCTCATCGCGTGTCCCCTGGCTGCCCTCAGCACAGAGCCTCGCACAGCCCCGCACTGAATAAACACTGGCTGAACCGGCGGACTGGGGCCCAGGAGGGAGAGGGGAAAACCCATTCTCCATTATTACTCCTTTATCTTCTTTGTGTTCGGCGTCATCCCGGAATAAAGACAGGGAGGTATGAGGTAGTCACGCAGAATGACAAATAATTACCTTAAGATTATGTGGGAACATTGTACCTAAAATCCTGAGCCGATGGGGTGATTATATATGTGCATGTCACAAAAATCTGGGCAACAGATGATACACATACATACTCGCATGTGGACACAGACGCACATAACGCTTGGAGATAAAGCAGAAATAGTGCAGCCCTGGGAACATATCTGCTTTTGCTCAAAATTCCCTGAGCCATACTTTGAAAATTAACTCCCCAAGACGCCTCCACCCCCTTTTTGGTCCTCCTTTGATTCTTTAGATGCTTTGACAACAAAGAGTTCCTTTATGTTCCAGGTAATAGAGCTATTCCAGAACCCTGACTGAGGAATTTTATTATTGATCAGGTTGGTCTTGGGTATAGAATGAATCGGTAAACATACTCTGTAAATTTTAGTGGGAGGCTGGGCGAGGGGCAAGAAGCCCGCCAACTTCTGCTGCTATCATGCTGAATGTCTGCTCCTTCAGTTCCTTGCGAGATTCTCTTTGGAAACTATCCCATAGGCAGATGCAGTGTCCTAAAATCAACACTGAAGCTATCGGCCATCAGCAGTCTATAAATCCCAGTGACTGGGCAAGCAGAACTCTCAGATCTGGGCAGGAAGATCATCTTCCTACACGGAATGCATAAAGAGAGACCTGACTCTTAGTCTAAGGGCTTTGACCACTTATTTTGTGATCTTAAGCAAGAGATTTGTGCCTCTTGTCCCTCGGTTTGTTATGTGCAAAAGAAAGGAAAGAAGGACGGGAAAGAGGGAGGGAAGGAAGGAAGAAACAGAAGTATTTTCACTAGAAAATGTTAAGGTCCTTTCTATATCTAACACTTGGTGATTCTGTACCTGAAGAGACATATTCTCGGGGCCCAATCTGCCACACGGTAGGGCCCAGGATCTGAGTTAGGTTGAGAACACCAGGTATGGGGCAGATAAAGCTGGTTTTAAATCCCAGTGGCTCCTTCTTATTAGCAGTATGACTTTTGGAAAGTAACTTACATCCATCTCTGAATATCCTCTGGGAAATAGGGGTGCACTTCACGCAGTTATTGTGATGGTTAAATGTGGTTAACTCCTGGAAAACTGCCTCTTATTATCCCGGGATTGCATTATGTCATAATGGTCTAAAGCAGAGTCATTTGAGTATATAGGGTCCCAGCTATGTACAAAATGACATTTAGATATACCTTAGAATATTCTAGAAGGGACCATGTAAACAAGTAAATTTCAAGTATCTATTGAGCATTTTCTCAACACTATTAAGCTCCATGGGGATGCTGAAAAACTATGGTATGATCTCATCTTTCAAGAAATTTTTACATCTAGTGGGGGAATCCCTAGAATATATATGAATGCTCTATAATAATATGAAAACATTACACTTAAGTAGATGGAGAAGTGCTAATTTTGGAATAAATTTCCTAAATCTTCTAGGAGGGAAGACAGAAATCAGAGAGCTGGGTGTTGCCCAAGAAGGTGTAAGAGCTTACTCTTATGGAGGAAGAGGTTCCCCTGGTTGGGAGGCGAGCCATGGCAGGGTAGACATAATGCAGGGCCAAGATCTGAGCTAAGGAAACAATAAAAAAAAACCCAGGTTGAAAGACATATGGGATCAGATGGAAAAATGGGAACCAAAGTTCAGTTTGGAAAAGACATAAAGAGCGCAGGTTACTGATCAGTTAGGCAGACCAGAGCCAGGAGTTGGGGGAGCAAGACTGGTGATGATTAACAGGCTCAGAGTAAGGTTTCAGTCCGGTCCCAGACTCGCCTATGAAGGCATGCTTAGTGGACTGAAAGTGGCTGAAAAGGGACAGATGGAGGCTTGTATGGAGGTGATAAGGCAGAAGCCTTGAAATAAGGGGAGGAGTAAGACAGGCTGATGTGGATAGATCACAGAGGAAAGAGAAACAGCATCTGAATAAATCACAGAGAGGTATAGCTAATGAATATAGTAAAGAACAAGCTTGCCGTCTATGAAACTTGCCCTGGGGAAGTAGGGGTGAATAACATGGCGGCTGCCCTTAGAAGGTCTCTCAGGGCCCTGGGCACCTCCCAACTGACAGGCCAAGGAAGCAAGATCCAATGGTCAGTCACAAATTTTCTGCCAGAGACCCCTGCCATGGATGAGGGATGCAGAAGCAAAACCTTAGGCCAGGGCCGCAGGTAATCAACCCCGTCAATCTCCTCGAGCCTCCGTATCCTCATTTGTCACGTAGGGCCCTGTATGTGTCTCGTAGGATTACTGCAGGGAACCAGTGAGACAATGATGGACAGCGCTGAACAAAAGGCTAACACACAGGTGGTGCCTAACTAGTGTTGGCTGTTGTTATTAATATTAACGGTCATTTTATTACCTCTGGACCTTCACTGTTGATGCTGCCTTCACGCATCCCCTCATCTTCCCTCACCAGTTGCTGTGACAGCCCCGGACTGGTCTGTCTCTCTCCAGTTGGGAATGTCTCCTCAATGGGGCCTCAGTGCTCTTTATTAAAGACGGATCTGGGTATTTTCCTCCCTGGTTTCAGATTCCTAAATAGATCCCAACTGCCCTTAGGAACAAGTACAGATTCTTTTGGAATCTCGCGCCCTTCAGTGTCTGCTTCCTGCTCTCCTCTCCTGAGTCTCTCAGATATTGTATTTTAACAGCGTTCTCCACATCTCTCATCTCTGGGCCTTTCCATGTGCTGCCAACCCTGCCTAGATTGCCTCGTCCCTCCCTTCTATGTCTGCCTCTGTCTTCATTTCAACCTTCCCTGGCTTCCCTCTGCGCCCCATCCTCAGGCGTACCACAACACCTTTGATTTCATTTTCACCACGGGCATTTAACACTCTGCAGTGTGGTTGTTCCCTTACTTATCTGTCTCCCCAACAAGGAGTTTCCATGGCAAGTATCACATCTTATTTGTCCCTGGAGTCTCAGCGCACCGTGCTTTGTAGGTCTTCGATAGATGTTTGTCTAACGAAAAGAAGGAAAGAAGCAAGAAAGGAGGAACGAAATGGAAGGAAAGAAAGAAAAAGAAAGGGAGGGGCAGAAGCCTATCCTTTAAGAGAACGGTAAGAAACTCATTTCCTGTAAATTTTTCAGTAAATCAGCAAATGAAGACAGAGGAGGAACAAGAGGGAACAGGAAAGAGATAAGAGGAAGAAAGAGATAGGGGTTAAATCAGAAGGTTGACAGTGACCTATAATGAGTCTGGTCGATCATGAAAGGCACCACTGGTTTACTCATATCTGTGCTGGAATCACGGTGCAACAGGGACAAAAACTGTTCATGCTTAAGGGTCCACAACTTCTCCTCCTCCTCTCCACCTCCAACCCCCACAGATTATGCTAACGGGGCAGAGGAAGACCCAACAAAGACAGATGGAGAACTGGAAAAGCACAAGTACTATTCACAGTGGAGAAGAGAGAGCAGAATAGAACAGGTGTTGGCAAACATTTTCTATAAAGAGACAGGTAGGAAATATTTTATGTTCTGAGGTTCACATGTGGGTTCTGTCACAAATTTTTTATTTTTTGTATACTTTAAAAATCTAAAAACCATTTTGAGCTTGAGGGCCACACAAAAATAGGTGATAGGACAAATTTGGCTGGCAGGCCATAGTTTGCCCATCCCTGGAAAGCAGGGAAGAAAAAAACCAAGGAGCCTGAAGGCCTGGAAAGCGTTTTAGCGGAAAGGCACAAGCGAGAGATGAGAAGAGAGCTACAAGGGAAAAGGTAAAGAGATACTGGGATTTTTAAAACTACAGTTGTAGGTTGTGCGTTGGATGTCCTTGGCTAGTCTTTAAGAGTGACTGGATGGAGTTTCTTTGAAGCAAGCAAGAAAGAAGCAAGACTGGGTTGTAGGGACACCACATTTATTTGGGCTCTAATTATAGAGTCTACATCCAGACTATACAACCCTGAAGACAATGAAGGGAAGGGTGGGTAGCCATTGTCCTTGGGGACAATCAGGGAAGGATAGGGTTTGCCCTCAGGCCAATGTCTGCTTTCGTTAACTGAGACTCAAAGGCCATCTGTCTCCTTTTCTTATTGTTGCTACTGACTCCCGGCTCTGTTAGTTATGTGAACGGGAAAGGCTTCTATTGTTCATCAATTATTATAGTTCTTTCAGGTTAGTGGATCATTTCAAATTTTAATTCTCTGTATTGAAGGCCTGGAATCAGTTTCTAGGCCCATGGCCCAATAACAACAACGCTCAGAATGTAAAACGGGCTTTATGTTGTTTGATGTCACATATCCCCCATAAAAACCCTATGAAGGAAGTGCTGCTGTGGGTGAAGAGAACCGAGGTTCAAAGGATTTAAGTAACTTAGTCAAGGGCAGTGCCGTATGCTTCACCATAACACAATACAGTCTCTCACTCTTAAATCACTCGATCTCCCCAAATGATCACAAATAAATCTGCATCTCATACCTAGCCCAGCCACTTCAGCTCTCTCTACCTTGGAACATGGGTCCCTGGTCTGACTTTCCATCCCCATTTGCCAGTAAGGTTGGAGCAGCCTTCTTTGTCTGCGTCCTAAATCGGTTCCCAGGTAGTGAGTCTGGGCAGTCTTGGGAACATGACACTCTTAAAATTTGTAGTAACTGGTCCAGTGCTCCCAGCATCCGCCTTTCCTCAGCTCTGATTAAACCTCTCTCCCCAAGGGTTTCCAGGTATCCGTGTACATTATGGTCCCACTTTGATTTTTCTACAGCTGAATTTACAGCCAGAAGAGGTCTTAGAAATATCTAGTCCAACCACCTCCTCTGACACATGAGGAAGACCACATGTACAATATGAACACGTTTTTACATTTTCTTAGAGTTGACTCATCCCCCAAGGACTTTTTTTTGAAGATATATCTTTTTTTTTTTTTTTTTTTAACTGGAGACACTATTAAAATTGGCTAGAATTCAAATAAACACATCCTCCCCCACATTCTCTCTCTCCAGATCGGCTTCCTCAGAGATGGAAGACGTTACCTCCGAGACTGTTTGACACACAGGGCCTCTGTGCTTGTGCCAAAAGTCCAGCAGTGCCTGGAACTGCCACGGGGCAGCCCACCGAGGAAGAGCATTCTGAGACAGAGGGCCAGCTGCCTCATTTGGGGGGAATCTCTGGAAGACAGCCAGCAAATAGTTGTGGCTTTGTGGACCTTCTTCAGGAGTCCTGTGGGGCTGGAATCTGGCCCTCATTCGGGGAGAGAAGGCAGGGCCTGGAAAAGGGGACTAGGAGGAGGAAAGAGGAAAATGCAACCTATCTGGAAAACAATACACTTGAAATATGGAAGCCACCACTGCCACAAAGAAACTAAGGAGGACACACTCCATCTCACAAGACAGAATGGCATCCCATTTCTGTCATTTGCCTCCTCTAAGCTCCCGAAAGTTCCTAATGATGCCAGGATGGAGAGCCTCTGTTGGAGAGATGGAGCCCCCCTGGGGTGGGGTCGGGGGGACTGTTCTATCACTGAAGTCATTCGGTCTTGCCTCCCTTTTCTTCTTGGTGAGTAACTTTTTTTTTTTTTTAAAGATTTTATTTATTTATTTGACAGAGAGAGAGATCACAGTAGGTAGAGAGGCAGGCAGAGAGAGGAGAAGGGAAGGAAGCAGGCCCCCGCAGAGCAGAGAGCCCGATGCAGGACTCGATCCCAGGACCCTGAGATCATGACCTGAGCCGAAGGCAGCGGCTTAACCCACTGAGCCACCCAGGCGCCCGGTGAGTAACTTTTGAAGGAAGAGCTATGCATCTGGTAAGGACACATAACTCGTGAAAATATCATGGTTCCAGGTACCACTGGCTTCACATCAGAAAAATCTTTCTATTTATTTATTTATTTATTTATTTATTTTTAAAAGATTTTATTTATTTATTTGACACACAGAGAGAGATCACAAGTAGGCAGAGAGGCAGGCAGAGAGAGAGGAATGGAAGCAGGCTCTCTGCCGAGCAGAGAGCCCGATGCGGGGCTCAATCCCAGGACCCTGGGATCATGACCTGAGCCGAAGGTAGAGGCTTTAACCCACTGAGCCACCCAGGCGCCCCAGAAAAATCTTTCTAAGGTAAACATTTTACATTTTAAATATTATAAATGTATAAAATGTATAAATGTATAAAAAAATTATAAAAGACACAAGAATACCATCTTCATAACAAAGAAAGGCAGGGAAGTCCTCAAGTGAAAGGGAATTAATTACCCCCTTCCCCAGACTGACAGACCCTACTGACAAAGAATAACAGCCTTAGGTCCAGTGACCCCTGAGATCTTTTATTTTTCAGATTTGATTTAGTGCCTTCAGCTATAATGCATACAGACTCCAGCTTTTAATAAAATTTTGAGTTTTTAGATAGTAGGAATAAAACCCCTGTTTTGGCATATTAAGGATTTCTTCATATTTTTCCCCTGACATTACAAAATTGTCATCTTAAAAATATCAGTACCATAAAGTCCTTAGGTTTCAATGCTCATAAGGGAAAGAGAAGGTATCTAAGAAGGAGGAAGCATGATCTTTAAAAAAGTCTCCAATGCAACTACACAAATAAAGACATAACATTTGATTCTGACCTTGTCAATCTTTTTTTTTTTTTTAAGATTTTATTTATTTATTTGTCAGAGAGAGAGAGAGAGAGAGCACAAGCAGGCAGAGGCAGAGAGAGAAGCAGGCTCCCTACCAAGCAAGGAGCCTGAAGCAGGACTCGATCCCAGGACCCTGGGATCACGACCTGAGCAGAAGGCAGCACCTTAACCAACTGAGCCATCCACATGTCCCTGACCTTGTCAATCTTATATCTGATTTTTTTCTCTCTAATAAAGAAGGCTTGCAAAATAGATTATATGTATGTGTGTGTGTATGTATGTGTCACATATATATGGCATATAAGAGATATATCTTAACACTGTATTCTGGTGCTAATTTACTATTTACTTTCAACCACTCATCAGTGCCTAGCCCAGCCTCAAACAGTCACCGGGAAAATCCTACAGAGGGCCAGCTTGCCTACGTACTGGGACTAAAACAGCACAAATGTTTCATGAGCTGATCAATTGTGTAAATACTCTCAAGTCAGGGAGGAAACTTAACAAAAAGTCGGTTTGATGTCTCTCAGCACCAGGGATTTAAGTGAGAGAAAAACAGCTAATTGTAGAAGCTAGAGAATAGTACCTATGAGGAAAGCTGAAAGAAACAAGTTACTGAGCCTGGAAAAGACACAGATGAAGAATATTCTTTTTTGCTTTTTAAATTTTATTTATTTATTTGACAGAGAGGGACACAGCGAGACAGAGAACACAAGCAGAGGGAGTAGGAGAGGGAGAAGCAGGCCTCCCGCCAAGCAGGGAGTCTGATGTGGGACTAGATCCCAGGACCCTGGGATCATGGCCCGAGCCGAAGGTAGACGCCTAACGACTGAGCCACCCAGGCGCCTCACAGCTGAAGAATATTCTAATAAAGGTCTTCCTACATCAGTGAAAGGCAGAGAAGGTGGCTGAGACCAGGAAGAAAGAATGAGAGTAAAATGAAACATATACATACATGTCTATACATATACACGCACACATAGATAGATAGATATAGATACTATATATAGTAATGTCAGGGATTCAAAACCCTAACTGGGAACTGAGAAAGAGCTGCTTCCTCCCTCCCTCCCCACCTCCCTTCTTTCCACAGCAGGCACTGGGTTTGTACTGTCACCGAGATACCAGCTCTGGGTGTTGCCTCAGCAGAGGCCAGGCACCCACCTGGCACCCAGGCACCCACCTTCCCATGATGATTTCTGCAGACCTTTATCTAAAGACAGAGGGACAAATTGGGAGTTAGCGTATTTAAGATTCTTCTTTTTGACGGAAGCAGGGCAGGGTAGAGTGAACCAGGAAAAGAGCAGTCTTCAGAGTGGGAACAGTCATGGAGTAAGCTCTGAGGCCAAACTGCCCCTGTGTTATAGGTGCTAAGCCCCAGGACAGGCTCTGTCTGGATTTGGGAGATGGAGGAAGACAAAAACCAGCCACGTGCTTCCTTCTTTGGTTGCATTTGTCTGAACAGATCCCAGCAGGATCCACAAAGCGCAACAAATAAATGATGATATTAAAATACATGTATTCCCAGATTTGGAACTTTTTAAAATTTATACTCCTGCATGGGGGCAGGAGGGAAAGAACACCTTTGTTTGGATGGGGAGCCCTGGGTGGTCTCACAGGTAGGTGGAGAATATGGCTGCATTTGGAGTATGACTTATTTTATTATAAAAATTTTACTTTTTCCTTTATAAAAGGAACACATGCTCATTATGTACAATTTGAGGAATGCACTGCCAATATTTTAGTGAATTTGTTTAAGATAGGAGTTTATGAACATTAGAAGGATCTCTCCCTGTATATACTCTCCCTCAAGTCCCCAGGAACGAAATTCTTTCATTGGACTCTTTCCTTGAGTTAGAGTAAAAGTTCAGAGTAAGAATCAAATATTGGGGGGAAGAAATAACACTAAATGTTACCTTGTTTTAAATACCCTACCTTGAATTAGTTTGTTAATTTAAGCCTAGAGAAAAGCCTCTAGGACCCTGAGAGGCCTCAGAGGGGCTTAGGCTCCTGAAGGGTCTCTGGGAGGAAGGAAGGAGCTCCATGCTGCCGTGGGGTCAGCTGCAGGCCTGGCCTGTTGTGGACAGTTCTGGCAAATACAACAAATAGTCTTTGACGGACATGGTGTCCCAGACCCCGCAGCATCTTGAACAGAGACCTGTGCAAACCACGGGAGATAAAGCACTCTGGCTAGCACCATTTGCTTATCAGACCCTTAGGGGACCAAGCACACTTTTGAAGCCACTTAACAGATGTTCTCACAGCATATGCTACATTAAGAAATGCTTGTAAGGTAGTTCAGAATTTCCACTACTCTCTCTAAAGATGATTTTGCAATTCTCTTCATAAGCATTTTGAAACACATTCACCTTATACTGACGCTTCCATAGTACACGGGTACACATATGCCCGAGGAAATGGCCTCGAGAGGGAGCATTTCTGCAATGCACCATCAGCATCTTTGGGAAAGTCTATAGAACACAAATTCCTCAATAGGTTTACAAAGACATAACTTTCTATTCCAGAAAAGGGCAGTTAATCTCCCTGGGAGATCTCCACACTTAAATAATACTTCTTACTATCAAAATGTATTTTTTTAATTTAATTTCTTTTCAGGGTTCCACAATTCATTGTTTATGTACCACACCCAGTACTCCATGCAATATGTGCCCTCCTTAATACCCACCGCCAGCCTCACCCAAGCCCTCCACCCCTGCCCCTCCAAAACCCTCAACTTGTTTCTCAGAGTCCACAGTCTCTCATGGTTTGTCTCCCCCTCTGATTTCCCCCAACTCACTTCTCCGCTCCATCTCCCAATAACCTCCATGTTATTCCTTATGCTCCAAAAATAAGTGAAACCAAATGATAATTTACTCTCTGCTTGACTTATTTCACTCAGCACAATCTCTTCGAGTCCTGTCCATGTTGATACAAAAGTTGGGTATTCATCCTTTCTGATGGAGGCATAATACTCCATTGTATATATGGACCATATCTTCTTTATCCATCTGTCTGTTGAAGGGCATCTTGGGTCTTTCCATAGTTTGGTGAATGTGGCCATTGCTGCTATAAACATTGGGGTACAGATGGCCCTTCTTTTCCCTACATCTGTATCTTTGGGGTAAATACCCAGTCGTGCAACTGCAAGGTCATAGGGTAGCTCTACTTTTAATTTTCTGAGGAATCGCCACACTGTTATCCAAAGTGGCTGCACCAACTTGCATTCCCACCAACAGTGTAAGAGGGTTCCCCTTTCTCCATATCTTTTCCAACACTTGTTGTTTGCTGTCCTGTTGATTTTGGCTATTCTAACTGGTCTAAGATGTATCTCAATGTGGTTTTGATTTGAATCTCACTGATGGCTAATGATGATGAACATTTTTCCAGGTGTCTGTTAGCCATTTGTATGTCTTTTTTGGAGAAGTGTCTGTTCATGTCTTCTGCTCATTTTTTGATGTGAGTATCTGTTTTGTGTGTGTTGAGTTTGAGGAGTTCTTTACAGATCTTGGAATATCAGCCCTTTGATCCTCTCTGCTTTTTTTATTCTCAAGCGTCTTTCCTTTTCCACAATTGTACATTCCTCTTTCCTACCTATGACAGAGGCCAGCACATGCCACCACTGTTTGGCCCCTTTAAGTGGAATTCAGGAAGTTAAATAAGAATTCCTACCTGGTGGCATTCTTCCGACCCCACCTGATGCCCTTTCACCTCTTCTTCAAACCCCTGAAAGGAAACCAAACTGTCTGTGGAGGGCTTTGAGGGGGGTTGGGGGGTATGTTAGAGAGAGGTAATATGCCTTTATTATACTTTATTACAATAACAACAGCTAACACTTACAAAGCAAACACTGCTCTCCATGCTTTATGTTTCTGTAAAGCTCCACACTTAAATAATACTTTTTCAGCTGCATACTTCATAGCAGTGTTCCATGTCCAAACCCTGTCATTTATATGACCTGCATAAAGTAAGTTAGAGGAGAACCTCTTCCCAGCTCTATATTTGCAAGTAAATAAACACGTACAGAAATAGATACAGAAATAGATCTCAAAATGTTAAAAGAGAAAGGGCTATAGGTAGAGAAAAATAACACCAAGGAAAATGTTTAAAATACCTTGACTGAGGTTGTATTTCTTTATATGTAGACCCTCTGTGGGGGCCTTCCTTCTCTCTGTACTATAACAAAAGGCCTTAAGGTAAAAACAAGAGATTCTTCAGGGAAGATGAAAAAAGAGTAACAATTCAACAACTAACTTTTAAAATTCAATTTATAATTTGCCCAGAACACTTACTTATATTTTCTTACCGGTCACCATGACAACCCTGGGAGGCAGGTATTGCTTATATAATGCCCATTTTACAGATTATGAAAATTGAGGCTTGTACCCGTCAAATCATTTGCTCAAGCTATACGGCAAGTATTTCGGGCATCTGCTGCTGTGTAACAAACTACCTCAAAATTTGGTGGCTTAAAAAAACAGTTTATAAGTATTCCTGATTTTGTAGGTCAACCAGGATGGCTGGGCAGTTCTTCTGGTCCACAAAATATTAACCGGAAAGTTGGCTGAGGCTGGACCAATGAGATGGCCTCATTCTCCTGGTTAGCCATCAGCGAAGCACCTCAGTTCTCCTCTACTTGGCCTCTCAGCCTCCAAGACCTCACTTCTCATGGTCACTCCAGTAGGACAGCCCAGACTTTTCTCTACATGGCAGGACTTCCAGGAGGGCAAAAATGGAAACTGCCAGGTCTCTTAAGGGTAGGCGTGGAAGTCACACAGAATCACTACCACTGTTTTCTGGTCAAAGCCAGCCACGGCCAGCCAGATTCAAGGGGAAGGGAACAGAGGCTGTTGGTGGAGAAGTTTCATGCATGCACAGGAATGGGAAGAATTGTGGGCAGCTATATTTGCAGACAACGTGCTGGACTATGAGGAGCATAGGTAGGACCCAGAAAGATCAGTTGGAATGCCATTATGTTCAAGTCTAGGCTTATGGTTTCATCATAGACACAGACACAGGGCAGGGGCAGGGTTGTAGCCCCCCACCTGCTCTCGGGGGGGCACTGGCATCATTGCAACTGTACCTTTATGTGTCATTTATTTACAAGACAGCGATGAAACGGGGCCCAGCATAACTGTTGATTGATTTGACTGAATCTGCCTAATGCCGCTGTTCTCAGAAAGGACTTCAAGGGGTGCCTGGGTGGCTCAGTGGGTTAAGCCTCTGCCTTCAGCTCAGGTCATGATCTCAGGGTCCTGGGATCGAGCCCTGCATTGGACTCTATCCTTGGCAGGGAGCATGCTTCCCCCCACCCTCTGCCTGACTCTCTGCCTACTTGTACTCTCCCTCTCTCTGTCAAATAAATAAAATCTTAAAAAAAAAAAAAAGAAAGGACTTCAAGAGGAAGGTGTGAGGTGACAAACAAGTAGCGAAACAATGGCTATTTGCTGCTGAATGGAAATGGCAAAGAGCCACTTGGCAGCAGAACTCACAGGAAGAAGGCTGTCTAGGTGACTGACGCACAGCGTTACTGAGTTTTCCAGCTTGAAGGCAAATTTAGTGGTCATCCCATCAAACCCTCTCCTTTGACAGACACATTGTCATGGCTGAGATTCTTTTAGGCATGACACTCCTCCAGTACCTAACTCACCTAAGACACCCGCTCGTCCCAGGCCCAGCCTGTACACGCACGTGTGCTCACAGATAGACGCTCATACAGTTCTGTCATTAAAGATGCTATTGAGGGGTGCCTGGTCGTTAGTGGCGGCCTTCAGCTCAGGTCAAGATCCCAGGGTTGCCTCTCAGCCTACTTGTGATCTATCTCTCAAATAAATTAATAAATAAAATCTTAAAAAAAGGGGGGGTGCCTGGGTGGCTCAGTGGGTTAAGCCGCTGCCTTCGGCTCAGGTCATGATCTCAGGGTCCTGGGATCGAGCCCCACATCGGGCCCTCTGCTCAGCAGAGAGCCTGCTTCCCCCTCTCTCTCTACCTGCCTCTCTGCCTACTTGTGATCTCTCTCTCTCAAATAAATTAATAAATAAAATCTTAAAAAAAAAAAAAAAAGATCCCAGGGTCCTGGGATCGAGCCCTGCGTTGGGCTCCCACTCTGCAGGAAGCCTACTTCTCCCTTTTCCTCTGCCTGATGCTCCCCCTGCTTGTGCTCAATCTCTCTCTCTCTCTCTTTCTCTGTCAACAAGTAAATAAAAATCTTTAAAAAATAAAAAAAAATAAAAATGCTATCAAACAGCTATTTTAAGTAAGTGAAAATTAAAGTTGACACTTTTTCTGTTGGATTTTCGCAATTCTTTTGAAGTCCCCGGAGCCACCCTGGAGTGGCACCGTCTGCTGTGATGGCCCACGCGCTTCCCAAGCTGTCACCAGGCGCGGCTGTGTTCTCCTGCCGCCTCAGCCCAGGACAGGCACCACGACGCCCGCTCTGGGTTCACGCTCTCACAAAAAGTATTTTCCTCCTGTGTGAAAGCAAACCTGGTTTATAAGGGACTTCACAGCTGCCTTCCAGGTGTTTTATGTGTCTCCACAGCTCAAGCAGACGGGACAAGAAAGTCACAAAAGAAAAGATCTCTGGGGAGGGAGTGGTGCAGGGACTAATTTAAGAATTATTAAAGTAATAAATATGAAATGAATTTTTTTTAAAGAACCTCCTCAAAACCTGTTCCTATTCCTCCTTATTTGAAAAGGATTGCTTTGTTTGCTTCTGTTTTCATATAATTCAGTAGATTTTGTAGCAGAATCCAGGGACCGAAGCAGATGGCTGGTGGCGGTTTCCTTGATAAAGTGTCACTCTTCTAGTTAAATGTCAGTCATAATAAAACCCCAAGAAAGACTAATGGAACGAAATATTTTACATTGTTTTAACTACGTCAACTGACTTCAAAGGGAGAATCATCAACAAAAAATTACAAGAAGAACCTATAAATTCAAAAGATGCTCAATCCATCATCTTCATTAACTGGAAGTACTGAAATGTGCTTTATGAGAAGGACAGGCACAGTGTTACACAGAATATACTAAAAATGTGAATCTGGGAGTGGAAATACTATGCACAGACACACACGGATTCGAACGCTAAATGATACTGAGTAAATGGGAACTGACTGAAATGAACTACCTCTTGAGGACGTACACATATACCCGCTCAGTATTTCATGCTCCCTACTTCCCCCCTTGTTTGCCTCCTGTCTCCATGCTGCCACAGCTGCCGTCCTACCCGACTTCTTGCAGGGCCCTCCCCAGCCCCCCAAGTGCCCACCTCCCACCTGTAAAGCAATGCAATCTGACTCCCTCGTATTCTTTATCCTCTGCTTCGAAAAGCCTTCTTGGTGCCCAGCACTTGGCTCCGCTGATGTCGCATGCCGACAGGCTCCAGGTCCCTCCGCGACAAGCCAGTCTGCAAGGCCATCTGTGTTCCCGCCTGGCTTTCCTCATCCGGCATGTCTGCCCTTCACTGAACCAGGGCTCCCCAAGGACAGAGGTGGCATCTTTTATCCTGCCTCCCCCCCCCCCCTACCACCACGCTCCACCCACACTCGGCACAGGGTAAGAATTCAGAAAATATTATTTAGTGAATAAGGTCATCTATCGGGGGTCTGTTACAACCCACATAATTTATATGATAGGCACTTGCAGTAAATTTCCACATAGAATCCTCAAGGCAGCCCTCTGCAGCGGAGAGTACAGATCTGAAGGCTGTTTTCCAAGTTTCTTAGGGTTAGATATTCTTAAGGTTTGAATCTCAGAATTTTTTGAACTTCAGAAAGGCAGTATGTGGTACTGAAGAGTATATATAGTTGCCCCCCAAAAGATTTGGGCAGCACTGATAGTGACACATATATATATACATGTATAATCACACACATATAATCATACACTTATAATCACCAATAACAAAACCACCAGCTACACATATGAACAATCACACTAAGTGATATAAATAGACTCTAACTAGACTCTGGTACGTCCAGGGTCAAGTTTTGCTTCCTAGTGCGTTTGCAGCAACCTTATGAAAAGGCTGTCAGTTGTAGAGCTTTTTGGATTGCAGAAATACTAACAAAGGAATACGGAGCTGCGAAGGGGTTCCTACATATTTTAGAAATGAAGTCAAGGGCACAGACGGGTTAAGTAACTTACACAGCTAATAAACTAGAATGCCTGACTCCAGAACTCTACCCTTAAAAATTTGTAAAAAGGTTAAAGGATGTAGTATTTGGTGCACACAAAATAATATAGGTGACATATGTAAATTAATGCCTAATAACTAAATAATAAAATAAAAATTAACCTGCTTCCCAACTTACAAGGATGAATCCTGATCCTAACCGCTGTGTCCCTGGGGCACGACACCCCAGGGCAGGGTAAGGCTGAGTGATTTACGGCTGTTACACATTTATGGCTGAATTTTCATGGTTTTGAATGTCAGTTCCTGGGTGAGACCCAGAAGATCGCAGCAGGGGAGATTAAGTGCTTTTTATCATCTCAAGAGACCTGTGGGGGTGGTGAGGGGGACGACAACGTCATTCTGCTTCCAAGATGTAAAAATGATGCAATTTGAGGTATAAATGAATGAGGGCTCTTCTACAAGGCAGCACAGGTAAAAATCTAACGGTTTGTGAGACCAGAACAGGCTGACGTGTACTACTTGTGTAGGCCGGTGTAAGGGCAAATAGGGCTATTATTCCTCTGAGCTGCTGGGCCAGTTAGAAGGAACTAGAATTAGAGAAGAAGTCTCCAGGGGTTACGCACAGAGAGTGCCCCAGGCCCTGACGGGCAAGGACCTGGGGTGGTTATCCACAGACAAACCCAAAGTGGCTGGCTTGTTTACTAAGATCTCACTCTCAGGGGCCTGTGCACAGGAATTGACCAGAGGAATCTTCAACTCACCTACATCATAAAAGGTTAAAAGAAAGGGTGTTCACCTCAGCAAAGTAGAACTGACTTTGCGGGAAAGTTAACTGATTAATGACGGACCCTGATCCTGAAAACAGACCTCCCTAATTTGTCAGATACCAGCCTTTCCCAGATAGCTTGTTCAAGAAGATTCGGGCAAGCCGAGAGGTCCAGGACCAGGGCTGAGGGGTGCGTGTGTGCACGTGTGTATATGTGTGCATAAATGAAGATTCCAGAAAAAGAAATCTTTTGAAAAAAAAAATTAGAATATTGTGTTCCCAGAATCTTATTTGACCAATGAACACTATTTTCTTCTCTGACTGGTGGGGAGGATTTTGAAGCAGCTTTTGGAGCAGAAGTATCTGGTCATCATGGGGTACCTTAGAAACCCATGTTGCTGTGGACCATTCAACTTTAGCCATGCAAGACCATCACTAATCTGAAAGTTAAAAGGCAGACACGCTTTAAACACAACTCGAGGGCTCAGACATCTATTCCAAGAAGAGTCTCGGAACCACTACGGGAAACACACACACACACACAAGTGCACATACACCTTGACTCAAATCTGTGGGTACAGATAAAGAAAAAGGGACTGTGCATACTAGGGCAGGGAACTGGGTTGTCCACGTGCTCTGTTCATGTGGTATTCAGGAAAGCTGAGAAAAAGGGAAAGTAACCAAATCTGGAGAGACTAAGCAGGTTATGTAAGCGTCCCTTGCATGAAAACAGATGCAGTGTTTATACTTCAATGATTAAAAAAAAAAAAAGTTAAAGGGGAGGGCACCTGGGTCAGTCAGTCAGTTGAGCAGCCGACTCTTAGTTTTTGCTCAGGTCATGGTCTCAGGGTCCTGGGATCGAGCCCTGTGTAGGGCTCCATATTCAGCCGGGGGTTTGCTTCAGGATTATTTGCACCCCCAACCCCCATGCACACTCATGCATTTTCTCTCTCTCAAATAGATAAATTTTTAAAAGTGAGAAAGAAAGAAAAAAAAAGAAACTTCCCAAGTGTCTGTAACTGAAGTTATTTCTAGCCTTTTATCATTGCCACAGGTGGATTTGGGGAATACCTTAAATGAAGGGAACCCTTTTTCCAACGGAAATTCTAACAGTCTGGAGGAAGGTAAGAGGGTCGAGACCGAGGCCTTGGACACATCCTCTGAGGCACCTTGTCAGTTGGTTACCCCAATGGAAGAACCACAGGAACCCTCTAGTTGGATGTGCCTGTTTTTTATTTAACTAATATTTGCATTGCTATGTCTTTCCCTGTGCATTTTCTCATCAGCATTCTTTCCTCTTTTCCTCCTCTTTGCCCTGAAACACATAAGGCACATGCTGCATCAGTGGCTCACCCCCAGCTGATGGGAGAACGAACTTCCAGCAATAAGGATAATGGCTTCACCCCATTAAAAGCGGCAGGAGGACTGTGGGAGCCTGCACACTGTTCCAGACGCCCCTAACAGCCTCACGCTCTACATCGTATGCAATGTGCCCGCAGAGCTGCAAAAGACAGGAGCGTTTTTAAGCCCCTGCTTCTTCTTAATGCAGCCCGTCATGTCTAAGAAGACAGAGCTGCTGCTTTACATTTGGCGGCGGCAACTCCAAGGATGGCCTGCGGCCCTGCAGCATCTGCAACAGCTGGGAGCCCGTGAGAAATGCCAAGGGGCACATGGGTGGCTCAGTGGGTGAAGTGGCCCACTCCTGATCTCAGCTCAGGTCTTGATCTCAGGGTCACGGATTCAAGCTGTGCTCCATTCTGGGAGTGGAGGAAGAGAGGAAGGGAAGGGGAGAGAAAGGCTGAATCTCAGATCCCACAGCAGAACTGCGGAGTCAGAGTCTGCCGTTTAATAATATCCCCAAATGATTTCTATGCACACTGAAATTTAAGAAGTACTGGAACTTTACCACATGTATTCTATTTTAGAAACACAGTAATTACTGTAAGCCAAGCAATCCTAAAACTCACCCACTCTTTCAAATAGTAACTCAGTTCCCATTCTGAACAACCCCATTTATAATAATAACCTGGATAGGTACTATTTTACCCTCATTGTACAGATCACGAAACCTATGGATGAAAGTGTTAAGTACTTGCCTAAGGTCTCAGAGCTTGTATATGGTGGAGTGGAGATAAGAAATCCAGAATCCGGGGTGGAAGGGGGCGCCTGGGTGGCTCAGTTGGTTAAGCAACTGTCTTCGGCTCAGGTCATGATCCTGGAGTCCTGGGATCAAGTCCCACATCTGGCTCTCTGCTTGGTGGGAAGTTTGCTTCTCCCTCTGATCTCTCCCTTCTCATGCTCTCATTCTCTCTCTCTCTCAAATAAATAAATATTTAAAAAAAAAAAAAAAAGAAAAAAAAGAAGAACTCCAGAATCCATTCTGCATGTCATGATTCTATACTGCCTGACTCTTGGAGACATAAAAGAAATAATTAGAACAGATATTAAAGGCTGGACACTTCGCATCAGAAAAAAATACCCACAGGTGTAACAGCAACTATCCTGGAAGCTACAGATTACAGTAGAATCCCAGAGAGATCCTTTGCTCCAAAAGGATTCTTTTTAAAAATTTTTTATTTATTTATTTTTTATTTTTTTAAAGATTTTATTTATTTATTTGACAGACAGAGATCACAAGTAGGCAGAGAGGCAGGCAGAGGCGGAGGGGGAAGCCCGCTCCCCACCAAGCAGAGAGCCTGATTCGGGGCTTGATCCCAGGACCCTGGGATCATGACCTGAGCCTAAGGCAGAGGCTTTAACCCACTGAGCCACCCAAGTGCCCCTGGATTCTTTTTTTTTTTTTTAACTTTAAGATTTTATTTATTTATTTGAAAGAGAGAGAATGAGAGCGTATGAGGGGGGGAGGGTCAGAGGAAGAAGCAGACACTCTGGAGGGCAGGAAGCCCAACGCAGGACTCGATCCTGGGACTCCAAGATCATGACCTGAGCCGAAGGCAGTAGCTTAACCCACTGAGCCACCCAGGCGTCCCCAAAAGGATTCTTAATTCAGCAAGGGCTGCAAGAAGCAAAGCTTCTTTCCATCAGATGATCAGGCATCCAAGATAAGCAGGAGTGAGAGCTTATTAAATAGAGGGCCTATAACTAAATAAACAAAAATGATTATACTTTGCTGATACATTTAAAAATGTTTTCCGTCATGAAGGTCAGTCTGCATAGTAAAGTAAAAAGTTGAACCTACATGCATGGAAACCTTCCCCTGTTAATGTCCACACAGGCATTAGAAACTGAGAGATGTAAACAAGTTTTAAAAATGGGTACTTTTCGGGAGCCTGGGTGGCTCAGTGGGTTAAAGCCTCTGCCTTCAGCTCAGGTCATGATCCCAGGGTCCTCGGATCAAGCCCCACTTTGGGCTCTCTGCTCAGCAGGGAGCCTGCTTCCTCCTCTCTCTCTGCCTGCCTCTCTGTCTACTTGTGATCTCTGTCTGTCAAATAAATAAATAAAATCTTAAAAAAAATGGGTACTTTTCTTGTTGGACTTGTCCAAGTCAGGTCAAAATACTTTAAAAACTAGTTGCAGACCCACCATAGAGCTGGGCCCCTGGCCTTCTGGAACTGTCCATACGGTGATTTGACTTCAGCTGACCCAGCCATTCACCACTTTCTACTTTTGGGTCTTGCCTCCTTTTAAAACACCTCACAGCTCTGATTTCAAATTTGGGCACAGACTTGGGTTTTCCTGGCTGCCTGTTTCACAATCTCCAGGACAGTGGTCAGCAGAACCAGCAGAAAAAGCACCTCAGGCTGCACTCATTTCCCAAAGCCTCCGGAAAGTGGATATTACCGAAGTCAAAACAACACCTTTAATATATTTGGAAGTACCATTAACAGTGTTGGATAGCTATTAGCATAGAATCTTTGCATTTACTCAACCCTGAGTCCAGGTGGTATGCACAAAGGATAAAGGGCAGTTATATCAGATCTTCTCCAACAACTCTAGAAAAACCTAGAAACTTCTCAAAAAGGGCACTTTTTATGTTTATGGAAATAAATTGCTTATGCAAATAAAAATAAATGTACTGGTGTGCCAGTTATGCAAAAAGGCACCTTTTGGTTTCATTCTAAGCAAAAAGGACTGCATTGATCCTTTCCATAAATATTTACTGAATTCCTACAATGCGCCAGGTTACTGAGCTAGGACTGAGCATTCAGTGGTGAACAAAAACAGACACAGTCCCTGTTCTCATGGAGCTCGGGTTGAGGCGGGTCAGAAAGACGTTAATCAAGAATTCCCACAAATAAACATATCATTACAAGCTGACATAAGTGCTCTGAAGGCAAGGAGGATGAGAGGGCCAAGGAGGCCTGAGCGCACAAGCTCAGGACTAGCTGGACGTAACCAGCTGCGTGAGACTCAAAAAGGAATTGAGAGCAGAATGCATGGGAGAAACTGACATTCAAAGGCTAGAGGGGCGCTTGACTGGCTCAGTCAAGAGAACACAGGGACTCTTGATCTTGATCTCCAGGTGGTGAATTTGAGCCCCATGCTGGGTGTAGAGATTACTTAAATAAATTAAAAAAAAAAAAAAAAAGACTAGAGAGTGTTTGGGGAGACAGAAAGAGCTGAGGCAGGAGAGGAAGGAGGGGGTGGAACCATGCAGGGCCTTTGTTGGCCAAGTTGAGGTTTTTGCCTCACTTGGAGGGACTTAAGCAGGGGCTATATGAGAGATTGGCATTTCAAAAAGACCTCTAGGGATATAGTGTGGAGACTGGATTGGAGGAGGGCCTAAGGAAACACAAGAAGTCAGCCAGGAGTATTTCAGTTCTCAAAGCTTAGAGAGAATTAGGGCGGGAGTAATAAAGATGGAAAAATGATAGGACTTGGTGATGAAATGAATATGGGAGGTGATGAGGGTGTCAAGACTGATGCCACCAAGGTTTCTCCTGGTTTGTGTATGTGGGTGCACAGTGGTCACATTCACTGAGATGGCAAAACCAGAAGATTAGAATCTGAGGTGAGAGTTCATGGGTCCAGTATCGGACCTGTGGAGTTATCTGGTGGGAGATGATAGATAGGCACTTGAGTTCCTTTGTTATGCAGGTCCGAGGCTCCAAAGAGAAGTCTAAGCTGGACATTTACTGGGGGCACCACTGGCATCTACAAAGAAAAGCGAAGCTGAAACAGGAGAGACGAGACATAAACGCCCAGAGAGGAATGGAAAAGGTGAGGCCTTGAGAAATCCTGGCCCTCAATAGCCAGGGAGAAGAGCTGAGCCTACAGATGAGATAGAAAAGGAGGAGGCCCAGAGGTGGGGGAAAAGCAAGGAGGCTGTGGGTCATGGAAGCCAGGACATGACGGTGCTTCAAGAGGCCAACAATGGACAACACAACCCACCCCTGAGAGGGGATACACGGCAAGGACTGGAATACCCATTTTACTTACTGACAAGAAGGTCACTAGCAGACTTAGCACTATTTCCATGGAGTGATCGTACAGATCAGTGAGGGGGACAGAGGCAAGAACTGAATGGGCCGAGAAGTTTATGAGAAGTAAGGACACAGAGGAAGTACAATTTTCCAGAATGAAGCAGGAAACTCTCACTCAGACTAACACCCAAAGGCCTTACAATAATCTACAAGGTCATAGATCCTCATTCCAGCCACACTGACCTCCTTATTCTTTGAATTCACCAGTGTCCACCTGGTGGCTTTCGTATTTGTTGTTCCTTCAATTAGGAACCTTATTCCTCCTCATAAATAAATGACTGTTCCCTAATTCTTCAGGACTTCGCTCAGAAATTATTTTCTCAGTGAAGTCTCCCCTAACTATGTATTTAATGCTAAAGTTAACCTCTCACACTTCTCTACTATTTGGTATTTCTCACTATCTGACAGGCCATATTTTGTTTTTGTGTTTACTATTTACCTCAGTCCCCCACCCCTCACAGAAAGAATGTAAATTTCTTGGGGGCAGAGAATTTGGTCTATGTTGTTCACCTTTATATTCTCAGTGCATATAAGAGTGTATATCACATAGTAAGCACTCAATAAATATGTGTTGAATAAATAAAATATTTGAATGGATTAAAAAAAGCCTAAATATATATACCATCAATTATCAACTAGAAAAAAATTTCTTAAAAGCTCCATATATAGTAAAAAAATTTGGAGGGAAAGATAGAAACAAAACAAAAGATAAGGCATAAGTACAAGAAAAACCACTGAGTGACATTTGAAAATAACTTGAGTAAATATAGACACATTAATTCTTTTTATGAAACAATTGGCTTTTAGAGATATCAACTCTTTCTAAATTAATACAGAAATATATCACAATTCCAGTTAAAGTTCCATGGAATTTCTAAAATTCTCCTGGGAGGAAAAAATGTCTGAAAATAGCCAAGATGACTTTTTTTGCAGCGGTGGGCAGAGTGCTGAGGAGAGATGATGAAGGGAGGTAATTCATATGAAATATTGAATAATATTATAAAGTAACAATATTAATACAAGAACGTGGAGATCAATAAAAGGAAATGTAAGATCCATAATCAGATGCAAATATATATTTTTAAAGTCAATACACAATAAAATGTGTACTTTCAAATCAATAGGGAAAGGATAGATTCATTAAATGAGATTAGGACAATTTATTAACCATTTAGGGGAAAAATGATGTTTACTGTTATGTAAATTATATGCACATAAATTTAAAGGGCTTAGACATTTTATTTATTTTTTAAAATATTTTATTTATTTATTTGACAGAGAGAGAGAGAGAGAGAGCACAAGTAGGCAGAGAGGCAGGCAGAGAGAGGGGGAAGCAGGCTCCCCACCGAGCAGAGAGCCTGGTATGGGGCTTGATGCCAGGACCCTCAGATCATGACCTGAGCTGAAGGCAGAGACTTTAACTCACTGAGCCACAGTTAAACTCTTGGGTTAAGTCCCAAGGGCTTAGACATTTTAATTATAAAATGAACCCATAAGATAGCTGTAAGAAAATAATATCAATGTGTATCTCCTGAGTTCATTAGAGCCTTAACATGCACAAAAGTAAAAGAAGAAAGTGACAGATTTGGCTCCACAAAAATTTAAAACTTGTATTTTATACAACATAACACAAATTTTAAAAAGAAAATAAAAACTGGGAGAAAACATTTGCAACCTGACAAAAGATTAATGTCCCCAACATAAAAAGACTTCTTTATAAGTCAAAAAGAAAAACAAATTACCTAATAGAAAAGATGAGCACAGAGAAAATTCAAAAGTTAGAAATACAGATAGTCAATAAAGAAATGGAAGACATGTCCGAACTCACTAAGATTCAAATAATTGTTAAAATTAGTCATTTTACACCATCATTCAGATGTCAGATTGATGAAGATTAAAAAAGGTAGCAAAGGGGCGCTTGGGTCGTACAGCTGGACGGGCATCTGGGCTCAGGTCATGTTCTCTGGGTGATAAGACTGAGCGCCATGTTGGGCTCTGCGCTCAGCACGGAGCCTGCTCAGGACTCTCTCTCCCTCTGGCCTGCCCTCCCCTCACTAGCCAGGTGCACAGGCACGTACACACACACTCTCTCTCTCTTCCTCTCCCCGCCTCTAAAATAAATAAATAAATCTTTTTTGTTTTTTTTTTAAAGAGTAATAACACTTAATGTTACTAAATATGTGAGGAAGCAGGCAATTTTATAGACTGCTGATGGCAAAGTAAATTCTGGAAGGCAATTAATAGTAGATTAACCCAGATATTAACGAAAGGGTTTATTAGTTTGCTAGGGCTGCCATAACAAAGTACCACAGACTGGGTGGTTTAAACAACAGAAATTTGTTGTTGCCCTCACAGTTCTGGGGGCTGGAAGTCCAGTTCAAGTGTCAGCAGGCCGGTTTCATTCTGAGGGCTCTCTCTTCGGCTTGTAGATGGCCATATTCTCCCTGTGTCCTCACATCAGCTTCCTCTGTGCACGGATCTATGTCCTAATCACTTCTCAGAAGGACACTAGTCATACTGGAGTAGGGTCTACCCTAAAGCCTCATTTAAACCTTATTTACCTCTTAAAAGAGGCTATTTCCAAATATAGCCGCAGCCTGAGGTACTGGAATTAGGACTTCAACACATGAATGGGGTGGGAGGCGCACAATTCAGCCCATAGCAGAAGGAGTTTTCAAAGATGTATACATAAGAATATTTACCACAACACTGTTTATAAAAGAAAGTGTGATGGGCAGACTTCTAAATAGCTCCACATGATCCCTGCCTCCTGGTTGTCACACCCTTGTGTAGCCCCCCCCAACCTTGAATGTCAGCCGGACCAAGTGACTTGCTTCTGAAGAACAGAGTATGGCCCAAGTGATGGGACATCACATCTGAGATCAGGTTACAAAAGACTGATTTCTGTCTCATTGGCACTGTTCCTCTGGATTCTGGTAAAGAGGAACACTTGGTAAGAAATACAGTAAGGGTGGCCTCTGGTCAACAGTGAGTAAGAGACTGAGGCCCTCATCCAACAGCCCTCGAGGAACTGAATCCTGTTGGCAACTACTGCACGAGCTTGGAAATGAATCCTGCCCAGTTGAAGATGAGTCTGGCCTTAGCTGATACCTTGACGGTTGCTTCCTGAGAGTCCCTAAAACGAAGGGCCCAACTAAGCTGTGCCTGGAGTCAAAACCCATGGCACTGAGACAATAAATATGTGTTGTTTTTTAAGGCACTGAGTTTTGGGAGAAGCAACAAATAACTAAGACAGAAAGTAAAATTAAATTTCTATGGAGAGGGGCGCCTGGGTGGCTCAGTGGGTTAAAGACTCTGCCTTTGGCTCGGGTCATGATCTCAGGGTTCTGGGATCAAGCCCCACATTGGGCTCTCTGCTCAGCAGGGAGCCTGCTTCCTGCCTGCCTCTCTGCCTACTTGTGATCTCTCTCTGTGTCAAATAAAAAATTAAAAAAAAATTTCTATGGAGAGGTAACTAGTATAATATATCATGTTTTGTACACACAAAACCATGGAATTAATCTTAAACGGTGATACAAGATCTATATTTACATGGAAAGTCTATACGATATAGTTTGTGGAAAAAGCAGATTACAAAAACAGCATGCATAGTAAAATCCCATTTTACTAGAACACATGAGTGTTCTAGGATGTTTTGGCAAATAAGTAAACAAAACAAAACAAAACAAAACTCAGGACGCCTGGGTGGCTCAGTTGGTTGGACGACTGCCTTCGGCAGTCATGATCCCAGAGTCATGATCATGATCCCGGAGTCCCGGGATCGAGTCCCACATCGGGCTCTCAGCTGCATGGGGAGTCTGCTTCTCCCTCTGGCCTTCTCCTCGCTCATTCTCTCTCTCACTGTCTCTCTCTCTCAAATAAATAAATAAAATCTTTAAAACAAACAAACAAACAAAAAAAAAAACAAAACAAAACTCAAGCCGTCTTTAATAAGGAAATGTATTGGCTTTTACAGGACGAAGTTTAGAGGCAGGGTGGGTTTCCATGGTTCTATCAGTATCGTCAAGGCTCTAGCTTTCTCCATGCTGTTCTCTCCCTTCAGTGTGTGGTCTTCGTCCTAGTATTAATTTCCCTTTGGATCTGTGGGTGGCTGCTACAGACAAGCGAGGGCACTTGTATCCTCTTCAGGTCCATGACCCACTTGGAAGGGAGAAGGAGTTGCTTCCAGAAACTCTACCAGAAGAATGTGGAAAACTTGCCCAGAAATCTCCTGCAAACTTTTTCTAGAGACTCATTAGTCCAAGTTGCCTCAGAAGCCCATTCCTAACCTGACTGTTGCTAAGAGGCTGGGATGACCTTAGATCAATCGGGCTTCCCCTTATATTTGGAAGTGGGACCCGGTACCATGGGGGTTTCTTGTAGGCAGAGGGGCAGGCCGCACTTCCGCTAGGGATCTCTTGGGAAGAAGAAAAGTGAGGATAGAGATGTGGGGGCAACTAATAATGGGCACTACATCCTATCTGTGTGTGCGTCTCTTAGTGTGTTTACTATTTCAAATGGATGTTTATGGACTGTTTATATGGGCTCTATTTTAAGATTACATGCTTATATTTTATTGAGGGTGCAATCTCAGGGAAGCAAGAGTGAGGGGGAAATCTAAGTGAGGAAACAGTGGGAAGAACCAATATAAGGGAGTGCGTAACCAACCTGGCCACAGCTTTGAAACCGCTGGTTATTTGGTCTTACACAATGTCTCCAGAGAGACCATAGGAAACGACCGCACTGGGAATAGTTTCTCAGGGAGAAGGAAGAGCAATTTCTCAACTGGTTCCTCCCAACTCCTGTCTCTCACTGATTGCTGCCCCTCAGGGAGTGACCTCCACAACACCTCAGGTCTGTGCGTCTGACTCTTCAGACAGCCACAGAGGAAGCCAGGGCCTCTGGAGAGTGGTCTCCCGCGTCATCAGTGCTGCACGGGGCTCGCTGATGCACGGGAGAGAGCTGGGAAGCAGGGAACAACCGATCACTAGAGAGAGCCACATGGCTGAAGTAAAGAAAGAGGCCATGATCAAGGAGGCTAAATGAGGCTCAGAGGCCATTCTGGGCCTGGTCCCTATTCCTTGCAACAAACTCAGCCCTGACTAGAACAGTATCCTTCTATAAAGTCCAGCTGGTTGTTTTTTCTCTTTTCCCAGAACCTTCCTAAGCACATTGCACTTTTCCTTGTTTCTGGTCATGGGTGGACTTATTGCATAAGACCAAATATTCCTTAAGGGCAGGAGTTACAACACAACCATCTCTATATTCCTCCGTACATACAGTGGGCATTCAATAAATGTCTAAAAATAAAAACCAGGGCACTTGGGTGGCTCCGCTGGTTAAACGTCTGCCTTCGGTTCAGGTCATGATTCCAGGGTGCTGGGATCAAGTCCCACAATGCGCTCCCTGCTCAGGGGGGAGTCTGCTTCTCCCTCTCCCTCTCCCTCTGCCCCCTGCTTATGCTCTCTCTCTCTCTCTCTCAAATTCTCTCTCTCTCAAGCAAATGAATAAAATCTTTGAAAAATTAAATTAAATTAAAATTAAAATCACTATTCTTAAATTCACTCTCCTATGATAGTTTTCAGAGGCTCTGAGTACTGAAGATTCACAAGGAACTCTAGAAAATGACAAAGCACTGTGAATAGTAACTCTTCCATCAAGGAAACCTGTATTTTATATCAGAATAGGGAGGAGGCTTTAACAAATTAGCTTACGAGATCAAAAGACAATATCCTTTGCAATTTCCTCATCCCATGTTATTTCACAGATGGTAATTCTAGAATCATGAAAGCGTACAGTTAAGACAGGTTAGTATTGGCACAGGAGTTTTTCTCTATTTTTGGAATGAAAAAAATGAAAATCCTATCTTGCGAGTGTGGAAGCAGCAACGTAATTCTATTGTAACATAATAATAATCCATCAGTTCATTCATTCAGCACCGACTAAGCATCTATGTACATAGCATCCCTGTACAAGGGATGGCGTTGTGTGGTATGAGAGATAGAAAGGCATGGTTGTCACATTCACAAAGCTTATAATCTGGTAAGCAAACAGAGTTAAATTGAAATTACTAAAATGTAAGTTATGATTGGGCAAATTCCCTTATTTTTATTCTATCATTACTTTAAAATGTTAGCTTACTGTGAATACTCAGTAACCGCAGAGGAATGGGCTCAGAAAAGTGGGCAATAAAAACATTAACTTAAAAATCTTCCCTTTCTAAGCTTTTACATAGCCTGAGAGAGTCAAGATAGAACCATGGGGATAGCTATCCACCAACTTTTTAATAATAACTAGGACACAAAAGTCAGAATAGTTTTTTTTTTTTTAATTTATTTATTTGACAGTCAGAGATCACACCAGGCAGAGAGGCAAGCAGAGAGAGAGGAGGAAGCAGGCTCCCTGCTGAGCAGAGAGCCCGATGCGGGGCTCGTTCCCAGGACCCTGGGATCATGACCTGAACGGAAGGCAGAGGCTTTAATCCACTGAGCCATCCAGGCGCCCCCAGAATAGTTTTTAAGTTCACTTCATCTTATAACCAGTACTTAAGAACAGACAAAAACCGATCAAGAGTTCACTGTTTTTGAAAATACTACCTACAGAATGGTATTGAAGGTTCTCGGATGAGAACAGCTACTATTGTAGAGAAACTGTGGATTCATCGGGGTTAACTCATGAACAAACACCAAACGGTTGCCCAACAGAGACTAATGTAAGCACCGTGAGTAATCCAAAATCCTGAGCTGGGACCTAAAGTCTACAAAATGAAGGTATTTCAGTCCTGGGAAAGATGTTAAAATCATTTTACAGAAGAAGGAACGGATTGGAGAGGCCACTGTAGCTTGCCTAATGTCACGTGACCAGTAGGCAGCGGGGCCGTTGAATCCCCACCACACTGATCTGTTACATTAGGTAAAGTGCACACAATATGCATTTTCAAATATAAATTCCGCTGCTCCTTTTGAACTGGACTAATCCTGAAAATTCTTTTTCTAAAAATTCTAAAGTGTTGGAAATTTCTATTACCCACTGAATACTTTTATCTATTTACTCAGTTTCTATTAAATGTTGGGCACTGTGGTTACAAAGACCAAAAAAAAAAAAAAAAAAAAGTGTAGTCTCTGCCTTAAGTATGTTAAGTATGGAAAGGCAGGAAATGGAAAGAGTAAAAATATGAAATGTGAGCAGGGCTGGCCTAGAAGTGTGTGGAAGGTCCCAAGGCATCAGGGAAGTCTCCAGAGAAAGAGCTGCATGAGAACACAGTCTAGAGAAAAATAAGAAGGTGCTCATCAGGGAGACAAGGGGGAGAGAAGGGCACTTACAGAAGGAGCTATGTGTGTGAAGCATGATGCTTGGAACATCTGGGCTGGCATGCTGGACAGAGCCACGGTGCCAGAAGGCCAAGGGCCTCAAATTAAATGCCTCTAGAAGGAGTCCAAACTTATCCGAAAGACATGGACAACTGTTGAAGGACTTTAAGAAGAGCTTCCTGCTCAGTTATAGAAAAACGTTAGCGAAAAATGACTTTGACATCCATGTAGGGAGGCCTGGACAGGCAGAGTCTATAGGTTAGGACACTAGGACACTAACTGTGATTAGAAATGAAGGAGCTTAGGGAACCAAGAAGGTAGAGGAGGATGAGCAGCGCTGATTTCACTCTGCTTGGAACAAATGTAAAACTGCCATCACACTTTTTAGAAGAATTACTTCCCCAACAATACCCTTACATTGATTTTCATCCTGTTTATCATGAAATAAACTTAGGTTAAGACTCTTAGGACATATGGGGCACCTGTGTGGCTCAGTGGGTTAAGCCTTTGCCTTCGGCTCAGGTCATGATCCCAGGGTCCTGGGATGGAGCCCCACATTGGACTCTTGGCTTCAGCAGGGAGCCTGCTTCTCCCCCCTCTCTCTGCCTGCCTCTCTGCCTACTTGTGATCTCTCTCTCAGATAAATAAATAAAATCTTAATAAATAAATAAATAAATAAACAAATAAGACTCTATAGTATATAGGTGTGCCTGGGTGGCTCAGTGGGGTAAAGCCTCTGCCTTTGGCTCAGGTCATGATCCCAGGGTCATCAGGCTCTCTGCTCAGCAGGGAGTCTGCTCCCCACCCCCCCCACCTCTCTGCCTGCTTGCGATCTCTGTCTGTCAAATAAATAAATAAATAAATAAATAAATAAATAAATAAAAATCGTTTTTAAAAAAAGGCTCTATAGTACATAAATTTGTCATAGTCTTACTCACACCCTTACTCAAATGTAGGCTTGTTATTTCCCCTAAAGAAGTTCTCAATTTTTGTAAATAAGTGAAAAACACTGACATTTAAAGGAAATGCTGCCACATTTTTATACAAATGCTGCCCTTCACCCCATCTATTTTCTGAACTCCTTCATCTGTACCACAAATTTGCATATACTGATGTTTTAAACAATAGATAACAGGTGTAACACAACTGCACTTGCCATTACGTTAAATAGATGCCCAATTAACACCAACATCAAGTCTAAAATAAAATGCATCTTAAGTATCTTTTACATCTACATTAGTAGTTGTGAATGTTAAAAATAATGATAATAATAATAATAATAAACACAAAGCACACCTATCTAGAATTTTCCAAGCACAAGTGTTACAACTAAATATTCAACTGAGGGCTACACTTAAACTCAGCTAACATCTGTCCCATCAGATAGATACATGTAATGCTTATCGGTCAATCTAGAAATGTGTTCATTTACATTCTCACTTCATTAGGAACCCAAATGTTTGGAAAATGAGTAAGTCCAGGAGTCCTTACCCAGGCCGGCTGACCCAACTTTTTTTCTCCCATCGGGTAGTCAGCAATAATCAATGGCATGAATTTAGGAATTACTCATTTACATATTTAAACTGACATTTTGAAATGACAATGAGAAGCTGACAATTAACTGTTCTCTAAGGAAATGCCCTTTCTCTCCATATGGTTTCTACTCTGGGACTAACACTTAAAGAGATTTTCAATTTGCGGAACAACAGAGAGTCTCCCCAGCTGAGACTCCCATGGAACTTCATTTAGAATGCAAATGCCTCACCTTCTGTACCGAGTATTTAAATGCCATTCCCACTTATGCTAAGAAACCAGTTATAAAATGAAAATTCACCCTCACCATAGACCTTGGGTAAATTAAACAGTAAAGAAATGTAAGGCTTTGGGGAAAATACATTTTCTTGTGTTAGCTTGGCAGCATGTATGATGGAAAAGGTCCTCGAGTAGGGCCACAGATTCATCCTTCCCCCAGAGGCTTTGTTATCATGGTTCCTTGTCTTAAAACAGAGATACTAACTCCTGTTGCAAGGATGACATGAGATAATGTGTGGACTAATTGATTATAAACTATAAAGGCTTCCATAAATGCATGCCATTATTTAGACATTTACTAATACTAATATACTGACTCAAACTAAAAGGACTGTAAAATTAAAATGTGGCTAGGGGAAAAAATAAAAATACCCTGAAAAAATAAAGTTACTAAAAATGTATGTGCATAAATTGTTCTGTATATTCAACACAATCCCTATCAAAAAAATCCCAGCTACTTGGGTCAAAGAAATTGACAAGCTCATTCTAAAATCTGTGTGGGAAATCAAGGAACTAAGAAGAGCCAAACAATCTTGAAAAAGAGAAGAACCAGGCAGAAGGATTCACACTTGCTGATTTCAAGACCTATGACAAAGCAACAGTAATCAAGACAGTGTAGTTAGTACTGATACAAAAAAAGGCATATATATCAATGGAAAAGAAACAAAAGTCCAAAAATATACCCTTACATTTATGGTCAATGGATTTTTTACAAAGTTGCCATGAAAATGGGAAAAGAATAGTTTTTTCAACAAATGCTGCTAGGACAACTGGATATCCACGTGCAAAAAAATGAATCTAGACCCTTTCTTCACACCACACACAAATATTAACCCGAAATGGAACATAGTTCTAAATGTAGGAACTAAACCTATAAAACTCTTAGAAGAAAACATAGGTAACCTTGGGTTAGACAAAGCCTCCTTGGGTATGTCACCACAACACAAGCAGCAAAAGGTCTCATAATATATGATTCCATTTGTATGAAATGTCTTTAGTAGGCAAATCTATGGAGGCAGAAAGTAAACTGGTCATTGCTTAGGGCTGGAAAGTTTGGGGAAAGATGAAAGAGTACTGCTAAAGGGTAAAGGGCCTCTTACTGAGGTGATAAAAATGTTCTAAAATTGATTATGATGGTTGTTGCAAAACCGTGAATATACAAAAAACAAAACAATGAAGAAAACCCACACATTGAATTGTATCCATTCTTTCTTTTCCTTCCTTTCTTTCTTCTTTCTTTCTTTCTTTCTTTCTTTCAAGTAGGCTCCACACCCAGTCTGGACCCCAGCACAGGGCTTGAATTCACAACTCTGAGATCAAGACCCAAACTGAGATCAAGAGCTGGATGCATAACACCCCGAGCCATCCATGTGCCCCAAATCGCACACTTTAAATGGGCAGACTGTATAGTATGCAAGTTATATCTCAATAAAGCTGTTAGAAAATATCTGAAAGAAACACATATGAAAAGCAGCACTAATAGTGGTCAAGACCTTCATTTGAGAACCGAAGACATCAGTTGATATTCGACTCTTACTAACCATGGATCTTGAGCAAATAAGAGTATCTCTGACCCTGTTTTTCTCATCTTAAATTGCATGTAATAGTAATTCTCTTTTCAAAGAGGCTATTGTGAGTAGTAACTGAGGTCATGTATATAAGATGTTGGTTTAGGGTATAGGCTAACACATAGTAAGCACTCAGAATTTTAGCTGGTTTTTCCTTAAGATTTTATTTATTTATTTATTTATTTGAGAGAGAGAGAGAGAGAGAATGTGCACACATAAGCAGGGAGGGGCAGAGGGGGAAAAAGAGGGAGAAGGAATCTGAAGGAGACTCCACACTGAGAGGAGAAGCCTGGCACAGGGTTCAAACCACGAGATCACGACCTGACCCGAAACCAAAAGTCAGATGCTCAAAAGACTGAGCTACCCAGGTGCCCGAATAATGTTAGTTAAAAAAAAAAAAAAAAAAAAAAAAGTGGGCTTAGGCTGTAGGTAGTAGCTTGAAGATAGTAAGATATTGCTGTAAATGTTATTATAAAATTATTTATATGTAAACTTAATTAAACAGTGTTTCCAAATAGGGAGGCTCACTTGAAGACACAGAGAAAGAAAAATCAAGACTCCACCTAAGGTCTTTAGATAATCAGAGAGACTGGATTTACTTTCCCACCTAAAAAAAAAACCCTAGAAATCCGGACAAAACATAAGAAATAATAATTTCCAGACATTATATAACAGGCAGCACAAGACTAAAATCCCTGTGTAAAGATAAGCCAGCAAGAAGAGCCTACAATTATACCAACTTACTGCCTGGAGACAGTTTACACACTGCAGAACAGGAGAGGGAATCCAACATAACCTAGTGGTCCCGCTGAGCTGAGATAGAGAACAAAGTTCAGCAAATTCAAGGTGAATAGAATTTGTGGTGCAGAGAGGAGGGAATGCCTCATAAGGAGAGAGTTCCAGAGAATTGCAGAGGCTAAATTAACCTTAGGCTGAAGGTTATTCTGATCTTGCCTAACAAAGCTCAAAGACAAGTTCCCAAAAGATCCAGAGACAAGTGCATGCCAGAACAAAGTAAAGGAATACAACAAAAACCAGAACTCAATGAGTTAAAATGTATTATCAGGCATGCAAAGAAAGAGAACTATGTTCCATATTCAGTAGAAAAATTAATCAATAGAAACAGACCCAGAAATGACAGAAATGATGGAATTAGCAGACAAGGAAGTCAAAAGTAGCTATTATAAATATGCTCCCTATATTCAAAAGGACTAAAAATACAATGAAATATGAATGAGATTAATAGCAGCCTAGACACTGCAGAAAAGACCAGAAAATTTGAAGATATAGCAATAGGCACTCTTCAAATGGAAACACAGAAAGAAAAAAGATGGGGAAAAAGTTAACAGAGCCTCAACAAGTGGACAAATATCAAGCAATCTAATACATGCATAATTGGAGTACCAAAAAGACATTAGAGAAGGAACAGAAAAGATGTTTGAAAAGAATAATGGCTGGTTAATTTCCAAATCTGATGAAAGCTAAACCTACAGACTCAAGAATTTCAACAAACTCCAAGCCGGAGAAAGCACAGATGAGTGTTCTATCATCTTACGTTGTAGGTAAGGAAACTAAGACAGAAGCAGGTACTGGTACCAAGTCACATGACTACTTAGTAGCAGAGCCGAGGTGAATCCAGCTTTTCTGACTCAAATCCAGTGCCCTGTCCACTATGTTGCAGAGAAATAACATGACATGACTTACTCTTTAATAGGTCACCTGGCTGCAGTATGCATAATCTGAGTGTGTGGAGAGAGTGGAGGGGACCAGACAGAAGAAGGAACCAGTCGTACTAATCTCGGTGTGAGACGGGTGATGGTTTGGACCAAGCAGAATTGGTGGGTTTGCTGATATACTGAATGTACTAACAGAAAAGAGAAGAATGCAGGTTGACTTTATTTTTTGACTTGAGCCTCTACTCTAGCAAGGGAAGGCCATTTATTCCAATGGAGAAAACCGAGGGAAGAAGAGTTGGGGAGAGGAGTCAGGAATTTTGTTTTGCACATTGTAAGTTTGAGCTACTTTCAGACATGCAAAGTCAAATATGTAGTTACTGCACATACCTGTCTTAAATTCAAGGGAGAGGTTGCGGTCAGTGATGTGGAAGGATCATAAATGCGGTAGACAAGTGACTCAAGTTTGCGAAGCGCTATGCTAGATGATTCTTAAGAGTCTTTACGTATGAAGAATGTGTGATCCAATTAAGGAAATACTATATATCAGAATGGGCTCTTCTGGATGATTAGGTACCAAATTTGTCCCACTCAAAATTCTCTCCCTCATATTAGTTATAATGGATTTCCTTTTTTCCCCTCAATTAGGTTCCATTTGTGCTTTTCTGGGTGACATTATGATTTGATTATAGCTTTGAGGCTTTCAGTATTATTAAGTTTCTTGAAAGTTTTGTTTGGTTGTGCTATTTGAATATCACCAGGGGCTTTCCTTTAAAAATTGTGTTCCAGGGGCACCTAGGTGGCTCGGTGGGTTAAGCCTCTGCCTTCGGCTCAGGTCATGATCTCTGGGAGTGAGCCCTGCATCAGGCTCTCTGCTCAGCAGGGAGCCTGCTTCACCCCACCATCCCGACCCCAACCCCCGCCCCGCCCCAGCCTGCCTCTCTGCCTACTCGTGATCTCTGTCTGTCAAATAAATAAAATCTTTAAAAAAAAATTATGTTCCAGACTTATTACCTCTAAGTATAATCCTTATGTCCTGGGAATCTACCTGGGCATGAGACAAGGAATCTAGAAGTCCTAGTCTTTCTACTCCATTTACCTTTTGTTCAAGTGCCTCCTGTAACTTTTTTTTTTTTTTAAGATTTTATTTATTTATTTGACAGAGAGAGATCACAGTAGGCAGAGAGGCAGGCAGAGAGAGGGGAAGGGAAGGAAGCAGGCTCCCTGCTGAGCAGAGAGCCCGATGCGGGACTCGATCCCAGGACCCTGAGATCATGACCTGAGCCGAAGGCAGCGGCTTAACCCACTGAGCCACCCAGGCGCCCCCTCCTGTAACTTCTAAAACCAAATTAGTCTTCTCTCTAGCTTCTCTGAGCCAGATTTCTGCTAACTGTCCAGGGGAGGAATAATGGAATCTGTTTACTATGCAACTGTAATTCTTTAATTAAACACTACAGTATTCTCCATCTGACCTGAAAACCTCTTGTAGTTGCTTTCCTTGTGCAAAGATGATGAAGAAAATGTTTGCAAAGCAATTCTAGTTCATACGTTTCACTAATAATTCCAGTTCAGATTCATTCTTTAATAATACAGTAGATGGAACCATGAAGGTGTTTACTCTAGCATTACATAAAATACTGTATTTTGAATTTCTAAGATGCATAGTGAATTAATACTGTGAAATCTAAATGATAATTATAATTCTCTTGGCCGGGCATTGACATAGTTACCACTGCATGTGCAGCATGAATCACATTGTTATTCCTGGTAACATGACTAGATATCTCTCAATGCTTCCTTAGGAATACAAGTTCTGGCTATTGTCTGAGAATCTTCCACTGACATGATTTGGTAAGACCAGAAATACCAACATCAGTGACCACAGAGAGAAGTCAACATTTTAAATGAGCCAACAGGAAAGAGTGCAGCCTTCTTTAAAGAAATGTTGCATCTCTGGCATCTTTTGATGCCATTGAGGCTGATACTGGGTGCTGAGACCCAACATCAGTACTCTGAACCAAAAAGTGATTTGCCTGTTTTCTGATGGCCTGTTTTCCTTTCTTATCAATCACAACAGTAAAATATGATAAAATCTATGACTAAAGAAGTTTAAGGCAGAACTTTCAACAAAAATAAAATTAAAAATCTATTCAGTGATATGTATCTTATTATAGTGTGATTGGTACAGAAAACAATGGTGTGTCCCAAATTTATAAACTCCAAAGCAAGTAATTGGAAACAATCTAAGTGTCCAACAACAGAAAAAGACTTAAAGAAATTAAATACAGAATGGAACATTATAATTACAAGTCACATTTTCCAATCTTATTTATTTTGGTGACAGCTTTATTGAGATATAATCTACATGTCATAAATTCACCCAAGCGATGTGTGTGGCCCAATGGCTTTTTGTATATTCATAGAGTTGTGCAACTATCACTGTAATCAACTTTAGAAGATTTTCATCATTTCAAAAAGAGATCCTGGACACTTCAGCTATCATCCTTCAATCCCCCCAATTTCCCCAGCCCTAAAACAACCACTAATTTACTTACTGTCTCTATCAATTTGTATATTCTGGAAATTTCATATAAATAGAATCATATAATATGCAGTCTTTTGTGACTGGACTTTTTTACTTAGCATAGTGCTTTCAAGGCTCATCTGTGTTGTAGCATGTTTCAGAGTCATTCATTCCTTTTTCTGACTGAATAATATTCCGTTGTATAGGCTATACCACATCTTGTCTATTTATTCATCAGGTGATAGGCATTCAGGTTGATTACATCTTTGACTATTATGAATAAAGCTGCTGTGAACATCTGTGTACAAGTCTGTGTGAGGATATATGTCTTCAGTTCTCTTGCATATATACCTAGAGGAGAGTGGCTGGTATATATGTTAATTCTATGTTTAAGTTTATGAGGATCTACTAGACTCTTTTCTAAAGTGGCTGCACCTTTTTACATTCCTACCAGTAGTTATGAGGATTCTGGTTTCTCCACATCCTTGCTAACACTTGTTATTATCGGACTTTGATTATGGCCATCCTACTGGATATCTGGTAATGTTTTGATTTGTATTTCCCTAGTGGCTAATGATGATGAGCACCTTTTTATTGTTTATTGGCCATCTGTATGTCTTCTTTGAAGAAAAGTCTATTTAGATCCTTTGTCCATTTTTAATTGGTTTATCTTTTTATTTTTGAGATGTAAGAGTTCCTTATATAATCCAGATGCAAATGCTTTGTCAAGTATATGATTTGTAAATATTTTTTCCCGTTCTTTGGATGGCCTTTCACTTTTCTGATAGTGTCCTTTGAAGCACAAGTTTTAAAAATTTTTATTAGACAAATTTATCTTTTTTTGGAGTACGTGTTTTGGTATCATATATAAGAACCTATTGCCAAATCCAAGATGACAAAGATTTTGTCCTATGTTTTCTTCTAAGAGTTTAATAGTTTCAGCTCTTAACAAGTTTTTGATCCATTTTGAGTTAATTTTTGTATAAGAGGAATGTGAGGAACACATACATTTTGTATATGAGGAATATATACATTTTCGTATGTCCAACTTCATTCTTTCCCATGTGGCTATGCAGTTGCCCCAGCCCCATTTGTTGAAAAGTCAATCCTTTCTCTATTTCACCCTTGATTTTGAAACCCTTGTCTTCATGCTCTTATGGAAAATAAATTCACTATAGGGGCACCTGGGTGGCTCAGCGGGTTAAGCCTCTGCCTTCAGCTCAGGTCAATAACTACTGGTAGGAATGTAAAAAGGTGCAGCCACTTTAGAAAAGAGTCCTCTGTCCTGGGATTGAGCCCCACATCGGGCTCTCTGCTCGGCAGGGAACCTGCGTTCCCCTCTACCTCTCTGCCTTCTTCTCTGCCTACTTGTGATCTCTGTCTGTCAAATAAATAAATAAAATCTTAAAAAAAAAATAAATTCACCATAGACACATGGCTTGTTTCTGGAATCTCAGTTCTATTTCATTGATCTATAGGTTATCCTTTTGTCAGTACCACACTGTCTTGATGACTGTTGCTTTGCACTAAGTTTTGAAATTGGAAAGTGTGAATTCTCCACCTCTGTTCTTCTTTTCATGATTGTATTGACTATTCTGGATCCCTTGAATTTCCATATTAATTTTAGGGTCAAATTATCAATTTCTGCACAAAATGGCAGTTTGGATTTTGAGAAAGTTTGCATTAAATCTGTGGATCAACTTTGGGGAGCACTGCTATCATAACAATATTAAATCTTCCCATCTATGAACAGGCGATGTCTTTCCCTTTATCCAATTTCTTTTTTAAAGGGGGAAAGTAATCATCTTTTCAAGTTTATTTATGAGAGAAAGAGAGCATGAGCGGGGGTGAGGGGTAGAGGGACAGAGAGAATCTCAAGCAGATTCTCTGCTGAGCAGGAGCCTGATGCAGGGCTGGATCCCAGGACCCTGGGATCATGACCTGAGCTGAAGGCAGATGCTTAATCGACTGAGCTACCCAGGCACTCCCTATCCAATCATTTTTAATGTGCTAGAGGAATGACATGATGTAGCTATGTCACCAGGAAAATAGAAATGATATTCCTTGGCTTGGGGATAATTGGTAATTTTTATTTTATTTTTAAACTTTTCTGCATTTTCCAATTTTTCCACATCTTTTATATAATAAGAAAGAAGTTATTTTTTTCAAGAATTTATTTATTTGTTTCTTTATTTATTTTTGACAGACAGGGAGTACAAGCAGAGGGAGCAGCAGAGGGAGAAGCAGACTCCCTGCTGAGCAGGGAGCCCAACACAGTTATTTTCAAAAGAAAATATTCTTGGGGCACCTTGGTGGCTCAGTCGGTTAAGCACCTGCCTTCCACCCAGGTCATGATCCCAGGTCCCAGGATGGAGCCCCATATCGGGCTTCTAGCTTGGCAAGGAGTCTTCTTCTCCCTCTGTCCCTTACCCCTCTCTCACTCTCTCTCTAATAAATAACTTTTTTAAAAGAAAAATATTCTTTAAAAATATACACTCACATTTAAAGTACTTTATAAATATGGAATACACTTGAAAATGAAAACACTTGGAAGATTTTTCAAAATACATGAACATACCAGGGTTTATACTCAGTCATTTCTTCATCAGAATTTACTGATTGAATACTTTATGGCAAATACTGTGCTAGCTCCTGACCGTACTGTTTTTTTTTTCTTGTTGTTGTTGTTTATTTGCTTGGTTTTTTTGTTGTTGTTGTTGTTTGTTTGTTTCTAAGTAGACTCCACACCCGGCATGGAGCCCAGGGCCCTGAGTTCAAGACCCAAGCTGAAATCAAGAGTCAGATGTTTAGCCCACTGAGCCACCCAGGCACCCCAGAGTGTACTATTTTAACAAAATAAACATGTTTCCTACCCTCATGAAGCTACAACTAGTGGGAGGCTGACAATAAACAGGCAAACAAAGTAGGAAATCGAGATGCAATTATAGATTGTAAAGAGTACTATGGCAAAAAGTCTCTGGCACTATGATAGCGAATAACGGTGGGGAAGAGCTAACCCACTTGGATACAGTAGTCAGGGAAGCTCTCTCTAAGGCACCAAAGTTTGAGCTGAGGCTTGGCTACTTGATATAAATGTAAATGTTGGTTTTGGGTATCTGTCAAATGTTCAAGACAGTTTCTTAAACTGAAAGGTAAAAATAGGAAGCTTTAAAATTCCAAAGGGAAATTAATTTCAACAAATAGAGTAACCCCATCACCTCCTATACCATGGTAAATAGGATCCAAAAAATTCAATACTACGAAATGTGGGGTTAAGTGATCATAAAGTTAATGAAATGTAGCAGAAGAGCCTCTATGTTCCCACTATAGTCCCAATTTTCCCTGTCCAAGCTGCAGTCTGGCTCTACATACGAGTAGTTGTGTTTTCCAGCTTAACTATCCACAGGGATGGTTCTGGGGCCCGGGGGGGGGGGGGGGGGGGGCGGGGTGGGGAAGGCTTGGAGTTCCTGGACAGAGGCAGCAATTCCAGGAATCTCCAGTGAGCTGGTGTCCTTTTTTGTCAGCCTGCTGGAGAAGTATGGCCCAAGAGAATATTGAAGATTTGAATCCCCATCCTTTCTCTCCGTCTTCCTGAGTTTGTGTGCCCTAACATATCCCCCCCTGGTCTCAGTCTATATAATCTTCCACTAGCCTTCCTCCAAACATGAGGTTTCCAGCACTCCTGTTTGAGAATGAGAGTTGAGTCAAGGACCAAAGCCAAAATAGTTGAATGAGGATGCCCATGCAAGTTTTATTATAGGTTTGGTTGCTACTTGCCTACTCAATATCCATTCCCTGCTCTTAGTAACAGAACTCAGATTTTGTTTAGGAGGCGGTATGACTAATCGAATTATGTGCTTCCTTGAACTTTACTGCAAGAACACGACTGCGTGGTAAGGTGATGGAGTTTAACCAATAAGATTTCAATTAAGGGATTTGGGAAAGCTCTGCTCTAATGATATAGGCACTACTCATTTCAGCTTCCTTTTATACCTTCCTCCTTGGAACTTGGACATGAGGCTGGAAGCAGAGCAATCGCTTTAAGACTAGGAGGTAACCATGAGGATGAATGTTTTATATGAAGAATAGTGATGCAGAAAGATGGAAGGAAGCTGGGCATTGACACTGTTGTGGAACGGCTGGCCCAGCCTGAATGAACCACCTCTGGACCTCTAGGTGAGAAACTCCATCTTTATTTGACTGTCCCATTGGTTTCCCATTTTATAAAGCCACCTGAAATCCTAACAGATACAGTGGTATAAGCCATGAGCATGAACTTAACACCTTTTGAAGAATCCAAGAATTTTAAGGTTTTAGTGTAGAAAGTCCAACTCTCATGCTTATAAAAGAGAAAATTCACAGCCCTCCACTCCTCATCATCCACTGTAGAGCAGCCAGTAAAGGTCATTTAACAAAAGTAGCACAAAGGAGGAGCTCCAGAGAGGAAGGCTTTTAATGCCACTTATCTTCATAACTTCCTTTCCCAAGCCATATCAAATAAACATATATTCCAGGTAAAACTGAATGTGCTATGTAAACTTACTTCTAGAGAGGTTCCTTGGTGCCTCCTTGCAATGAGATTGCCATCCCTGAACTCCTCCTATATGGGAGTTTTTCACAGCATAAAATAATGTCCAGAGCAACTCTGCCCACAGGTGAAGTTCTGGCTTAGGGTTCATTATTGCACATACCTTTCAACTTTCAAGCAGATGTATTAAAGTGATATGGCTCAAGGAAGGATAGTTTTTTCCACTTTTGCCTTAGCAGGTTTCCACTCTAATCTGAAATCTCCTGTTTACTACCACACCCTTACACACAATGCCTCATCCTCCAAAACAAAGTCCTCAGATTATGCCTACAGAATTCACAGTTCTTCAGAGGAGACAGATCCCCATTCAAGATAATACGAACATTTGTACAGAAAGTGTAGTTCAGACAAACCCAAATCAAAGGAAGGGGAGGAGAGAATTCTGCTCGTTTTCTGTATGCACCCTTGCCCACGTGAAATTAAATTCTCTGTGCATCCTAATGTGAAGAATGTAGACTATTTTTATTATCACAAATAAGATAATGGGCACTCAAGTAGGAAATTCAAGTAGGCTACTCAAGCAGGAAAAAAAAAAAAAATCTAAACTATATGATGAAATTTTTCATCACAGGACCCAAACAGAGAAAGACTTCCAGATGAAAATCTACATGGAGTCAACTAGAAGTATATATATTTTTTCATTTCAGAATAGAATTACTCCATAAAGTTTTCTGACATCTCTCTAATGTTTCCCAGTGAAACTCTAGAAAAGTAATGATTCCGTCGAGTCATCATAACTGAATGGAGTCCCAAATAATTTTTCTTTAAATTATCAACATCTTCCATGTCAAATTACCTGTTTTAAATATCTTTTTTAAAAATTAGGGGTGGGGGAATCCCCCACTCTTTTTTTTTTTTTTTTTTTTTTCCTCTAAGTAGGCAAGGACAATCAGCAGGAGGCAGCCTGGGGTTTTCAGAGATCTTTACTATCATCAACACAAAGACTAAACTAACATGTAATATACAACTTAGGTGGCCTTCCTGGAAGGCAATTCAAATTTCAGCGTGGAAGGTCTTCAGTGCTCTGTGTCAACCCTTCAGAGAAGCAGATCATAAAACATTACGCGTGCCTTCTTCGTCATCTGTGTGTGTTAAGTGTTAAAAATGCGGGCAGAAATAATTATTTGGCCAAGCCCTGAGGCTGGAAGCTACAACACAACCCCGCAGGGAGTCCAGGAGCAAACACACCGAGGGTTGTAAGTGGTCTCGCGCTCACTCACATCCCACTGGAGGCTCACCTGGTCAGCTTGCGGAGCCAAGGTAGGGAGTCGGGTCTATATGTTCCTGCCTCACCTCTAAACCCCCAGTTTGTGCCTGCGCGCTTGGTTTCCCTCGAGCTAACAGTACTGGGTGGCCAGCTATGTCCATTCTGTGGGTTCCGCAGTTTGGAACACAGGGGATCTGCAGCACCCGAAAGTTCTTCGCAGCCTGTTTTCATGCCCAGCTCTGTCACTGACAGCGCATCCCTATCCTGGTTCCGTCCCGGGGCTGTCCACTGAGCAGCCGGACTGATACCGGGAGCCAGAGACTGCAGGGGCAGCCCCTCCTACCTGGGACAAGTGGCCAGAATTCAATTCTGCCCAGGCATGAGCGCTCCAAGACCCGGGGAGGACTCGCATCCTCAAGAGATGTCTCCTCACGCCCAGACAAAGACAGCGCTGGGAAAAGTTGGACCCAACTGGCACCACCAGCAGGCGAGCAGATCAGCCCCCTCCGCCTTGGGGAGCCGAGCCGACGACGCGCTCTCGAAGTCGCAGCCAACTTTTCCCGTGAGCTTCTGAGCAACTTGCTGGAAGTTGGGGCGAGTGGGCAGAGGAGGGGGTCAAGGGCAGCGCGGAGAGAGGCTGGCTGCGCCCCAGCCGGTTTCGCGTACCTCCCCAGTACCTGCTAATGTATCCGTCCCCGTCGCCGTCGCACGTCTGGAAGAGGCGCCGCATCCGCTCCTCCTCGCCGGTGCTGGACGTGTCGCTGCTGCTGCTGCCGCCGCCGCCCCCGCCGCTGCTGCCGCCGCCGCTGGCGCTCCCTGCCGCCGCCGCCGCCGCCATCATGCGCCCGCTGCCTGCTCGGGAGGAGGAGGAGGAGGACGCGCGGCCGCCGGAGGAATCCGCGAGGCGCAAAAGCGGCTCGCGGCCCCGAACCTGCCTGACAACAGAGCATGCCCAGTGGCCGCCGGGGCGCTCCGGGCGCGGGATTCCAGCTCTCCGGGTTTTGCCCGGGCTGGCGAGCTCCGCGCTCCGCAATCCCGGGGGTAGTCACCTTAGTGGAGAGGGAGGAGGGGAAGGGGGTCGTGGCGTCGGGAGCCCGGGATGCCCAGGGGACGCGAGGGCACGCGACGGGAGGCAGTGCCCAGGAGGTCCCCTGGAGGGGTGTCAGCTCCGTGTATCCCACCACAACGCGCCGGCTCCCGACACTGAGGCAGAGGCGAGGGTGCTCCGTCCGGGAGGAACTCCTCCAACGGCCCGGCGGCGTGGATTTCTTTTCAGGAAAAAGATGAACACTCCCGTTTTGATAACTCTGAGCGGTAGTCCTGGTCTCAGTCTGCAAGACTGCGCTGGATTCAGTATCCATAGCCCCCCCCCCAAATGAGACCCGGAATGGCAGGGGATTTGTGCCTTTTTTAACACCTGTCAAGAAATCCGAACCTCCTTGGCTCCGACGGGTCTCACACACAGTACCGTAAACGATCTCTCCTGGGTGGCATGGTGCACGTTTGGTCCATTTCTGGAAACGGCTCCTGACCTGGTGTCACTAGCATTTGACCCGACAGTTTTAGTAACGTCAAGAGCGAACAGAACAGATGGTTTCATTTCACTGCAGATGTTTCTATTATTATCAACCCTATGTTTCAGGAGGTAGGTAACTACTTCATAGGGTATCTTGGTAATAAAATAAATAAATAAATAAATAAATAAATAAAACAGTATATAATGGGGATGCCTGGGTGGCTCAGTGGGTTAAAGCCTCTGCGTTCAGCTCAGGTCATGATCCCAGGGTCCTGGGATCGAGCCCCACATCAGGCCCTCTGCTCAGCAGGAAGCCTGCTTCCCTTCCTCTCTCTCTCTACCTGCCTCTCTGCCTACTTGTGATCTCTGCCTGTCAAATATATAATAAATAAAATCTTTTAACAAACAGTATATAATGTACTTAGGACAATATCTTGACACGTACTAAGTACTCAATAAATGCTACTTCTTGTTATCCCCAATTTACAGATAAGAAAACCAAGGCACCCAGAGCTGCTTAAAGTCCCAGGCTTAGTAAGTGTCAGGGCAGAGGCGAGCCCAGGCAGGCAGTCTAACTCCAGAGCAGGAGCCCTTAAACACGACAGTATCCTTCTACCACAGCAGAAAGGGAACCACAACGAAGCAATTTGTGGTTTAGGGAATGACTCATTATTCTGTCCCAGACTTTTTGTCAGAGGTCTGAGAATTCCTGTGGTAGTTTTAAAAACACATCTGCAGATTCTTTGGTGTACCTCTCACCAAGAGATGGAGTCTGTTTGCCTCCCCCTTGAACCTGAGGGGGCCTTTATGATTCTCTTAACTTCTGATGCCAGGCTAAAAAAGACACTGCAGATTCCATTTGGCTCTCTCCCTTGGGACAAGATCCTTGGAAACCCTGAACTACCCTAAAAGAAATTTGTCCACGCTAAGCTGTGATGCTGGAAAGACCATGTAAAGACAGAAAGAAATACCCAAGGAACCTCTGTTTGAGCCTTCCCAGCCCAGGTGCCAGACCCCAGTGAATGAGAGAGGCTTCAGATGATTCTAGACCCTGAACAAAAATTGTCCAGCTGAGCCCAGACAACCCCCAGAGATACAATGGCAATAATAAAAGGATTGTTGTGGCTTTAAGCCACTAAGTTTTGAGGTCATTTGTCATGCAGCAATAGAACCAGAAGAAGTCCATATGTCTTGAAACTATCTGCCAGGTCAGAAGGAAGCTGTTTTTGCTCCTTTCTCTCCCCTCTCTGCCCCATCCACTCTTCCCTACTTCAATTCTTTTTAATTCTGGAAGTCCCCAGGACTTCAGGGCACTTATAATTCATACAATGAAAAGATGTCATCTTAGAAAAATTCTGTCAATATATCCAATAATATATGCTTAAAAGATGCTACTGTCAACACAAATATTCTTGGCTACAATAAAAGGATCAATGTTCAAGCTTCTAAAAAAAGGTATATTTCATATCTTTATTTTTCTAATTTTTCACAGAATAAAACTTTTATTACTGTTTGTCAGTATAGCCAAACAGGAGCTGTTACCCTTTTTTTTTTTTTTAAGATTTTATTTATTTATTTGACAGACAGAGATCACAAGTAGGCAGAGAAACAGGCAGAGGGAGAGGAGGAAGCAGGCTCCCTGCCGAGCAGAGAACCCGATGCGGGGCTCGATCCCAGGACCCTGGGATCATGACCTGAGCCAAAGGCTGAGGCTTTAACCCACTGAGCCACCCAGGCGCCCCAGGAGCTATTACCCTTAAATCCTCCTAGACAACTGATGGTTTGGGGGTTAAAAAAAAAAAAAGAAAGAAAGAAAAGCATTTTTCTAAATACATATGTATTGAGGGACTGGAAATACAAAGATTTTCCAGGATTCAAGTAGATCTCTTCGTAACCACACTCCATATATACAGAAAGCAGAATGTAAACCTCAACCAATTATATTTCAAAGCAAAGAATGTTTTTCTCCTGAGAGAATATGTGCATGACAGCTCCGGAGGTTTAAATTTAAACCATCTTGAATTAAATCTGAACACACAAAAAGTGGATCTTGACAAATTTCCTAAACAACATTTGCTCATGCTTGGGTAATTCAGAAATGGCTGAACAGATAGATTCAACCTTCCAGAAGAGAATTTGCTTCTGAGCTGATATGAAGCATATGAAATTTCAGCTGAAAAGGTTACTAGGAGAGGGAGAAATTTGTAAGACATTGAAAATAGAGATGCCAGATGAATATAAAGATGATAAATGTAAAGCAGGAGCTTGGAATGAGAGCAATACCCAAGGCCATAAATCTAACAGTACTGGTTATGTCATAATTTCAAAGGTTTTATGTATTTATCTGAGATGAGTATATAGCTCAACATCGTCCTTATCCAGTTTTCTTTTTCCTTCTCAGATTCCTCTTGGTTATAATAACAGTTCATATTTTTGTCATACATTTCAAAATACACTGTATACATTATAAGATATACATCCTCTATATCTAAAGTCACCAGTTAAAACAAATAAAACCATTGCAACACTGTGCAAACTTAATTACCTGGCACTTGCCTTTCTGAATTCTGTTTACCTAAATTAGGACCACCTGCACACCTGCCCCACTCCCTCCATGTCCTCTGCCCAGTTTTTATGAGCCCAGCTAAGCTTCTATATCCCTCAAGAAGCCTTCCTTTACCTCCCCAGGTCACAGTGATGTTCCAGAGCTCACTTAGCTTGAAGCACACATTTTGAGGATAGAATCATTAGAATCATATAGTTTGATGGTGATTTGATTCCCCTTCCCACCTACCATTTACTTATTATCAAATGAGGCTGTAAATTCCTGAAAGAAAACAGTAAGGTGAAGTTGAAGGAACCCAATTAACTTTTATTAAGCCCTTACCACAAATCAGTAAGCACTGATTTAAATGTTTAAATGCCATATTTAATACTATTGAGTAGGGAAAGTATTTATCATTCTTACTTATGGGGTAGGGGGTGGCAAGTGAGAGTAGCATGCCCAAGTAAAGAGTCAGTTCCCAATGGACTGACAGCTGAGGGTTGTCTTCTGACAGCACACTTGGTGCTTAGAAGCCTGGCAACAAGTCCTGTCTTGAAGGGAGAACTGTATGGTACATTTCCATGTTCATCACACGTCATTCCTTGAGCCACTGGATCCACTTCAAATATATTTGGGGAGCCACTCCTTCAAGACCCTGGTGGGCCTCCCTTTCAGGGGGAATCTTAGAAGAGAAAGTTTGGGGGGGGAAATTACAATCCATAGCATTGCTGTAGGTCTTAGGATCCCAAAGGCTACTCATTGTCTCCCTCCTCCACTAGCAAGTCTAGATGCCTTCACACTCAAGAGCTGGTGCAGACTGTTTACTTGGTGACACAACCCAGATTCTCATTTCTGATTGCTGCACTTGTTCATTGACTGTTAGAACTGAAGGGAGAACAGAGGTTCCCAAATAAATCACCTGCATGCTAAACATAGTCCTCTTTGCCTCAATCATGTAATTACGGCACTGCCTCTTCTTGCTGATCAGTGTCAATTATCTCAGGTGAGATAGTGACTCTTCTTGCCTACTGATATCTCTCCCTTGATGGAGGTGGTCTTCCATGAGAGAAGAGAAATTCTAACTCTACAGAGGCACGAGCCTTGGGACAAGAGGCCCAAATTTCCCAAATGGATTGTTTCCCAACAGGGAGTTAAGTATGGTCACTCCTGCTTCCACCCTTTTGGTTTTTAGACCCATGTGGACTCCTTATAGGGGATGGAACACTATATGAAGTCTTTGATTCAACATATATGCTGTGCCCTAGAGGGTGGTTCACCATCCTCACAAAGTATCACCTTCAAGATAGAACTTCAGGGGTGCCTGCATGGCTCAGTGGGTTAAAGCCTCTGCCTTCGGCTCAGGTCATGATCCCAGGGTCCTGGGATTGAGCCCCGCATAGGGCTCTTGTTCAGCGGGGACCCTGCTTCCCCTTTTTCTCTCTGCCTGACTCTCTGCCTACTTGTGATCTCTCTCTGTCAAATAAATAAATAAAATCTTTAAAAAAAAAAAAAGAGAGAGAGAGAGAGAACTTCAGCTGTGCTTCCAGGAGGCTGTTCCACTTTTCCCAGAAGCTTCTTGGTGGTGCAGTATGGGATATGACCAGTGGGTCCCCTGATCATGAGCATTCCTATACTTTAGGTAATGTGGGTTACCAGATTTTACACAGTGCTTTATGGAATTTCTTGTCAACAGAGTAACACTCTGTAAGATTTGGACAGTAATATTGGCTGAAGTCCTGCAGATATGAAAAACAAACCTATAGCAGGAGTGTGTGTCTAGTGTGAGCATGAATTGCTCGCCCTTTCAGAAGAGAAGTGACCCCATGTACTCAAGTTGCCATCCAATGGTCAGTTAGTCTCCATATTGGGGGCCCAGCATTAGTCTCTGTTAATGGCAGGTTGGATATTTGGTAGCACCAGCAGTGACATCAGCCTTGTCAAACTGGTGCCCATGTTGTTGGACCCCTGTATCGCCTCCATTTCTGTCACCAAGACTACTTTATTCTATGCCCATTGTCCTGGCACTGGGGTGACGGATGACAGGGTCTGGCTGACATATGAGCCATTTTGTCTAGTTGGTTGTTTAGTGCCTCTTCTGTGGCAGATGCTCTTTGGTGGAGTTTAATATACGATAGCAAGGTCTACCCAATTTTCACCCTCAGTCTTATGTCCATTCACCTGTCTCTACCCAGTCATTCTTGTCTCCCTATGCTTCCATTCTTCCCCCTTTCAAGTTCCTGTCCAGCTGGCTAAGCCATTTGCCACTATGAGTCTCTATAGATTCTAATTTTGGGGTCATTTCTCTCTATACAAAGTGGATGACAACTTGAGGATCTACCCATTAGGAGTATTTTCACTTGCCACGGTTTTGTTTCTCAGGGAAGCATACCCAGAGAAAGAATTTGGTGTAGAATATCTAGTAAGGAATGTGCTGGGATAGAATGTAGGAAAAAAGAGAAAGGAAGCAAGATTGAGCAGCAAGAAAAGTACAGCTGAGTATATGATGACAGTCTTAGAAGATGGGATACAGAGCTTTAGAGCTAAACTGATCTTTCAGGGTTGTCTTATGTTGGCCTGTCATGGCCGGGCATTTATATCTCCATCTCAACCAGTCACTGGATACAACCCGCTCCAAGAAGGTTGTGACTCTGGTCAAGGAGTATCTTTGAGGCTGAATCAATCCCTAAACAGTTTGACAGATAAAGGCTGCCACTGACAGCTCTCTGACAGCAGAAGGCAGAAGCCACAAGCTCTTTCTTTTTTTTTTTTTTTTAATTTATTTGACAGAGATCACAAGTAGGCAGAGAGGCAGGCAGAGAGAGAGAGAGAGAGAGAGGGAAGCAGGCTCCCAGCTGAGCAGAGAGCCCGATGCGGGACTTGATCCCAGGACCCTGAGATCATGACCTGAGCCGAAGGCAGCGGCTTAACCCACTGAGCCACTCAGGTGCCCCCACAAGCCCTTTCTTAAAGGGGAATCAAATGGCACATCTTCACACTTCACACTTCACACATTCCTATACTTTAGGTCATGTGGGTTACCAGATTTTACACAGTGCTTTATGGAATTTCTTGTCAACAGAGAAAATTTTGTTGATGATTTCTTTCGTTGTGCAAAAGCTTTTTATTTTGATGTAGTCCCAATTGTTCATTTTTTCTTTTGTTTCCCTTGCCTGGAGGAACATATCCAGAAAAATATTGTTGAAGTTGATGTCCAAGAGGTCACTGCTGATGTAGTTTTATGAAAAAAATAATAATAGTTCAGTTTTACTGGGCTTTTTCTGGCGATCCATATAATGTGTTTTACATTAATTATATCCTGGAATTTTTACAAGTTCCCTAGGAAATAAGTAATACCCCCATTTCACAGATGAGGAAACTGAAACTCAGAGAGGTCAAGTAACTTTCCAAGGTCACCCAGGAAGTAACCAGTGTTTAGATTCAAATTTCTGGAGAATGGGCCTGGTACTTTCTTTGCACACACAGCACCCAGTGAGAGGCCTGCATTTCTTCTTGTGGCGGGAGGGCGTGGCCAACACAATAGGGAATTGGGGGGCCGGCTGAGCTTGAAGCCTCAGCACTGGCTCATTACCTCAGATGGTGGCTGGTTCTCCAGCTCCTTCCTCCCCAGCTATGGCCGGTTTGGCGGGCTGTGAAGAGGTGCCTGCCCTCTAGCGGACACTTCGTAGTGGTTGGATTTAAATAATCTCTAGTCAAATATCATCTCTTGTTAGGAGCCTAGATATTCTGGGTTCAGGTAGAGCAACCATACCCTGTGAGGGATCAAACTGGCCGCCAGTATCGGAACTACTGAGGCCCAGAACACCAGAGAGAGCCCCAACCCAACCTGTCAGACAAAGACGATAGGGCAGTGGTTTTCAAACTGTAGGCGGTAACCTATCTAAGGGTGACAAAATCATTTAGTGGACGATGACAAGCTTTTTTTTTTTTTAAATGAGCTAGAGACCTATATTACATAACTACATACTGCTTTTTATTTGAGAATGTATGTTTCTTCTGGGGCATAATATACAATGAGTGTGTAGCTGATTGTGTATCTTCCTTAGGGGGAAGATACTTAAAGCCTGAATTATCACCCTGACACTCAACCCCAAAGCCTTCCTCTGCTTTCCTTTCCTTTGATCAGGCATTTCTGTTATTCCTTTGCATTTCATTCATCTTGTATTCATTAGACTTGGGGTAATCAAGAAGAATGCATTTTATTACTGTTCCTTCTGTGCCCCTTCTCCCTTCCAATTGGTGCTCTGGGTGGGCTAAGAAGGTTGGACCACTCCATTTCTCTCTCCTAGCTGGCAAAATCATCAAGAGTGAACTTATTTGAGACAGGTGGAGCCAATGACAAATTAACCCATGGGCACCTGGGTGGCTCAGTCAATTAAGCATCTGCCTTCAGCTCAGGTCATGATCCTAGGGTCCTGGGATCAATTCCCATGTAGGTTTCCTTGCTCTGAGGGGAGCCTGCTTCTCCACCTCCCGCTGCCCCTCCCTCCCACTTGTGTGTACTCTCTCTCTCTCAAGTAAATAAATAAAATCTCTTAAAAAAAAAAAAAAGAAATTACTAGAAATCTCACTTGGATCCTCAAACCCAAGGAAGTAGGCAGAAATCTAAAGCCAATGTGCAGAGAAAAACAGTGTCAGAAACAAGGGTGAAGAAGGAAAGGTTGATCTTGCAGTGTTGAAATGGGAGGATAGGAGGCAAAAGGGAAGAATCCCCAAAATGAGGAACATCCACAGCAATGTTTCATGATTCGAAAATGAGAAAAGCTAAAACATTCCAATTATTTCCTTATCTACCAATTTACATATTTTAAATGTGCTACAAGGAGATGACAGGGGTATGTATTACATGGGTTATGTATGATATGTATGTAGGTAGGTAGGTAGGTATGGATACATGGGTGTATCCATTTCCAATTACATAGCTAAAAATTGTGCATTTCAATGTACATATATTTTAATTTAAAAAATGATAATAATTAAGAGTGGGAAGTGTATAAAGGAATGGATGGATCAAGAAAGGCAGATTGTTGATGCTGGGTAAAAAGTACATGGGGGTACATCATACTCTATTTACTCTGTATTTGAAATTTTCCACAATGACCCCAAATGCCTTTAACACTCCTCCTTGTTACTAATCCATCCAAGGGCTAATATGGCCTTTTCTTCATAAACTCAAACCAACATGGGAGCAATGAATTCACTAGACTGTTTCTGTTTTCACATTCTTGGCTGCTCCCAACAGCCAAGTACTGAAGTTGCATTGGACCGGATGGTCCAGGAGCAGTCGATACACCAGAGTCACACTGGGTCATCAGAAGGGATCTAAGAGACGGAGATGGTGGCTTTGTGTCTGGAACATGTACTAAATCCAGCATTTCTCCATTGACCCCCTAGATCTCTCTGAAGTCAGACCTTCCCAGCAACCTGTGAGGGTAGAAGAGACCTGTGCTCGAAATAACGAGCACAGGTAATTAAGAAGGCAAGAAGGCACAGGTAATTAAGAAGGCAAGGAGACCTCTACCTACCTGGGAAGTACCTGACATTGTGAATTATGAATAGAGAGGGTGAGGTGGCAACAGCTGGCAATTCAACATGTGTGGTTTGCTTGAACAGGAAGCCACAAACTAATCTTTGAGGCCCAACACAGCATGAAATCTACTGAATTACTTGCTCAGGGCTAAGAAATGAAAGGCTTGCTGGTGAGAAAATGGCCCCCTCATCCACGTCCTCATTAACAGGCCAGAGAGAGGGTGTGTTGCCAAAGGCTGGTCTTGATGTCTAGAGATATGAGGCGGAACTGGAGCACTAACATGAAACGGTATAGCAGACAGGTGTTCTAGTCTTGGATCTTCTAGTAGCTATGCAGTATTGGGCAATCCACCCAGCCAAGCTCTACTTTCATTTCCTCGACTGTAACATGATCTGGCTGATGTTTCTAAAACACCATGATTTATTTGCCATAAAGTTTCATTTACCCATTATTGGCGTGCTCGCTTCGGCAGCACATATACCCATTATTGGCAAGTTATTGGTAAGGTAGAATTGTCCTTGGCTCATGTGTTACTTAATTCTTGACAAGGGTCCATCTCACAAGCAGAGAACAGTGAGTACTTCTATGTGGTGATTTAGGGCATAAGGAGATGAAATTCCAAGTTTGCTATCTCCTCACTAGCTATAGCATTTCCTGAAATTACAATAGAAGAGGTTTTTGGTTTTTTTTTTTTTTTTTTGTATTTTGTATTTTGGAGGTTCCTCTTCAAGACACCCTATTAAAATGGAATTGCCCCTGGAAGACTACTCAGCCCTTAGCATTGATTTAAAACTGCGGGAAACAGTCCATTAGATAGAGAGGTCTTGTCGGTAGGTGGAGAAGGGTCTGAAGAAGAGTGTGAAGGCACTGATGTGAACCTCGTGCACTTCTGGGGCTCCACTACCCCAAGTGACAGGCCAGTTGGCACAGGAGTACAGTTAGGGAATAGTTTGGGGAGACTTGACTCAGTTGCAGTCCACGTGAATTTTAGCACATGACTCCAAAGTTCCTTACATCTGTGTCAGGGACTGAATATCTGAGTCCCCCTCAAATCTATACATCGAAACCCCAAGCCCCAGCTTGATGGAATATGGAGATGGGGCCTCTGGGAGGCAATTAGGACTAGATGAGGCTATGAGAGTTTCTGTGATAAGATTAGTGCCTTATTGGAGGAGACACAAAAGAGATTCCTCTCCCCCTCACCATACATACTCTCCCAAGAAAGGTCACATAAGCACAAAGCAAGAAGGCAGCCATCTATAAATCAGGAAGAGAGGGCTCACCGGAACTGGATGCTACCAGCCATTGATCTGGGACTTTCCAGCCTCCACAACTGTGAGAAAACAAACTCTGGTCCGGTAAGCCACCCAGTCTGCTGGTATTTTGGTTTGGAGGCCCAAGCTGACGAATAGTCTCCTTTTAATCATGTGGGCCCCTTCCCTTCCAGCTTTAGCCATGAGTCAGTTTGTCAAATCAGGCATGAAAGATAATAGGCCCAAAACATGTGGCAAGGGAATATTCTTAAACATTATTCCTCTCCTGGAGACTACGAAGCCGGTGCTGTTGTTTGAGGCATCCAGAAAACTTCTCAGCCCCCGAGCAGTTTTCTGACTACTTTTGGATGATTCCATCAAACACAGTGATTGCATTTCCTCAAGGAACACCACTCTATTAACTTGTCTCACAGGTGAAATAGGTTTGCTAACTTGATATGTGTTGGGAAAGTTGGAAAAACTTTTAATGTTTTTTTTTCAATTATCAACAGTTTCAAACATGCTGCAAAAGTAAAAGTAGCGTAAAGAGCCTCCACTCAGACTCAGTGATTGCTTGTGAAGATTTTAAAGAAAAATACACAGTAAGAGATGAAGTATCATATCTGCAAGGTAGTAAGTTGCCATGGGGGAAAGAAACTCATTATTTTGTGAGGTATAAATACACTATTGAACCACAGGAAAACATAGGTAATCCTTCTTCGATGACATGCAAGGGTAAATTTGACCTAAACTTTTAAAAAAGATTTTATTTATTTATTTGTCAGAGAGAGAGAGAGAAGGGGAAGCAGCAGGCAGAGCAAGGAGCCCCATGTGGGACTTGATCCCAGGACCCTGGGATCATGACTTGAGCTTGAAGGCAGATGCTTAACCAACTGAGACACCCAGGCGTCCCTTGACCTAAGTTTTAAAAATTGAATTCCTTGACAAAACAAACAAGCAAAGTTAAAAAAGAGAGAGAGAAAGACCAAGAAACAGACTCTTAACTATAGAGGAGGAATGATGGCTACCAGTGGGGAGAGGTGGGGGATGGGTGAAATAGGCGATGGGGGCACTTGTCAGGATGAACACTGGGTCATGTGTGGAAGTGTTGAACGACTACATTGTACATCTGAAATTAATACAGCGTTGTATGTTAACTATGCTGGAGGTAAAATTAAATTGTTTAATTAAAAAAATTAAAACTAGATACTTGAATAAAATGGAAACACTAAATAGTCAGGGATAAACCTTTTTTCTTCCCGTGGGGTTTTGAGGTTTTCTCCTCTTCAGAGGACCCCAGGAAGGAGTTCCTGGCAGAGGACTACACGAACAGACAAACTCCCCGTCTTCTTATCCCAGTTCTCTGAGCCGTCTCCTGAGGGAGAAGCCTAGGGTGCCATTCCCCCAATCTTGCTGCATCCTCCCATCTGATCCTTTTCACAAACACAGTTAAATACTCCAAGTGTCATCATTTCCACACTTGATTTTCAGAGTCTACTCTTGACTGGCATCCTAACAGCATGGTTTCCTTAAAATTCTGCAAGGACATATGCCAGCTGACATATTTATGTCACTCCTATCTTTAAATTCATATAGTGGCACCAGTTCCCGGAAAAGTAAATTTCCCCTGCTACCAGAACAGAGACTAGACTCCTGTGGATCAAGTCGGGTCACTGCTTTCTTCCTTGACTCCTTCAGCCTACCTCACCATGATCCCAGTGAGTGGTCTTCAAGGTTGTGACATGGTGCTTTCTCTTCTCCATCAACCTTACATTTAGAAAGTTCTTCCCTGTTTTTCCAAACCTCTTCTTCCCCTTTTATTGTACATCTTTTTACAATTACATTTACTGGGACGCCTGGGTGGCTCAGTGGGTTAAAATCCTCTGCCTTCAGCTCAGGTCATGATCCCAGGGTCCTGGGATTGAGCCCCACATCAGGCTCTCTGCTCAGCAAGAAGACCGCTTCCTCCTCTCTCTCTGCCTGCCTCTCTGCCTACTTGTGATCTCTGTCTGTCCAATAAACAAATAAAAATCTTTTAAAAAAAATAAATAAAATTACATTTACTGGGGCACCTGGGTGGTTCAGTCGTTAAGCATCTGCTTTAGGCTCAGGTCATGATCCCAGGGTCCTGGGATCGAGCCCCACATTGGGCTCCCCGCTCAGCAGGAAGCCTGCTTCTCCCTCTCCCACTCCCTCTGCTTGTGTTGCCTCTCTCGCTGTCTTTCTCTCTGTCAAATAAATAAATAAAATCTTTTAAAAAAATAAAAATAAAATAAAATTACATTTACTTGTGGGAAGGAACCTATCAAGACTGCCTGAAAGAGGAACTTTTCTTTTAATTCCAGTGTAATCAACATACAATGTTATATCAGTTTCAGGTGTACAATGTAGTGGTTCAACAGTTCCATATACTACTCAGTGCTCATCATGTAAGTGGACTCTTTTTTTAAAAATATTTTATTTATTTATTTGAGAGGTGGAGAGAGACAATGAAAGAGAGAGAGCATGAGAGTAGAGAGGTCAGCAGGAGAAGCAGACTTCCTGCTGAGCAGGGAGCCTGATGTGGGATTCAATCCCAGAACCCTAGGATCATGACCTGAGCTGAAGGCAGAGGCTCAACCAACTGAGCCACCAGGCGCCCCTGTAAGTGTACTCTTAATCCATTTCACCTGATTCACCCATTCTCCCCTGCCCTCTGGTAACCATCTGTTTGTTCTCTAGAGTTAAGAGTCTGATAAAGAAGATGTGCTACATGTATATAATAAAAAATTACTCAGAGTAACAAAGAATGAAATCTTGCCATTTGCAACAATGTAGATGGAGGTAGAATGTATTATGCTAAGTGAAATAAGCCAATCAGAGAAAGACAAATACCATATGATTTCACACATGTGAAGAGTTTAAGAAACAAAACAGAAAACAAAGGACAAAAAGAGGGACAGAGAGAGACAAACCAGAAAGAGGTGTTGCTTTATCTCTGTCGGTCATTCGCAGCATGGGAGTAAGAGCTCCAGAAGTTACACAATGCATCTGCTAACCTACTGTATTCACATTCAGCGGCTGAGCTTTTTCGTATTTGAAAGATGGTTTAAGAGTGTTCCAGATGTTTTTGAGGCACATCTTGTAAAAATGCTCATTAAAATGTTAAACTCTAAGGCTTAAGAGAGCATGTCTATTTACATTTTTCTGTATGAGTACTGAACGTGTTAGTGTTTGATGCTTTGGATAATGATGGGATTATTCTATAATGACATGACAGCGAATAGGAAAAAGAGGAAGAGTAAAAACTTGTTGATAGCATCTTCCAGAGAGTCAATTTTTATGACTTTTAAATACAAGCTCTGCCTCACATGAACCCAATTGCTTCCATCTCAACTTTTACCATGATTACTGCCATTGTTATAGCCGTTCACTGTTGTGTAGTAAAATCAGCCACATTCGAAGCCCAGGACTGAAAGCCAAAGATAGGTTTCTAGTACCACCTTGTGGCTAACCTATTAATACACATTTAAGCTGACGACTACATAGCTAGATCTGTAGATACATACACAGAGTAGTGGGAAAATATGCACTTTTTGATGCATATAAAATTACATATGTACCAAATGATACAGCAGGAAGAAAGTTTACAACTACTTAAACCTCAGGTGGTAGGAACAGATTTCACCTTCCACAGATGCGCAGGAGTTAATTTCTCTTTAATTAACCTAATCCCAGTTAATTCAGGGGCCCCCTAAGTCCATCCCCAGGTTTGCTTCTAAATTCTGGAGGATTTAAAAGGTGTCAAGTCATCAGGAAGTGTGGAAAGGCGTTTCTCATCCTCTGTTGTCCACAGAAGTCACTTGTGTGTCCTTTGTTGCATGTCCCCAGCCACAAGACACCTTCAGGTCTCATGTATAACTGCTGATTCTGCACCCCACCTGCTGGTCTACACCCCACTGGGCCCCACCTGCCTAGGCTCATCACACCACCATTCTTTCCTGGCTTGTCTCCCTGGGGCTCCACCTGGGGAAGCAGCACAATGTCATTCTGTTCTAGGATCTCCCAAACCATCCAGAGTGTGTGTTTTGTTCTCTTCTAGGACAGCAGGGCTCAGGCTCCTTTGCAGTGACTCATGGGTGTGTTAGTGTGGGACTCCTTCCTCTCCCAAGTCCCCCTATTTCTCCTTCCCACAACCCCTAGAAACTCTTCTACTCTGTTTCAATAAGTTTGACCTTTTAAATTGTTTAACATTCCACATCTAAGTAATAGTCTGCAGGATTTGTCTTTCTCTGTCTGGCTTATTTCACTTAGCATGATCCATGTTGTAGCAAAAGACAGGATTTCCTTCTTTTTTACGGCTGAATAATATTCCATTACATATAGAGAGAATACATATAACACATTTTCTGGATCTATTCGTCCACTGACAGACACTTAGGTTGTTTCCATACCTTGCCTATTGTGAATAATGCTGCAATGAACATGGGGGTATAGATATCATTTCCAGATAATGGTTCCATTTCCTTTGGATATATATACCCAGATGTAGGAAAGCTGGATCACGTGATAGTTTTATTTTTAACTTCTTGAAGAAACTCCATACTATTTTTCCATTAAGAAACTACAAGATTGGGGCACCTGGGTGGCTCAGTGGGTTAAGCCTCTGCCTTTGGCTCAGGTCATGATCTCAGGGTCCTGGGATCGAGCCCTGCATCGGGCTCTCTGCTTGGTGGGGAGCCTGCTTCCCTTCCTCTCTCTCTGCTTGCCTCTTTGCCTACTTGTGATCTCTGTCTGTCAAATAAATAAATAGAATATTTTTTTTTTTAAATGGAAGAAACTACAAGATTGAGCTATAAGACCCCACTCTAGAAAAGTAGCAGGCCTCTCCATAGTGGATCATTGTGTTCATATTTGTAAAGGACACTGAGAATAAGGCAAGGCAGGCTTTTACTCACTGCAGCCCCCAAGCCTTCAGCATCAATGCTGAGTCATCCATTTCTCAAAGGAGGGCCTGTCTCCTCAGGCAAGAAAGCTCAATGAGGGCCATGATCTTTGCAAACTATAGAATATTGTGTATTGGCAATCCTAGGATCTGAGATTTTCCAGCCCAAAATGATGCCATTTCCCTCACACCCTCTCCTCTGGCCTGGCCTAGGGGGGTCTAGACCTAGCATACTCCCAGATTTCCTCTCCTAGATGCAGGTACATGTGTTCACTGGAAGCTGATTCCTCTAGAAACTTGTGGGCCATCAGTATTGCCCTCAGGACGGCTTCACCATCACCTACCTCCCCATTTCCCCAAGAGTACCAAATCTACCTTCACATCAAGTCCATCCACTTCATCCTTCTCTATATTGGCAAGCTGGTGAGTGTGGCAGGCAAGAAGTCCACAGTTTCAGGGGCTTACCATCTCAGTCCTCGGGGTCAGAAGGGTACAGCAGGTGGTGTCTACTGAGGAGGGCTAGGGCTCCCACAGGAAGTAAGCATACAGAGATGAGGATGAGAGGGAACCCCGAGAGGGAATCACTCTGATCTCAAATCATCCCTTCTTTCCCTGACATCCCTAGGCTAAAGACCAAGCTTCGTAAAAAGTGAAATTCAGAGCTGTTCTGCATCTCAGTGTTCCAGGCTCTCCGTTGTCACCTCCCACCAACACAGAACTACTAGTAACAGCTTGTCTCAAACACTGAGTTATACCTCTGTTTCTCTGCACATGTTGCCCCATCCCTTCTATCTTTCGAACATGGAACTCCATGCAAGCAAGGTCCTCATCTGGTGTTCAGCATCCGGAGCAGGGCCAGCCCCAAGTCAGTGAGTGCAAAGAACCATACTGCCAGTTCAGGCCCATACTGGGTTTCTGGCAGGTTCGTGGAGCCAGGGTCCCTCATCGCCACCTTCGGCTTCTCTGTTTCCTAGACCGCTCACTTGGACGTGCAGTTGGGTGAACATACTAATGATTATGTGGAATTTTCAGCCAACAACAAGCTGACCTGCAGCATCAGTGCAGGCAACAGCTGATGAAGCCGGTGGGGTACACAGAGCAGATCCAGAAGGAGCAGAAGTACTGGAGGGTGAGGGGTGTGGCTGCACCAGTTGGGACGGGGAATGTGTAACCTCCCAGGGAGAGAGTTTTCCAGCTCTTGAAGGAAGGGGATGGGATTCAGTCCTAGCCAGGCACCTTTTTCACTCTCCCCTAGCATGGTGGCAAAAGAAGCACCTCTGGCAGACCAGCATGAACACCAGTCAGTGGGTGCCATTGTGGTCCATTCTACAAACCTCATCCTGGAATCTGGCAGTTGCAGCATCTCAAGAGCCTTCCTTAAAGCTAAGAAGCCGGTGTAGATGGGTCCCAGAGACCTCGCATCCACTCACTACCCTTCTGTGAACTGATGGGGAGTGGCCTGGTCTGGTCTATCTCTTGCCTTTTCCCACCACACCCAACCCCACAGGGCTTCCTTGCTCCTTTCAGGGGGACTGAGGATCTCTTTGAACTGGTTTCTCTGCCAGCACTGGGGAGAGGTTGGGTTTCCAGCTGGAGACACTTGGATGAAGAAGCTGTGGGCTCCTTTGTGAATCCATGATACTAAGCAGGAAAAGGGTAAAGGTCCTCCCAACCCCTGTCTTAAACAGGATGGATGAACTGTCTCAAAAATGGAGAAATAAGAGGGAAAATAAGTTGCTTTCTAACCTAAACGCTTACTGCCTCCCACTCTGCAATTAATTCTGGAGTTTTATGTGTCTAACCAGGTATTAACATGAAGCCTTGCATGCATTGGTGGGTGACTGATCCCAGAACAGTTGAGGTAAAGGGATGTGCCCCAGGAAGCCTTGGCAACATGTGGAGAGCCCTTTCCAGAAGTCTACTTTGGGCGCAACTCTTGGATACCCTGAGTGCTTGTCATGATCTTGTGCCTGTCTCTGGGTTCTCTTCAGATTCATGTGCTCTTCCACTCCAGTCAGCCCAACTTGTGGGTTCTTCCAGGAGATCAGATGAGCATGTTGGTTTTCCTACTATTTTTCGGTCAATCTGGGTCTCTACGATGTCATTGGTTAATTTTTTCCAGGAGATGCTCACTTTCATATTACATTTAACATGGTCTGTAACTCAATCTTCACATGTGCACATAGGTGTAGATGACCAGGCGTCCATGTCCCCATTGCTTCTGCCTGATCTTGCCCACATTTTATCAAGACGGTGCTGGTTGCCCTTTTGGAATATAGTCCTCTTATTAGAATTTGACATTTTCTGTTATAAAGAAATTCACTGGTTGGTACTCTCAACAAAATCAAGTCCAAAGTGTCAAGGCCAAGGATGTCACTAAAGGGAGATTCCACATGAGGAGAGGGAGACATGACAGCCTCAGCTCTTGGCTCCTGAGATAGACTCACTTTTGGGATATTCTTGAGGGATACTTCTCATTTGTGAATCTAGTTACAATGTCTCAGGAACTTACCTGAAGGCTCAGGGAGAAGGGCAGAAACCATTGGAGAGTAACCTCTGATCAGAGAATGTGACCTTAGAGTCCATATCCCTCACCTGAAGCTGAGAGTGGGATGCTCTGCTCTCCACTGCAGGGGAAACACAGTGACCCAGACAGGCACATTCTTGCCCACAGAGCCTGTGATCTGACACCAAATGAGGCAGGAGGTTGAACAAGACATAAGAGTGATGCATGTTTCCAAGAAGGACATAGGCCAGGGACAACATGACAGGAGTCCCAGCGTAGTCTAGATGGTCAAAGAAGGCAACTTTTTAGAACCAAGACTCTTAATAGGAGTTAGGCAAAAGACAACTGCTCTGGCCAGAAGATAGAGCATATAAGGAAGCCCTGCAGTAAGAAGATTTTTCAGAAGAAACTTTGTAGGCCAGAAGAAAGTGGCATGATGTATTGAAAGTGTTGAAAGGAGAAAATCTGCAGCCAATAATACTCTCCCCAGCAAGGTTATCATTCAGAACAGAAGAAGAGATAAAGGGTCTCCCAGACAAACAAAAGTTAAAGGAATTCATGACCACTAAACTAGCCCTGTAAGAAATGTAAGGAGGACTCTGTGAGTGGAAAACAAAAACTCCAAGTAAGAATAAGAAAAATGGAAAACACAAAGATAGTGAAAATAAGTATATTTGTAAAAATCAGTCAAGAGAATCATAGAATAAAAGGATATAAAATATGATAATAAATATCTCAAACATGGAGGCGAGAGGAGCAAAAAATGAGTTCAAAATTAAGTGACACCTTAATATAAACTGCTATATGCAAAAGATGTTATATATAAACTCAATGGTGACCACAAATCAGAAAACAGTAATAGATACAGAAAAAGTAAAGAGTAAGGAATCCAAGTATATCACTAAAGAAAATCAGCAAACCATAAAAGAGAGAAAGAGAAGGATCAGATTAAAAAAACTACAAAAACAACCACAAAGCAAAACACAAGATAGCAATCAATATATACATATCATCAGTTACTTTGAATGTAAATGGACTAAATGCTCCAATCAAAAGACGTAGGTGACAGAATGGATAAAAAAACAAGACACTAGGGGCACCTGGGTGGCTCAGTGGGTTAAGCCTCTGCCTTCGGTTCGGGTCATGATCTCGGGGTCCTGGGATCGAGCCGCACATCAGGCTCTCTGCTCAGCAGGGAGCCTGCTTCCCCCCTCTCTCTCTGCCTGCCTCTCTGCCTACTTGTGATCTCTCTTTCTGTCAAATAAATAAATAAAATCTTTAAAACAAAACAAAACAAAACAAAACAAAACAAAAAAACCAAGACACTATATGCTCCCTGCGAAAGACTCAGATTGAAAGTGAGGGGATAGAGAAACATTTATGCTACACTAGCTTTCTTTTGACACCCATTTGTAATACTTTTTTTAAGATTTTTTTTTTTTTTATTTGACAGAGAGAGATCACAAGTAGGCAGAGAGGCAGGCAGAGAGAGAGAGAGAAGCAGGCTCCCTGCAGAGCAGAGAGCCCGATGCAGGACTTGATCCCAGGCCCCCGAGATCATGATCTGAGTCGAAGGTAGCAGTTTAACCCACTGAACCACCCAGGCGCCCCCATTGTAATACTTTTATCAGAAAAATAGAATTTGAAACAAAGTCTGAAAAAAATAAAATTAAAAAACAAATTCTGCAAAAAGAGACAAAGACACTATATAATAGTAAAGGGAACAATCAAACAAGAAAATATAACAATTGTAGATATATATGCACCCAACATGGGAGCAGCCAATTATGTTAATAAAAAATGTAACGGAACTAGTCTTTAGTAATACAATAATAGTAGGGGACTTTGGGGCACCTGGGTGGCTCAGTTGGTTAAGCGTCCAACTCTTGATTTCAGCTCAAGTCATGACCTTGGGGTTGTAGGATCAAACTCTGCATTGGCCTCCAAGCTCAGCAGGGAGTCAGCTTGAGATTCTCTCTCTCCCTCTGTCCTTCCCTGCCCCACACTCTCTCTCTAAAATAAATAAATATTTTTTTTAAATAGTAGGGGACTTTTAACACCCCACTTATATCAATGGACAGATCATCCAAATAGAAAATTGACCAAAACAAAACAAAACAGTGGTTTTGAATGACACACTGGAACAGATGGGTTTAACAGATATATTCAGAACATTCCATCCAACCACAGCAGAATACACATTTTTTTCAAGTGCATATGGAACATTCTCCAGAATAGATAACCTATTAAGCCACAAAGCAAGCCTCAACAAATGCAAACAGATCGAAGTCATACCATGCATCTTTTCTGGCCACAAAGCAATGAAACTAGAAATCAAGCACAAGAAAAAATCTGGAAAGACTACAAATATATGGAGGTTAAATAACATGCTACTAGGCAATGACTGGATCAGCCAAGAAATAAAAAAAGAAATTAGAAAGTACGTGGAAACAAATAAAAATAAACACAATGGTCCAAAACCTCTGGGATGCAGCAAAAGCAGTTCTTAATTTTCTTTTTTTGAAAGGTTTTATTTATCTATTTGACAGAGAGAGCGATCACAAGCAGGCAGAAAGACAGTCAGGAAGAGAGGCAGGCTCCCTACTGAGCACAGAGCCAAATGCAGGGCTCCATCCCAGCACCCTGAGATCATGACCTGGAAGGAAGAGACTTAACCCCCTGAGCCACACAGGCATCCCAGCAAAAGCAGTTCTAAGAGGAAAGTTTGTAGCAATACAGACCTACCTCAAGAAGCCAGAAAAATCTCAAAAAAACAACTTAAACTTACACCTAAAGGAGCTAGAAAAAGAACAACACATGAAACCTCAAACCAGCAGAAGGAATAAAATAATAAAGATTAGAGCAGAAATAAATGATATAGGAACTAAAAAACAAAAGACCCATGAAAACAGGAGATCTTTCACCCCAGGTAGCCAGCATCCTAAATAAAACTCATATCCCTTTCCAATCAAAATGATCTCTTCTCAAGGAATCAACCCCATTTACAAATGCACCAAAATAAATAAGATTACCTAGTACTATGGTGAGTGCTGTGAAGTGTGTAAACCCGGTGATTCACAGACCTGTACCTCTGGGGCTAATAATACATTATATGTTAATTTAAAAAAAATAAATTATTTTTAAAAATACAATAATAATATACCTAGAAATAAACCTAACCAGATATAAAAGACCTGTACTCTGAAATTTATAAGACACTGAAAGAAACTGAAGACAACACAAAGAAATGGAAAATCATGCCATGTTCATGGATTGGAGGAACTAATATTGTTAAAATGTCTATACTACCCAAAGCAATCTACACATTTAATACAATCTCTATCAAAATACCAACAGCACTTTTCACAAAACTAGAACAAAAAGTCCTAAAATTTGTGTAGAACCACAAAAGACCCTGAATAGCCAAAGTGATTTTGAGAAAGAAAAGCAAAGCTGGAGGCCTCACAATTCCAGACTTACAAAGCTGTAGTAATCAAAACAGTATGGTACTGGCACATAGGCACATAGATCAATAGAACAAAATAGAAACCCCCTATTAATATGGCCAATTAATCTTTGACAAAGCAGGAAAAACCATGTAATGGGAAAAAGACAGTCTCTTCAATAAATGGGGTTGGGGAAAAATGGTCAGCTAGAGGCCAAAGAATGAAACTGGACCACTTTCTTATACCATACCCCAAAATAAATTCCAAATGGATTAAAGACCTAAATGTGAGACCTGAAGCCATTAAAATCCTAGAAGAGAACACAGGCGATAATGTCTCTTGACATAAGCCATAGCAACATTTTTCTTAGATGTGTCTTCCAAGATATGGGGAACAAGAGCAAAAATAAACTATTGGAACATATCAAAATAAAAGGAAAAAATCAACAATCAATAGACCACCAGGTGCCTGCCTTCTGAATTATAATTTTCTGTCTAGGACTTGCCTCTTCCCCAATGATTAACCCTAGAGAGTCAACCTTTTCAGGGGAACCGCGTTCCCTACCCCTAGGGGTGAGACCTTATCCTGACACTTCAATAGGTCAACAAGTTACAAAACAGCAACAGAAGGGCACTGGGGAGCTGCACACACAGAGTCCCACTTGTGTCAGTCTCTGAATTTACCTCCACATACGCCCTTCCCAGTCCCTTCAGAGGAAAATGCACATGTCCCAGCTCTAGAGAGGAGAGCCAGCAAGGAGGAGGTGGGCCATGCTAAAACCCAGCCAGTTCGACTCAGTTCTTGGTGTTCTTCTCTCTGCCACAGCTACTTTTCTACAGATAAAGGAAAGACCCCATACAGGGAGGTAAGAGTCACAGATTTTAAAGAGGAGCCAATACGGACAGGAAATGTATTTGTTTCCTGTGACTGATGTAAGTTCCCACAAACCTGGTAAATTAAACAACAGAAATTTATTCTCTCATGGTTCTGAAGGCCAGAAGTACATTCCCTCCAAAGGCTCGAGGAGACAATCCTTTCTTATCTTCTACCTTCTTGTGATTCCCAGTGTTCTTTGGCTGGTGGCTGCGTCACTCCAGTCTTCATGAGGAAGGAGTGGGCCTCACCAGGCTGCCCTGCAGCTCTGCTACTAACTTTAATAGTAAAAGAAGTAAAGATTTCTGGCTCTGTTGGGTCTTCATTGCTTCATGTCCACAACTGGCTGAAATCCTTGGATGGAACCTGCCTTTCTAAATTGCCACCATCTCGCCTCCTCCCTTTTGTCTGTCTAGGACTTGCCTCTTTCCCAATGATTAACCCCAGAAGACCATTTTCAGGGGGAACCAGCCTCCTTCATGGAAGTGAGACCTTATCCGGACACATTTATTGGGCATCAAGTCACACATTACCACTATCCCCCATTCCCCTTTTTGAATGTTTGGACTTTATTGGCATTTGAGTTTGCAACCACTATTTCAACCCATTCTGGTAGCCAAACAAAGAAGAAAACACATTCTTCTGTTCTTCCAACAAGTATTTATTGCACATGTACTTTGTGCAAGCCATTATTACAAGCTCAAGAGATGGACACAAGTGTGGTAAATTATATTCTTTGCTCACAATTATTTATTCCCTTCTTGAGCATGGCTTCCTAGGAATAGGAGAACACATTCATGACCCTTTTCCTGTGGCTTAGCAGAGCCTCCCAACAGAGTAGTGGGAGTATACTTTGGCCTTGGCCTGTCAGTTTGGCCAGTGGGATACAGGTAGTTGTGACAAGTATGCAGGCTTTTTTTTTTTTTTATTTTTTTTATTTTTTAAGTATGCAGGCTTTAAATGTGCCTGCATTGTTTGGTTTCTGTCTTGTGTTTCTGTACTTCAGCCTAAGTCCAGAAATGAGAGATGTTGAAGCAACTTACTATGCTTGGAATTCAATAGGTGCACAGTAACTATTTGTTGAACAGATAAGAATAGGAACGAAATAGTAAAACCTACCCTCATGCATCTTCTATTTAGTTTCAACAATTTGGGTGTGGGGCACCTGGGTGGCTCAGTTGGTTAAGCAACTCCCTTTGGCTCAGGTCATGATCCCAGGGTCCTGGGATCGAGTACTGCATTGGGCTCCCTGCTCAGTGGGAAGCCTGCTTCTCCCTCTCCCTCTGCCTGCTGCTCTGCCTACTTGTGCTCTCTCTCTCTCTCTCTCTGTGTCAAATAAATAAATAAAATATTTTAAAATAAAAAAAAAAACTATTTGGTTGTGAAAAAATTCTATTTCCGGGGTACCTGGGTGGCTCAGTGGGTTAAGCCTCTGCCTTCCACTCAGGTCATGATCTCAGGGTCCTGGGATGGAGCCTCACATCGGGCTCTCTGCTCAGCAGGGAGCCTGCTTCCCCTTCTTTCTCTGCCTGCTGCTCTGCCTACTTGTGATCTCTGTCTGTCAAATAATTAAATAAAATATTTTAATAAAAAAAAAGAAAGAAAATATTCCATTTCCGTGGTCTACCACCTCAACTGCGGCTTTAGAAGTATAATTGTATTCTCCCCTGGTGGAGGAGAGAGGGTGATCCAAGCACATAATAGGATCTCAGTGAATTTCCTCCTTCTCCTCACCTAGGCTATCCCATACCCCAGTTTGGCCAACTTCTCAGCCTGGGTGACCTCTGAAGCCTTACAGAAATGGAGAACTCACCTGAATGGGGCATTTTTCCAACTTCATGGTTCTGGAACTTGCAGATGGCCTCCTGGGGGATTTGATCTCTTAGCCCTATCCTGTCTCAGGAATGGGGCACTGGGGGCTGGGTCACAAAGAGGCTGATCAGGGCTTTCCCCATGAGGCAGTGCACGAATATTCTTTCCTATTGGGAGTTCCTCCTTCCCCTATGCAACTTGGGGCTACTGAAGGCTTCTCATTTCTGCTTTCCTTCCTCGGCCATCTTCTCAGATCCAAAAGTTTCTAAACCAAGCTACCCCCTCCTTCCCACCCTCCCTCCTGTGGGATTCTGGGTACCACCATTCCAATCCTGGGCAGACAATAGGGCAGAAGCGCACTGTAGATTCAGAGCAAAGACCAATATCCCTTCAAGGCTGAGGTTAGCAATTTGGTTGATCCCTTCGCATAATCATTGGCCATTCCCTCTGAAAGCTCTTGGGTTCCAGCAAGCTCTTAAGGGGGCTCTGTGACTTACATCCTGCTCCTTGCCACTCACTGTGTGGGAGCATCTTGAATCTTTCCCTGGAGGCATATGACAGGTCTGGCTGAAACATTACCCAAAGCAACAATCATATGGAGGTAGGAGGTGAGGGGAGCTTTTCAACCTTGTCATCCTCATCACAGCCTCAAGATCAGTATGGTACCTTCTCCCCTATCCCAGCACAATCCAGCACCTGTCCCTTTTCACCCTGATCCAGCCACCCTCAGCTATTGTCCCCCATCAACCTCTCCACCATGCTTCTGGATCCCCTGATCCACAGCAGACAAATCTCTGCATTCTCAGCCTCTGAAACCACAACATGGATCTTCTGTAAGATCTCTCCTCTGTGTCTTCTCAAGCAAACCTTCCCCAATCCCCCACAGCCCTGGATTCTCAAGCCTGGAGAAAGATGTGCATTCTCCCTGATTCCAGAGGTAAAAGACTCTTTCCATGAAGACTCGTAGCACATGGGGTTTCACCATTTCCCACACTCCTACTATGGCCCTTGCCTGCCCCACCAACAATGGGCATACCAAGGGCCTGGACTTTGGGTACCCTGCTCCAGCTAGAGTCCCTGTCACAGCTGGGTTGTTAGCTGAATATAGGTCCTTTGCCTACCTTCTCTTGTCATCAGCCACACAGGCAGCTTCACATACTCCCAATACCCATCCTCTGGGAGTCCCCAAATTCCACTCTGGCCTGGGGTGAGATGGGAGGCTATGATTGGCCCAAGGCAGAAAAAGGCAGAATTATGTAGAGGCTGGACCTTCCCCCAGCCCATTCCCATGACACGCCCTAAAGAGCCTTGGCCCCACCCAGAGTAGGGTAGAGAAGGCTTAGATGTGAACAGGTGAGCTTCCCTGTGGTAAGGATCTCCTTCTTTCCCTATTACTGGATCTGTCTGTCTTGCTAAGTGATTCCAGTTTCAGCCACAGGGTCTGCTGTAAAGAATTAACTCCATCAGTTTAGGGGCACCTAGGTGGCTCAGTTGGTTAAGGATCCAACTCTTGATTTCAGCTCAGGTCATGATCTCGGGGTTGTGAGATTTAGCCCCACGTTGATCTGATGTGGAACCTGCTTAAGATTCTGTCTCTGCCTATCTCCCCTACTCTCACACTCGTTCTCTCCCTCTCTTTCTAAGAAAGGAAGGAAGGAAGGAAGGAAGGAAGAAAGAAAGAACGAACTCCACCATTCTAAATTGGGTGCTTGATTACTAGTCTGAGGTTCAGCAATGAATTAAACATTCCTCCTTGCCCCATCCCTTGTGACTGTAGGAAATCCTAGGGAAAGGACAAGGTACTTGGTGCTAAGGTGGCCTCTAATACTTCTTGGGAAGAGGCAGATTATTTCCCCCCTCTTCTGAGGCTGATGTACAATTCTGCCCTCAGAAGCTACAGGGGCACAGAAGAGAGCTTAGAGTGCCATCAGCAACATAGCCTAATACGATGTCCCTCACTGATACCTACTCCTGACCAACACAAATTTGACATCCAACCACAGATGAAAGTGCCTTTATGGGAGCTGTGGGGTACAGCACCGTAGGCAAGGGACCCAAGAGAAGTCTCACACACACATGTGTCAAGTTATAGACCTCAGTCCCACCTGTGAGCCTGCACTGGTCCGTGAACCAGCTTTAGCCCCCATCAGCCATGGTCGAGGAGCCCCTGGAGATCACTGTCTTAGACAACCACTCTTACAGAAGAGAGCCTTTGTATAAGACCAAGTTTCCAGAGAAGTTCCAGCACACAGCTGCAGCACAAAGTATATGCGTGTGTATATGCATGTGTGAGTGTGTGTGTGTGTTTGGACACATCAGAGAAGGTAAGAGGAACAGTTTGACTTTGCCCATATTACCTGACCCAAAGCTGCACATCTCAGTGCCAAGAAATCACCTTCTCAGTCCATGGATTCTCCAGTGGGGTAGGGGGAGGGCGCCAGGAACATGAGAGCATGTGAGTGAGCACTTGGCTTCCCTAGCTGTGCAGGACCCTGCCAAAGAGGCTGTTTCTCTCTCACCCCATCCAGGGTACTGACTCAAGAGCTGCGTGACTGGGGCTGGGAGAGCAGCAAATAGGACTCCCGGAGGGCATGGAAAAAACAGGGATTCTATTAACTGCATCATAAACTCTAATCAAAAGGCATATAGTGGATTTGTCCCCTTGTCTACAGTGACAACTGGTGCGCTTCCTCAGGACCTGCTGTGGGAAGAGAAGGAAGTGGCTGGGAATCAAATCCACCAGAGTTATCATCCAAAACAAAATTCTCCTTCAGAAAACATCACCGACAACCACTACCAAAATGGCCCTGGGCTACCTGGCAGCCATGGAAGCTTGAGATGTTGTCTCCCTATATCCCCACTTCATTAACTCTGAGCTCCACATGTCTGCATATGTGAGAGGTGGGTATGTTTGAGGCTAGCTGGAGAGCTATACCGCCTTCATGAAAGACGAGACCCTGACCCTTGTCATTCTGCAGGGGAAAGCTGCTCAACATCACCAATGTCACACTGTTTGATGCTTTCAGTGGCTGCCCAGCCCTTGTTTCCAAACTCCTTCAGCTTATCAAGGATGTGCACCAAAGTGCTGGAGAGGCCTGGGGCTGCCTAAGCCAGGGCAGGGCCTTACAGAACCATTGACAGAACCACAACCAGGACTCAGAGAAACAAGATGATCCTCATGGCAGGGCCAGAGGGCCACTCTGGATCAGTAGTAGGACGGCATGGGTGGGCCTTACTTTCTATACCTACCCTCTTGACAAGACTCTTCAAGTTAAACATATTTCACCTTTGGGAAGATAAAGACATTAAATTACCATTATGTTAGCAAAAGCAAGACTTCACTCACTCTTCTTGTGGTCAGACTCCTTCCCTCCTTCCATTCCAAAGGTATCTTCCACTGCATCCCCTGGAGTGAGATTTATGGCAATTTACCTACATTCCTTGGGTTGGTTGAAGTTTGGGATATCCTACTTGCCTGGCTCTGGTGATGCTGGGACAAAGACACTTCGGAAACTTGGAAGGAAATCAACTTTCTTTTTTTATTGAATTAGATTTGACATAAAACATTATGTAAGTTTGAAGTGCACAACATGTTGATTTGATGCATTTATGTACTGCAATATGATTATCATTGTGGCAATAACTGGCATCACTGTCATATAACTGTCATCTCTTTTTTGTGGTGGCAAAAACCAAGATCTAGTCTCTTATCAATTTTGATTAATATAATACAATGTTATTGTCCATAAATTGGGCAGTGGATTTCCAGGACTTCTCCTGCCTACCGGTTGCAGATTTGGACCCTTAAGCAAAGTCTCTCCTGTTTTCCCACACACCAGCCCATGGTAACCACTATTCTGCTCTTGGTCTTTATGGGTTTGGATCTTTTGGATTCCACATGTAGGTAATATCATACAGTATTTGTCTTTCATGGTCTGACTTACATCACTCGGTATAATGCCTCTAAGTTCCATCCATGTTGTCAAAGAATGCAGGATTTACTTCTGTCTCATGGCTGATTAATATTCCATTTTATATATATGTATCCATAGATACATATATATGCATGTGTGTATATATATATACACACACACACACATGCCACAACTTCTTTGTCCATTTATTTGTTGATGGGCACTTGGGTTGTTCCCATGAGTCCTGGCTATTGTGAATGGCAAAATAAACATGGGAGTGCATTAAAAAAAAAAAAAAGGCATAGAATGGCTGGATGGATTTAAGGGGGAAAAAAAGAACAGGGGCCTCTGGGTGGCTCAATCAGCTAAGCGTATGCCTTTGCCTCGAGACATGATTTCAGGGTCCTAGTATCAAGCCCTTCAACAGGCTCCCTGCTCAGTGGGGATCCTGCTTCTCCCTTTGCCTGCTACTCCCCCTGATTGTGCTCTCTCTCTTTTTCTCTCTCTCTCTGTCAAATAAATTAAAAACAAACAAAAACAAAACAAGATCCAACTACATCCTGTCTACCAGAAATTCACTTCAGCTTCAGGACATACACAGGTTCAAGGCGAAGGAATAGTAAAAGACATTTCATATAAGTAGAAACCAAAAGAGAGCAGGGCACTATATTTATACCAAACAAAATAGACTTAAGCCAAAAACTGTAACAAGAGACGAAGAATATCATTATATAATGATAAAAGGATATTCCTCAGGAACATATAACAATTGCAAATATTTATGTACCCAACATCAGAGCAGTTAAATATATTCAGCAAATGCTAACTGATCTGAAAGGAGATAGACAGTATTTCTTTCAATAAAAGCTCATTCAGACAGAAAAATTAATAAGGAAACACTGGACTTGAACTATTGAAGAAGTGGATAAATTTCTAGAAACATACAACTTACCAAGACTGAATTATGAAAAAAAAAATCTGAACAGACCAATAATGAGTAAGGAGATTGGATCAGTAATTAAAAATTTCCAACAAAGAGGGATGCTTGGGTGGCTCAGTGGGTTAAAGCCTCTGCCTTCAGCTCAGGTCATGATCCCAGGGTTCTGGGATGGAGCCCCGCATCGGCCTCTCTGCTCAGCAGGGAGCCTGCTTCCTCCTCTCTCTCTGCCTGCCTCTCTGCCTACTTGTGATCTCTCTCTGTCAAATAAATAAATAAAATCTTTTTTAAAAATTTCCAACAAAGAAAGCCCAGGACCAGAATTTTCCCTGGAGAAATCTACCAAACATTTAAAGAATAATTAATGCCAATACTTCTTGAATGTCCAGAAAATTAAAGGAGAAGGAACACTCACTTCCAAATTCATTTTAAGAGGTCAGCCTTACCCTGATACCAAAACCAAATAAGGACACTAAAGAAAAGAAAGCAACAGACCAATATCCCTGATGAATATAAATGCAAAATTCTTTCTTTTTTAAGATTTTATTTATTTATTTGACAGATAGAGATCACAAGTAGGCAGAGAGGCAGGCAGAGAGAGAGGGGGAAGCAGGCTCCCTGTTGAGCAGAGAGCCCGATGTGGGGCTCCATCCCAGGACCTTGGGATCATGACCTGAGCCGAAGGCAGAGGCTTTAACCCACTGAGCCACCCAGGTGCCCCTAAACACAAAATTCTTAATAAAATATCAGCACATCAAATTCTGCAGCACATTAAAAGCACCATGATCAAGTAGAATTTATACCTTGGATGTAAGGATGATTAAACAGACACAAACCAATAAATTTGGTTTATCACATTAATAGAACGAAAGATAAGAATCCCATCATCACCTCAATAATGTAGAAAAAGCATTTGACAACAATATCGTTTCATGATTAAAAACTCTCAATAAATTGGGTATGGAAGGAACATATCTCAACAAAATTTAACCATGAAAGGTTGAAAGCTTTTACTCTAAATCAGGAACAAAACAAGGGTGCCCCCTCTCACCACTCCTAGTAAACACAGTGCTGGAAGTCTTAGCCAGAGCAATTAGGCAAGGAAAAAAAAAAAAAGACATACAAATTGGAAAGAAGTAAAATTGTCTTTGCAGACGTTATTTTTTTTTTAAAGATTTTATTTATTTATTTGACAGAGAGAAATCACAAGTAGATGGAGAGGCAGGCAGAGAGAGAGAGAGAGGGAAGCAGGCTCCCCGCTGAGCAGAGAGCCCTATGCGGGACTCGATCCCAGGACCCTGAGATCACGACCTGAGCCGAAGGCAGCGGCTTAACCCACTGAGCCACCCAGGCGCCCCTTTGCAGACGTTATATATATGTTATGTATTATTTATATTATAGATGTTATATATAAAGAAATCCTAAAGACTCCACCCAAAAACTGTTATAACTAATCAACAAACTCAGGGTGTGTGGGTGGCTCAGTTGGTTAAACATCTGACTCTTGATTTTGGTTCAGGTCATGATCTAAGGATTGTAGGATGGAGCCCCACATGGGGCTCTGTGCACAGCAAAGAGTCTGAGACTTTCTCTCTCCCTCTCTCTGCCCCTCCCCCCTGTGCTCACTCACTCTCTCTCCAATAAATAAACCTTTAAAAAAAAAAAAGAACTAATTAACAAATTCAGTAAAGTCACAGGATACAAAATCAATATATGGAAATCAGTTGCATTTCTTTTTTTTTTTTTTCCAAGATTTCATTTATTTATTTGAGAGTGAGAGAGCATGAGTAGGTGGAGGGGCAGAGACAAACACGAGGCCCAATTCCAGGACCCCAAGATCATGACCTGAGCCAAAGTCAGGCACTTAACCAACTGAGCCATCCAGGTGCCCCTCAGTTGCATTTTTATACACTAACATTAAAATACCTAAAAAAGAAAAAAAATGACTCCACTCACAATAATATCAAAAACAATAAAATACTCAGAGATAAATTTAATCAAGGAGGTGAAAGATCCACTCTGTACACTGAAAACTGTAAGACTGATGAAAGAAATTGAAGAAGACACAAATAAATGGGAGTGTGTCCCAAGGGTCCCATGGACTGGAATAATTAATCTTGTTAAAATTTCCATACTATTCAAAGCCATCTATAGATTAAATATAATCTCTATCAAAATTCTAGTGGCATTTTTCACAGAAACAGAAAAACAAACACGGGACGCCTGGGTGGCTCAGTTGGTTAAGCAGTTGCCTTTGGCTCAGGTCATGATCCCAGCATCCTGGGATCGAGTCCCACATCGGGCTCCTTGTTCCGCAGGGAGCCTGCTTCTCCCTCTGACTCTGCCTTCCACTCTGTCTGCCTGTGCTCGCTCTCGCTCTCTCTCTGATAAATAAATAAATAAAATCTTAAAAAAAAGAGAGAGAAGAAAAACAAACACTAAAATTCATAGAAACCACAAAAGACCCCAAATAACCAAAGCAAAGAAGAAGAAAGAAGAGCACAGATTCCTAGGGGGCTCAGTTGGTTGAATGTACAGCTCTTGGTTTCCGCTCAGGTCATGATCTCAAGGGTCATGAGATCGAGCCCCACATGGGACCCTGCACTCCTCAGGGAGTCCGCTTGGGAGTCTTTCCCTCTGCCCCTCCCCTGACTTACGCACTCTCACTCTCTAAAATAGATAAATAAAAGAACAGATAAAGAAAGAAAGAACAAAGCTGGAGGTATTACACTTCCTAATTTCAAACTATACTACAAATCTATTGTAACCAAAACAATATGGTACTGACACAGACACCTAGACCAATAGAACATAATTGAGAAATAAACCTTCACATTTATGGTCAACTAATATTTGACAAGAGCCCCAAGAATATTCAGTAGAAAAAAATATAATCTCTTCAATAAACGGTGTTGGGAAAACTGGATAATTACATGCAGAAGAATAAAATTAGACCCATATACTACACCACTTGCAAGTTAACTCAAAATGGATTAAAGACTTAAACACAAGACCTAAAACTCTGAGAAGAAAACGTAGGGGGAAAGCTCCTTGACATTGGGCTTGGCAACAATTTTTCTGATATGACACCAAAAGCACAAGCAACAAAACCAAAACTCATAAGTGGAACTACAGCAAACTAACCTAAAAAAGACAAATTCATTGAAACCGAAGAGACTGTTTGTTGCCGGAGATTGGTGGGTCAGGGTGGGAGAAATGGGAAGAGGTAGGTCAAAGAGTACAAACTTTCAGTTATAATAAGAATAAGTCCAGCGGGGGCATCTGGGTGGCTCAGGGAGTTAAGCCTCTGCCTTTGGCTCAGGTTATGATCTTGGGGTCCTGGGACTGTGCCCTGCATTGGGCTCTCTGCTCAGCAGGGAGCCTGCCTCCCCCCGCCCCCCACCTGGTCCTCCCCCCGCTGCTCTGCCTGCTTGTGATCTCTCTCTGTCAAATTAATAAATAAAATCTTAAAAAAATAAGTCCAGGGGATCTAATGTACAGTATGGTGACTAGAGTTAACAATATCTCATTATATACTACACAAGAAAAAAAATAATTAAGTCAGGCAATGATGACATTACAAATATTCAGGAAGTCAGGATATAAGTTAAATGACTCTAAGAAGCCAAATAAACTATCTTTGTTTGGGTCTTATAAAAAGCACAGTTTGGGGCGCCTGGGTGGTTCAGTGGGTAAAAGCCTCTGCCTTCGGCTCAGGTCATGATTCCAGGGTCCTGGGATCAAGCCCCGCATCGGGCTCTCTGTTCAGCAGGGAGCCTGCTTCCTCCCCTCTCTCTCTGCCTGCCTCTCTGCCTGCTTGTGATCTCTGTCTGTCAAATAGATACATAAAATCTTAAAAAAATAATAATAAAATAAAATAAAAAGCACAGTTTGACACCAGGAATCTTATATAAGGACTCTCAAAAGAAACCTGCAAGGGAGTGAAGAGGCACAGGGGAAGGAGCTAAGAATATAAGTAGTTTCGGCTGAAGCCTAGGCTCCTTCTAATACCCCCTACCCCTGCCAAAGCTCTAGAGCATAACCACCACCACAGAATTGCCCCCTACCCCTACAAGCTTCAGTACCCCTATTTCAGTCTCACTGGCTGCTGGCATGGTGAACAAGGTGAACTCGAGTTGGCCAAGAGCAGTTCTCCAGAAGTAATTCTGGAGAATTCTGAACAGGGGGCAGCTGTGAGCCCTTAGTAGCCAACATTCACTGGATTGCCAGGGATTGTATGTGCCAGTAAGGGGTGCTGGGCAGGGCAGCAACACTGTCTACTCTACAGACAGATCGAGAGCCTTTCTACACGATGACCGGTCATTAACCCAGGTCACTGACCAGAAGAAAAGGAAGATTTCTGTCCATTAAAACAGACTTAAGGAGAGGTACCTGGGTGGCTCAGTCAGTTAAGCATCTGCCTTTGGTTGGGGTCATGACCTCATGGTCCTGGGGTAGAGCCCCACTTAGCATCTCCCTCTCCCTCTGCCTCTGCCTCTGCCTCTACCCCACCACTTGTGCTCTTTTCCTCTCTCCCTCTCTTTCAAATAAATAAATAAAATCTTAAAAAAAAAAAAACAAAACACACAGACTTAAAGAGTTATCATCAATCATCACATCCAAATGTTGGGCCCTCTGTGCAAAACAATAGTAAAGATACATTTTAAAAATTCATCTGTCAACTGATATTACACCAAGGAACCAATGTTAATTTAAGTGTGATAATGGCATTATGGTTATAAAAGAAAGAGTCTTATTTTTTTAAAGATGTATATACCAAAGTATTTAAAGATGAAATGGCAAAATGTCTGCAATTGCCTTAAGACAGAAAGAAAAAGTGACAAAATATGGCACAATCTTGGTAATTATTCAATCTAAAAAATGAGTATAGAGGCACCTGGGGAAGCTCAGTCAGTTGAGCATCTGCCTTCAGCTCAGGTCGTGATCTCGGGGTCCTGGGATTGAGCCCCTCCTTAGGTTCTGTGCTAAGTGGGTAGTCTGCTTGAGGATTCTCTCTCTCCCTCCCCCTTCGCCCCTCCCCCTGCTCACACGTGCTCTCTAAAAATAAATAAATCTTTAAAATAAAATGAGTATATCTGAGTCCACTGTTAAATTTCTGTACTTGTTTATGTTTGCAGATTTTTATAATAATTTATGTTTTATTTTTATTTTTTACAGTGAGAGAGATAGGGCACAAGCAGGGGTGCAAGGTGAGGGGCAGCGGGAGAGACAGAATCGCAAGCAGGCTCCATGATCAGCTCAGAGCCCATCTTGGGGCTTGATCCCACAACCTGAGATCATGACCTGAGCAGGAACCAAGAATTGGACACATAACTGACTGAACACCCAGGCACCTACCATAATAATTTAAAAGTAATGAATGAGGGGCACCTGGGTGGCTCAGTCGGTTGAGCATCTGCCTTCAGCTCAGGTCGTGATCTCGGGGTCCTGGGATCGAGCCTCGCATCGTTCCCCCAGCTCAGCAGGGAGTCTGCTTCTTCCTCTCCCTCTGCGATTTCTCTCATTCTTGCTCTCTCTCAAAGAAATAAAATCTTTTTATTTTTTTAAAGTAATAAAATGGGTGGAAGAATCAGATCTGGCCAAACACAACTTTGACCCACCACCCACTCTTTTCCAGTTCCAGGAAATTTCCTAGACAGTCTACTCCCTCTGTCTGTGATCCTTGGGAAGAGAAAAGTGGACAGCAGGATGCAGTGAGTGCTTGCCCAGAGGACACCACCAGCCTGGGCCTCCCAGCTCTCCCTCTCCAGCCCTTCCCATTACCCCTGCTTGGTCTCTCTCCCCATCAGTCCAGAGTCTCTCACCAATGGAGGGTCAAGTGTCCGCGCCATCTCTGGAGCCTCATCCCTTCCCTGCCCTACCTAAGGCTTCCTCAGGAGAGCAGATGCCCATGAGTCAGTGGTCAAATCCTTCCCTGCAGAGGCTGCTGAGCAGGGCAGCAGCGGCAGACAGCAGCATGCCTGAGGGCTCAGCACCAGCATACCCTTATTTAACGTAACCTGACCTGCCGCAGGCACTGCGAGAGACGGGCAATTCACGCAAATGGGAAGATGCCTGCCCTCTACTGGCCACAGACCTCCAGCGGCCTCCCCTAAGCTACACAGAAGGAAGGCGTGAGAACCGGAAGCAGGGCCAGGAGGACTTGTCCTGGAGGACAAGGGCTGTAGAGAGGAGGAGGAGGTAGGGGCTGTGGGGCTGGTGGATGGAGAAAGGCTTCCAGGTGGGGGCAGGAGCAGGATGGACTGACTGCAGAGGAAAGCAGAGACTATTTCTCTGCCTGCCTTCTTTCCTTCCTTCCAGTCTTTTGTTTATTCTTAAAACAGACCTACCTACCGCTGATCAAGGGCTTGACTCTAACTTTGACCGTGGGACACCCATGAGTAAGACCATCGTTTGGTAGGTGAGGAGCTTCCAGCGGACTAGGAGAGACATTAAGGTAAACAGAACTACACCCAGGGGTCAGGGCCATATTGCGGGGGGGGGGGGGGGCGGGCGTGATAGGCACCCAGGGGAAACATAGTGATAACCCTCCACAGTAGAGTGGGCCCTGGAAGTCTCCCAGGCCAGCAGCAGAAGCCAAGAGCCACAGCCCTAGAGCTGCCAGGGTAGCAGCAAGGAATATGGAGGCGGGTAATGAGCTCAACGGTGAGGATTTCAAAGGGACAGCAGGACATAATAGTGGGGAGGTGGCAGCTGCAGCATAGGGACACTCCAATCCCAGCTAAGGCACTGTTTTAAAAAATTCAGCTGAGTAAATGGGAAGATCTAATCAGCTTTATTCAACAATTCATGAACAGGGCAGCGTCTCGTCCAGCATATAGAAAGGAGCTCCAAGGAGCTCTACAAAGTGGAAGGCTCTTACAGGCAGAAGAGGAAAATGAGTGGATTGTTTTCAGGCAAGGTCACCTTCCTTGAGGATTAACGCACTAGTACTTCCCAATTAAGATGACATTCCTGAGAGGGACTGAGACTGCAATTAGGTTGGATATGAAGTCTTGGTTTGCTAAAGTGGGGCTTAGTGACTCCGTTGAGTCCAGCTGTCTGTTTTTAACAGCACCAAGAGGCTCAGGCGAGGGAGAGTGAGGGGTCAATAAGGGAGGGAGCCCGGCTTCTGTTAAGCCAGGGGAAGGCTGTGAAGTCTGCCATAAGCACAGCAGGATCCTGTAGAGAGAGGGGGAAACATTAGGAATAGTGGAGACAGAGGCCAGATGATCTGGAGAACTTTTTTTTTTTTTTAAGATTTTATTTATTTATTTGACAGAGAGAGATGACAAGTAGGCAGAGAGGCAGGCAGAGAGAGAGAGGAGGAAGCAGGCTCCCCGCTGAGCAGAGAGCCCGATGCGGGACTCGATCCCAGGACCCTGAGATCATGACCTGAGCCGAAGGCAGCGGCCTAACCCACTGAGCCACCCAGGCGCCCGATCTGGAGAACTTTTAAAGGCTAAGCTGGGGGGCACCTGGGTGGCTCAGTGGGTTAAAGCCTCTGCCTTCGGCTCAGGTCGTGATCTTGGGGTCCTGGGATCGAGCCCCGCATTGGGCTCTCTGCTGGGCAGGGAGCCTGCTTCCCGCTCTCTCTCTGCCTGACTCTCTGCCTACTTGTGATGTTTTTCTCTCTCTCTCTGTGTCAAATAAAGAAATAAAATCTTTTTAAAAATAAGAAATAAAAAATAAAGGCTGAGCTGGAAACCAGCAAGGCTGAAAATGCTGGGTGATGGTGACCTCAGGGAGTTATGAGCCTCCAGCAGCCTCATAAAGAGCTCTGGGCCCTTCCAGGTCGTAATGCTCCGGAAAGAGAGAGGCCCAAACCACAGCCAAATAGACACAGACCCTGGAAGGGCCCACCACAGCAGCTGTAAGAGATGCCCAGTTACCATCCTAAGGACTCAGTCCTGATGGAGAGCTCTGTTTCCCCAAAGGGGTCCAACCTGGACAGGTTCCTGATATTATTTGATCTGAGAAAACGAGGCAGAGAGAAAAACCCAACGCTGATTTCAAAGGGGGGCAACAGTTTGCTGAGTGTTTTACACCCATTGCTCCTTTGTATGAAGTCATATTTCTGCCTTCCTACAAGATAACTATTGGCTACCACATTATGGAGATGACTGGACTGTCTCCAAATTCAGAAGCAATGTTTGGCATGGCTTGATTTAAAATATGAACTATGTAACATATTTGAAATTTGGTTTTAAAGGCATTGGAGCATTTCATATATTTTTACTGTCATAAACTAGCGTATGTATAAGGGAGGGAAGTACCCCTGTAAAGATTTTGAGACAAATTCAGGACTTCACATGTATTTAATTTTGCCTTCATTTTATAATCAGGAAGGGACTGGTAGCTCCAAATCTTCATTACTTCTTAAGCATTTCCTTTTGGTCGTTCTTGTATCAAGAAATACATGTAAGAAATGACTCCTCATGACTTCCTACATGCCTCTTCCCCCAAGTCCACGAAAAGCAGCATAAAAAATGAGGAACAGCAACTCCCTGTCTTTGACGAAATGAAGGAAAACCCCTAACTCCGAACTCTAAAGTCGATGAGAAAGACTGCCAAGGGCAGAGAACACCAGCCCATCCAGGCAGACCTTCAAGGCAGGGCTGGACTGGGGCCAACAAAACAAGCATATTTGGTACCGTAGAGTGGAAGGGGACACAGTGCTCAGAGAGGTAAGAGGCCGCATAGGGCACCTGGCAGACCACTACCTTGGCCAACACGGGGAGGGAGCAGAAAGCGATCTAGGGGAGGTCACAGCCCCAAAGCTGCTGCTCTTGATCAGCTCAGCAAAGGAGAGGCTAGCAGTCTTAGGTACAAGCACCTTCTAATTAGGAGTCCCCATGAGATAGTGCAAATACCCTGACTTCTCCCCAACACCATCCTTGCGAAAACAGCTAATCCGAGAACAACTGGACCACAGAATGAATAGGCAAAGAATCTGTAGCGGAGAGAGGGGGCCAGGAGGAAGATGGAGGATAAACAAAGCAGCGAGTGAAGAACATCTCCCAAGAAGATTTTACGGTAAAAGTAAGTATCATGAACAAAGATTTCCCCCCAAGAACTCACCGAGTATACGAAGTGTATTCACTTCCATTATGCAAGACCCCAAAGCGGAAATATCAGTGCAGGGTGAAGAAATGATACCAATGGAAACATTGGTATCCAATGGTTCCACATGGAAACCAATGGAAACAAATGAAACCAATGGAAACCAATTTTTCTAGCCGAGCTCAGGAAAAAGAGAAAGAGGAGAATTGGACTGTTGAAATAAAGGCTACAGGAAGAGATTGGGGAGGCACTGCAGATAACAAACAGGGACAGAAAGGAGAAGACTGAGAAAATTAAGAAAGACGAACGGAAAAAGATTGAATAAGAAAAAAAGATGAGACAAAAAGGGATCTACTAGACACATAGTTGGGATTCTGAAGAAGAGGAGCAAAAGGAAGAAGAGAAATGCTCAAAAATGATTTTAAAATAGCAGGTAGTAGAAGCAACTCAGTGTCCATCAGCTAATGAATAGAAAAACAAAATGTGGTCTCTCCATACAAAAGAATATTATTCAGCCATAGAAAGGAATGGAATTCTGATACATGCTGGGACCTGGGTGAACCTTGAAAACAGTACGCTATGTGAAAGGAGAGAAACACAAATGTCACATGTTGTATGATCCCAATTCTGTGAACTGTCCAGGATAGACAAATCCGTAGAGACAGAAGCAGGCTAGTAAAGTGTCCTTGATTGGAAGAGGAAAGCAATGGAGAATGTCCCCTAATTGGTATGGGGTTGCCTTTTGGGGCAATGAAAATGTTCTGGAAGTAGATAGTAGTGATGGTTGCACAAGCTTGCAAATGTACTAAAAACCACTGAATTGTGTATTTTAAAAGGATAAATATACTATAATAATAGGATGTGAATTATGTCTTAGTTTTTAAAAAATGACTCCGGTGAAAACAACAGAAAAATCAGGTAACTCTTACCAAACAGAAGGGACTTTGAGTCCACATTCAGAAGGGCACACCATACCACATCCCAGAAAGCAGCTTTCTCACATTAGTCAGCACTGAGACATTGCCTGCAAAGACACTGAATTTCAAAGACAAAGCAAGACTCTCATGGCATCCAAGCCAAAAAGCGTACAAAATTCAAGCCACCTGCAAGCGGTAGGTGAGGCTGCCTTCAGAATCTCCAAGTGACTTTCAGAATCAGCAGATAGGGCAGCAATGTCTGCAGAGTTGTGGAGGGAGAAAAAAAAATGACCCAACTTCATGCCCAAATTTTCCACCAGTATCAAGACAACAGAGAAATGTTTTCAAAGTTTCAGAACTTGTGAAGAAACTGCTAGCATCTCACTACTTGCTCTGTCATCAGTGGCATCAGCTTTGCCTGCGAGATGCTAGTCAGACTCGCAGACCTTTTTTTTCTAAGATTTTATTTATTTATTTGACAGACAGAGATCACAAGTAGGCAGAGAGTCAGGCAGAGAGAGAGGAGGAAGCAGGCTCCCCGCTGACCAGAGAGCCTGATGCGGGGCACCATCCCAGGACCCTGGGATCATGACCTGAGCTGAAGGCAGAGGACTTAACCCACTGAGGCACCCAGGCGCCCCAGACTTGCAGACTTTTGAGCCCCATCCCAGACCTGCTGAGCCAGAATCAGCAGTTTGACATGATCCCCAGGTGAATCTTACAAACATAAAAGCTGGAGAAGCACTGTCCTAGAAGATGATTTTCAGGCAAAGACGAGCAGGAAAACGAGCGATTACACCAGCAACCAAGTCAGTAGTGTTGCACTGAATGTGTTTAACTGTGCAATGGAGGCGAAGAGAACAGCCACATTTGTGGCTCCAGAACATAAACTTAGAAATAATTAAAGAAACTGGATTCCAAAAAGAGCACAAGTATGCTGACTTTCTCATCTTTCCCAGCAGGAGAGTAAACAGATACTAGTCTAAGCTAACAGGTAACAGAGATACACTTAGGGGAATAAGACAGGGTGGCACACCAAAAGCAGGCAGTTAAGTCACCAGCTGCATTCAAAATGCTGAATGCCAAGATGCCCCCTACTTCTCCAACCCCTCCCTGGGGGCCCCCCTGAGGTGGCAGCCACACCCCTCCCCTCTAGGCAGGAGATTGGAGGGCTCCTTCCTGGAGACTCCCACCCCCAACAAATGGCCCACATCATCACCCGCTGTGAAGCTCCCACTATGTTTTCTTAGTACCCAGTTTTAATCACAAACAGGGAACCAGGAATTGCTAGACATCTGAGAAAAATGTCTAACACATTTAAACAAAGAGAAAAAACCTAACCTGGAGGAAATAGACACCATGCAGGGAAAGAACATTTTACGCATGTGTTAAAAACTCTTCAAATTGTATATCCAATGAGTGAATACTACTGTATGTAAACTTTAAAATTAAGATTTTGAAAGCTATCACTGATATTTAAATATATATTTAAGATATATAAATATATTAATAATATATATCTTAAAGATATATATATACATATACATATACATATATATGACATGTATTATTTCTAAAAAGAAAAAAACAAAGAAAGGGAAGAGGGATAGAAGGAAGGGCGAAGAGGGAGGGAAATAGGGGCGCCTGGGTGGCTCAGTGGGTTAAGCCTCTGCCTTCAGCTCAGGTCAAGGTCTCAGGGTCCTGAGATCAAACCCCCATTGGGCTCTCTGCTCAGCAGGGAGCCTGCTTCTTCCCATTCTCTGCCTGCCTCTCTGCTTACTTGTGATCTCTCTCTGTGAAATAAATAAATAAATTTTTTTTTAAATAGTGGTACAATTTCTTTTTTTTTAAAGATTTTATTTATTTATTTGACAGACAGAGATCACAAGTAGGCAGAGAGGCAGGCAGAGAGGCAGACAGAGAGAGAGAGAGGAAGAAGCAGGCTCCCTGCTGAGCAGAGAGCCCAATTCCCAGGACCCTGGGATCATGACCTGAGGCGAAGGCAGAGGCTTTAACCCACTGAGCCACCCAGGTGCCCCTAAATAAAATCTTAAAAAAAAAAAAAAAAAGAGGGAGGGAAATAAGAAGAAGGAACATTCAAAAGAAGAAAAAAACAACATTGTTGGGAATTTTTATTTTATTTTATTTATTTGACACACACAGAGAGAGAAGTCCAGTGTGGGGCTCAATCCCAGGACGCTGGGATCATGACCTGAGCCAAACACAGATGTTTAACAAACTGAGCCACCCAATTTTCCTGAGGGAATTTAAAACCTAAAAGCATAGGGGCGCCTGGGTGGCTCAGTCCGTTAAATGTCTGACTCTTGGTTTCGGCTCAGGTCATGATCTCAGGGTCCTGGAATTGAGCCCTGCATCTGGCTTTGCTCTCACTGGGGAGTCTGCTGGAGATTCTCTCCCTCTCCCTCTGCCCCACCTCAAATAAATAAATCATTAATAAATAAGTAAATAAAACCTGAAAACATAAATGGAAAGATGTAATGTATATATGTTAAAGAAATTGAATTTAAATAAAAATTTAAAAAAAGAAAAATGCCATGTAAAAGTTGCAAGATAATTTGAGAAAATCTCCCAGAAAGTAGAGCAAAGGAAAAGGGATAGAAAAAAAAGAAGAAGAAGAAGAAGAAGCAGGAAAAAAGATGAGAAAAGTTAGAGCAACTCTCCTTAAACATCCGAATGAGAAAATGGAAGGGAAGAAATAATAAAGAATCACAACGAATAATAGTAATTGAAGGAATGTTGCCAGAACTGAAGATCTTGGAAGGTTGGAAGTTTGGAAGGTTGGAAGGTTGGAAGAGCCCTTCAAAAATCTATACGTACACAATAGAGAAAGTTACTATGAGGTTTCAGAACACTGGGGACAAATGGAAAATTCTAAAACCCGAAGAGAGAGTGGAAAAAACAAGTCACACACAAAAAAAGATCAAGAGTCAGAATGGCTTTAAATTTATCAACAACCACAATGGAGATAAGAAAACAAGAGAGTAATCATTTCAAAATATTGAAAGAAAATAATTTCCATCCTAGAATTCCATATCCAAGACAAAGTATCCATCAAGTGGGAAGGTTGAATACAGATGTTTTCAGACATGCAAGGTCTAAAAAATGACCTTCCAAATCCCTTTTCATGAAAGGCTACTGAAAGATGTTTCACCAAAACACAATATAAACAAGAAAGAGGAAGAAACAGGTCAATGGAACCAAAAGATCCAACTTGGTGGGAAGTGAAGGAAACCCCAGGAGAATGCTGAAGGAGAATGGCCTCACTCATTATCACTCATTATCTTGCCCACTGACTTCCTTGGAGGCCCTTGAAAACTCAAGGACAGCAAAGCCAAGGCTATGTCCCAGAACCTCTACTCAGTCTATCTTCTGGAACTTCATCTGACAGTGACCATACTGCCTTTTTCTTGCACAGATGGGCTTCAGTTTGTTTCTGGGGTTTTCAAAACAATACAGCGTCTTATTTAGGAGTACGTTATTTATAGTAAAACTACAAAGAAAAGCAAAAGAAAACTAATTAATAAGTGAGGCTAGTCATTATCTGGAGGACGTGGGGAACATGATACGCCCCTAAGAACCTTACTTAAGGTTCTGGGACCAGCTTATTTCCCAACCTGAATGATGGGTATGCAGCTATCTAAATTATTTCTCTTCCAGCTGCAAATATTCATTTTACATACTCTTCTTTATGTATATTAGGCTTCACAATAAAGTTGTTCGAATTTTTATATGCACATATGAGATATTCCTTGCATACTATTTTGCCCAAAAGTTATGATTCAAAAAAAGGCACCTAGAAGGAAGTAATTGCTCAGTTTCTTTCATAAAGGGCTATGCTAGTACAAACAAGTATACAAAACAGATAGGGCTCTTAACTTTCAAATATAGGTGCCTGTCATTGTTGATGCAGAGACTGGGGATTCAAAAGGAATTAAGGCCTAAGTCTCTGGTTGTTACATTTATATTCCCCAGGGCAATGGCAGCAAGAAACTTTAGAACTTTATCAATTCCAATTTAGAACTTTATCAATTCCAGCACAACATTTCCACATGTACATGCATCACCAGGCTAAAGAAGAAAAATGACATGCGCATTTTAAAATGTGCAGAAAAGGATTTAACAAAATCTAACATCCGTTCGTAATAAAAACTCTCAGAAAAATATATAGAGGGAAACCTTCTCAACTTGAAAAAGGTTTTACAAAAAACCTACAGTTATCATTCTTAATGGTGAGAAACTCAAAGCTTTCCTGCTAAAATCAGAAACAAGGCAAAGATGTCCCCTCCCATCACTACTTTTCTTTTCTTTTTTTTTTTTTAAGATTTTATTTATTTATTTGACAGAGCGAGATCACAAGTAGGCAGAGAGGCAGGCAGAGAGAGAGGGGGAAGCAGGCTCCCCGCCTAGCAGAGAGCCCGACGTGGGGCTGGATCCCAGGACTCTGAGATCATGACCTGAGCCCAAGGCAGCGGCTTAACCCACTGAGCCACCCAGGCGCCCTCCCATCACTACTTTTCAACATTGTACTGAAATCCTCGCTAATGCAATAAAAAAAAGGAATTTCTTTCTTTTCTTTTCTTTTTTAAGGATTTTATTTATTTATTTGACAGAGAGAGACAGCAAGAGAGGGAATAAGCAGGGAGAGCAGGAGAGGGAGAAGCAGGCTCCCTGCCAAGCAAGGATCCTGATACGGAACTCAGTCCCAGGACTCCTGAGATCATGACCAGGGCCAAAGGCAGACACTTAACTGAGCCACCCAGGTACCCCAAGAAAAGGAAATTAAAATATACAGACTGAAAAAGAAGAAATAAAACTTTGTTCCATCAAATGAACTTTGATAGAGTCTATGTAGAAAATCCAAAAGAATCAAAACTTGGAACTAATGAATGATTCTAACAAGTCTGTAGGATTAAAGGTGGATATACAAAAGTCAATCATTTTCCTATATACCAGCAGTGAAAAGTGGAATTTGAAATTAAAAATATAACATAATTTACATTAACACCCCCAAAAATGAAATACTTAGGTATAAAACTAACAAAATATAGACAGGATTTTTTCAAGATTTTATTTTTAAGTAATCTTTATACCCAACGTGGAGCTCAAACTTACAACCCCAAGATCAAGAGCTGCATGCTCTATCGACTGAGCCAGCCAGGTACCCCAGTATATACAAGATTTATATAAAGGTATCTACAGGGGCACCTGGGTGGCTGCCTTCAGCTCAGGTCATGGTCCCAGGGTCCTGGGATCAAGCCCCACATTGGGCTCCCTGCTCAGTGGGGAGACTGCTTCTCCCTCTCCCTCTGCCTGCTGCTCTGCCTGCTTGTGCTCTCTCTAACTCCCTGTTAAATAAATGAAATCTTAAAAAAAAAAAAGATACCTACAAAACTTTAATGAAAATATCAAAGAACTTAAATGAGTAGATATTCCATGTTCTTGGGTAAGAAGACTCAATATTGTCAAGATGTCTGTTCATCCCAACTTGATCTATAGATTCAATGCAATCCCAATCAAAATCCCAGCAAATTATTTGGTGGATATCAACAAACTCATTCTAAAGTTTCTACAGAAGGGTAAAAGGGTTGACCAGAATAGCCAACACAATATGAAGGAAAAGAACAATGTTGGAAGACTGACACTACCCGACTTTCTATAAAGCTACAATCATTCAGACAGTGAGGTATTGCTGGAAGAATAGACAAATATATCAATAGAACAGAATAGAGAGCCCAGAAATAGACCCACATAAATATCGTCAACTGCTCTTTGACAAAGGAGCAAAGACAATACAATGGAGGAAAGATAGTTTTTTCAACAAAGGGTGCAGGAAGAACTGGACATCCATAGGCAAAAAAAAAAAAAAAAAAGACTCTAACCCAGGCCCTACACCCTTCACAAAAATTAACTCAAAATGGATCACAGACCTAAATGTAAAATGCAGAGCTATAAAACTTTGTGAAGATAACAGGAGAAAACCTAGATGACCTTGGATATGGCAATGACTTATTAAAGACAATACCAGAGTCATGATCTTTGAAATAAACCATTGATAATAATTTAATTTTCATTAAAATTTAAAATTTCTGCTCTGCAAAAAACACTGTCAAGACAATGGAAAGACAGGGCACAGACTGGGAGAAAATATTTGTAAAAGACATAGTGATAAAGAACTGTTATCCAAAATATACAAAGAACTCTTAAAACTCAGCAATAAGAAAACTAACAATCCAGGGGACACCTGGGTGGCGCAGTTGGTTAAGCTCCTGCCTTCTGCTCAGGTCATGATCCCAGGGTACTGAGATCAAGTCCCACATGTGGCTTCTTGCTCAGTGGAGTCTGCTTCTCCCTCTGCCTGCCATTCCCCTTGCTTGTTCTCTCTCTCTCTCTAATGAATAATCTTTTTAAAAAAAATCTATTAAAAGAAAAAAGAAAGCTAACACTCCAATTAAAAAATGGGGGCAAGGGCGCCTGGGTGGCTCAGTGGGTTAAGCCGCTGCCTTCGGCTCAGGTCATGATCTCAGGGTCCTGGGATCGAGTCCCGCATTGGGCTCTCTGCTCAGCAGGGAGCCTGCTTCCTCCTCTCTCTCTCTCTGCCTGCCTCTCTGCCTATTTGTGATCTCTGTCAAATAAATAAATAAAATCTTTAAAAAAAAATGGGGGCAAAAGACATGAACAGACAACTCATCAAAGATATGCAAATGATGGGGTATAGCTCAGTGGTAGAGCATTTGACTGCAAAAATATGCAAATGGTAAATACACATATGGAAAGATGTTCCACATCAGGTCATCAAAAAAATGCAAATTAAAATGACAATGAGATACCACCACACAGCTATCAAAATTGTCAAAATCCAGAACATGAAAACACCAAATGTTTGTGAAGATGTGGAGCAAAAGGAGTTCTCATTCATTGCTGGTGAAATGCAAAATGGTACAGCTACTTTGGAAGACTGCTTGTCGGTTTACAGAACTAAACATACTCTTGCCATATGATCCAGCAATCATGCTCTTTGGTATTTACCCAAACAAGTAGAAAACTTGTGTCCAGGGACACCTGCCTGGTTCAGCTCAGATCATGATCCCGGGGATCATGTCCCATGTTGGGCTCCATGCTCAGTGGGGAACCAGCTTCTCCTTCTGCCTGCCACTCCCTTGCCTGTGTGAGCGCTCTCTCTCTCTCTCTCTGTCTCTCTGACAAATAAATACATAAAATATTTTTAGAAAAAAAAACAAAACTTACGTCCACACAAAAATAGGCACACTGATGTTTATAGTAGCTTGATCCAAAATTACAATACTTGGAAGCAACCAAGATGTCCTTTACTAGGTAAATGGATCGATAAACAGGTATATCCAGACAATGGAATAAAACTCAGTGCTTCAAAGAAATGAGCTCAAAACCGTAGAAAGACATGGAAGAACCTTAGACGCATATTGCTAAGTGAAAGAAGCCAATCTCAAAAAGCTACATATTGTATCATTCTAATTATATGAAGCTCTGGAAATGGCAAAATTATGGAGAAAGTAAAAAGATCAGTGGTTGGGGCGCCTGGGTGGCTCAGTGGGTTAAGCCGCTGCCTTCGGCTCAGGTCATGATCTCAGGGTCCTGGGATCGAGTCCCGCATTGGGCTCTCTGCTCGGCGGGGAGTCTGCTTCCTCCTCTCTCTCTCTCTGCCTGCCTCTCTGCCTACTTGTGATTTCTCTCTGTCAAATAAATAAATAAAATCTTAAAAAAAAAAATCAGTGGTTGTCAGGGATTGGGAGAGAAAAAGGGATGAATAGGCAAAGTATGGAGGATACTTAGGGGAATGAAACTGTTCTGTGTAATATTATAATGATTGATACATATCATTCTACATTTATCAAAATCCAGAGAAAGTACAATACCAAGAGTGAACCTTAATGTAAACTATGGACTTTGGGCAATAATGATGTGTCAGTGTAGGCTCATTAAGTATAACAAATGTACCACACTGGTGTAGGATGTTGAAAGTGGGTGAGACTATGCATGTGTGGGGGCAAAAGTTTTATAGTAACTCTGTGCACTTTACACTCGATTTACTATGAACCTATTCTCTAAAAACAAGGTTTTTTTTTTTTTAAAAAAAAAAAAAAGAAAGAAAAAGAAAAACATTGGGACACCGGGATGTCTCACTTGGTTAAGCATCTGACTCTTGATTTCAGCTCATGTCATGGTCTTGGGGTCATAGGATTGAGCCCCACTTTGGGTTCTGAGTTCAGTGCAGAGTCTGCTTGGGATTTTCTCTCTCCCTCTGCCTCTCTCCTCTCTCTTTTTATCTCTCTAAAATAAATACATAACATCTTTTTAAAATGGCCAAAATGGTAAATTTTATGTCATATATATATATATATATATATGACATATATATATATATATATATTTATATATATATATATGACATATATATATATATATATATTTACCACAATAAAAAAGTCTATTAGGGCGCCTGGGTGGCTCAGTGGGTTAAAGCCTCTGCCTGCGTTTGAAGTCATGATCTCAGGGTCCTGGGATCGAGTCCCGCATCGGACTCTCTGCTCAGCAGAGCAGAGAGCCTGCTTCCTCCTCCTCTCTCTCTCTCTGCCTGCCTCTCTGCCTACTTGTGATCTCTGTCTGTCAAATAAATAAATAATATCTTTAAAAATAAATAAATTAATTAAATTAAATAAATAAAAAAGTCTATTATTATAATATCATTTAGTTAAAATTGTATACATATCATCTTTCATTTAAAACAAGCTATGGAAGCAGTGGTAACTTACTTAACTCATAAAATCATTCAGGAAATTTATAAAGTTTAATTCATGAGAAAAATACATGAGAAATTCATGTATAAAACCTTGGTCTTATACAAACAAAAATATCATGCTAACATTATTTTTATGTGATAAACTACTTTTTAAAGACCCGGTCGTGCCAAAAAGCTATTTTAGCTTGGAATTAAAGCTTTCTCTTATCTTGCAACAAGGGTCATTCTGAATATAAATTTTTGAGTGTCTACACAAACATCAAAAACTACAATTGATAAGTTTTTCTTTCTTTGTTTTAGATACTTTTTACTGTTTTGGGGATTAGATATTTCTAGTGTGCACATAACTTAGAATGTTCTGGGGGTTTGGATTTTTGCAGGGTTTTTAAAAATAGCTAATCTTTAGAATTTCCCAAAAGAGGGGCACCTGGGTGGCTCAGTGGGTTAAGCCTCTGCCTTCGGTTCAGGTCATGATCTCAGTGTCCTGGGATCAAGTCCTACATTGGACTCTCTGCTCAGCAGGAAGCCTGCTTCCCCCTCTCTCTCTCTCTGCCTGCCTCTCTGCCTACTTGTGATCTCTGCCTGTCAAATAAACAAAATCTTTTTAAAAAAAAGAATTTCCCAAAAGAGAGAATCGAGGATAAAGGAACAAAATGGGTGAGAAGCACCAGGCTTTAGACCAACACGAAATTGTCATTTTAAAAGCCTACTTACATTTCCTCTGCAAGGGGAGAGAAGAAAGTTTAGATGTAGAGAAACAAAAGAAACTTGGGGCATCTGAGTGGTTCAGTCATTTAAGTGTCTGACTCTTGGTTTCAGCTCAGGTAATGGTCCCAGGGTTGTGGGTCAAGGTCGTTGTCTCAGGACTGTGGGATCGAGCCCTATGTTGGGCTCCAATGCTTGGTGTGGGATCTCCTTGAATTTCATTCCCTTCCCCTCTGCCCCTGATCACACACACACACACACACACACACTCTCTCTCTCTCTCTCTTCTTCTCAAAATAAATAAATAAAAATCTTTTTAAAAAGAAAGAAAAACAAAAGAAACCACATTACAGCTGGTTTAGACAGTAACTTGGGGCTTGACTATTTTCTCAAGCCATACTGCTAGAAAGCGAGCCCTTATTAATCTCTGAGGTATGGAAATGGAGTGATGAGCTTCCTACACTAAATAAAACTATTTCTTTGATACGCAAGAGGATCTTTTCATGAAGGGATTTTGCTTTTTATCCTAAGATATGAACAATCTTTGTTCTAAATCTTTTGTCCTAAATGAACAATATTTTCAATGTCTAAATCTCCCCAAGTGGCCACTGCAATTCCAACTGTCACTGGTGAAATCGTACCACTTAGAAAACTAAGGGTACAAGTTGGTGGTATTAGAGTGAGAAAATATGCAGGAAGGAAGTGTTTGACCTGGAATAGGCATAGTTTTAAATGAGAAAGAAGCCATGGAACTGAATGGCCCAAAAGGATGTTGCATGTGTAACTCTATTTTTCTGGAACTTAGCCAAAGACCTATCAGTCATCACCTATCAAGGCCAGACACAACCTCCTAAATCCAAGCAGACTAAACTGAACAAAATAGTTCTCAGTGACATAAGGACAAGGATCAAAGAAGAAATCCTTGCAAGGCTTTCAAATGATGACCTAAAGGACGCCTGGGTGGCTCAGTCAGTTAAGCATCTGCCTTCGGCTTGGGTCATGATCCCAGGGTCCCACAGCAGGCTCCTTTCTCCCCCTGCCTGCAGCTCCCTTGCTTGTACTCTCTCTCTCTCTCTCTCTCTGACAAATAAATAAATAAAATCTTGAAATGACCTAAGACAAAGCATGTCCAGAGGACCATAGGGCCAGCTGGAAAACAGATTTATCTGGTTTATGCCCATCTTTCCCTATAGAATTTTCATCTTCAAGAAATAACAGGTGCAGGGGCCTGAGTGGCTCAGTCATTGAGTGTCTGCCTTCCGCTCAGGATCCAGCCCTGCACTGGGCTTCCTGCTTAGCGGGAAGCCTGCTCCTCCCTCTCCCACTCCCCCTGCTTGTATTCCCTCTCTTGCTGTGTCTCTCAGTCAAACAAATACTTAAAATCTTAAAAAAAAAAAAAAAAAGAAAGAAAGAAAGTACAGGTGTTGGTGAGGATGTGAAGAAAAGGGAACCCCTTGCACAGGAAGGCAAGTTAGTGCAGCCAAAATGGAAAACAGCATGGATATTCCTCAAAAAATTAAAACTAGAACTACCATGTGATCCAGCAGTTCTACTACTGGAAATTTATCTGAAAAAAAAAGAAAGAAAGAAAGAAAGAAAGAAAGAAAGAAAGAAAGAAAGAAAGAAATCTTTTTCTCCAAAAGCTATCCACACTCCCGTGTTCACTCCAGCATTATTTTTTTTTAAGATATTATTTATTTCTTTGACACAGAGAGAGAGAGATCACAAGTAGGCAGAGCAGCACAGAGAGAGAGCGTGGGGGAAAGCAGACTCCCTGCTGAGCAGAGAGCCCGTTGCAGGGCTCGATCCCAGGACCCTGGGATCATGACCTGAGCCAAAGGCAGAGGCTTAACCCACTGAGCCACCCAGGCACCCCACTCCAGCATTATTTACAATAGTCCAGACATGGAAACAACCTAAGTGTCCATCAATGGATGAATAAATAAAGAAGATGTGGTATATTCATACAATGGAATATTATTCAGCCATAAAAAGAAAGAAATACTGCTATTTGTGACAATATGGATGGACCTAGAAGGCATTACACTAAGTAAAAAAATGTCAATGATTTGTATACCATATGATCTCACCTGTATGTGGAATTTAAGAAACAAAACAGAGGATCATAGGGGAAAGGAGAGAAAAAATAAAACAAGATGAAACCAGAGAGGGAGCCAAACCATAAAGGACTTTTAATCATAGGAAACAAACTGAGGGTTGCTGGAGGGGGGGGTGGATAGGGTAACTGGGTGATGGACATTAAGGAGGGCACGTGATGTAACAAGCACTGGGTGTTGTACAAGACTGATGGATCACTGACCTCTATCTCTGAAACTAACAATACATTATATGTTACTTAATTGAATTTAAATAAAAAATTTAAAAATAATAAACAGAAATAAATGTGATCACATATAGAATGACAGAAATGAAATAACTCTCATTCAGTTGGGCTTTAAAAATCATTAGGCTATCATTGTTACTTTGGAATGTTCTGTAGGGGCGCCTGGGTGGCTCAGTCATTAATCATCCGTCTTACGCTCAGGTCCCGATCCCAGGGTTCTGGGGTCAAGCCCTGCATCGAGCTCCCTACTTGGCAGGAAGCCTGCTTCTCCCTCTCCCACGCCTCCTGCTTCTGTTCCCTCTCTCGCTGTATCTCTCTCTGTCAAATAAATAAATAAAATCTTTTAAAAATAAAAAATAAAAAAATTAAAATTAAAAACCAAGAATATATGCTACCACAGGGACTGAAAACACAGACCATTCTTGAATGTAGCTCCAACAATTCCAAAATATTACAGTATTTCTCTTGCAAAGAAGGCTGTTGGGCTTGTGCTTGGAGGGGGACAGGTGGGAAGGATAGCTGTGATTATGACTGTATAACTGGGAGTTCTCTCAATTAACTTCCATGTAGAACACAGTGTTTATATTTATTAGAAGATAAGTAATACTGCGGCACCTGAGTGGCTCAGCGGGTTAAGCCTCTGCCTTCAGCTCAGGTCACGATCTCAGGGTCCTGGGATGGAGCCCTGAATCAGGCTCTTTGCTCAGCAGGCAGCCTGCTTCCCCCTCTCTCTCTCTCTCTCTGCCTGATCTCTCTCTCTCTCTGTCAATAAATAAATAAAATCTTTTTAAAAAAAGAATATAAGTAACACAAACATACTGATTTGAAACACATACATGTATCATTAAAACTCATCAATAACCACAGCAATTGTTTAAAACTTAGATTATTTAAAGTTATTTTTAGGGGGGTGTATTATGTGACATAATTTAGAGTTGCCAGCATAGCAATGATAAAAGGCAGACCGACTTATAACTGATGTTTTATTTTTAAATTATCTGCAGACACACCCTTCATTGCCTACATTCTGGGTGGAAGCTTCCATTACCCATCTTTGGTCAGCCACCACATTCCTTACAGAAGGAACAGCACGTGCAAAGGCCCTGGGGTGGTAGCACGGAGAGCAAGGGGACAAGTGGCTGGGACAATGCCAGCAAGGGGGAGAGAAGGGGCTCAGAAGTTGAAGAGGATGAGGTAAAGCCTTATAAGACCACACTGAGGATTTCAGTTTTCACTCTGGGTGATGTGCAGAGGTCTAGCTGAGCACTGACATGTCCTGGGTGTATCTGAGAAGCTGGGTGAACCAGAGGACTCACCCATGGGAGATAAGGATATCACCCATATAGGGGAGGCCCAGAAAATAGGCAGTAGTTGCCAGATGAGGCAATGAGAACATGCTTTCTCCACAACCCAGGCTCTGTGGAAAGCCATCTTGGATGCAGAAATCCTCAGCCTCGGAGGACAAAGCTAAAGCATAGGGCATTTCTACCCCAGATGCTCTCCAAGAAAAGATTTCTGAAGGGAGGTTGTCACCCTTGTACTATCTGCAAAGACTTATCTACAGAAAAGAATGTAGCCAGCTTTGTTTCCTCTCATCTCCCCAAGGGATGTCCCACCTCTGGGCTAGAAAATGAAGGTGGGCTTTGCAATGGAGAAAAACAAATGCACCAAATTCAAGGCCACCATTGTGGTCCAGTCCAACATCAGAGTCTCTGAATGGCTCTAATGGAGTAGAATGCTTTTCTCCTCAAGGAGATGACAAGGGTGAGCCAGATCCTGCAACTTCCCACTGCTTTCTCCCTCCCATGGCCACTGATGGTATAAAAGTGGAAATGGTCTGAGTGATGGTGGCAGAGCCCCAGCTTCCTGAGGACACTCCGATCACACCACAACAGACTTCCTCACCCCTGGTGGATTCTGGACACACAGTGGGGCTCAGGCAGCAACAGCAGCCAGAGAAATCAGGGTGCTTCTGAAGATTCCTCAAGTTTTCCAGGGTCCTATCTTGTAAATATCTGCACCCAGGGCAACTGAGTTGTGGACCTACAATGGGAAGGAGGACATTCTTGGGATTGTGACTAGGACCCCAAGCCAATTAATAGAAACATTAAAAGACATGAAACTTCGTTTTTATGGGGAGGAACCTAAGCTGCTCCTGTCAGCGTGACGTCATCCACTTAGTAAATTAGCATAATGCCCTATAGATCAAGGTCGCCATGCACTAAGTTGTTGCCCAGAAACCGGATATATCCTATGACAGCATGAGGTCAGGTGTGAACTCTACCCTAAAGTTCATTCATTCATTGTTGCTCACAGCGTTTCAAGGCTTACTTGCTACAATGATGTGCTTCCTTCTCCTGGCCCTTCCTTCCTCTCAAGCTGAACAGTTCAGCTTTAATACTTTGTGTTTGGAGTGGGGGACCTCTTCTCTTCTCCACCTTGGTAATCCAAGGATACATGAGACAGCAGCCCTATAGTGGCCAGCCTCCAAGAGGACTCTGAATGATTCTTCCTTACTGATGTTCATGGCCCTGCATAGTCCCTTGTCACACTGAACAGCAATGACCTGTGTAACCAACAGGATCCTGTAGAAATGAGAACATGTGATTTCCAGGGCTGTGTCATAACGGCATTACACTTCTGCCTTACTCTGTCTTGGAACACTTACTTGAGGGAAGTCAGCCACCAAGTCAGGAGGACACTCCAGCAGCCCTGTGGAGAGCCCCATATGGTGAGGAACTGCCTACTGCCAAGAGCCAGATGAGTGAGCCACCTTGAGAGATCCTCCAGCCCCATCAGAGCCTTCAGATGATGTGGCCCTGAGTGACACTGTGACTGCACCTCATGCTAGATCCTGGGCCAGAACACCCAGCTGAGCTGCTCCAAATTCCTGACCCACAGAGAAATGATGAGAGATAATGCCTTTTATTTTAAGCCATGAAGCTTTAGTGTAATTTCTTACTAAAACAGACTAACTACTCTGGAGAAGCCACTTTTTACAGACTAACTTTACTGGTGGTGGTGGTGTTTTTAAAAATTCTCTGCAGACACACCCCTATTGCCTCCATCCTGGGAAGAAACTTCCATCACATACTCACTGTGTGGCTACATGGAAGCCGCCCTGCATTAACTCCTCTTCAAGAAGCCAACGTCAAGGGCATTGTGGATGTGAGCAATATAGCATCCCCAGACTTGGGTCCCTGAGTGTGGGCTTCAAGCCCACTGGAGTTCACATCCCTTGGAGACTACTAGTCCTCTCATCTGCTGGCTCCACTTTAAGCCAAGAAAAACAGTGGGACTAGGGAGTGTGAAAGTGGGCTGCCACCTGAAGCCTGCCGATCCACACTCTGCCCTAATCTGAATGAGTCCCTACCACTACCACATATTCTCAAGAATGTGCATGAGACCCTTTCTCATGTCCAGTTGATGGAGAATTCTTCCTATGACTTCAGTTTGACTATTTCAATAGAAAACCAGCAAGAGCCTTAGTCAAGCACACAAACGTGTGATGCCACTTTGGAAAAAGGAAATTACTAAAACCCTGCATTATGGAATGCTTGAGTGGCTCAGTCAGTTGTCTACCTTTGGCTCATGTCATGGTCCTGGAGTCCTGGGATCGAGCCCCACATTGGGCTCTCTGTTCAGCAGGGAGCCTGCTTCCCCCTCTCCCTCTGCCTGCATCTCTGCTTACTTGTGCTCTCTCTGTCAAATATATATAAAATCTTTTTAAAATAAAATAAAACCCTATGTATAGAAAAGATATAAAATCTTTTTAAAAATAAATAAAACCCTATGTATAGAATTCCAACACTAATATACCTATTAAAAAATTATAGGGCAGTGTATGGCAGGGGGCTGGAGGGGCAAACTCAGAGTCAGAGGGCGTTGCAGTGGAGATATTATTGGCCAACAGAATGGTGATGACCTCATTGGTGTGATGACCTCATTGTTGCTTCCATAATAAATCACCGTATTAGCTGACTCCTGACAGGGCAGGCTGTATTAGTTATCACAGCATTTCAAGATGCCCTGGCTTTTAACTCTCTCTTGGCCAAGGCCTTGTTAGGACCCCTTTGTTTACAAACACCCTATGGTATGTGCCAGGCTCTGTGCTGAAGGGCAGCAGAATACGCCCCCCCCAATTTGCATCTATGACATAAGGATTATTGAGCTAAAGCCACTTGAAAAATAGCAGGTACAAGAAAGGAACTTTGACTTTCCTTTACTTCCTGAAATCAGGAGATAAAAATCCCATGTGAAAGATGGTCTCTTTATCCCAGGAGGAGAGAAATGTTATAATCACTAGAAACACAGAGTGGAGGCCAAGAGAAATCTGTACAAATAGATTGTGTTAAAATAATTCTTATCTTGGGGCACCTGAGTGGCTCAGTGGGTTAAGCCTCTGCCTTTGGTTCAGGTCATGATCTCAGGGTCCTGGGTTCGAGCTCCTCATCGGGCTCTCTGCTCAGCGGGGAGCCTGCTTCCCTCTCTCTCTCTCTCTGCCTGCCTCTCTGTCTACTTGTGATTTCTGTCAAATAAATAAACTCTTAAAAATTTTAAAAAATAATTCTTATCTCTAGTCTCCCCATATATTTATTTTTCCACAATTGACTCTCTTTGTTCAACCTACTATATAAACACTTAGGCCTGGCCAATTCTCTGGGTCTCCATTTTCCTGTGGGGGTTCCCATGCACAAACAAAAATCTCCATGCTTTTCTCCTATTAATCTGTCCTATGTCAATTTAGTTCTCTGGACCAGCCGGAGACCTTAAGAGGATGGAGGTGAAGTTTTGCCTCCCTACAGTGCTGTGGTCTCTGTTTGTAGGTCACAATTCCATGGGACACTGCCTTTATCCCCATTCTGTACATAATAAAACTGAGACCCGAGACATTGAGGGCTTTCTTGAGGTCACATAGCCAGTAAATGGCAAAATCTAAGTCTGTCTGAGTCCCACGACTTTCTGCTACAATGTGCACAGGAGTGAGCTGGGTGAATTCAAAGAAGAGACCCTTGGACTGGCCTTGCAATGATCAGTATAAGTTTATCAGATCCAGGAGAAGTAAAGGAGAGAATACAGTGCTGAGCACCTCAAGTTTGTAAAATGGGGTTGAAACCCAAGGCTCCAGGGAAACAGGGGTGAGGGAAGAGGCTGCTGTAGGCAAAGGCCAGCTCACAAAGGGCCCTAAATACCAGGTCTGGGGGCTTGGAACTTACCTGGGTTGCTCTCAGCTGGGGAGATACAGTCAGACTCAGTGTTGGAAACCTGGGGACAGCATGGAGGCTGAATTGGAACAGCAGTTCCTAGCATGGGTGTGGATCAGAATCATCGAGCCTGCTCATAAAACACACCTGGAACCCACACTCAAAGCGTGTGATTCAGCCAGGCTGGAGAGAGACCCAGGGATCTGCATTTTAACATTTTCCATGGGATTCCGAGATGAGTCATCACTGAAGAAACACCAGTACAGTAATCCAGAGGGAGAGAAGCAGCAAGGAGACTAATTATGAGGTTGTCACCTGAGATAAATGATGAGTCCTGAACTCCCAACAGTGGTAAGGAAAATGGAAACAGCCTCACTGCTCTAGCAGGATAATGTTTTTATAATGTTACCCTTTGTTTTTCCTTTTTCTGGTAATCCATCCCCCAGCCCCTTCCAAATAGCTAGCCCATTATGTGCTCATTGCCCCTGGGGAGTGGGATGTGACAGGACAGAAAACAAGTCTTTCTGGTATGATGTATTGGGCTTGTTTCAATTAATACAGGAGTTGGGGGGTGGGGGGAAGTTATAGATGAATCATAACTGGCCAGGAGCTGATAACTGTGGAAGCTGGATGATGGCTGCAAGGGATTTGTTATAGAATTCTGTTTACATTTTTTTTTTTTTAAGTTTTATTTGAAAATTTTTAAGTATTGCTAGATTTGGTTTCATAAAGGACTTAGGGACAAGGAGGGATATCTCAGACAGAGCTGAAAAGTTTTAAGAATCTTCATGAGCTAAAGGAGGTAAGGAGGCTCTACCAGCGGGATACTTCTGTACCTCGGAGAAAGAAATACTCATCTGAGTTGTGTACCTGGGAAGAATACAGTGCATCCTCTCATCATCTGCTCAGTTCTGCTCTTCTTCCTCTTCGGGTCTGCCACATTCACAGCCCCAACAGGGCCTCCAGAGGGAGGGCCATCCAGTTGAGCACTGCCATGACTGGAAACAGGGGGGTGTCTACCGAGCTCAGGGTTCAGTTGCCCACACTGGGTGAATGCTCGACCCTGATGTTTGTCAGCAATTAGGCAATGTCCTGGCCTTCACCTGCCTCTTCTATGCTTCATTCTCCACGACGTTTAGAACCCTTGTCAGTAAAGACAGTGCCAACTACTGGGGGGTCCTCTGGAGACCCCAAAATGAGGGCTTCCAAGGTCTGGACAAAAGGGAGTGGAGAAGAGGAAGACGGAGGGGAGTGATGAGAGTTCACAGAGGCTGGAGTACAGGGCAGAAAACCCAGGAGCAGAGAGCAACCTTGCTCTGGGAAGCAGCAACACCCATCATGGAGATGTCTCTGAGGCACATCCAGCCAAAAAAAGGACCTTAGCTAAGCTCAGCAAGATCCTCACAGGCAAGAGTGGCACACAGCCGGAGGAGAGCTGGGGTCTCCAGCAGAAGTGCGAGTGAGAACAGCCAGGTCTCAGCAGCCACCAGTGGGACCAATGACATCTCCATGAGTATCTACGTAGACAAATGACACTGAGAACTAGATCCCCCAACACACACACACACACACACACACACACACACACACACACACACACACGGTCATGTACACACTCACACCCAAGTACTAGATGAGGCTCCAGAGCCTTAAACACAAGCCCCACAGAAGGAATAAAACCCTCAATTAGCTGAGATGAAGTTTCTGCCACTCCAGCAGAATGGGAGTTCAAAATAGAAATTAAGTTGAGTTATTAAAAAACTTTAATTACATTTCTTGCATAGGTGAATTCACGAACAGAGATTCCTCCTTGCTCCTTGCAAAATAGACATTTTGGAAGCAGAATCAACAAGACTTGGAGGTCAGATGGATGATAGGGTGGTGAGGAGAAGGAAGTCTCTCCTCCCCTTGAGAGATTTGTTTCCCAAACACCCCGGGCTAATTCAGGTTCTTTAATACTGTCTGCAAAGTTTTCCCACCTTCCCCTGATGGTCTTCTCTCAGGGCCCTGTAACATAGGTTCAATCATTCTTGCCTACTCAATTAATGATTAATCAATAACCAACTGCTCTAATAAAGCCATGTACTTAACTACTCATTTCCTATTTGCTACCTAGAAAAAGTATCTGTTAGAACTGCACCATGCACACTCTACTATACTCTAACAGTGACTCTAGTCACTCTAACAGTGAGGGCTGTAGGGCCTGGAAAAGGCCACAGCAACGCACTTCCCCCCACCAGAACACCTCATCTGGACTTCCTTATTTCATTGCTTTCCCTGGGCCAAGGCTCCACCACCCTCGCAGATGGTCCAAATCTCAACCTGGGATTCAAGACCTTTCACACTGGACCCAATCCCTCATCCTCTCCAACTTTATTCCTTCTCCTCTAAGCCCCCTCTCCCTCTCGGAGGAAGCAGACAGACTTAGCCCCAGATCTTCCTGTCCAAAGGGGCAAACCCATTCTCAAGGTTAGAAGGAGGAGGGCTGAGGGAGAGGGAAGGAGACCCTCCCTCAAAAAGTGCAAAGAAAGTCCTTAGTTAGGGGGTGCCTGGGTGGCTCAGTCAGTTAAGCATCTGCCTTCAGCTCAGATCAAGATCCCACGGTCCTGGCATGGAGCCCCGAGTCAGACTCCCTGCTTAGCAGGGAGTCTGCTTCTTCCTCTCCTTCTGCCTCTCCCCCTCCCCTGGACTGTGCTTGCTCTCTCCCTCTCTCAAGTAAATAAATAAATAATCTTTAAAATAAAATTTAAAAAATTTTTAAAGAAAGTCCTTAATCAGGCTGAGGTCCAACTCCAAGACTCAAGGGGAGGAAGGGGCCCTAATCATCTTTCCTCTGGTGGAAGCACTTCTTCCCGGAAGTCGACCAGGATGACAGTGGTGAGTTGGGTGGGACTCAGTAACTGCACTGGGACTGGCTGAAGCCCACATCTGTAGAAGGCCCAACATCACCCATGCAGATGGGAAACAATGCCAAGATGGTAAACTAGTTTGCACCGCCCTTAGAATTTCTCCCGCCCTCCTCTATACTTAAGCAACTAGTTAGTTCTGCACCCACCACATTGGGTGGAAGGACAACTAAGTCACAGGGTAGAACTGACAAACCACCCCAGATTTTGTGTTCCACACCCAAGCCTTTAACACTTTTGACTGTAGGCCTCCATAAAAGTAGTTTGGAAAAGTATACACTCTCGTGCACAAGACCAGCTAAATAAATTGTAGCACCCAGTCCAAAATGAAAATGTAGGCCTCTTGCTCAAACCTTATGAAGAATGTCAAGGGGATTAAAAAGTTCAGCTTATCATCATGAGCACTGAGTAACAGACAGAACTCTTGAATCACTGTATTGTACACCAAAACTAATATAATGCTGCTATGTTACCTATACTGGAACAAAAATAAAAATCTTAATAAAACTTAAAGAAAGAATTTCCAGAAGACAAAGGCAGGGCATTTGAGGCTCAGAGCCCTTCTGAATGTGGTGCCCTGAGTGACTGCCCAGGCCGGGTGTCCATGAAGCTGGCCCTGCCTTCATACATTTTTAAATTAGCACAGAAAAAACATTTATATAAATAAACAATTGCAAAAGATATAATTTCAGTATATTGTATAGTTGATTTAAAAATATTTTCTGGTTGCTTGGGTTGCTCAGTGGGTTAAAGCCTCTGCCTTCGGCTCAGGTCATGATCTCAGGGTCCTGGGATCGAGCCCTTGCATCAGGCTCTCTGCTCAGCAGGGAGCCTGCTTCCCCCCCCCCCTTTCTCTCTGCCTGCCTCTCTACCTACTTGTGATCTCTGTCAAATAAATTAAAAAAGAAAACTTAAAAAAAATTTTCTTCCAGTTCTTAGAGCAGCATAACAAGCTGATTTAATGTATGAGAAACGTTTGTCATGTTGGCTCATCAAAGTTGAATGGATAGTCAAACTATGGTACTTCCACACCACGGACTACTACCCAGCAGTAAGAAAGAATGCATATGGGTCCACACTACAACGTGCGTGAATCACAAAATAATTATGCTGAGGGAAAGAACTCAGGCAAGGCAGTTCATACTATATGAAATGCAAAATATTCATAGAGACAGAAAGCAGATCAGTGGTTGCCTGGGGAGAGGGGATGGAGTGGAGGGATGGATTACAGTCGGGTGGAGCCATGTGGCTAACATCTCACCCACAGAACGTGAGTGGAAAGGATGGATAGTCATTTCTGGGTATTGCTCATAAAAACATACCATGCAGCCCTCACTCTATCTTTTTCCCCATCTTCTAGATGACTGGAGAGAACACAGATGAAAGGACATGTCCTAAGAGAGAAGGGGACCGGATTCCTGAATGACTGCATGAAACAAATCCCCTCGGACTAGCATGGGACGTGACATGGAAAAAGAACTATACTACTATGGTATTAGACCCCTAACAGGTTGGGATTGTTTGTTACAGCTGTTGGCCCACCCTAACGAATACATAGTCCAGTGTCATCTCTGCCAAAAGCTAGCTGGCCAGTCTTGGCAAAGTTAAGGTTCCACCCTGGGGGCTTAGGCTGGTTTCCTGAGGTTGACAGACTGGACTCAGCAGCGATAGCGGTGAGGCCATCTGTGGGAGGAAGGAGTTGGTGTTGCCCGGCCAGTTTTGTCATAAAGCTGCTGAGAAAGTCCCAGAGTGGCTGTAGAAGGGGACTGCCTGACGGTCACAGGTGTCATACTGCCACCATGTAGAAGAGGTTCTCCCACAGTGAGAGCCTTTTGGTGAATGTCCATCTGAGACACAAATCACTTTATGCTCTGAAGCCATTCTGGGCACTTTATGCACATTTATCATCCTCAAAGCTTCCTGTCACTAACCTTCAGTCTGTTTCCTTCCAAATCTCTGCCCAATAGACTAAACCATTATCCAAAGCCCAGGAATCAGTGTGTCTGTACTTCAGGCCTTCTGGGCACACTTCCCTTTTCTAGGTCCCTTAGGCCCTCTTGAAGGCAGGCGGGAACCCCAGAGAAGCCACTTCTGGCTGAAGTCACATACTGTGCAGAGCCATCTATAATTTGGGCTTTAAACTTTTTTTCCTCAGGCAACTCATCATCAAACCATTGTAAATGATTCTCCATGAGACCATGAATACCAGAAGCAGGAGAGGAATGTAAACAACTTGCTCAGGCAGCCTACTGTACTTCTGTCTTCAGGGCTTGCTCAGACCCAAGCCACATACGTCACTCCTCTTAACAATGGAGTGCTGCTGACCGCCCCTGAATTTATGGCTGCATAGATGGAATAACATGGTAGCTCGGGTCAGATGATAATCTGGTATGCCATGGTCAGGCAACCAATTTCACCAGACCCCTGGAGCAAGCCAGGAGCATCTCAAAAGGAGAATAACTATTTGCCAAAGGAGGGTATAACTTTGTTCCAAAATCCGATGCCTAGTATAAGGACCAAAGGTAGAACTACTTACTCTGCAAACTGATCCAATAAGAAAACCTTCCCTCCTCATATGGTCCCCCATAAAGTTGACAGCTTTCAAGTGATGCAGTAATAGGTAAAAATAATTAAATACAGCGTATTTTACCATTTAAGTCTAAAGAAGCCCACCAAGTATGGTACCTGCTTATTAGTGATAGGGAGTATGATGTACGGCAACCTGTCCTTCATTTTAGGACAGACCCCTGGATAAGTGTAGATAGTGGAGAGACCCCTGGATAGTGTAGATAGTGGAGAGACCGCTGCATATTTGTTTTTTAAATTTATTTATTTGAAAGAGAGAGAGTGAACATGAGCGGGGAGGGGCAAAGGGAGGGAGAGAGCATCCCAAGTGGAATCCACACTGAGCACAGAGCCCAATGCAGGGCTTGATCTCAGGACCCTGAGATCACAACCTGAGTTGAAACCAAGAGTTGAAACACTTAACTGACTATGCCCCCTAGACACCCCTGCAGACAGACCACTGTTTGTGAGATTTATTATCTGCCTTCCAGCACACACATCATGCTTCCCAAATCATCTGGGGCCTCTCCTACTTCCTGTTCTCAAGGTCCATCAGAATGATGTCATCAGTGTCACAGTAGTTTAGCCTGGTAGCCCAAGGAATGGCGATTTGGTCAAAACTTCCCATAAAGTAAGTGTGTGTTCAGAGAGTGAGATACCCCTGAAGCAAGACAGTAAAGGTTTACTACGAGGAACACAGACTATTTCTAAAATTTGGCATAGAAGGAAAAGCATTTACTAGACCCATAGTTGTCAATTAGAGGCCAACAACTGCACCCATATGTTCCAAGAATGATCACTCTGAAAAAAAGCCCACACCTGGGGTCCTTACCAGAATAAGTTTGCCAGAATGCTCTGTCATTCTTCCGGACCATCTATCTTCTCCATCAATAAAAGAGAATGTGGCATACACACACACACACACCCCCCCACACACGTATACATATATATGTGAAAGAAATATATACAAAATACGTCTGTATAAGAACATATATTACATACGTAGTGTATGTGTACAATATATATAAAGGAATATATGAATATATTCATCCTTAAAAAAGAAGAAAATCCTGCCATTTCCAACAACATGGATGACTCTAGAGGACACTCTGCAAAGTGACATAAGCCCGTCACAAAAAGACAAATATTGCATGATCTCACTTATATGTGGAATATGTTTAAAAAAAAAAAAAAAAAAAAGCTGAACTCATAGTAACAGAAAGAATAGTGGTTACCAGAAGCTGGGTATGAAGAAAAAGAGGTTGCGTTTTGTTTGGGTTGTTTCATTTTTTGGTTTTTGTTGTTGTTTTTGTTTTTTTAAGTAGAATGGTGGTTGCCAGTGGCTGTGGGAAAGGAGAACGAGGAGTTATTTAATGAGTACGGAGTTTCAGTTTTGCGAGATGAAAAGAGCTCTGGAGAGGGATGGCAGTAATAGTTGGACCCAACGAGAATGTACTTAATACCACTGAACTATATGCTTAAAAATGGTTAGATCTTTAAGTTTTATGTTAGGCACATTTTAACACAATAAAAATAAATGGGAAAAAATGCTATCTATCTTCTATCCCGGCCAAACTAAGAAGTAATGTTCATGTAGTGGGAATCACTCTGAATTCTTTAAATCTTTGACAATGGCACTAATCCCTAGAAAGAGATGAAGTATTTTTCATTTACGTTCTTGCTAGTTAAGGAAAGCTCCAGGGCCATGTAGCCCTTCTTCTCAAAATAGCCCTTGTTCCCATTAATTAGGCTAATGTCATAATTCTGCTCTGCTGATGATTATCAATAGCAACTGTACATATAACAGCCATATAGTTTCAGGGTAGCAATGGTCCTGGCATGAGAGATTGGGCTCAAAACTTTTTCTAAAATTTGTACCATGTACGTGTCTCCTATGTTCAAAAAAGGAGAGGGGGATACTCATTTTAACAATTAAATACGTAATTATCACATTTTAAAAATGTTCCTTTGCGTATCACTCAAAATCCTTTCCTGTACATACAACTTTTGCGGAAATACTGACCTAGTATTTGCCCCAGTCATCTCATCTTCATCACCCTAGTTGTAACCGTGTATTTAACGGTCCACTTTCTCCACCAGACTTGTGGGGCAGGAGCGGAGTCTGAGCTCTGCTGTCCCAAGCACAGAACGCTAGACTCCCCAGTCGACCATACGTTGCAAATAAAGACCTAGGCCATTACTTCATCTCTTTTCCCTCCGGCGGTCCACGAGACCTTGAGTTCTGGCTGGCTGATGCTGAGTTCCCGCTTCGCCTTCTGCAAGCCTTAATTTTCTCCCCTGCAAAATGGGAATGACCGTACCTGCCTCGCCGGGTGAGTGCGAGGAGTCGGAGGGTGGGTGTGAAAGTACTCTAGAAATTCATTCATTCATTCATCCACTTAACAATTACTAAGCGCCCAGGGCCGGGCAGCACGGTTCCCACAGCGACCACCCTTGCCGGGCGCAGGTCGCCCCGGGTTCTCACACTCGGAGAACTCAGGTGACCTTATTCAAAATGGCGCAGGCAGCCTCCTCGGGGGCTAGTGCGGCGGCGCGGACGCCGCGCCCTATGACCTGCTGGCAGCAGCAGAGGGGGGAGCCGGGCGCCGCCATATTGGCTGTTGTCCTGCGAGGGGAGCGGCGGCGGCGGCGGCGGCGGCGGCAGCGGCGGCGGCGCGAGTGGAGCGAGGGAGCGGCGCGAGGAGCAGCATGACTCGGAGGCGGAGCAGGCCGAGCGGCGGCGCGGGCCGGCGCGAGCGGATGCGGGCCGCGGGGCAGCAGAAGCCCCAGGCTCCCGAGCCCCCGCCGCCGCCGAGCCTGGAAGCGGGAGCGGGTGCAGGGCCCTCGGAGGCTCCCGTGGAACCGGACCGCGACGGCCCCAGGGAGGAGGACGAGCCCAAGTTGGCGCCTGGACCGCAGGTAGGAGCGAGCTAGGGGAGTCCGGCTGCTCTGGCACTTTCACCTCCCGGGAGCGGGGCCGGGGTGAGCTTGGGGATGGACCATCCTCCACTGGCTGGGGCTGAGGCGGGAGTGGAGGCTGCACCCTTCTCTCCAAGCCGAAGCGTGGTCCGTCCTGTCCTGTGACCAGGGCTGCCTGCCCTCTCCCGCCGCCTCCGGGCTGGAGCAAGGGCTTAAACCTTCTGGTCGTATATCCACACTGGGACTGGGCTCTGCTCCTGAGGCCACAGCTCAGCTCTCTGCCCTTCACCTCCCCCTGGGCCCACCTGCTCCCCCACCTACCCACAGGCTGGGGCGCTGTGCCCTGGAAGGCTGCAGCCTCTTCCCTCTCCCCACCCCGGGAGCGGCCCCACCCTTTCCCCTCACTGCCTGCAGCCACTGCCCCCTGAGCAGCTGTGTGCCCCCAGCACGTCTCCAGTGGCCTCCCGCTTCTCCCTGCCCAGCCGAGCAGTTGGAACAGCCAGTCAGGCCGCCCAGAAGACTATTTGGTGGGGCTCCTGCGCTGAAGCATAAACTAGCAAAGCCTGCCCTTTCTTCCCTCTCTACCTCTGACCCCACAAGGTGGCCTACCCCAACCCTCGGACCCCCGGCTTTGGTGAATCCTGCTAAGAGTGAGCAGTAGCAGGACTCAGCAAAGCTTCCAGCTTGCCACCTGGAAGAAGGTCACTTTCTTTTGAGCAAAGGAGATAATGGGAGGTACCCTGCCAGTGTTCCTGAGAGCCTGGGGTGGCACAAACCACAGCTGCTCTGGGAGGGTTGTGGCACCTGGGGCTGGGTGGCTCGCCCTAAGCTTGCTCTGACGAAAGAGTTTTGAGTTGGTCTTTTGGCTGAGCCTGCCAAGGAAGGCAGGCTCCTGCAGGAGTCTTGGAGGGTCGGATGCAGCGCCGGATGAGGATGAGGCGTGGCGGAAGATGCGTTTGGCTCTGCAGACACTGCATCGGGCAGCAGGGGACTCTGGGAGGCTGGTGCAGCCAGAAGGCATGGCTCTTGACAGCCTTCTAGTAGAATCTCTGGAATTGTGCATGTGAGTGGGGATGCCATTTGGGGAACCATTCCCAGAAAGCCTTCCCTGCCTTCCCAATTGCGTCAGGTGCCCCCTTTGTGCCCATAGCCCCCTGTGCCTCCTTTGGTAGCACTCCCCATTCTTCATGGAGACATTCTGTTGATGTATCTGTTCCCTGCACTGCACTGTGAACTCCACAGGGGCACGGACTATGTCATCTATCTCTTATCCTCCATGCCTAGCCCTGGGCCTTGCTGACACTGAGTAGAAATAACTAGGTGAATGAGAGAGAATGAATCCGTTGAGGACCTGCGCTTATTGTAACCCAGTTTTGATGCTGGTATCCTTTGTGTTTCAGATCACAATAAGATTTTTAATTAATGAAAATGTCACCACTTATTGAGTGTCAGAAGGCCCACCCTCACCCTGAGCCCCTACCCTGGGAATCAGCTCCCCAGGTTGGACCCCACCCTTTCCTGGTCTAACTTTAGACCCTGAACCTGCTTCCCCTTCTAGCTTTCCTTTTTCTCTTCTCTGGGCCACCCTGGGAATGCTATTATCCAAAAGGGGAGCATTAAGGTGGGGAGAGCCAGGGGAGCTGTTGTCTTCTCTCCTTCTCACTCACCAGCAACACTTTAAGGTCCCCTTCCACTTAGCTAGGTTATAGTATTCATGGCCAGAATTTTGGATAATGGCTTAACTATTTAGTTTTTATTTAGGACACAGCTTTCCTAAGAACTGTAAGCTTCATTATCTGCTCCACTGCTTGACCTGCCAGTTCATTAATTTATTAGTGCCAGATGCTTTATATACCATACTTCTAATCTTTTCACCACCCCTGTTCTTTCCTTAGTATTTAATATAGTTGTGATGAGTTAACTATTGGTTTAATTATTGGTCTGCTTTTGCTGCATAAACTCTGAGAGTGCAGGAACCACGTCAGTCACTCTTGTACCCCTATGCCTGTGGTTAACGGATGTTTAATGAATGAACTGAAAAATATAAATACTATTTCCCCATTTTTCAGATGAAACAGAAACTCAGAGCAAGAAAACATTTGCTCATATAACTACCACCATAGGTCTCAGTGCCTTCTGCCCTCCAAAAAAAGGATACTCTTTTTTGTACTGTGCGGGGTTTAACAAGGCCTTTTTTTTTTTTTTTTTAAATATACTATAGCCACAAAGAGGTGAAACAAACTGACGAACTCTCTTCTGATTGTATCCCACTTTTTTGCTGCGGAGGGGGTTTCTTAATCTAGAAGCAGGCTTTTGTGCCCTGGTGAAAAGCACCTGCTGAAAGGGTTGGGGTCCTTGTTCTGCCCACTAGCAAGCCTTTGATGAGGATCTCTGTCTCCCACTGCCACTTAAAATTCTCTGTGTACACAGAGTGGGCACGTAAGGTGAAACTCTGTGTTGCATGCCAAACTGAAGCCAAAGACAGCAGATAGGACTACTTGTAGTCCACAGACACGTTCTGAAGCCCCACGTCACACATTGTTTTATTTTTATTTTAATTTAAGCCAATTTTTTAAAAACCATAAGATTCCTACAAACTGGATTTGTGCCATTTCTTAAAACTCTAAAAATCTGGTGTTGCTGGGCCCACATTTCTGTAAGACAGTAATCTGCAGTCTCTGAATAGTGTCTGCCCCTAATATGAAGGACACCTGATCTGTGCCAGGCCCTGGGTTAGCTGGGAATGCAGAAGTGAATCAGATGTGGTCCCTGCCCACAAAGGGCTCATGGTCCAGAGAACACGTATACAGTAATTGAGTTAGGCTGGAAGAGCCAGGATTCCTGAGTTCAGGTTTGAAGGCCACTCTGGTTCCATCCTGTCCCCTTTGCTCATTTGCATAATTTGTTCACATTTAAATGCAGAACCTTAAGCTGGCCTATTTGGGATCCCAAAAGCCCTTCCAGTTGTTTGAGGTCACTAAACTGCATTGATCTGTTTACTTAAACAATCCAAATCCTCATTTACTAAATAAGACTAAAACAGTTACTACCTTATTAACAAAGTAAAAAAAAAAAAAAAGAAAGAAAAACAACTCACAAAGCAGCTGAATAAGGCAGTAGTGAGAAATAGTGTTTAGTATTCCAGACTTGGGGTGAACTCCCAAGCTCAGTCTCTAACTTTGTGACTCTGGGCATGTTTTTTCCTCTTCTGAGCCTCATCAGCAATGTCATGAGAGAATGTGGAGCAACCCACGTAGCACCAAGTACATCGAGGCTCCTGAGGCAAGAGCAGGAGTCGGAGATAGTTGGAACTGTGCCAGATGGCCATCCAAAGCCTGAGTGTTCTCACCTGCCAGTTCTGCTGTCTGTCTTTTGGCCTCTCTTGGACCGCTCAGCCTGCAGTCCAGGTGCATACTCAGTAAACCCTCAGGAGACTTGCCAGACTGTAAACCAGCAGTTGGAGCTGGTTGAGCTCATCTTGTCCTTCCCATCTCTCATCTTTCTACAGCACCTGCTGAGACCTGCCCAGCCCAGTTTAAAGAGACTCTAGAGACCTGGTTCCCCACTGCTCAGAGTTAAACCTGCTCCCTCAAGAGACTGGAGCAGAGGATCAGTCAATATCTTTATTGAAACCATCTCATTATGTTTAATCCACTCAGCAAGCGTTATGACCTTTATTTTGGGCACACAGATGAATAAGATAGTTGCTCTAACCAGAGACCTCTCTCAAAATCACTGCAAACCCAGTCTAGACACTTTCATTGCAAGTAATGATATGGGCAGTGTGGGATGGGGAAACCCTGCCACCTCTGGTTCTTCTCTGTAAGCCAGTCGAGATTCTCTATGTAGAAATGCTAAAAGGCCTTTGAAGATGAAGACTTACTTGCTAAGATTGCTTTATTTTTAAATTCCTTAAAAAGTTTTTATTTTTTAAAAAAGTTTATTTTTAATTTTCTTAAAATGTCCCAGATCTATAAACTTAATATCTGGTATTAAATAGCCTATTAATATCCTAACACCTTTATATCCTGAACCTAGAAGTTTTGAGAGCAAGGGCTATGTTTTAATTATTTGTGGGGTATTCATTGTACATGGTCCTTATGTGCTCAATAAGTGGCTGTTAAACCAAAGTATAATAAAAGAAGTAAAAGTGAGGTTTCTTCCACTTTGTTCTTCCCAGCCTCTACTGCTGGGCAGGGCTGGCCATCATTCATTCATTTAGGCCCATTACATACACACCACACCCAGTCTCCCTCTCACCTGACCTGGTGTTAATTGATTCTGCAAACACTAATGGATGCCTGATCTGTGCCAGGCCCTGGGCTAGCTGGGGATGCAAAGGTGAATCAGTCCCTGCCCACGTGTATTTATTAATTGTAGTTGGGCTACAGTCGAGTGAAGGTTCAAGTCTTAGATCCTAGTACATGGCCTTTGGAAGAGTTTTAGCCTTTTTAGTTTGTTTTCTCCTATGTGTGACTGTGGTGCCAGGTTCCCTTTAGGGCAGCAAGTACTGTATGTCAAGCACTTAGCACAAGTGACAGTCATGATTATTACAGATACTTGGTATGGTAGATGCACAGAAATAATAGTCCAGAGAAGGCTTCTCAGAACTAATGTTTCAAGGTTGAGTAGCAGTTCCTTTAGAAGGGATGGTGGGAGAAAATATCTAAACAAAAAAAGACCCAGAGGCGAGAACTGCCCAACTCAGGCAGAGTAGCATGCGGTCAGGCTGGAGAGGTTATCAAGGTTCTATAAAACCACACCAAGAAGTTTGGGCTTTATCCTGCAGGCAGTGGAGAATCAGTGAAAGCTTCTAAATAAGAAAGTGAACATGATGTTCTTGGGTAAATTCGTTGAGAGCATGAGAGGAAGCCATCTCAGTGCAAGAAGCAGCTGTGATTGCTTGATTCTACCTCTCCCTCACCCCAGCCTAACTAATCATCAGATCCCTGGTGCTTTGCTGGACCCTGTCCCAGACCTACAGAATCAGAGTCTCTAGGTCTGGAGCCCAGGAATCTGTGGTTGCTAAACCTCCCAAAGTGATTCTATTGTGTGGCTGGGTCTGGGAAATGCTGAGTTGAGGGCAGCATGGGGAAGCTTTGCGGAAGCCTAGGATGTTTTCAAAGAATGGGGCTTCCCAGAGAGGGGAGCTTTTCCATAAGCAGGAATAGAAACAGCCTTAGTTTTAAAAACAGAACAGACTTTCCCCAGTTTTCCATTTGTTGCCCCATAAAGCTATTCTGCAACTGCTAATCTTCCTTTGTGTGTCCAAACACTTACCTATGCCCATTTGGTGCTACCGTCTCTGCTGAACAGTTGGGATGAAGTAAATCATGAGGCACAGGTCCTGCCCTTCATGTCTTAGTGTTCTGGGGAAGACAGATTTCAAAAACAGATACATATATGATAAGCTCTATTCAAGAGATACATAAGAAATTTTAGGACATTCCACAGCAAAGCACAGTTTATTCTGCCTATGGACTTAGGAGGAGGTAACACTCAAATTGTGCAAGGAAGAGGCAGAGGGAAAAGTATGAGTGAAGATATAAGTGCTTTATGTATTTGAGGAGAGAAACAGATATTAGGGAAAGGAATGGTTAATGATTCTTCCTGGCAGGATGTGCAGAGCAGAAAAGGACTGAGGAGAGGAGGTCTTACATCTCGGGAAAGGCCCTGTGTTTGTACCCTTTGGTTCTGTCCCCATGGTTCCCCCCCCATCCTTCAACCTATAGGTAGATGAACATGCTACAGTCCTAGACCATATCCCTTTAGACCCTCCTCAAGGCTCTCAGCTCTCCAGCTCCCTTTGTGGTTCCCCCTCCATTCTGAAATGAATAGACCTCTTCATCTACTCTGAAAAGTGATAAAGGGAAACTGAGGCAAAAAGAAGGGCCCTAAAATACTGAAGGATCTTACTAGGAAGTTGTAGCCATAAATTGTGGATGGGAGGGTACAAAGGGGCCTTGAAGGTCACCTGTCTAGTCCTCTGTCCTGTGCTTCAAGTAATAACTTTGGATTGGGCAAGTCTCACTTAGTAAGTTTCCCTGTCATTTCTTCCAGGACAGAAGAGGAAAGAAACTAACGGGTATTGAGCACCTACTGTGTGCCAGGCCCAGGCCAGGTACTTTACATAATTTATTTCCTTCTGTCCTCACAACTTTGTGAAGTATGGTTTTATTCTCATTTCATAAATGAGGAAATTGAGGCTCAAAGAAATTGAGTAATAATTCAAGATCATACTGAAATGGCAGAACTTGGATTTGAACTTGCAACAGTCTGTCTCCAAAGTTCATACTCTTCCACCCATAAGAAACCTGTACTGGGGTGACAGAGTAGGTAATAACGGTTTGCCTGAAATTCTAGGTTGATAATAGTAGTTTACACCTTCTGGTGGCTGATTGCACCCACGAAGTAGGTTCAACAGGTGAGCCAGCGTGGGGGGCAGCGGGGAGGCCACTGGGGTCAGAGAGACTCGCTGCCCTATCCTTGACTGAGCTTGTACAACCAGAGAGGATTCTCCACAAACCAACTAGTATAAAACAGCTGTTCTTTCAGGAAGGAACTGAGCCAACAGCCTGAGTGGGAGTTTGGGTGAAAGCTCCAGGGCATTGTGATACAGTTACATGACCTCCTTAAGTATTAACTTTAGCACTGATACCCTTTTATCAGTGACCCAGAGTGGCAGCTATGCTGTTAGCATAGCATACGCAGGAAAGGACTGTCTTTAGAGTCTGTTCTTTGTGTAGAGCAACTGAAGTGGAGCCAGGTGGGCTTTAAGCATTTGTTCATTTATTCAGTCAGTGTCTACTATGTGTCCAGTCCACGCCAAGCCTAGGTTCTTGGGCATACTTAAATGACCAGGATGCACTCCCTGCCCCCAAAGAGTTCTCATTCCTCTAGGGGTTTGAGGCAGACAGAATATGTCTGTGGCACAGTATAATAGGTGCTATAGTAAAAGAATTATTTCTCCTTAGCCTGGTCCAGCAAAATCTGCATTATCCTTTTACCAAGATCTCAGGGCATGAGTACAAATTTGCTTAGGAGTAGAACTGAGATACTGAGGCTTGCAGGGCAAGGTGTGTTGGAGGAGCTGTATAAATGGAACCTGAGATTGTTGGGTGTTGCACATGGAAGTGAAACACGGAGAGGTCACCTGGGGCCAAGAAATGAAACGCAGGGGCCAGAAGGTGTCATGGTAGTGAGTGCAACCAGAAAGGAGCCAGGAGATTAAAGAGAGACCAGGGTAGGAAAGAGGAGCTAAAGGAAGGAGTTCCTCAAACTGGATAAGTATGTGAGAAGGCACATAATAAGCTTACATAAACTAGAGAAGCCTAGTGTCCTGGTTGGACGGTTGTTTTCATTTGTATATTACTTTGTTATGTTAGTTTTAATTGGGTGTCATTGTAATTTGTGTTCCTGCTTGATTCTCCAAAATGAAGCATCTGGGCGTTTGGGAGTATTGACAACCCCATGCAAGAACCTGCCTGGTTTAAGCATGTGTTCTTAGGCAGGGATTCTGTATCATTTGATGTTTCCCAGCACCTAGTACAATGAGAATGGGATCTGAGCATGTTCATTGAATGAGGGAAGGAATGGGTGAATGGAAAAGTAAATGGCAATGACTGGGCTGATGAGCTTTGCTAGGCTAGGGATTAGTCATTTTTCTCTGCTTCTAGAAGGAAATTTTGGCTGCTTCTGTTGTCCTCTGTCTGCCTTGGTGACAGGGATGCTCTTGGAGTTGGGTGCCTTGAGAATAGAGTGCTCTAATGGGATCATTTCAGAATAGAACTTGGAAGCTATTGCAGGGCCACTGGTTAGATACAGCACACGTCTTGGGGGAATCCTCTGCAAATGTACACAAACTCTTGGGGTTAAAAGGACTCCATGAGAGGAATGAGAGCAGGTTTAGTGCTGGATATTAGATCCACCTTCAGAGCAGACCTTGATAGCTGCCTGTTCTGGTGACCTGGATTATTCCCCAGCAATTCCCAAATTGTGGACAGAAAGGTGAAATGGAAAATTTATTCATGCTCCCAAAGAGCTATCCAGATGTGCCAGAAACGCTATCATTCTTCGTAGTGACTGTTACTCAGTGTGCACCCGCCAGATGACAGGAGCCTTTAGAGGCTTTACATTAGCAGTTCTCAAAGTGTTTGGTCTGAGGCCCTTTTACACTCCTAAAAATTACTGGGGACCCAAAAGGACTTTCTTTTGTTTGTTTTATCTATTGGTACTTACCAAATTAAGTATTAAAACTGAGAAAGCTTAAAAATATTTTAACTAATTTTTTTAAGAATAACAATATTAAGTCTATCATGTTAACATGAATATTTTTTTAATGAAAAATACATTTTCCAAAAAAAATAGAAGAATGGTCTCATTTTCATTTTTGCAAATTTCCTTGTCTGGCTTAATAAAAAGAAGCTGATGCTCATATATGTTTCTGTATCCCATCTGTTGCAGTACATTGTTTTGAAGTATATTTTAAAAATCTAGCCCCAAATAGATAATGTAGTTGGAAATGGAAGGAGTATTTTAATAGTCTTTTCAGGTGATTGCTGATCTTTGCAATATGGAATCTGAGACCATATCAATGAAGTCTTTATAGAAATTTGTCGGTTTATCTAGCACCTTGAAGGGATTTTTTTTTTTTTTTTTTTTTTTTTTTTTTTTTTTACCAGTGCATGATTCTAAAACATGATGCTTTGCTCATTTGGAAAATAGGCTCACTGAGTTATGTGGCTCTTCCAAATGTTTTTCCATTTCATTTTACAGTGTCAAAAGAATATATTTGTTAATATCACTGTCATTTTTTACCAGAAAAGTCTTTAAGTATTGGGAAGCTGTTAAGTTCATGATGATGGATACAAAATTCTAATATCCAAATTTCCAGAATTCTGATTTTTGCCTGAAAGCTTGAATTTTGTCATTGGCCACAAATAAGAAGTTTGTTTTCCTTGAAGTGACAGGCTCATTTTGTTCATTTTTTGAGAAAATGACTGGCAGTTTCCAAGTCTGAATAACCCACTTGTCAGTCATTCTTTCAAGTAAAAATGATGTTCCGTGAGAAAAATAGGCTTCCTTTTCCTTTGATTTTAACCACTCTTCTCCAGGAAAATCTAGATTATCACAGCATAATGTTTCTCAGGCCAAGACAGAAAAGGTTGGGGCCTGGTCAAGAGAGGGAGCAGAGATAATGATTGTAATGACTGCACAGGCCACCCCCCTGGGCTGGGAGTGGCCACAGTCTAGGGTTCACCTGGCTCCTTGACTGCCCTGGGGATGTGCATGCTAAAACATGGATCCCTTGTATGAGTAACCCTACACTTTCAGAGATGCTGGTTTTGCCTGGAGTGAAGCAGAATTTAATGTTGGAGATTTTTTGAGCAGATCCCAAATCTAGAAAACCCCTAGACTCTTTCCTTGCTGTCTCTCCCTCCCCCCAAATTTTTTACCTAGAACTAGACATTTATCTGGAGAGGCTCTGAAATTTAAACTGCAGTGAGAAGGAATAATTGCTTCCTGAGGCTATTGGGTTTAAGGATCAGTTCCCTAGACTTTGTGATGAAGAAAAATGGTTGGGTGTTTCATTCATTTGATAAATATTTATTATTCATGTTCTTGTGTGGGAATACTGTGCCTGATGTTAAAAATGCAGCTTGAGAACAGCTAGTTGAAAGTCTGAGTTGACTTTGAGGCATAAGAGATCATGATTGCCAGGAATTTGAAAAATGGCAGGAGATTGCATTCAAAGGGAATTCTGAACCAAGAGCTTTTCTCTGCCAAAGGAAAAATTTGCAGAAACACTGGTAGTAGGGCTGCATATAACATCTCCAGTTTCAGGATTCTTACCATTCTGTGGCAGAAGAAAAGAAAATCTCAGAGAAAAAAGTCCCCAGGACCCACCAGGCAGGCACTAAGGCTTAGGGTTAAAACAGCTTTGCGGGTAGCCCCAAGAATTGCCTGGCCCAGAAGGAAAAACTCAGGTATATCAAACTCAGGACCATGAGTAACTAGATTCCATTGTAGCTTTTTATTAAGAACAGAATGGCCAGAGGACCAAGGTAATAGATTGAGTGTCTGTTGCATGGAATCCTTGGACTAACCTTTGCATCTCTAATGTCACTTAATTCTCTGGGCAACCTTATGCAGTGTGAGGTGGTATCATCCGGGCTTCAGTTAGGACCTAATTAGCTTGCCAGGCCTGGTGTTTTTTTCCTTTAACTGGAAAGACAGCTTGTCCTGTAAATTTATTTCCATTGATGGCTAACCTCATTTATTATGTGGACCAGTTTGGCTCTAGGAAGAGCCACATTATTTCCATGAATGAGGCCATCTCATTGTAATCCCCAGGGAATGTGATCTTCAACTCTTCCATGCTTGAGATTGGAACCATTCAGGTGAAGGTCCAGGATGGGAAGATGGCCTTTCTCTCTCTGAGAATCAAAAATTACAAAATTTCAAGCAGTGTCTTGCTAAGGTATATTGCCATAGTGATACTTAACAAATCTGATTTAGCCATTATTTGCCTAGCTGAGCCCAGGCCCTGTGCTACAGTGAGAGATCCAGACAAGAATCAGACCTGATACTTGCCCTCTAGGAGCGCAACGTAATAGAAGGGACAGGAAATGCAGGTAAAGAAATGAAGTAGAAGGCACAGATTCTGTAAGCAAGGCATAATGTGCTATGCAGATATGGGGAGGGGAGAGGAATTACAAGAGGGACTCTCTGCGAAGGCTTTGATGGGGTTGGGTTTAAGCCCTGCCTAGCTACTTACTGGTGAAGTTGGGAAGGAAGGGAGTTTGAAGCAGAGGATCCCCTTCAGCAAAGGCATGGGGTAGGGGTAGGAGAATATAGAGAATATTTGGGGAACTTAAAGAATGACTATGGGGTAGAGGACGGAGATTAAGATGTCTAAGTCACCTTAAATTCATTCCACATGAAAGATGTTTACATTCTTATAAAATACTGTGACTGTATTTTCTATATTTTTCAAGCCTGGTCCTGAATTTAAGTGTTTCCCATCACTCCTGTCATATTCTTAATTAGTATCCAATGTTGAGGCAGTGTATTAATGGGCCAGGTACTGGACTAGGTGCTTTGTCCATTCAATGTTCACAGCCAACCATACAAGTTAGGACTTAATCCCATTTTACAGATGAAGAGACAGAGACTAGAACTTGCCCAGCATCCTACAGCTGGTAAGTGGTGGAGACCCAAGATAAGTGCCAAAGCCAGTTTTAATTCCCCTGCGTCCAGTGCCTCCCACAAGTACTTTGGCACTAGGTACAGTCACACTGATCACACATTTAACTTGTAAGAATTCTGTATATGCTTTTAAAAGAGGAAAAAAAAAACCCTACTTATTGAACATTGCCATATGTGTTTTACAGTTGTTATCTTGTTTGTGCCCAGAATATATATACTCTACATCACAGGCTATACAGAGAATTTCAGAATAATTTTACTCAGACAAGATTTTCCTCCTATGTAGTAACTTTAGAACCTAATACCCAAATGAAATGAAACTCTGTTGTAGTAAAACTGTACATCCTGGTGTTTTCCTTAAGACTGTGGTCACCATTAGCACAGGGAAAGGGACTTGGGTGTTGGCCTCACCTCCTCCCTCTGGAGTTGCTATGGCATCTTACAGCTATGAAAAGTTTCCTGGGAACACTTCTCAAAAATGCCCCCTTTGCCTGACTTCTCCCAGTACTGTCCTTCTCCATCAGTTTCCCGCCCTTCCATGAGATACCAGCAGTGGGTTAGAAGCTGTATCCTTTTACAGCTGCAGTTCAACAGCTGTCTTGTCCACTGAAATGTTCCCTTGACAGAAACCTTTTAGGCAGTGTCTCACATAGGTTCCACGTTTAAGATTTCTCTCTCTCTGTTACTCTTTTCCAACATCCTTGTTCTTCCCCAGATGTTTCATTATGTTCCTGGTACTGCTATTTGGTTCCTTTCTTTTTCTAGAAACCAGAGACCGAGGGCAGTGTAATTGTAACATTACAGATTTAAGGATACCTTGATGCCAATTTATTGTGAGAAGGTGATTTTATTTGAGAAAGATGATGGCATTTATTTTCTTGGTAGGATGAGGATGATTCCCTTATTCCTTTGCTTAGGCCTCTGCAAACACCTGTTACCTAGTGGTGGGTAAGTTTGGAAGGTATATATATCAGTTAATATAACTATTGCATGTAACAAACCACCCCAAAACTTAATGGCTTAGAACAGCACCATTTATTATTTCTCATGAGTCTCTGGGTTGACTGGGTGTTTCTGTCGATCAGGGCCAGCTTGGCTGATCTCAGCTGGGCGCACTCATGTACCTGATCCGCTGGCCAATCAGCAAGGAAGACTCAGATTTCTCCACACATCTCTCACATCACTCCAGCAGCTAGCCCGGTCATGTTCTCATGGCAGGCAGCCATGCAAAGAACCAAGTAGAAATGCATACATACTTGTAAAGCTTAAGCTGGGAGCAAATTTGCTAACATCCCATTGGCCAAAGAAAGTGACGTGACCAGTGCCAGTATCAGAGAAAGAGGGTTCTACAAAGTTGCAGAATAGCCCTGGAAGCAGTGGTGTTGGTGGTATAGAAGTGAGCATAGGAGCTTTCCGAAGCTGCAGAATATAAGAAAGCCACTAATTGGGGTCATTAAATGTAATCAGTCTCCCAATCAGTACCCCTCAATATGACATAAAAGCCTATAGACTTATATTTCTATGCCATTTGTCCTAAAAGGAAAAAAAGTCCAAATAATAATTACTGTGTATTGGGACTATGCTTTGAGCATGCTCGGGGCTAGGCACTTTCTCCTTTTATGCATTGAGTCTCACATCAACTCTGCAAGGTAGGTAGGAAGTTGGAGTTCAGAAAGTTAAATAACTTGCTCAAGATCACCCAGCTAACGTGTGCTCGGTCAGGCATTAGAATGCAGGTCAGTCTGACCCCCAAAGCCCAGGTTCTTTTCACCATGCCTCACTGCCTCTCAGAAGCACCAGGGTCTGCTTTACCTTTTCTCCGCCTCAGTTTTACGTTGAATTAATTCTTTCTGATTAGCTCTGCAAACCATTCCTCCAAAACGCTGCTGTGCTCCTAATGGAATTCTGCAGCTTTCAGGAAAGCCACACGTTCTCTCAAACTCAACATTAACTGAAAGGATCTTCCCAACCCCCAGGTGGGGATTGGTCTGTGGACTGCAAAGACAGCCCAAGATTTGTGGCCTCTCCCTGACATACCAGAGAAGGAAGGGGACTTTTCTTTAACCTTCAAGATTTGGAGATATCAGGGCATTTGAGCATGAGCTTTGAAGTCACTTAGGAGTAGCTCACTTAGGAGTTCAACTCCTAATTCAGCCACTCACTAGCTCTATATTCTTGGGCAAGTTACTTAACTTCTCAAAATCTGTTCTTTCGTCTTTAAAGAAAAGAAAAAGGAGTAACCCCTAGTTTGCAGAGCTATTACAAGGACTAAAATTATGTATAGAAAGTGCCTAACCCAGTGCCTGGCACGTAATAAGTAAAGTTATTAGTATGGTTAATATTATTTCTAAGCAGAGCCTTTCCCCTCCTGGGAAACCCTGTTTCTGTCTGTTGGACAGGTTCCCCCCACCTCCACCCAGTCTGTGCAGACTTGCTGCCTGCTATGTCATCGGGAACGCAAAGGCTGGGAAGAAGGCCCTTCCCAAAATGGACTGGTGTTGCAGGGTGAGAAGCTGCCCCCTGACTTCATGCCAAAGCTTGTCAAGAATCTCCTAGGCGAGATGCCTCTGTGGGTCTGCCAGAGTTGCCGAAAGAGCATGGAGGAAGATGAAAGGCAGACAGGTCGAGAGCATGCAGTGGCGGTAGGTAACGGTTGAGAAGGGGGTCCCTGAATGCAGGAGGGCACCCTGCCCAGAGAGATCAGGCTGTTGAGCTATTCCTTCTCTGCCCTCTCAGGTGGCTCTCCTCCAGCAGCCCCTGCACCCAGGCCCTGAGGGGCTGTTGGGCCGTTTCCAGACAGCAGTAGCAGCTTGGGCTCACAATTGGGGCAAGAACGGAGAGGCTGCAGGCAGCCCCCTCGGCCCTGAGGGAGCTTTTGTGGTGTGAGGGCCTGCTTGTAGGTACTGTCAATGGAGATTCTGCCCCTTCTGTGTCACCGTGCTGCCTTCAGCCCTGTGACAGCTTGAAAGCCAACCGGTATGACAAGGATGGCAAAGGTTGGTTTGAGGGTCCACCATGTGCCTCAGTTAGAAAGCCTCTGAGATGCCCAGGAGCCATCTAAGTGGCATCTCCTGAATCACAACAGTCAGAATTTTCTTGTTTCTCCTTCCCCCGCAGTCCCTCTCTTACCCAGGATCGTGTCAGCTTACGACTTTGGACTTAAAGACACTTCCTCTCCTTGGCAGCTCTCAGGACTCCCTAAAGGCCCACAGTTGACAGGCAGTCTGTATCTCTACTGTAGTCTCTCTCAACACTATCCACACACTCCACTTTACTGGGAGCATCACTGCTCCTCCCCCAGCAAAGGCCTTGCCCTTGCACCTGGTGTTGTGGGAATTGTACTTTGGCCATGGCACAGGGCTTGGAGGAGGAGGTGCTCCTGAGTAAGTTAAGGCAGCAGAGGGTTGGCTCTGATGTTTGCTGTTTTACCATGAGCCTTTTTCTTCCCCCTTCTCCAGATCTCCTTGTCACACACATCCTGCAAATCACAGTCTTGTGGGGGTGACTCTCATTCCTCTTCGTCCTCCTCTTCATCGTCCTCGTCCTCCTCCTCCTGCCATGGGAACTCAGGGGACTGGGATCCCAGCTCCTTCCTGTCAGCACATAAGCTCTCGGGCCTCTGGAACTCTCCGCACTCCAGTGGGGCCGTGCCGGGTAGCTCACTCGGGAGTCCTTCTACCATCCCTGGTGAGTCTCTGAGCTCGGGAGAGAGCCAGGCCGCATAAATGTAGAGAGCTATGTTTTTCTAACCACTTTGTTAGACAAACCAGGTCAGTTATTAAAATAAGTAAAAAAGGATCTGTTCTGATGGAAGCAGGGGATACCTAGCCCTTGGCTGTCTCCATGACACTCCTTTCCCCAGAACTCTGAAGTTGAAAAATATTGTCATTGGCTCTGACAGCTTTCCCTTCAGATTCAGGAGAGGACGTGGTAAACACTGGCTGAACAGAAAGTGGAGTCTGGGAGTGTCCTTAGGGAGTTTGGACATCAGCCACCTAACACCTGTCCCCTGCAGCAGCACAGAGGACCCAGGTGCTTTGTCTTCCCAGAACTCCTTTTCTCCACCTAAGGGACACATGTAAAAGCACAAGAAGTTGCTGGTGCAGACTGCCAGAATTATTTGCCAAGGTCACGTTTATATAAGCTTTCTTTATACTCTGAGTTAACCTTTAGATACCCAAAGAAAAATTCTTGGGTTATTGAGGTACTATGTAAATATTCATTAGTGTCCATTTCTAAATTGAGGGCTTGAGATGAGTGTAACACTCCATGTTAACTATATTGGAATTAAAATACAGAAGAAGAAGAATAACAAAATTGAGGGCCTGAGTTCTCCAAAGGGATGCTACTCCCAGAATTGTGGGAGTTGAATAGAATTCCATTTATTTTGATCCATAAGCCAAAGAAGACTCAGCAAAGCCTTTTCGTACTTCTCTGATATTGGGCCACCCCAGAGTCTGGCATACCCTGGCTGCCTCAGTCCTCATGGCCCAGAGGCAGAGCTTTGGCCTGTGGCTCCACTGGCTTCTCTAGACCCTTTTCTGGGCCCGAGGAATGCTTACAAGCACGCAAGTCCTGGAGAGACCCCTAGAGAGACCCCAAGAGACAGGACACATATACCCTACTTGTTTCACAGCAGAGGTGTTGTGGCCTTCCATGGGGCGGGCATTCCTGGGTCCTTCTCTCAGATCTGGGCTCCTCAAGCCTGTCCAACCAAGTTGCTCCCTGCAGGGAAAACTCTCCAGCCCAAGATACTGCTAGACTTTCCAAAAGTTCACATGGTTCACTGTGCTGAGAGGCTGTCCCCAGACAGGTACCCTCTGGTCACAGGAAGCAGGATGTTGTGACAATGAGCCCTTGGGCTTTCCTTTCTAGGGTCTTGGCTCTCTCTCTGACCTCCTTCTTCCCCATCCATCCACAGGTGAGGTCTTCTCTATCTCGGAGCACCACCGGCACTCAGACCTCACTGCTCCACCTAACAGCCCCACCGGCCACCACCCCCAGCCAGCATCGCTGATCCCGAATCACCCCGGATCCTTCGGCTCACCACCCCACCCACACCTGCTGCCTGCCACCCCGGCAGCGCCTTTCCCTGCCCAGGCTTCAGAATGCCCTGTTGCCGCTGCTGCCGCCCCCCACACCCCAGGGGTATGTCAGACCCCCCACCTGCCCTCCACCAGCATGCCGCTCCTGAAGATGCCTCCACCATTCTCGGGGTGCAGCCACCCCTGTAGCGGGCACTGCAGCGGGCACTGCAGCGGGCCTCTCCTCCCACCTCCCAGCTCTCAGCAGCTCCCTAGCACTCACAGGTAAGTGAGTGGCACGAAGGGCATACTCCCTGCCAATTTCAGCCTTGAGTTGAGAAACTTTACAAAGCTATCCCCCTCCCCGGCTCATGCTCTCTCTAGGATAGAGAAGTAAATCTTAGAAAATAAAAAAAGGGTAGACTCTGTGTCTTTTGTATAGTTTTTACAATCAGAAGTAGGTGTTTATTGTTTTTTTAAAAACTTGGAGGGGCGCTTTGGTGGCTCAGTTATTAAGCGTCTGCCTTTGTTTCTGGTCATGATCCCAAGGTCCTGGGATCAAGCCCTGCATCAGGCTTCCTGCTCGGCAAGGAAGCCTGCTTCTCCCTCTCCCACTCCCCCTGCTTGTGTTCCCTCTCTCGCTGTGTCTCTCTCTGTCGAATGATAAATAAAATCTTTTAAAAAATAAAAACTTGGAAAAATTCAGAGATGTCTAATGAAGAAAAAATTTCCTCACAACCTAACAATAAACTTTTTTTTAAAGATTTTTATTTATTTATTTGACAGAGATCACAAGTAGGCAGAGAGGCAGGCAGAGAGAGGAGGAAGCAGGCTCCCTGCTGAGCAGAGAGCCCGATGCAGGGCTTGATCCCAGGTTAAGCCTCTGCCTTCAGCTCAAGTCATGACCCTGAGATCATGACCTGAGCTGAAGGCAGAGGCTCAACCTGAGCCACCCATGCGCCCCAAACTTTTTTTTTATGGTTTATTTATTTATTTTGAGAGAGAGAGAGAGCACATGTGCATGAGCAGGGTGAGGGGCAGAGGGAGAGAAAGAAAATCCATAGGCAGACTCCCCGGTGAGCTCAGAGCCCAACACAGGGCTCAGTTTCATAACCCTGAGCTCATGACCTGAGCTGAAATCAAGAGTTGGACACCTAACTGACTGAGTGCCACCCATGTGCCACGAATGATCAACTTCTTTTTTTTCTTTTTTTAAGAGTTTATTTATTTATTTGACAGAAGAGAGAGATCACAAGTAGGCAGAGAGGCAGGCAGAGAGTGAGAGGGAAGCAGGCTCCCCGATGAGCAGAGAGCCCAATGCGGGTGTCGATCCCAGGACCCTGAGATCATGACCCAAACCGAAGGCAGAAGCCCCAACCCACTGGGCCACCCAGGTGCCCCAGTTTCTAATACTGCAGTATATTTTTCTTCTGATGTCTCTGTATATAAATTAGGTCCATGTTTATACATTGTTGTGTAGTTCTTTTTTGACATTATAGATCATTTCCCCAGTTAAGATTCTTCAAAAAACTTTCAAGTGACCACAAAATGTCTTACTGTATACCTCTAAGCATAATTTATCATTTCCCTATTTCTGGACATTGGGGCATTCTGGTTTTTGTTTCTAAGATTTTATTTATTCATTTGACAGCGTGAGTACAAGGACGCAGAGTGGCAGGCAGAAGGAGAAGGAGGCTCCCCACTGAGCAGGGTGCCCCGACACAACACAGGGCTCAATCCCAGGACCCTGGGGATCATGACCTGAACCAAAGGCAGACGCTTAACCACTGAGCCACCCAGGCACCCCTGGGCATTTCTAGTTTTTAGCCACTAAAAACAAGGCTGTAATAAACGTCCTTGCACCCAAATCTGTATTTGAGTTCGGAAGTACAGGCTTAAGGATTCCCTGAAGTAACTCTGAGTACTGAGGAAGTTTATAGTAATGGAGATGTGGAAGATAAAATTCTTTGGAGAAGATAAGTGTGTATTTTTGTATTATAAATCAGATCTTTGTTTAGTACGCATTTGTATTTTCTTATTGTATAATCCCACCACCCCAGTACCACCAGTGCTGGCAGTTTTACTTACAGGTCTTTCCCACACGGTGGTGGTGTCTATAAAGTGTGCAGCTTTTAGTTGTCCTGTTTCACTCAGCTTTCCTTGTTTGGTTCCTATGTGGTCTTCTTGGCCTCAGCTGAAGGCTAGAGAATATTCTTCATAGTATACTTCACTGTTTTCCAGTTGCTGATGATTTAAGTCACCAGTATTTTAACATTGTAAATAATCTCTCTAAAGATGGCTTTGCTTAAAGCTTTTTCCTCTTTTGTGTTTTTTTCTCCTTGGAATAGGTCCTTCAGAAAGAAAGAAGTTCTTAGTTTAAAGGATGTCAAAATGTCTTTTTTGAGGATTTTTTTTTTTTTAAGATTTTTATTTATTTATTTGACAGACAGATAACAAGTAGGCAGAGAGGCAGGCAGAGGGAGAGGAGGAAGCAGGCTTCCCACTGAGCAGAGAGCCTGATGCGGGCTAGATCCCAGGACCCTGGGATCATGACCTGAGCTGAAGGCAGAGGCTTTAACCCACTGAGCCACCCAGGTGCCCCTTTTTTGAGGATTCTTAATACACATTGAAAAATTGCTTTCCAAAGGGCTCTCCAAATTGATGTAACCACCAATCTTGGGGTGCTAGTTTCTTCTTATTTTCAGCAGCACTGGCTGCTTTGATTTTGCTAATGTGGGTGAGAAATGGTTAGTTTGGATTCAGCTTCTCTGAGTACCACTGATAATGGTTTCTGCCCCTTGTTTTCTACTTCTTGCTCAATAGACTGCCCTGAGAGTCAAGCTGCCTCACTGCTCCTCACCCTGCCATTTCTCTTAGCTCCCACCCCTTGTCCCCAGCCCAGGGCACTCCAGCTTCTAACCCAGGGCTTTTGCTCTTCCGGCTCCAATTATGGGACTTCGTGGGCCCAGGTCTTTTCTTACCCTGAAAAAATGGGCTGTATTACTTGTTGCCCCCAGTGCATCCTCAAGTCCAGAGGCAAAGCAGTACAATGGGAGGGCATGAGCTTTGCAAGGCACAGGCTGAGTCCTAGCCACTCTTTGAGCAAAACAGTTAAGCACTCGGACTCTTAAAGTTACTTCCACTGTAGGATGGGGGTAGCAACATCTATTTTGGAGGACTTGGGAGACGCTTAGAAATAATAATGCTAATTAGAGTATCAGACCCAAACAGTAAAATCACTCTTAGAGTCTGGGCCACATGGGACAATTCCTTTCCTAACTATAAGGCCCCACATGAAGGCAGCTCTACCCACTGGGGCAGACTCAATCGAAGAACCTTAGAGGATGAAATTGACCTCAGCCTCCTTCGGATGCTCCAGGGTAGCCATCGGCCCACTAATCTGTTTGGATACCTACTTACTGAGCACGTGCTGTGTACAGTGTTGTTATGCTCCACACTGGGACCTAAATTTAGAAGTGGCATAGTTCCTGCCCTTAGAGAATGCAGTCTGCTCTGAGAAACAGGTGGGCAAACAGACCATCAGAGTAAAGTGTGATATACAGTAGCATAGAGAGGTATACACGCCCACTGTGTGACCCTCCAAGAGGGCCACACAATGGGTGCAGGCACAGGGCCTGAGAGACAGCGAGGGTGTTAGCTTTGTTACTGTGAGAGGTACTGATATGACCTGACTGCCTTGGCCTTTGTGGGATGAGGCAGACGAAGGGTATTCGGAACAGCAGTGGTGGGGATGCTTCCCCAGGCTCCTGCTGCGGCCTGCTCCTTCCCTGCCCTCCCTCACCTGTGGGCTTGTCTTTCTCCCCCATCAGCAGGGACCCTGGGTGCAAGGGACACAAGTTTACACACAGTGGTCTGGCCTGCCAGCTGCCCCAGCCCTGCGAAGCAGATGAGGGCCTGGGTGAGGAAGAGGACAGCAGCTCAGAGCGCAGCTCCTGCACCTCATCCTCCACTCACCAGAGAGATGGAAAGTTCTGTGACTGCTGCTACTGTGAGTTCTTCGGCCACAATGCGGTGAGTGAACCTGCCCAGGCCAGAGAGGGCTGGGGGCCAGTCAAGGTGAGCCAAAGGAGCTGCTCTCCCCAGAGACACCCCCACCCCCCCACTCCCCTCCCCCCCTCCCCCCCACCCCCCCACCCCACCCCGCTCACAGGGATAACCACCACACTGGGACCCTCTTGAGTCCTCACAGCCTGTGTCCGCTCACTTGATCCTTACAGCACATTGGTGAGGTAGGGATTTTTAAACACCTTGCTACCTTTGCTTTTTTCATGGTTTCTCTTAAGATTGACTTTTTTTCCTTAGGCAAAAGGAAAGGAAGTGGCAGAGAGAAAGCTATGATTCTGATGAGCATGCATACGTGTGTAATCACAGAGAAGCGAACGCTTGTGCGTGATGAAGGCAGAATGGAAGCAAAGGCTCTCCGTCCCCCAAGCGTGAGAGCCAGCGAGGGACAGGCCGTGAGCCCAGATGGCACCAGGCAGGAGGCTCAGGGCAGAGTACATGCTGTTTCTGGACAGAGGGCGAAAGCAGCTCAGAAGTCTCCTAAAGTGAAGAGGAAAGGGCCGCCGGGTAGGGTAGAGCAGTTGAGGACGGAAGAAATGAAAGTAATTACATTGTTAGTCACCTTTAAACTAAAAGTAATTATTCTCATTTTAGAGATGACAAAATCGAGGCACACAAAGACTCAGTGACCTGCCCAAGGTCATACAGCTTCCAAGTGACAAAGCCCGGGCTCAAACCTGCTTTCCTGGCTCCCAAGTCAGTGTGCTCACAATGCTGTTACGTACCTCCCACTCCCTCCGCCCACCGCCGCCTCAGCTCTGGGCCTGGCGGAGGCTGAAGCCACTTGGCCTTTGCGGCTATAGTAGAAAGAACAGTTGTCTCGCTTCTCGTCACATGTTCGGTGCCAGCGGGTGGGAGTGCTCCGGGCTTCCCAGGCCCAGGGTGTAACATCAGCACCTCCCCCTCCCCCAGCCACCCGCTGCCCCGACGAGTCGGAATTATACAGAGATCCGAGAGAAGCTCCGCTCGAGGCTGACCAGGCGGAAAGAGGAGCTGCCCGTGAAGGGGGGCGCCCTGGGCGGGATCCCTGGGGAGCCCGCCGTGGACCACCGAGATGTGGATGAGCTGCTGGAATTCATCAACAGCACGGAGCCCAAAGCCCCCAACAGCGCCAGGGCCGCCAAGCGGGCCCGGCACAAGCTGAAAAAGAAGGTGGGTGTGGGGGGGGAGCCTAGTTCTACTGCCTCTCCTCCCTGAGGAATCCCTCGCCCCAACCCCCCAAGACTTGTGGGGCATGAGTGATGCTGGCTGCCAGAAGCTTCGGCACAGCTCACTGCTCTGGGAAGGTCTGAATGCGTTTGGGAGGCATCAGGGTCAGGGAGCCTGGGGCCAGTGATTGGAGGAAAGATGAGTCCTGGCCTCAGAAGCTGCTTGCTGGATTCCTCAAAGCACAGGACTTGCTTCAGTCAGTCAGTCATTTATTCATTCAGCAAACACTTCTGCAAATACTGGGAGCCAAAGCATGACGCAGTTAAGTTCTCACCCTGGAGAAGCTCAGTCCAGTGGAGAGACTGACACAAAACTGGACGAGCATGTTATCATGTGACAAGCCTGGGGATGAGGGAAGCCCCCCCATCCTGCTTGGGCACGCTGGAAATGGCTTACCAAGAGGCTGGCTTGAGAGCTGAGTTTCAGGGAGTGAGTTCTGTTTCATCAGGAGAATCTTCTGGTAGCAGGCATAGAACATTCACAGCAGTTGAGGTTAGTCCAAGCTCAAATAGAGGAGAGGCAGGACAGTTAGTAGAGGTGAGAAAGGGCCTCATAGGTCCCACTGAAGAGTTCTGACTTGGTCCTGTTGCTGAGGGGGCATCACTGCAGGGCTTTTATCAAAGGATGCACTTCGTCAGATCTGTTTGCCACCATGACCATGTGGCCCTGTGGAAGGTGGCCTAGAGGCATGACCCTCCCAGAAGGGACACTGAGGCCCAGGGAAAGCTGATTGATGGTGAGTCTGGAGCAAGGGAAGCAGACATGACTCACTTTGGTGATCTGATGATGGAACAGAGATGAAGTCAGAGATGTCTTCCAGGTGTTTGCCTGGGTGACTGGCAGGATGGTGTGCCCTTCACTGAGCAAGGACAGGATTGGCAGAAGACAGGGAATTCAGTTGGGGCACGTTGACGCAGAGGTTCTCAGGAGACCTCCAAGTGGAGATGGAGGTGTGGGGCTGGGAATTGTCAGCTTGGAGATGTAATTGAAGCCATGGGAGTGACCCAGCCCATGGGCTGAGGGAGCTCCTCAGAGGGCTGAGGAGAGAATCCAGTAAGCTATTCCTGGGCAGCCCTGCTCCCAGGCGAGCCCCTGGGCTTGGCAGCTCATCCCCTGCCACCTCGTTACCTCTTCACCTGCCTGCCCCCAGCTGCATCTGCACAGCGCCACACTTAGGAGCCCAGCAGCTGAAGAGTTGGTTGTGACAACCAGCTAGCTCCAGGTCCTGGGTGGTCAAACAGCCCTAGTGCTCTGGAAAGCAGCAGTAATTCCACATCTTTTTCCAGCCCAAAGGACAAACCAGGACCCTTTCCCTGCAGCCTGAAGTAGTGATCCAAGCGGTCCCACCACTGCCTTCAGAAAATGGTCAGCACTTACTTTCTCCCATCCAGTGTTGCCTGCCCAGAAGTGTCCGGTGGGCAACAGCAGTCTCTCAGCCTTCCCTGGCTTCTTGAGGCAGTGGTTTCCAGTTAGGTCCCAGCAAGCAGGCATACTTTGAAGTTCCCGGGTCTGGTGTGCTTTTCATAAATCTGTGTGCCCACACATCCCTACCCGTTTGCTGGTAAGGCTAGTAACACTCTTCTCTCCCCTCCTTTGCCTCCTGGCAACTTCCTTCCAAGCTCAGATCTCCTCAGGTAACTTCTTCCACAGTACTGTACCTCACACGAGTCTCTCCCCTGCCGTTTATCACACTCCACGCACTCATTCAGAAACCTGCTGCACCACTTCTGTCTGCCTGGTCCAGTCTAGAGGCAGAGTGCAACATGGCACCAGGCAGTTGCAAGGTCAGGTGATAGGCAGTCATGGTCATTATCCGTTATGCATCAGCCTCCTCTCCAGTGTTCTTCCTCTACCTCTCAGACTTAACCACAGTCTGGCTGTCCACCAAAAACAGCTTCTCCTGGGAGCCGTCCAGTGGAGATTGCTCATTCTCTCACACCTCAGGAGACCAAAAAAGCTGAGTATCTTTCTGCTCCCTTGTACCACTTCCAGACCGTGACTATCTCTCATGTACTAACCCCTACTCCTTTGAAATTGACCCTGGCTCTGCCATCCACAGCCTCTTGGCCACTCCTCTTCATCCACTGAAGGCTGTCACCTTGCCCTTTCTCCTCTTCCTAAGCCATAGAGATCCCCTGACCATCATTCACTTGCTGTCTTACCAATACTCTCATTTCCTTGCCCTGTTGCTCTTCTATTACACCCACTCAGAAAAATCACAGTCCTGGGTTTGACCCCTTCCTGCCTCTCCCCTTCCACACCTCTAGGAAAGTGCTGGATCATATCTGTCTGTGGCACCCAGGCTGTGTGGTCCCTTGCTTGCCTGCGCCTTCACATTGCCTAGCAGGCCTCTGGTCTACTTGTTCTTCATCACTTCTATTCACAGACCCTTTGTCAGACCTCCAGATTCTTTTCCAATCTCCAGGCTTTACCCACCCCTCTTTTCTTTTTTGTTAGATGAACTCATTTCCTGGTTCAACAAGGAAAAAAGCCAGTGAATAGGCACTCCCTCAAACATCGTACCATTCCACCGGCAGACTTTCCTTCTTGTCATGAGAGAAGAGTTACCCTGCTGCTTAAGGCCGTGCAGTCCTTTCCCGCCACCTCAGTCTAAGCTTGGCTTCCTGCCCTGGCTCCGGCCTCTCCTAGGCTGGCTCCCATCAGCATTTCACTGTGCCGCTCTCTTTTGTGCCTTGAGCATACAGCCTCTCTCTTGCCATCACCTTATCTCTTTCCTCCCATCCCAGTCAAATTTCTTGAAAACTGCTGTCTGCGTTCACTGGTTTTCCTATCAGCTCGTTGCAAACTGTTTTCCTCCCTCCCCGCCACAGAACCACCAGTGACATCTTTGTTGCTAAACCATACCCTCTTAACCCATCTTCTCTGTCCACTAGGCATTTTGTATTGGTTATCCTTTTCAAACATGTTCTCTTTGGCTCACATGTCCTTGGCCAGGTGGCGGAAGGGAAGAACAGTGGGAATGCGTGTTCTCCAAATTTCTTACCTTCTCTGACCTCTCTTTTGTCTCCTTCATGGACCCCTCTTCCTTTCTTCTGACTCTCCCCTTGAAGCCCTCTCCCTAGCAAAGAAAGCCATCTAGATAGTGTTTTTCCTGGTTCACTATGTCTTCATATTTCCTCCCTGAACTTGACATTGACAACTCCTGCTGCTACGAGGCACCTCCTCACAGATGTCCTGGTCCTCAGACTGAGCACATCCAAAACTGAGCTTGTTCTCTCTCTCCAAGGAGGCCTGCTCTTCCTTCTCCACTGTTGTCTAGTTGATGGCGCCACCAGCCACCAAGTTGCCCGAACCAGAACCCAGGGTGCCATCCTGGGAGGAATGCGTCGTGGTAATCGAGAGCAGCGGGCCTTGGAATTGGACCTCAGTTTGAAACCTGGCTCTGCCACACTTGCTGGATGACCTTGGGCATATCACTTCACCTCTAAGCCTCAGTTTCTTCATCCACAACATGAGAATAACAGTAGAGCCTAACTCAGATGGTTGCGGGGATGAAACAGTGATGCACAGAAAGGCTCAATGGAGAGCACGCGTGGTCAGGGAAGCGGCGGCGGCCCCAGTAGTCGTCAGTATTTGTGGCTGTTTTTTGTGGCTCATCCCATCTCCCCACCTGTCCTTGAGTCCTGACCACACAACCTCCCAATAGGTCAAACCACCCACTTCTCCCCACCCTACCGCTGCTACTAAAAAAACCTTCAGTGGCCAAATATTGCCCTCAGCGTCAAACGCAGACTTGAACCTGACCTGCAGGGCTCTTCAGCCCCTGCTTAGCTTGCCAGATTCATCTCTCAGTCTCTCCTCCCTGGCCTTCCCACCTACCACTCCCGACCACTCCTGAAAGAAACCGGGGCACCAGTTCTCCCTGTGAATGTTGGCATTCCCTAAAGATATTTATGCCCGTTCCCCAGTCACTTGCTGTTCCTGCTGCCTAGAAAGTGCTAGTCTTCACTCTAGGATGATCCCAGTCACTCTCCGGGGCCCAGTGAGCTGCTGTCTCCTCTGGGAAACACCTCTGATGGCCCAGTCTGAGTTCCCAGAGCATCTTGTCCGTCCTTCCCTGTAGCACTTACGCTCTCACTCCGAATTGAACAGCCTATTTACACGCCCGTCTCCCCCAGCCAACTCAAGTCCGCAAACAGACTCCTCATGCACAGCTGAATCCCCCAGAGCCCAGCCCAGGCCTCATCATCACTGGTCAAGAAGTGATCGTCAAACAGGACTAAAAGACCTAGGAACTGCAGATCACACCTGGGTGTGCTGTCCCAACTCTGCCACTTTCTAGCCGTGTAAACTTGGGCCAGTTCCTTATTTGTGCCAAAGTCAGGTGTCCTCATCTGCAAATTGAGGATAATGGCTCAACAAGGGCAGTTGTAAGGATTAAACGAGACAATGTGAGGAAAGGATCCGGCTCATGGCACGTTAACAGAAAGCATGTGTTCTGTGCTCTCCTCTCACTACCAAATCATGCTTGGTTCCATGTCACTTCCTCTAACTAATTGTTTTCAGACTTCTTTGTTTAGCAGCAGAACTCTTTTTTGCAATTGAAGTCCTCCATGGAACCTCCATTCCTAAGAGAAAAAGCTGTGCTGGTACAGGGAAGGAGTGATGTGAGGGGCCGTCCAGTCCTTCATCCATCCATGTGGCCTCAGAGCTCTGCTCATGGCCTTAAACTCCATGGCACAAGGCCAGAAACACTGCTGCAGGCCCAGCTGCTTCCCAGCTTGAGCACCACAGTGCCAAGTCACAGCCTCTTCAGCACTGGGGGAAGGGGACACATGCCCTCTCAGGTGTCCTCCGGGCAACATTGAGCTATAGGTGGGCAGTTTTTCTCCCAGATACACCAAGGGGAATGGTAAGGTTCAGAGAGAGTAAGTGATTTGTCCAAGGTCCCACAATGGTGGTATTGGTCTGTCGCAGAGCCCTATCGGGGCACAGGGTCACCCTCTTTTAAGTTGACTCTGAGATGGTGGCATGCCCTCTTTTCTCTCCCCAGTTTCCTTTTCCTCTTCCTCCCCCTCCATTCCCAAATCAGCTAGAAATATGTGAAATAGTGGAAGTCCTCCAACCCCTGGCCCAACACCACCACCTCCTTCCTATAGGCTTTTGACATCTGTCTCTCATCTCCCTCTAAAGGCCTCCTTGGTCTGCTGGTGTGTGGAGGTTGGGTAGAGGAATGGAGTGGCTCAGAGTCCACAGATTTCACTGTCATTCTCCAGAACCAGGTCTGTTCATACTGACTGAGAGAGCCTAGCATCCCAGTTCTCACCTAGGCAGAGGGGCTGCTTTTACTTGTGGGGCCCCATGTAGCTGTGCATTGTAGGCCATCAGGCATACTTTAGGACTGGCCGTGATTACTTGAGGCAGCTGAGTGGTAAGTGGCTTTTATACAGAATTTCTCCCTCTTCCATAGCACCCATACACACATTCCTGCCACCCAGAGTGTCTGACCTCCCATGGTGGTCTCACCACCCCCGTCTTACTTCTTGAAAGGCCTCTCATAATGCCAACCTTTTTTGCCCCTAATACCAGCAGAGCTGGAGAGTGACTGTAGCAGCCATCTCCCTCTCTTGTTCATCCCCACTTTGGTCTTCACCCCATAATTTTTTTTTCCACTTTTTGCAGATGAGTCCACTGAGACTCAGGAAATGAATGAACTGCTTAAGGTCAGACCTGGCAGGCAAGGTGCAATTAGCTGCATTCTTATCCCTTTGAGTCCTAGTGGTTTTAGGCCCTAGGACTGACACTGGGACTCTGATGAACAAGCTATAAAAACTTATCCTTTAGGTCTGTCTCCATCCCCAGAACATGCACCGGTCTCATTGCATTTCGTCCTCACTCCTGCAGAGTGGGGGAGCAGGTCTGGGTGGCCAAGGCCCTGCGTCTAGCCAGTTAGCTGCAAAGCTGGGCCCCAGGCCGATGGGTCAGGTGTCACACTGTGCCTAGCAGCTGCCAGGCCCTAGCTGAAACTGCTTCTTATATTGGCAGGAAAAGGAAAAGGCCCACTTGGCAGCAGAAGCTCTAAAGCAGGTGAATCGTAGTGTTTCCGGAAGCCAGGAGCCAAGGCCTGCCAGGGAGAGGCTCTTGGAGTGGCCCGACCGGGAGCTGGATCGGGTCAACAGCTTCCTGAGCAGCCGTCTACAAGAGATCAAGAACACTGTCAAGGACTCTATCCGTGCCAGCTTCAGTGTGTGTGAGCTCAATATGGACAGCAATGGATTCTCTAAGGAGGGGGCTGCTGAGCCAGAGCCCCAGAGCCTATCCCCCTCAAACCTCAATGGCTCCTCAGAGCAACGGCCTGATATTAATCTTGACCTATCCCCTTTGACTTTGGGGTCCTCTCAGAACCACACGTTACGAGTTCCAGGTGAGCCGGCCCCACCATGGACAGAAATGAGAGGCTCTCACCCACCATGGACAGAGGTGAGGGGACCCCCTCCCGGTATCATCCCTGAGAATGGGCTAGTGAGGAGACTCAACGCTGTGCCCAACCTTTCCCGGGTAATCTGGGTCAAGACACCCAAGCCAGGCAACCCTAGCCCTGAGGAGCCAAGCCCAAAGGAGGTTCCCAGTTACAAGCAGGAGCTGCCTGAGCCTGTGGCCTCAAGTGGGAAGCCTCGGAAGGGCAAGAGACAGGGCAGTCAGGCCAAGAAGAATGAGGCAAGCCCAGCCCCCCGGTCCCCAGCCAGCCTAGAGGCTGCCAGTGCCAAGGGCCAGACCCCCAGCTCCAAGCAGCCAGGCAAGGCCCCGGAGCCTCCCAAAGTGGGCAGCTTTGCCGAGGCTGGAGAGGGGAGCCGGGGAAGCCAACCGGGACCAGGCTGGGCTGGCAGCCCCAAAGCCGACGAGAAGGGCAGCTCCTGGCGAAACTGGCCAGGTGAGGCCAAAGCACGGCCTCTGGAGCAGGAGTCTGTGCAGCCCCCAGGCCTAGCAAGGCCACAGAGCTTGCCACAGGGCAAGGGCCGCAGCCGCCGGAGCCGCAACAAGCAGGAGAAGACGGCCGCCTCCTTGGGTGAGTGCACCAGGAACTGAGTGGTTGACCCCCCCACACCCAGCCAGGCCACAGGGTGGAGGGTAGTCCTCGCGTCTGGGCAGTGCTGCCCCGAGAGCATGACCCCAGAGGCCTGGCCGTGGGCACTGAGCCCTCCTGGCTGTGTCTTCCTAGACGATGTGTTCCTGCCCAAGGACATGGATGGGGTGGAGATGGATGAGACTGACCGGGAGGTGGAGTACTTCAAGAGGTAGGTGTGGGGATGCCTTAACACCCACCCTCACCCTGACACCCTCAGAGAGAGAGCCTCGCCAGGCTCACTCCCACCAGTCTATCTGCTGGAACCCAGGTGGCCACGTGGCAGGAAAAGGCATCTGGGAAGGTGTAAGGGACAGGGAGGAGGAGGCACTTCAGGCCCCAAGAACCAGGACTTTCTCCAGTTTTATTTACTTTGTATATTCATTTGCACTTTCTCTCCTCTGCCTGGGCTGAGTTCTGGGCTGGAGGCAAATCAGATGCAGTCTAGATGGAGAGAGAAAGCCTAAACACACAGTCCAGCTTTAAGTGCTGTTGGAGGAGTAAGGATGTGGGGTTGCAGACCAAGCTGAGATTCAGGGGTGGGCAGTGCTCCCAGAAGAGATGGGAACCAGGCTGAGACCGGAGAAGTAAGGATGAGTGGGCCAGGTCAAGCAGGCCCTTTGTGACAGCAGAGCTAGTAGGTACAGAGGTTTGAGGCTGAAAGCAACACCCAGTACCAAGGGGAGCAGGAGGCAGCCCAGTGTAGCCAGAGTAAGATACAGCGTGAGGGGCTAACCTGTATCCCAAGGCAGTGTTACTCTCTTCATACACTGTTCATGGGCTCGCGGGCACCCTGTCCAGAAGGTCAGGAAAGCTCTCGTAACCTGCTAGGCCGCAATACTCTAGAACCAGAGGGGTTGTACAGAGCTGACTTGGTTCCTTTAGTGACTAAGACACATGGGACTAGAAATGGGGTCCAGCAAGGAAAGGGGGATCCTCTGATTGTGCTTTCCTGGTGTCTGTCAAACCTAACAGGTTCTGTTTGGATTCTGCAAAGCAAACTCGTCAGAAAGTTGCTGTGAACTGGACCAACTTCAGCCTCAAGAAAACCACTCCCAGCACAGCTCAGTGAGGTATGGAGGACCCCCAAGTGTTGCATATACTTCTCTCTGCAAGTTCTGTCACCTTGTGTCCCCACCACACCATTTCATGCTCAGGAGCACACTAGTTGGGCTAGTGCTTGTCAGTCCTGGCCCCTGCAGTGACACAGTGAGGCCTATGTGCTCTGAAGACACAGGCCCCATCTCTTCTCCTGTGGCCCCTCACGCCTAGGTCTCTGTCCTTTCATAGCTCCCTCCTGGGCCAGACCCTCCTTAGAGCCCTCCTGCCTATGTTCCTGAAGGGCCCTTCCTGCACTACCATCCCTGGGCTATCTCTACCAGGCTGCCACTTCCCTCACCATCTGCCTCTCAAGAGCCGAGGCAGCCTTAATCCCCAGATGACTGCCCCCACTCCTGACATTGTTAGCCTCAGGGTTGAATTTCATTGCCCAGCCTGGTAGGCTGCCATTTAGGGTGCTTTCCAGCTAAAGCCATGCAGGAAGGGGCTAGCCCCAGAGGACCAGGGAGAGGGCAGATGAGATAGACCAAGGCCTCAGTGAGGTCATTTAGGCATGGAGGAGTTTGTAAGCGCTCTCCCCAACCAGGGCAAGCCCCATGAAGAAATTAATAGCTAAGCTGCCTCCTGAAGAAGAGACCTAGCCCCAGCTGGGCTAGGGGCTCCTCTCCCAACCACCTACACAGGTCCTTTTGTGTGAAATGCTGACATACCAGATGACGCTGTGGACTGAGAACAGAAGACCAAGAAGCCACTGGACTGAGCACCATAGTGCAGGAGAGAAGAGTTACTGGCCCACAGGCCTTGGTGCCCGGTTTGCGGCCTAATGGCTGTGCAGTGCCCTATCTTAACCCTGTGCTCTGTCCCTGGGATCAGGCCTTTTCTGCCTGGTGACACAACTGCCTTTAAAACACAGGAAACTGGGGCAGGTGAGCTGAACTCAGGGAACCCCAGGAGGATCCTCCTTCTTCTCTTGTAAGTGCCAGGGCAGCAGACTTCCTGGACGTTCAGCCGAGTCTCTTGTCCTCCTCTGGGTCAGGATTCCCCACCCTTGAGGCTGGGCTCCCTATGGCCCCTTGGGCTGCCTGGAGACAGAACTGTCTTTAGACTCAGCTCAGCCCCTCTCTTTGAAGGGGCTGGACTCCCTGGTCTTTTGCCAAACTGAAATGTCCACACACTAGCTTCTGCTAGGGCGCCCTCCTGCCCCTTTTGTCCACTTTCACAGGATCCAGGAGTTATGGGGACCCCAGGCACTTTCATTTGTTGCCTCTTCTCAGAGAAAAAGGGGCATACCTCCTCCCACAGCCCAGTGCTCTTGTCAGCCAAGAAACCTCATTCAGCCATCTTCTCTCAGGGACTCCCTCTTTGGTTGATCTCTTTCCCAAGACGGAGGATGTTCCTCCCTGCCCTACCCCACCATAAGGGCTCTTCATTGACCTTTTCCACCCTCCTCAGAGTGGGATCAGGAGGCCGGAGAATGTGTGAAAAAGCAGTGCCGGCACAGATTCGGGACCTAGCCTGGGCTGTGTCCCCAGAGTGTGAGGCAGGAATCAGAGTGCATATGCTGCCTTTCCTCCACCCGTCAGCAGGAGAGCAAAGGCCAGAGTCGGGGATCTTACCCACCCTGGATGGGATAGACATGCTACCGGGGAGCTGTCCCCTGGCAGGGTCTCAACCTGCATCCTCTACTGAAGGTAATCAAGGAAATCTATTCAATATTTTCAGCCCAGGGAGCAAAAAACGGCAGGCAGCTCCTCCTACGCAGGGGACCCATGGAAACCCAGAGCCAGCACAGGGAGGCTAGGGCACAAGCTCACTCACGATACGGTCATGCTCTGTTTTCTCAGCCCCCTGCCGGGTCGAGCTGCTTCAGGGTGTCCTGAGACCCCCAACTGCCAGCTGAAGGTCTACGGTTTCTTCCTCCACATCCCTACACCTGCCCAAGATCCTCCCTGCTCCTCACGTCCTGGACCAACCAAAAGTTGAATGGATGCTGTGCCGTGCTGGGGCCCCTCAAGACCTCCGCAGAGCCGCTTCCTGGTGCTACGCAGCCCCCTCACTCAGAGCCTGGGGGCTGGACTGGCCTGTGGGCCGGGGGCTGATGGTACTGCTGGCCCAACACTGCTCTCTTTGTGTTTGGTTTTGTTTTTGTTCTTGTTTTTCAATTCTTTACTTTTGATACTGTGAAGATCTTTCCTGCCGAAAGATAAAGCAACATTTGGACACAGTCAGTGTGTTGTGGTTTGCTGGTCTGGGACGGGGTGAGGTGAGGAATGTACTCAGAAGCATGGGATCTGCCTTGGTCATTAGCCTCACTGAGCATGTACTATGTGGCAGCAGTTTGGCAGTTTCCACTTCTCACAACAGTTCTAAGTGGGACTGTTACCCCATTTTACAGATGAGGAAATTAAAGCCAAGACAGGAAAGTGACTTTAGTACACTCGGTCTGGCTGAGAAGTTAGAGCCGAGGCCTGTATAACAGCAGCATCTGTGCACTTTCTCCTGGTGGGAGGACGCTGGTGTGTGACCTGGAACAGCCCCTTCCCCATGCCCTGTTTCCCCCTCTGCAAGATGGTGGAGTGAGACTCTGTGTCCGGGCAGCTGCTGTGAGAGGTGGTCTGGGAAAAGCCTCAAAGCCTTTTTTGTAGCCTGGATTATTGACGTGGTCAAGGGAAGTGGAGTAAATGGAGTTTCTGTAAATTGGATCGGACTTTTCAGTGGGAATGACACATACAGCCTAAGTACCTGAGAGTTGAGGATAATGAACCCTTCTGTAAAGTAAAGCAAACTACCTCATTCTGACCTGCCACCTCCTATAGATCTGGTTTGAAAATTCAGATTTTAATATAATAGGTTGGCTTTAAAAAAAATGCGTCACACACACCTGTGTTCTACCTCCTTGTCCCTGTTGTCATTTCCTCAAGCTGACACTTAAGCTTGTGTGGGGGAGCAGTGGAGGCTGTAGCCACATAGTCACTAAGAGCGCTTTATAGAGTGTTGGGAAGCAGGATCGGAAACTGTTCCCTCTCCCTTCCCCTCCTCCCAGGTTCATCCCCACCACGGGCAGTCAGTGCCAGCTTTCTCTTCTAAAGAAGTTAAAAGGCATCGCCCACAGGCTCACAGTTCCTGGTCTGTGGCCCTTCCTAATCTCCAGAGAAGTCTGCATATGCTCCGGTGAAACCTGTTTCTGCATACATACTGTGTTCCTCTCTCTCCCTTCAACTCCCGCACCAGGCTCCTGCCCTGCCGCTGAACTGGCATAGCTACCTAAAATTCTGCTTCATCATTCAAAAATTGCCTGTCTGATCAAGGAACTGCTTTACCTACAGAGAAACACCTGTGGATGGCGCTCAGAGCCTTCCGTGCCTGGTCCTTGCCTCCCGGCACTTCACTCCAGCCCCACCAGATTACTTCAGTCTCCCTCCAGGCCTGGCACCCACAGGTCTCCCAACTTTACTCACGTTTCCTTCTTCCCAAGTTACCTTCCCTTCATCATGTCCTGCTTATCCTTCACATTCCAACTGAAAGGCCCTGCCATGCAGTGCTTCAAAAAGTACTACTTTATCTGTCTTCGAATATTTCTCCTTAACCTCAAGACCTGTTTTATTTTTGTCTCCTCAACTAATCCATAAACTCACAAGCCAGGTTTGTGTCCTGTTCATCTTTTATCTGTTTCAGCGCTGTGCACAATGCCCAGTATGTGCTGATAATAAATACATGAATGAAGAAAAAAGTAGTACACATCACTCCACTTTTATTAAGAGTCCCCAGTGAGGAGCACCTGGGTGGCTCAGCCCTCCGACTCTTGATTTCTGCCCTCAGAAATCAAGATTCCTGATCTGATTCCTGATCTCAGCATCGTGGGGTCTAGTCCCAGGTCAGACTCTTCTTGCTCAGCATGGAGTTTACTTGAGATTCTCCCCAGCCTCTCCCTCTGTCCCTCACCCCCGCACGCTCTCTGTCAAAATAAAATGTTTAAATATAAATGAAGTACCCCTTGAAGTTACTTCGGCCGTCAGGGTCCTGCATACTCTGGGCCCACCCAGCCTCCCTATCCAGCGTTAGCGCGGGCCACCCCACCCCACAGCAGCCGGCCACGTGGTTTGTTCTTTGAGGAATCTGTACTGGCATATGGCCAAGCCTTCGGTCCTCCAGAATCCTCAATCAGAAAGCTTCTCTTTCCTCCACTCCCTTGTTCTGAGTCCACACCTCTGGAAGCTCAGATGCAGGTCTCTTCGAAGACTTCTCTGGTTCCGCAGGCAGTGAGTTACTCTATTGCAGCATTTACAATAAAAATCGCTCCTCAGCTATGTACAAACCCTCAGCGAAACACTTGTCACCAGCATTTTATTTATCCTTCATCACTCTGAATTTATGTGTCTTACATAGACGAGGACGCCTGTCAGAGCTGCCGCGTTTAGGTTGATTCATTTTTCCGTAAGCCACACCCCGTCCCCGCCCCTGGGATGGAGGCCCCGGCGGGGTCCCAGTTGGCCCCGTCCAGGATCGTGCCGGATGACGTCAGACTCTGGGCGAGGTTTTGCAGCGGGCCAGCCTGCCTCTCCGGGATCAGCCGTCTCCACTCGGGACATTCCGCCAGACTTCGTGTTGTGAGCCTTTAGCCCATGCTCCAAGTCATCCCATAATACCTTGTCTGACGCTTCGCCCTGGCCCTTGGCAACAAATGCGCAGCCGCCCAAGGGACTTTGACGCCAGCGCGGCCTGACAGGTTCTCCGAGGAAAGTTTGTCCCTCTGCGCGACCCGGCACTCAGAGGTCGTTGCTAGGCGCCCAAGTTCCGCTTCACATCCGATTGGATTTCACTCAAAAGTTGAGGCGGGGTTTTACCGTGGCGCGCATGCGTGCAGCAAAGGATGGAGGACTCGGAACCCGAGCGGAAGGTAGGAGCGAGGCAGGGGTCCTCGCGGGTGGCGAGCGGCAGTGAAAGCGGGGGACTGAGCCTGACTCCCGTGTATCTGTAGCGGGCGCGCACCGACGAGGCGACTGCCACAGGAAGCCGCTCCGAGACGGAGGATGAGGACGACGAAGACTATGTGCCTTACGTGCCTTTGCGACAGCGCCGGCAACTGCTGGTGAGGGCCCGGGTTCGGAAGAGGAATGGGGGCGTGGGGGCCGGGGTCGAGGCGCGGTGGGGGGAGGTGGCCGCCAGTGGAGCGAGCTGTCAGTACTCGGGACCGTGGCCCTCCGGCGAACGAGGGACGGGCGACCAAGATCCTGAGGCAGGCCCACTGGGCCCAATGCGCCTCTCTGTTTTGGGCTTGGTTCTGCGGGGCGCTGGTGGAACCTCAGCTCCAGAAGCTACTGCAACGAAGGCGCAAAGGTGCTGCGGAGGAGGAGCAGCAGGACAGCGGCAGCGAGCCCCGGGGAGATGAGGACGATATCCCGCTGGGCCCTCAGTCCAACGTCAGCCTCCTGGATCAGCACCAGCACCTCAAAGAGAAGGCTGAAGGTGGGCTGGAGAGCCGCGGGGAGGTTCAGTGCAGTGCAGTTAGTGCAGTGCTTGGTGTCTGACCTCTGCTTCTTTCCTCAGCCCGCAAGGAGTCTGCCAAGGAGAAGCAGCTGAAAGAAGAGGAAAAGATCCTGGAGAGTGTGGCTGAGGGCCGAGGTGTGGCTGTAGTCAGGGCAGGGTGGGTGGTGGACTGACAACCCCAGACATGTTATATCTCGAGGGCCTGGTCTCTGGGAAGGAAGAGCCAGCCCTGAGCCACGTCTGTCTCCTCAGCCTTGATGTCCGTGAAGGAGATGGCCAAGGGAATCACATATGACGATCCGATCAAAACCAGGTATGTTTTTCAGTCTGGGGAAGACAGTCACTCACTCTTAACTTGGAATGGTATATGGCTGAGACTGGCAGGTGTACCCCAGAGCCCGCTGTGCCTGGGGCCTCTCTTGACCCCCACCACCCACTCACAGTTGGACACCTCCCCGCTATGTCCTGAGCATGTCTGAAGAGCGGCATGAACGGGTTCGGAAGAAGTACCACATCCTGGTGGAAGGCGATGGTATCCCACCACCCATCAAGAGCTTCAAGGAGATGAAATTTCCTGCAGGTACTGGGAACTTGGTAGTCAGACAATTGTAGGGTTGTGTCCCAGCCCCCTCTGTGCTCAGCAACTGCAGAGATGGGTCTAGCCAATGGAGATGGAAGGACTTGGGTTTGAACTTCAGTTGCTCCAGTTATCGTGGAGGTCTTGGACAAGTCTTTCTTTTTCTCTCTCTTTCTCTGGGCCTCATTTGTAACTTGAAGGGGGTAGTGCCGAGTTGACAGTTTTGGGGGCCTATAAAGTATCTGTGAGACACAGGGATGATGCTGAGGTTGTTTTCCGTAGCCATCCTGAGAGGCCTGAAGAAGAAGGGAATCCACCACCCAACACCCATTCAGATCCAGGGCATCCCCACCATGTGAGTGTGGACCTGGGAGCCCTGTAGGGGGCGGTGATGGAGAGGAGCAGTCACTCGGTGTCCATCTGGAGACTCATTCCCTACATTCTACTGAACCTGATCCTCGGGTCTCTCCTCTCCCAACAGACTATCTGGCCGTGACATGATAGGTATCGCCTTCACGGGTTCAGGCAAGACACTGGTGTTCACATTGCCTGTCATCATGTTCTGCCTGGAACAAGAAAAGAGATTACCTTTCTCCAAGCGCGAAGGGCCCTATGGACTCATCATCTGCCCCTCGGTAAGACAGACCAGGCTAGAGGGCAGGGCAGAGACAGGACTGCCTTCTAGTGCCAACCTCCGCCTTGTGCCTACAGCGGGAACTCGCCCGGCAGAACCCATGGCATCCTGGAGTATTACTGCCGCCTACTGCAGGAGGACAGCTCCCCGCTCCTGCGCTGCGCTCTCTGCATTGGGGGCATGTCTGTTAAAGAGCAGATGGAAACCATCCGACAGTGAGCACAGGCACCTCCACCCTGTGGGCCTCCCCAGAGCCACTCAGCAAACTAAAGGACTCTTTGCTTTAGCTACCCCTTCAGACCCTTACAGAAGCCTCCTTGTCCTCCAGTTATCATCCTCAAGGAGTTCCTCGTGTAATGGGGAGATCAGTTGGGGTGGGGCAGAGGGATGTGGTAAGGTACTGTGGGCGCACAGCAGATGGAATGGGGGCATCTGGGTGGTCAGGGGGTCAGGGCATTCTGGGCAGAAGACACAGAGGTGGGGGATCCAAGATGTCCAGGATGGTCAGGGTCCTTCAGTGTGGTCCAGCATGGAGGCTGAGACACTAGGGCAGGGCCAGATCTGTGGCCTTTCCACACGGTGCAGTCCCCAGCAGACAGTGCTCTTTGACCTGGGCCAGGCTCTGGGGTTATGGACAGGCCACACCCAGTCCCTTCTTTCAAGGCATTCCTCGTCCCAGGGAAGAGTCAGATACAGAAGGGATTAATTTAGCATTCCAGGATAGTGAGCCCATCAGTGCCTACAAAGGGACGTGCAGGAGCACATGGTGCAGTCTGGCTGGAGCTTCAGGACCGCTGTCTTCTAGAGAGGGAAGGGTATGTCAGGCAGGGTTGATTCATGGCTGGGTAGGAGCTCTGGAGCACAGCAGTAGTCAAGAAGGCTGCAGCGCATCCAGAAGAGACACGTTTTACAAGTAGGACAGGATGCTGGAAGTGATGAGGGGACAGGGGAGGAGAGACAGGAAAGAGGCCAGAGAGCAGAATGAGCAGACTGCCAGCCCATAGGTGCAGGGATGGGCAGGTAGCCCTGACCTCAGGGTCTTCTCTTGATCCCTAGCGGTGTGCACATGATGGTAGCCACCCCTGGGCGCCTCATGGATTTGCTGCAGAAGAAGATGGTCAGTCTAGACATCTGCCGCTACCTGGCTCTGGACGAGGCTGACCGCATGATTGACATGGGTTTTGAGGGTGACATCCGCACCATCTTCTCCTACTTCAAGGTACCTGTCCCTTCCTGGCTAGGCCATTCCTGCCACCCTCCCCAGCACACCCCATTCAACTGTGGCAGGCCCTGAGGCCTAGCACTGCCCACCCACTGGCCCTGCTTTGGGGCGTGACATCCCAGCTACTTGGTCTTCCCAGGCCCCAGCATGCCCTCAGTCCTAGCCCTGCTCTTCCTCAGGGCCAGCGACAGACCCTACTCTTCAGTGCCACCATGCCTAAGAAGATTCAGAACTTTGCCAAGAGTGCCCTGGTAAAGCCGGTCACAATCAACGTGGGGCGCGCCGGGGCTGCTAGCCTGGATGTCATCCAGGTGAGTAGGCGCTTCTGGGGAACAGGGTTTCACTAAAGAGGGTTGGATGTGGCCTGGCCATGTGGAAGCTCTTGGAGTAGGGTTGAGGGGCCCCCTTGTGGACACTCGGGGTTTCATTCAAATCTCCAGCCCTTCAGGCGGCCAGTGCTTTATGGCAAGAGGCTTCTGGTTTCCTCCCAGCTAGGACTGGGAGCCCAGGCTCTGTGGCAGGGCCATGGCTCGTGAGCCCATTTGCAGGCCTACCTGACCTGGCCCTTGTGATGGCAGGAGGTGGAATATGTCAAGGAGGAGGCCAAGATGGTATACCTGCTCGAATGCCTACAGAAAACACCCCCACCCGTAAGTGTAGCCCACCAGGCTAGCCCAGGACCCCTGGCATGAGAGGGAGGGGGCAGTGGGGGCAGCATGCTGGAGAAGTTCGGTTGGGGTCAGCTCCTGTGACTGAAGTTGGCCTTCTTGGACAGGTGCTCATCTTTGCGGAGAAGAAGGCTGATGTGGATGCCATCCATGAGTACCTGCTGCTCAAGGGGGTCGAGGCAGTGGCCATCCATGGGGGCAAAGGTCAGGGGTAGTGCCTGTGTAGACAGGGATTCTGCTGCCACTGCCACCGTTCTCCTAACTCCTTTCCCTGCCTGGTGGGCCCACCGCTACTCCCCAGACTCCCGTCCCTCTAACAGCTCCTGCCTAACCCTCCCCAGACCAGGAGGAACGGACCAAGGCTATCGAGGCGTTCCGGGAAGGCAAGAAGGATGTTCTGGTGGCCACAGACGTAGCCTCCAAGGGCCTGGACTTCCCTGCCATCCAGCATGTCATAAATTATGACATGCCTGAGGAGATCGAAAACTATGGTGGGGAGCTTAGTGGGGGTCAGGGAGGTGGGCCAGCCCCCAGCCCCACAGGCAGTAGGTCAGAGGCTCTGTTCCCTCTCCGCAGTGCACCGTATCGGCCGCACCGGGCGCTCTGGGAACACAGGCATTGCCACCACTTTCATCAACAAGGCCTGTGGTAAGGCTGCCCCCTCGGGATCACCTCAGCTGTCCCCGGCGTCCTCTGCTATGGCCACCCAGGTCCCGGCTGCAGGGCCTAGGGTTGGGCCTGACAGTTCCCTACCCCCCCTAGACGAGTCGGTGCTGATGGACCTGAAAGCTCTGCTGCTGGAGGCAAAGCAGAAGGTGCCCCCTGTGCTGCAGGTGCTACACTGCGGGGATGAGTCCATGCTGGACATTGGAGGTGACTGCAGGCGGGGGACACGGGCCAGGGGTGCGGGGGGAGCATAACGGGAGCACCACAAAACATGTCCAGGTGGCGTATCAGAGGGCTTGGGGGCGGGATCTAATGGGAAGCCAAGGTCTGGGCTGTGGAGCCTGGTCCTGCAAGCATGCTGACTCTCACCCCCGTGTCCCCAGGAGAGCGTGGCTGTGCCTTCTGTGGGGGCCTGGGCCATCGAATCACTGACTGCCCCAAACTCGAGGCTATGCAGACCAAGCAGGTCAGCAACATCGGCCGCAAGGACTACCTGGCCCACAGCTCCATGGACTTCTGAGGCTTCTGCCGTCCCTTGTCTCCGAGAGACTTCAGTCTCCAGCCACCATCTGTACACACCAGCCCCCTGGACAAAAAGCCAGCATCTTCCGCCCAGCCGGCCTGGGCTGGGCCAGGCTGAGCCTGGCTGCCTGCGCCCTGTGTACCCCAGAATTACTATTTTTGTTCTCCTTTACCCCTGCTGTCATTAAAGCACAAACCTCTTCTTGTCTCAGCCCAGCCCTGCATCTGTGTTTCCTTCCCTGATCCCTGCTTCCTGGACAGGCTGTACACTCTGACCTCCACAGCCCCTGTAAGGCAGGGGAGTTGGCATCTCCCACCACCACCCAGGAGGAAACTGTGCCCTTGGGAGCTGCAGGGAAACACTCAGAGCGGGAGAAACCTGCATGCCCATCTCGGGCCACATTCCCTTCAGCGCTCCCTGCTGAGAAAAAAAGCCTAATGCACACTGCTTCCCTCATTCTGCCACCCGGGAACTTTATTCCGGGGGGCAGCAGGGAGCCATGTGGGCCTCGCAGCCCCATACGGCCCCAACAAGAAACAAGCGAGAAAGCACTCCCATCACAGTGCCAGCGCGTGGCCTGAATCACCGCCCAGTGCCGGCCAATTCTCATGAGCTTTCTGTCCAAATCAATGTCAATTTGGGCAGTAAGCTCCTGAGAATTGGCTAGAAATTCCTGGCAAACTCACTTCTAGTGGTGGGGACCTTCAGGGGAGCCGCCCGGGACCGGCCAGGTGTCCCTCTTGGTGTTGCCCAAAGCCTGTGAGAAAGCGCTCAACGCTGGGTGCACGGGAAGCCCAGGTCGCCTCCGACCTGCCCTCTACTCAGCCCCATGGGGAGCTTGCCTCAGCACCAGCAGGTGGGACCTGCCATGCCCCTAGGCCCAAACCCTAACCCAGGGTTGGGTTCTCAGGCTTCCATCTCCCGAGGCCTGACCCTCAAGCCCTCCAGACTGGGGACCTCTGAGCCATACCACAGGACACCCCCTGCCACCCAGGAGGAAATCGTGCCCTTTGGAGCTGCACAAAACCCTCAGATTGGAGGAAACCAGCATGACCCCTGGAGGCCACCCCTCCTTTGGTGCCCCACCGGGCCACCAACATGGAGCCTGAGGCTTGGCCTGACCCCTCCCTCAACTTGGGCCCTGGAAAGCTCCCCTCAGCTGTGGCCCTCAGGGGAGTCGGGTGGATCCGGCAGAGTTCCCAGATGGTCTCAACACGCAGGTAGTGAGAAAGCACTCTAAATAGCAGGCGGAGCATGGCCTGAATCACTGCACAACACCAGCCAATTCTCATGAGCTTTCTACCCAAATCAATATCAGTTTGGAGAGAATGCTCCTGAGAATTGGCCGGAAACCCCCAGTGAACTTGCTTCCAGCTGCGCAGGCCTTCAGGGAAGCCGCCTGGGCCTGGCCAAAGGTCCTGAGTGGTTGCAGCCCAAACCCTGTGAGAAAGCGCCCTAAAACCCAGGCGCATGGGTGGCCGAACCCTTCCTCTACTCAGCCCCTGAGGTTTCGTTTTCAGCACTGGCAGATCTGGCCTGGCATGACCTTAGGCTTAGGTCTAGGCCCTAGGTGGAGTTTTCAGGCTTCCGTCCCCAGGGGCCCCAAGCCCTCCAGATTTGGGACCCTGGAGCCACACCCCAGGAGTCCTCTTGCCACCCAGATGGAAACTCTGTGTTGTTGGAGCTGTGCAGAACCCTTCAGAGCTGGAGAAACCTGCATGCACCCCTGAGGACACCACCACCTGTGCAGCCCTCTGGCTATGAACCCTCAGCCTGACATGCCGCCTGACCCTGCCCTCAACATAGCACCCCAAGGAAGCCGCCTCAGCACTGGCAGATTGGGCCTGCCATGCCCTTAGCTCAGCTCACCTCAAGGACCCCAGTCAGCTCTAGGCAGACCTGGAACTCCCATCTGCCTCAAAGCTCTGAGATCCCCCCTTCTTCTTCCAAAATTACGCTGGCCCAAGTCTTTCATGAGAAAGGGAAAAGGCTATCTCCTGAATGCTTAACACCTCCTTTCCTCTTCTGTCCTATTTCTCTAGCACTTACCTTTGTACCTGGGCAAACTATGAGGAACGTGTGAATGGAACATGTACAAGCTCTGAGATCTGAATCTTCCTGGCAGCTTTCTGAGGGCTCCTTATGCAACAAGAAACTAGCGTATCCTACCACGGTGTATTTGAAAATGATCATCTACAGAATAGGAGAGTGAGAATCACTCCATTTTACCTCGCTCTTCATGAAGCAGCACAGGGTCTTCTGCCTTCCTTCATTGACTTCAATTCCAATTCGTTTCCATGCAGTGATAATTCCTTTGCTTCAGGGGTAGGATTTCGTGATTTCTCACCTGCATAGAACACCCAGAGCTCATCACAAGTGCCTCCCTAATAACCGCCACCCATTGAACCCTTCCTTCCACACCCCAGCCCTCTAGCAACCCTCAGTTTGTGCTCTAAGGTGGAGTCTGTTCCTCATTGGTTTATCTCTCTCCCCTCACTCTGTTCATCTGTTTTCTTTCTGAAATTCCTTAAGTCAAGTCATAGGGCATTGGTCTTGTCCTACTGATTTTTGCTTAGCTTAATCCACTCTAGATCCAACCACATCCTTGCAGATGGTAAGATTTCCTTCTTTTTGAAGCTGGGTCCTATTCCATTGTGTGTAGCTATAGATATAGACATAAATCTCCCACATCTTCTTTCTCCATTCTTCAGTGAATGGACATTGGGACTCCCTCCATCATTTCGCTATGGTTGATAATGCTGCTATAAACATCACGGTGCTTGTACCCCACTGAATGTGCATTTTTGTGTCCTTTGGGGAAATCCCTAGGAGTGCAATTGCTGGATCCTAGGGTTGTTCAGTTTTTAGCCTTTGGGAGAACAACCATACTCTTTTCCAGAGTGGCTGCAGCAGCCCACATGCCCACCGACAGTGCAGGAGGGTTCTACTTTAAGAACATTACCTGCCGGCAATTTCCTAAGGAGGAAACAGAAAACCTGTGGGATAACCTGACTCACCGAGTGTCAGGCACGAAATTCACCCCAGGATTCCTGACACCAAACCCCTTGAAGCCACCAGCATGCCTCAATCCAGGAGAATTCCCAAAGACTGTCCTTCTGTCTTCACCGCTCATGAAACTGGGTGTTCCTGGCCCGAGTTCCCAGATGGTGGCAACACACACCTAGCCAGAAACTGCTCTCAACAGCGGGCATGAGTGTGACCTGAATCACTGCACAATGCCGGGCTTTCTGCCAAAATCGATATTGATTTGGGCAGAAAGCTCCTGAGAATTGAGGTCATGAGAACACCCAGCAAACTCCTTTCCGGCTACATGGACCTTCAGGGCAGCCGACAGGGCCTGGCCCGAGGTCCCAAGTGGTCACGGCCCAAACTCTGCAAGAAAGTGCTCTAAAAGCCAGGCGCACGCATGACCAAAACCTCCCTCTACTCAGCCCCCTGGGGTGCCAGTCTCAGCACTAGCAGGTCGGGTTTGACATGCCTCTAGTCCCTAACCCAAACCCTAGGTTAGGTTTTCAGGCTCCTATCCCCCAAACACTCCAGTCTGGGGACCCCTGAGCCATACCACAAAACTCTACCTGCCACCCAGGAGGCAAATGTGCCATTGGGAGCTGCGTGAAACCTTCATACCCGGAGAAACCTGCATGCCCCCTTAGGGTCACCCCGACCTTGAACCACAAACCCAGAACCACAAACCCTCGAACCACAAACCCAGAGCCTGACACTCAGGCTCACACCCTCCCACATCACAGACCCAGGGAACTTGCCTCCGCGGGGGCGCTTAGGGGAGCCACGTGGGCCTGGCTCGTGGACCTCATGGCTGCAACATGCACCTAGCAAGAAGGTGCTCCCAACATCTGGCGGGTGCCGGGCCCAAATCACCGCCCAACACCAGCCAATTCTCACGAGCTTTCGGCCCAAACTGATACTGATTTGGGCTGAAAGCTTGGGAGGATTGGCTGGAATCCCCAGGAGAACTCGCTCCTGGCAGTGGGGGCCTTCATAGGAGCCACCTGGGCCTGGCCCAGGTTTCCAGTTGGTCGCAGACCGAAGCCTGTGAGAGAGCACGCTAAACGCTGGGTGCACGCATGGCCTGGATCTCCTCCAAATGCCTACCAAACCTCCCTCTCCTCAGATCCCTGGGGAGCCCGCTTCAGCACCAGCTGGTGAGGGCTCCATGCCCCTTGGCCAGAAACGCAACCCTGGGTTGGGTTCTCAGGCTTCCTTCCTCAGAGTCCTGGCCCTGAAGACCCCAGATTGGGGACCTCTGAGTCACACCCCAGGAGTCCACCTGACTCCAGGAGGAAACCGTGCCCTTTGGAGCTGCGCAGAACCCTCAGAAGGGGAGAAACTGCATGTCCCCCTGAGGCCACCGCCAACATCAGCAGCCCCCCTGGCCACAAACCTAGAGCCTGATATCTCATCTGACCGCAGCCCTCCATTAACCTCCCTGGTGATCTCACCTCAGTATCCACAGATATTTCCTGGACTCCCAGATTCTCAGGGGACTCTTCACGGGGCATATTCTGGGAACAAAGGTCATGCCAGGGCCACAGAAACCTCTGGCAATGGTTATAACGAGACTCTGGGATGTCAATGGAGTCCCAAGACATAGGACATCTCAGAGTTTGTCTGCAAAGACACAGTTGGTAGGAAACCCAGATGCTGACAGAGAGTAGAGGAAGATGGAAAAAGCTAGGCTTTTTGTAGTCTAGGCCAGGCCAGTGCCACAGAGGGCCCAGGAAGCCAGGTGTTCCATTTAACATTGCTGAGGGCTCAATCAGACTCGTCCTGAAGCCCACACATGCTAGATCCTCTGCTAACTCAGGAGAACCCTAAATGTGCTCATGGTCTTGGCCTGAACAAGACGACCATCAGTGTGGTATATAACCCACAAGATATACCCACAAGGCAGTGGGGACTGACTCAGCCAAACAATACCTACATTGAATTCAACCACAGACAAACATGATGTGGGAAGCTTGAGGCTGACAGAGAAATGGAGTCAGGGAGGGAATTCCTGAAGCCTTTTTGGCCAATCTCACTATCATCTTTCTTTCCATTCAAGTACAGGGACCGGGGTCAGGCAGGATAGATCCCAGTGTCTTCCCACTCTGCCACTGGAAAGAAGAGCCCTCTCCCCCTTCACCCATCATGTTGCTGATCTGGGGTGTGGGAAACTACCACCCTGGGCAAAATGGGACCTCACGCCATATTCTCACAATGAAGTGTATCTGGAACAGTGGTTATGGACGTTCTGTGGCTGCTTTCAAGCCACAAGGCAAGAGTGCAGTCATTGTCAGAGACACCACATGGACTGCAACACCTAACAGAAAATCTTTACAGAAGACATTACAGAAAAGTCTGTGCCAATCCCTGGTCTCAAAGATCCTAGAATTGTGCTCCTTCTTTGAGTAGAATGTAGTTTCTTCTGGATCAAATCTAATTTCTTCACCCCCAGAGGCAAGGACTTCCAACCTTTTAGCCAGAACACCATCTCCATCCTCCTCTATGGACACCTTGAATGGCACATCTACAGGTCTGCCGCACAACAGGAATGCACTGTCGTTTCCATGGTAGTGATGCTCAGAAACGGAGGTCTAAGTGTGAACTTTGAGGGTGAGTGTGTGTTTCCTCTTTGGTAGCCCCAGTGTGCAAGGAGGATACAATACAGCAGCATGCTTTCTGTCCCACAGGAAGTCACTCAGTGTGGTTGCACAGTGATCTCAGAAGGAAACCACCTTCATAGAACAAACTTTATCTGGGAGGACTCCCAAGTCCCTTGTCCTGGACACTAGGTTCCACCGAGGCACATGGAGGGCCAGAGACTCCCACTGCCCATCGGGGTTTTGAAAGATGCCTGCTATTCCAGGGCAAAAGAGCCCATAACCATTCATCCACATGTCATCCAACCAGGCATCTGTGAGAGAGATCTACTCCAAGCAGAAAGGACAGCTCGAGAGACAACAAATGACAGCCTTGTGTGACAAGTGCCACAACAGGGGACACTCAGGAGGACTGGGGGTGTGTAGGGTTGGCCAGAGCAGGGGCAGGGGGACCAGGGGTGCTCCAGGAGGATGTCACAGCTGTGCCCTTGGGTGACTACACGTGTCAGTGTGACTGGGCATTGGCCAGACTGACAATGATAGCATGGGTGAGGGGAGGTGTCCCTAAACTCTCTTCTGCAAGGCAAAAGCAAAAGGTCAATAAAGAGATTTCTTTCAGGCGATTTCATGTCACATATGTCCATGAGTCCCTAAAGCTGATTGTGTAGAACATGAAGTACCTAGTTGGCCATGGCATTCAAACCTGAGGTGCCAAGGGCAGAGCACACTTGATCTTTTTTTTGGCTGCTTTCAGAGTAGGATGACTTTTCCTGCCTTCATCTCCGGCCCCAGGACAGGGAACAAAGGCAACACAGTTCAAAATGTCAACAGAAATCCGCAAACCCAAGTTCTCCCAGGAGCTAAAGGTTCAGGACCAGGGTGACAGAAAATGGAAACCAGGGTGACAGAAAATGGAGAAACCAAAGGAACACGTCATGTGCATGGGAACCGGCCCACTTCTCTACCTGTCGGAAGCAAGCCATGCCTGACAGGAGGGGGTCCCACCTGTACCTGGTCTGTCTGTTTGTTGCCCTTGAGCAGAGCAGATGATGGGCTGAGCTGGGTGTGGCTGTCGGCAGGAGATGGCCAGCTGGCCACAGATGCTACCTGCTGAGTACCTATAGGCCCAGCTTCTGGTCCTCAGCTAAGATGAAACAATCATTATGTGTAGTGACCAGTTTCTGGGGACAGTTCATGTACTCAGTGCTTTGGTGACTATATCTTCTCCTATTGTATTCTTTAAAAACACCTCAGGTAGGTAAGATTGACATACAAGAAGTTGTCCTATAGTTGATGTATGTAACTTGACCCTGACCCTAACCTTAATATCTATTTAAGAGATACTCGATGTAGAATACTGCTCATAAATTAGAGCATGGTTTTTAGGAGCTAAGGAATTTAGGGACCGACCTTCTTCTTCTGTCTTATTCTCCCTTGAATCCTGTAAATTGGAATGCATTCTGCCATGTGCTATCTGGAGAGTGGCCACACGGGGGCAGCAGTGAGGAAACAGTGCCCCAAACCCCACTGCAAAACCCATCATTCTTCCTTCATCCTGTCAAACCTTGTTCACTCAGTGTTTACAAATCATGGCAGAGATGATGAAAAGTGTGACTTTGTTGAATTTTTAAAAAACTGAACTAGTTCTTTCAACCTGTTAATAATAGAAGATGATTCCTAAAATCTCGGACTTCGAGAGCACGTGAAGGTCCAGGGGCCTGGGAAAGGGCTATGACTATGGAATCTATTCAGGTCTACTTAGAAAACAAGGATGGCTTCTATTCCACTTCTTTTCAGGAAGAATTTGTGTCAACTACCAGCACTGAATCCACACCAGTAAAATAGTGCAAAATAGTGTAGGTCAGAGGAAAACAAAGGAGAACCAATAGCCTCCAGAAGCAGAGAAAGAGCCACACCGGGAACCAAGAAGACAGACCAGGAAGGCTGTGCTCAGGCCAATTTGCATTTCTGTAGATCCTCTGGAGCTAGAATGCCCCCAGTGCCCCCAGGGGTCATGGGCGAGGCAGAACACATACCCGAATGCTGCCCTGTTGGAACCCATGAATGCCTCCTGGTCCCTTCCTCCCCAAGACACCCCCTACTTCCTGATGACTCCAGCCTGCTTCTTGGCACTCCCATTCCCCTTTCTGACCCCATCGTTCACTTTTCCCATCACTGCCATTATACTACATTGCCATTATAGTACAGTATACTGTACTATACAGTATACTACTGCCATTATAGTACATTAAACTACTTACTATTCTGTCATTTAACTGTTTTTTGCATTGTTTGGTGGGAAACAATACCTTGCATCATCTACCCTGATGTAGAATCCCTTGTCGCATTGCCTGACTTCGCTGTGCCCTCACAGTGTCAGGGGGCTAGTGTCCTGGGCAAGGACCTCTCTAAGCTGGCTCATCTGTTGCAGTGAAGGCCTAAGCCAGGCAGTGCTATTTCTGTGCAAGCAAGACAGCACGACCAAAACCTTGGTTTGGGTTCACAATTGTTCATGGCCCCTCAGCCACATCAGATGGCATAGGGGCACACCCTGAAGACACTGGCTAGTCCAGTGTTGCCCTGGGGAATCTCCATAAAACAGCCATTGTGTCCAATGGGGGAACTCCATAGGAGTGGGGCCCATGGGAATCAGAACTCCCGAGATAGAATCCATCGTGGAGATGGCCCAGAACTTAAAAACAAAAACAGAGCTACCCTATGACCCAGCATTCACACTCCTAGGTATTTGCCCCAAAGATACAGATTGAGTGAAAAGTAGTGACACCTGTACACCCCCATGTTCATTGTGGCATTATCCACTCTAGCCAAATTATGGGAAGAGCCCAGATGTCCACAGACAGATGAATGGATAAAGAAGATGTGGTTCATATCTACTAAGGAATATTATTCAGCCATCAGAGAGGATGAAGACTTACCATCACATCCACCTGGCTGGAACTGGTGGGCATTATGCTGAGCGAAGTAAATCTATCAGAGAAAGACAATCGGCCCATGGGTTCACTCATATGTGAAATAGGAGAAGCACCACAGAGGATCAGAGGGTAAGGGAGGGAAAACTGAAAGGGAAGTCACCAGAGCGGGAGAAAAATATGAGAGATTCTTCATTACAGAAACAAACTGAGGGGTGCTGGAGAGGACACGGATGGGGGATGGGGTAACTGGGTGATGGGCATTAAGGAGGGCACGTGATGCAAGGAGCACTGGGGGTTATACACACCTGATGTATTATTGAACACTACATCTGAAACTAGTGATGTACTATAAGTTGGCTCATTGACATTCAGTTAAACACAAAGAACACAAGCAAACACTCCTAAAAATCCATATGGAACCACCAAAGATACTGAACTGCCAACGCAATGTTGAGAAAGAAAAACAAAGCTGGAGGAGTCACAATTCCAGATTTCAAGTTATACTACCAAGCTGTAGTCATCCTAACAATGTGATACTGGCACAAGAATACACACGGTGACCCAGAGAATGGGAGAGAAGCTCAGATATAAACCCACAATTGTGTGGCCATCACCCAGTTACCCCATCCCCCATTCGTCGCCCCTCCAGCACCCTTCAGTCTCTACAACAAACGGTGTTGGGAAAACTGGACAGCTACTCACAGAAGAATGCAAGTACTCTGCTTCCTTACACCATACAGACACATAAACTCAAATCAGTTTCAAGACCTCAATGGAAGACCTGAAATCATAAAAGTTCTACAAGAGGGCACAGACAGTAACTTCCTGACATGGACCAAAGCAACATTTTTCTTTCTTGCTTTCTTTCTTTCTTTTTTTTTTTTTTTAAGATTTTATTTATTTATTCGACAGAGAGATATCACAAGTAGGCAGAGAGGCAGGCAGAGAGAGGGGGAAGCTGGCTCCCTGCCAAGCAGAGAGCCCGATATGGGGCTCGATCCCAGGACTCCAAGATCATGACCTGAGCTGAAGGCAGAGGCTTTAACCCACTGAGCCACCCAGGCACCCCAAAGCAACATTTTTCTAGACTGTCTCCTGAGGCAAAGAAAATAAAAGCAAAAATAAACATCTGGGACTATGTCAAAATAAAAAGTTTCCACACAGCTGAAGAACTAGGAAGAAAGAAGTAATAATAATAAGACAACTTACTAAAAAGGAGAAGATATTTGCAAATATCCTATGCAGTAAAGAGATAGTGTCCAAAATATGTGGAGTAGATACAACTCAACACCAAAAAACAAACAATCCAATTAAAAAATAGTCCGAAGACCCGAACAGACATGTCTCCAAAGAAGAAATACAGATGGCCAATGGTCCCATGAAAAGATGTTCACCATCACCCAAGCTCAGGAAAAGGCAAGTCAAAAGTGTAATGAGATATTAGCATATACTGTCAGAATGGCTCCCATCGACAGCACAAAGAACTGCAGGTTCTGGGAGGATGTGGGAAAGGGGGACCCTCGTGCACTGTTGGTGGAAAAGCAACCTGCTGCAGCCACTCTGGAAAACTGTATGGAGGGGGTCCTCCTGATGTTACAAATAGAGCTACCCTAGGATCCAGCAACCACACTACTGGGTGTTTACCCAAAGCATATGAAAATGATAACTCAAAATAATACATGCACATTCTTGCAGCATTATTTTCTTGCAGCATTATTTACAAGATCACAATATGGAAGGACCCAAGTGTCCTTTGATAAAGTGCTAAATGAGATGAGAGATATGTGTACACGCACACACACACACGTACAGTGGAATATTACTCAGCCACAAAAAGAATGAAATCTTACCATTTGCAGCCACACGGATGGATCTAGAGAGGTTTATCCTAAGTGAAATTGGTCAGTCAAAGAAAGACAATACCATGTGATGTCACTCTTGGTAGAACTGAAGAAACAAACACACATAAATAAAGGAGAAAAAAGAGACAAACCAAAATACAGATTCTTAACAAGAACAAACTGATGGCTACCAAAGGGGAGGTGGGGGGGGTGAGTGAAATAGATGAAGGGGACTAAGAGTACACTTTTCTTGATGAGCAGTGAGTAATATATAGAATTACTGACTCACGCTATTGTACACCTGAAACTAATATAACACTGTATGCTAACTCGACTGGCATTAAAATAAACAATAAAAAAAGATTTTTCTTTCAGTAACCTATTTGAAAAAGCTTTGATACACAATGTTCATATGCCGTACTTTGGAGTATTTTCTCATCAATATTTATTCATTCTATGCCTCGAATTCAAATTTCACTAAATTCTTATATTTTACTTGTTAATCCTAGCCCACAGGAGCCATGGTCCCTTTTCATCCAAGATCAGCACCTATGCATTCAAGAGAATGTAAGTAGAGAAAGATGCTATGTCATAATCCAGAAAGCTATTACTGTTTCTGTTTTAGTACGAGATGGTCACAGAGTGTGGGACAGGTTTCAGAGATGGTTTGTTCTCTATCCTGGGTCACTAATTCAGTGGTCATTACTCGGATCCATCTGGCTACTAGATTTCCTTTGGAAGAGCTTGCTTCCAACCACATCCACGGAATGGTGTGGTCTGTGGGCTCTGTGCGGATAGGAAGATGGTCAAGTACAGACAAGGGTACGAGCCCTCCCCTGATCCAGGAATTGCCATGAGTGCGGGTATGGGAGACAGAAGCAACAGGAAGCCACCAAGCTCCCCAGCTGAATGCTGGAGGCACAGATCAAGGGATCGCGTGATGTGGGGTGTGGAGGCTGCTCTGGGCTACCTCTGGGAGGGAGGTGGGAATGAATAAGAAAGAGAAACTGCCTGCCCCTGGCCCATGCCACCTGCCCACCACTCCTAGCACACATCAGTCTACACCCCTGACACAGCCTGGGCTCAAGATGGGCTGGCTTGGGTCCCTCAGCACTCAGTGGGGCAGCTGGCTCTAGGGCTCAGGGACATGAAGAGCGCAATGGCAGGGAAGGCTGGCCCTCCGAGGTCATCCCCTCTTTGAGCAGACAGCCCTGCAGGACTGCTGAGAACCCACGGAGAGGTTTGAAAGACATGACATGGATGAACTCAGGCATGGAGAAACACAAAACAATATTGGTTTTTAAGGTCACAGCTGTCACCTTAGGAAGTGGGGACAGCTTCCCGAGGAGGACTGAGGGGAGGGCAGGCCAGGCTGAAAAGGAAGATGTGGCTCTCCTGATTGGGGACCTGCAGCTTCCTTTCCACAGCAGAGTATCGTCCTCACCTCACAGGGGACCGATGGAAGTGTTTCATCAGGGGACTGACAGAGCTGCCTCTTGAGAAGGCTACCCTGGCGTTGGTTTGCACAAGGCAGAAGATAAGTGCCAGATGGGGGAGGGCAACACCGCAGGGAACCTTGGGGCAAGAGCAGAAGCTCATTACCATGAAGATGATAAAAAAATAGGAGGCAGCAGCATGGGAGCCCCTGGCATGAAAGTGCCACGGGCACAGTGCCCACAGTTACAGTGACTGGGCACCTTCTGTGCCAGGCACGGTTCACTTCAGTGGACTCCAGTTTAGTGCTGACCACAACCCTAGGAAGTGTGCACCACCACCGCCCTCCTCTCCCCGTGCTGCTGCTAGGAATCACAGTCACCAGATCCTGATCGGTTTTCATGGAAACTGAGCACGGGCTCCTACCATACATTGCCCCTCCGGTGGTGGTCTATTGTGACCCTCGTGCCTTGCCAGAGACTGCTGTCTACCTGTCTCCACACAACTCAACAGACAGAAGGGTGTTCCTGAATTCCACAAGTTCTGATGAGACAGACCACAGGCCCCACTTCCCCACCCACTGCCAACACTCAGTGGGTCATTCAGGACCTTGGCTATTGTCATGAAACTCACCATGCCCTTTCCAACAGAAAGTCAGGTTCTAATCCCCCAATTTACCATACATCCTGGTGTATGATTTGGGGCCATGCCATGAACTCACATGGCACCTTTCTGTTAGAGAAGACCACCCTGCACCTCCTGGAAAATGTTTCTAAGAAGGTACATGTCTATCAGGGCTACAGTGAGAACAGTGGTACACAGCTGGCATGGTAGTAATCAATAATCCTAACAAGGGCTGACCACCTCTCCCCGCCCCAACCAGTCTCACAAAACCTTCCTCTGTCCCCCATTGAAGTCACGGTCTGCCCTCAGAAAATACCCCAGGAAACTAACCTTTAAACTGAGTGCTCCCTTCACACTCTGCTTCAAACACAACAGTATGAAAGTAGAAATCAGTCACAAGAAGAAAATGGGACAGTCACAAATATGTGGAAATTCAACAACATGCTAATAAACAACCAATGGTCAAATAAGAAATCCAAAGAAAATTTATAAGTATCTTGAGACAAATGAAAAGAGAACCTATGAAAAGTTATGGGATGCAGCTTTAGCGCAAAGTAGCTCTAAGGGGGAAGTTCATAGAAATTCAGGTCCTCATCAATCCATCTGAAAGCTCTCCAATAACCAACCTAACATACATGGGAAAGAAGTGGAGAAGGAAAAACAAAACAAAACAAACAAACAAAACAAAACAAAACAAGCAAAGCCCCAAATCAGTAGATAGAAGGAAATAACAAAAAGGAAAGTGGAAAAAAATCCAATGGAAACTAAAAAGACAAACAAACAATGAAAATATGAGCTTCCTTTTTTGGAAAGTTAAATCAAACTGACAAACTTTTAGCTAGAAAATGAGAGGGCTCAAATATAATGAAGAAAGAAAGATAATTGAATCCTGTCTCACATCAAAATCCTAGAGGAGAACACAGGCAACAACCTCTACAACCTTGGGCACTGCAACTTCTTGCAAGACATGTCTCTAAAGGTCAGAGAAACAAAAGTAAAAATGAACTATTGGGACTTCATCAAGGTAAAAAGCTTCTGCACAGCAAAGGAAACAATTAACAAAACTAAAAGGCAACCTACAGAATGGGAGAAGATATTTGCAAATGACATGATAGATAAAGGTCTGGTGTCCAAGATCTACAAAGAACTGCTCAAACTCAAAACCCAAGAAACAAATAGACCACTCAAGAAATGGGCAGAAGACAGGAAGAGACACTTCTCCAAACAAGGCACACAAATGGCCAAGAGTCCATGAAAAAAATGCTCCACATCAATTGTCATCAGGGAATTCAAAACCACAATGAGCTACCACCTTCCAGCAGGTAGGATGCCTACAGGACAGGAGGCAACAACTGTTGGTGAGGATGTAATGAAAGGGGACCCCTCTTACACTGTTGATGGGAATGCAAGCTGGTGCAGTCACTCTGGAAAACAGCAAAGAGGTTCCTCAGAAAGTTAAAAGTAGAGCTGGCCTACAACCCAGAAGTATTTACCCCAAAGATACAGATGCAGTGAAACAAAGGGGCACATGCTCCCCAGTGTTCATGGCAGCAATACTCACAAGAGCCAAACTGTGGAAGGAGCTGAGATATCCTTCAACAGAGGAATGGGTAAAGAAGATGTGGTACATACATACCATAGAATCGTATTCAGCCATCAGAAGGGATGAATGCCTACCATTTGTATTGACATGGATGGAACTGGAGGGGGTTATGCTAAATGAAATCAATCAAGCAAGCAGAGAAAGACAATGACCATATGGTTTCACTCATACATGGAACATAAGGAATAGAGTGGAGGACCACAGGGGAAGGGAGGGAAAACTGAATGGGAAGAAATCAGAGAGGGAGACAAACCATGAGAAACTCTTAATCATAAGAAATGAAATAGAGGAAAGGTAGGTTGGGGGGGCGGGGTAGTTGGGTGATGGGTATTAAGGAGGGGACATGTGGTGATGAGTCTGGGTGTTATGTGCAACTAATGAAACATTGACCACTACATCAAAAATTATATCTTGGCTAACTGAATTTAAATTAAAAATGTGAAAAACTTTAAAAAAAAAAAAGAAACTTGAGCTATTACAAGGAATCTCACAAAAATACAAAGGATCGTCACAGAGTACTATGAGCAAGTAGAGGCCAACACCTTGGACAACCGAGAAGTAATGGACAAGTTCCTAACAACAACCTAGAATGAACTGTGAAGGGAAAAATAAATCTGAACAGACTGATCACTACTAAAAAGATTGATTCGATAATCAAATCCTCCCAGGAAACAGATGCCCAAGACCAGACAGTTTCACTGAGGAGTTCAACCAGATGGTAGAAGAATTAGTACCAACCCTTCCCAAACTGTTTTTTAAAAAAGGAGAGAAGGGCATATGTCCAAACTCATTTCATGAAGGCAGCAGTACCCTGCTACCAAAACAAGGATGCTACAAAAAAAGGAAAGGCCAATATCCCTCATGAACAGAGATGCAAAAAATCCTCAACAAATTATCAGCAACATCAATTCAACAATCCATCAGGAAAATCACACAACATGATCCAGTGGGATTTATTCCAGGGAGGCAAGGATGATTCCACATCTGCACATCCACCAACAGCACACACCACCTTAACAAAATAAAAGATAAAAATCCTAGGATTGTTACAACAGATGAAGAAAGAACACTTGACAAGATTCAATATGCATTTATGATAAAGACTCTACACCATCTGAGTACTGAGGGAACATACCTCAACCAAATAAAGGCCCTATATGAAAAGCCCACAGCTGACGTTATGTTATACTCGAGGCTGAAATGCTGACAACTTTCCCACGATGAGGAAGAACAAGATAAAGATGCCCACTCTTACCACTTTCATTCATCATCATATTGAAAGCCTTTGCTAAACCATTTAGACAAAAAAACAAAACAAAACAAAAATAGGTATGAAATCTAAACAGGAAAAGAAAATGGTCACTATTTGCAGATGACACGATACTGTATGCAGAAATCACTAAGGAGTCCGCAAAAAAATTGTTTTATTAACAAATAAACAAATTTGAATAAATTAGTAAAAATAAATTCAGTATAGCTGCAGGATGCAAAGTCAATATACAGAGACATGTTGCATTTCTTTTTTTTTAAAGAATGTATGTATTTGACACAGAGAGAGACAGAGAGAGAGAGAGCATAAGCAGGGGGAGCAGCAGAGAGTCAGGGAAATGCAGACGCCCTGCTAAGCAAGGATTCCAATGCCAGAATTATTCCCAGAACCCCAGGATCATGACCTGACCTGAAGGCAGACACTTAATCGACTGAGGCACCCAAGTGCCCCAACTTGCATTTTTATCTACTGATGACTAACTTTCACAAAGAGATTAAGAAAGTAATGCCATTGACAATTGCATCAAGCAAAAAAAAACCAAACCAAACCAAAACAAAACAAAAAACTAGGAATAAAAGTAACCAAGAATGAGGAAGACTGGTATACTGAACACATGGTGGAAAAGGAAGGGAACATATGTGTGTGTTGGTGGGTGATTGTATGGGTCAAAGATTTTGAAGATCACACAAATAAATGAAAGCATACGCCATGCTCATTAACTAGAGAGTTAATATTGTTAACATGTCCACCGTACCCAAAGCAATCTGGAGAAAGAAGAGAGAGAGAGACAGTCCAAGATGACAGAGGAGTAGGACACCTTCATTTCATCTGGCAGAAGGAATTTAGCTAGAGAGCTATCAAACCATTTTGAACACCTGAAAATTCAAGCATGGATCCAAGAAAAGAATAGCAGCAACTCTACAAACAGAAAAGCGACCACTTTCCACAAGGTAGGAGGCAGAGAAAAGTGAGTCTAAGTTGATAGGCAAGAAGATAAACCCTGGGGGGAGGGAGACTCTGTCATCCAGCTACTGCCAAGTGCTAGGGGCAGCAGAGCACAAAATAGGAATTTTTGGAAGTCTGCTCTGGTGAGGGATGTTGCTCTGGCAGCTGGGCAGGGGGTAACCCTCGATGGGACAGTGTGGTCTCAGGATCCTTGGGGTCCCAGGGAGACCAGGAGTGCTTGAGGGCAGCAGAGCTCCCAGGTATCAGAGCAGGAAAGCCGGTTGCAAAGAGTGAGCCCAGAAGTGGGCTCGAACCTGGAGGCTGCCAGAAACTATGATCCACAGCACAGTCTGGCCACTGTTCTTTGAAAAGGGGCCCAAGAAGCAGCACAACTGGGGAGAGCCCCCTTCGTCCCCTAGGAGAAGTGGTGTCTGAGCATGCTACAGGAGTCTGCTGGGTTTGGAGACTCCAAAATGGGTCATATGTCAGAGACAGAAATGTTTGCTCACAGGTCCGGTGAGCACAGAGTGCAGACAGAGACCAGGGAGACACGAAGGATAGACTGTTTTCCTGTGAGGGTGCATTGAGGAGTGGGGCCTTGAGCTCTCAGCTCTGGGGCCAGAGATAAGGAGGCTGCCATGTTCATTCTCATCCCAAAAGACTGGAATCATTCCCTGCATATTTTCAGACCACAATGCTTTGAAAATGAATTTCAATCACAAGAGTAAAGGTGGAAAGAACTCAAATACATGGAGGCTAGAGAGCATCCTACTAAAGAATGTTTGGGTCAACCAGTCAATTCAAGATGAATTTTTAAAAATTCATGGAAACACAGGAGAATGCAAACACAACCATTCAATATCTTTGGGATGCAGCAAAGGCGGTCCTAGGAGGGGAGTATATAGCACTACAAGCCTTTCTCAAGAACAAATAAAGGTCTCAAATACAACTTAGCCCTAAACCTAAAGGAGCTGGAGAAAGAAGAGCATAGAACACCTAAATCCTGCAGGAATAAGGGAAATAATAAAGATTAGAGCAGAAATCAATGAAGTAGAAACCAAAAGAACAGCAGAACAAATCAATGAATCTAGGGGCTGCTTCTCTGAAAGAATTAATAAGATGATACACCCCTGGTCAGATTTCTCAAAAAGAACACAGAAAGGATCCAAATAAATACAATCATGAATCAAGAAGGAGAGGTCACACCCAACACCAAGGAGATACAAGCAAGTATAAGAATATAGGATGCCAACTCTATGTCAACCAATCAAAGCAGTCTTGAAAAAATGGATGCATTCCCAGAAACATAAAAATGACCAAAACTGAACCGGAAAGAAAAGGAAACCTGAAAAGACTCATAATCAACAACAAAATTGAATCAGTCATCAAAAATCCTCCAGGAAATGAAAACCCAGCACCAGATGGCTTCCCAGGGGAATTCTACCAAATATTATTTTTTAAAAAAAATTTGTATTTATTTATTTGACAGATAGAGATCACAAGTAGGCAGAGAGGCAGGCAGAGAGAGGGGAAGGGAAGCAGGCTCCTTGCTGAGCAGAGAGCCCAATGCGGGGCTTGATCCCAGAAACCCGAGTGATGATCTGAGCTGAAGGCAGAGGCTTTAACCCACTGAGCCACCCAGGCACCCCTCTACCAAACATTTAAAGAAGATTTAGTACCTCTTCTTCTGAAACTTTTCCAAAAAATAGAACTGGAAGGAAAACTTCCAATTCCCTTTGATAAGACCAGCATTACCTTGGTCCAAAAAACCAGACAAAGACTCCACCCAAAAGGAGAATTATGGACAATTATCCCTGAAAATACGGATGCAAAAATTCTCACCAACATACCAGCCAATAGGATCAAACAGCCCATTAAAAGGATGATTCACCACGACCAAACTGAATTTATTCCTGGGCTGCAAGGGTGGTTCGACAACTGGAAATCAATTAATGGAACCCACTACCTTAATAGAAGAAAGAACAAGAACCATAGGATTCTCTCAATAGATGCAGAAAAAGCATTCGACAAATTAATGCAACCCTTCTTGATCAAAACTCTTCACCGTGGGGGAACAGAGGGTACCTCCACATCTTAAAGGCCATCTATGGGAAACCCACAGAGAATATCATTCTCAATGGGGAAAAACTGAAAGCTTTTCCCTTCAGGTCAGGAACATGACAGGGATGCCCATTCTCATCACTATGGTTCAACATAGTGCCTCAATTCTTAGCCTCAGCCATCAGACAACAAAAAGAAATAAAAGGCGTCTGAATCACCAAAGAGGAAGTAAAACTTTCACCCTCTGCAGACAATAGGATACTTTCTGTGGAAAACCCAAAAGACTTCACCTCAAAATTGCTAGAACTCATTCAGGAATTCCATAAGGTGGCAGGATATAAAATCAATACACAGAAATCACTTGCCTTTGTCTGAAGCAACAATATGACGGAAGAAAGAGAAATTAAGGAGTCCATCCCATGTATAATCACACCTCAAACTGTAAGATACTTAGGATTCCATCTAACCAAAAAGGCAAAGGATCTGTACTCAAAAAACCATACCATACACTCATGAATAAAACAGAGGAAGACACAAAGAAATGGAAAAAACGTTCCATGGTCATGGATTGGAAGAACAAATATTGTGAAAATGTCTATGCTACCTGCAACAATCCACAAATTCAATGCAATCCTTATCAAAATACCATCCACATTTTTCACAGAACTGGAAGGAATAATCCCCAAATTTGTATGGAAGCAGAAGAGACCCCAAATAGCCAAAGGGATGTTGGAAAAGAAAACCAATGCTAATGACAATGCAATTGCAGGTATCAAGCTCTATTACAAAGCTATAATATCAAGACAGTATGGTCCTGGCACAAAAACAGACACACAGATCAATGGAACAGAAGAGAGAAACCAGAAATGGACCCTCAACTCTAGGGTCAACTAATCTTCCTCAAAGGAGGAAAGAATATCCAATTGGGAAAAAAAGTGTCTTCAATAAACGGTGCTTCAAAAACACGGGACAGCCATATGTAGAAGAATAAAACTGGACCATTTCCTTATACCATACACAAAATATAGACTCCCAGTGAATGAAAGACTTCAATGTGAGATAGGAATTCATCCAGATCCTTGAGAAGAACAGAGGCAGCAACCTCTTTGACCTCAGCCATAGCAACTTCTTGCTAGACATGTCTCCAAAGGAGAGGGAAACAAAAGCAAAAATGAACTGTTGGGATTTCATCAAGATAACAAGCTTTTATACAACAAAGGAAATCGTCAACAAAACCAAAAGACAACAAAAAGAATGAGAGAAGAAATGACATAACAGATAAAGGGCTCGTATCCAAAATCTAGAAAGAACTTACCAAACTCAACACCCACAGAACAAATACTCCAATCAAGAAAAAGGGCCGAAGACATGACCAGACACTTCTCCAATGAAGACATCCAAATGGCCAATGGACACTTTAAAAAGTGCCTGGATATTAGGAAAATACAAATCAAATCCATGATGAGGTACCACCTTACACCAGTTAGAATGGCTAAAATGAATAAGTCAGGAAAAGACAGGTGTTGGTGAGGATGTGGAGAAAGGGGGACCCTTTTATACTGTTGGTGGGAATGCAGGCTGGTGAAGCCACCCTGGAAAACAATGTGGATGTTCCTCAAGAAGTTGAAAATAGAGCTACCCTGCAACCCTGTAATTGCTCTGCTGGGTATTTACCCCAAAGACACAAATGTAATGATCTGAAGGTTTACCTGCACCCCAATGTCTATAGCAGTAATGCCCACAAGAGCCAAAATATGCAAAGAGCGACGTCCATCCACAGATGAGTGGATCTATATGGATATATATACCATTGAATATTACGCAGCCATCAAAAAAAAATGAGGTCTTGCTATTTGCAATGACATGGATGGAACTAGAGGGTATTGTGCTAAGTGAAATAAGTCAATCAGAGAAGGACAATTTTCATATGATCTCACTGATATGTGGAATTTAAGAAATAAGACAGAGGATCATAGTGAAAGAGAAAAAAAAAAAAAAGAAAGAAAGGAAGGAAGGAAGGAAGATGAAACCAGAGACGGAGTCAAAGCAAAAGAGGCACTTGATCTCAGGAAACAAACTGAGGGTTTCTGAAGGAGAGGAGGGTGAGGGAATGGGATGGCTGGGTGATGGGCACGGGGAGGGGATGTGCTGTGCTGAGCACTGTGTGCTGTGTGAAACGGAAGGGTCTCCCCTGTACCCCTGAAACAAATAACACATTATATGATCATAATAAAAAAGAAGTGAAAGGAAAACATTTAGTGTACAAATGTAAACCATGTAAAAATAAATAAATAATCTCACTGGAAAGAAAGAAAGAAAAAAAGGAAGGAAGAAAGCATGCAAGCAAACAAGTGACTACGCCACCCGGAGTCACCACACTCCAATTTCAAGCTAGATTACAAAGCTATTTTCATCAAACAGTATGGTACTGGCATTAAAACAGACACCCAGGACACTGGAACACAACAGAAAGCTCGGAAACTGATAAAATCATAGTACTTTTGGAAAAGTTTATTCATTTGTATATTAAAGGTGTACTTAATTTTAGCTCTGATAGAATTATTAACTCTGAATGGGAATTTATAATATTGATGTCCTGTTCCAACATTTGCTACTAATAAATGCATTTTTAAAACATGCTCTTTTGGGGCACCTGAGTGACTCAGTGGGTTAAAGTCTCTGCCTTCGGCTCAGGTCATGGTCCCAGGGTTAGGGGGACCCAGCCCCGCATTGGGCTCTCTGTTCGGCAGGGAACCTGCTTCCCCCTCTCTCTCTCTGCCTGTCTCTCTGCCTACTTGTGATCTCTGTTTGTCAAATAAATAAATTAAATATTAATAAATAAATAAATAAATAAACATGCTGAGATATATATATATATAACATGTTTTATATTTATATAAAACATGCTGATATATATATTATATATATATATAAAATAAGAATGATTTATAATCCACACTTTTAGGAAAAATTAAATTCACTTTAATAAACCTACCACAGAAAAGGAAATATAGATATCCATCTTCACAACTGAGAACATCACAAAAGAAGACAATCAGATGCAATCTGGTGTCTGATGGAAGAACAGAATACTACTTACACGTAGTTCTGCCCAAAGGTTCAACCTGCTGAAAGCTATAATTCCAGGTGATCATTTACAAATACACAATTTTCAGAGAAAAGTCCTACCAAAAAGTATGAAGACGTAGCCAATGGAGTCCACACTGCCTATATTCCAACAGGAAAAATATTTTCCCAACAAGTAAACTGTAAGACCAGATGAAGGAAGGAAGAAAGGAAGGAAGGAAGGAAGGAAGGGAGAAAGAAGAGAACGAAAGAAGAGAAAGGGGGCGCCTGGGTGGCTCAGCGGGTTAAGCCTCTGCCTTCGGCTCAGGTCATGATCTCAGGGTCCTGGGATCGAGCCTCACATCGGGCTCTCTGCTCAGCACGGAGCCTGCTTCCTCCTCTCTCTCTGCCTGCCTCTCTGCCTGCTTGTGATCTCTGTCAAATTAAAAAAAAAAAAAAAGAGAGAGAAAGAAAGAAAAAAGAGAAAGAAAAAGATAGATAGAAACCTCAGAAACTAACCCACACATGTATGGTCTTAACTTACGACACAGCAGAAAATATACAATGGGGAAAGGACTGTCTCCTCAATGAACGCTACTGGGAAATCTGGACACTAAATGAGGAAGAATGTGACTAGATCACTTTCTTACACGGCACATACAAATTATGAATGGATGAGTGACTTGAACATAAGAACTGAATCCATAAACCAAACAACCCCCCCCCCCAAAAAAAAAACACAGGTAGTAAGTTTCTCAATACTGGTTTACTGGTTTGGGGGAAGAGACTTTTACATGAGACACCAAAAGCAAAGGCAACAAAAGCAAAAATAAGCAAGTAGAAGGACGTCAAACTGAAATTGCTGCATGACAAAAGAAACCACCAAACCCTTAAAGGCAACCACCCCAAGGAGAAAAAATATCTGCATATCCTATGTGTGTGAAGAGACAAATATCCAAAAGACACAAAACACTCCTTCAAATCCAAACAAAAACTGAATTAAAACTGGGGAGAATATGTAAATAGATACTTTCAAAGATGGCATACCTGTGGCCAACAGACACAGAGAAAGTTGTTCAACATCACTAATTGTGGTCAGGGAAACAGAAGTCAAAACCGCAATCAGCTATCACCTTACAACTGTGGGAATGGCAGTCATCCCAGAGAGAGACACCAGGTGTGGTCAAGGGTGTATAGACAAGGGGACCCTGTGCACTGTTGGTGGGAATGGGAATTGGTGCAGCCACTGTGACAAATGCTGTGGAGGTTCCAGGAAAAATTAATAGAACTACCGCATGACCCCGTAACTGCTCTACTGAGTATTTCTTTGGAGAACACAAAAACGCTCTCTCCAAAGGAGAGATGCACTCTCATGTTCACTGCAGCATTATTCACAATAACCAGACATGGAAACAGTGACCATGGGAGCATTATGCTAAGTAACTTGGACACAGAAAGACAAACACCAGAGGCTTTGATGGACATTCCACATGGAAAAAAAGTACTGAATGCATAGATAATAAGAACAGATGGGTGGTTCCAGATTCAGGGATGGTGGGAGGAAATGGGTGAAGGTAGTCAAAGGTGCCATGTTTGAGTGATAAAATCCACAAGTCATGGAATGTTCTGTGCAGCATGAAGACGAAAGCTAACCCTGCAGGATGGGGTACAGGCTCCCCTGCTACTTGAAAGTACAGTGTTCCTAGGAAACCATTCACAGCAGAAGTGGCGTAAATGGAAAAAAGAATTATAATTCATTTCTATAGAAAAATGAGTGAGCATGCTCAGACACCAAAAGTTCCTTCTCTCTGGCTCTTCTTAAGCCTCAGGACACAACATCCTAACGGATGCCCAAAATACTTGGGGATAAAGCACAGCAGATGTCACAGACACATCTCAAAGCGCTGGTGGCTGGACACGGAGAGCAGTGCCCAGGAAGGAGCAGTTGGGGTGCACACCACTCTGTAGTGGTTCTCCACAAAACAGATTCTGAACGCAGGGCCCACTTTTTGACTTTTTTCATAAGAGAGAAATCCTCTTCAGGTTTCTTCCCGCTACCGGAGCTGCATAATAACATAGATCTTGCGAAAAAGTGAAGCGTCTTACCAGGAACTTTGAGAAAAATGGGGAAGACTTGTACGTGAAAGTTGCTGAGGGGGTAGAAGTTCAGAGTTCTCCTTCGCTCGGGGCCGCGCTCCTCAGTGCGCCCTCAGAGGAAAGCCGTCAATCTCTCTCATCTTCCTCGCCTCTGGCTACACTCCGTGCTCTCCCAGCCTGTGAGCAAGCGTTTCTACCACAGGCGCACAGCCCCGTTTGGATTCTCCAAACCCAGCAGACGCCGGCCACGCACTCCCGTGCCACTCCTCCTAGAAGAGGAAGAAGGGGTCTCCACAGATCTGCCACTTGTGGGGAACCTGCTTGAAGAGCAGAGACCCCACTGTGCCTGGGATCACGGTTTAAGGTAAGCCTGAACTGAGAATCGACTCCTTAGCTCGGTCTCTGGAGCCGGCTTCCCCGCTCCAATACCTGGGAGCTCTGCCACCCTCAGGCACCCCTGGTCTTTTGGGGACCCTGTCGGTCCTGATACTGCACTGTCCCTGTGAGGGCTCTACCCCCTCCTTAGCCTCCAGATGGGAAAATGAACGAGAGGCAATGATCGAGATGCAGGGCTGCTTCACGCCACACAGTAATTAGCAGTGTCAGAATTTGGCTCAGTTCAGCCTAACTATAAAGCCCATATCCTCTGAAGCACTTCCCTGATGGTTTTTAATTTGTCCCTAGGAAACATACGTTTTCCTTTTTAAATGCATACTCCCTTGTTCTCTGTTTTTCTTTCAATTTTTTACAATATCAGAGAAAATTCTTCTGTGACTCTGCAAAGTGCTGGGTATTAACGGGGTTAGTCCACAGAATTCAAGCCCCCCTTTGTTAATAAAATAGTTTGGGAATTTGTTAGTTACGGACGCACTGAAGAATTATTCTCTCGAACTTCTACAATACCATAGTATCTCCAACACATGAAGACCGTTTTCATTCATGAAATAAACATTTTTTTTTTTTTTTTTTTTAAGAAAATTGTTTTTCTTGAGCAATGCAAGAGAGACCTCTTCTGGTCAAGAAGCAGAAGTCTTAGGCAGAGAACCAACTTGGAAAAAGTTAGGGTGGAAAGAAGATAAAACATGAAACAGGTTTCCTCTAAGAGTTGACATTGACTTTGGGGTTCAAACTTTGACAAACAGAACAGAGAAAGGAATGATCCCACACATACAGAGCCCTGTGCACAGGAGTGGAAGGGCTCCTTCTTTTCTGATAATAAAATATATGTTTCCTGTAGATAATTTATAAAGGCACAGGATGTAAGAATCACTCATAACTCTACTGTCCAGAAATTATACTGTATAAACATTCTGATGCACTGGGTTTCTGCATTGTTTTCTGGTTACATACATTTTTTTTTGTCAACAAACTACGTAAATCTAGATTTTTCATTCAGTGTTTTATCACACCTATTTTTCCTTTTTTTTTTTTTTTTTTTTTTTTAAGTAGGCTCCACTGGGCATGGAGCCCAACTTGGGGCTTGAACTCATGACCCTGATATCAAGACCTGAGGGGAGCCCAAGTGTCAGATGCTTAACCAACTGAGCCACCCAGGTGCCCCTTTCCATATTCTTAAAAGAAGAAAAAGATGTATTGTGATAGCCAGACTTCCTTTGGTAAGTCATCTAAAAGCCAGGGGAGTTTCAATGAATAATTTTACATGGTTTCTGTATAGTCAGGGCCCCTGTTGATGCACTGAGAGGCACAGAGCACGGTGAGTGGATTGGTTGCTGGCTACATTCCAGCTGCTACACATCTTCTCTGCCATACTCCCCTTCTCTGCCACACCTGCTCTTGGTGGCCCCACGGGAAGCTGACTAGTAAAGGTCAAATATGATTACCAGTGTTCTCGGTATGTGAAAAACTCATCAATTCACTTTTTTGACCTTGGATATCCCAGAGATTTTTAGGCCCAAGATGGAGCTGCTCCAGGCCCATGATGTCATATTGGCAAAGCAAAGCTTAGATAACCGTCATGTCCCTGAAAGTGCTCTGCCTGATCAGAAATGCAGTATATCCAGCCAGCCAATCCCCAAGGCCAAGTGAACTATGGATTGTGTTCTTCCTTTCTTGCTTCTTGTCTTTTTTTTTTTTTTTGGACAGACAGAGATCACAAGTAGGCAGAGAGGCAGGCAGAGAGAGAGAGAGGGAAGCAGGCTCCCTGCTGAACAGAGAGCCTGATGTAGGGCTCGATCCCAGGACCTTGGGATCATGACCTGAGCAAAAGACAGAGGCTTTAACCCACTGAGCCACCCAGGTGCCCCTTCCTTCCTTGTTTCTGTTTCTTTTTCTTTTTTCTTTCTTTTCTTTTTTTTTTTTTAGATTTTATTTATTTGTCAGAGAGAGAGAGAGAGTGAGAGCATGCACAAACAAGGGGAGGGCCAGAGGGAGAGGGAGAAGCAGACTCCCTGCTGAGCAGGGAGCCTGATGTGGGGCTCCATCCCAGGACCCTGGGATCATGACCTGAGCCAAAGGCAGATGCCCAAAAACTGAGCCACCCAGGCGCCCCTACTTCAGTGATCTTTAAGTTGGTATCAGATGGACCTCTTTGTCTTTTTTATAACAGTTTCCTTAATGCAGTAATCATGTATAAACACTTGGCTGGGTGCAGTGTAGCTTAGACCTAACATGATCTTTTTTTTTTTTTAATTTTATTTATTTATTTGACAGAGAGTGAAATTACAAGTAGGCAGAGAGGCAGGCAGAGAGGAGGAGGCAGGCCCCCCCACTGAGCAGAGAGCCCGATGTGGGGCTCGAGCCCAGGACCCTGAGATCATGACCTGAGCCGAAGGCAGAGGCTTAACCCATTGAGCCACCCAGGCGCCCTCTACCATGATCTTTAAAAAAAATTTGTGGTAAGGGGCGCCTGACTGGCTCAGTTAGTAGAGTAGGTGACTCTTGAACTTAGGGTTGTGAGTTCAAGCCCCACATGGGGTGTAGGGATTACTCAAAAACAAAAAGAATCTTGAAGAAAATGTGGTAAAATAAACAGGACATAAAATTCACTTTAACTCTCTTTGAATGTACAATTCAGTGGCAATAAGTACATTTACCTTGTCCAGCAACTGTCTCCATAACTTTATTATTTCAAACTGAAAACTCTGTACCCATTAAGCTGCAACTCTATTTCTCCCTCCTCTGCAGCCTTTGGTAACTACTATTCTTCTTTCCCTAGGAATTTGATTATTCTAGGTATCTCATACAAGAGGAATTACACAATTTTTGTACTTTTGTGTGCGGCCTATTCATTTAGCATATTTTCAAGATTTCCCCACGTTGCAGCATGTATCAGAATTTCATGACTGAATTTTATGGCTGAAGAATAGTATTCCATTGCCTGAATATACCACGTTATATGTATTCATCCCTCAGGGGACATGTGAGTTGCTTCCACATTTTGGCTATTGCAAATAATGTTTTTGTTTTTTGTTTTTTTAAAAGATTTTATTTATTTATTTGACAGAGAGAAAGAAATCACAAGTAGGCAGAGAAAGAGGGGAAGCAGGCTCCCTGCTGAGCAGAGAGCCCCATGCAGGGCTCGATCCCAGGACCCTGGGATCATGACCCAAGCCAAAGGCAGAGGCTTTAACCCACTGAGCCACCCAGGCACCCCGTGAATAATGTTGTTAGGAACATTGGCACACAAATATGTTTGAGTCCTTCCTTTCAAATCTTTTTTTTTTTTTTTAAGATTTTAAAAAAATAATCTCTACACCCAGAGTGGGGCTCGAACCCACAAAAACCCCGAGATCAAAACCTGAACACCTTCTGGAGCTGGAGCCAGCCTGGCGCACCCTCTCCCACTGACCCCTCCGGCCTTCAATTCTTTTGGGCATATACCTAGAAGAGGAATTGCTGGATCATAAGGTAATTCTATGTTTAATGACTTCAGAAAGTACTACACCCTCTTCCACAGTGGTGTACCGTTTTGCATATGGTCATTTTTAGGTTAAATGATGCTCATCCCTTCTTTGCTACAGGAAATTGATCCTTGGATACATTGAACCAATACAAAAAATACACTTCAGCTGAAATGGTGTTGTGGATCTTGGAGGTAACTGCCAAATACTTCAAGTTACCATGTGGAAGAGTTGCCAGGACCCACAGCCTTGGTAGGGGGAGGTGTTGGTGAGGCAGGGCAGAAAGATGGTGTTGGAAAAGGCAGAAAACCAGCAGAAATAATTCCACATCCTGCCCCTCTTTCTCGGTGTGGCTCCTCTGACCCTGAGTTTTGGAGGCGATGAACAACAAAGGAGTGAGGAGAAGAGGAGGAGCAGCACAGTGAGGGTAGATGGTTGGACTGGATCCATCAGTTAAATGGAGTGAATTAATTTCAGTGAGAGTTTGCCTTGCTACCCCCCCTCCTTCATCTCCAATGTTCTCAGAGCCTGTTTGCTTTCAGAAACTTTTTTTTTTTTAAAGATTTTATTTATGTATTTGACAGACAGAGATCACAAGCAGGCAGAGAGGCAGGCAGAGAGAGAGGAGGAAGCAGGCTCCCTGCTCAACAGAGAGCCTGATGCGGGGCTCAATCCTAGGACCCTGGGATCATGACCTGAGCTGAAGGCAGAGGCTTTAACCCACTGAGCCACCCAGGTGCCCCCAGAAACTTTTATAATGGATGAAGAGTACAATTGACTTTTATTTTAGCCTTCAAAAAAAGTGAATCTGTAGGTGAAATACAATTGTGCAACAGGCTTAGATTTGTGGGGAGAAAAGAGATTGGGGTTGAAATACTCTGATACTTTATTTTTCCATTCTTAGACCAGTCTCCTCCTGAAGCCGTGGGAGATCACAGTGCTTTGGTATCTGGAGAGCGGGGAATGCAGAGGCATATCTGCAATTTTTATTTCTGGTGGGCCTTTCTTCAAGACAACTGCCCGATCTTCCCCATGGCAGAGCCTTTCGCTGTGATTCGAAAACAGAGTGTCTTCTAGAGGACCAGCGTGGATCCCACATACTTCTGCGTGCTAAGGGTAGAAAAAAAAAAAAAATCCCACTTTAAATCATGCCAAACAGCACTGGATTAGGGGAAGATGGAGATTCCCCAATAGTTTTTCCTAACTACCCCTGTTGAGAAGGTAGGTCTGGGGTGCCCAGGTGGCTCAGTCAGTTCAGCACCCGACTCTTGGTTTTCAGCTCAGGTCATGGGCGCAGGGTCTTGTGGTTCAGCCCTGTGATGAGTTCTCCACTTAGCTCACACTGTGCAGTCTGCTTGTCCTTCTCCCTCCGCTGCATCCCCTGAGCACATGTGCTCTTTTCTCTCTCTCAAATAAATAGGTAAATAAAATCTTTTAAAAAAGGAAAAATCTAGTGGATAGAGCATTATAACATCCCTTTTTAGTTTTTATTTTATTCTTGTTTAGATTTTTGTTTATTGTTTATTTGAGAGAGAGAGAGAGCACAAGCAGGAGAGGGAAGAGGCAGAAGGAGAGGGAGAAGCAGGCAGCCCCATGCAGGGCTCCATCCAAGGACCCTGGGATCATGCCCTGAGCCGAAAGCAGATGCTTAACCCCCTGAGCCACCCAGGTGCTCCTATTCTACTTTTTTTTTTTTTTTTTAAAGATTTTATTTATTGTATGAGAGAGAGATCCTATGGGAGGAGGGCAGAGGGAGAGAGATTCCCAAGTGACTACACTGAGCAGGCAGCCCCATGCAGGGCTCGATCCAAGGACCCTGGGATCATGACCTGAGCCGAAAGCAGATGCTTAACCCACTGAGCCACCCAGGTGCCCCTAAGTTAATTCTTAATTGCAAGTTGCCATTATGTGAGAAAGGTAGACAAAGAGTTCTGAAATCTTTGGGTATATCTTTTTTAAGTTCATCTTTGGGCTCAAATATTTGAATAGATGTTGCTATTTAACTCTTCCTTGCAAGTTTATGTGAAAATGCATCAACTAGTTTATAGTTTTTGTCAGACAATTGAATGGTGGTTACCAGGGCCTAGAGAGAGGGTGAAATGGGGAGACATAGGTCAAAGGGCACACACTTTCACTTATAAGACCAAATTCTGAAGCTGTCATATTCAACCTAGTAACTATAATTAATAATACACTATTGTATACTCAAAAGTTGCAGAGAGTAAATCTTAAGCTCACGGGAAGAAAAAATGAATTAACACTGTGCGGGATGAATGTGTTAATTATCTTGATCCTGGTAACTTCTACAGTGTGTACGCTTATCAAAGTTATCACATTGTCCACTTTAAATACATACATTTATTATACCCAATAAAGCTGGAAAAAATAAATATAAATTTAAACATAGCTTTTGTATTGTTACATTTTATTCATAGATATGTTAAACTAGACTATTTCACTATGAGTTTTTCATTATGAACATGTATAGGAAAATACCTTCAGATTCACATTCCTGAATTTCATGTTTTCTTTCCAAGGCATAACGTAATGTCTTGGGATCATCCCTTGCTTTAATGAAAACCGTGGCAAATGAACCTCATTACACCTGAAGATTAGGAAGGCAGGAAGAAAGGATATCTGGTGAGTTTAATATAATTGTTTTAGCATTATTCATGTGCTGTGTCTATGATGTTGGGTTTTCTCCCTCCCCCAGCTGCAGAACAGAGAGCTATGGCATTGTTTGAGGGTCATCTAATAATGAACCCATCAAAACTCCAAGTATCACCAAGATCAAGAATCGGGCCTGGGGGCACCTGGGTGGCTCAGTGGGTTAAAGCCTCTGCCTTCAGCTCAGGTCATGATCCCAGGGTCCTGGGATCGAGCCCCACATCGGGCTCTCTGCTCCGCAGGGAGCCTGCTTCCTCCTCTCTCTCTGCCTGCCTCTCTGCCTACCTGTGATCTCTGTCTGTCAAATAAATAAATAAAATCTTTAAAAAAAAAAAAAAAAGAATCGGGCCTGGATGTCTGCACCTTGAACTGCATGCTGACCTTTACAACTTGCTTGCAGTGTTCATTTAAGCTGATACTAAGGAAGAATGCAGCACACCCTGATTTGGCCAGGCCCACCCATGGCCTAAAGAAGTCTCTGACCAGCCACAAATAGCTTCCGAATTTAGTACCTGCTTTATACTCTGGGCAGACTTGCTTTCCCTGCCCACTCATTGTTTCCCTCTAGAACATCAAGCACAAAATGTTTGTCCTCATCCGTGTCGCTCCCAGAGGGCAAACAAAACAAAACAGAACACAAAACCCCCAAACCCAGAACCCTTAAGTCCTCACTTATTAGAAGGCTTGTATGAACTCTCTTCATAGCAACTGTTGGCAAGCTTAGGTAAGATAGGACAAGTGTCTTTCCCTGAAGCCATCACTGCCAGTAGGGACAGACTCTCTTCTAGAACTTCACTGACTCACTCCTCTAATTATGATGACATTGTTGCCACAGACAGAACACTGTCTTGCTAACTTCATAGCAACCCAGAGCAGTTATATTAGCAGGTGATTAAGAACCTAGGGCTTAGGGGTGTCTGGTGGGCTCAGTCAGTCAAGCATCTGCCTTTGGCTGAGGTCACGATCCTGGGGTTCTGGGATGGAGCCCCACATTGGGCTCTCTGCTTGGCAGGGAGACTGCTTCTTCCTCTCCCTCTGCCTGCTGCTCCCCCTGCTTGTGTACATGCTCATTCTCTGTCAAATAAATAATAAAATCTTTTTTTAAAAAAATGTAGAGCTTAGGGGCGCCTGGGTGGCTCAGTGGGTTAAGCCGCTGCCTTCAGCTCAGGTCATGATCTCAGGGTCCTGGGATCGAGTCCCACATCGGGCTCTCTGCTCGGCAGGGAGCCTGCTTCCCTCTCTCTCTCTCTCTGCCTCTCCATCTACTTGTGATTTCTCTCTGTCAAATAAATAAATAAAATCTTTGAAAAAGAAAAAAAAAATGTAGAGCTTAACGGGTGCCTGGCTGGCTCAGTTGAAAGAGCGCATGATTCTTGATCTTGGGGTCATGAGATCTTGGGGTCATGTGGGCTGTAGAGATAAAATAAATAAAAGTTAAAAGCATATATATTTTTTTAAATGTGAAGCTTAAAGCTATTTTTTGTGTATTTTTTTTTTCAGTACCCCAGGACTAAAACATCATTTTTTTTTTAAAAGATTTTTATTTATTTGACAGGCAGAGAACACAAGTAGGCAGAGAGGCAGGCAGAGAGCGAGGAGGAAGCAGGCTCCCTGCGGAGCAGAGAGCCCGATGCAGGGCTTGATCCCAGGACCCTAGGATCATGACCTGAGCTGAAGGCAGAGGCTTTAACCCACTGAATCCCCCAGGCGCCCCTAAAACATCATTCTTATCATGAACAATTAAGATGAGAATGCTTGTGGGACGCCTGGGTGGCTCAGTTGGTTAAGCCGCTGCCTTCGGCTCAGGTCATGATCCCAGCGTCCTGGGATCGAGTCCCACATTGGGCTCCTTGCTCGGCAGGGAGCCTGCTTCTCCCTCTGCCTCTAGCCTGCCACTCTGTCTGCCTGTGCTTGGGCTCTGTATCTCTCTCTCTCTCTATAACAACAACAACAAAAATCTTTAAAAAAAAAAAAGATGAGAATGCTTGTGGACATGTTACAAATTTGACACAAACATGCTACATAACATTTTGGACTATGCAATTATTCACAAAGTAGCCCTTCATATAAACACTCTGTACTTGTCCTTGGCTAATTGTCCTATTTATATACTGCACATGGTGGATATGTCTCATTTATGTTTCACCACCTATTGCTTACACACACCTTTAAGAGTGGAAATCAAATATATTTGAACCTAAAACCAATCCAACCCCTTCTACACCCTAGGATTTGAGTAATAATGCAGAGTATTTGAGATTATAAAAACTCATTTTAATACAGGGAGTGTGTCTTTACAAGTGAGAATGACACTTTCATCGCCATGAGAGGTGGAGGGTTATTAGAGTCAATGCCATAGGCACCAAGTACAAAGAAGTTAGGCTAAGCAGCAAATACTACTGCCAAATGCCATTTGGTGAGAGTATTAACTGAATATATACCTAACAATAGTTTGAAGAGACATTTGTTTCCTTTATTTATTTTTTTTTAAGTAATCTCTCTCCCAACATGAGGATGAACTCATGAATCCGGGGAGCAAGAGTTGCCGTGCTCTACCAAGTGAGTCTGCCAGGTGTCCCTGGATAGAGATTTCTAGATTTATTTATTTTTTATTTTTATTTTTTTTTAAGATTTTATTTATTTATTTGACAGAGAGAAATCACAAGTAGATGGAGAGGCAGGCAGAGAGAGAGAGGGAAGCAGGCTCCCTGCTGAGCAGAGAGCCCGATGTGGGACTCGATCCCAGGACCCTGAGATCATGACCTGAGCCGAAGGCAGCGGCTTAACCCACTGAGCCACTCAGGCGCCCCGAGATTTCTAGATTTAGATGAGCAGAAAGGTTTACAGAAAAATTTTAATAGATAAAAATGTAAAGAACCTTAAAAACTGAAGTGCTAGGGAGGACTCCGGGCTCTGGCCTGTGCCACATTAGGACTCTCACTCCTTTCAGACCAGGTTATCTTGCTTCTGGAGCATGTCTTGGAGCAGAAGACTGTGAACTCCCAAACTCTGCAAAGTCTTGAGAGGACATACCACCTTCCCCAGCAGGATGTAGAGGTCCATCAGCAGTCATGTGAAGCATTTTTAGGCAAAAAATATAGAAAAATGTTCAGAGATGTGGAGAAAATCCTTCAGGGGATTTGGCCATGGGAACACAGCTCTATGGGGAGCTGATGGTGAGTGAGGACGAAGGCAGCCAGGTCACCCACAAGTGCTTTGAGTTGACTAAGGAGTGGATGGGTAGATCCTCAGTGGAGGGAGTGGCCAAGATTTTTTTTTTTTTTTTAAAGATTTGATTTATTTATTTAACAAACAGAGATCATAAGCAGGCAGAGAGGCAGGAAGAGAGGAAGGGAAGCAGGCTCCCCATTGAGCAGAGAGCCCAACTCGGGGCTTGATCCTAGAACCCTGGGATCATGACCTGAGCCGAAGGCAGAGGCTTTAACCCACTGAGCCACCCAGGCACCCTCAAGATGCTATTTTAAAGAGGAAACCTCCCAGTGAGATTCTTTTTCATACATCTACTCCTAGCCCTGGTGCGGCCTAGATGTTGAAGACAGGATAATGGGGCAGCTAAAGCCATCAGACAATAGCAGTATCCAGGTCTCGGTGCTTGTTTTTCCAGACTGCTCTCGGTGAAGCTCACGGGGCTCCAGGAGGTGTCTCTGCTCCCTACCTTGGCATTGCCACCTCCCTGAATTGGATCTCTTCTGTGAGGTTTAAGGCAGTTCTTTCATTCAGAATTAAAGCCATCTGGGAGACATCGAAAATCCCGTGGAACATTTGGCATCGATCCCTGCAGCATATGCCTGCAAGAGGTGCCGCTCTGCAGAATTATTTTGATGGATGTTTGTTATTTAGATATTTTCAAAACTTGAGTACCTGTTAGTAGAAGTGCAGGATAAGCATCCAAGATATATCGATAATAAAACGTAATGGATTACTAAGAAGCAAAATTAAACACCTCAAGTGTTGGTTTCTATTTAACATTGGGAAGTAATCCTAATGTAATCCAGAAATCCATGGTTTCCAAAGTGGTAAGGCAACAACTACTGGTGAAAATGAACTAGGGGGCAGTGGGTGGCTCAGTCTGTTAAGCGTCTTCCTTCGGCCCAGGTCATGATTCCAGGGTCCTGGGATCCAGCCCCACGTTGGGCTTCCTGCTGAGCAGGCAGTCTGCTTCTGCCTCTCCCTCTGCCCTTCCACTCCTGCTCTCACACTTGTGCTCACTCTCTCCAATAAATAGATAAAATCTTAAAAAGAAAAGGAACCGGGATGGACTATTTAGTGAAGATGAAGTAACCTCATATGTTAATGACCTTCAAAAACCTTAACTTTCACTAGAAAATTTAATAGTTACACAAACGTATGGCATTTAAGGTGCCAGTTAGCGGCGCCTGGGTGGCTCAGTCAGTTAAGCATCTGCTTAGGTCATGATCTCAGGGTCCTGAAATGCAGTCCCACTTCAAGTTCCCCACTTAGTGGGGAGTCTGCTTCTCCTCTCTCTGTCTCCCCCTCACCTGCATGCCCCTGTTTATGCTCTTATTCTCTCGATCAAATCAATAAAATCATTAAAAAAAAAAAAAAAAACACCAAAGCAGCAGTTACCTGAATGTTATCTTTCTCAATGTATTGTACCTTTAAAATTACCTCTCGTGAATAACCTCGGAACAATATTCAGTTCTCTATTTAAAATACTTTCTTCCCTTGGTTATAGCAATTTCATGCAAGAATATCTGAGATTAAAAAAATAGTCACTTGAGGGGCACCTGGCTGGCTCGGTCAGAGGAGCATGAGACTCGTGATCTTGGGATCTTGAATTTGAGCCCCAGGATGGGTATAAAGATAACACCAATAAATAATTAAAAAAAAAAAAAAAGTCACTTGAAGCACATTAAGGACTGCCCAAAATCTAATTTTATTTTTTGCATTCTTTACGAATAAAAAGCAACCAATAACCATTTTCCTCTTCTTTTCCCACTTATATCCTTAGATCCAACTTCAATGACTATGTATTCCAGAAACTACCGAAAGACTTTAAGTACTCTTTGTAAATAAGTTTATAACTGCTTCCTACAGATTTTTGCTTAATTTACTTTATAAACCATAGTCAACCCTTAGAACACCTTAACTACCTTTACTTCCTTCAATAAAAATGAGTAATTCCACACTTCAGGCAGCATTTTTAATACCCAACTTCCTTAACATAAGGTAAAACAGTCTTAGGCAAGCAACCACTGAATTTTTTAAATGTCCATAGTAATTACACAGGTATGATCACATTCAGTATTTAGTGTATGATCGCATAATTAGAAAAGTGAAAAACAAAGTTAAGAACCAGTATTTCTTTTGAAAAGCTTCTGATGTTAATTTACTTCTGGACAAATAAGTGGTTAAGAGCCATCAGTATAAACCTATTTTTAGTCTCTATCCTTAAACTGCCTATAAGTTCTTATAACACAGAAAAACTAAATTTGAATGCATTTGTAACAGCTTAACAATGTATGTGCCTTTTTAGGATCTTTTAATGGAATGTTTTAAAACGAATCATAATTCACTGCCTAACTTAGAAAAAGAAAACAAATTTTTGAATGGCATGTTACCATGACCAGGACAAAATTAATTATCAACTAGTAATAACTGACACATGCAACAGATTGAGAAATTAAATCCTCCTCTATATATACCTGTAAGTATTTTGTTAGACATGAGAAATGTTTCTATCAATAACATTCATCTCCCCCCCAGATTTAACTTTATTTTAAACAAGAGAACAGTTCTTTCTCTCCGGATTTTTCTATGTATCAGTGCAAAGTAAAACAAAGCAACTTCAGTAGAAATGGCTTATTACAAGGTTATTCTAAAAAGGCTTATTCCTCCAAATGTACTAAAAGATGTCCAAATCGTGCGAATGATCAACCTCGATGGCTTCCTCTGCATCCAACTTTGTCTCTCCGTGGCCTTCCTGTGGCTCGTCGAGAGAGGCCAGAGCCTCGTTCGTATCACTTGCGAAAGTTTCTCGTGATGTATCGTCATCTTCTTGAAAATTTAGATTTTTAATAGCTTGTTTCATCTTTTTTCCCAACACTTGTGTTCTCCTCTTTCTGGCAGCCTTTTTATTTTCATACTCCTTTTGATTTTCAATGTAGAAAATGTCCTACAATAAAAGAACAACTTCAAGTAAAAACTGCTATGTACTGAACGTTTATTAGAAGGCAGGCCCTTCCTCTACGTTCATTATCTTCATTTCTCACAGAAAACAAGCAAATATTATTAGACTGATAGGACACAGAGTCCAAGAAAGCAGGGAAGCCCCCACTGCAACCAGAGGATGAAGCTTTAATTCATGCTCAACCCCATGCCAGCTCTGGGGTGCACGCTTAGTCAACCATTACGTACCATCTCTATAGCGACAGGTTTCCTAAATGAGAAGATACGGTAGAAAAACCACGTTGTTCAGGATTTAAATAAAATATGATTTGTCCCAACCAAACAGAAGTCTTTGGAATAAGGGTTTACTAACTTTGAAATGGCATCATAACCACACGTGACAGCACATGCTAAGAAACCAAGCCAGGCCTGATGGGTATGACTAAGTATGATCATGTAACCTACACAATGGGAAAAAATCTATCCCTTAAAAAAATGTTACTGTAATTAGCATGAAGAATGTAAATCTGTCAAAAACTTATACCATGAAGCATAAAACTGATGTAATCAGCATTGGGATGTATTCCAGGATGTTAGAAAAGGGACTTTGTAACAGAAAAATAGGAGACTGTTAGTACAGGGCTTCTCCACCAGGGGATCTGAAACCTCAGCTTGCTCCCTGCTGGGCGCTCTGCTCTGTGCAGGGCAGGAGGGTGAGCAGCATGCCAGGCCTCTCCCCAACAGCACACACCTCCTCCATCCCCCAACTGAGACAATCAAACACATCTCCAGGTGTTGCCCAACATCCTCCAAGAGGCAAAATTGCGAGTGGATGAGAGCTGCCAAAGTGCAAAATAACGTTTCATTCAACTACTACGTGGGAAAACATAAAAGGACATCTGGAAACCTGGACACAGACAGCAAAGTGTAGTTTCAGAGGCTACAAAAAGAAAAGTAGGCCAGGGATCTAAAGAGAAGGCCAAAAATGACTATGCTAAAACAGAGAAGGTTCAAAGATTTAGAAGAGAAGTTAGGATAGGTAGGACACCCTACAACCTTCTGGGAAGAGACTATTAAAAGCTATAACTAAGTCACTCCCTATTATATTCTTCAAGTCCATAAATCACAAATCCTTTCTTGTTTATAAAAAGCACTATGGAGGATGGTGAAATAAAGGAAGCCCTCTCCTAATATTTGTGATCGTTTCAAGCAGCACAGAGAACTAGCAGAGGAAGGTGGAAGAAGCCCTGAAATTAAGGGAATAAGGGAAAGTTTCAGAAGTTGAATGCTTTGATGGAAAGAAGGAATAAAAGCATCTGCCAAGAAATGACAAGACTCGGGGTGGAGAAGGAGGGTACAGGTGTAAGAAGTGGAAGGACTAAAGAAAAAGTGACTTCAGATAGGTACCATTTACTGAATGAGCACATTTATACACCAGATACTGTGCTAAGGATTCTTCATTCTCAACAGAACCTTATGCAGTGCGTATTAGCCCTGTCTTCAGATGGGAAAGTGACAGTGCCCATTTTGGCAGCACACACACTAAAATCAGATGAGAAAAGGAAGGCACAAGACTACATAGCCAACATGTGATGGTATAAAGTGTAGGCTCATATATTAGTTCTCCAAATTAACATTCTTAAAACCCACTGTTTACATGGAAGTGTAGTAATTCACAATTTTTTTAAGACTCTACTTACCTGTCAAGGGGAGAGATAAAAAGAAGCTGTGAGGAAAAGTATTTCCATTTCATGGGAAAGCACATCCAAGCGACTCAGAAAAAACAATTCTAAGTAGTACGATGCTTAGGAACACTAAGTAAAATTATAAAGTTTCTCTTTTGCCCCCAAATACATTAAAAACGACATTCCATAGGTTATGAATCTGACAGAAAAATGGGGCAATGGCCCACAGAAATGCTGTTGTAACCTGTTGTTAATGTTGTTACAACAAATGCAGACAGCAGATAATCAGAGAGGAGTTCCTTTGTCCTCCCTTCCCTATCGACCTGCATAGAATTAATTTTACAAGTTAAAACCTAAATGCCATACTACTTGCAGAAGGAGACCAGTACAGCTGAGCTTTTTAAAAGTATAGTAAATTAAGTTTTAACTGCTCTTCATCTTTTTTTCTCTCACGAACTTTGTTATTTTCCAAAACAAAACTTAAAACAACTGAAAACCAAAACAAAATGGCGTCACATACCAATGGAAATCAAATAAAAAAATTGCAAACAAGCCCACTCACTCCATTCAGTTCTGGTTTCTAATGATTAGCATTACAGTGATCACAACAGTAATTATAACATTACCATTTAGATGGTCTGAAATCACCTATGATGAAATTCTATTCACTTTAGGTTTTTTCCTCTAATAACAAAAGGACTCAACCCATGCACATGCAAAAATTTTGGAAAAACACAGAAGTATTTTAAAAGCGAAAACACTTATAATCCCCTGGAGCAGACCAAATCACTGGTAATTTTTTGGTGTTTTACCTATCAACTTAATTGTCTCATGCCTCTGTTACAAATTTGTATTCTGCCTTTTATTATTTTTTTTAAAGATTTTATTTATTTATTTGACAGAGAGAGATCACAAGTAGGCAGAGAGGCAGGCAGAGAGAGAGGAGGAAGCAGGCTCCCCGCCAAGCAGAGAGCCCGATGTGGGGCTCGATCCCAGGACCCTGAGATCAAGACCTGAGCTGAAGGCAGCGGCTTAACCCACTGAGCCACCCAGGCGCCCTGTATTCTGCCTTTTAAAAAAATACGGTATTCATTTTTCTCCTTTTCTTAAAAATGCTTCAAAAATAAAGGCTACATCACGGTCATTTTAAAAATGTCCCTCTTGGGCAACACTCCTCTACTATTAGATATTTCAAATGTTTCTGCTTGTTATAATGCAATGTTTCTGTGGCTTAACGTAAGCTACTAACATTAAAATCTCCTTCCCCATTGCAAAGATATAATTCAGTGAAAACAACCAGTTTCAAGTCAGTATTCTGTGCAATCCCAGGGAGATCACTTTTATCACTTTTCATGTGCATTCCATGGTAACAGCCTCTTTGACAGAACCTGGTACAGATTAAGTCCTATAAATATTTGGCCCAGTGCTGGGGACATGGTGAATAAATGTTATTTTATTCTCTTCTAATTGTTGAAATTGTTTATCCAAAGATTAGTTACCTACAAGAAGTTTTTCCAGATATCACTTTATTTAATCCTTTAAGATCTCCATTCAATAGGCAGGACAGTCCCCACTTTATAAAAGAGAAAATTAAGGCTGAGGGAGATTAAGTGATCTGCTCATAGTCACATAATTACTAACTGGCAAAACTAGATTAAAACCCAGATTTTGAATATTAAAAAATTCTTTTTATCACATTGTGCTATTTCTCTTGACATTTTCCTGTCAAACTATGTTTAATGGTACTTAGAAGCATGTTTCTTCTCAGTATACACCTTTTGTCAGAGATTACACTGGGGGAGAAGGGAGAACATAAGCAATGAACTCTGTTCTACTACTCAATAGGTGTGCTCCTGAGGAAAATTACATTGTTACAAATTTATCAAGGTCATTGCTCCAATTAGGAAAAAAGGCAGTGATGGACAAAAGATTTCAAATGTGCAATAACAGAAACATTTCCTGTAGGAATTTCAACAATAGATTTTTAAAAAATAACTAGAAGTAGACAACCAGAAACTTGAGGAAAAAAAATCTAACACTGAGCTTACATAAAATAAACTCACAAGGAAAGGCAGCTCAAGAAGTGGCTTTTATTTATGTCTTCATTAGCATTATAAATGGCTCAAGGGCATTCCTCCAACCTGTATTACCCACTGTTATGATAAAGAGACTACAAAGCTGCTCAACTACAGTATCTGCATTGCCTGAGTACCATCTCTTTCCCATGCAAGAAGCAAGCTCTCCATCTTGATCCTACCTGCTAAATGTAATCATGTTCCTTAATTAACAAATTAAAAGATGAGGCACCTGCGTGGCTCAGAAGCCTCTGTCTTGTGCTTAGGTCATGATCCCAGTGTCCTGGCACCTGGTTCTCTGCTCAGCAGGGAGCCTGTTTCCTCCTCTCTGCCTGCTTCTCTGCCTACCTGTGATCTCTGTCTGTCAAATAAATGAATAAAAAAATCTTAAAAAAAAAAAACAAATTAAAAGAAATTCTGAGGGGCACCTGGGTGGCTCAGTTGTTAAATGTCTGCCTTCAGTTCAGGTCATGATTCCAGTGTTCTGGGATTAAGCCCCGACATGGGGCTCCCTGCTCGGTGGGGAGCCTGCTTTCCCTCTCCCACTCCCACTGCCCATGTTCCTGCTCTCACTGTCTCTTTCTCTCTCTGTCGAATAAATAAATAAAATCTTTAAAATAAAATAAAATAAAAGATAGGGGCGCCTGGGTGGCTCAGTGGGTTAAGCCACTGCCTTCAGCTCAGGTCATGATCTCAGGGTCCTGGGATCGAGTCCCGCATCGGGCTCTCTGCTCAGTGGGGAGCCTGCTTCCCTCTCTCTCTCTGCCTACTTGTGATCTCTGTCTGTCAAATAAATAAATAAAATCTTAAAAAAAAATAAAATAAAAGATAAATTCTGAGCTGTGAAAATCTCACATTGTAAAAGAACTCCCATATAGGACATTCAGTAATGCAAAATGCTCCCCTAGATTCTAGGGGTGCCTGGGTGGTTCAGTTGTTAAGCGTCTGCCTTTGGCTCAGGTCTTGATCCCAAGGCGCTGGGATTGAGCCCAACATCAGGCTCCCCCCTTGGTGGGAAGCCTGCTTCTCCCTCTCCTGCTTCCCCTGCTTGTGTTCCCCCTCTCACTGCGTCTCTCTCTGTCAAATAAATAAAATTAAAAATAATTTTTTTTTTTAAATCAAAAAGAGAAGAGCCAGATTTTGTGGGGCGGAGGAGGAGCCTAGATTCTAGTTTATAAGAACTACTGGAGACAGAGGAATGAATGAAACAAATCCATGAGGAGACAATGACCAGAATGTGGTTATGTCCTATGAAAAGCCACCTCAGACTCTTCTAAAGGTCTAAATCACAAAAGAAAATGTGGAGTTAAAATAAGGAAAAGAGATACAGTGGAAATCTAGACAGGATCCTGGTTTGGAGGGAAAAAAGGCAAACAATACGTTCTTGGGACAATTCAGGAAACCGGAATATGATTAAGATGTTAGATGGTACTATGAAACTATTCTTTCCCTTAGGTGAAGCTTGGTAGAAAACTGTCCTTATTACTGACAGATGCTTACTGAAAAAATTAGGGCTGAGTGTCATGATGTTCTTAACTTACTACCAAATAGTACAGAAAAACAACTGTAAGATAAGAATCTCAAATTCTTGAGATTAACAACCCCTAAATGTTAGTGTAGGAAATTCATCCTATTATTCTTTCATCTATTCTGCATGTTTGAAATTTTTAATTAATAAAAAGTTGTAGAAGGTAGATAATACGTTCTAAAAAGACCAGAAATTACGTGCTCAAAGACCAGGAAAACGACACAAAGGAAATTGTGACCTTGGCTTGGAAAGGGAAGAACAAGAGGAGGCAGAGTTTAGAAAAGCACGTGTTTTACCTGAAATGAGACAATGACAGAATTGGTCAATTTAAGGCAGACCAGGTGATAGGGATTAGGAGAATATGCAGCTAGAACCCAAGCAGAAGTAAAAATATGATAGATCTTAAAAGTCAAAGAAGGACACTATAATTTTTACCTTAATTTGTTCCTCGCTGATACTAGGAGTGTTTTTCAGGAGATTCAGGAAAACTCCACCTGGTGTTCTTCTTCGACTACCATTCTATGAAGAGAAAGAGAAAAATGATACTGTGTAGACTGTTCCTATGAATGGCTCAAAGCATCTTTTAAACAGAAAGGTACCTAAAGAAAGAAAAGGATCTTCCCTGATCACCACAGTTTAACTGCAATGTCCTCCTCTCTTCTCCACACCTCCATGAGATCTATTTCTTTTATCATAGCACTTATCACTTGCTAACATACCTGAAGATGTATTTATTCTTTATACGTTGTCTCAATCCCACTCCCACCTACAGGGTAAGATTGCTCTGTTTACAACAGTGCCTAGTACACAGCAATAAATAATCGTACAAGAAAAATGTACAGCTCAGTCATTTAAGCGTCTGCCTTCAGGTCAGGTGATGATCTCAGGGTCCTGGGATTGAGCCCTACATCGAGCCCCCTACTCGGTGGTGAGTCTGCTTCTCCCTTTCCCTCTGCCCCTCACCTCACCTTTTTTTGGGAAGATTTTATTTATTTGAGAAAGATAGAGAGCACAAGTAGGCAGAGCAGCATGCAGAAGAAAGAAGGAGGCTCTCTGCTGAGCGGGGAGCCCGATGTGGGGCTCCATCCCAGGATCCTGGGATCATGACCTGAGCCGAAGGCAGCCACTTAACTGAATGAACCACCCAGTCGCCCCCAAATAAAACGTTTAAGAAAGAATAAAAAAGGGGCGCCTGGGTGGCTCAGTGGGTTAAGCCGCTGCCTTCAGCTCAGGTCATGATCTCAGGGTCCTGGAATCGAGTCCCGTATCGGGCTCTCTGCTCAGCGGGGAGCCTGCTTCCCTCTCTCTCTCTCTCTGCCTGCCTCTCCGTCTAATTGTGATTTCTCTCTGTCAAATAAATAAATAAAATCTTAAAAAAAAAAAAAAGAAAGAAAGAAAGAAAGAAAAAATAAAAAAAACCTGTCTATTAAAAGAAAGTGAGGGGCACCTGGGTGGCTCAGTGGGCTAAAGCCTCTGCCTTCAGCTCAGGTCATGATCCCAGGGTGCTGGGATCGAGCCCCGCATCGGGCTCTCTGCTCCGTGGAAAGCCTGCTTCCTTCTCTCTCTCTCTCTGCCTGCCTCTCCGCCTACTTGTGATATCTCTCTCTGTCAAATAAATAAATAAAATCTTTAAAAAAAAAAAAAAAAAAAAAGAAAGTGAATTTGGACTTGCATCTTTCCAATAACCAGTAGATTTTCACTAGCTCATTCAATAAAAGCTTTTATTACTACAGTATTAAGATATTAATGAATCTATAACTTTGGGGTCAACTAAACAAAAATCCAAGTACCTCAGCAGTGACAAACAAGGGTGCCAGTACATTCATGATTATTGTAATTTATTTTGTTGTCAAGTTCTATTTTGACTTCTGAAATCTATATTCACATCCTATTCCCATAGCCAACGCTATCAATTCTAACGGGTTTCTTTTCTCTCCACCTTCACAGCATAATAGTGATTCATTCTCATGTGATATTACCATTCAGATTCATGAAGAACAAATAAGAAGGAGACATTCAAGCTTCATCCTCACCATGCAGTGAAAGCTGAATTAAATGAGATCTCCAGAACCATATGGGGAAAAGTACCACTGCCTGTGATCTGGCCCTAAGCAGAGTAGTGCTCTTTCTGCCATTCTCAAGCAGTAAAGTGTTTCTTACTTCACATCTGTCAGAGTGGCTAGTAACAAGACAAAAGGGAGTAACAAACTTCCTTTTGTGAGAATGTGGAGAAAAGGGAATTTTTGAGCACTGTTGGTGGGAATGTAAACTGGTACAGCCAGTATGGGAAACAGTGCAGAGGTTCTTCAAAAAATTCAAAACAGAAATACCATATGATTCAGCAATTCCACTGCTGGGTATCCACCCAAAGAAAACAAAAACACAAATTTGAAAAGACATATGGACCCCTATGTTTACTACAGAATTATTTAAGACAGCCAAAATGGGGCGCCTAGGTGACTCAGTCATTAAGTGTCTGCCTCTGGCTCAGGTCATAATCCCAGGGTCCTGGGATCGAGTCTAGCAATGGGCTCCTTGCTTAGCAGGAAGATTGCTTCTCCCTCTCCCACTGCCCCCTGCCTGTATTCTGTCTTTTCCTGTTTCTATGTCAAATAAATAAATAAAATCTTAAAAAAATAATAAAACTTAAAAATAATAAAACAGCCAAAACATGAAAGCAACCTCAGTGTCCAATGGTGAGTAAAGATGATATAACTCTTATCTATATATACGATGAAATATCACTTGGCTATAAAAAAGTACGAAGTTTTGTCATTCTCATCATGGATGGACATAGAGGATATAATGCAAAGTAAGTCAGAAAGAACAAGCCAGATTACTTCATTTATATGTGGAATCTAAAAACCAAAACAAACCTGTTTACCAAAAAACCATAAAAAGACTCAAAAATACAGAGAAAAAACTAGTGGTGGCCAGAGGGGTAGAGGGTGGGGGAATGGACAAAACAGGTGAAGGGCATACCTTACCGGGTACAAACTTCCAGTGACACAATAAAGTCACAGGATGGAAAGTACAGCATGGGGAGTATAATCAGTCATACTGTAATAATAACTTTGGAGCACCTGGGTGGCTCACCTGGTTAAGCATCTGCCTTAGTTCAGCTCAGGTCATGATCCTGGGGTCCTGGAAGTAGGCCCAGAGTCGGGCTTCCTGACCACGAGGGAGTCTGCTTCTCCCTCTGCCCCTCCCCATCGCTCATGTTCACTCTCTCAATTAAATAAATAAAATCTTAAAAAAATATATTGTAATAACTTCATATAGAGACAGCTGATAACTATGCTCACATGGTGAGCATTCTGTAAGGTTTGTAATTGTCAAATCACTATGTTGTACAGTTAAAATTATTTTTGTATGTCAACTATACTTCAGTTAAAATAACAAAACACAAAACAGTAAAGTTTAAAGAAAAACAATTACTAAAGTGTTTCTCAAAAAAAATAAAAATAAAAAAGTGTTTCTCAAGTTTTTGTTCACTGTTGCTTCCCCTACCCTAAGGAGCCTTTGCAGAGTTTTTCCTACCCTAAAGTCCCACCATCTATGGAACTTTAATACCCACTGATACACTGTACATCTACCCGTGTTTTATACATATATATGTGTTTTCGGGGTTTCTTTTTTTTGGCCCCAAGACCAATCTTTAAGAATGCATGAATGAAACGAACCCAAAGCAACATGCCTGTTCATCACTGCCAACTAGGGGCTGGGTACACTGTGGTATTTTATGTATATCATCTTGTCTCATCCTGTCCCCAATTTGCACCCGGGAGAAAGCAGCTCTGAGAAGTCAAATAATATAGCCACATCCCACACGTAGGAAGTTGCAGATCCAGAATTCAAAACAAGGTATCCCAAGTTCTAAAATCTGTATTCTTAAAAATTTGAGTTTCCAAGTTCCCTCCAGACTATTTTCTTAAAATTTCAGCCCCTATTCTTAATGAATTCTATAAGAGATGTGTTGTTGACTGCACATTAACAGAATACAACTTATGTATGGTTTTTGTAAGGGAAGTAGTAATTGCAAAAACTAACTACACATAATTTTTAAATTCAGTTTCTTAAAATTTGAGCCACACTGTAATAATAAGAGATAATAAGGTATCCAACAATAAGAGATCCAACAATCAGAAACAAGTTTATTGGGGTGCCTGGGTGGCTTAGTGGGTTAAAGGTTAAATCGGGCTCTCTGCTCAGCAGGGAGCCTGCTTCCTCCTCTTGCTCTGCTTGTCTCTCTGCCTACTTGTGATCTGTCTGTCAAATAAATAAATAAAATCTTAAAAAAAAAAAAAAAGAAACAAGTTTATTTTATTAAAAAAAAAAATCACATGAGGGGCACCTGGGTGGCTCAGTGGGTTGGAGCCTCTGCCTTCAGCTCAGGTCATGACCCCAGGGTCCTGGGATATTGCCCCACATTGGGCGCTCTGCTCAGCAGGAACCCTGCTTCCTCCTCTCTCTCTGCCTGCCTTTCTGCCTACTTGTGATCTCTGTCAAATAAATAAAATCTTAAAAAAAAAAATCACATGAAACACAATACAAAATGGAAACAATAGAGCAGTAAGTCTTACCATTATAAAAAGGCCACCATTTTGTTCAACTTCAGCAGTTTCCATCAGAAGTTCAATTGCCTTTTTATTCCCAATAATTCTCACTACTCGCATTATCAGATCTTTCTTTGGTTCCTGCAACCTGTTAAGGAACAGAGTAAAATAATATTAATCTCTTTATTTCTTGTATAAAGTTGAAGAAATATATCTTTGTCTCCAGTTTAATTCCCAAGTAGAATCAAAATCCTATTCTGGTAACATCTGTTTTTTACAATCTTCAATATTTAACCTTAGAATCACTGACATGCCAACACTACTACCTTGGGTCAAAGAGACAGTTAACTCAAGATTCCATCTCAAGTTTCAGAACTGGCCTTTTCATTTTGCCTTAATGGACTACGGTGAATTTCATAATAAATGTGCACATCCAGCAAGGGGAATGCAAGCCTAAAAGCAAAAGAAGGTAAATCCATTCTTGTCAAAACCAGTAACAAACATACAATATGCTCTCAATTATCATGCCTACAAGTTAGTTCTCATAAATCCAGAGATGTGTGGGAACTTTAAAGTGGATAGGATCTTTCTCTCAGTCTCTCTGCTTCAGAACAAAGGCCATAGCTAATACTAACTGATGACTTACCACGGGATGAGCACAATCCTAAAACCTTTGTATGCATTATCTCAGTTAATCACCTCAACAACCTTATGAACTAGGTACTTATTTTCATCTTACCACTGAGAGGTAAAAACACAGGAAACCTAATACTCCTCACATCATAGTCCACACTCCATAGAGATGAGTGAGGATTAACACAGAAGTTCTACCAGTTCTTTAACTAGACCTAGTTTTCTTGCTCCTTTTCAACAAGACGCAGTGAATTACTGGAGAAAGAGCACTGGACTAGGAACAAAGCAACCAAGGTTTAGTTCCAAATCTGACACTTAAAACTGTGACTTTGGACAAGCCATATTAAACTACTGGGTCTCAGTTTCCTTATCAGTAAAATGAAGGCTTTGGTTTACAAAATCTCTAAATTCTTTTCCAACAGTCAAATTCCAAGCTCACTCTGTAGGTTAAAAGTCTAGTATTAGCATTATTATTCTTGAACCATATCTTGTTTTTTTTTTTAATATTTTATTTATTTTTACAAGTAGGCAGAGAGGCAGGCAGAGAGAGAGAGAGGAGGAAGCAGGCTCCCTGCTGAGCAGAGAGCCTAATGTGGGACTCGATCCCAGGACCCTGAGATCATGACCTGAGCCGAAGGCAGAGGCTTTAACCCACTGAGCCACCCAGGCACCCCGAACCATATCTGTTTTTAAATTTGTTCCTTAATACTTAGAGCTAAGAAAAAGTTAAACAAAATCTGAACTTGTTGAAAATAAATTTACCATATGCCAAGAAATTCTACTTCTAGGTATTTACTCAGGAAAAATTAAAATACATGTCCTAATATCTGCATGTAAAAGCGCATAGAGCTTTTTTTTTTTTTTTCATATTATGCTCATACAGCATGATAGTCAAAAAATAAAATAGCAACATGGTTTGCATATGTATAGAAATTTAAAAATTAAGTATTGATGCCTACTACAAAATGGACAAGTCTCAAAAACATTACAAATACAGACCACACACTGTATGATTCCATTATTATGAAATGTCCAGAAAATGCTAATTTATGCCAACAGAAAGTAGATGAGCAGTTATTTGGGATAGGAACAAAGAATAACTTTAGGGGAGCCTAGGTGGCTCAGTTGGTTAAGCGTCTGCCTTTGGCTCAGGTCATGATCCCAGGGTCCTGGGATCGAGCCCCACATGGGGGCTCCTTGCTCAGCAGGGAGCCTGCTTCTCCCTCCCCCTGCTCCCACTTGTGTGCACAAGCACTCTGTCAAATAAATAAATAAATAATAAATAAATGTTTTAAAAACAAAACAAAACAAAAAACCCAAAACCAAAACCTTTAAATGGGCATATAGTCATGATGGATCTTTATAGGATGATGTTTTTTAAAAGTGATTTTTGGTGATATTCATAAAACCGATAAATTTACTAAAGAATCAACACCCAAGATGGGTGGATTTTATCAAGTGTACAATATGCCTCAATGAAGTTATAAAAGGTCATGAATATTTGGAAACACTACAAATGAGCAAAAGCAAAGCAAAAACCAAACACCCATGATTTAAAAACATATTCTTTGATCTAAAGAGCTCCAAAGCACTAAATGACAAAAATCATTAAGATTTCAAAAAAGCAAAAAAAAAAAAAAAAGTCCATAAAAGTTAACAAAATTTCATTATTTTTATCAGGCCTGTCCAAACTTAGGAAACACAAAGAAACATCACCCTTAATGCATTTGGAATTATTTCCTATAAACGGAAGACAGTTGGTCAAGTGCTCATTTGCAGGCCAAATTTTAATGCTCACCTGAAAGAAATTTCATCAGCCACTTTCTCTTGCGAATCGTCCTCTGTGATCTCATATCGGCCTTTATAGTCCATTTCTAGTCTGTCCCCCAGTCTGTCTTTGACAGGTCGTTTCCGTTTGAGATGACCTTGCCCATTTTCCTCTTCCTTTGATCCCATTTTTTTGCCTCCATGCATATATTCATCTAGCTCTTTGTCTAATTCTTTTGTATGTTCTTGAGATTCCCTCTTAAGTTTCTTAGCAAGTAAATAATTGTAAGTCTCGGATTGTCTGCTTTTGTCAATAGTACCCTCCATTCCCAAGATACCAAGTTCAGTGGCCACTGCATCTTGATTCTGTTCTTGAAGCACAGCACCCCATATGTTGTTAACCTTCTTTCCTCCAGGAACAGGTGGTTTCTCGCAGCTCTGGCCAAACTGAAAAGGCTCTGGCTTCGGAAGTGGGTTAAAACATTTCTGTCGCTTGCGTTTCCAAAGGGAGCTATCATCATCTGAATCAGAAAAACTCTCTTCACTTGAATCCACACTTTTAACAGTCCGATAATGTGATACTGGTGCACATGGTGTTGCAGTACCCTGGAAGGGCCTCACTGCGCTGTCCCCACCTAGTGTTTTCTGCAAGTAAAAGGAAATACAATCAATTCCACCAAACATATTAAATAGACTCACCATGTGCTATTTAAAAAGAAAATTATTTCGGGATTCAGCCAAACCACTGAAGCAGAAAAATCCTCAATGAATCTCTGAAACCAACCCAGTCCCTTCTTTTCTAAAGTTCCACATGGAATTTGCCAATTTTAAAACCATTACAAATTCGTATTTCTAAAGCTAATACAGAAATTAGTTCTAAAGTCTCTTTCTAAAAAGCTATTTAATTCCCACATCAGAAGATTTTCAGTATTTACGGTTATTGTCAGAATGTTTAAAAATGCACAATAACTTCGTAACAGTTGTGAAAATTAAAAGGAAACCTCACTAAACTGGAGTCAGGAAGCTTGAAGGGGGAGTTTTCATATCCTATCAGAGGAAAAGACCTGATGTTTCATCTCCCACAGGAAGAAGCCTATATCTTACTAACACAGCAGGAGAAGATTTTCTTCTTGCCTGGCAACAGTCCAGGCTATAAGACTGTCCCAACTCAGCCAATGAAAAGCCATATACTTTATTTTTTTAAAAAGATTTTATTTATTTATTTATTAGAAAGAGAAAGAGAGAGAGAGAGGGAGACAAGCAGGGGGAAGGGCGGAGACAGCAGCAGACTCCCTGTGGAGCAGGGAGCCCAATGCAGGGCTTGATCCCAGAACCCTGGGATCATGACCTGAGCTGAAGGCAAATGCTTAACAGATGGAGTTACCCACGCAACCCAAAAAACCACTACTTTTAACTCCCAGTTTATTCCAGTGGACTTTTTTACAGCCCTTCTCAACTTCTCCCCTTCCTCTATAAAAGAGCATTCCTCTGTTTCCTACTTGTCTATGGTTTTGCCCTAGCATGCCTGTTCAGTTGTGATTCTCTGCTGTTCCAGAATAAACCCTTTTTTGCTGGTAAGATAACTGGTTAAAGGTTAACCAGTTGTTAACAGAGTATGTTCTCTTTCCAAACATGTATTTCTTGCATTTGGACACAACCAACTTCCTTTATACAGTTTAGTGACCACACTCTTTTGAGATCAGATAATCAACTCCTTTGGGTAAGAATTCCTGCCACACTATTAAAACTGCATAGTCCATGGCATTAAGTTTACGAAGTCATGGGTCAATCTATGTAAAACCACCTGGAAAAGATTGAAAACCTAAACTGAAACCTTCATATCAACTTCTTAAGACATCTATATGCAAAAGGGAGCACCTTGGGGCTTCTGGGTGGCTCAGTCAGTTAAGTATTGGACTCCCTGATTTGGCCCAGCTTATGATCTCAGAGTCATGAAATCAAGCCTCACCTTGGGCTCCACCTCGGAACCTCAGCACTTAGCTTGGGATTCTCTCTGCCCCTTCCCCATCTCTCTCCCTAAAATAAATAAAATCTTATTAAAAAAAAAAAAACAACAACAACCCACACTTGTGTTTTGTACTAAACGAAGGATTTGCTGAGCTCCCCAGTGTTCAGCACGATGGCTTATGACATATGATAGGTGATCAAGAAACATTTATTTAAAAAAAGGGGGGATCTTATTATTTGCGCTATTATGTGCTAGAAATGGCGGCAGGAGGGGGTGATTTAAGTCAATAAAGAGGCAATCTTCCCATCTTTAAATAACCACAGCATTTAAGATTTATCAGTCCTTACTGTTCACTGTGACTCACTGAATCCTTAGAGACACCCTATCAGTGGCGTACTTTTAGGATTCTCATTATACAAATTGGGGCACTAGGCTAAAAACCCTGCCACTGGTCACGCAGTGGAGGCGCCAGTTTTCGAATGCAGGCAGCAGCCTGGCACAAAGCCTGGTCCAAGCGTCTGCGACCTAGCAGGCAATCAAGACAAACTCCCCTTTAAGAAAGCGGAGAGATTAATGCAAAACCCGGTGCCGCATTATTGCGTGGCGAAACTAGATCTGATGGGACTATGGAAAACCAGGCCCTTGAGCAAATGATGGACTTCATTCCCGGTTTTCAGTTTCCCTCTCTGATCAGGGCGAAAAGGAGCGCCAGAGGATGTTTCTGCCCGCTGTCCCCTGGTTCTACATTTTCGGCGTCCTCTGCCGGGCCGGGACACCCTAACCAGGCTACCGTGGGGGGGATACTTCCCAAATTTAGAAAACCCAGAGCGGCACCCTGCAGGCGGAGAAGAGCCGGCCGCACGCCAGCCAGCAGGAGGCCGCAAGCCCCGCCGCCCAGCTTGGCAACGAGATGCCGGGTCAGGGTTCCGACGGCCCGCCGTGGCGTCCCCCTGTCCAGCGCCTCCCCCCGGCCGCCGGGGCCCGCGGGGGACGCCCGGCCCGGGTCGCCCGGCCGCCGCTCATCCATACAGTCGCCCGTCCCTTCCCGCAGTCACGGCTCCACCCGCAAGCCCCTCACCCGCCCCGCCGCCGGCCCCTCCTCGCAGCCCGGCCTGCGCGCTCCCGGCTCCGAACGACCCGCCTGCCCTTTACACTCACCGGCACCTGCAGCGGCCTGTCGCTGGGTGCGACCGTCATGTCGGAATCCGAGTCGGAAAGCTGCCCATCTTCCATGTCGCCGGCGTCCTGCGCCATCTTCCCGCGGCGTGGCGCGGCGGGTCAGGAGAACACTTCCGGCGCGGCGGCGGGAAGGGCCGGCGGGCTGCGGCTGCTCGGGCGCCCCCGCGAGGGGAGTCGCTCCCGCCGCTACGGCCCGCGCGGGGCTTTCTCCTCACGCCTGGGTCTGCATTGACGAATACGCATCATCATGACAAATTGTGCACCACTTGCACCGCTCTGGGGGAAATGATGAACCTCCCGTTTCCCCAGTACTCCTGCGTGTTTTCTCCCCAGCTTTCTTTTCGTGCCAACCTCAGGTTGTGCCCGGACAGCGGCCGTCGGGGATTCCTCCCTTGGCCTCGCCTTCCTCACCAAGATGCCCTGCGCAGGTCTTCTCGCTCCCACTCTTGTTCCTGCACGACCCACTCTTCTTGTAGCTCCTTGCAGAGCCTTTCAGGCAGCACCTCAGGCAACACCTCAGGTCGTTACCCTCCTCAGACCTTCCAGAGACTTCGCTCCGCGCAGGTGGGTTCTAAGTTCTCCGCCGGGCACACGCAGCCGTCTGTGTTGTGTCCAGCTCCGAAGCCGTGCTGGTGCTGCTCTCGCTGTCCCTCAGGCATCCTTTGTTCTTCAGGGGTTCAAGGCCTTTGCAGTTGCCGTTGCCTCTGCCTGGAGGAACCCTGACACCTGGTTCTTTGCGCAGGTTGTTCTCCTCCATGATTAGGTTTTCCCATCCAGGGCCACCTTCTCCGAGTGTCCTTCTTCGACCACCCTAACTAAAACAAGATCCTCTACTGCCACTCTTGAGCGCTTTTCTTCATGACATCAATAGTCCTATTTGTATTTGTTGTGTGGGTTTTATTTATTTATTTATTTATTTATTTTGACAGATCACAAGTAGGCAGAGAAGCAGGCAGAGAGAAAGGGAAGCTGACTCCCTGCTGAGCAGAGAGCCGGATGTGGGGCTCGATCCCAGGACTCTGGGATCATGACCTGAGCTGAAGGCAGAGGCTTTAACCCACTGAGCGACCCAGGCGCCTCCTGTGTGTATTTGTTTTGTTGTTATTTATTTATCTATTTATTTATTTATTTATGTCTTCGTTCTCCTCTGGAATGCCTGTTTTATTTATTTATTTAAGATTTTATTTATTTATTTGACAGACAGAGATCACAAGTAGGCAGAGAGGCACGCAGAGAAAGAGAGAGGAAAGCAGGCTCCCCACTGAGCAGAGAGCCCCATGTGGGGCTCGATCCCAGGACCCTGGGATCATGACCTGAGCCAAAGGCAGAGGCTTTAACCCACTGCGCCACCCAGGTGCCCCTTTATTTATTTTTTAAAAAGGTTTTATTTATTTATTTGACAGAAAGGGAGAGCAAGAGAGGCAACCCAAGCAAGGGGAGTGGGAGAGGGAGAAGCAGGCTCCTTGCAGAGCAGGGAGCCCAAGGCAGGGCTCCATCCCAGGATCTGGGATTATGACCTGAGCTGAAGGCAGACACTTGATGACTGAGTCACCCAGGCAACCCATGGAATGCCTGTTTTTATTGACTATTGTTTCTCCCCAGTGTTCAGCTCGATGACTTACTGTATATGATAGGTGATCAAGAAATATTTATAGATTTTTTTTACATGAAGGAAATATTACTATTTGTACCTTTTACTATTTTATAATCTGAGTTTTTAAAAGATTTTATTTATCTGAGAGAGTGAGAGAGAGCAGAGTGCGTGGATAAGCAGGGGGAGGGGCAGAGGGAGAGAGAGAGAAGCGGGCTCCCCACTGAGCAGGGAGCCCAATGGGGTGGCTGGATCCTAGGATACTGGGATCAGGAGGTGAGCTGAAGGCACACACTTAACCAACTGAACCACCCAGGTGCCCCTGTAATCTAATTAAAAAACAAAGAAAGAAAGAAAAGAAAACAATAGGGGTGCCTAGCTAGCTCAATCCATAGAGCATATGACTGGGTCTTGAAATCGTGAGTTCTGGACCCACTTTGTGGGGGTAGATTGCACTTATTTAAAAAAAAAAAAGTCTTAAAAAATCTTAACAATTTATCCTGGACACCTTTTTGTACCAAAATAGAAAGATCTAGCTCCTTTTTGATGACTTCCTAGAATTCAGTTGCATAGAGATACCAGCACTTATTTAGTCTCTGACGGTATCCATTTAGGCTGTAGCCAATTTTGCAGTTAACACTTATTTTTAAAAACTTGTTTTATAATTTCCTTGGGATAAGTTTCTAGATTGCATGGAAAAGAATGAATATAGATTTTTGAAATGTGAGTTTAAGATCTAAGACCTAGTCCAGTCCCTTTTGACACAGCTGAGCTATTTAAACTGACTCTTGACTCCAATTCTCCTCTTAGACAACTTTATTGTTTTATCTTTCCTGCATAGAATTGCAATCCCCTTGGAGTTGATCCTGTATGGTATGACGTAGGAGTCAAATTTCATGCTATAATTAACATTTTACTATGTGGTATGGAATGCAGCTAAATATTATAAAATACAGAGAACAGCTCCCCATCCTAAAGAATTTTTCCACTGTTTTCCTCTAAAAGTTTTAGAGATTTTGTTCTTACTTTTAGGTTCACGGTCCATTTCGAGTAAATTATTGTATATAATGTGAAGTGTGTATATAAAGTGATGTGTATATATAATGAAGAACATCAAGGTTCATTTGTTTTTGGAATGTGAATATCCAATTAATATAGTACCTTTTGTTGAAAAGGCTATACTTTCCCCATTGAATTTCCTTGTCATCGTTATTGAAAATTAAGTATGTATGTGAGAATCTATTTCTGGGTTCTCTGTTCTGTTCCATTACTCCTTATGTCTGTCTTTACACCAATGTGACACTGTCTTGATTATTTAGGTTTATAATAATGGTACAATTGTATAATAATTGTTAGAAATTAGGTAATTAAATTTGTTCATTTTTCCCAAAATTGTTTTGACTATTCTAGATCCTTTGCATTTCCATTTAAACTTGAGATCCCCTAGCTAATTCTGGTATTTGATTGGGATTGCATTGAACCTATCATTTAATGCAGACAGTGAGGAGACTATCTTAGCTGATGCTATTAAAAGTTGGAATTGGGGGTCAGTTGAGCGACCACCTCTTAGTTGCAGCTCGCATCATGATATCACAGTCCTAGTATCGAGCCCTGTGATGTGTTCTGTGCTCAGCGTGAAGTCAGCTTGGGATTCTTACTCTCCCTCTGTTCCTTCTCAATCTCTCTCTGACAAATAAATAAAGCCCTTAAAACATTAAAAAAAAAAGCAGAAACCATATATTATTAATGAATAACTCTTCTGATTCTGGACTCATTAAACAATTAGATGGGTAGTTTGTGTCCTGGGAGAGAATGCAGTGATTATAGGATGTGAGTTGTTGGTCCTTTCTGAAGATAATTTTCCCTATAAAATAATATTCCAGCATTGTAGTTGTAGCATCATTTCTTTGTGAGCTTGATTAATGAGTTTGCCCAGAGCAATAATGTCACTTACCTATGCTCTGATAAATCATGTTTTGCGTTTGCAAAAATGAAATTGTATCCTGGGTGGTAGTGATTTCTCTAATGTATTGCAGCCTTGGGGCAAGCATGCCTGTTCAGGTCACATGCCTCTGCCTCCTGGTAGCTATCTTTGAAGAATGAAGACTTCTAGCATTCCTGAGGACATCACATTATAAGCACTGTTCATTTGTTACAATGCTGTGACTCCAGAGTCCTTGCTTTGATCACCATGCTGTGATGCCTTTGATAAGTTATTTGGAAAGCAGGATTGGCTATTTGCAGACTCTGCCACTTCTGATGCACAATACTTTCAAGGTGCTCGGAGTTCAGTCAGTACATTGACATTTCTGTAAGGCTTTGCAATTTTTATATGCTTTTATATATGATTCACTTAATTCTCTTTCATATATGAAATGTGCTCTCCTGCTCTGCCCCATCAGAATTCATTGCTTATAATTTTTTCCTGACCTCCTGTTGGGAAGGGATAAGTAGTTTTGAAAACTGGAGGTAGAAGTGAGAGATGTAATCTCCCTTTTCAATGTAGGCAATTGCTGGTGTCTTTTTTTGCTACAACTGGTTTAGAGAGATAGTCCTGAACTTCTCTGCTTGACATAGTGAGGAGAATATTACATTCCTTAAGGGCATTATCTGTCACTCCTAAAATTTAGTGCATCTTTAAGTATCTTCTGAATTAAATGGGGGAGAAGAGAAGGAAGACTGTGATATTTGGATATATGTATAAGGAATCTTGCTAGCCACCAGAAAGTGAGAAGAATTAAATTCTCAGTTAAATGCCTGAGGGGGAAAAAAAAGAGTCTGAGATTTAAAATGAGGGAAATTAGGGCTTCAGTCCTAGGGTAGATGAAGATAGTAGCCGGGCTGTTGGTGGATTACCAGTGCTGGACAAGGTGTCTGTGCCTACTGCTCCTCAGGTGTAGTCATAGTTTCATTTGTTCATTCATTCATGTAAGTGCACGTGAGCCTGGTAGAATGCTGGGAATCGTGGAGCATACAAGGATGAACAGAAAATGTAATGTTTACAAACAGAGGCATCATTCCTGTATATCCAGTGCTTTCTGTACTTTCTTGTAGATGTTTGAAATGCCAGATTATTTGTTGAAATTATTTGAGCCATAAGGATGGAATAGATAAAGCTCAAGTTTGAATACAGAGATGGAAGTTTCACAGGTAGAGAGAATAGTAAAGGACAAAAGCACAGTGGGAAGAAAACAGGCTTTGCATAGAAACAAAGTGACTTAGTGTGTCTGGCTGCAATTTAGAAATCCAGCAGCAGTTAGGAGGAATATTTTCAAAAGGTTTGTTGGAAATTGCTGAGAGGCCTAACTCAACTGATTCCGGAGTGGTGTGTGTGTATGGGTATGTATATATGTATTTTAAGATTTACTTATTTGAGGGGGGAGGAGGGATAGAAGGAGAGAGAGAGAGAGTTCCAGGCCAACTCTATGCTCAGTACAGAGCCAGACATGGGGCTCCATTCCATAACCCCAGATCCCAAAACCAAGAGTCCGAGTTTCAGTGGAGCCCCAGAGAGAGAGAGAGAGAGAGGGAGAGAGAATGGATATATATATATATTTTTAAAAAACATTTATTTATTTGAGAGAGAGTACTCGTGATACATATATACATATATACATATGTATATACATATGTATATACATATATACATATGTACATATATACATACCCATCCGGGGAGGGGCAGAGAGAGAGAGAATCCCAAGCAGACCCCCCCCCACCAGCGGGAAGCCCCATATGGGGCTCCATCTTGGGCTCAGAACATGAGGAGAAATCAAGAGTTGGATGCTCAACAGACTGAGCTACCCAGGCGCTCCAAGAGTGCATATATATTTTTAACCCACATCCAAATCATGCTGTTAAGAGATGTATTTCCCTTTTATAGGGTAGGCCTAGTGACTGTGGAATAAGATGGGAGATGACATGCTTAAGCATCGTGGGTGGGTGGGGAGTGAGTGGAAAGGCTATTGCAGGAAAATTGAAATAATGGAGAATGAAGGGAATTATCAAAACTGTCTTTATTCTTCAAAAGCAATATCCCTGGCAGGATATTGAGAAGGCAGTATCATCATTTCACATTTTTCATTAATTAGAAAACTCGACTTTGTAATTCAGCAAAGCAGTGAACACAATCCTCTCTCTCCCTCCACCAAGAAACCTTCTTTGGCTACTCCAGGTAGCAGCCGCCTCACCATCACCTGGGGGCTGGTTAGAACCGGCGCTTCTCATACCCCAGGCCAGAGTCGCCGAATCAGAATGTGCACTTAACGTGATGGCCAGGTGATTCCATGCACGAGAAAGCCCAAGAAGCCCCCCTCTAAGCTAGGGTACTGTAGAACCAATATTTTGCTGAAAAGCATTTCTGGCTGCGGCCGCAATTCGCCGCGTATTGCACCAGATGGCAGCAGCTCGACCACATCCTCCTAGCGGCACCCAACTGTGCCAGGCGAGGGCGAGCCCCGCGCGCCTCCGGAAGACCCAGACTGGCCTCCGCGTCGGCGGCGGCGGCGGCGGCGGCGGCGGCGGGAGCGTGCTCCGGAGGGCGGGGCCCGGCCTGCCCAATGGGCTCCCCCGGGCAGGGGGCGGGGCGCTATTTCAGCCGCTCCCGCGGGGCGCGGGCACGCCGCGCGTCCGGGGCTCAGTATGTGGCGCCTTCCTCGCCAGCTGTGTGCGCACTTTGCGAGGGGAAGCAGGCTCTCTGGTCCTTGGAATAGGCCTGCCGCCTTCATGTCCACTTTGCTCATCAATCAGGCCCAGTACGCTTGGCTGAAGGAGCTCGGGCTCCGCGAGGAAAACGAGGGCGTATACAATGGAAGCTGGGGAGGCCGGGGAGAGGTATGCGGGTGTGCGGGAAATCTGTGCGGCCTCAGTGCGGTCCCTGCCCAACCGGATCCCCCGCCCCCCCCGCCCCATTTTCCACTCCCCAACCCCGCTGCCGTTGTGGATGGTTGTACTGGGGGGCAAGTTTGGAAGCGACAGAGTAAACGTGTGCTTCTGTAGGGTGCCTTAAAAATGCGTTTAGATTATTAGGTCTTTGTGTGCTTTGGAGAAATCAGCGTCATTTTGGAGCTGGTCGAGCTTGAACTTCCACGCAGGCTTACAACCCAAGAGTTCTCGATGTGTAGAGAGGCCACACGCTTAGCTTTAGGAAATTATCTCAGTTTTGTGCTTGACTCTGGCTCCACGGGTCTGCCTGTGTTCTGCCTTAGTTTTATACTGTCTTTTCTGAAATCCTTTGTTGGAGTTTGCAAGTCCGGGTTTGCTGAAATCCTGTTAAAATTACTGGGCGCTGAGCTTCCTGGAGGACAGGATTTTAAGCATTTCTTTATTTCCAGAGCCAGGCACCATAACTGGCCCTCCGTGAAGGCTCAATTAAGTTGTTTTACAGAATACCATGGAAAGGTAAGGTTATTACCGCTCAGATTTTTTTGAAAGCTGCTACAAAAGAAAGCTTTTACAAGATGTTACCAAAAAACCCAAAAAGGAAATGTTACATAGCATGCCACGAAGTTTGTCGAGTGTGATATAATGAACTTGCTTTGTTAGAGGGAACAGTTCTTATGGTTACCTGTGACTGTAGGAGATTCAGGTGCTTTTAATTATCCTCTGAATCCTTTCCTGTTTTCACTTTGATCCTGTTTTTCCTGTGGCATGATACTAGGTTCCTGGATAAATTACTCTCCTGAAAATCTTTTCAATATGCCTTGACTTTTTTTTTCTTACTAATCTATGCCGTTTGTGTGGAGATAGGCTTTTCCCATATTTGTCCACTGTTGGTTCTTTGACCTTCTGACTAGGGCAGAGTACGAAGAGTAAGCAAATCTCGTCAGATTGGTCTGTTACATGTGGAAAAAGAGGCGAAGTAATGGGTTACGTTAGACTGTTGCTTTTACACCGAGAGTTTCAGTGGCAAGGCTGGGGTTTGCAAAATGATTCTGCACGTTTAGGTCAAAAATGAAAAAGAGCTCTGTTAAGTGACCTATTTGTAGTAAAAGTTAATGTAAAACTTCCAAGTTTGGATATGGTATCTAAGTTCAGTTTCTTCTTTTCCTTACAACCCCCATTTGGTCTGTTCCCCCATTTTGGAAGGGATTAAATTTTCTATAGATAGCATTCATCTTTTTGTTTATTTTGTTTTAAGGTTATCACCACCTATTGTCCTGCTAACAATGAACCGATAGCAAGAGTACGACAGGTAAGTTTTTGGTTTTGCTTTTATTAATACAAACTGCCCATGGGGTATGTGCCAGTGATGAAGAGCAGTATGGAGTCTCACAGTCCAAGAATAAAGTATTTCTTTTTCACAGGACGTTGAAAAATGTCTGGGAGAGACAGCCCACTCTTTGGGTTGGGGTGTCCTAGGAAAGGTGAAACAGAAAAGTTGTGTGTGTCTGTGGGGGGGTTCCATTTAAGGCCACGTTTCTGAATCACCACATTCCTGAATCACATGTTCTTGTGAAGTCTATGTTGGAGCCCATGGTTCTGAATTTCTGACATCTCTGGGGTTGGCCCCAGATGAGGTTAATGGACCTTGCCTCTAGAAGCAATGTTTTAAAAAATATAGCTAGATTCTAAGCTGTCTTACTGGGTTATCACAAGTGTTGGGAAGCACAGGCTGTGAAATTCATTTTAAGCTACAGATCTGAGGGTCACCAAGAGATACGCCAGTTCTTCTCCAGAAATCTTGGATGTTCTCAAAAGGGGAATCATCACTTCCCTTTGTTTTTCTCTTTGTCTCCCCCAATTGGTAATTCAGGCTAGCGTGGCCGACTATGAAGAAACGGTGAAGAAAGCGAGGGAAGCATGGAGAGTCTGGGCAGAGGTGAGTGTGAAGGTCATAGCACGATGACCGCTGGTGACTGCAGGGAGATAAGAGAAAAATCTTCCAAGCAGTCGGTGCTCTCTGCAGTGGGAGTTGATCTGGGGCAGTGATAATCTCCCTCTGCTATAGTCCCAGGATAGTGCCTTTTCTTTCTTACTTTTTTTTTTCCCAAAGATTTTATTTATTCACTTGACAGAGAGAGAGATCACAAGCAGGCAGAGAGGCAGGCAGAGAGGGGGAAGCAGGCTCCCCGCCGAGCAGAGAGCCCGATGCGATGCGATGCGGGGCTCCATCCGCGGACCCTGAGATGATGACCTGAGTTGAAAGCAGAGGCATAACCCACTGAGCCACCCAGGCACCCCGATAGTGCCTTTTCTATATCTGCCTTCAGTAAATGGTGATTTTAAGTGGATTTAAAGTCTTTACTGAAGTAGCATATACCTCAGCTGTGAATACTATTTCCAATTGAAGTTTCTCAAGTTTCTCACTGGACAAAAAGAAAGGACCGTCTATGTTACAAATACCCTTTTTCCTGCTTCTCCCTACTCCTTCCAGACAGTTTCATGTAGGGGTGGGGGCTGGGGTGTGGGAGGGAGCATCTCTGCAGTTGGTTGATAGTCCCAGTTCACAGGGCAGGGTCTTGAGTTCCTGCAGTCTGGTCAAGCTGGTGGTTCCTCCTCCATCTCTCTGTGATGTAGGAAAGAACAGTAGGGTTTGAAGCTGACAACCAAGAAAGAATTCTTGAGACATCTTTGGTGCAAAAAGGTTGTTTTGTTAAAGCATGGGGAGGGGATTGGTGGGCAGAAAGCAGCACTGGGGTCATGAGGACTTTCAAGTTGAAAGGGGATTAGGGAGACTGTAAGTCTCTAAGGAATTTTGGAAGCAAGGTTTCCAGAACCTTGAGGGGCTAACTATTCTTAGCACAAAGTTACCTATTACCATCTAATAAAGCCTTAGTCATGAGACCCTTCAGGTGTATATCGGTGGGCCATATATGCTTGGGGGATGGTTGCCAACATGTGTCTTGGAGGGTTTAGAGATAAAGGAAGTTTCCAAAGGAATTTATATATATATATATATATATATATATATAAATTTTTTTTTTTTTTTTTAAGATTTTATTTATTTATTTGACAGACAGAGATCATAGGTAGGCAGAGAGGCAGGCAGAGAGAGAGGAGGAAGCAGGCTCCCTGCGGAGCAGAGAGCCCGATGTAGGGCTGGATCCCAGGACCCTGGGATCACGACCTGAGCCGAAGGCAGAGGCTTTATCCCACTGAGCCACCCAGGCGCCCTGGAATTTTTATATGTTAAGGTAGATTTTCTCCCACCTCTCCCCCAGTCTGAATATCCCATTTGCTGTCCCCTGAAGATTAGGCCTGAGGCTAAAGGAACATCCTGGAAGGTTTAAGCCAGCTCTACCGGGTAAATGAATTTCTTTCTGTGCGCTTTGTCTTGTAAATAGAGGAGACTAGGTCGGCCTGCCTCCTGGGGTTATGGTAAGGGTTAAATGAGTTAATCATTGGAATTGCTTGTTGCGGGACCCTGCCTTTGCAGATGTCTGCCTGAGCTACAAACACCACGTGCTGCTGCGTTTGGGATTGCTGAGCCACTGTTTTCTCTGAATCCAATGTTGCCAGGGTGACTTGGGGGAAGGGACAGGTTTTCCCAGAGAGCCCTGAGTTGGATGCCCCTTAGTTGTCAGGCAGGAGGTCGCCTCAGTGCAAAGCGGGAAGAACATTTTCCTGTACTTGAACCAAATCTGGCTGTAAGTTGGCCTAGGGTTCCATTATGCGCAATGAAAAATGTCCTTGAGCAGTAAAAGGCCACTTCCAAAAGCAAACGGTGTGCTCAGTTCACTCTGCATAGAGAAAGGTACCCGGAGCAGTGTCATTAGTTGTTTGCAAAATAATTTTTTTCTTTTTGATGTAAAAGTAATACGTATTTGAGGTACCTGGGTGGCTCAGTCTGTAAAGTGGCTACCTTCACCTCAGGTCATGATGGGGGAGGGTGGGGGGGTTGCTGGTGTCTCCCTGCTCTTCAGGGAGTCTGCTTCTCCCTCTGTTCCCCCCCCCCACACCCTCATGCACTCTGTATCAAATAAATAAATACAATCTTAAAAAAAGTAATACATCTTTACTAAAAATTGGATGAGGCACTAGGATAATGACATTGAATCCTCTTACCTCGTCCTCTTCTATACAGAATAGTTATTAGAGTTAGATTTTGTGCATTTCCTTCATCTTTATGTGTTTCATAGTTGTAATTATTATCCAGGGCATGTGTAAAATTTTTGACTTACAGTGGCACTGCATACCAGCCTAAGTTTACTGCGTAATTTTAAAAAAACATTGGTTTCCTATATATAAGCTATTTACAGAAAAATTAATCAGACTTTTTTTTGTGTGTGTCAGGGGAGCAATTTTAGGTTTATAGTATGAGAAGAAAGAATTTTTTTTTTTTGTTTAAGATTTTATTTATTTATTTGGGGCGCCTGGGTGGCTCAGTGGGTTAAGCCGCTGCTTTCGGCTCAGGTCATGATCTCAGGGTCCTGGGATCCAGTCCCACATGGGGCTCTCTGCTTGGCAGGGAGCCTGCTTCCTCCTCTCTCTCTCTCTGCCTGCCTCTCCAACTACTTGTGATTTCTCTCTGTCAAATAAATAAATAAAATCTTTAAAAAAAAAAAAAGATTTTATTTATTTATTTGACAGAGAGCGATCACGAATAGGCAGAGAAACAGGTGGGAGGTGCGTTGGTGGGGGTGGGGAGCAGGCTTCCTGCTGAGCAGAGAGCCTGATAAGGGCCTTGATGCTGGGACCCTGAGATTGTGACCTGAGCCAAAGGCAGAGGCTTAACCCGCTGAGCCACCCAGGCGTCCAAGAAAGAAGAATCTTGCTTTTCACTTCTGTGTACTGTGTCTGGTCCAATAATTGGCATAAAACAGATCACAGGAGAAAAACATTTTAATTTCTGGTGTGGAGCAGGGAAGGGTGGCAGTGAGGAAAGATCCAAGACCCAGGGGCAGCCAGACACCGAGGCTTCTGTGAATCCAGAGCTCTGGGGCTCCTTGTGGAGGAAGGCAATTCACAGGAAGGTGAGAGGAGTAAATGTTTGGTACACAAATGTTTTCTCTGCCGTGCAGCTAGGTATCTCCTTATCAAAGTGATCTCTGGTAATAACTTGCTCCTTGGCAGAGATCCCCTTTGTAAGTTCTTTCAGAAACTTAAGGGGGAAGAAAAAGGCTTTTCCCAAGTCTGGTGGGCCTTGGTTGGCTTCAGCTCAAGATAATCCTCGCGCCAAAGTGGCACATTCTGGCTCAGTCTGAGCCCTGTCACCGGAGCGATGAGCGGTAAAAGGGGGTGGGGGGGCCCTCTACCTCCTTAGCGTACTTGGCATGTTTCCCTCTTACCACCATCTTATATTAGTGCCATGTATTTGTTACAGTGGGAGAACCAATGTTGATCAATTATTATTAACTAAAGTCCATAATTTGGGTTCGGATTCGCTGTTTGCATACACTGTTTGGAATGCTAGGGAAACCTGTGACCAGAAGCATCTCTTACGTATGTGTATTTACCCAGGTACATGTGATTCACGATCTTGCCTTTCCCGAAGTGGCTTTTAGGTTAGTCTTGGCTCTGCCCTAGAGCTGGCAGCTGATACTGTGTTGTCTTTCCTTAATAGGGTGCTATACTTTTTTGTTATGCTCTTTTCCTGTTGAGGCTTGCATTTGGCAGTCTGCTCTGCCTGAACAGTGCCCACCTCTGCACCTACCATGCTTTCTCCTACTTCCTGGACTCTTTAGATCTCCTAGTAGAATGAGGTTGCTGAGTGGGAATGGCTTGTGCAGGGTGATGGTGGAGTCAGTAGGGGATCCCACTTGTTAGAATTTGAGCTAAGCAATTGAGTTCAAAGTTGAGGGAAGTGGCATAGCCTTACCTAACTGCCTCTGGGGCTCCTGCCAATGGGGCAGATACTTAGAGGCTGCTGGTGCCTCAGACAAGAACAGAGCAAAGCTCATTCCCTCCTGGTCTATGCACTTAACCCTCCAGGCTCCTTTCTGGCTTCAGGCTGCTTCTGCTTCGCCGTGATGGTTTCAGCTGGCCTTGTGTGTTTCAGTGAGTTCATTGGTGTTAGGCCTGCAGTTTTTCAGTGGGAGTGGTTTCCTTAAAGGCAAAAATAAAAACATATAGGAGTATCATTTATATACATGATTTCTTTCTCCTAACTACACCTGAGCACAGAGAACCTGGTCAGGAGTACTGGCTCTGCTGCTCTCATGAACTGGTTTCAGCCCAGAATGCCACTGTTAGGCTCCTCTGCATCCCCAGTGTGTCCTTTCCCCCTCCCATCTCTGGTGAGGAAGAGCCAGCGTGAGGACAGGTAACTGGTAATGAGCTATCTGTAAGGGCATAAAGGAAGACCACTTATGTGGAAGCTCTTTTATTAATAGCGTGCAGGGATGAGGGGTCTTGTTGCCCATCTCAGGAGGGCATGAGGTTTTGAATGGCCTTTCGTGCTGGGGCCGATCAAGCTCACCTGGGAGGTGGGGCTGCCTTGTTGCCTACTCTGCCCTCATTTCCCTGTCCCCAGATCTAATCCTGGCTTTCTCAGTTCATACTACTCTGTCCTGTCATTTGCGAGGATGGAACAAAAATGCAGAGGCCACATTTGAATGGTCTTGCATGGAATCTAGCCCAAAAGTTTTATGGGTGGTGATTCGGCTATATACCCAGGGTTGAGAATCTGTTAGTTACTGTCAGTTACCAAGTCTTGAATATTTTAAATTACATTTATCTCTCTTGCTGTTTTTATAATTGAGACAAGTCACCATCTTTGTCTTGCCTACTGGTCTCCTAGTGTGAATCTCTGATCTATTTTCTAGACCATAACTGGAGTGATTTTTTTTGTTTGTTTGTTTAAATAAGCTCTAAGCCCAATGTGGAACTCAAACTCATGACCCCATGATCAAGAGTTGTATACTCTACAGACTGGGCCCACCAGGTGCTCCTGGAATGATATTTAGAAGGTGCTATAATTTCCCCCTACCATTTAATACTCTTTGCTGATTTTCCCACTATTTTTTGAAGCATCCTTTATAAGGTCCTTTGCACTGTGGCCCCTAATTTTATCTCCTGGTTCCTTTAAACCTAAATTTTCCAGAAATCCTCCATTTCCTCTCTTGACTTTTGGCCTTTGCATATGCTTTGTTTCCTGTTGCCCATAATTTCCCTCTACTTTCTCTGCCTCTTTACTTGGCAAGCAGCAATCATGCTTGAGGTCTTAGATCTCTAAACTTCTTCGGAAAGCTGCCTTCTTCCCCGCTTGCTAACCCCAAGCAACACTCAGTTAACACTGCTAGGTTCTCTTCTTGTACAGTCTGGCTTCTCCAGAACAGCACTCACCATAGGAGATTGAAATCACCTGTTTGTTGTTTCCACCACCCCACTGGGGTGTTGGTTCTAGTGGGCTTGAATTGTAGCTGTCTTCCTGGTGTCCCTGGGGAAGATCAGAATATCTGGCACATAGAAAGTGTGCAGTAATTACTGGTTAGAGACCGAATAATATATACACAGAATATAATATAAATGTGTATTAGCCATTTTGGGTTGATATTAACCAGTTCGCTGAACTTAGAAGCCTGTAGGCTAAATTCATTTGAAACATTAATGAGCCCACCCCATGTTCTAGAAAGTATGTAGATCTGTGCTGATTCATGTAACATTGCAAGTTTTATTGTTTTCAGAAGAGTTGTATGTATTGTAAAAATGGCAAATGCTGTAGACATAGAAAATATGGGGACTGGAAGTCTGTTAGAATTGCATCTCCTCCTCCCTCCCCCACCAAAAAAATCCTATTCCCCAGAAATGACCATTAACATCTTAATGTATATTTCTTCAAATATAAGTGAATGTTTAGCTATTGTGTGTATTATTTTGTTATTTTCTGTTATCCTGTTAAAACTCTTGAAAGTTTTTCCTTATGAGTCTTTCTTCCTATTTGGAGAGTGTGAAGTGTCCAATTTTATAGCTGTTCCTATATCAACTAGTCATATGTTGATGGGCATTAGGGTGGTTGGTTTGTCTCCGTTTGAAATGGCATTGTGATTAAGTGTGGTGCCTATCCCTCTGTACACTTATGTGTATGCTTGGTATCTGGGAATGGAATTACCTAGTCAAAGGGGAGGAATGGTTTAAAGGTTAGTAGGATGCCAGGTTCCTTCCAGAAAAGCTCTCTCCTGACCCGGTGATCTCTCTGGGAAGAAGAGCACGAAGATGAACCCTGAGTTCTGGGTCAGGCTGTGGGAGGCAGCAGCCTTTGAACAGTGCTGGGATAGCCCTCTCTAAGCGGGGGTGCGGGCAGGCCCCAGCGTGGGGCCTGTTGCAGTTGTACAACTGTACTGTGTACAGTTGCCTCTGAAGGAGAGGCTGAGTTAATTGGGAAGAGCTGGAGGGGAGAGAAGAAAGGAGTGGCGATCACAGTTGAGGAAGTCATATCTCCATAGGTGAAGCACATCGCAAACTTCACGTGACCCAGCCTGTACTCTTTGCCTCCATAAACCCCTTAACACTTCTGTCTTGTCTCAGGAATTGTACTTCCATCCACCCAGCTGTTCAAGCCACAGACCTGGGCTCCATCCGTGGTTCTTGCACCCCCCTCATTTCCCACACCTATTCCATTAGGGTGTCCTGTCTGTTCTGTTTTCAGATTAATCCTGAATCTGCTTTGTGTCCCTTGCTTTAGTTTTACAACTAAGTTACTGTAATCTTTGGTCTAGGGCACTAGAGTATGTTCTTAATTGGCCTCCCTACTTCTCTTTCCCCTCCAGTATATGCTCCACCTATACCACATTGATTTTTATTTTTATTTTTTTTTCACATTGATTTTTAAAAAGATTCTCTTTATTTTATTTTATTTTTTTGAGAGAGAGAGAGTGGGGAGAGGAACAGAGGAAATAGGACAGGTAGACTCTGTGCTGAGTGCAGAGCCTGGCTCTGGGCTCATTCCCACAACCTGAGCCAAAATCAAGAGTTGGACATGGACACTTGGACGGTTAATTGAGCCACCCAGGTGCCCTCTGCATGGTGGTCTTATAAAAGGCAAAGCAGGGACGCCTGGGTGGCTCAGTTGGTTAAGCAGCTGCCTTCAGCTCAGGTCATGATCCCAGCATCCTGGGATCGAGTCCCACATCAGGCTCCTTGCTCGGCGGGGAGCCTGCTTCTCCCTCTGCCTCTGCCTGCCATTCTGTCTGCCTGTGCTTGCTCTGTCCCCCCTCTCTCTCTGATAAATAAAAAAATCTTTAAAAAAAAAAAATGGCGGGGGGCGCCTGGGTGGCTCAGTGGGTTAAGCTGCTGCCTTCGGCTCAGGTCATGATCTCAGGGTCCTGGGATCGAGTCCCGCATCGGGCTCTCTGCTCAGCAGGGAGCCTGCTTCCTCCTCTCTCTCTCTGCCCGCCTCTCTGCCTACTTGTGATCTCTGTCAAATAAATAAATAAAATCTTAAAAAAAAAAAATGGCAAAGCAGGGGCACCTGGCTTGCTCAGTCAGTAGGGCATGGAACTCTTGATCTTGGGGTGTTGGGGTCTTGAGTGCAAGCACCAGTTTGGGCGTAAAGCTTGCTTAATTAAAAAACAAATCTTTGGAGAAAAAAAAAAAGTGAAGCAAATCATTTCCTTAAAAACCATTAAAGACTTCCCATTGCACTTACAGTAAGATTCAGTAAGATTATTAGTTCTGTGAATGCCTTGTTTATTTTTTGCCTCAGTGCCTGGAATGATGCCTGTCACGTAGTAAGTAGGTGCTCAGAAAATAGCGGATCATAATTTGAATGGGTTATGGAATAATACTGTTTTATTAGCTGAATCTAGGATTTGGGTATGCAGTCATTTTGACCCGCAAGAAGATGTCAGGGGGAATCACGAAGGTTTATTGGTATTCAGGGTATTTTAAGCTTTTTAAGCATCATTGTTTTTAGTCTTATAATTTATCTCTGTTCTTGGCACAGACCCTTACTCTCCAAAAATCTATAATCTGGTTGATGTTTTCTGGGACTCTGGTATCTGTGTTAGGGATGTGATCAGAAAGTCATCTGATGGATTTGTATTTAGTTCCTTTAGAGGATGTTTTTCTAATACTGTGTTACAGACACCAGTTTACATGTTGAATCAGATGCTAAGATTCTGTTCTCTTCTTAGGTTCCTGCTCCGAAGCGAGGAGAAATAGTAAGACAGATTGGGGATGCTTTGCGGGAGAAGATCCAAAAACTAGGAAATTTGGTAAAGTATTTTCTTAGTAAATAGATATTCCTTTGAGTTGGGGATTACGGCTGTTGAGTGTTTTTGTTTTAAGATTTTAGGATTGTGATGCTTAAGGGGGTCAGTTCATACATATAAAAAATGTCTTTAGAAGAAAGATGAACAAGATGAACACGGAAGAGTAAAGAAAATTCATGGGTTTTAAAATTAAGATAATAACAGACTTTCTGAAGTTTATATTTTGACAAAATAGACAAGAAATGCCATTTGCTTCCCCCTGTCCCCTCCCACCCCATAAATTTAGTATTTAAAACATGAATTGTGTTGTAAGAATGCTTCTTGGATTTTAGGTGTCGCTGGAGATGGGGAAAATCTTAGTGGAAGGTGTGGGAGAAGTTCAGGAGTACGTGGATATTTGTGATTATGCTGTTGGATTATCGCGGATGATTGGAGGACCCATCTTGCCTTCTGAAAGTAAGCAATGAAGTCAGTTAAACTTAGAGTTCTGTGCTCTTAGACCGTACTCCAAAATATGCTCTGGCTATGACTAGTTTGCAGAAGAAGAATTGTATGTAGCATGTAAACATATGAAAATGTCTTTAATCTCTGTACTCACAAACGTAAAATAGGTGAAAATATCACATCAAGATCCTTGTTAAAATTTTGTGTTTTTAAAGCCAAAACTCCATTTTGGGAAGTCTGTAGGTGAGATAGCCACTCTTTCATGGGGACTTTTGGCAACATGAATCACCAGTCCATAGCAAAAACAATTTGAAAATAAATCCGAAGGGCCCAAGGTTTAATACCAGTTTCAAGACTCTAATTTGAGTAAATATTCAATATGAAATATGACAAATGTTTGTATATAAAGGTGTTTGCTGTAGTATCACTAGGAAAAATCTGAAATGACCTAAATCCTGTATCATATGACAAATGTTAAGCTAATTTTGATAGTCTAGTAACATATTTTGAAAGTCATACTTAATGGAGATTGCTCTCCCCTAATCCCGCACTTTGGGTTTTTTTTTTCTTTCTTAAAGATTTTATGTATTTGACGGAGCACAGGCAGGGGGAGTGGAAGAGGGAGAGGCAGTGGGAGAAGCAGGCTCCCTGCTGAGCAAGGAGCCCGATGTAGGACCTGATCCCAGGATCCCAGGATCATGACCTGAGCCAAAGGCAGATGCTTAACTGACTGAGCCACCCAGGTGTCCCAGGAATATATATATATATTTTTTTAAAGATTTTATTTGCTTATTTGACAGACAGAGATCACAAGTAGACAGAGAGGCAGGCAGAGAGAGAGAGAGAGAGAGAGAGAGGGAAGCAGTCTCCCTGCTGAGCAGAGAGCCCGATGTGGGACTCAATTCCAGGACGCTGGGATCATGACCTGAGCCGAAGGCAGCGGCTCAACCCACTGAGCCACCCAAGCGCCCAGGAATATGTTTTTTTAAAGAGCAAATTCTCCTGTTTCTCTTGGCATATTTGGTAAATTTCCTATTGGTGGAAAGAATTGGGAGGTTTTTGTTTGTTTGTTTGGTTTTGTTTTTTTACTGTCCTTAATTAGGTATATAGCAATGATTCCCATTAGCCAAGAGGCATTTTATGTTTTACGTTACTGATCATTTTCTTTTTCTTAATATTTATTTATTTGAGGGAGAAAGAGAGCATAAGTGGGGAGGAGGGAGGGAGCAAGAGGGAGAAGCAGGCTCCCCAGTGAGCAGGAAACCCCATGTGGGGTTCCATCCCAGGACCCTGGGATCATGACCTGAGCCAAAAGCAGATGTCCAGCTGACTAAGCCACCCAGGTGCCCCATTACTGATAATTTCCAATAGGCTTTTCGAGTTAAAAAAGTAAATTGTCAGTTTGGAGAAGCATATGTATGCAAACAAGGAATTTCTTTGATATATACTTACTGAGATGTCTGCCTCACCAATTAAAATATTTTTCAGTTGTAGGCACTTTTTTTTTTTTTTTTAAAGATTTTATTTATTTATTTGTCAGAGCACAAGCAGGCAGAGTGGCAAGCAGAGGCAGAAAGAGAAGCAGACTCCCTGTTGAGCGAGGAGCCCGATGTGGGACTTGAACCCAGGACCATGATCATGATCTGAGCCAAAGGCAGAGGCTTAATGACTGAGCTACCCAGGTGCCCCTGTAGGCACATTTTTTTAGAAAAGTAGGTTATTAGTCTGTCTATGTAGAGGCTTTTGGGCGACTTTGATTTCATTAATGTAGTAAATACTTACTGAGTGTGCACCAGGTACCAGGTGAACTGATAGTGATACTTGATCAAGTCAGGCATTATTATCCTTGTCCTGAAGGGATTGATTGATTGAGCAAGTGAGTGTGCATAGTAGTGAGGCACGGGTAGGGGGACAGGGAGTGAGAGAATCTTAAGCAGATTCCATGCCCAGCACAGAGCCCCACACAGGGCTCGATCTCATGACCCTGAGGGCTTGACCTGAGCTGAAATCAAGTCAGAGCCTTAAGCAACTGAGTCACCCAGGCACCCTGTCCTGAAAGAGTTTAAAGCTTAAAGATACCTGACATTTTAGAGTGGGAGGGAAGTGGGAGACAAGTAATAGGATAATTGTAAAAGTGCAAGGTGGGTACTGTGATGGGGTGCAGGGGAGGGTGGTGACCCTGAGCCAGCCTTGTGAGGCAATCAGGAAACGCCCCTAGGAGAGACAGTAATCCAAGATCAGGCCTCAAGGCGGAGAGGGGGGTAGTGCTGGGGCAGGGGTGCTCTGACCTTGGGAAGAAGTCTGCTAGTTAACATGAGAGGACCTGGCTTATTTGGGTAGCTGCCTTGCTTCGGTGTAGCTTGAGGGCACCGTGTGAGGGGAGAGACCTGTCCTGGTCAGGAGCTCGGACTTTGTCCTGAGGGCAGCTGCAGTAGCCATCCAGACACCACAGGCTTGTAAGCAGAGGACAGAGGGCATCAGGGCTGTGCTAGCCTTCCTGGGGAGGATGACAACGAGGGGAGGGGCCAGGAAGAGGCTGTGTCAGTACATCATTTCCAGGGGGATTGAGCTCAACTAAAGGAGGGCCAGGGAGGGAGCATAGCCACTGCTGGGTTCCATGTTCTGCAGTGAATTTGTCCAGAAAGATGGACAGCTGGGAGCCCCACTTTCCTAGTTGGTCTGTGGTTTTAACTCAGTTTGTGACCTTTCTTGCTTCAGTTCACTGCTCTGGCTTCCTTTGATTAAAATATGCTGCTTGGGGCACCTGGGTGGCTCAGCTGTTGAGCGACTGCCTTCGGCTCAGGTCATGATCTCCGGGTCCTGGGATTGAGCCCAGCGTCAGGCTCCCTGCTCAGTGGGGAGCCTGCTTCTCCCTCTTCTTTCCCTTTGCTTGTGTTCCTGCTCTATGTATCTCTCTCTGTTGAATGAATAAGTAAAATCTTTAAAAAAAAATACTCCCTTTGTGGGACTGTGGGTGACAGTATATTTAAAATTTGTATATAGAATACATATATTTCTTTGTATTTATCATTTATCATGATAATGATAATGAGTTCATTTCTCATGAACTCAGACTTGTGCACTTCATTCATTTACCATATGTGTGATTCTTAGAGCTGTTCTTTTTTTCATTTAAATGAGCCACCTTTTCTCTCTTTGAAGAGGTCAGCGGATGACTTGACAGACAATGTAAAGAACAGGAATCATGGCTCTGGGGTCGGCTCTGGGGTCGTGATCTTGGCATTCACATCCCCCAGGGCAACTCTCATCACCTCTTGGCGTTTTCTTTGTCTTTCAGAGGGTGCTGATGCTGCCTGCTCCATACAGAGCTCCTATAAGATCAGAGGCTCAAGATCAGTACCCTTTATAACCTAGTGTAGTAACAACAGCTTTATTGTATGCTAATTAATGTACCTGTGTAAAGTGAGCCACTGTAAGGCACCCGGAGTCCGCCCTGGGTCTGCACCTTCTTTCTCATAATGAATGATTTCAGACTCTTAGTACCATCAAATGCATTAAGATACTAGCTTAAGTGTTCTGCCCCATCCCGTGTCCTCAGGACCTGGCCACGCTCTTATTGAACAGTGGAATCCTGTAGGCCTGGTTGGGATCATCACTGCATTCAACTTCCCTGTGGCAGTATATGGCTGGAACAACGCCATCGCAATGATCTGTGGAAATGTCTGCCTTTGGTAAGACCTCACTTTCTTAAGTGGTAGTAAGATGACAAAAGTAGCTGTTTTCAGATACTGCCTTGTAAGGACCTATTTAGAAACTGTCCCTGCTCCCCTTACCCCAGGGGATTTACTTGGAGACAAGTCCCTGAAACCAGCGCCAGGTAACAAAGCCCAGATACAAAGGTGGGTCAGGCCAGGTGGAGACGTCCGATCAGTGGTGGTGGTGGGGTGGGGGGTTGCATACTGTCTCCCTGGTTACCAAGGAGTATGGGCCCCGCCTTTTGGGTGCCAATCCCAAGCAAGGTGTAATAGGCTGATTCAAATGTCTACTAGGGTAAATTGTAACTCAATTGGTCACCTAGCATCACTGTGAAGTTTCCTGTGTGTGTTACAATCTCATTGGCCACCTGTGCGTGCCAGGCCCGACTGCATGGCCTTTGCCCTTAAAAACTAGTCTGTGAAACAGAGAAGGGTCACCCTCTCTTGTTTGCCCTCTCTTGTAAGAGGTGCGGCCCCGAACCTTCGGTTAGATTCTTGATGCTTGGCGCGAAATAAAGCTTTGCTTGACCTTCGCTTTGTATCAGTTCTAGCTCCTTTAATCGTGGGCATAACATTATTGGGGCATAACAGCCTGAAGGATTTTAAATGTATTGGAATGTTTTCTTTCTTTTTTTTTTTTTTTAAAGATTATTTATTTGACAGAGATCACAAGTAGGCAGAGAGGCAGGCAGAGAGAGGAGGAAGCAGGCTTCCCACTGAGCAGAGAGCCCGATGTAGGGCTCGATCCCAGGACCCTGAGATCAGGACCCGAGCCGAAGGCAGAGGCTTTAACCCACTGAGCCACTCAGGTGCCCTATTGAAATGTTTTCTAATATCCTACTCTTTAATGGACATATAAGTCACACCTGCTAATTGTATGGTGCTGATTTTTTTATTACTGCGAATTTTGCCATTGGTAACAATACTTTTTTTGCCTTACTATTTTGGCAGATGGCTTGTCCCCACTCTGGCTTCCAGCTCTTTCCACCCCAAGTGGATATACTGTAAGAGTTAGTTACAGGCTCTACAGGTTTATGGGCTCAGTTCTCCTCAAGGCTTAGATGTAAGCCACAAGTGTCCCAGGTCACCCAGGACATCTGCAGTTCTGGCCAGTCTTGTATAAATTAGAAGGTACCCGTGAATCCTCAGTTGCAGGAATTCACTAGAATGACCCACAGAGCTCAAGAAAATGCTCTATTTAATGATGATTACAGTTTGATTTTAAAAGTCTCGTCCTCTACCGACTGAGCTAGCCAGACACTTGATTATAGTTTGATTTTAAAGCATACACCTACGGTAAGTTGTAGAAAGGTCCCAGATGCAGAGCTTCTGTGCCTCCTCCCAGTTGAGCTGGGGCACGGCACCCTACCTACCAAGGAGCCACACTGATCTTTGGTGTCTGCAGTTTCTCTTGGGGGTTCCTTACGAAGGCACAGTTGATTAAATCGTTGGACATGTGTTTGGACTTTCTCAGCCCTCCTCCCGTCCCTGTAGATGGAGTTCTGTAGGGCCGATAGTTCGATCACGGCCTTGGATTTTATGGTGACCAGTGACCAGCCCCCATCGCATCCCTGTCTAGCACTGCCCCCTCCCCAAATCACCTTGTTAACATAACTCCCTGTTAGGATAACACATACCCTGGGGATTATTCCAGAGGATTCTGTTATGCTTTCAGAAACTGGGAAGAAAGACCCGGATGTAGCCTTCATACCACCCTCTAAGAACAAAACTAAGTTAAAAAGTTGGAGAAAAAAAGAACTTGGGAAGAGTCACAACCTTCCTTGTGAAATTTTGACTTTTTTTCCCCCCTTTCCATAAAAATTTCATAGTGAATTCCCAAGTGATTCTTCGGTCCTTGGCCAGTGTTCCCATTGATACGTTAACTTTTACAACTTTATAAAATATGTGATAGTAGAAGTTAGTTGGGAAATGCCTATTTGCAGATGGCAAAACACTTTCCTGTTTTTAGTTTCCATGGTGAGATCAGGAAAGCCAGGAGAGTTGTCTTGGCCTGCTTGGCATCTGTCTCACTAGTTACTTAACTGTAGTGTTGTGTTCGGTTGACTATATTCACAGACCGTCTTCAAAAGCCAGGCATCGCTGGGAGATTAATGATTTGACACCATCTTGCCAAAGAGATCCACGCTTTCTGGTGTTTCAGTCCATAAAGACTAGTTGTATGGTTTTTCTCAGCTCTGCGTGCCTTCTGGGGAACTTCTGAAGATCATGTTGATAGAGTTCCATTTCCATAATTGACAGAGGTTAATGTAACAGTCCCTGTGTTCAGTGCAGCGGGCAAGTTCAGAATTGCCATTTTATGTTTCTCGAAGTTTTATAGTCCCTTGGGTCCCAGAGACACAAAGCTGAAGAAGGACAGATTTTTATTTCAGTTATCAGGTTCTGTGGTCTGATTGGGACAGAATTTGTCACACAGACTTTTGGTTCTGCTTGACAGTAAAAGGTATTTATGATTTCCACCAAATTCAGTTGCATTTTTCTTTTTTTTAACCCTCTCAAGGAAAGGAGCTCCAACAACTTCGCTCATTAGTGTAGCTGTCACAAAGTAAGTATGTGTGGCTTGCTTTTTCCTGAGTGTTGCATAATCTCAAAGGGTGGCACTGATCTTTATTTATTTATTTATTTATTTAAAATTTTAAAGAATTTATTTATTTATTTGACAGAGATCACAAGTAGGCAGAGAGGCAGGCGGGGGTGGGGGGGGAAGCAGGCTCCCTGCTGAGCAGAGAGCTGGATGCGGGACTCGATCCCAGGACCCCAAGATCACAACCAGAGCTGAAGGCAGAGACCTTACCCCACTGAGCCACCCAGGCGCCCGGTTGGCACTGATTTTTAATTCAATGGAAGAGTCACATTTACTTAAGCAGGAAATTTAGATAACATCTTTCTCCTTTGATTGTAATAACATTTTGATAATCATTTTACAGTATATGGAGCTCTTTCATAGCTCTTTGGAAACATGCCAAATATTGATTAACATACTGAAACTGAGCTCTTAACAAACCTTATGTCACTTGGGAAATACAAACAAATCCAGTGGAAAGGAAGTCGTGCAATTTAGGAGCAGTATTTAGTAACTGCTGAACATGTTCATGGTTTTTGGTTTCTACCCAGCTAATACTTTATTGCTTTTGTTTAATAAGTGATTAGCAAAACATAAATGATAATACTGTTCTACTGATACTTATAGTGTCTAAAATGTATTTCATCTTTGGATTACAGATTTTTTTATTCATTTTTGAGAAATTGACAATTCTGGTTAGGTCATAAAATTAGTGTTACTAATCTGTCATTGTGGAATTTGGAGACTGTATAGAAGAGGATGCCTTCCCATGTAGAGTGGTAGTTGTTGACTGTCCCTGATGTTCCATTGGTTGCATGGTCTGCCTTCTCTGATAGAAGAATTGCTCGGAGAAAGCATGTGGAATCTCTGTGGAAGAGGGTCCTTCATGTGAAAAGTTCACTTAGGGACAGTGGTTTAGGAATTGAAACGTGGACCGAAAAAGAGAATAAGTGTGTGTGTTAGTATTTACTTGAAAAGAATGTGTGGTGATATTGAGGAAACTTTATCCTCCAAGGCAAAATAATTAAATTGAGTAATTAAATAATTATTGGCTTACCATAATTAAAATTTAATTATAATTATACTTAAATTATAATTAAGTATTATAGACAATGATAATCTGCAAAACACACGAGACAGAACATATCTATAAAAATGTTGAGGTTCCCAGGCAGTTTTTTTGGTTTTTGGGGTTTTTTGGTTTGGTTTTTGTTGTTGGGTTTTTTGTTTTGGGGTTTTGTTTTGTTTTCTTTGTTAAAATTTGGTTTTCTTAAAGCACAGCGATAGGACCTGCGGACAGAAAGAGCTGCCTCCTAGGGAGTTTAAAAAAAAACAAAACCCAAGACAGTTCTCTCAACATAGTGAACCAGACTTGCCAGTTGTTATTAAGCAGCTGGTTTAAAATACCTATTTTGACAATAGTTTCAAATGTTCTAGGTGATTGCTGTTTTGAGCTTATTTATGTATTTGCTCTAAACAGACTGAAGGATTTGAAATGTTCATAGGGGAACATGGCCTGTTCTTGACATAATTGAGGAGATTACCTGTTTTTGTCACAGAAGACAGTAAGTAAAATGATGCTAGGTTTTGCTGGAATTCACCAAGGGTGCTGTAATGATCTTATAAATTGAGTAGTCCTTATAAATTGAGCTAAACGTTCAGATTTGTATATGACGACAAGGCCACGCGTTGCCCGTTTCTCTTCAGAAGGATGTTGGAAAGGTCGGGAGGATAACATCCAGTATTTCTTTTCATTCTGTGTCTCTGTAGCAGCTCATGCAGGAGTAGGGAGATGAGAGTTGCTTTGGACAGATTTGGGGCGGGGGGCCCTCCTGACCCTCAGGATCCAAAATGTCTTGGAACAGTTCCTTAGGCAGAGCTCTTAGCTACCCACAAAGGACATGAAAATCCAAGAGTCCCTGTGCTCAGGGACGACCAAAACGCGTGAGGTTCACATTTCCAGGTTTCAGCGTTGACCAGCTCAGGGGTCATTTCTCGCATAAGTCATGATGTGTCTCTGTAGACTTGTTGATACTCCAACATTTACCAGGCAACCAGGGCGGGAGAATGAGAGAGTTAATCCAGTGTCAGGGGCTCATGCAGTACAGGAAAGGGTTTGGTGAGCTCCTAGGCACAAACCAGAATCCCCTCCCTTGAAGAATAGTCTGTCTCCTTGTGCAGATGGTAGATACACCCTCAGTCCCTGGAAGAAATTGTACAACCTGATGCCTGGTCACAGGCATGACAGCTACACCTGTGATCCTTGATGGACAGGAAAAAAGAAAACCGATAAAAAGGACATATTGGGGAACAACTGGAGAATATAACAACAGTATGTTTTTCATGGAAGTAGGTACAGAATTTGGACTTTATTTTTTTTAAAGGTTTTACTTATTTACTTGACAGAGATCACAAGTAGGCAAGAGAGGCAGATAGAGAAAGTGGGGGACACAGGGTCCCCGCTGAGCAGAGCCCGATGTGGGGCTCGATCCCAGGACCCTGAGATCATAACCTGAGTGAAAGGCAGAGGCTTAATCCACTGAGCCACCCAGGTGCCCCTGGACTTTTTTTTTTTTTTTTTTTAAATTTAGGAAGTGGCTAGAAGGTTAGGGTGATGGAGGAAAAGAGCCTTGGCTGTCTTTGGGCCTGAGTGCCCTAGGATGCTCAGTGAATGAAAGAACTCCGCATCAGAGAAACCAGGATCACTGGAGCCCTTTTTTATATCCCATTGTGGCACTGAACTGTATTTATGATCTTAACTTGAATAATGTTAAGTAGTAGGATAATGTTTTAGAAAACGCTCTATTGGCCTGCAGTGCTCTAAAGTGGAGGGTGCTGCTGCTTCTGGACTCAAGGATTTGGTGCGACACCAGTGGACAGTAGTCTCAAATTTGCTTAGATTCTGCCCTGTCTTCTTAGCAGCACTAAGTTTGGGGCCTCTTCCCCATTTCTTCCTTGATACTTCCCTGGCTGGTGTCTCTTTGCAGAGATGGGTTGAACTTCTCATTTGCTGGTGGGAACTACCTTTCCTTTTCTTCATTTTTCTAGGTAATAGTCCTTACTCCTTTCTATTCCTTTCCTTCATTTTAATGGACCTGGGGCAAGAGACCAAACAAATGCCTTCCGACCAGTGTGTCATCTTGAACCCAGCCATATGTTCATAGTTGGGCAGAAAATCTTTGAAAACAGGGCACATCAGTGGCTCAGTTGGTTAAGCATCTGCCTTTGGCTCATATCTCAGGGTCCTGGGATCAAGTCCCACATCGTGCTCCCTGCTCAGTGGGGAGTCTGCTTGTCCCTCTCCGTGTGCCTGCTGCTTCCCCTACTTCAAGCACTCTCTCTCTGTCAAATAAGTAAAATCTTTATTATTTATTTACTTATTTATTTGGGGAAATAAACTCTTAAAAAAAAAAGAAAGAAAAAAAATCTTCGAAAACAATGAACACTTGAACTACCTGGCCAGTGTTTTGTATCTTTTATTTTTTTGCTGTATTTTTCTTCTCTTTCTTTCTTTCTTTCTTTCTTTCTTTTCTTTAAAGATTTTATTTATTTGAGAGAGAGAGATCACAAGTAGGTAGAGAGGGGGAAGCAGGCTACCTGCTGAGCAGAGAGCCCGATGTGGGTCTCGATCCCAGGACCCTGAGATCATGAGCCCAGGGCAGAGGCTTAACTCACTGAGCCACCCAGGCACCCTCGTTTTTCTTTCTTTTAAGAGGGAGGGAGAGAGAGAGGTCAGGGCGGAGGGAGTAACAGAGAGAGGTCAGGGCGGAGGGAGTAACAGAGAGAGGGAGAGGGACAGTCTTAATGCTGGGATGAATTTGCTGACCCTGGGATGATAACCCAAGCTGAAGTCAGAACTCAAGACACTTGGGGGACCTGGATGGCTCAGTCGGTTAGGCATTTGCCTTGGGCTCAGGTCATGATCTCAGGGTCCTGGGATTGAGCCTCCAGTTGGGCTCACTGCTCATCGAGGAACCTGCTTCTTCCTCTGCCTCTGCCCCTCACCTCGCTGGTGCGCTCACTTGCTCGTGCTCTCTTTCTCTCTCTAAAATAAAGATTTCTTTTTCTTAATTTATTTATTTGACAGAGATCTCAAGCAGGCAGAGAGGCAGGCAGAGAGAGAGGGGGGAAAGCAGGCTCCCCGCTGAGCAGAGAGCCCAATGTGGAGCTCGATCCCAGGACCCCAGGATCATGACCCGAGCCGAAGGCAGAAGCTTAACCCACTGAGCCACCCAGGTGCCCCTAAAATAATCTTCTAAAAAAAGAAACCTAACGGACTGAGCCACCCAGGTGCTCCATGTATTTTTCTTCTTAAGATTTTAGGGGAAAATAAGTCGTGCTTTTAAGGTGTTAGAAATCCTTGTGTCTGATATGTCAGGTGAAATCCAGGCCTGTGTGTTTGGGACTCGGGCTAAGGGGTTAAATGAGTTCAAACGGGAAAGTAAGGCGGTGCAAAATTATTCTAGTTTTAAAAAAACTATTAGGGGGCGCCTGGGTGGCTCAGTGGGTTAAAGCCTCTGCCTTCGGCTCAGGTCATGGTCCCAGGGTCCTGGGATTGAGCCCCGCATGGGCTCTCTGCTCAGCAGGGAGCCTGCTTTCCCCCCTCTCTGTCTGACTCTCTTCCTACTTGTGATCTCTGTCTGTCAAATAAATAAAATAAAATAAAATAAAATAAAATAAAATAAAATAAAATAAAATAAAAAAACTATTAGAAACTAAGTTGTTGGGATGCCTGGATGGCTCAGTGGGTTAAACTTCTGCCTTTGGCTTAGGACATGATCTCAGGGTCCTAGGATCGAGCCCCACATCCGGCTCTCTGCTCAGCAGGGAGCCTTCTTCTCCCCTATCCTGCCTGCCTCTATGTCTACTTTTGATCTCTCTGTCAAATAGATAAATAAAATCTTAAAAAGAGAAAAAAAGAAAGAAAGAAAGAAACTAAATTGTTCTCTTTCTCCGTAATTGTTTTTCCATTTCTAGAATAATAGCCAAGGTTCTGGAGGATAATCAGCTGCCTGGTGCGATCTGTTCCTTGACGTGCGGTGGAGCGGACATCGGGTAAGTCATTGGGCCCAGAGCAGCTTTTTGTTGAAGGGCTTCAGGTCCATTGGTTAGAATCTTCTTTTTTAGAGTAATGAAACCCAGGACAGCTGAGGAGGAGGGAGGGGTTTTGGGGTATCATTGTTATCTCGTACCTCATTGGGCTTTGCATTTGTTAGGACATAGCCTTTGTTGGAGGATGAATAAGATTATCTTTGTAATTGTCCAGAGCTAGTTTTGTGAGGTGTTTATAGTCTAAAATAAGAAACTCCTGGGGTACCTGGGTGATTCGGTCTGTTAAGCATCTGCCTTCCATTCGGGGTGGTGACCCCAGAGTCCTGGGATGGAGCCCCATGTTGGGCTTCTTGGTCAGCAGGGAGCCTGCTTCTCCCTCTGCCTCTGTCTGCCACTCCCCCTGCTTGTGCTCTCTTTCTCTTGCTAGTTCTCTCTCTGTGTCAAATAGAGTCTTTAAAATAAAAAAATAAAAAAAGAAAAAAACTCCTGTAACATTGAGGAGTCTATGGCTTTCTGCCAGTTAGTTCATAGAGGTGCTTACTTAGAAAAACCAAAGCTGTGGAATTGGAGTCTGGTGTATCCCTCAGCTGAGAACCTGTCCTATTGTCTAGGTTCTTCAGCTGACCAATAAAAGGGACCTCTGGGAATGTAGCCTCTTTTAAAAAAATGTATTCTTTTTAGAAAATTGCTGTATAATTCACATACTGTAGAATCCGCTCTTTAAAAAGGTACAGTTGAGGGGTTTTTAGAAGATTCACATTGTTGTGCAACCATTACCGTTATGGTCTTTTAAAACATTTTCATTAGACCAAAAAGGAATCTCATTCTCATTAGCAGTCACTTGGCATCCCCTCTACTCCCCCACAACCACTCCTCTACTCTGTCTCTATACGTGTGCCTTTTGGGAACCTTTCACGTAAGTGGAATACTACAATATGCAGGCTTTGTGGTTTCTTTAACTCAGCATCCTATCAGAGCCTTTTCCTAAGCCGGGAGCTGTAATTGCCCTGATCCGTGATGAAAGCTGAAGTTACTACTGCTGGCTTAGCTATTGATGAGGTGTGTTTTCCCCAGAGGCCCCTGGGAGTCGGGCCTTACAGCCCGCACTGGCTTGGGTGAAACGTTGGTCTCCCTCCTTCACTTACCGTACTGCTCCACTTGCCCATTTCAGAAAGGAATAATACATTCGTCTTTTGATGAGAATGAGAGAATAGCAGGAAATACAACTTCCACATGTAGAGTACCTAGTGAAATATTATCTACATGTCGTTTATAACATTACAGCATTTGTGCTCTCTGAGCATCCATCCTTCATATTGGTCTTGGACTGGCTCAGAGGGGGTAGTGTTTGCAGACATGCATTAAGTGACAGCTACTTGTGCATTAGGTAACGGTACTTAGAGTATCAGTGCTAAGGTTTGCTGAACCTGGGGACATCTCTGTGTGTAATCTCATCAAGCAGTTCTAGCCTTACAGTTTATCTCTTGCGCTGGTTGATCTGCTAGTCTGCTACCAAGCCCTTTGGAGCCCTTAACCAAGAGCCAAGAGATTTGCATCTGTAGTGTCTGGTCTATATTTCTTAGAGATAACTGGAAATCCTAGTACAGTCTTCATTAAGTGAGCTTCCATGAGAGATATTTAGGATGTTTCCCTGTAGTCTTCAGACTTTTAATTCTTTTTTTTTCCTTAAGATTTTTTTTTTTTAAAGATTTTATTTATTCCTTTGACAGAGACAGATCAGAAGTAGGCAGAGAGGAAGGCAGAGAGAGGAGGAAGCAGGCTCCCTGCCGAGCAGAGTGCCCGATGCGGGACTCGGTCCCAGGACCCTAAGATCATGACCTGAGCTGAAGGCAGAGGCTTTAACCCACTGAGCCACCCAGGCGCCCCTTTCCTTAAGATTCTATTTATTTGACAGCACAAGCGAGGTTAGCACCTGGCAGAGGGAGAGGGACAAATTCTCTGCTGAGCAGAGCTGGACACAGGGCTCTATCCCAAGACCTGGGATCATGACCCTAGCATCTTCCAAAGGCAGGTGCTTAACCAGCTAAGCTACCCAGGTGTCCCTCAGACTTTTAATTTTTTTTTTTTAAGATTTTATTTATTTATTTGAGAGAGAGAGAATGAGAGAAAGAAAACATGAAAGGAGAGAGGTCGGAGGGAGAAATAGACTCCCTGCCGAGCAGGGAGCCGGACATGGGACTCGATTCTGGGACTCCAGGATCATGACCTGAGCTGAAGGCATTTGTCCAACCAACTGAGCCACCTAGGTGCCCCCAGACTGTTAATTCTTTTTTTTTTTTTTTTTTTTTTTTAAGATTTTATTTATTTGACAGACAGAGATCACAAGTAGGCAGAGAGGCAGGCAGAGAGAGAGGAGGAAGCAGGCTCCCTGCCGAGCAGAGAGCCCGATTGCGGGGCTTCATCCCAGGAGCCTGGGATCATGACCTGAGCTGAATGCAGAGGCTTCAACCCACTGAGCCACCCAGGCGCCCCAGAATTTTAATTCTTAAAAGAATTTAGGAGTCTGCCACGTAATTGGGATGCTCATAGAGGAAATGCTAAGGTTACAATGTATATCATCCTTTTTTTAAAAAAATATTAGAGAGAGAGAGCACTCAAGAGTGAGTGGGAGGAGGGACAGAGGGAGAGAGAATCCTGAAGCAGGCATCCTGCTCAGTGTGGAGCCCAATGTGGGACTCTGAGATCATGACCTGAGCTGAATCCCAGGACTCTTGAGATCATGACCTGAGCTGAAACCAAGAGTCAGCAGTTTAATGAACTGAGCCACTCAGGCACCCCAGGACTTTGATCCTTAACAATGTCCTCAAGGTAATTTTCGTTTATTGAGAGGTCCCAGATCAGATTAGCCTGTTGGACTGTATGGTTTTGCTTGTGAAAATCTAGTTCATTTTCATGAAGACCTTCCTTTGCACTCTTGGGATAGACTGACGTGTATCTTTGACTGAGAGCCATTCTGTGGTGAGGAAGCATGTCAGTGCTCTGGATTGGTGCGAGTAGGTGGTGCCGTTGCTGGACTTCTGTGCCTGGGTGACCTTGTTTGTTCCCTTGCAGCACAGCAATGGCCAAAGATGAGCGGGTGAACCTGCTGTCCTTCACCGGGAGCACACAGGTGGGAAAACAGGTGGCCCTTATGGTGCAGGAGAGGTTTGGTAAGTGTTGACTTTCTCATGAGCAGTGGGATGGATAGGGAGTCTCAAAGTTGGGTTTTTTCCTTGGATTGTTTCTGTGGGGACACCTGCCATGTTTATTTGACTGTCCAAGTAAAAGAGAAGGGATACAGATACCAATGGGGAGATGGCACATTTAAGAACGTAATTTGGAAAAGCGTGTCGTTTTCCCCCTAAATGACCAGAGCGAAATCTTATCAAATACATTTCTTGATTTCTGTCAGAAGTGTTTGGCAAACTAGAAACAGAAAAGTCATACTTTAAATAGGTGTAGGGATTGACAGGACATGGAGTGAATTTAGGAATGGAAATCTTAAGTCTGTTCTCCTTTACATTTTACGTATATACAACTGACGAGTTGTATACAGAGTGTTCTGTGCTCCACTGGAGGCTTCTTAGAGTTAAGTTTTCAAGAATAATAGTGACTTTCAATTTTTGGTGGTTTTGCTGAATTTTGACAAACCCTAGCCTAAAATGAGGCTTGACTACTAAATCTGCCAGTTGTTTTGCTATAAAGGCATTGCTTTTACTTATTTTCCCCATCCTGAAGGCGTGGCTTTTTTTTTTTTTTTTTTTTTTTTAAAGTAGGCTCCCCTCCCAGCATGGAGCCCAGTGCAGGGCTTAAACTCAAGACCCTAAGATCAAGAGTCAGATACTTAACTGTCAGAGCCACCCAGGCACCCCAGGGTGTTACTTTTAAACAGGAGACTTACAAACCATTAGGGCTAATAAGTAAGGTTAGGTTGCAGGATACAAGATCACTATACAGAAATCACTTGTATTCCTATACCTCAACAGTGAACAACCTGAAAATGGAATTCTGAAGACAATTCCATTCACAGTAGTGTCAAAAAGAACAAAATACTTTTTTTGAAAAAAATTTTATTTACTTAATTTGAGAGAAAGAGCACAGCAAGGGGCAGGAACAGAGGGAGAAGCAGATTCTCCACTGAGTAGGGAGCCCAACTCGAGGCTTGATCCCAGGTAAATGCTTAACCGACTGAGCCACCCAGATCAGGACCTGAGCCCAAGGTATATGCTTAATCGACTGAGCCACCCAGGCACCCCTAAAACAATAAAATACTTAATAGTAAATTAAACAGGGGCACCTGGCTGGCTCAGTGGGTAGAGTGTGCAACTCTTCATCTCTGGGTTGTGAGGTGGAGCCCCACATTGGTGTGGAGGTCTCTTAAAAATAAAATCTTCAAAAAAAAAAAATAATAGGAGGAGTTGAAGTCTTTCACACAAAATACTACAGAATACCATTGAAAGAAAGTAAAGAAGATCTAAGTAAATGTAAAGATGTCCCATTTTCACTTTTTGGAAAAGTTGATATTGTTATAGCCTAAGAGCAATACTGCCCAAGTAGTCTACAGAGATTGCGGTCCCTTTCATAATGTTACGTGGCTTCTTTGCAGAAATCGACAGGCTGATCGCTAAATTTAGATGAACTGTGGAGGACCGCAAGCAGCTCAGTCTTGAAAAAGAACAAATTTCGAGGACCCATACTCCTGATAACACAACTTCATACAAAAATATAGTAATCAAGATGATGTACTTGCCTAAGGATAGATGTCAGGATCAGTGTAATAACAGTGAGAGTCCTGAAATAAACCCTTACAGTTAGGTCATTTGATTTTTTTTTTAATATTTTTTAAAAATTTATTTTTTGTTTATTTTCAGCATAACAGTATTCATTATTTTTGCACCACACCCAGTGCTCCATGCAATCCGTGCCCTCTATAATACCCATCACCTGGTACCCCAACCTCCCACCCCCCAGTCATTTGATTTTTGACGAGGGTGCCGAGACATTTCAATGCAGAAGTAGTCTTTTCAACAAAGGGCAAAGGGTGTTGGGACAACTAGATATCCATGTACGTGGTAAGAAAGTAGACCCCCAACTTCATCTTGTACACAAAAAATAAATGTTCCGGTGACGTGGATATAAGAGCTGGAACCGTCAAACTTAGAGAAGAAAACATAGGAATGGGTTTTTGTGACTGTGGATGAGGCAGTGCTTTCTTCGACATGACACCTAGAGCAGAAACAATAAAAGATTAAGAAGACTTCATCAAAAATAAAACATCTGTGCTTCCAAAGAAACTTAAAAGTGGAAAGAAAAACCCGCAGAATGGGAGAAGGTATTTGCAAATCCTTTTTCTGATGAGAGATTCATATCTAGAATAAATAAAGAATTCTTAAAGTTCAACAGTATAAAACACAACCCAGTTTAAAAATGGGCAAAGGTTTTGAATAGATACTTGTTCGAATATTCACCATGACCCCAAGAAGCTTATGCTGGGGTGCTCAAGATCATTAATGCTACTGCTTCCATGAACAGATTGATCTCTTCCTTTTCCTATCCCCTTATTACTTTAAAGCCGTAGTTTGTTACTGTCTCTTAAGTAGTACTGTTTAGTAGAAGGATTGCGGTCTTTAGAAACATGTATCCATCTGCTGTCAGTTGCAGGTTCTTTTCTTGGACAGAGTTGGTGGTTATGAGTAGATTTAGGGAGCACAGAGAAAATTCGGAGGATCCGGAATGTGTGGGTCCCTTCTCTGCAGTGTGTCCCTTGAAGCTGGGCAGCAGGAGCCCATGTTAGGTGTAGAATCTGCTGTGGCTTTCCTTTTCTCAGCAGGTAGTATTGTCCTCTGCTGTAGCCAGCCAGGTTATCATTAAATCCTCTGTTGTAGCAAAGACTACAGCTAATAGTAACAGGGACTTCGGTTATAACAGCCCTGTCTCCTTCTAATGTCCCCTGGGTGCTTAACTGTTGGCATTGGAGAGAACGTCTCTGGCTGGCACATGTGCTCCTGGTAGCACAAATCAGTAGTATTTATTTACATAGAAGCTGATTTTAAAGGGCATTTAAGGAAACATACTCAAAAGATCAGCCATAAACACAGCTCTGAAATCGAGGCAAATCTCTGTTCTTTATTGCTGATGTGTGTAAGGTAAGAGTGGTGTTCATAGCCTGCTGTGTGACTTTGCTGTAATGTAAGTTGGCAGTGTGTATTAGTAGCTCTAATAGACTTACCCTGTGACCTTGACTGAAGTAGATAATCAGGAGGTAGATAATCAATAGATTATTCAGCACTAGAGCAGGAGCTAAGTGAAATTTGTTCCATCATCATGTTGAAATGGTGTGCAGTGATTTTTCAAGCAGCTCTTAACAACTTAGGGAAGAGGTGTAAGAGCACATTAGTTCCTGTGATGTCAAGAAAATACAAATGAACAGGAAAGAGATTTGAAGGCGCTGTATCAGATTATGAGGAGAGATTCCTGGTGACTTACGAACCATAGCTTTTTGCCTATTTGATACCTTCTGATTTAAAAAATATTTTTGTTGTTCAGTTTCTTTTCTTTATTGTGGTAAAAGAAATGTGTGTATATATATATGTGTGTGTGTATGGATATAAAAAATTTATCATTTTAATCAATTTTAAGTGTACACTTGTATGTCACTGAGCACATTTCCATTGCTGTGCAACCATCATCACCACCCCTCTCCAGAACTTTGTTTTCCCAGTTGTATCCCCATTAAAAGTGAGCTCCCCGGGGGGCGTTTGGAAGCTCCTCTGCGCTTGGCTCGTTCCAGAGGGTTCCTGCGCTGGCCGGTCGCCCGCATCGGGCACCTCCAGCTTCTGTGTCTCCCACTTCCCGACACACGGACCCAGACACGCGCGATTTCAGTGGAAGGACCCGGACACCCCACAGACAGACCCGATAGGGAAAACGAATCTTTCTCAGAGGACTTTTTCTGAAGAACGGAACCTGAGATTTCCCCCTCTTGTCTAAGAAAGATGATGTTCCTACTGAATTCCAAAAACAGGAGGGATTTTCAGGGTTATCGACTCTAAGATCCAACCAGAGGCCACTTCTTTCATTTATCTTGTTTTTCATTTTTTTTATTCAACAAATGCATTTATAATATATACATAGAGCTGGATGAGGACATCAGTGCCTGGCGGGCATGATGAAACAGTAGGGGAAGGCCAGTTTAGACCCATGAAGCCCACATAGCAAGGGAAACACATTAGATAAGTTAATAGTAAAAATAAAAATATAGTCACAAAAAAAAAAAAAAAAAAGTGAGCTCCCCGTTTCTGCTATCCTCCAGCTCTTGGCTACCATTATTCTGCTCGTTTTCTTCATGGGTTTGACCAGTCCAAGAACCTCCTGTGAGTAGCATTACCAATCAGTCCCTGCTGACCTTACATCGTATGTCTTAAAGGTGGTGGCATGCGTCAGAACCACCTTCCTTTTTAGAGCTGGATAATAATTTGTTTATTTTCTCATTTTTTGATGGACCCTTGGGTTGTTTCCACCTTTTAGCTACTGGTGAAGGACCTAGAAGTGGATTGTTAGATCGTATGGTAATTCATTGTTTAATATCTTGGCAGATTACAAAATTTCCCAGACTTTTAAAAGGAGTTTCAAGTGGTAGAGCTTTCACATTGAGAGAAAAGTTCCAAAACTAACACAGGGATTCCTGTATGCCCTTAATGAAATGCACTCAGTGGCTTACGTGTTGGCCCATTTATCGTTTTCTCTCTAGCAACATGTATGCATGCACATAAACTGTGAGTGCGTATTTGTTTTTTTTAAACCTTTGAAGATATGTTGAAAACATCGTGTTTCTTTACCACTAAATATTTTGGGGTATATCTTACGAATACAGACATTGTGCCATAAAACCATGGTACAGTTAACAAAATCAAGATGTTTGATGTGGATGCAATGCTCATACTACATTTGGAATCTGAAAATAAATTAAGACATAATTGAAATAAGCTGTGATTTCAGGCTTTCTTGCAATGTGTGTTAAATACTGAAATGGGCTTTAAAGTGTGTTTGTGTTTTTAAAGGGAGAAGTTTGTTAGAACTTGGAGGAAACAATGCCATTATTGGTAAGGTTGCCTTTCATTTATTTTCTCTTTCTTTCTTTCTTTTTCTAATTTATTTATTTGATGGAGAAAGACAGAGCAAGAGAGGGAACAGAAGCAGGGGGAGTGAGAGGGAGAAGCAGGCTTCCTGCCGAGCAGGGACCTCAATGTGAGACTTGATCCCAGGACTCTGGGATCATGACCTGAGCTGAAGACAGATGCTTAACGACTGAGCCACCCAGACACCCCTGCCTGCCTTTCATTTATTTTCTGTTCAGAATAGCTTTGGTAGCTCAGATGAACATACAGAACTTGAATAGAAACTCATCCCTCCTGTATTGCATGCACCTAAGATGTAATTTTAGTTTTCAGGTTTTACTTGGGAGACATGATGTAAAGATGTGAGGCAGAGATGACTAGGAAGGACAGGTGTTCATGTTAGGAAGTGCTACCTGGGGCTTAGAGCTTACACCTGAGACTTTATAGTGTGGCATGATTTCTTACTTTTCTCCTACTTCAGGAGAACTGGCCACGTTTCTCTAGAATAAGTGAGTAATTCTTACACGACGTCCTGATTCCTTTATATTTTAAAATATTTGCTTGTCTGTAATGGATACTGAGTGCTTTTATACTGGGAAAGAGCCAGCTCTTAAAGCATTTTGTATCGTTTACCTGTAGGTTTGGAGTTGACGTGATTCTTTTTTTTTTGGTTTTGGCCACAAAAGGAAATAGGGCACCAACCTGTTCTGGATAACGAACATTAGGAGGATGATTGCTTGCTGGAAACATGGATTTTGTGATAAAAACCAAATTTGGTAATTTGTATATTGCCATCATTATCATCATGTGTAAATGCCTGTATATTTGTGGTGTACACTAGAAATGTAAAAAGTTTGTAGTGATGGCTTTGTTCTGGTTGAACCCATCTAGTTAAAGAGCGTGTATTCAAAAATACAGTTAACATTTAGTGACACTGGGTATTCACAGATACTGTGTACAGCTGTTTGATCTGAGTTATTTCCTTTAATCCCCACAGTAATCCCGTGAGGTAGATGCCATTATTAATCTCATTTGACATCTGTACTGGGGTAAAGACCTTAGAGCTCATTATTATGCTCTTATGTAATCCTCCCTGGAAGAAAAGTTGCCCTGTGATGTGAGCATGCTTCTGTCGCAGAGGAAATGCTAGTGCTCCTTACAGAGCTTTCTGAGAGCATCATTTAGTCCCGGTTAGCATGTCTCCTTGGTGACACTGATGGGTATCTGTTTTGTCTCTCTAAGCCTTTGAAGATGCAGACCTCAGCTTAGTGGTTCCATCAGCCCTCTTTGCTGCCGTGGGGACAGCTGGCCAGAGGTGTACCACTGCGAGGCGCCTGGTGAGTGTCCATGAGGGCACATGACGTTGAATGACCTACAGTCCCTTAGTATCACATTGTACTGTTAGGACACATTGTAGAAGTACTGCTAGAGACCTGTATTCTGCAGATATGGTTGGCACATCTGTGGTCCTTGCTCAGAGTGGTGGTGCTGATCAACCGGGGTCTCAGCCTCACCCTCCACTCAAACTAAAAGCAGACTCACACTCATTGATTAGAATTTGACTGGGACTGTTTTCAGTCTTAAACCTAGAACGATCTGGACAGAGTCCAGTGTCATTTAGAGAATAAAGTCAGGTCAGAGTTCAGAGAATTTGCAAATCATTTGCTAAAAAATAGCTTTAGGTTTTTTTCTTTTTTTTTTTTTTTAAAGATTTTATTTATTTATTTGACAGACAGAGATCCCAAGTAGGCAGAGAGAGGAGGAAGCAGGCTCCCTGCTGAGCAGAGAACCCAATGCGGGGCTCTATCCCAGGAACGTGGGATCATGACCTGAGCCAAAGGCAGAGGCTTTAACCCACTGAGCCACCCAGGTGCCCCAGCTTTAGTTTTTTTCATAAAAACACTTTAAGTAATAAACTGTTAGAAAGATTTTAATTTGGGGCCTTATAGTCTGGTATTAGATCTAGACTTGATTCTGCATGGTTTATTGAAAAATAAATGACTTCGTTTTTTGTCTCTGGATGAATACATCGTCTGCATACAAATATAGACCATGTTGGTATTAAGTGCATATATGGAGTTATGGGCTAGCATCTGTGTGTGGAGTTTGGAAGTTTTAATCTCCATACTTAGATTTTATTTTATTTTATTTTTTTTAAAGATTTTATTTATTTATTTGACAGAGAGATATCACAAGCAGATGGAGAGGCAGGCAGAGAGAGAGAGAGAGAGAGAGAGAAGCAGGCTCCCTGCTGAGCAGAGAGCCCGATACGGGACTCATTCCCAGGACCCTGAGATCATGACCGGAGCCGAAGGCAGCGGCTTAACCCACTGAGCCAGCCAGGCGCCCCACCATACTTAGATTTTAGCTAGATTTCACTTCTGTGTGGGATGCAACCCTGATTTTCATGGTGCTGAATACTCTGCTACTACCAAACAAGTATTTCTTTTTTTAAAATTTTATTTATTTACTTGACAGAGAGAGAGATCGCAAGGAGGCAGAGAGGCAGGCAGAGAGAGAGGGGAGGAAGCAGGCTCCCTGCTGAGCAGAGAGCCTGATGCGGGGCTCGATCCCAGGACCCTGAGATCATGACCTGAGCCCAGGGCAGAAGCTTAACCCACTGAGCCACCCAGGCACCCCCCAAATAAGTTTTGATGAGGTGTAAGATTTGGCTACATTATTGACTTCTTCTTCTTCTTCTTCTTCTTTTTTTTTTTTTGATAGCGAGAAGAACAGAGCAGGTGGGGCAGCGGGAGAGGGAGAAAGAGAGTCTAAACCAAGGCAGTTTCCATGCCCATTGTGGAGCCCGATGTAGGGCTGGAGGTCATGACCCGAGCTGAAATTGGGAGTTGGTCCCTTAAATGAATGAGCCACATGGGTGCTGCTTGTACATTTGACATTTTAAAAATTACTGAGTTTTCCTCTTTTAATTAAAAAAATTTTGTAGTTGAATTAGAGGAATTGGCTTTTTGTTTTTATTTTCACCCATGGTGAGTATGAACCAATTCTTTATAAGGTTGACATAATATAAATTAATTAGACTGAAAGATACCTAGAAAGTAAATCTCCTTTTTCTGTAACTTTTCTTTCTTTCTTTTTTTTTTTTTTTTAAAGATTTTATTTATTTATTTGACAGAGAGAGATCATAAGTAGATGGAGAGGCAGGTCGAGAGAGAGAGAGGGAAGCAGGCTCCCTGCTGAGCAGAGAGCCCGATGCGGGACTCGATCCCAGGACCCTGAGATCACGACCTGAGCCGAAGGCAGCAGCTTAACCCACTGAGCCACCCAGGCGCCCCTTCTGTAACTTTTCGTATTCATTTTTTTCCCCTGTATACGACAATTGATTATCTGTAATCATTTGTTCCATAGTTGTTCCATTAGTTGAAGTTCTCAAAAAAAAAAAAAAATCTGAGATGTGATGTTCATAGAATAGTTAACAATTTATTGAATTTGTTTGCCTTAAACATTTACTACACTAATGCTGAGAAGAAATCAGTACTCCAAAAAATGAGAGGGAAGTCAAGCATTTGTCTGTTCAGCTGAGTTTTATTTTTCCTTTGTGTCTTGGGGCAAGTGTACATAATCAGGCTCTGTACTTAGTGTTAAATGTTAGAGGATGCTATTAGTCACTGCCCAGATTGGTTTCCGCAGGGACAGTTAGTGGTATGTAGAAAAAGTCCATCCCACAGCTCTCCGTGACTGTCAGTCCATATGCTACATGGAGACCAACCCAGAGAGTGGATGGCTTGACAAGTTCCTCTCTGTCCGTGGGAGTGTAGCACAGGATGTTATTACATCCTACCTGAATGAGCCCAAGGGCCGTGCTCCTGGTTGAGGTCTCCCTCTGGAGCCCCGCTTGGCCTGAGAGCTAAGGGCATGTGACACAGCAGCAGCCCCAGGCTGACCGCACAGCTGTGGTGTGTGTTCACCATGATTAGCCTAGATAAACTTGAGGTTCTCTGGTAATTAAGATATCAAGTGCTCTAGAACAAAAAACAGGCTTTAATTGATGTGTGAAGCTTGGCCACATAAGTCCTTAGAATCTTGCTAAACACATGGCTTAAAATTTTTTTCTAACCTCCACTGAGTGGGAATTACTGCCTTAATGTAGTTAATATTAAAATTAGAAATTATCTAATACTTAATTTGCTTATGTTTTCAGAGGTCACAGTGTTTAAAAACCATTATGAGTTGTAAGTCAGGAGTATTAAGGAAAATTGCACATTGTTAATTTGTGCATTTTACTGTTCCCTTGAATGTTTCCTTTTTTCACTTAGTTTTTACACGAAAGCATCCATGATGAAGTTGTAAATAGACTTAAAAAGGCCTATGCACAGATCCGTGTGGGGAACCCATGGGACTGTGAGTATCTGGTTTATTTCAAAGATGTTTGCTTTTAACAACTGGTCTTAACAGTGTTTCTGATCTTATATTTTCTGTTTTTCCTTTCCTGAGAGGCCTGAGGGCATAAGAAGTAGGGTCATTGGGCACTTGGGGTATCACATCTGCTCCTAGTTTAGGATTGTGAGTGCTTGATGGCAGCTGGTGGGTGAGCTTAGGTCTTGGTGTTCAGGCAGGATGACTTGGATGAGCTTCTCTCTCTTCACTCTTATGATGCTCATGGAAGCCATCACCATCCTCGTGGAAGGCTGCAGGAGGCACCTAGCTGACTTTCCTGCTTTCACTTCTGCCTTCCAGAGAAGCCAGAGTGATTTTTTTTTCCCCCAAAGATTTTATTTATTTATTTGACAGACAGAGATCCAAGTAGGCAGAGAGGCAGTCAGAGAGAGAGGAGGAAGCAGGCTCCCCACTGAGCAGAGAACCTGATGCGGGGCTTGATCCCAGGACCTTGAGATCATGACCTGAACTGAAGGCAGAGGCATCAACCCACTGAGCCACCCAGGCGCCCCCAGAGTGATTTTTTTAAAAGACATAATTAGATGACAAATCACATGCCTGCTTCCTGCACTCCAGTGACTCCTAATTGCTCTTCAGCTAAAACCTGGATTCCTTCCCAGTCCCTCTGGATCCGCTCATGCTCTTTCATGATGTGACTTCTGCCTCTGTTTACCACCGCCACCATGACTTCTGTGGACCTACTCCCTGAGCTCCAGCTTCTGTGTCCTTCTCACAGAACTCCCGTGTCCCAGGCTCCGTGCCGCTACCCTTTCCATTGGAAATTCTCGTTACCCACTTTCCTCATGCCTGGCGCTGTAAGATGCCACCTCCTCACTGAGGCGTACCTGAGTCTCCCTTCTTCCTCTGCCCCCTGGTCACCTTTAAGGCTCTGGATTCCAGCAGCATCCATCTCTGCTGGTTCGATTCCACACCAGCTCCCAAACCTGTGAAGTTTTTAGAGAGTGATTCCATGGTCATGAATCAATGGATCTTGCATTTTTAGTGCAGTGCTCTGATTGATTGATAGCCATTCCTTTAACTCAGGGGTTGACAGATTTGGCCTTCCCCCTGTTCACATAGAGCAGCTTTTTCAGGACACAGTCCCACCTGCTGGTGCCTGTGTCTTCTGCGGCTACTCTCGCTCCCCTCGCAGAGACGAGTGGTGGTGATGGTGTCCATGTGTCCTGCAGAGCATTCCGTATTTCCTGTCCTTTCACTGGGAAAGGTTGCCTGACTGGGGCACTGTATGAAGACATAGGGCTGTTCATTGGAAGGGCTCTTCTAACAAGAAAATGATGCCATTCAGGGTGAGATTGAGAGCATTCCTTTTTCTCTGCAGCTAATGTTCTCTATGGGCCACTCCACACCAAACAGGCCGTGAGCATGTTTCTGGGAGCAGTGGAGGAAGCAAAGAAAGAAGGTGGCACCGTGGTCTATGGTGGCAAGGTAATGACACTAAGCTCAGTAGTGACACATTTTGCTTCCTTAGCATAAGCAGGGCTCTGGGCAGATGGGCGAAGGGTCTCCTACTGCTTTCTTTGTTTTTCTCCATCATACTTTTATAAGGGGGAAATCAGTGTTTTGGTGAGTGACAAAGTAAAATGCATGGAACACTTCTGGAGGACACACAGGAAACTCAGGGCCATGGTTGCTTTTGAATTGAGTCCCTGGGATTTTGTATGGAAGGGACACCTCCTTTTCCTGGGATAGTACAAGACTTTGTATTTAGAAGAGTCAGAATCCGTATTTAGTGGCTATTTTTAAAAGGCAGGGTATCAAAAAACGGGATTCTAGGATGCCATAATAGGCATCTTTGCTGCTTGCATTTTCACCAGAAACATTATTGTTGCTTAACTGATTGGTTATAAAGGCAATTTTGGCATAAAGGGTAATGAAAATAATGAACATAACTGGTTGGCTGGTTGGTTGGTCACTGTATTGGCCTAATCGTTGGGTTGACTGTTAGGTTTCATTTCTCCATTGATGTAGTTTCCCATTTTTATACTATGTAAATCTTAGCCCTCGTGATGGTCTGTGCAGTGGTGCAGAGTTTTGAACTCATTTTCCACAGAACTGTGGACTTTGCATTTCCCACAGAACCTTGAAATGTCTGTCAACAGACGTGTGAGAACATGCCAAGCACAAACAAGGCAGAGGCGTTCACAGTGCAGAGCAAAGCTCAATTAGAATTACGCATCCTAGTGTTTGGAAACTGATGCCTCTCTTAACAAAGGAAGAAATTGTAGCAAAAAAAAGAAAAAGTATGATGTCAAACAAGGAGTCAAATCAGCAAGCAAGAAAATGTGTAATACTATAAATGAGAAATTTTGAAAACAAGTAATTACGTACAATCCACAGAATCAATTATTTGAACAGTATTGACCTACAGTTTTTTTTTCCTTTTTTTTTAACATTTTGTTTTTTTCAGAGAGGGAGAAAAAGAGCACGAGCAGGGAGAGGTGCAGGAGAGGGAGAAGCAGACTCCCCACTGAGCAGGGAGCCTGACGCTCTCAGGACCCAGATCATAACCTAAGCCTAAGGCAGATACTTAACCAGCTGAGCCACCCAGGTCCCCCACTGGGTCCTTTAAGCAATAGAAATTTACTTTGCTCACAGTTCTTGGTGCTGAGTCTAAAGTACGGTGCTGGCAGGGTTGATTTTTGGTGAGGCCTCTGTTGCTGGCACACAGACCACGCAGACGCCCATCTTCTCAGTGTCCTCATAGGGCCTTTGCCTTGAGGGTGGAGAAAATAGGTCTTTGGTATCTCTTCCTCTTTTTGTAAGGTCTTCAGTTCTTCCAGATTCAGGCCCCACCTGTGTGACCTCTTTTAACTTAATTACTACTAAAAGCTTCTGTTTCCAGTTTCAGTCACACTAGTGGGGGTTAAGGCTTCCCCGTAGGAATTTGGGGATGGGGATATGATACAGTCTTCAGATGCCGCGTAGTCCTATTTTTACATTATATAAACTTGTTAAAAAGCCAGCTCTAACTGCTTTTTTTCAGTGTCACTTGGTCATGTCAACCTGTGACAGGTTTTGCTTCTTCACTTTCTTTTCTGTTTTTCTCTGACCAACCAAGACAGAGGTTATTTTTATTCATGATGGGAAGTTATTTTGGGGAAATGATTCATATGTATAAATGGTGTTTATTTTTTTTCTCCAAAGTATAGGGAAAGGTTGTGTCCTCTGACCCTAAGTACCAAAACACAAAACACCTTCATTCTTTCTACTTTATTTCTCTACTGAAGGTCATGGATCGCCCTGGCAATTACGTAGAACCCACAATTGTGACAGGTCTGGCCCACAACGCGTCCATTGCACACACAGAGACGTTTGCTCCGATTCTTTATGTCTTTAAATTCAAGGTAAAAATGGATTCTGTTTCCCATTTCTCGAGTTTGATGGCTGCCTTTGTGTGTCATCTGCTCTGAGCTGTGTAGGCCTTGTGGTCAGCTTCCACATGGAAGGGACCAGACCGTCCCATAGCCTCAGTGCTGAGCATCAGCAGACAAGTGGCAAGCTGCATGCAGTCTTCAGACCTACTACAGTTGTAACCTGTATCTGTGGACAGCCTGTGGAGGTTTTAGCAGATGGTAAAAGCTGGAGGGTCTCCTTCCCCACCCCACCTTCTCCTTCCCCAGACAGACTAGAGCCATGCCAGCCAATACTTAGTGATCAAATCAAGGTTTGAATATGCCATGATTAATAGTTTAAGAAAATATTAACAAGAATTATATCTTACTACGGTTAAAGGATTACTTTTTATTTTTACTTATTTATTTTTGAAAAGATTTTATTTATTTATTTGACAGAGAGGGATCACAAGTAGACAGAGAGGCAGGCAGAGAGAGAGGAAGGGAAGCAGGCTCCCTGCCGAGCAGAGAGCCCGATGCGGGACTCCATTCCAGGACCCTGAGATCATGACCTGAGCCGAAGGCAGCAGCTTAACCCACTGAGCCACCCAGGCGCCCTTACTTACTTATTTTAAAGATTTTATTTATTTGACACAGAGCGAGATAGCGAGAGAGGAAACACAAGCAGGGGGAGTGGGAGAGGGAGAAACAGGTTTCCCCCTAAGCAGGCAGCCTGATGTGGGGCTTGTTCCCAGGACTCTGGGATCATGACCTGAGCCTAAGCAGATGCTTAACTGATTGAGCCGCCCACGTGCCCCTCAAATGATTGCTTTTCAAAAATCTTGATTTAAATTGTCGTCTTATTTCATGTCTTGTGACAGAGGATAATTTCATGTTTTGTATTTTGTGTATGTGAGTGAATTTTTGAGTAAATTATTTAGTGTGTCTTGCTTAATCTGGAAATTGGGGTCAATACAAAACCTGTATCGTTGGATGAGGATTAAATACTTAAATGTGTGCAAAGTGCTTCGGTCAGTGGGTTGCAGAGAAGAGGAGCTCAGTAAGTAATAGGTCTTAGATGTAGCAGCTTGAGTGGAAGCATGTCCTCGTCTGTTTCTCAGAGTACAATTCAGGGAAAACCCCCACAAAGCTGTGCAGGAGAGAAACAGAATTAGTAAGATACTGAGGTTTTAGTTAACTTCTGTGTGTGGAGAATCCATTGGTACAGCTCATGAAATGGACTCTTGTGAATTTTGACGCAATTGCTGCATCCTCTAACAGTTTCCACTGTCCTTTTCAGAATGAAGAGGAAGTCTTCGCCTGGAATAATGAAGTAAAACAGGGGCTTTCCAGTAGCATCTTTACCAAGGATTTGGGCAGAATCTTCCGCTGGCTTGGGTATAACTTTGTCTGTTTTGAGAATTTACATAAGCTTAGTTTGTGTCATGAATGGGCTTAAAAAGAAAGAAAGAAAGAAACCATTGTAGTTGAAAATCCCATTTTTGAGCATGTAGAGTCTTAGAGGTTTTGCTTGGATTTTTTCAGTTTATTTCTTGATTCCTATCTGTTGCTCTCAACCTTGCTTCCCTTTCTACACACAGACCGAAAGGATCCGACTGTGGGATTGTGAACGTCAACATCCCCACAAGCGGGGCTGAGATCGGAGGTGCATTTGGTATGTAGAGAATTCCTGTTCTACGTCGGGGGCACATGGTTGGGGTATCATAACAAAATGCCATGGTGTGGGTGGCTTGAACAACAGAAATGGATGTTCTCACAGTTGTGGAGGCTGTAAGTCCAAGGTTAAGGTGTTGGCAGTGCTGGTTTCTCCTGAGCCCCCTCTTTCATGACCTCGGGTCCTGCCGTGGCCTTTTCTCCATGCCCGCCTGTACATGCCTGGTGCCTCTTCCTTTCCTTGGACACCAGTCCTTTTGTTACAGGCCTGCACCTTTGTGACATCTTTCTTTGGCTTATGACTTCATTCAACCTTAATTACCTCTTTAAAAGGATCTTTTGCCAAATACAGCCACATTCTAAGTTTTGGAAGTTAGGTTTTCAACATAAGTATTTGGGGAGGGGACACAGTTCAGGCAGCAAAGGAAAAGGAGTAGTAGCTGTTAGAAAAGTTTGACCAAGAAACCGAAATAATGGGGCACCTGGGTGGCTCAGTGGGTTAAGCCTCTGCCTTCAGCTCAGGTTTTGATCTCAGGGTCCTGGGATCGAGCCCTGAATCAGGCTCTCTGCTCAGCAGGGAGCCTGCTTCCCGCTCTCTCTCTGTCTGCCTCTCTACCTACTTGTGATCTCTCTCTCTCTGTCAAATAAATAAAATCTTTAAAAAAAAAAAAAAAAAGAATCCGAAATAATAGAACTTGGTAAGAGAAGAGTCCGGTCTAACATGCTTGAGAGGAGCTTACTGCCGTATTCAGAGTGATGATCCAGAATCTGACTCTTTTTTCTCAAACTCTGCATCACATTGGAGCCAGGGCCCTTAGCCTAGGATATGTGACCCCTTGAAGCAGTGACATCTCTTTTTTTGGGAAGACGGTCAGTGACCCAAAGAACATTTAAGAACCCCTGGCTTTAGAGATAAGCCAGATTTTGTCACACAAAAAATTCTGGTTTTTTGTTGCAAAGGGCTGTGGTGTTAAACATTAGTTTTTATTTTAGATAAAACAGTAATGTGTTTTCTTCCACTGGGTTCTGCTTGTATTTTCTCTTAATAAGCCTTGAGTTCTTAATGCTTAAATTAAGTAGTAGTTTGTTTTTTTCTTGAAGTCAACCCAGCCAGTGGGTTGGGTTTTAAGCATTTCAACTAAAAATGAGCAAAAGTATAGTAAAAACAGATGACCTTGTTTATACTTACATATACATCTATATATGTATAGAGCAGAACACACATGTGTTAATACCTCCAACATTGTAAATAATTCGAGGCACTTTTTAGTGTTTCCAGACCAGTGTTTGCTGTACTTACTGTTGATTACATCAGTTTTGAGGAAAGGTTCCTGCTTTCCTTCAGGCTCACCCCTGAGCTGTGCTCTTGAGTAGGCTGTGTGCCCCCGTGTCCAGCTCTCCCCCTGCAGGGCTTTAGTGCCTGTTTGTAGCCCACACTACTTTGTGCACCTGACTCTTACTCCCTGAAGCCCACACAAGTTAATTTTTATTTTAAAAATTTTCTTTAAAGATTTTATTTTTATTTATTTATTTGACAGACAGAGATCACAAGTAGGCAGAGAGGCAGGCAGAGAAACGAGCGGGGGGGAAGCAGGCTCCCTGCTGAGTAGGGAGCCCGATGGGGGTGCTCAATCCCAGGACCCTGGGATCACGACTGAGCTGAAAGCAGGGGCTTAACCCCCTGAGCCACCCAGGCACCCCTCTTGTCCTTTTTTTATAGAGGAGGCCTATACTCTGAGCTAAATGTGAACTCATTGGTCTGCTAGCTTAGTCTCCTTTTGGTGTGTTTCTCTCCATGCTACCAAGTAGGTGCTGCACCCAGAAAAACTGCTCATGATTTGTGAACTTCTCGTGTATTTCTCTAGGAGGAGAAAAGCACACTGGAGGTGGCCGGGAGTCCGGTAGCGATGCCTGGAAACAGTACATGAGAAGATCCACTTGGTAAGAAAAGGCTTTGGGAGGGTGGGTTTGAGCTTTGCGCCATTGGAACGTGCTTTTCTGCTTTTCTACTGTATGCTCTTTCTTCGTACTGCTTCACTTCAGTTTGGTTTTGTAATGAAGCGCAGCTGTCCCCTCCCAGGACATCTGTCCTATACTGTTACTTGTCTCCCTTGGTTGTCCCACCTCAGCTAGTGCCCAGGGCTCGACCGTGAAACCAACTCAGTTGTGGTTTCTGTCTGGAGACACCATAAAAGCAGGACATTGGAGGGTCAGCCAGTAGGAGAAAGTGGGAGAAGCTGTACTTGGGGTTTTCTCCTTGGTTATGGCCACCACTCCTCTAGGTGGTAGGGGCAGCAGCAGAGGGGAAGTGTGCAGGGCCCTTGCAGGCCAGAGTAGTGAGCATGGCTCTTGACGGTGCCTTAGCTTGTTTACCCAGCACACACTGGTGCCGGAGCCTGCTTCAGGGAGGATTTTACTAGGAGTTGGTTCTTCTACTTGTATGCTATTTTTAATTTTTTATATGTTTTTTAAAAGCTTATTTTGGGGGGCAGAGGGTACATGAGCTGGGGGAGGAGCAGAGGGAGAAAGAGAGAGAGAGTCTCTAGCAGACTCCAGCTGAACACAGAGCCCAGTGCGGGGCTGGATCTCATGACCCCAAGATTCCAACCTGAGCCGAAATCAAGAGTTGGGCACTTGACCAACTGAACCACCCGAGCGCCCTGCTTGTATGCTGTTTTTTCTCTCCCTTAGATAGAAATGATTTTCCCAAGTGTATTAAAACAATATGTGGGTCAGGCCCTTGTGATGTTACAGAGCAAAGGTTGAGGATCCCAGGATGCTCATTTTGGTCTCATTTATTGCTTCTCACTAGCCCTCTAACCTCAGGTGGATTCTCAACCTTAGTCCCTTAGAGCTTCAGTGACTTGATGTCTGTCTAGAAATTCTGAGGAGCTTTTGGCTGTGCTTTAAGTCTCAGACATATGCACCCTCTCCTGGTTCCATTTCTTTGTTGTGGGGTTTTGTTTGTTTCCTGGTACCTGTTCTTCAAAGTCAGTTATGTTCTTTTACTTTCGTTGCGCACCTGAGATTTAGAGTGGATCCCCATATTGTGCCCCAAAGACTACGAATAATGTATTTGAAAGGTGTTTTTCTGTTCTCTCCTTTGTCTTTTCTCTCTCATGAAACTGGATCTGTACTAACCTTGTTTTGTATCTTAACTTTTTTTCTTTACCAACTTGTATCTTGGGACATTTCACCTTGTTATATACACAGATGTGTATATAACAGGTATGTGTATATAATAGGTTTTCTTAATGACATTAAATATTCTATATTATGTATATACTGCCCTTTATTCCATTTTTTTTTTCTTCTAGTACCATCAACTACAGTAAGGATCTTCCTCTGGCTCAAGGAATCAAGTTTCAGTAAAGGTGACAGTAAATTGGTATTACTTCACAACATACAAGTATTCTTGGACCGCTTTCTTCTGAAGAAGATGAAGGAAGTTAAGATTTGTCCTGAATAAATGCATCATTTTGATTATGACAGTGGCTAGTCTCTTAACCCTGGGCCCCACTTAAATCAAGAGACTTAATTTTTAAAAAAATAAAACTAAATTGTCATGATATAGCTATTTAATAAAAGGTAGGATGAATTTTTTACTAATAGTTGATGAGTTCCTGAATTTTTTATTACAGTTTTTTTTTTTTTTTTTAAGAGGAGTAGATGCAATAGGAGGAAATTGGAAAAACACAGAGTAGAAAAGGGAAGAAAATAGAAGTCTTGGTAGATGCAGGAACATCTGAGTGTGAGTAGAGATTGCTTTAGAATATTGACTGACATTAGCCTCTAGTGCGTCTTTGCAGGGAGTGTGTTTGTGTTCCTTGCCTGTAGATTAGCACAGAACAGTATCGATGTGGTATGACTTGCCATGTTTGAAATGACTAAGGGTGTTCATCACCATTATGGCTTCTCTTGCTCGTACTGGCTTTGTGTCACCACAAAAAAGATACAGCACGGTGGACATAGGTTTTGCACCTGCCTGTGTTTATGGAGAGTATCATCTGGGTTTCTTATACAATCTTAGGGCATTTTCTTTATAACTATTATATTTGTGCAGTTGCCCTTGGATTTGTTCTGGGAGAATGACCACTGTGTATGTGGCAGTGTGTGGTTTTTGTGAAGGGAGGAAAGGAAGTTCACATGTAGAACTTGCAAAGCAGAATCTGCTTCCTTCTCTTGGGAAACTGAGCCCTTTGGAGTGGTTCATTTCAGCTCAAGGTTGCCTCTTGAGCCCACATTGGCTCTTGAAGGTCTCCTGTCTTCCTGGCCATCTATACTGCCCGGCTGGGTTAGACCTGGGCAGAAGCCTTCCAAGAAGATTGTATTTGTAGGTAATCGGATGCATTAGGATGTATGGAGAGATTTGGACAAGCGGTAAAGACTGGGTTGAGTTATGACAAAGAAGTAAGCAAATGAAAAAAATGAAGCAATTGAAAATTCATCACGGTGAGAAAGGTATTCATATTATGTCCTGGAAGTAAGAAATAGTAACAAAGGTTGATGGAGGTAGGGAGGTAAATTCTGAAGGAAGCTCTGTCTCAGAAGGGCAAGTGGGAGGTCAGTGTGGAGATAGGAGGGATGGCTGTTTCTCAGAACATGTCCTAGAGAACGGTTTGATTCTTCAAGTCAAGAAAGTATGTAACTTTAAATTAAAACCCACACACACACAAAAAAAATGATGTTGGAGAACTAGGTGCTTGGGGTCATTTATTTCCAGACCTTCTTTCCTCCATCCCCATGCCCAGAGCGCACACACACACACACACTTGTATGTACTCTCTGTTGTACACACACTTGTACTCTCTATTGACCTAGGTGACCTTGAAACATCTCATGAAATGATCCTACTGAAGACCAAGTTTTCTCCATTTTTTAAAGTCTATCGTAGATTGGATTATGCCATATTGCGATATCTTTCCTTTTAAAATAAGTGGTTCCTTAAGAAGATCATGGAATTTGCGCATTAACTTTAAAAATCTTACTATGGCTTTGTTTTGCCCCCCTCCCTTTTTTTAGGTTTCATTGTCTAAGTATTTTAGCCCTGTCTTAGGGACTATAGTCCTATCTGAAGAAAGTAAAGCACCATTTAAAACACTTTGAGGAATCACTTACTGATAGGCCATTCTTATTTTGTGAAATTGTTCAAGGTGATTTTTGAAATATTTTCTTATATCCTTGGTTTTCCCAGCATATTATTTTTAAACAAATGTTTTAAGATATAAACTATATCACTGTGTTTGTTTTAACTTAAAGTTTTTTACATATATAATTTCTTTCTTTTAGGTTCTTAAGGAAGCTCTCCATCCTCCTGTGTATCTGGTAAAGTCATGATACGGTGGCCAATTTTCTAGCATGCTGAGGTGACTGGCAGATCTAGTCTTAACATACAGAAATTTAGTAAAATTGATTGATTGCCTTTTTTTTTTGAGACTAATTCATAATTTTTCTACATGTTTCTAATAATTATGAGGACCTATTTTTGTCATAATGCTTATTATTAAAAATATTTGCGCTACAGTTGTCCCTCTTTGTTCTTTTTTAGTGAATCAAAAAATAAACATCGCTTATTAGTATTTTTAACCAAGGAAGTTGAAATGCACATTTGTGTGTGGTGTTAGGGTTGTGTATTTTAAGGCGCTAGGGACCCTGTACTGCTTCTTGTGATCACTGTTTCCGTCGAGCCCCTCCTGACTGCTTGCATCTGGTACTGTAGCCATACTGCCATTTCCCAGCCCCTGTTGGGAGCTGTGGTCAGCATGCCAGCTTCACCGCTACAGTGAACCCTAAGTGTCTTGGCATCTTCCCGTACTTCTGCAGTCTCTGGAGAGAGCATCCCAATGACTGACCCCAGGATCCTGACTCTTGGAGTTCCATAGGCAGGCATTGGAATACTTGATTGTCCTGGCCTCCGTTTTGGGAGGCAAGCACTCATGACGAAGACCTCACACAATAGAGATGAGGCAGTTTTCTCAAAGCAAATAGGGATGCTGTTCCTTTTTTCACTTCTCTCTTCAATGCTGTGCAACTACATAATATCCTTAATGGCGTACTTTGTCCCCGGTAATGCTGAAGGGCTGAGGAGTCCGTGTGCTTGTTCTTCTCCCCTTCCCTAGCACTTCAGATCTTTTCTCCTCTAGGCTTTGCTGTAATTTTGTTTATCTGCCTATTTGCTGTAGACATTTGCACTGGTAACTGTTTGCAATTTCTATCCTTTTCACACTTCTCTTGTCTTGCCCTTAACTGCTCCTGTTTGGTTTTCTTCTAGGTGTTTGTTGGCCTTTAAAGTTTTTAAGGGCTTGTATGAAGACATTAGGTGCCACAGCCTTTGAGTCCCAGAAAGGGTTGATATGTTCTGATGTACTGAAGTTTTGGAGTTCTCACGCAATCAAATCTGTTGAATTCTTTAAAATCATTTTAGGTAGTCTGTGGACCCAGGGTGGGGCTCAAACTTCATAACTCCAAGAACAAGAGATATACTCTACTGACTGAGCCAGCTAGATGCCCTAAATCTCTTGATCTTTTTCCACCTTAATTTTAGAAAGTTAGGTTATAAATTTTTCCTCTGCTTTTTTTTTGTTTGTTAAGTGTATTTTAACTACTTATACACAGTTAAAAATACAATGAGCCTAGAATGCTTAAAACACTGTTCCCTCCTCTTTTCCCCCCACACTTGACTGGAACGACCATCCTCACCTTTTTTGCTGTTGCTAATTCCTAAGTAATAAGCTCCTACTGTGATTTTTCAGCAAATCAGTTCAGATATTAAATGCAGAGTTCTCCGTGCAGTAGGTGAGGATTAACTTTTTTATTAGCATTTCCCCAGACATAAAGCTGCTTTCCCTGCATTCCTCTCATCTCTTCATGCATACTGTGTATGTGAAGTCTGTAGTCCTAGTCTGTAGTCATGACTTAATTACGACTGTGCAAAAGGCAACAAATCATGCCTGCTTTCTTATCTCGTCTTTTTCCTGGAGTTTGTAATTGCCCTTATTGCTTCGTGTGCTCTGCATCTGTTTTTTTTATTTCGTTTTGTTTTTCTAATTGCGTTAAACTACGGCATAACCATTTTTGAAGTGTGCAGCTCAGTGACATTTGGTACATTCACTCATGGGTGCAGCAGTCACCACTGACTGGTTCCAGAACATTTTTGTCATCCCCAGAGGGAACCCCATAACCCATTGACCAGTACTCTCCCCTTTTCACCCTATTCTCCAGTCCCTTTTGTCAACCAGTCTGCTTTTGTCTCTGGGTTTGCCTATTCTGGATATTTCATAAAAATAGACCATTACTAATTATTTCAAAATTCCTGGATTCTGTCCCATGCCTATTAATATTTTCCAGTTACTCAGGAAGCTGTTTTTATTCTTCCTGGGATCCCCTGTCCAGTGCTCTTTATTCTCTGCCTCAGTAAGATGGGTTGCTCCTGGCTAGCACACAGGTGACATCTGCAGATTTCCCCTTCCTTTGCTGCTCTTCTGCATTAGAGACTCTCGGTCTTCTTGGCTCCCATGTATTTTGTCCGATTGCTTTATATTTTATATTTATATTTATATTTATATTTATATTTATATTTATATGCTCTTGCTGGAGCATATCCTGTGGAAACTTCCCAACTGGTAATTTCAGAGATAGTTTTTTGTTTTGTTTTGTTTTTATTTTTAGAGAGGAGAATTTTTTTTTTTTTAAGATTTTATTTATTTATTTGACACCGAGAGAGATCACAGGTAGGTAGGGGAGCAGGCTCCCTGCTGAGCACAGATTTCCCCATGCGGGGCTTGTTCCCAGGGCCCTGAGACCATGACCTGAGTCAAGGCAGAGGCTTTACCCACTGAGCCACCCAGGTGCCCCAAGAGAAGTTTTTTTTTTTTTTTTTTTTTTTTTTAAGATTTTTATTTATTTGAGAGAGAGCAGAGAGCATGAGTGGGAGTGGAAGGAAAAGGAGAGGCAGAAGCAGACTCCCCACTGAGCAGGGAGCCCAATGCCGGGCTTAATCCCAGGACCTGGGATCATGACCTGAGCCAAAGGCAGAGGCTTAACCCACTGAGCCAGCCAGGCGTCTCTTGGAGGCAGTTTTTGCAGAATCTTGGGAAGGGCATTCCCCATGTTGAATGGAAGGTTCAGTCTAGTGTTCTGGGTTAAAAATACAGATACTTTTTTTTCCCCCACCCATTGGAAAAGGCCCATAAATGTTTTTGTGGGATTGGCCTATCGGTGTTTAATCCATTTGGCCTTAGGGTGTATGTTATGACTTGATCTAAATTGATTTCCACTTCAGATATTTAGTACTCACCCCAGATTTCATGAATGAATTTCCCTTTCCTCACTGTTGCCTTTTATAATATGATACATTTAATTCCTGTGGCCTTTATCTAATTTTAGAGAAGGAGAGAGTGGAAGGAAGGGGCAAAGGGAGAGAATCTCAAGCAGGCCCCAGAGCCCACCCAGCGCAGAGACCAGTGTCTGGCTTGATCTCTACCCTAAGATCGTGCATGACCTGAGTTGAAATCAAGAGTTGGTTGCTTAATTGACTGAGCCATCCAGGTGCCCAATTCTTCCTGTGGCCAGGCCTTTAAATTCCTGTTATTAAAGGTTTTTTTTTGTTTGTTTATTTGTAGAGTCCCTTACAGATAACTTGTGTGACCTTCAGCAAGCAGCTAACCTATTTGAACTTAATTTTCTTAACTATAATCTGGGGTCTGCCAGGTTGGCTGCTTTGTTATAAGCTGCAAAATAAACCATTTTGCCTTTAGCAAAAATTAGAAAGGACGGTGGTCACACTCACTTTGCTCCTGCAGTTTCATTTTCCAACATCGTCCTGGCAGTGTGTCTTTCAGGGCTGACCTCTGCACTCCTTCACCTGGGCTTTCTTTGTGTTCTGGTTGTGATTGTTTGGCCAGTGGTAGAAAATCAAAGCTTAGAGGTCAGAGTATCCATTTCCCCACTCTCTGTCAGCCTTTGATAGTTACTCTCAGTGGTTTTAATCCTATTTCTGTGACTACAGACCTTGTCGTGTCCCCTCTGCTGTGATGACACAGGATTCTGGCAACACCGTACCTATTTCTTGCCCTTTGTTCTCCAGGTGCAAATGGCGTTGTGTTGGTGCTTCCTGGGTTTGTCACCTTCCTCAATTCCTTATTCCCCAGACATAGCTGGGAAGCAGATAATAATGAACTGTCTTGTCATTCTGCCAGAATGAATGAACTTCAACTGTTTGGGGGCCTTTTCTTTCCTTTACTATTACTGTTTTCCTTTACTTAAAAATTAAAATCTTGGGGCACCTGGGTGGCTCAGTGAGTTAAGACTCTGCCTTTGGCTCAAGTCATGATCTCAGGGCCCTGAGATCGAGCCCCACATCGGGCTCTTGGCTCAGCAGGGAGCCTGCTTCCCCCTCTCTCTTTGCCTGCCTCTCTGCCTACTGGTAATCTCTGTCTGTCAAATAAATAAATAAGATCTTTAAAAAAAATTAAAATATTGAAGCAGCAGGCGGTTGGGCTGGCATGGATCCTTTGCCTGTCAGGTATGTGACCTGCTTGTTGTTTTGAGGAAGAGCATAATCACTGTGTTAATCGAATGCTGAAATCAAGGAAGCGTAATTCTCAGGATTTGGAAAGAATGATATTATCTTGGAATGAAATGTGGATGATGGTCTGCTAAAATAATGTGTTCTACTCAACAGGGTGGTAATAATACCTGCCATAATTTTTAAGGAAAAAAAAAGAGTAACACTGCCTGGCACATGGTGAGGGCTCCGTAGATGTTAACCACTGTTATTAGAGTGTTTTCCATATTTTCCTAAAAGAAACGTAGAAGGATATTTCATGTTTTTGAAAAGGGATGTTCTGGGGGGCTTTTCGTTGGAACTAAATTTATCAATAAAATAGAGAACAACTTCATAGTACTCAGATTTTATTGATTTTTTTTTAAGATTTTATTTATTTATTTGACACAGATCACAAGTAGGCAGAGAGACAGGGAGATAGAGAGAGAGAGAAGCAGGCTCTTGCTGAGCAGAGAGCCCAATGGAGGACTCGATCCCAGGACCCTGAGATCATGACCTGAGCCGAAGGCAGAGGCTTTAACCCACTGAGCCACCCAGGTGATCTTGTTATGTATAGTTCAAATATTTATGACTCCTCACAAAATTTTGCAATGCATTTCATCTGTCTTTTAAGTTTATTCCTGTGTGTGTGTGTGTGTGTGTGTGTGTGTATATATATATATTTTTTTTTTTAAGATTTATTTATTTATTTGACAGACAGAGATCACAAGTAGGCAGAGAGGGAGGCAGAGAGAGAGGAGGAAACAGGCTCCCTGTTGAGCAGAGGAGCCCAATGCGGGGCTGGATCCCAGGACCCTGGGATCATGACCTGAGCGGAAGGCAGAGGCTTTAAGCCACTGAGCCACCCAGGAGCCCCGCCTGTGTATTTTAAGATTCCAGTTGTAGGTGAGATTTCCCTTTCCTTATGTGTAAGTTATTACATAGAATTGACTTTCTAAGGTGGATTAGTTTTGAAAATGGAAACATGGGAGCACCTGGGTGGCTCAGGCCATTAAGGGTCTGCCTTCAGCTCAGGTCGATCCCAGGGTTCTGGGATCAAGCCCCACATGGGGCTTCCTGCTCAGTGGCAGTTGGCTGCTCCCTCTCTCTCTGTCCTTCCCCTGCTTGTGCATGCGCGCACTCTCTCTGTGTTAGATAAATTAAGTCTTTATTTAAAAAAAATGGAAACACAGATCCTGTCAGTACTTTACATTTGCTCTTGGCTGGTGAAGGTCTTTTAGCCCCTCAACTCCAGAGTTGGGGAGGTTTGACCAGGATTCATACTATGGAGTTGTCTTTACGGTGTTGAGCTGTAGGTGGCGCTGCTGCTCAGAGCAAATGCCCAAGTTTGGCAGGGAAGGAAGTTGTGTTGACTGTGGTCCATGATTGACAGGAGGTCACCATGGAAAAGGTTTTGTATTCTGAAGACGGATGTGCTAAGCACCATGCCCTGCTTGTATGCAATGCTTTACATTCCAGCACCATTGGTAACCCGCATTTCCTACCTCTGGTCGGCTAATGACACATCACCTGAGCTTCCGTGGGTGATTGACCTTGGGTAAAATCTGAGCACGGAATGTCAGTGAAAAAATAGTATTTGGGCCGTAATTGCACAGGAGTATCTTTTGTTTTAAGTTAAGAAACATTATTAAGTTTCATTTTCCATCCACTCCCCGCCTGTCCCTCGTGGAGCCTGTGTGAGGTTATTCCAGTTTGAACTACTCCAGGGGACATTTTATTTCTTTTACTTACACAGGGGACATTTTATTTCTTTTACTTACACTTTTATGATACTTACTATGTTCCAGGCACTTTTCAAAGCACTTAACAAATAGAAACCCGTTTAATTCTCATAACAAGTTATGAAATAGGTACTCTGATAATCCACATTTTATTAACGTGGAAATGGAGGAACGGGGGGGGGGGGGAGGTGAGTAACTTTTCCCCAAGTCTACCAGCTGATAAATGGTGGGGGTGGAATTTGAACCCAGGCAGTCTGGCTCCAGAGTTAGTAGTGCTCTAGTAACGAGTCATCTAAAATTAATGCTCTCCTTCCTTACCTACCTCTTTTTAATCGCTGTCCCTTCATTTTTTCTTCTATGATTTTATTTATTTTTTATTTTGATATTTTCACAAACTTCAGAATTGGAGTACAGTACAAAGAACTTCTTTCCCCTTCGCTATTTGAGACCATGTAGTTGACCCCTCCCATCACCCCAAATCCTTGAGTGTATATTTCTTACAAATGACATTTTCCTATGTAACTGTTACACACCATCAAAATCAGGGAACTACTGATACATTACATCTTGTTCTCAGATGCTGTTCTACTTTAGCCCCTTGTATCAGTAATCTCCTTTATACCCAAAAGGAGCTGTGTTATTCTATCTACTTTTTCTTTGTTTGTTTTTTTTGCTTTTATAACCATGACACTTGTTTTTTTTTTAAAAAGATTTTATTTATTTCTTTGGCAGAGACAGATCACAAGTAGGCAGAGAGGCAGGCAGAGAGAGAGGAGGAAGCAGGCTCCCCGCCGAGCAGAGAGCCCGATGTGGGGCTCGATCCCAGGACCCTGGGATCGTGACCTGAGCCGAAGGCAGAGGCTTAACCCACTGAGCCACCCAGGTGCCCAACACTTTTTTTTTTTTTTTAAGATTTTATTAATTTGAGAGGAAGAGCACAGAAGAAGCAGATTCCCACTGAGCAGAGAGCCCCCACATGGGGCTCAGTTGTGGGACCCTGAGATGATGACTGGAGCTGAAGATAGGCACTTGACTGACTGAGCCACCCGGCCATCCCAACCATGACGCTTTAGAAATTACAGCTTACTTGGTAGAATGCCCCTGAACTTGGTGTTTGCTCATGAGCATATTTGGGCTTAAGGTTTGTGTTGTAAGGGGTGCCTAGGTGGCTCAGTGGGTTAAGCATCTGCTTTGGCTCAGATCATGATCCCAGGGTCCTGGAATTAAGCACCATATTGGGCTCCCTGCTTAGCAGGGTGTCTGCTTCTCCCTCTGCCTCTCCCCCTGCTCATGTACTCTCTCTTGCGCACAAGTAAATAAAATCTACAAAAAAGCTGGTAGAGCAATACAATCACAGAAGTGATGCTGTGTTTGCCTCACTGCATCTTTTTTTTAAAATTACTTTTATTAACATGTAATGTATTATTTGCTGCAGGGTTACAGGTCTGTGAATTGTCAGGTTTAACACATTTTACAGCACTCACCATAAAACATAGCTTCCCCATGTCCCTAACCCAGCCACCCTCTCCATACCCTCCTCGCCCCAGCAACCCTCTGTTTGTTTTGTGAGAGTAAGAGTCTCCTACGGTTTGTCTCCCTCCCAATCTCATCTTACTTCATTTTTTTCCTTCCCTACACCCCACAACCCGCTGCCCTGCTTCTCAAATTGCTGATATCAGGGAGATCATATGATAATTGTCTTTCTCTGATTGACTTATTTTGCTCAACATAATACCCTCTAGTTCATCCACGCCATTGCAAATGGCAAGATTTCATTTCTTTTGATGGCTGCATAGTATTCCATTGTATATATACACCACATCTTTATCCATTCATCTGTTGATGGACATCTAGGTTCTTTCCATAGTTTGGCTATTGTGGACATTGCTGCTGTAAACATTTGGGTGCACGTGTCCTTTCGGATTACTACATTTGTATCTTGGGGTAATACTCCCTAGTGGCCTCACTGCATCTTAATAGGTGGGGTGTGGTTGCCATCTGTTTGTTACAGAGGATGTTCATATAGCTCTCACAGGGTGTTGTCTGCTGGCATTCTCCACTATAAAACAATTCTTTTATCCTTTGTACATGAATGTCTTTCGTGGGGAGGTACTTTGAAACTATGTATGTGGCCTGTTTTTCCCTCAGATTTTATGTTTATTTACTTACATTTGTATGTTTTTATGTTTTCCTCTTTTATCCAATAAGTTATATGCTCAGAATAAATTTTGATACCTGATTTGGCTAGCAGGATACCCGTGAAACTAGCTTCTGTGTTCTCTTGATGTGTTCTCATTCTTCTTTAGTCCCTGCTTTCCTTTTTGAAGCAAGATGTTCTGGGTGGTTCTTGTAGTTACCTGCCCCAGCCCTGGAATCAGCCATTTTCTCAAGCCATTTAGTCAAGAATCCTATTTAGAAGCCAAGACGTATCAACATGAAGATTTCAGTGCTGTCAGGTCCTCACAGTGGACAGAGTTGGGAAATACATGGACGTACAACCTTTCTACATCTGGACAACCATGGGGTCACATCAGAACTTCACAAACCAGTCCAACATCACAGTGCTTGTTCAGTTTTCGCCCTTCCAGCATTTGCTGCTTTTGTCTCTGATAGTTAGAAACCTGCTTCCTAGGACCCTCGATCCTTGTTCTGGTTGATTTCAGCAACCCCCTTCCCCCAAGGACACCCTGCTCACCTCACCCTGGTTCTCAGGGCACTGGACTTGCCCTCACCATGGACATCTTCCTCACCCAGCTTAGCCTGAGACACCTCCCCACAGCTACCTCCTACATGAGGACATCCTTCTTACCCATCGAATGGCTTTAGGATTGCACTGTTGAGGAAGAGAGACAAAGAGGACCTGACCTCTTCTTAAATGTGCAGTTTCGAGTCTAATTCCGAATGGTATTTAGGTGCCCCCCACCCTGCCTGACTGCAATGGAACAGAGATGCCTGGGGCTTCAACTGGACGAACAGGGAAGTAAGCTCTGGAAGCGGAAGGTCCATGTCTAGGGACAGCTCTGTTTCTAGTGGGGTGAAGGCTCTGAGGAATCCCCTGATCTCTCTGGCCCGAACTCTTTCATGTGAAGTGAATGGGCTGGAAAGTAGTGCCTTGTGGGCCAGAATTGGCCCGGTGCCTGTTTTGTTTGGAATTTAGCTTTTATAAAACTCAAACTAAGTTTTTTTGAAAGCGTAGGTGGTGTACTCTAATTCACCGCAGTTGGCCACAACCATGATCTTACCCAGTTTCATACATTTTCTTCCCATCCAGGGGCTCAATGGCTTTATTCTTTCAGCTCTGATGAATTAGGCATACTTCAAAAAGCCCTTGGCTAAGCACAGGTTTTCCAGCAAGAGTGAGAAGTTTACCTAGACTTAAGTTAGGACTCTGGCATTATTAAGGATATTATTTTAACTGCTTGAGCAGAGACTACCGAGAGGAAAGGCTAAACAGAATAGTTTTCTCTGATTTAAGAGTTGAGGTGTAAATTAGTCCAGGGTGGGTCAGTGACCCACAGGGTCCAGGCCCAGGCCTTAGGCTTCTTTGTTGTCCCACATAGTGAAAGGTGGGTCATTGCCACCTCACATTTCAGCTCGTTAGGGTAAGGAAGGCGCTCTTCCATTGAAGCGTGTGACCAGACACTGCACATGTCCTCTCCACTCACATTACAGAAGTAGAACTTAATCACACAGCAGACACAACCAATGAGAGGTTGAGAAACCTTTAATTCCTTTTTTTTCCCTTAAAGTAATCACTATGCTTTAACTCACCACCCTGAGATCAAAGGTTGCACGCTCTACTGACTCTGACAGCCAGGCGCCCCCAGACCTTTATTCTTGGGACCCAGATAGCCAGTCAAAACGTGGGTATGGCATTATGTTGAGAGGACAGAAGGGATATTGGAAAATTACGCCTTCCAACTCCGTGTTTATTAAACGACTCCCCTCTGCTTACTGTCTGGAATATTCTCTGTACGTGTCATTTTGCTGCTTTATGTGGATACTCTGCCAATTAAGAATGCATTTAGAGTCTGTCTTCATCCCTGAGGGCTTTCCATCCTTTATCCTTTAGTAGGAAGTGGAGGGGGTGAGCTTCCCAAAGCAGCTGATGAGGGAACTTTCGAAGTTGGTTAGGAAAGAGCAGAAGGTGGAACAGAGAAGCCTGGACAAGTCGGACACTGGGACCAGGGTTGGCAGAAGTGGGTGGGAAACCCTGTGGGGATACCAGGCTGAAGAGAAAGAGCAAACCCTGGGAGAAGGTGGTGCTGGTAAAAGAGGAGTAGGAAATAGAAGGGAACCCAGGAACCAGGACAGGAGCTTCCACTAGTGTGGCCTCTTGGCTCCCATTTCCTGCTCTGGGGCTCAGTGGTTTCATAATCTGTCACAATGGGGCCTTCAGAAGGGCTAGAGTTGATTTCACATCTCTTCTAGGACTCACTGTCTTCTGTAGGCACAATTTTCCTTTCAGGCTGCTTTCCCCAACACTATCATGACATACAAATGCACAGTCAAATAGGCAAATTGTGTGTACAACGTCTAATAGAAAGATGATATTGAGAGACGTGGTAAAACTCTCTACATTCTGTGGAATTCATCTAGGCCTGCCGGGGTGGACCCAGGGGCCTGGATTTAGTTAAGATAGGGTCACCCTGATTGAAAGGTCATTCCTACAGCAGACAGGATCTAGGGGAGAGGGCATGGTCTGGACAGGCTGGGGCCCTCTTTGTCAGGTTCAGGACCTGGGCTTCAGAGTAGTTACCTGTCTGGGCAGGTAGAGAAGAACGTGAGCATGTCTCAGGTGTGTAGTCAGAAACTCCTTAGGCTGGGCAATGGCATTGTGGTGGGATCTCCAGAGCTGCCTCTGATGGGCGTGGCAGCCCAAGGAGTGTGGCTTGAACTCCTGATGTTGGATTGCTCAGAGCCAGGTAGCCATAGAACTGGTCATCCCTGCTCCTGACCTGGTTTGAGACAGTGGATGCATATTTGCTTGGTTGGCTTTTAGCTGTGAAAATTTCCTGTGTGGAATGAGGAGATATTTTGCATTTCATAGTGTGTCATATGAATGCGTGGTCAACCTGAGGACGTTCCACTGTGAGCCAGGAGGGAGAGGTTTGCTCACAAACTTAGACCATGCATGTGAGAGAAGCCTTGCCTCTCTCCTTTTTCAGAGCCGAAGAGTCACATTGCCTTTTCTGGGGATAGTATGAAGGGGACCGCGTCCCAGGGATGCATCTTGTTGTATTTTGTACTGCAGCTTGGAGAATAAGTTTTTCATTTTATATTATATTCCTGAGTATTAATAGCTTTAATTTAATTTAATTTTTAAAAAGATTTTATTTATTTATTTGACAGACAGAGATCACAAGTAGGCAGAGAGGCAGGCAGAGAGAGGAGGAAGCAGGCTCCCTGCTGAGCAGAGAGCCCGATGTGGGGCTCGATCCCAGGACCCTGGGATCATGACCTGAGCCGAAGGCAGAGACTTTAACCCACTGAGCCACCCAGGTGCTGGAATAGCTTTAATTTTACAATATGACAAACTATTTTAGAAATAAGATGATTAACTGAAAAGTTTTTGCCTTGCCTTGAAGTAATGACCTGTTCCAACTTTAAAAATTAGGCATAATCATTGTGGTGTTTCTGTGGTGTGTTTAACCCTGACTCCAGATGCCCAAAGAGTGATCGAATGATTTTAATCTCCTGAGATGGAAAAGAATCCTTAAAGAAAAAGTATCAGGACATTTCTGTAATCTGTAGGCTATGGATTCTACATCAAATGACTTGCATTTTTAGTCTCCTAGTTTGCTCAATGCAAGGAGTCGGACAACGTAAGTCATTTTCCCAACTCTGCCTCCCTCTGCCATTCTCGGCTGCCAAGTAAATGACAGATCATTCTAGTATTTTCTGTGAGCTCAGCTAAGCTGAGAGCCTCCCAGCCTCATTCCCCATTTGTATTTTTTGACCCCTGCACATTTAACTATGACTTTCTTATGATCACACGGCCTCTGTTCCTCCTTGAGGGATCTTGTAGCATTCTTGCTTATAGAAAACACAAGAGCTACGCAGGTTGCAGGTGGTGCAGCCTTCCCAGCAGCTCTCTCCACTCTGGCTTCCAGAACTTCCACACTACAAGAGGGCAGGTGCCCCACCATGAAGATTTTACCATCCATGTGCCTCTCAGGCTAAGTGGCTGGAGTCATCGTTGTCTTGCATCTTTATAAATAAATAACCTCATCAGTATGTCATTTCCTCTCTCCCCCAACAGAATGCTTCTCTGTAACATGGTTTCTGTGAAGTGGGCAAAGCCTAATTGTTCCCTCAGAGTTGCCTAAATGACTTGAAGGGCTTGAATTTTTAGTAGCTTACAGAAAGAAAAGGGGCTTTCTAACTGGTCCAACCATTCCCTCCAGCGAAGACTCCCTGGCTGACCTGTTTACCATCAAGCAACATAGTGCCCGCCGCACTGTGACTCATAGTCATTACAGGAAATTTACTTTAGGATTCTTCTTACACTTGCAAGATCTACTTCTGGTTCATTGTTATTTCTTTTGTCTTGTGAGTATCCCTTAACAATAAGGAAGGTTACAGAAAACATTCTATGAGCATCTTCACTCCAAGGTCAAATGGACTTGTCTCTCTTTTTGCCCCCAGCAGTTACAATGCATCGTTATTTTCAACTGTTCATTTCCCTCAGTAAAGTAAATGAAAGTTCTCTGAGGTCAAGACCTTGTCCCTCTTAGGCAGAACCTGTCTAGCTCTCTCTCTCCTGTTATCTAATGGGATGCATGGTACACAGTATGGAATCAGTATATGTTTCTTGAATGAGCAAATTAATGGATGCTTTGTGGAGATTTTGGCTTCTTTTTGTATGTATAGGGGAATTAAAAAATTATACTGTACCCTCTTAGGTTCATTAATTGGGACCTGTGAATCCAACTGAAAAAAAGATAGATTGACAAGAGAAAAGGAATACAAATTGTATTATTAATTTTTATGTGCATGGATGCCTTCATTGAAATGAAGTAAAAAACCAAAAGAAGTGGTTGAACTTGGGGGCTCACATACTGTTTTAACAAAGTGTGATAAATTGTTGAGAAATGACAAAGGAAAAGGGGTTTGGACTTTCGGGGTGGTAGACTGTGGAAAGGTGAATATATGAGGGAAACTAATGAAAGATAAAGTTACCTGGTAAGGTATATGCAGACTCATCTCAGCACTTTGTCTGTCTGTGTCTGGTTATGAAGTTTGTTCTCTTCCAGGTACAAGAGAGGGGGGTACCTTTATAAGGGAAGTTTATACTTTTAGGCAGATTAGAGGAAGATTCTCACTTGGATTCAGCTCAAAATAATTTTTATGCTGAAGTGGCATATTTGGGGGTGGCATAGTCTCATCCCTTTCATGTGTTTGGTAAAATTTGGTTGTGGTAAAGGAGCCCCATTTCCCACTACCATCCATTCTCTCCTATTAACAGGAGGTATGGAATAAAGAAAGCATCTTCCCAGTTTTTTGCTGGGAGGTATAGCCTGTGAAAAAATAGGCTGGGTTTCTGAGGACTTCTGGAAGCAGATTACTACCTCTGGATTGCCAGCCCTTGGGCTTTTCTGAGGCAGGGAGATAACCTTTTATTCCTGCTACTTTTATTCCGTGCTACTGTAATTTTGGTGTTTTTGTTACACGTAGCCCCTCCTAATCATATGTTGGTTTAACATTTGCATTTTTGAGGACCAGAGGGAGCGGGATTAAAAAATCTAAATCTAGCTGGGATAACCATAGAAAACGATGCCCCTTTCAGGTGTTCAGAATCTTGGGACAGCCTTAGGTGAGGTGCTTTTCTTGGCTGATTTATTTCATACCTGTCTGCTCACAAATGTGGAACCTGTCCTCTCTTCCTGTCTCACCCCTTGACTTAGAAATACTAACAAATTAGTACATCAGATGTTGATATAGGGGCGCCTAGGTGGCTCAGTTGGTTAAGTATCTGCCTTTGGCTCAGGTCATGATCCCCAAATCCTGGGATTGAGCCCCGTGTGGGGCTCCCTCCTCAGTGGGGAGTCTGCTTCTCCCTCTCCCTCTGCCTGCTGCTCCCCCTGCTTGTGCTCCTTCTCTCTCAAATAAATAAAATCTCAAAACAGAACAAAACCTCACATTGAGAATATTTAATACGTGCTGGGAGGCAGAAGGAATCTGTGTACCTGTAACTGAATGGAGCAGGAAGTTTGCTGTGTCCAACTTGGTATTTTGTTTCATTCTTAAACATAAGGAAAAATCAACCAATTGCATTTTTTGAAAAAGATTTTCCCCTGTTACTACTATTTTTTAAAGTAGGCTTCATACCCAACATGGGGCTTGAACTCAAACCTCGTGATCAAGAGTCTCATGCTTTACCCACAGAGCCAACCAGCCACCACTCCCCTATTACTTTTATGTCACTGGAGCCAGTTTCTTTTTCCTGTTTCCTTTAAAGGATTTACATTTCTTTATTGTCTCCTTTAACTTAGCTCACATGAATAAGCACTTCCTTAACAATGGCAAGTTTCTCAAACCAGTTCTTTCCTATACACTTCGGTTGTTTAAACCTTGTTCCGCGTACCTTCTTAGCCATAAAGGAGCAAGGAAATGCTGTCTTTTTTCCAAAGGACTGGTGGCTGTGGGTGACGTGGGCTCCAGGGCAGGGGTGTGGCAGGCAGTGTGGAGAAGGGGCCTTGATGAGCTATCATTCAAATCTATGTGCTGTGGTTTTATGAGAAAATTCTTTGCCTTCATTTTTAAGTGAATACCTTTTTTTTTTTTTTTCCCCTCCCCTCTAGGAATTCTCATTCAGCTTAGGCAGTTATAAAATTGGGAACTTGATAAAGTTCTAATTGGAGTCATGGGACATTAAGAAATTTTGCTCTCAAATGCCCCTGCACTTTGAACTAGTAGGGGTCAAAAAGCCAACAGTCCTGTCACGTGGGGCCATTTGGGGAACTTCCGGAGTTTGGGCAGTGCCTCAGTTCAAAATATCAGGTGTCCTCCTGAGACCTCAGGTTGAAAAATACCCATTATGTTGAATCATTGGAAATTGCCATTTCGTTTTTAAGTTAAACTGCCAATATTTTACCTTTTTTTTTTTTAGATCAACCTACACAGGAGATTTTAGTTTTCTTGAAGAGTTTATTGAGAATTGTGACCATGAATGTTATGAGAAACAAAATATTACATATAAAGCAAGACTGGAAATGAATATTTTTTAAATAAGGAAATAAGGCTCATGGAGTACAGATCATTTGTTCACATGTCCAGAACTGGGAACTAGAGGAGTCCTTATGGGAATCTGGATCTTACTGAACATGAAGCCTATGATTTTTACATGACTACTCACTGCCCTTTCACTGTATTCAGTGTGGTAACCTCCTGGTCAAGTTGAGAAACAAGTAATCGCAGCAGAAATTAACCTTCTTTTGTTGTGGAGCTATTGAAAAGCCTTGAGCTTCTATATAAAGACGTGACTACTTGAAATTAAAAAAGCATTTCAGTATGTTATTAAGAACCATCTTTTAAAAATGTATGAATAAATTATTTTCCTATGATGGAAGCAAGGCATTAGGGAAGAAAAAGAAAAAAGTACCCAATGCAGAAGAGAAAAAATCTGGCAACCATTGTTTCGCCAACTGGAGAGAAGCACTGATAACACTTGGATATTTGTCCTTATCTCTCTGTGTTCATTTATTTAACAGATACTGATGGAGTACCTGCTCTGTGTCAGGCACTGTACTAAGTGCTGGGCTGGTTTGAACAAGTAGATGTAGTCTTTGCCCTCAGTCTGGAGGTGGCCAAAGTCAATAAACAAATACACCAACAAATACTTTGACTGCATGTTGAGATATTTGAAACAGAATGCCATTAAAAAAAGAGAGGGTATAAAAAATAAAAAAATTAAAAAAAAAAAAAAAAGACTCTCCCCTACAAACCTAGAAGCCATCTTGAGGAAGGAGGGAAAAGTAATCTGAAAAGGTTTTTTATAATTTTGGAGATCAGATCAATTTTACCTGATAAAATTATTTCTGCTTTATTTTACTTATTTACAGAAGTTGACAGAGAGAAGGAAGAACTAAAATAAGTTTAAAAAAAAAGTAATTTTCTGCACATGTATCAGCGGTTGTAATGTAAATTACAATGTAACCCAGCTACATGTGTGTTATACTGAAGCCAGTTATATATGCACACTTAAATGTAGTCAGGTATGTATTTTGGACCTGTGAGAAATAAGCAGCAAATTCCAGTGTTGATGACACTCAATATATCCTATAGTTCCAAATTAAAACTAATTTTAAAAATTTCTAGACTATAACATTTATAAATAAAACATATCACCACTGAAACATTTCAATTGCATGCTTACTTATTCAAGTCACTTGTTTATTTTTAATGCAGTTCTATTTGTTCATGTTGTAAATATAAGATATATTTGAAAGCAATAACAACAATAATGAGTCATATTTAAGAGGCCAGTACTATTCAGTTATCAGTTCTTTTCCTTTCTTTCTCTCTCTACACAGCTGCAAATATCAATTAAGTAGCTCCTGTAATAGAATAAAGCAATCAAAATTGTTTATAATATTTCTCTCAGGAAACTTTCTTTGGAAGCTCCATCTCACCAAATTTTTCAAGTTAACCTTAAAAATTTTAAAAATATCAATGGCTAGCCTAGTATTGGACAAAAAGAAGTAAATTCTTAGGTTAGCCAAAGAAACCATTCAAAAGGAAGAAAGTACCTGGAGTATGTAAACAAGAGTTTATAAAGGAACAAAATGAGCTTATTATTATAACATTAAAAATATAAACTATTTCTTAAATTTTACAATCCAACAACTTTAAGTGAATAAACCACTCAATATTGTTACTATAAAAAAAAAGGGTAGAATTCTGGAATCAGAGAGGAAATGAAGAATAATTGCACTTATTTGATTATTATCTTTTAAAAATTTTATTTATTTATTTGACAGAGTGACAGCGAGAGAGGGAACATAAGCAGGTGGAGTGGGGAGGAAGAAGCTGGCTTCCCGCTGAGCAGGGAGCCCAGTGTGGGGCTTGAACCCAGGACCCTGGGATCATGACCTGAGCTGAAGGCAGACACTTAACAACTGATCCACCCAGGTGCCCCTGGAATATGTTCATTTAGACAGGGAGGTCAGGTATCGCCTTGTTGAGGAGAAAACATTTCCACAGAGATGAGAATGGTTATGTAGTTGGTGATACACATTGCCGAGTGTCTTGGCAGAGGTATAGGCAACGTAGTGAGAGGGATCAGAGCACATGACCCCCCAAAAAGGCGTCTTTGGCATATTGAATATTTAGAGCAAATGCACTTGAGAAGTAGCAGGTGCAGGAAGGGCTGTCGGATCTCACACTTTGTGCCTAGAAGTAGAGTCTAGATCTCCTGCAGGAAAGATGGCCTCCGTGTACCAGGAAGAAGGAGCACATTCTTATCGTTACACACAGGGAGTCAACATGAGATGATTCTGCACAGAAATTCTTACAAATACCTTATGAAAACAGCCCTTCTCTGGTACTAGTTTTCCCCATGTATATACTGGTCACCTTGTCACACTTCACTGTGTCCGGCCCCAAGCCACCTTTCCTTCATCTTGTCATATCTCCACAATTTATTGCTCTTTGCTAAAATGGCCTATAGGCCTGCAAGTCTAACTGCTTCTTTTGGATTTTAACTTACGTGTAGGAAACCACCCATTCCTTGGAGAAATAGTAACATCAGGAAAATCTGTTGCTTTTTCTCCTGTCAGTTAATTCCTGGGCCCCAGCCACAGAACCTGAGAAGGTGGTGGAAAAGTCTCTCCTCCCCTCCAGCCGGAAGGAGGCTGGCACAGGTGACAGACTTTCCAGGAGGAGGAACAGGACACCAAGGTGTCTGGTGTCTGGCCTGGAGTGAGGCCCACATTTTCACAGGGTGTGGAAGAGAGGTGGAATGGTATCCCATGTAATTATTAATTATACATGTGATTTTAGAAACAAAATGGAATAATTCTGTGTGTGTGGTCACTGTCACTTATTTCTCCTCCATCATCAGATTTGGGGTGTATAGTTTGTGACACACGTGGCCTTACTTGAGTCACCCTACCTGTTCCTTGCTCTCCCTTGCCTTTGTGGGAGAGAAAACTAGGCTGTCTATTCCTCCTGACATAATACAAATTGGGAAAAGGAAAAACTGCCACTTCCTTGTGTGAAAGTATGTCCCTGGGACTGAGTGAAACCCACAAAATGGGCATTTTCCTCCTAAGAAAATATTTTTTTGTTCCTAAGCCTGTCTCCTGCCCTCTCCAAAGCCCAGGCAGAGGATAAAAATCAAATTTGTGTGCAGTGTTAGTATCATTACATTGTAACCCCTTAAAATCACATTATCTACTCTTCTGAGTCTCATAAAACTTAGTGTTCTACCAGAGCCGGGCTCTGATTTCTCTAAGAAATTCATACGTTCCTATGCCCTTCTTTGGGGCATTTGGGGAGATTGTTTTTAATCACTGCTATTTTTAGCTACCATCAGTATTTCCCCTTGATAATCACTGAGGGAACATGGCACATGCTAGGGCTGGGACTTGAGTTGTTTCCAGTTGCAACACTGGAAGGCAGCATATCTGGTCCTGACAGATCCACCTTCGTAGGCCCAGCTGAAAAACACAAGGTTTTGAGAGACAAGTACAACAAATACGGTTTGGCATATTTTGGGTGAGACTTGATGACAGACTTCCCTAAGACAAAGCAAAGAAAGAAAACAAGCCAGGGGCCATTTTATGCTTGGGTATTTTCCCAGAGTTTGCACAGGCCCCAGAGAAGAGAAATTTCTTCTCAGGTTTGTGCACTGGAAACCTTTGCTTGGTAAGACTGATTGAAAAACACCTCCACATCCTCCCACACCCAGTCAGAGGGAAAAACCACCTTCAGTCCTCACCCAGCTGGAATTCCCCACTCGATCCACTTTTTGGTAAAACTCAAATGCAAGATGTGACTACTGGTTCTAGATCTCATCCCGTATACCTAGAACATTCCATGATTAGTGATTGTGTGGGTGTGTGTGTGTATGAGGGGCAACATAAACTGCCAATTCAGACCAGCCCGCTATCTGGGAGATTTGGAACCATCATAGTTGGCAGTTGTTTTCCTAAGTTATCATGGGGGGGAGAATCTAATGCAAATAGGTTATTGCTGTTAATTGATTTTCTTCACATGCAACCTGTTCCCCGGTCCTCTGTCACCTGGGAAGGGAGGAAGACACATGGAATGTGTTTTATTAAGCAAGCCTAAGGTGCAGAAAGAGGACAAGAAAACTATCCTCTCTGACTGAGGATGTAGGAAAGTTAAAGGATTCCCATGTGAGTCATTTTGGTATAGCATTTGAATGTTTGGATGGAAGTCAGCATGTGATTTTCTAACCTGAGGGGCTTCTCAAAGCATAGGACACTCTATTTAATAGGGATAATTTAGAAGCCATGCCCAGTACACTGAAGGTCATCACTACAAAAATCCAGGGTGTTTTGGACTGGACTTAGGAATCTTGAACAATGTAATGGATTTACTTCTAGGAGATTATTGAGAAACGGGAAGTTTGGGCCCCTGACGTTCCTGTGTGCAGGCTTGAGATGAGAAGTGGCTTTGGTCAAGTCTTGTGTCTTCAGTTCCAGGACAACAGGGGCTGCCTGCACAGGTCCTGGCTTCTTCAAGAATTAGTTGAGGTCACTGTCTTCTACAGAGGCTGGGAGCCCCTGCACAGACCTCCAGAAGGTAGGTGGTCAGTGGACATGGGTTAGCCTCTCAGACCCGTTGGATGGCCTTGGTCATCTCTTAATTCTCTAGTCCCTTCTCTGAAAAAGGAAATGTTTTCTGGAAATGTTTCTTTTTAGGAAATTAAACTTCAGGTGTTCAGACGTATTTCCAGGCCTTTTAAGAAAAGCCTCAACCAATGTTACAGAAGGTTTACCTGGCATCTCATTCAGACTTTGGCCTTGCTTGGTGCCTGATAATGGAAACATATTGCAGGTATTCTAAGATTTGAGGGGCCTAATGAATTAGAGTTTAGCGATGTCGTGTTATTAAAAAGAGATAGTAATAATCTTAATTACCACAGAATCATTCTTGAGCAATTCTTAATTGTCCAAGAATAATTCTGGTTACATATTTTTTTTATAGATTTATTTATTTATTTATTTTGGAGAGCACAAGTGGTGGAGAGGGGCAAAGGGAGAGGGAGAGAGTAACAGAGGCAGACTCCCTGTTGAGCATGGAGCCCAGGCCTGGATTTCATGACCCTGAGATCATGGCCTGAGCTGGAATCAAGAGGTAGGCACTTAATGGACTGAGCCACCCAGGCGCTTCTGGTTATGCAATTTTTTCATATTGCTCTGTACTTAGCTAGGCTTGGGAATGGATCTCCTAATTTTGGTAGTTTATAAACATACTTGCTTTGGTGGACATCGGTTTAAACTGTCCTAGCCTTCGTTTACTTGAACACTGTATCCCAAGTGAGCATGGGGCTATTTGTTAAATACAGTGGTGCGAGTTTCAGATAGTTTCTAAACATGCATGAAATGGAGAACTAGGAGGCAGCCTAGCAATCTCTAGCAAGGCTTCTGGAATCAGAGCATCAAATCTTGTCTCTTGCACTAATTAGCCCTGACTTCTGATAAATCACTAAACTTCTCGGTGACGCAGTTTCACTGCCAATAAAATGGGTTGTGGGAGTGTGGTGGCCATTAGGATGTGCTTTGCTAATCTTCAGCTACACTTGACCAAGGACCTCAGCCCCTGTGCTCTGCCATCTATCCCTGAGATTTCCTGAAGCTAGGCCCCTGTGGCTGCTCCTAGCCCACTGAGTGTGGCATGATTATGAAGGTAGATCCAATCCTGGGCCACACAAAGATCCTTTATTTACCGCTCTGGCTTGTGGACTTGTTGGTGGCTTTGCCTGACTGTCCCTTTGTGATGTTTGCAACTAATCTGCTTTCTCCTCCCTGGCCTCACATGCCATCATGGTCTCAGGCCTCTCCCAGCCTTGTCCGGCTCCCACCCTCTTATCCCTCATTTAAGTAGTTCCCCTAATACAGGGTTGTCAGGTTAAATAGCAAATAAACATCAGGGTGTCCAGTTAGATGTGAATTTAAGATAACAAATAATTTCCTTTGAAAGTATACTTTAACTTTTAGTAGAACTCATATTTTATCTGGCCAAAAATCAGGGGAAATTTATTATTCCTATCTCAGGATCTGACTGTTGTAGGACCTGGTCTAACACAGGGTGCTAATAATTGTACCCAACTCAGGTAGAATTGAAGCACTAAAGGAGGTAATTAGAGCTGGACTTGGCACATATTAAGTGCTCGATAATTAGTGGTTTTTATTAAAGTCAGAGGCTGTGATGGATACAGTGTTCTCCTTGGGTTCCATAGCCTTGCTCTCAAGGTGGCCGTGGGGACTGGTTGGGCTCTGGGCTGTGTGCCAGATGCAGGTCATCTTCCTGACAACAGAGTGGTCCCTTGCAGGGTGGTAAACATGAGTGACCCACGCAGAGAGGGTGACCCTGTTAGCAGAGTGGCTTTGCTCTCTTGGCTCCCTGACCCATCACTCTTCTTTGTTCTGCTTGATTCCTTTTTCTTCCCCCTAAGATTTTATTTATTTATTTGAGAGAGAGAGAGAGAGTGTGCGCACTAAAGTGTTGGGGGGAGGGGTGGAGGGAGAGGGAGAAGCAGGCTCCCTGCTGAGTGGAGACTCCAACTGAGGACTGAAGCTCAATCCCAGTTCCCTGAGATCATGAACGGAGTCTAAGGCAGACGCTTAACCGACTGAGCCACCTAGGGGCCCCTCCTCTGCTTTATTTCTTATTATCTTCTGTTTCCCTGTTGTGTTATGGCCTCATATAAAGAGCCAGGCCTGGTCATCAGAAAACCAGAATGCTCTTCTCCCTCTGGCCAGCCTCCCAAAGTTATGCTTCAGGTTATTCTTTGGGCTATTTCTTTTTTTAAATGGTTTTCCTTTGATTTTTTAAATCACTAGTTCTTTCTTACTTTTCCTTTGAACTCTTAGGTTCTGAGGTAGTCTGGTTGTATAAGAATTCTGGAGGTTTGCAATCTGGATAACAGAGGTGGTGTAAATGAATTATGTAGGAAGAGAGACAACGGAAAAGATGAGGAGTTTCACTGTTACGGGGTACGGGGGGGCGGGCGGAGAATTTTTTATTTCAAAACAAAATGCCCTGGACACTTGGGATAGAATCTGGATGTTTGAATCTTAGGTGTTAGGACCAGAGACATATGAGATAATTAGTAGCAGTAATACTTTACTTGATTTCCCTGTGATCCTGAAAATAGTAATTTCAAAATACTGTGTGACCATCAGTTAATTCTTAGGCAAGATGACTCTGTAATGAATTCACTCCCTCCTTAATAATAGCAAAATTGCATGTGCATTAAACTTTCAACATTGATGCAAATGTAGGGGAGCAAAATTTGGCCCTTCAAAATGTGTCTCTTTGGCTGGGATTATTTTAAGCTGATTCTTTTTTTTTTTTGATTGTTACTTTTTTCCCTTTAATTAACATATAATGTATTCTTTGCCCGAGGGGTGCAGGTCTGTGAATCATCAGGCTTACACATTTCACAGCACTCACCATAGCACATACCCTCCCCAATGTCCATAACCCAGCCACCCCATCCCTACCCCCCACCCCCAGCAACTCTCAGTTTGTTTCCTGAGATTAAGAATCTCTTATAGTTTGTCTCCCTCCTGATTTCATCTTGTTTTCATTTATTCCCCCGATACCCCCATGACCTCTCGCCTTGGCTCTCAAATTCTTCATGTCAGTGAGATCGTATGATAATTGTCTTTCTCTGATTGACTTATTTCGCTTAGCATAATATCCTCTAGTTCCATCCACGTTGTTGCAAATGGCAAGATTTTGTTTCCCTTGATGGCTGCATAGTATTCCATCACACACACACACACACACACACACACCACATCTTCTTTATCCATCCATCTGTTGATGGACATCTGTGTTCTTTCTGTAGTTTGGCTGTTGTGGATGTTGCTACTATAAACATTCTATAAACATTTGGGTGCATGCGCCCCTTTGGATCACTACATTTGTATCTTTAGGGTAAATACCCAGTAGTGTGATTGCTGGGTCATAGGCAGCTCTATTTTCAACTTTTTGAGGAACCTCCATGTTGTTTTCCAGAGTGGTTGCACCAGCTTGCATTCCCACCAACAGTGTAGGAGGGTTCCCCTTTGTCTCCATCCTCTTCAACACCTGTCGTTTCCTGACTTGTTAATTTTAGCCATGCTGTCCGATGTGAGGTGGTATCTCACTGTGGTTTTGATTTGTATTTCTCTGATGCTGAGTGATGCTGGGCACTTTTTCATGTGTCTGTTGGCCATCTGGATGTCTTCTTTGCAGAAGTGTCTGTTCATATCTTCTGCCCATTTCCTTTTTTTTTTTTTTAAGATTTTATTTATTTATTGGACAGGGAGAGAGATGCAGGCAGAGAGAGAGGAGGAAGCAGGCTCCCCGCTGAGCAGAGAGCCCGATGTGGGGCTTGATCCCAGCACCTTGGGATCATGACCTGAGCTGAAGGCAGAGGCTTAACCCACTGAGCCACCCAGGCACCCCATCTGCCTATTTCTTAATTAGAGTATTTGTTCTTTGGGTATTGAGTTTGAGAAGTTCTTTACAGATTTTGGATACTAGCCCTTTATCTGATATGTCACTTGTGAATATCTTCTCCCATTCTGTCAGTTATCTTTTGGTTTTGTTGACTGTTTCCTTTGCTGTGCAAAAGCTTTTGATCTTGATAAAGTACTGGTGGTTCATTTTTTGTCTGCTTCCCTTGCTTTTGGCAATATTTCTAGGAAAAAGTTGCTGCAGCTGAGGTCGAAGAGGTTGCTGCCTGTGTTCTACTCTAGGATTTTGTTGGACTCCTGTCTCACATTGAGGTCTTTCATCCATTTTGAGTCTGTTTTTGTATGTGGTATAAGGAAATGGTCCAGTTTCATTCTTCTGCGTGTGGCTGTCCAATTTTCCCAACACCATTTGTTGAAGAGACTATTTTTTTTCCATTGGACATTTTTCCCTGCTTTGTCGAAGATTAGTTGACCATAGAGTTGAGGGTCCATTTCTGGGCTCTCTATTCTGTTTTATTGATCTATGTATCTGTTTTTGTGCCAGTACTATACTGTCTTGATGATGACAGCTTTGTGATAGAGCTTGAAGTCTGGAATTGTGATGCCACCATCTTTGGTTTTCTTTTTCATTATTCCTCTAGCTATTTGGGGTCTTTTCTGGTTCCATACAAATTTTAGGATTATTTGTTCCATTTCTTTGAAAAAAAAAAATTGATGGTGTTTTGATAGGGATTGTGTTAAATGTATAGATTGCTTTAGGTAGTACAGACATTTTCACAGTTTTCTTCTAATCCATGAACATGGAACATTTTCCCATTTCTTTGTGTCGTCCTCAATTTCTTTCATGACTACTTTATAGTTCTCGAGTACAGATTCTTTGCCTCTTCGGTTAGGTTTATTCCTAGGTATCTTACTAAGAAAAAGCAGGCTCAGGAAGAACCTTTCACCTCCTCACTAACTGCCTAAAGGAACCTAAGTAGAGAACCATCTTCAGGAAAGTAGCTATCACCATAGAAAACTGTAGTATAATATGAACTATGGTAGACAGAAGGAACCTACCAGTATCTGTTTGATCAAAGTACTCTCTCTGTCCCATTGGTTTTGGATGGCCCCATAAACATTTATTTACTAAACATTTATTCTTTACATTATTCCTGCGAATTGTCTTTCTTCCTATAGAACAGAGCCACACCCTCTCTTCCTTAGTCCGGAATGATGTATAAATCTCATTTTGCCTGACTGTCCTTGGAATCTCCTATGTTTATGTGGATTCCCTGTGCTTGTGTAATTAGATTTGATTTTTGCCTGTTTATTCGTCTTATGTCAATTTAATTCATAGACCAGCCAGAGAAACCTTGAAAGTACAGGCAAATTTTTCCCCTCCAGCAAAAATTACCAGTGGCAAAAATATAATCAGAAGCGAAGGAAAAAATCACTCTCTACCCTTCAAGGTCTTCTGGGTAGAGTAAGACTTAAATTGATGTGAGACAGATAACATGAGCAAAACCCAAGGTTTTATTATATGCTCACAGAGGCCCAGTAATGAAATTGAGACCAAAGAAATGAACAAGGCAGGTGGCAGTTTTTACACTTTTTAGACAAAGAGACAATAAATCTGTGAGGAGTTGACAGGACAAAGAAAACTTAATTTTGAGAACTTTAGTTAATAAGGAACTCTAAACAGAATTTGGGCTGCGGTAGTAAGTTGGTTAAAAAAAATTATATATATCTATATCTATATACCTATATCTATATCTATATCTATCTACCTATCTATCTATCTATCTCCAGGGTTGTTTAAACAGCCTTCTTAGTTCTAAATTTCCCATCTCTGGGGATAAACGTGTCTCTTTACCTCCTGGTATAGGAAGGTCCTTTCACATGGGAGATTCACTTCCTGCTTTCAGGGGGACAGAGGAGGTTCTGAATGTCCTTGTTGAATAACTTTTATTTAAAATAATATGCCAGAGTAGCATGTGTTGGGACAGCCTTTGGCCCTTACAGTCACAAATAATGGTCTTGAAATTGAATCTAAACGTCACGTCTCCATGTCTTAGGATCACGGTGCTAAATGGGTTTTGAAAGGCAATTGAGCAAAAACATTCTTCTCTTAAGCCAAGGCAAGTTGTTCCAACAAGATCTAAATAAAATATATTTCAGAATTTCTGGGAAAGATTTGCATGACCTGAGACGAAATGTAAATTCTTGAGCTTTTGTCATATTTAACAGAAAATGCAAACTGAGGGGCACCTGGGTGGCTCAGTCGTTAAGTGGCTGCCTTCAGCTCAGGTCACAATTCCAGGGTCCTGGGATTGAGCCCCACATCAGGATCCCTACTCAGTGGGAAGTCTGCTTCTCCTTCTCCCTCTCTTTGGCTGCCACTCCCCCTGCCTGTGTGCTTTCTATCTCTGTCAAATAAATAAATAAAATCTTAAAAAAAAAAAAGCCACAAACTGAGTTAAAGAATGGTTGTATTCATCTTGTACATATGATAGTCTGTGATATGTTTGATGGTTAATGAGTTGTGATAGAACATGTAGTCTGTGATAATGTTATTTTGGGATATCTTTGGAATTTTTTTTTCCCTACTAATTATGAGATTTTTCTAAGTATTATACTCTGGATTTAGGACAAATCCACAAGGCACCAACTATGGTAAGAAGAGCATGGGATTTTGAATTAGAACACGATTCAAGTGCTTTTCCTTTATTTATTCCCTTGGGCAAGTCCCTTAGCTTGGACTTTGCCTTCCTTGTCTGTAGAATGGTAATACTAACATGTGCCTGTTTTTTTTTAATCATTTTCTTTGTGTGTAGCTTGAAGGCAAATCAGAAAAGAGGGCTGTGTAACAGGTTCCCGTTACTATTGTATGAGGAGGCGTGTTCATATGTTTGTCTCTTATAAGGAGGAGCTGCAGCTTTGTTGTTAATTCCATTCATTTATGGGGTGCACATCTCTGAGGCAAGCGATCCTTAAGTTAGAAAATAAAAAAGGGAGGGGCACCTGGGTACCTCAGTCAGTTAAGCATCTGCCTTGGGTTTGTCCTGGGATGGAGCTCAGCATGGGGCTCCGTGCTTGGCAGGGAGCCTGCCTCTCCCTTCCCCCCACTTGGCTCAGTAGGTTAAAGCCTCTGCCTTCGGCTCAGGTCATGATCTCAGGGTCCTGGGATCGAGCCCCATATCAGGCTCTCTGCTCAGCAGGGAGTCTGCTTCCTCCTCTCTCTCTGCCTGCCTCTCTGCCTACTTGTGATCTTTGTCTGTCAAATAAATAAATAAAATCTTTAAAAAAATAATAAGTGAAAAAGAGAGAAGTATATGCACAACATTCCTGGTGAGTGAGGCTCAGGCTCTGTTCCCATTATGCCATCAACACAGCAGCCCTGAGTGTCCTGGGTGACGCGGTTACTGCATTGTTGTGCTCATCATCTCACCGAGTCCTCCCCACAAATCCGCAGAATTGTGAGTCCTCGTCCCCATTGCAGGTGATGTGACTAATGCTTAGAAAGATGGGGAGCTTTGCCAAACCTCACCATTAGGAAGCAGAAGAGAAATTTGAGTCTAGAGATGGGTTCCCGAATTCATACTCTCAGCACTTGATAACTTTGCCTTTGAATTCACAAGTCACTAGGTTTGGGAGTATTGTCTTCATGGGTGCATCTCTTCTTCCAGAAGTATCAAGAATATTGAAGTCCTTTAGCCGGGCCAGTTCTGATCTAAAAATGGAAAATCCTTTTTTTGTCTTTCTAATGGATGAACATCACAAATTTTTATGGACCTTACCTGATATTTAAGTAGAGGGAAAATTTTCCTCTACCTCTTAGGTTCAGTATTGGTGGCGTGTGAATTAAATTGATAAAGAGCAGATTAACGACAGAACATATACACAGTTACTAATTATAATATTGCATATTATAATTATATATAATATAGAATTATACTATAATTGATTATAAACTATGTTACAGAAAGTAGGCCTTGACGCTGCGGACGCTGGCTGGCCTGAAGTGCATGCTTGGGGAGGGTCACGTGGTGTGAGCCAGGACCTTGGCAAAAGGCAGACTTGAAGCGACGGACGGGGGCAGGAGGGAGAGCAGTGCGATAGCCCAAGGCTGGACAGTACATGATAAACGCTTCGCCCTGGACTTCTCACATCACAGGCGAATCTGTATATTTAGGAACTTAAATTGGACCTTTTGAGGAAACTGGTGAAGACAGTGGAGTCCAGGACCCAGAACTGGCAACACAGGTACCACAAAGAAGCAGTAAACCTATCAAACCAAAAAAGTGTTCTTTTAGAGCAAAAACTAAGGGAAAAACACAACAAACCACACATAAAATGGTTAATTTTATGTGTCAGTTTGAATGGGTTACAGGCTGTGTCTGTGACAGAGTCTTGGGAAGAGGTTAGCATTTGAGTCTGTAAATTCGTCAAAAACACGTTCACCATTGTGAGGACATCTGACCCTGTGGGGCCAAATAGAATTTGAGCTGTGACAGCCATCTCCTGCCATTGCACGTCAGTGCTCCGTGTTCCCGGGCTTTTGAGCTCAGACTGAAATATACCTCAGGCTTTTCTGGATTTCCAGCTTGCAGATGGCTTATTAAGAGGCTTCGTATCCTCTCTAATTGCGTGATCCAATTCCTATAATTAATCTCAACTTAACGTATCTCTATATATCCCATCAATTCTGTTTCTGTGGGAAATTCTAATATAATACACTATGCCATATCTGGTACCTTAATAAATTCCAAAAGGAACAATATCATCCAGAATATATTATCTGACCATACTTGTCACTAAAATTAGAAATCAGTAACAGAAAACTAACTTAAACATCTCACATGTTAGAAACCAAATACCATCACTAAATAAAGCTTAGATTTAAAAAGAACTCAAATTTAGAGAAAGACAAATACCATATAATTTCATCCCTGTGTGGAATTTAGGAAACAAACAGATGAAAAGAGATGGGGAGGCAAACTGACCTGGTGGTGGGTATTATGGAGGGCACGTAATGCATGGAGCACTGGGTGTGGTGCATAAACAATGAATCTTGGAACACTGAAAAAATAAAACTAAAAAAAGCAGCAAACTGAGGGTTGGTGGAGAGAGGTGGGTGGGGGGTGGGCAAGATCAGAGACGGGTATTACGGAAGGCACTTGTGATGGTCACTGCGTGTTGTATGTAAGCGATGAATCATTGAATCTATTCCAGAAACGAGTATTCTACTCCCTATTAACTAACTAGAATTGAAATAAAATTTGAAAGGAAAAAAGAAACTTAAAACTATATTTTAAAAAAAATCTCAAATTAAAAAAAAAAGAAACAAAATTAAGCAATATTTGGAACCAAGTGACATGAGAGATGAGACAGCTGCATATTGGACCCTCATGGACTGAAGTCAAGTTGACAGATCTTTAAGGTGCAAGAAGACCAAAACTGTCATGTGAGTCTTTGAGCACTAGAATCAGCCTATTGCTAGAGAATTCTGAGGCCTTACTTTCAGCATTTTACCACCAATAATGTTGCAAAGCCTTTACCAAGTAAGTACCCACCTAGATACTGGGAATACCCCTGCTTTTATGGAAGGATATGTTGTTGGTGTATGATCACTCGGTGACCTTAAGTCCTGGATGTCCTGGGACAGGTGCCATTTATACCTGCTATCCTGATGAAACCACCGTTTACTCTTAGAAGTGTCTTGGTGTTGGGGCACCTGGGTGGCTCAGTGGGTTAAGTCTCTGTCTTCAGCTCAGGTTGTGATCCCAGGGTCTTGGGATCGAGCCCTGCATTGGGCTCTCTGCTTGGCAGGGAGCTTGCTTTCCCCACCCCACCCCCTACCTGCTTCTCTGCCTACTTGTGATCTGTCTCTGTCAAGTAAATAAATAAAATCTTTAAAAAAAAAAAAAAAAGTAGTGTCTTGGTGTGAATGATGGTCCTGATCTGGAGATATTGGTATTTTTGTATTAAATAATGCATTTGTAAAATCATTATTATGGTTTTCTTTTGGTATTGTCTTGTGTAATTGTTCCATTATTACCATTTTGACTGATTTGTTCCTCTCTTCATTCTTTGTTACCGAGCTTTACTTCCCCTGTGGGAAAGTTGGAAAGGCTGAAATGGGCAGGCTGTGGGAGACTTTGTCCCCTCAAATGGAATACGGTAAAAAAAAAAAAAAAAAGTGTGAGTCCTCTTTCTCTGTGGCCCCTCTCTGTTGTGAGGCTGACTTCCTGTTTCCATGTATTTTCATTTCTGTAGAAGAGCACACATCTGGGGATTCCTTACACTTAAATATACCAAGAAATTTCCTTGATGTGGATGTAGCATATTTAAATTTAAATTTAAATTTCACCACTGCTGTATTTGTATTTCCTCAGGAGTACAAAGCACAAGTTGATGTGAATGACCGTCTAGGTCCCGAGAGGCTCCCCATTCTGAGAGCCAACAATATGGTATTTCAAGGACTTCTTTCTTTGGTTTGGGAACACAAACATCTCCTTACCTCTGGAGATGCTCTCAGCTCATGATCTGCTTTCGACATGCACTGATGAGTTTGCGTCAGGGAAATTTGTGGTTTGAAATGTGTTCTGACATCCCTCAGTGAACATTTTTCTTCGTGCTCTGTGTTGATGTTGATTTGGACATCTGTCTTTCCGTAAATAAATCACGAACGGGCATAACCAGGGTATTGTGTAACCATGAAGGCGGTCCTAGGTCACATCCTCAGCCCAAAAGAAGAATATGGGATGGCCTAAAGGAATTTGGGGGCTGATCTGAGCTGAATACAATGTTGGCTGCTGCTTCGTACTTCTTAGAACCCACGGACTTGGATTTTGCTTGCATTGAATGCTCCTTCATTTCCTAAAGGACCTCATGGTGTCCATCCAGGGTCAATTTGGATTTAATATATGGCTCTGGAGTAAGTGAGTGACACTAGATTCCCACACCCAGCACTAGAGACTTTAATTCAGGAGATTTGATAAAGATGTCAGGATCTGTTTCAACAAACATCTTTCTCCCAAGGGTTCTGTCACAGGCATTCCTTGGACACTAAAAGAGTGTCCAGGCACTCTTTTAGGGTAGGGATGGGGTGATGCTGTTAAAATCTCAGTGAGGTAATCCTGGGGAAGGACATAGTTACTGACTAGAACAGTCAAATCAAGAAATTCCTCCTCAGGGGCACCTGGGTAGCTCAGTCGATAAGCACCTGCCTTCAGCCCAGGTCATCATCCCAGGTTCCTGGGATCAAGCCCCCATCAGGCTCTCTGCTCAGCGGAGAGTCTGTTTCTCTCTCCCTCTGCCTGCCTCTCTGCCTACTTGTGATCTCTGTCTGCCTGTCAAATAAATAAATAAAATATTTAAAAAAGAAGAAAAATAATAAAAATGAAAAAAGAACAATTCCTCCTCAGAGTGGGCCCCATGGTCTCAGCATCATCAAATACAGGAGGGGGTGTTGAGGCAGGCCTGTGTTTTTTCCAGGACCAGACAAAGTTAGGAGAGCAAGGGTCCCGTGACAGCTTGAAAGGTAGATGAAACTTAATACCTAGGAAAATGAGCAGCTAATGCTTCAAGTGTTTCATCCTGGGGCAGTGTTTGCGTCCTAGCTGGTTAAATTAGGGTCTCATCAGGGAATTACAGTGTCTAGTTATACTGTTTGGGGGGTGTGTTCATTACTAGTGTCAAATACCAAATATAAATAATACCATTAAATGTGACATAAGAAAGTGTTTATAGGATCCTAACTCTGTAATGAAAACCATGTTTCTGGGAGGAAGAATGATCTTCCACCTTTTGATCTCCTTAAACCAGTACAGGTGTGTACAAACAAAAGCATCCGCATGATAAGCTCCCAGATTTGAAAGGAAACAAAACCATCTACAGCAAGTCCCCTTTGCTCAGGCCTCCAGAAAACGATTTCACCTCACCATCTCAGGTTCTGTTTGCAAAGTTAGAAGCAGAGGGTGGGAGCGATGTCTTTTGTCCTTTATAAATGTCCCGGGTTGATTTATTAATATTTATCCACATGTCAGGAAGTCTTTCATTTGTAAAAAGCCTGAAGGTACCCAAACAAAAGACTGTAAAAATATGGATTTAGATAGAGATACACCCCCTCTTTTTTCCAGGAAGACCATGTTCCTCGTTCTCTGTGTTCACCTCAGTAGCAGGTGTGGTACCATAGGAATATTTACTTGGAACAGAACCAAATAGAAAGCTGATGGCCTTTACCACAAATCTATTCGAGTCATCATGGGTTCTGATCTCAGAGCTAATATCAACAGACTGTAGTTCTGTGCCATTGTGTAACTTCAAGGGCTTTTCAGGGGCCCTGGCTTCCTATTCACCACCACTGCCACAGAGGGTATTTAGAACTTTTAACCTTCCCTTTGGCTCCATGTAAAAATGGGCTACTCTAGTTCTTTTTTCTGGGGAGATGGGGGAGATGCTAGTTCTGATTGGACTCAGTCATGTTCTTCCTTCCTTGGCTAAGTCAGGGGAGGATATGTTGCAAGAATCATCTTCTTTTCTTTTCTCTTTTTTTTTTTTTTTAAGATTTTATTTATTTATTTGACAGAGAGAGAGAGATCACAAGTAGGCAGAGAGGCAGGCAGAAAGAGAGAGGGAAACAGGAGCCCTGCCGAGCAGAGAGCCTGATGCGGGCTTGATCCCAGGACCCTGAGATCATGACCTGAGCCAAAGTCAGAGGCTTTAACCCACTGAGCCACCCAGGGACCCTGTAAGAATCATCTTCTGGCGAAGACAATTTGACATGGCATTTGGATCCCCACCAAACTTTACATTCTGCCCCTTAAAAGGAGAAACGATTCAGGGTGCCTGGGTGGCTCAGTGGGTAAAACCTCTGCCTTTGGCTCAGGTCATGATCTCAGGGTCCTGGGATGGAGTCCCGCATCGGGCTCTCTGCTTGTCAGGGAGTCTGCTTCCTCCTCTCCCTGCCTGCCTCCCTGCCTACTTGTGATCTCTGTCTATCAAATAAATAAATAAAATCTTAAAAAAAAAAAAGGAGAAAGGATTCAATTGCTTGAGAAGGTTTACAGTTGTTACAGACCTCTTTTTATATCGTTTATTCTTTGAAACGAATTATTCCTGACTTTGAAAATACATGGAAAAAAGCTCAGGAGCCCTGAGGGGGCTCAAGCCACTCAGAAAGTCCATCCCTCGTGTTACTTTCTTCTGAAACATCCTTCACAAATCTGTTCATGCAGTAGGGTCACGAACCTTCCAGACAGACAGTACGTAAGCTGGATTTCGTGTGGTGGCATCACAGAAAGCAGTGTTCAAGGAGAGCCTGAAAATCATACACGACTCCCTGAGCATACAAAAGGATGTGAAATACAATGGAAAATCTCTCTGAAGGTTTTTCGAGAGTTAAACAGTGGCAGCAAAAGGAGGTGTATGCTGACCCAAAGCTTGTTGGCTTCTTTTTTACCAAGATTGCCAGTAAGATTCTGTTCATGAGCCTCTGGATGGAGACAGCTGAACAGGGATGAGCCTACCAGGTCAGTGCAGGTCAAGATCACCTCGTGTTTCCTTGTGAGTTAATCCCTCTTCCTCCTTGTTAGTTCATTTTCTTCATGCCATGATGACACCTAGATTTACACAGCGTTTTATTCACTTTAGCAGGCACTCGGCTTTGATGGTCCAGTCAGTCCTCTGCCTTCAGTTGTCTTCCGTCAGTAGACTACCTCTCAGGAACACCTGCCTGGTGAATGAATTGGGTCACAAGACACTTGTCTGTAAAGCCCAGAGCACCTCCCAGCATCCGCACAAAGTTACACACATCAGCCACGTCAGAGCCCTGGCGTTCTCATGGGACTGTTGTTCTTAGTTCTTAGTGTAGCACAAAAGGGTTTCGTTTCCCGTGGTCGAAGTTAATCCTTGAACAGAATGCTGCTACCGCCTTCACCATGTGGGGATGTGTCGTGGAAGATACGCAATTGCTCAGTTGTCCCCAGAACTATGGAATGCCAAGCAATCTAGGAAATTTCTTCACAGCCTCCCCGACAGCTGACTGGCTCTGAATGACTTCCTCACCGAGCACTTAATAAATACCATTTTAACAAGTCCAATGCTGAGCGAGGCAGAGCAGAGCCTAAAATTGCTCTTTTTTGGGGGTTGGTGAGGGGAAGGGTAGCTCTAAGGGCTACGTTCAATCTGAAATAACCCATTCAAATTTTAATCTTTAAAAATAGAGAATATTGGGGACGCCTGGGTGGCTCAGTTGGTTAAGCGGCTGCTTCGGCTCAGGTCATGATCCCAGCATCCTGGGATCGAGTCCCACATCGGGCTCCTTGCTTGGCGGGGAGACTGTTTCTCCCTCTGCCTCTGCTGTCACTCTGCCTGCCTGTGCGCTCTCTCTCTCTCTCTGGCAAAGAAATAAAATCTTAAAAAAAAAATAAAAATAGAGAATATTGATGATCATTAAGTTTTTTCCTGGCTTCAGCCTCATGAACCTTCCTTCACTATGGTTGACAGAGCTTTGGACCAGACCTGGCAACAGCCTTGGGTGTAGCCTCATCCCCCTGCAGACCAGCCAGTGCCTTGCTGGCAAAACTCTTCGTTTGGATCTCTTCCTGCACAGAAGGCAAAGAGATTTGTCTTCTTTGGAGTAGATAGGTGTTCTCAGTATTGACCTGCCTTCCTTGCCCGTAATGTTTCTGCCTTGTTTGTGGTCACGGTAATTCCACACCATACTGTTTCTGATCGGGAAGCTCATTTCACAGCAAAAGACTTTCAGCAGAGGGCTCGTGTCCATTGTCCATTGAGTCCACTGGGCTTTTTTGTTGCTGTAATTTTTTTTTTAACCACATACTCCATTAGAGCTGCTGGCTTAATAAGCAATGGTGTGACCTTATGGAAGACCCTATTAGGCTCCCTGTTAGGAGAGACACCCTGAAAGCATGGGGTTTTATCTTAGAGGATGCAGCAGATGTTGTGAAGCAGAAGTCCATATATGTGTGTCTGTCCCGTAGCCTCCATCCAAGGTTGGAGGTAGGACTGGCTCCTTTTACTATTGCAGTAACTCAAGTACGGAATTCTTGTTTTTGTTTGTTTTTTTGTTTGTTTTTTAAAGATTATATTCAGAGAGAGAGTGATCACAAGTAAGCAGAGAGGCAGGCAGAGAGAAGGGGAAGCAGGCTCCCTGCTGAGCTGAGAGCCTGATGTGGGGCTTGATCCCAGGACCCCAAGACCACAACCTGAGCCGAAGGCAGGCGCCACCCAGGCGCCCCTAAGTGCTTCTTAGCCTATAGCCCCCTCTTTTTCTTTACCTTTTTAATGTTTGCATTTTGCTTCATCGCTGATATTCTCAAGTTGAGTTTTATCCACTGCCTGCCTGGCCTTGCCTTGCTCTCTTCTTAATCTCATCATCTGGTATTCGGTGCTTTCTGCTTTAGGTTTTTTCCTCATTTATCCAGTTTTTTTTTTAAACTTCTTCCTTTCTTCTCTAATAATTTTTTTCTAATTTTGAATTTTTGTTTTATTCTTTCTTCTGAATACTTACTTTTTATGCCTCTTCCCCCTGGTGAGAAAGTAGATGTTCCTAGAACCTCTGTGTAATGTAGAAACTTATTGCTAAGACCATAAGTAAGATAAGACCTACACTTGTTCTCAGAGGAAGTCTTTCTTTCTGTTTTGCACAGCCTATCTGTGTATTACACCAGGCAAATTTATCTGGGCACTTTCTTCTGTAAACCTCTGTAGGCTGTTCTACTTCTGTCCCTCCCTCTACTGCCAGTGGTCCTTGCACTAGTCAGTGGGTATACACTAATGAAATTTGATTTGGTGTTTAATATTGTAGTTTTACCATAGTGAAAATATTAAACTTGGGATTTTTTTAAACAAAAATATTGGGAGAAATGTGGGGAGACCTTAGGGAGAAAAATCTATTCTTATAGTGGGTCACTTTCTGCTTCAGAAATTTAGGGAAATATTTTAGGAATTAGGACTGAGCTACAGTTCTGTATTAATTTATAACACTGGTTTTGGTTCAGTAAGGTTAGGTTTAATGAAAATGTGAAGAGAAGAAATTTAAGAACAAGTCACAGATCTCTCTAAAGAAGATAAAGTCTCTTGAATGTTTAAAACTAGGCTAAATTTAACACTTGCCATGTGTGATAGGAACATTGTAGTTGGAAAATGGATGACTAATAGATTTTCTCAGTTTTAATGCTTCTGACCTGAGTATAAATGTGAATGTTTTTCATTCTCCCAAACTGGTTCATTTCCCTTTCATTATCTTTTTTGGTGTGGGTAAAAGGTAACTCAGAACGTACTTTTTAATCCTTATTAAAAACAGGATCTTTGTAAATCAGAGTTTTAGTAATCTCATGTCTTGGTGAAAAGTTATGATTTGGTGAAAAGTTAAACAAAAATAAGCACTTTGGAAAAATGTCTGTCTTCATATCCTCATTAGGAAACTTCTCTTTAATTTTGTAGTCAAATCAGAAAATTAATGCCCGTTGGACCACAGAGGAGCAGCTTCTAGCAGTTCAAGGTATATTAAAGATAAGCAGCTATTATTGTTAATTATTTAACTTGTCATGAAAGGTGACTTCCATAGTTCTTCCCTTCATTTAGAAATGGATCAAGAAAGGGCACTTATGTTTACCACAAAGTCCTGAAAACCAGGAATTCTGTTTTGTTCTCATGGGCGTGACTTCACTGAGCCTATATACATTTTGAGTCCTGTACAGTATGTAAAACATTCTCAGCCTTAACAGTGATGGTGATGACAAGCTTGAACATATGGTCTCTGTGTGCCTTTGCTTCAGTTTTCCTGCAGTTGGGTTCATTCTTACTATATTAGTCATTGATAACCCTCATCATTAAAAGGATGAACTATAACGTGTTTCTGGTTTATCCAATTGTTCTGTATAATAGTGTTTCTCTGTATGATAAATGTCAGGTACTGATAATATTAATGATATACTTAATTTTCAGTGTATCTTAAGAGATGTGCCACTGAATGCTTAGAAACTTGGCCTTAAAAATAAATTCATATATATTTATATTTTATATATATATAAATAATAGAGTTAAGAGAGACACTGAAAAATATACATAAAGCCTTTTAAATGCACTGATATAACTAGAATGCTTTGTTGAATTATATGGCAGAGCACTTTGTAGATTGGATTGTCTCATGTTTGCATACTTAAGGAAGGGCCAACTTTATATTTTTTATTCAGTATTGTATTTGTTTTTTGTTTTTTCTTATTTTTTTCTTTTCCATTCAAGATAAACTATCTACAGGGTTGATTGTGTAATTATAAGTTTGGCCTACAATTTGGTTTTTCCTGCCTGAGCTGTCCTTGTATTGAATACTAATAGCTTTTTTTTATCTAGTTAACCTAGATATATAATAGGTTATATATATAGTAGGTTATAGTAGTTAACTATATGTGAGTTGGGCCCCTGTGAAACATAAAACTATACTTTGAAAAATATTTCTAATTATTCAAACACAGAGAACATACTTAACTCAAAAAGGATGTGCGGGTTATCATTTGGATGTGAGAGTAATGTAATTAAAGATTGATTAATAGAGGACTTGGCAGTTTGGACTAGAGTGAGTGAGAATTACCCTACCAGTGTGATTAGAAACTGTCACAGGACAGTGCCATCAGAATGATAGCAGCCTTCTTGTTGGCCTATATAGCCCAAAACAGTCATTTCATGAACAGAATAAATACTTGATCCTATGGTAGCAGGGTGGTGGAGTGTGCATTGAGCACATCTGTAATTGTGGAACTGTTTCTGAATGAGAGCAAAGTTTAATTAGTTTATAATGTTCAATAATAGCTGTTTTAAAATTAGTAACTTTAAAATTTAGAGTAAAAAATGAGTAGGGGCGCCTGGTTGGCTTAGTTGGTAGAGCATGTGATGACTGGATCTTAGGGTCATGAGTGCAAGCTCCCTGTTAATAAAAACAACAACAACAACAAACAAATGGTATTTTCAGGGGCTGTTTCATATTTAGATCTATGACTTCGAGCTCTAACATAGTTATTTGGGGAAGCATTGCTTTTATAGGTGTAACACCTGTGTTTCTGTCCATCCGTGTGTGTGTGTGTGTGTGTGTGTGTGTGTGTGTGTGTGTGGCCTATAGAATTTAACCCTGATTTCCAGTATTTCAGTTGCATAAAAGTTAGTATATCAATCTTGTACTCTAATATGAAAATTATCCCAGTGAAATGATTTTCTGGAGAGACTCAGTTAGGAAAATCTGGGCTAATGTTTCTAGAGCATTCATGTTTGTCCTGCAGCACTACCATGGAATCTCATGCCTGCGTCGGATATTATGCTGAGCTGCATTCAGGGGAAGGGACAATGGCAAGATTTACATGTATAATTTGAGCTGTATATGTGGACATTATCTCAGTTTATAAATATTAAAAGAATATTTATGGATATAATCAAACATTTCCTCCCTGTTGAGATATATTCAATATTCTTAGGCACCTTTAGAAAGTAATTTGTACAGAAATATACATGGTCTTTGGATTTTGAAGGTACTTTCTTGATATGTTACTGTCTTCATTTTAACTCTGTATGTGGAATTTTTGTTTCACTTTGGGTTTTTTAGGGTTTTTCTCTCTTTTTTTTTTCTTCTGGGAAGGGGGTTCATTACATAAAATAAAACACTACAGAGCTATTTGTGTCCAAAATAGTTATTTTAGGGAAAACTAAAAAGTGCCATTTTTGCTAATGGGCCCACACATTTATATAATTCTCAGAAGTGTGTCTTATAAACAGTATAATCTATAGTAATGTCATATGTACCTGAATCCCGGTGTGGTTAAGGGACATAACTGCAGTTTTTATTTTAACATGTAGTTTGCTGTCCAGAAATACCTAGCAGGCAGTTGTTTTGTTTTTTCTTCTCTTTAATCTTTATTTGTGATAAACTTTATATGGTATTATTATCACTGTTTCAGTTTTACAAAACAGTAGATCATGTAAGTTTTGATAGTAACATTTTAGTTTATAAGCACTTTATATTTAAGACATATTCTGTATATATTCTGATTTAACACTCATTTGTTAAATGCCTTTTTAAATCTAGCTCATAGTTGACTATTAGAGTGACCTGAAGAGAGAAATACACTCTAGTGTCATTAGTGACACTTACAATTTTACTATTAAACTTTTTTATTGTAACACTTTTAAAACCACATACAATATTAGGATCATTTCCTAGGGCTCAAATACATATATTTCCTCCTTTTTTTCCCCATCTACTTAATACTGTTGTTAACTAAATACTACCATTTAAATAATAACTATTTAAATAAGTGTTACTCTAATAATAAATATTTAAATAAATAAAAAATTATTTTTCCTTCTTTCTCCCTTATTTGGAAGGGTGGGAATCATGCCCAGACCAAAACAGGAATGTTTGTACTTATGTACTCTATGACTTTATTATATTAAATTTAGTTCTGAATTTTAGTTTTAACTATGTTATAACTTCATTAACATTCTGCAAGAGTCCCCAGGTAGGACGTTATAAATGTGCCTAATTTAAACCTCTCTCTGAAAAGTACTTGTTAAGAATGGTATTTCTATACTTTCAGTAATCTGTGCCAGCCTTAAGTATCTGAGTTTTCTATTATAACGGATTGGTTAACAGGCGATTAAGTACAGTCTTCACAATATGTGTTAATGAAGATATCTCTGTTTATAGCTTGTATCATACATATAAATATATCTTTTCTAATTTGTAGTGCTTTTAGAAATTACCCCAAAATCAATCTTGATATTCATATGATAAACATTTCTTATTTAGCTAGAATTAAGAAAAAAATTAGATTCTGGGTATATTTATTTCATGTAAAATGAAACAATATTTTCAAATTAATATTTTGAAAAAATAATAATACATTGAAATGATAGTACAAAACATTGACTCTTCAAAGTTTAGAGGGGCAGAAGCCTGGTAAACAATATTTATTTTTGGCCTTCTCTTAAATGTATTTATTTCATAATCCTTTGTGCTAAAAATTAATACACTCTCTAATAAAATATTAGTGCTATTTTAGGGTAAACAACAAGAAACTTTTCCAGTTTTATCAAGATATCAGCTTTAATTTTGAGTTTATTTTTTTTTTAGTTTATTTTTTTCACCATATTGTCTGCCTTTCATAATGAAACAGTGACAACAATACATTCAAGTCAGTTATTCTTTCACAGTTAAAGTTACCTTCTTTTCCTGTAGTTTATACATTTCATTCATTTTTAGGTTGCAAGCCTAGAAACTGTCTTCTTTCTAATTTTATCTCATACAATAAGAAAAAAGCTAGAATGGTTCCTAAAGGAAGGGAGAAAGATTTGGCACTTGATTAAAACATAGGGATTGTAAACCAGTACATGAACAATCAAAAGGAGGTGTGGAGATCAGGAAGTTCATATTTTTCCATTGAAAAAACACTCATTTGCGTTAGAGAGTTTCTTCTATTATAACAGGTATCGTAAGAATGGAGACCCAGAAGTCTAATTGTCAGCTCTCTGATACACTTGCTTCAGATAATTCATGATTCGAAATTTCTAGCATCTTTGTGATGGAATTTAACTTATAACAAGTATGATGGGAACACAAGACTCAGAAGAGAAAAGCTAGATATTAGAAAGAGAATATGTGATTTTTACTTTTAGCCCTTACCTGGATGCACCATTCACTGTCCCACTGCTGTTGATTTTTTCTTTTTTAACTTTAATATGAATTCTTGAAGAGATTTATAGGAGGTAGAAAGAAATGCATGTTCCCAAGTGGTTTGAGTTTAAAATTAATCTCTTATTGATTGGGAAGAACCACATCTCTGGAGTTTCTAGATGTCACTGTGTTCTTATTTCAAAAATAGATTTCCTGGTTATACTAAGTACGTGCTCACTTTAAGAAATATTGTTATATGAGAAGCAGGAAACAATGTCCCCCCCTCCCCCAATTTACTGTTTAGAAGCAGCTTGCCACTGCAATATTTTTACTTTTTTGGGTAAAAAAAAGTAAACCAGTACATGATTGTTCATGTACTGGTTTACAATCCCTATGTTTTAATCAAGTGCCAAATCAGATTTTATTTCATTTATTTATTTATTTTAAAAGATTTATTTATTTATTTATTTGACAGAGAGAAAGCGATCACAAGTAGGCAGAGAGGCAGGCAGAGAGAGAGAGAGGGGGAAGCAGGCTCCCACAGAGCAGAGAGCCCAATGCGGGGCTCAATTCCAGGACTCTGGGATCATGAGCTGAGCCAAAGGCAGAGGCTTTAACCCACTGAGCCACCCAGGCACTCCCCAAATCAGATTTTAAAAATATCTTTTTGAACATAGCAAAAGCAGATATATCCCTTCTATGTCAGGAGAAAAAATGAAAAAAAGAAAAAAGTCTACTGTTCATGTCCAGAGTTGGAAAACACCATACTACAAATGCTCCTGAATTTAGTTTTACTAGCCAAATTTTTAAAAATATGAATGTGTGGGTTTTTTTTGTTGGGCAGGATGAAGAATACTGTTTGGGAAATGTGGGCTTTTATAAAATGTGATTTTATATTAATTCCCAAACAAAACTTTAAAAGTGTATGTTAAAAGATTATAGGGTATCATCTGCCAGCATAAGAAGCCAAGTTGTTTGATTGTAACTTTCAAAATTTGATTGAAAACACTTTTTCCTCTTCCTGGGATATTTACAGTTTAACTCTTCCAGGATTTTTTAAAATTTCATTCTACTAACCTTTAAAAACTGACCTTTGCCCCAACCTGGGAAGTTTTAATTTAAAACCATGGTTGAAATGGACCGTTTATTACATCTTCAGGAAGAGAAAGAGATTTAATCACTATGTTGATTCTCAGCCTTGCTGGTAAAGCAATCCGATGGCCTTACTTACTATAAATTACGAAAAACAGTAGGCCACCCTTCTTGCAGGTACAAATTGGAACTAAAGTAAGCTCTAATGTCCTAGGTTGTTAAAGTGAGTTGCTCTGCATTGCTTCCCTGCTAGGTTTTCCTCCAGAAGCCTAGCTAGGGATTCTTCGGAAAGAGCTGTTCCAGTTAAGTCTTCAGTTGGTATTTCACTAGAATTTACCTAGTTATCAGCCACAGTATAGAATTAAGAATTCCACCTTCTAAACAAAATATGCTGTTGAACCAGCGTCATGGGCAGTGTGAAGGTGATAAAGAAGTTAGCTATATGTGACTCTTGTGGTTTGGGGAAGAAAAGTCAATCCTATTTCCTGAGCGCTTCCTGTGCACTAAGCATTATATTTCATAGGACAGTACTTCCCAACTTTTCTCCCCTCCTGGCATACAGAAAAAATTATGAAATTTGTCACAACACACTAGGGCAAATGGATGAGACTGCTCTTGTCCAGAAACAACTGTCAAGGAGCTCTAGCTATTCCAGACCCTGCCCTGCCACCCTGCAGGCTGAGCACATTAACATCCCCGAAGGCCTGCGTTTTCTTGGGACACCAGTGGGATCCTCAGCCAGACGACAGAAGTCTGCAGTATGGTCTGAGCCTTGAGATTTTACCAAGTAGTTTATATGGCATACATGAGTTAATGATAAACATACCTGGGTGACTCAGAACCTAGGTGACTTAGAAAAAGTGTGTCTGACTTAGAAAAAGTGTTTTCCCAGAGTGTCTGGGAAAACTAAGGTTCCAATAGGAAGTAGTTTATATTTGGGGGTCTGTAATTCTGGAAGTGCAGCAGTGTTGCTAACAAGATCAAGTCCCTGAAACAAGCGAAAATAAAATGGAATCAGACATGGGGACAACTTATTGGTAGGTTTTGTAATATATTTTGCTAAACAAATAGGTGTTCTGAGGATTGTAATGTCTTCGTATTTGGAGTCCATCTTAATGTGACTTCTTGCTATAATACAGAAGAACTAATCTTAGATTTATTTGAAGTTTTCATTTCCAAACTCATGTATTGAGTAGATTTGGTCATTTCTAGAATATAAATTACATATTCCTTGTAAAAAATAGTACATCGATAGAACTCTGTGTCTGATTTCTAATTAGGAGTTATTTTTCAGTACAGCAATCTCAAATGAGTTGTTATTGTCCAGAATATAAGTAGTAGAGAAGTACTTGAATATATAGCAATAATTCCTGATATGAAATACCCTTGGATTTTTATTGCAGATGTGGAGTTAGTGGAACCTGGTCACCCTTAGAATTTTTACTCAATTATGGAGTTTGAACTGAAAATCAGCTTATGGATTTAAAAAGAACTGATTTTGCTAAATAATGTAAATAATGTGCCATAATTTGTTATCATGTGTATGTCTTTCCCTTTGAGAACAGAGCAGATGAGCACAGTTTACAGACCCCAAACTCTGTAGTAAAAATCATTCCAGCTTAATGTCAAACCTCCTGCCCAAAATGCTCTTTAAGATAAAAGCATTCCCCATAGTCAAGCCTGGCTAGTTGAATATAAGCAAGAGATTACTCGTTCCCAAATTCTCTATATAAAATAAAGGCAGAAATTAAAAACAAGAATTTTGTCATACCCTGATGATGCTTTAAGGTAATTGGGTATCTGTAAGATATGAATCTAGCATTTCTCCTGAGGTGCTAACATACCCTTATATTCTCTCATCTATGATTGTATACATATTGAATTTATTTAAATTCCCATGATTCTGGTTGCTTAGGTTATATTATAGACTTTTTAGTATCATAAGTATCATTTATTTCCCTTTCTCATCTCTAATTAATGAGTGTTTTCTGGTATTTTAAACAGTTATGAAATTGTAAAGTCAACACTTTTGACACCTTCTGTATTTTGAGTTAAATGATGAGTCAGTGAACGTCCTTTTAGAATTCCCTTAAGAACAGTTTATTATCCATCTGATCATATAAAGTCATTCCAAATTCTGTAGTATAATTGACTATCCCAGGTTCATAAATCAAATATCAATCTTTCATTCCAATAAGATTTCCATTACAAAAAGTTAGGTTCTCAAATAACTGAATGTACAGTCATTAAATTTAAGGTAGTGATGATAAACACAAGTACATGTAGTCACTACTGTAACCTTACTCTTAAGGCTATAAAGTACAGCTAAGACTCCTTCTCATACACAGTCTTTGAAATTGTTAGAGGAGTTGAAATCCAACTAACTCTGAAAAATAGTTTCCCTTTTTTGCCGAATCACATTGTCATGATTCTCTTTTTACCTCATTTTTATTCATTGGTGCCCTGGTGAGATTAGGCAAGAAAACCAATTGAAGCTGGTATTAAAACCAAAATTATGATGCTTTTCTTAATGGGGGAACTCTAAGACCACTCACTCAATCCATTGAGGGGATAAAACAGATGGCTCATTCCCATTCAGTTTTGTTTACAAACGGTGTTGCTCAAATTTAGGTGACTGGCTACTAGGGAAATAAATGAATGTGGAATTGAGGATGGAACAAAGAATTCAATGCTTTACAATAAATGGACTGTATTTGAGAGTTCAAGAGAGGATTGGAGAAAATAACTGAGTCTGTAAAAAATGCTAAGTTTCTGATTGTTCAGTTGAAGGCAAGTGGCTGGCTCGCTGAAATGACATAATTGATAGTTTTCATCTGTGACCCTGATATCTTAGTCTCTATCTCAGAATTGAGAAATGAGCAGAGTTTATGAGAAAGGATTTTCACTGCTGGTATCTTTTGTGTGTGCATGATGTATAGTACACACAGCTCTCCTTATTGATCCTTCACAGGTGTATTATTTACTTTGCCTTCCAGGTGTCCGCAAATATGGTAAAGATTTTCAAGCTCTTGCAGATGTAATTGGCAACAAGACTGTTGGCCAAGTGAAGAACTTCTTTCTAAACTACAGGCGTCGGTTTAACTTAGAGGAGGTATTGCAGGAGTGGGAAGCAGAACAAGGAACCCAGAATTCTAATGGTGATGCTTCTACTTTAGGGGAGGAGACAAAAATTGCTTCTAATGTGCCATCAGGGAAGAGCACTGATGAAGAAGAGGAGGTGTGTTTGTGTATGGAATTTGAGCTAATATGAGTTGAGGAATCATCATTTTGTGTGGTGTTCTGTAAGGTTAATTTGTCAGAGGACTAGCTAAATGAGCATGAAAGGTTGACAATACACTTACTCAATGTTGCCTCTCTCGCGACTCTTAAGTCCTAAGGACATGCTAAGTTCTGATCCTAGAAGAATGGAGAGTGTATTGTTCTTTCATAGTCTTATTTTTATTTCCAGTGTTAAGCTGATTACTAATAAAGATGCCTGTTTGGTAGCTTCATTGCTTTTTCAGTTTTTGGTTTTTTGTTTTGTTTTGTTTAAAATCAAAGAAGCTTGTGCTTCCAAAAAAACACTGGTGTTATGTTTTTGTTTTGTTTTGATTTGTTTTGTTTTTCCTGTGACAGCCCAAGCTATATTGTATTCAGTTCATTAGGAACGCTCATCTCATACATGTATTTTTGTTTCCTCACCTCTAGGCACAGACCCCACAGGCTCCTCGGACTCTGGGTGCATCACCTCCTGCCCCATCATCCACTCCAACACCAACAGCCCCCATTGCCACTCTGAACCAGCCTCCACCACTTCTTCGTCCAGCACTGCCTGCTGCCCCTGCTCTTCACCGGCAGCCTCCTCCACTCCAGCAGCAGGCTCGGTTCATCCAGCCCTGGCCAACTTTCAATCAGCCTCCACCACCTCTCATTCGCCCTGCTAATTCTCTGCCGCCCCATCTCAACCCAAGACCAGTGTTGTCAACGGTTGGTGGTCAACAGCCACCGTCACTTATCGGAATTCAGACAGATTCACAGTCCTAACTGCACTAAAATTAAACTGGACAGAGCTACAGTAACTCTTCACCCCATCATTAGACCAGTGCTCATCAGACTGATGCAAAAGAGAACAGTCCTCCTTGATACTGAGGCTGTGAACTAGTTCTGTGGCAGGGGGCTAGCATAAGTGGATGTCTAGGACATTTTTTGGTTTGTGCAACCAAACTAAATGTTATACAACAAAAAGCCTACAGTTAGCCTCCTTTCTAGAGTATATGTTCAGCGACATGATCTCATAAAAGGAACAAAAGGAGATTAAGTATTCTATATACTTAAGAAAGTATATAGATTTTGTTTTGTTTTGTTTTTACCATATTTATTTTATTGAGATTCTTTATATTTCTGCCTCTTCATAGTCAAGGCTCTTAGTACAGAAATACTGACATAGGAATTGTGGAAACTCCTTAAGTTTCTTAAGGATGTTTGACTTTTCTTTCTTCCTTAATTTAATTTTTAACAACATTTTCCTATGTTAGGAGTACAAGAATAAATAGCCTGCATTTCAGATTTTGACATATGTTCATTTAATGCATATTTAAAAAATTTTAGTGCGTATCCCTTTTTTCAAAATATCTTGCTTTTTTTTCTAAAGGAATTTTAATTTAATTTTAATTTTAATTTTAAATTAATTTTAATTTAATTTTAAATTTTAATTTAAATTTCCTTTAAAAGAAAACAATTTAATCAATTGCAAAGCAATTATATGAAGCCACAAAGAATGTACTGAACCTACTAACACTTTAACTTACACTTTAGGGTCCTAGTGCAAAGTCCTTGCTTAAAGGTCATTGACCTGTCATCTATAAGTAATAAGAGGATTGGCGTGATAATTTTACATACAGATTTGTTGAAGTACAGTGTCTTTAAGTTCCTTGAAAATGGAGTTAATTTTGATTTTTTAAAATGCTACCTGCTTTTAACTAGTAGTTGCCTATATTTGGGGACTTTAGAAGAGAATTATATTTTGTTAGTTACGTGGAGATAGTGATAGTTATGGAAGCATTTATTTACAATGCCCTTTTTGTGTTTAGGATCTGACTTAAAATTGCCCTCATACTTATTAATATGGTCTGCATTTAATATAAAGGATGTTTTCTTGATAAATCTCTATTGTACTATTTGGATACATTTGTGTATTCCTTGCAGCCGACCTGTGCTTATGGGTATGGTTTAGGGTTAAATCATCAACACTATTTCGTAAAATAAATCGAAGAATTTGTTCTGTGTTATCTAAAGATGCATCAGTATATTGTTACAATTGTGACACAATTGTGTAAAATGCTGAGACCCCTTTTTTATAAGAAGCGAAAACATCTCAAGTCTTAATTGAACACATAAATCATTAAGCACCTACAAAGAATATTTTACAAGTAATAGTATTTCAACAATGTGTTACTAATATTTTTGATACAGCGATTTCATATTGGAATCATGACTTGTGCAAAGAGATCACTTAGATTACTATACTAGTGGAACTTAAGGCTAAATGTTTGCACATTTATATTCTCATCAGATCTAGAACTACTTCAAGAAATAGTCAACATCTAAGGCCTTTGATTTATGTTTTGAGAAGTCCTATATTCCCAATATTGGAAGAATAGTTCCTACCATTGGCTCTAAAGCCTTAAGGAGCTATTAGATTTAAATTCATTGATTAGTTTTAATTTTGAAGTTTAGAGTTCTGCTCTTCATAAGGACCTTATGTTCTGGGACAAACTTTTTCCAGGGTGTATCTTGTCTTTCTCATTGGATCATCTTAAAAAGTTCCTGCCCCTGGATTGTAACTAGATAAAAATCTGATTTAAAATTCTTAATATTCAAGAATTTATACTTATTTTTACATTAAAAGCCACGGGGGGGCAGTTATATATCTTAAAATATCTAAAGCATTTTTTAAAAGTAGTTAGATTGTCTTGCATACGTGCATACTATATGGCTTTTATTGTCTTGTCTCTTGTCAGTAGATCTTCAATATACAGTGTGTGGGACAAGTCAGTGTGTTGGTCAGTACCAGCATCTGTCTAGCTGTTAAGTATATTATGATTCATTTAAAAATCTGTTCTATCCCAGCCATGGGCCAAGATGCTGTATCTGAGGGATGTGCTGTAATTTGATTTACATACACTAGAGCACACAGTAAAAAAATCTGAGCTTCATTAGTAATACGACACATGTATATAGTGAGATGTCTTATTGTGTGCTTTGCATATTTTGTAAATATTTTGCACGTCATTAATTTTCTTTTTTGTTCAAGCAGTGTTTGGCCTGGAAGAGTTATATGTTTGCTGCTTAATCAAAGGATTAAAGAGTTAAAGATGTCTATGTCTTCTATTTTTATATAATTTCATTTATGAAGAATTTAGGACCTCTTCACTGTGAAATTCTAAATACTGATTTTTATAAAAAAGCAAAATCTAGAAATATTTTAATGACCATTTCATCATGTCATGGTTATCATTTTTGAAAAAAAATCTACACCCAAGTATTTTTTTCATTACATAACTAAAAATAAATCACAATGTTGATACACCTGGTAATATTAATGAAAAAATATTTTTTCTATATTCTTTAATTCAAGTGTAATGTGGATGGAATTACAGGTAAGTTTTGATCAGAACTTTTCCTTAATTAATAATCCTACAATTAAATGAGTAAAATACAATATAGAATAAAGATGAAAGAAGATAAAATTCTATCTTCATATAAGCCATCATACTTTTAGGAATAGATATAGAGAGTAAACAAAGTGACAGCCGTGATTTTAAAAAATATTAAGAATCTTGCCAAAGGGTACATGGGTGGCAACTGCCTTGGGCTCAGGTCGTGATCCCAAAGTCCTGGGGTCGAGTCCCACATCAGGCTCCCAGCCCCATGGGGAGTCTGCTATTCCCTCTGACTTCCCCTCGTGCTCTCTCATGCTATCTATCTTTCTCAAATAAATAAATTCTTTAACAACAACAACAAAAAATGGCCAAGGTTTTTATTAAAGTATGGAGTTCAGTTAGTAAATATGTTGTACTATTTTAATGTTTCTTCCTGCTATAAGAAGTAGATTACTCACGTTAGTTATGGCTGATCACTTAACACTAGGGTATCAAGGTCTCCTCAGAACAACTAATACTCTGACTTGAAGAGAACAATATTGAGTGGGCAGAAGTCTTGTGAGATTGCTAGAAACCCCCAGCCAACTTGTTTCCAGTGCTGGGGGCTTCAGGGGAACCACCCAGGCCAGGCCCGCGGTCCTCTGAGTGTTCGCTGCCTGAACCCTGGGAGAAAGTGCTCTAAATACCAGACACATGAGTGGCACAAATTGTCTCAGAACACTGGCCAACCCCACCCTCTACTCAGCCGCCTGGGGAACCCACATCAGTGCTGGAAGATCGGGCCTGCCATACCCCAGGCCCTAACCCTAGGTTGGGTTTTCAGGCTTCTGTCCCCAAAAACCTGGCACCCAAGCCCTCCAGATGGGGGACCCCAGAGCCATACACCAGTAGTCCGCCTGCCACCCAGGAGGAAACCGTGTTGTTTGGAGCTGCAAAGAACTTTCAGAGCAGGAGGAAACTGCATGCCCTGCCTGAGGGAACCCCCACCTTCGGTGGCCCCCTGGCCACAAACCCGGAGCCTGATGCACCGACTGACCCCCACCCTCAACTCAGCCGCCTGGGGAATACCACCTCAATGCAGGTAGATCAAGCCTGCCATGCCCCTAGGCAACCTAACTCAAACCCTAGGTTGGATTTTCAGGCTTCTGTCCCCAGAGGTATGGCCCCAAAGCCCTCCAGATTGGGGACCCCTGAGTCACACCACAGGACTCTGCCTGCCAGCCAGGAGAAAACCATGCCATTCAGAGATGCATAGAACCCTCAGAGTGAGAGAAACCTGCATGCCCTCCTAAGGCCAACCCTGCTTTCAGGGCTCCTCCAACCCCCGGCCACAAATCCAGAGCCTGATTGTCAGCCTTAACCTCTCCATCAACTCTGCCCCCAAGGGAGCTAGTCTCTGTGGGAACCTTCAGGGGAGCCGCATGGGCCCAGCCTGTGGCCCCGGATGGTTGCAACACGCACCTAGCAAGAAAGCATTCCAAACATTTGGCACGCACGCGGCCCAAATGGAAGCACAAGGTCAGCTATTTCTCACGAGTTTTTGGGCCCAATTGCTATTCGATGTGGGCAGAAAGCTCACGAGATTTGGCCGGAAAATCCCCAGTGAACTCACTTCTGGTGGCACAGGCCTGCAGGGCTGCCACCTGGGCTTGGCCTGGGATCTCAAGTGGTCATGCCCCAAATCCTATAAGAAAGCCCATGTGAGCCAGGCACACATGAGGCCAATGCCTCCCGCTAATCAGTCCCCTGGGGTGTGTGCCCCGGCGCTGGTGGGTCGGACTTGCCAGACCCCTAGGCCCTCACCCTATCCCTCAGTTGGGTTTTCAGGCTTCCATCCCCAGGGACCTGTCCCCCAAGCCCTCCAGATTGGGGAGCCCTGAGCCATACCCCAGGACTCCGCCTACCACTCAGGAGGAAACAGTGCCATCTGGATTTGCGCAAAAGCCTTAGAGCGGGAGAAATGTGCATGCCCCTCTTGAGTCCATCCCTCAACAACCCACTGGGCCACAGACATGGAGGCTGATGCTCATCAGACCCCCTCCCTCAACTCTGCCCTGGAAAGCTCCTGTGGGCAGAGGCCCTCAGGGGAGCCACATACCAGCCCATGTCCCGGGATAGCCGTGACATGCACCTAGCGAGAAAGTGCTCTAGACAGTGGACAACAGTGCGACCCAACTCGCCGCCCAACACTGTCCAATTCTCACGAGCTTTCTGCCCAAATCGATATCAATACAGGCAGAAAGCTCATGAGAATTGGCAAGAAAATGCCCAGTGAACTCGCTTTGGGTGGCACGGTCCCATAGGGCCATTTCCTGGCCTCGCACAGGGTCCTGAGTGGTCGCAGCCTGGACCCTGTGAGAAAGCCCTCTATGAGCCAGGCACACATGTGGCCAAGCCATCTCACTACTCAGCCCCCTGGGGTCCCTGTCCCAGCGCTGGCAGATCAGGCCTGCCATGCCCCTGGCCCTGACCCTAAACCTCAGTTGAGTTTTCAGACTTCTGTCCCCAGGGGCCTGTCCCCCAATCTGTCCAGATTAGGGACTCCAGAGCCCAATGCTAGGAATCTGCCGGCCACCCACTAGGAAACCATGCCATTTGGAGCTGTGCTGAACTCTCAGACTGGGAGAAACCCACATGCCTCCCTGAGGCCACTTGCAGTGGCCCCCCTGGCCACAAAACCTGGAGCCTGATACACCACCTGACCCCAGTCCTTCACTCAGCCCCCTGCGGATCCTGCGTCGGTGCTGGCAGATTGGGTCTGCTATGCCCCTACACCCTAACCCTAACCCTTGTTTGGGTTTTCAGGCTTCCTTCCCCAGAGACCTGGCCCCCATGCCTTTCAGACTGGGGACCACTGAGCCACACCCCAGGACTCTGCCTGCCACCCAGGAGGAAATTGTGCCATTCGGAGCTGTGCAAAACCCTCAGAGCAGGAGAAACCTGCATGCCCCCTGAAACCCACCCCCACCTTCGGCGACCCACCAGACGACAAACATGGAGGTTGACTCTCAGCTGGACCCACTCCCTCAATTCTTCCCCCGAAATGCTCCCCTGGTCAGGGGCCCTTGAGGGAGCTGCATGAACCTGGCCCATGTTCCTGGATGGCCTGACAAGTACCCACCTAGTGAGAAAGCACTCTAGACTGCCAGCGTGGCTGGAATTGCCACCCAATGCCAGCCAAGTCTCATGATCTTTCTGCCCAAATCAATATCAATATTGATTTGGGCAGAAAGATTGTGAGATAAGAATTGGCTGGAAAGCCCCTGGGGAACTCATTTCCGGTGGCACAGGCCCGCAGTCCCACTGCCTGGGACTGGCTGGGGTTCCCGAGTGGTCGCAGCCCAAATCACGTGAGAAAGCCCTCTGCTAGCCACACTCACATGTGGCCCAAACCACCCTCTACTCAGCCCCCTGGGGCGCCCATCCCAGCGCTGGTAATTCTCGGTTGGGTTACAGGCTTCTGTCCCCAGGGGCCTGTCCCCTGAGCCCTCCTGATCGAGGACTCAGGAGATAGACCCAAGGAGTCTGCCTGCAACCCAGGAGGAGACCATGCCATTCAGAGCTGCACAAAACCCTCAGACTGGGAGAAACCCACATGCCTCCCTGAGGACACCACCACCTTTGGCAGTGCCCCCTGGCCACACCCGGAGCCTGACGAGCCACCTGACTCCTGTCCTCAACTTAGCACCCGTGTGCTATGTGATACATCCCAGACCCATATTAGTAGTCATGATGGTGGTAATTTAACTGTGGATATTAAACACCTTCAAGATACTATTCAGGGCATTCCCTGTGATCCTTACAATCAGTTCCAAGTGTGAGTTTCACTCAAAGGATTAATGATATTTTATCTGATGTCAACCCCTTTGCTTGGATCAAAACACTGGTGCTGGCATTATAGGTGGAATGATGACACTTTTGATTGCTATAATCACTTTATGCTTCGTCCTCAGATGCTCATGGGAATCATTCTGACGACTAATGGTTCAAGAACTTGCTGCTTCTGCATTGACAAAAAGGGGGAAATGTAACCGTCCCTCAGAATGATAGGCTGCTTGAAATATCACTGATGAGAAATTGTACTGGTCATGCAAGCATGCTTGACGATGACCTTGAGAAAACCCGAACTAGCAGCAGGCCTCCGGTGGAGAGGAGGATACACGTCCTTGAAGCCCAGCAGCTCAGGGTGGAACATCGCCTGCTTCCCTTTGCCATTGTCTCCCCTGCCTCCTGAAAGCCTGCTGTTAAAATAATCCCTTTCTGTGCGCTTGCTCAGCCAAACATTCCATGCTGCTGGGCCAGGCACAGCCTACTCTGTTTACCTGCAAGACTATGGTCCATGTAGGACTCCCATTCCTTCTGGTTGACCTACAAGACCCAAGACTAATGCATAACCTCCTCGTTCGTTGGTTGTGATCTTGTATCTAATCCATATGGGGCTGAGGAGTTTTGGGGGGCGACAGTCCTTTCAGCGTCATCCTTGCTCCCTCCCTTGCCCAGGGGACTTGTTTCTTCCTCATTCTGCTCCTGAGTGCCATCAGGAAGGGACCCCCAAGTGCCTGGCAGAGGGAAGAGATGCACGGAGGGAGGCCTGGTGCTTGTATGAAGTGGGATGTCACTCAGCGCTCCGGGAGCTGTCATACCCTCAAGGCAAAGCTGTCCTCCTTTGCCCTGAGCCATCCATCTTGGATGCCAGACCCATACTCTAGGCCAGGAGTGTCTTTACATCGCCCTAGGGCTGTGAAGCAAGAAGATTCCGTGGGGTCCCCAGTGGGAGAGGATCAGCGCTTCCAATAGGCAAGGGTGAGTCTCCCCACTTTGCCCTCCCCAGGCCAGTGTTCTCCCAGGCCCACCCCGAAACGGAAAACCTACTCTCACTCTTCAAGGGTCTGTCCTTCCAGCCCTAGCCGTCCGCTGGGCCACGGGAACCTGGAAACGGTGGCGTCTGGCTTCCCATGCCAGCATCCATTCGGCCCCCAACTTTTGCCCACATGACCCACAGAAGAGACTCAGGAGAGCTATGCAGAGAAACTAGAACAGGCTTTAATTAATGAAATGAACACTACCTAAAGGTTCTGCCAAGAACGTGGGGAGAGGGGAGGGGAAATCTGTGGGCAGCGGCAGGAGTCCCAGAAGCTGTGGGGCTGGAGGCCAAAGGGACACGGATCTCCGTGTACTGTCCCAAGGCCCATGGCCCCTGGGATCACAGACGAGGCCGCAGGCACCCACCTTCCTTAAAAATGGTGGGTCAGGGATTGGGAAGTTTTCCCAATGTTGGCTGGCAGGCTGGGAGTCCGGTCTTGCTCCAGTACCAGGCTTGATTTGTGTCTCCCATTCCACACTAGCCTTGCACCGGTGTCACATGGAAGTACACCACTAGATACTTCTCCAGGTAGCTATTGGCTCAGCCAAGCCTCTGCCTCTTGGGCCCCAAGGAAGTGGGCTGTGATGTGGGAGAAGATGGTTTGGTGCACGGTGCAGCTCTTTTGCGTCCTCCTAGGTGATGGGCAGGGGAAGACGGGTTCTTGGTGGCAAGGCTGGTGTGGGCCGTGCTGACCACAAAGGCCGGGTTGCTAGGAGGAGAGGCCAGGACGACCCCGTCCCCACGGGCAGCCTTGCTGGAAGTGCAGCCGTCTGATCTGGAACTCTGCTTGGTCTGGTGCCTGGGGATGTGACTAAAGGGAGGAGTACTCGAAGCTCCCGACACAGGCTGGTTCGTCGTGCTGGCTCCAGTGGTCCCCGACAGGGTGCTCTGGTGTGGGCGGCCCCCTGTGTTCGGGCGCAGGCTTGCCCTGGAGCCCTGCGGGCCACTTGGGGCCCTGCTCATTGCTGCTGAGATGCAGAGTGCCCGAAATCTGGAGCACAGATCTGCAACATCATCTCCTCTCCCCAAAACTGGGGGTGCTGCCGAAAGCCCCATGCTGATGGGGGCCGGCATTGTGGTGCCAGTTGGGGGGCCGGGGTGCTGGCTGTTGGGCCCAGCATGGGACACAGCGCCGGGAAGCTGGGGGGCCGCTGTCAAGCCAGGGGCAGCGGCAGTGGGCTGGGATGTGCAGGAAGATGGCTTGTTGCACGGTGAAGCTCTTTTGCACCTAATCAGTCTCTGGGCAGGGGATGAGGTGGTCTTGGTGGCAAGGCTGGTGTGGGGCGTGCTGACCACAAAGGCGGTGCTGCTAGGAGGAGAGGCCAGGACGCCCCTGTCCCCGTGGGCAGCCTTGCTGGAAGTGCAGCCGTCTGATCTGGACCTCTTCTTCCTCAGGTTCCTGGGGATGTGACTGAAGGGAGGGAAACTCGGGGCTCCCGACACAGGCTGGTTCGTTGTGCTGGCTCCAGTGGTCCCCAACAGGGTACTCTGGCGTGGGCGGCCCCCTGTGCTCGGGCTCAGGCTTGCCCTGGAGCCCTGCGGGCCACTTGGGGCCCTGCTCGTTGCTGCTGAGATGCAGAGTGCCCGAAATCTGGAGCACAGATCTGCAACATCATCTCCTCTCCGCAAAACTGGGGGTGCTGCCGAAAGCCCCATGCTGATGGGGGCCGGCATTGTGGTGCCAGTTGGGGGGCCGGGGTTCTGGCTGTTGGGCCCAGCATGGGACACAGCGCCGGGCAGCTGGGGGGCCGCTGTCAAGCCAGGGGCAGCGGCAGTGGGCTGGGATGTGCAGGAAGATGGCTTGTTGCACGGTGAAGCTCTTTTGCACCTAATCAGTCTCTGGGCAGGGGATGAGGTGGTCTTGGTGGCAAGGCTGGTGTGGGGCGTGCTGACCACAAAGGCGGTGCTGCTAGGAGAGGCCAGGACGCCCCTGTCCCCGTGGGCAGCCTTGCTGGAAGTGCAGCCGTCTGATCTGGACCTCTTCTTCCTCAGGTTCCTGGGGATGTGACTGAAGGGAGGGAAACTCGGGGCTCCCGACACAGGCTGGTTCGTCGTGCTGGCTCCAGCGGTCCCCGACAAGGTGCTCTGGCGTGGGCGGCCCCTGTGTTCGGGCCCAGGCTTGCCCTGGAGCCCTGCGGGCCACTTGGGGCCCTGCTCGTTGCCGCTGAGATGCAGAGTGCCCCAAATCTGGAGCACAGATCTGCAACATCATCTCCTCTCCCCAAAACTGGGGGTGCTGCCGAAAGCCCCATGCTGATGGGGGCCGGCATTGTGGTGCCAGTTGGGGGGCCGGGGTGCTGGCTGTTGGGCCCAGCATGGGACACTGTGCCAAGTACCTGGGGGGCAACTGCCAAGCCAGGGGCTGCTGCAGTGGGCTGTGATGTGGCGGAAGATGGCTTGTTACACAATGCAGCTCTTTTGCACTTAATCAGTCGCTGGGCAAGGGATGAGGGCATCTGGGGGCAACGCTGCCCTGGGCCTTGCTGACCAGGGACATAGGGCCGCTAGGAGGAGAGGCCAGGATGTTCCCGTCCCTGCAGGCGGCCTTGCTGGAAGTGCTGTAGCCGTCTGATCTGGACCTCTTCTTTCTCAGGTTCCTGGGGATGTGACTGAAGGGAGGAGCACTCGGGGCTCCCGACACAGGCTGGTTTGTTGTGCTGGCTCCAGTGGTCCCGACAGGGTACTCTGGCGTGGGCGGCCCCTGTGTTCGGGCCCAGGCTTGCCCTGGAGCCCTGCGGGGCACTTGGGGCCCTGCTCGTTGCCGCTGAGATGCAGAGTGCCCCAAATCTGGAGCACAGATCTGCAACATCATCTCCTCTCCTCAAAACTGGGGGTGCTGCCGAAAGCCCCATGCTGATGGGGGCCGGCATTGTGGTACCAGTTGGGCGGCCGGAGTGCTGGCTGTTGGGCCCAGCATGGGACACAGCGCCGGGCAGCTGGGGGGCCGCTGTCAAGCCAGGGGCAGCAGCAGTGGGCTGGGATGTGCAGGAAGATGGCTTGTTGCACGGTGAAGCTCTTTTGAACCTAATCAATCTCTGGGCAGGGGATGAGGGGGTCTTGGTGGCTAGGCTGGTGTGGGCCGTACTGACCACAAAGGCGGTGCTGCTAGGAGGAGAGGCCAGGACGCCCCTGTCCCCGCGGGCAGCCTTGCTGGAAGTGCAGTCGTCTGATCTGGACCTCTGCTTGTTCTGGTGCCTGGGGATGTGACTCAAGGGAGGAGCACTCGGGGCTCCCAACACAGGCTGGTTCGTTGTGCTGGCTCCAGTGGTCTTCGAAAGGGTGCTCTGGCGTGGGCGGCCCCCTGTGCTCGGGCCCAGGCTTGCCCTGGAGCCCTGCGGGCCACTTGGGGCCCTGCTCGTTGCCGCTGAGATGCAGAGTGCCCCAAATCTGGAGCACAGATCTGCAACATCATCTCCTCTCCCCAAAACTGGGGGTGCTGCCGAAAGCCCCATGCTGATGGGGGCCGGCATTGTGGTACCAGTTGGGCGGCCGGAGTGCTGGCTGTTGGGCCCAGCATGGGACACAGCGCCGGGCAGCTAGGGGGCAGCTGTCAAGCCAGGGGCAGCGGCAGTGGGCTGGGATGTGCAGGAAGATGGCTTGTTGCACGGTGAAGCTTTTTTGAACCTAATCAATCTCTGGGCAGGGGATGAGGGGGTCCTGGTGGCAAGGCTGGTGTGGGCTGTACTGACCACAAAGGCGGTGCTGCTAGGAGGAGAGGCCAGGACGCCCCTGTCCCCGTGGGCAGCCTTGCTGGAAGTGGAGCCGTCTCATCTGGACCTCTGGTTGGTCTGGTGCCTGGGGATGTGACTCAAGGGAGGAGCACTCGGGGCTCCCGACACAGGCTGGTTCGTTGTGATGGCTCCAGTGGTCCCCGAAAGGGTGGTCTGGCAAGGGCGGCACCCTGTGTTCGGGCCCAGGCTTGCCCTGGAGCCCTGCGGGCCACTTGGGGCCCTGCTCGTTGCTGCTGAGATGCGAGTGCCCCAAATCTGGAGCACGGATCTGCAACATCATCTCCTCTCCCCAAAACTGGGGGTGCTGCCGAAAGCCCCATGCTGATGGGGGCCGGCATTGTGGTGTCAGTTGGGCGGCCGGAGTGCTGGCTGTTGGGCCCAGCATGGGACACAGCGCCGGGAAGCTGGGGGGCCGCTGTCAAGCCAGGGGCAGCGGCAGTGGGCTGGGATGTGCAGGAAGAGGGCTTTTTGCACGGTGAAGCTCTTTTGCACCTAATCAATCTCTGGGCAGGGGATGAAAGGGTCTTGGTGGCAAGGCTGGTGTAGGCCGTGCTGACCACAAAGGCGGTGCTGCTAGGAAGAGGGGCCAGGACGCCCCTGTCCCCGTGGGCAGCCTTGCTGGAAGTGGAGCTGTCTGATCTGGAACTCTGCTTGGTCTGGTGCCTGGGGATGTGACTGAAGGGAGGAGCACTCGGGGCTCCCGACACAGGCTGGTTCGTTGTGCTGGCTCCAGTGGTCCCCGACAGGGTACTCTGGCGTGGGCGGCCCCCTGTGCTCGGGCCCAGGCTTGCCCTGGAGCCCTGCGGGCCACTTGGGGCCCTGCTCGTTGCTGCTGAGATGCGAGTGCCCCAAATCTGGAGCACGGATCTGCAACATCATCTCCTCTCCCCAAAACTGGGGGTGCTGCCGAAAGCCCCATGCTGATGTGGGCCGGCATTGTGGTGCTAGTTGGGGGGCCGGGGTGCTGGCTGTTGGGCCCAGCATGGGACACAGCGCTGGGCAACTGGGGGGCAGCTGTCAAGCCAGGGGCAGCAGCTGCGCCAGGGGCGATACAGCAGAGGAGGTAACCGAGCCTGGCTGGGCACTGGCACGGGTCCCCCGCGAGGCAGATGCGTGTAAGGGAACCACATAACCCGCCTGGGTGCCACTGCCCAAGGACAGCTGGACTACTGCTGTGCTCAGGGCCTGGAGTGGGTCTAGAGCCTGAGCTGCCGGCTATCTATGCGGGGGAGAGATTTGAAGGGTGCTGGCTCCGGGCCACTGCCCACCAACAGCCCCGAGTGGGGCCTGGGCAGTGGATCCTGGGTTGCCCCTACCTGCAGGCAGCGCAGGCAGCCCTGGGGGGAGTGTGACTGAGGCTGTGATGTCCCCGGACGGCATCGAGAGGGCCTGGGTAGATGCAACGTTGCTCCCACTGCAGCCAGGGTGAGACCCCAATAGGAGAGGCTGGGAAGAACGGGAGCAGTCCCTGGAGGTGACCTGGGAGTCAGAGGCTGGCAGGGGAGCAGCCACTGCAGCAGGCAGGGCCAAGGCACTGGATGGGCTAGTTGGGCCACAGCTGCAGGTGGCCTCTGTGTCCCCTCGAAGAGCATCTTGGATGCGCTGGAGAGCAGCTTTTTTTTCCCGGTCCAGGTCCTCAACAGTCACTCGAAACCCCGGCTCAGGGGGTGATGGCAGCCTCAGAGGCTCCCCTCGCCTGTGTGGCAGCAGAGGAAACTTGCGTTTTCGGGGCCTGGAACAGTCAGCTGGGGATGAAGAGTTCCTCTGCGCTGCCTTCTGCCCCGTGGTGGTATCGGCAGCCTTTCCGGCTGGTTCTTTTGGCAAAGTGCAGGCACTCCGGCAGGACACAAGGGGCTCTCTTGGCTGACTTTTTTGGGGGACCTTGGGGGCTGCGAGGCCTGACTTGTGGCCAGACGCCTCTTCTTCTGGACCGGGTGGCAGCCCCTGGTGGAACTGTAAGAACTGGTGATGGCATTTCGAGTGGGGCAGGAGCTCCTGTGGGAGCTGGGGGACTTCTTATTGTATGGGTCTTCTGAGCTCTCTTTCCGGGGGACGGCTCTCAGCAGAGGCCCAGGCCTGGGCACAAAGGAAGAGGGGCCTCCGTGGACCCCCAGGGGCCTAAATGCCCCCTGTGGGGCCTCAGTGCCTTTAGGGTCCTTTCTGTGAGTCTCTATCTGGGCTGTCCCTTTGCCGCTCTGTCTGGGCTTTCTGCACACCTGCTCCGCTGTGGAGTCACCATGGTCATTTCTGGGTGTTGAGGGCCGCAGCCCAGTGATGACCTGCTTCTGCAGCAGACAGGGGGTCACCGTGTCCACGATAGATTCGGAGCGGCAGTGGCAGGACATCTGTGATCCGGCATCTGACAGCACTGACTTCAGCTGGCAGCCCCACCTGCAGGAGGAGGTAAGAAGCACCAGAAGAAAGCGCGGGGTCGCCAGGGTCCCGGAGTACCTTCTCCAAGCTGCTAGGATTGAGCGTGGTTGCCAACTTGTGGGGTACTTGGAGGACCGCCTGTGAGTGGATCCCGGGGTGTGGACCGCCAGGCGAGCCCAGACCTCCAAGAGTTGTCTGCGGCCACAGTGAGCCCGGTGGGGGCGGACCAGCCCTCCTGGCAGGTGCGGAACCCGCAGAGCCCGGGGATGGGGGGAGGGGCATGGCCTGCTCAAGGAGGTGCCCATAGAGCAGTTGGGTAAGGCCAGACACTGAGGATAGCGAACTAGGCTCACAGCGCTCTCCTTCAGCTGCCAAGTCAGGGCTGAAGGCCTAGAGCACAATGCGGGGCCTGTTGCCAGGACACAGCTTTAGAACCTGGAACCTGAGGAGTGAGCGCGCGTGCAGGAACCCCTGTGCACGTGCACAGCTTCTGTTGGGTCACCGCCCAGTGCAAGAATCAGGCCTGCAGAGGCGCCATGGGGGGGTCAACTCCCTCGTTCCCAACCCTTGGGGGATTCACAGATCTCTTGGGCTTGAAGTCTGAACTGAGGAAGGGGAACGGGAGTGCAGTGGGTGCCAGCCATCTCCCCTGGCTGGGCCTGGAGCACTAAGGGACAAGAGTTGGTCCCATAGCCGCGCCCCTGCAGACCCATCAGCCGGGCATGGCAGGGCTACATGCATTTTCTCTTCCCTGGGCAAGTGCCTGCATTGCCTCCTTCTCTGGGTGTCAGGCCCTTTGTTTCTGGGTGACATCTTGGACGGTGGGCTCACATGTTGTGCGACTCTGGCCTCTAGGAGACGCTCTGAAGACCTTTAGGGTTCTTTACCCATTTTGATTAATCCAGCAACAGGGTGAAGGTCCAAGTGGGCTTTATGTCTTGCCTTTTGTCCACCATTCTTGTTCCAGTGTCCTTGGCCTGCCCTTGCCATGCTCTTCGTGCACACCCGCGTCTGGGGTTACATCTATAGCTGAGTCTCTCCTCTATTCTCCCTGAAGATCCCACGGACTGGATTCTATTCACAGAACTTTCTTTACTTTCTGACAGCACCCGGCGTGGAGTCTCCTTGCACAGTCCCACAAGCACCCACTGAAACCCAAAAGGCAATTGTTTCTGGTAATACCCTCTCAAAGAGACCCCAGCGGTCCCCTGGCGTGTGTGGGTCCACACAGCAATGGGTGATAAGCCCCCCGGTCAGCTACAGCTGCGATCCTGGTGCTCTCTGGGCTTTTCTCTCTCGCTGCTGCTGCCACTCGGAACCGAATTCTCACCACTGACTGCGGCAACTGCCGTGCAAAGTTCTTCATGTCTGTCCATCCCTATCCCGTCCTCAGAGGCACTTTAAGAAGGAGGGAGTCTTCTCCTCCCTGTTCCGTAGTTGGGGACGCTGAGACACGCAGATGATTCACCGCCTGTCCCAGGTCACCCAGCTGGTAGGCTGATGCCACCCTGAGTCCATGCTGAGAGCTGGGTCCTAGAGGCTCAGGCTAGAACTCAGGCCCTGACCTTCCCTCATCCGTATAGGTCTTAGAGCTTGTTGGACACAGGTGGGAAGGGGGAGAAGGTGTGAGCAGTCCCCACACTGGGACTGGGGCTTGAGTGGGGCCTGTTCCCTGTAGCCTGGCCCTGACCCCGACAGCTACATTTGCAGTGTGGCCCATAGGCGGGGTGGACCCCTTGGCCACTCTCCCAGGAAGTACAGCTTGGGCTTTAAGGGTGCTGGCCTGAGCATGCAAGAAAGGTGGCCTGGGGGCTGAGAGATGACGCTGACTGTCGTGGACACAGTGGCAGGTAGTTGGGAAAGATGGGGCAGAAAGCAGACAGAGAAGCACAGAAGGGACAGCACTGCAGAAGGAGGTGGGAGGGGAGAGGAACAGAGGGGACTGACAACACACACACACACACACACACACGCATACGCACATGCACACGCACACACAGAGAAACAGGGCAGATAGGAAAGGGGAGGAGCAGCGACCCAGGGATACAGTGAGGCCATCTCCATCCTGCCCTTCCTCCTGGCTGCTCGTCAGGTCCCCAGTGGGCAGGTCACCTCCACTGTGTCCTAGTCAGTCTCTTCCTTATCTGCATAGCAGTTTGGTGGGACCCTGTACCTGCTTGCACGAGTGGGTGGCATCTACCGTTCCCTGTGTCCAGGGCTGGCCTAGTACCAGAGCTTTCATCTGCTCATGGCCCAACCCACACCAGGGGCACACAGAGAAACTTCAAGCAATGAGAGCTCCTGAGGCCACAGATATGCTTCGGGGGCTCAGGAGGCTGAAAACTTGGCCTGGGAAGAGAATTTCTTTCCCTGGCAGTTAGCAGCTGAAAACGGTTCCCCCCAGGCCAGGAGCCAGCTGTGTTCTTGGATAGTCTGTGACCATGGAGTAGCAGGACGACACCCCACCCCATATGGGAAGCCTGGGAGGTGGGTTTCTGAAATCCTGAACTGTAATCCCATCGGTAATAGTCCAACAGTTTGCTTTGACCAAAGATCCTCTGTATTTGAACATGCTTTCCAATTGTTCAGTAACGGGAGTCCCAACATAACATGGCTCACATATTTTTATATGTGGATATAGATTTTTATCTATCCGTAGAAAAAATGACAAAACTCTTTGTTTTTAGAGGTTATTTCTCATACCTGAATTCATCTCTACAGCGGGGGGGGGGGGGGACTCAAACTCACAACCCTGAGACCAAGCATCACACACTCCACCGAATGAGCCACCCGGGCAGCTCATCTTTTTAGAGGTTATTTCTAAAATTCTGCCTTAAAAATTTTTTAAAGATTTTATTTACATATTTGTCAGAGAGAGATGGAGAGCACAGGGAGAGGGGTTGCAGCAGAGGGAGAAGCAGACTCCCCTTTGAGCAGGGAAACCAATGCGGGCCTCCATTCCAGGACCCCGGCACCATGACCTGAGGAAAGGCAGATGCTTAACACACATAGACAGTCAGGGGTCCCAAAAATTCTGCCTTGAATTATCAATTTATTTATTTCTTATTAATTGTATTAATTATTAATTTTTATTTTATTATTTTTCCTTTATTAATTTTATTTTAAAATTAATTTATTTTATTATTTTATTATTATTATTATTATTTAGTATTTATTTCATTTTATTATTTATTTATTATTTAAGGACAAGCTTAGGGAGTCTGTGACACTCACCCAGGCTCCCTGTGAGCCTCCTGTCTGGGACTATAAATAGGAACATTTGCTGATAGAACTGTAGGCCAAGGCAAAAATGGCCCTCTGGACATGTATCTAGGGACCTAAAGAATCAGAAATAAAGATTGGTCACTGACTAACTAAACCTACATTCCCAGAGCTAAAAGCAGATCCCTCTGAAAATAGAGAATTCCAACAATAAAGTGAAAATGAACAGCAAGAAAGTCAAATGACTCAAACATCAATATCAAAAAGCAAAGGCATGTCATGACTGAAACAAAGCAGAAGGCCCTTGAAAGTAGTCACTCTAAGATGGAAAAACTGATGGGACCAAAATAATTCAGAGAGGAAATAGGGTTTAGATACCGAATAAAAATAGGTCTCAATGATTCTAAAGACCCACGTCCATTTTAAAAACTGCAGGGCCCCCCTTTCCAGCTGTCCAACCAGAACCTGGGAAGCACACACAGGTGCTGCAGTGACAGGGGAGGCACAGAGACGGATGGAGGAGGCCCCCTCGCTTGGGTGTCTGGGACCCAGGAAGCCCCATAGATTCTAGAAGGGGACCTTGGCCCTGACATCCCCAGGGCACAGAGCCACAGGGCACCAGGGCCCTTGCTGGTCTGAGCTCACTGTGTTTTCTGTAGCTGAGAGTGTCTACAAATGTCCCCCAGGAGAGACTTCACCTAGGCATTTGGTAGGGCAGACTTCAAGGGACTGGTCCCCTGGACAGTGATGTGATGTGCAGGAAAGGGGAGACTCTAGGCTTCGGGATGAACAGGCTCAGTCCCACCCTTGAGCCCCGTGAGCAGCAGTGGCCCTGATGACACAGGCTGGGAACGGTCCCCCTGCCCCTGCCTCCCTCCCCCGCCACACACGAAGACTCATCATGAGACCAACACAGCCAAAATGCACAGTTCATGGAGCTCCCCCTTCCTTATGGGAATCCTCTCCTTTCTAATACCTGAGCCAAACCTGAAGGTGCTGAAAATAAAAGGAAGTATGCGATGGTAATGAAAACGTGTCATTTCTCTCTAGTGTATTCCAACATGAAAGCTTGCCAAAACATGAGCTTTCATTTATTTTTTTTTTGAAGGATTTCTTTATTTATCTATTTATCTATTTGGAGAGAGAGCCTCTGTGTAAGAGAGGAGGGGCGGGGGAGAGGGAGAGATGCAGACTTCCTGGTGAGCAGAGAGCCCAAACTGGGCTCCATCCCAGGACCCTGAGATCATGACAGGAGGTCAAGGCAGATGCTAGTGGGCCTGGCCACCCAGGCTCCCTGAAACAGGAGCTGGTAACACGGGACCAAACCAGCTACCATTACATTACTGAACAGTGGAATTGGAGAACACATAGAAGGAATAGAAGTCCTTTGAATCCTGCTTCTTTAACTATTTCCAGGGAAATAGGGCATGAAGACCGGCCTCAGGTGTCCCTTCACACCTCAGGTTGAGAAATGGTGCCATCATGTGACCCCATGTCCCCTGCCTCAGGCAGGGGAGCCTCCAGTGTCCCCTCCTTGATACTAGCACCACCCCGTACCCACAGGGAAGCAGGGTGGGTCCTGGGGAGCTGTTTGCATGAGCCCTGCCCTGCCTGTGTCTTCACACTTTTCTCAAGAGCTCTGAGTTGGGGGAGTCAGAGCTATCCCCAAAGTCTCTTTATTTAAAGATTTTACTTAGTATTTGAGAAAGATCTGGAGTGCAAGAGAAGAGGGTAGGGGCAGAGGGAGTGGGAGAAAGAGACTCCCCACAGTGCAGGGGGCCAGATGAGGGGCTTGATCCCAGGACCCTGGGATCAGAACCCAAGCCAAAGGCAGAGGCTTTAACCGACTGAGCCACCCAGGCGCCCCTGTGGATAGGTTTATTACTAGTGCCTCGAAAGCCCTGGCGTGCACAGCATGCCCCCCCCACCCCGTTTTCAGAGTCAGTGTGCTTGGACTCCTCTGCGAAGTTGACCCCCTCCCTGGGGGTGCTGCCCCAGACCGCGGTGCCCGCGTCCCCCCAGGTCCCGCCCTCATGGCCAAAGTCTGTGGCGCCTTTGCCCTGGTTCTCCTGCTGCAGGCGCTTGAAGTGCGGCAGCAGAACTCCAGCAGGTCCGCAGGCCGGTGCCTCTGCACCTCCACAACGCAAATCCCTGCAGCAGCTCAGTCAGTCACGAGGGGTCTGGATGCATCCTGCCTGCCCCCCCACCCCAACCCCCCAGCCCCCGAGGGCGCCTAGGCGCTGCCCTCGCCGCCTCCCTGGACCTGCCTGCAGCCCCACAGCGGCCAACTGAGCGTGCTCTGCCGGCGCTGGAGGCGCTACTGGCTGTTAGCGCAGCGCTCTGGGCCCCAGAGGCCGGGCTGGCGCTGGCCACAGCTCTGGCGATCAGCTGCTTCCGGCAGCGGCAGCAGCGGCTGAGGGAGCTGGGCCCTGGGAGGGCGGGCAGCATCTCGGGCTCCTCCCACTCGCCCCAGGGCCGGTGGCTTCTCTCCCCACCCCTCCCACTCTCAACCCTTGTTCATTGCTGTGAAGGGTTTTCCTTGTTTGTTTTAGGGAAAGAGCACACGTGATGGGGGAGGGGGGAAGGGCAGGACCAAGAGCGAGACCTAGTGGACTCTGCCCTGAGCCCAGAGCTTGCCTCAGGGCTCAATCTCAACAGCCTGAGATCACCACCTGAGCCAGAACCCAGAGTTGGGCACTTCACTGAGGGTGCCGCCCAGGTGCCCCTCAGCTGTTGTTGACCCATTTCTGGAGAGGGGCGCTCCGTTGGTTGAGCCACTGCCTTGGGCTCAGGTCATGACCCCGGACTTGCAGGATCTCATCCGGCATTGGGCTCCCAGCTCCTTGGGGAGTCTGCTTCTCCCTCTGACCTTCTCCTCTCTCATGCTCTCTCTCACTCATTCTCTCTCAATAAATAAAATCTTTAAAAAAAAATTTTCTTGAGCCTTGTTTTATGGGCTTGAATGTGGTTGATCTCAACGAGTATTTCCGGCGTCCTTGGGTATTCTGCATTTGTTGGGCCTTGTGTTCCAGTGCCAAACAGGTCAAGTAGGTTGAATGGATTTTTATATACATACATATATAAATATCTCCGCTTTTTAAAAAAACTTCTGTTACTTGTAAATTAAGGTTTTTATTTTTTCTCTTTATGCTATCCTGTCTCAGAAATGCTGCTTTTTGCTGCCCGGTATTGTCTTTAACATTACCTCCCACGGAGGGATAATATTCAAACTAATACAATTAGAAATGACTCTAAATACTAAGATCTGTATTGGAGTAAGAACAGAATAATTATCCATCAAAAAGTAGACTTAGGTGATCTCTATGAAAATCCCAATGCATTTTTTTAACAGAAATAAAAACAGCTATTGCAAAATTCATACGGAATCTCAAGAGAACAAGGATAGCTAAGACAATCTTGAACAAGAATGCAGTAGGAGTTCTTACAGTTCCTGATTTTGAAACTTATCATAAAACAACAGTACTAAAAGCAATGTAGTACTCGAACAAAGACAGACCTATAGGTCAGTGGAGAGAACAGGGAGTCCAGTAATAAGCTCTCCTCTAAATGGTCAAATGATCTTTGGCAAAGGTGCCAAGATCATTCAATGGGGAAAGGAGAGCCTTTTTAACAAAAGCTTTTAGGGAAATTGCAAATTCACAAGCAACACAGTGAAGTGTACTTTACACCATATACAAAACTTCACTCAAAATGAGTCAAAAACTTAATGTAAGAGCTACAACTATACAACTTTTAGTAGAAAACAGGGGAAAGTCTTTATGATATAGGACGTGGAAATGAATTCCCTGATACAAGAGGAAAAGCGCAGGCAGCAAAAATTAACACAGAAAAAGTGAACACATTTGACACAGAGAGAGAGAGAGAGAGAGAGAGCGAGCACAAGTATGCAGAGCCGCAGGCAGAGGGAGAGGAAGAAGCAGGATCTCTGCTTAGCCAGGAGCCCGATGTGGGGCTTGATCCCTGGGATCATGACCTGAGCCCAAGGCAGCTGCTTAACCAACTGAACCACCCAGGTTCCTCTAAAGATAAGTTTTACAGAGTTGTTCAAGGTAATGAAAAACAAAAATAAAAACAGGAACAAAGAAATCCAACTCTGTATATGTGTGTATGAGGACATACATTGATACATATCTACATAGCTTTATGCAGTCCCTAAAGCCCGGGAGAGGGTGAGGGGCCACACACCTGCTCAGGAGGCGCTCAGCGCGGCCTCCCAGGGCTGCCCTCCGCCCACTGGCGCCGGGACTGCAGAGTGCTGGCCCACCTGACAGGCTCCCAGACTCCAGGCCTGGTCCTTTTATACGGTTGTGCATGGAGACGTCACCCAGGGTCCTGGCTGGTGACAGGGTCTCGGTGTTATTGAGGTGGGTGGGCAAAGCGGGCACCACAGCGAGGCTCCCGCCTAAGCAGCCCTGAAGAGTGTGGCCAGAGTGCAATCTGTTGAGCTGGAACATTCCAGAAGGCCCAGCAGCCAGGACCCCACTCCGGGCTGTACTACTCCTCCTGGGCTGGAGGACAGCTTGTGGGCTTGGGGAGCCTTCCTGGGGCTGGTGGGAGTTCGGGTCTTAACCCACAGCACAGCGAGGGGTGGCAGCGGCATGTCACATTTCTGGATCTATTTTTCTCCTCATACTTGCATGGCAGGGACATAAAATTTTCCAGAATATCAGCCGCTTGGGTGGCCTAGTGCAGATCTGTGGAAGGAAAGAGGGACGGGGCAAGGACGGACACCGTCCCCCAGAGCTGGGAGGAGAAGGAAGGAGGAACAGAAGGGGGACAGACACTATTCCCCAGGAGCTGGTGGGAGAAGGAAGGGGGTGAGGGATACCATTCCCAGGGAGCTAGCGGAAGGAAGGAGGAATGGAGCGGGACAGACACCATCCTGTGGAGCTGGTGGGAGAAGAAGGAGGGACAGAGAGAGGGCAGAAGCCATCCCGCGGAGCTGGCAGGAGAAGTGGCCTGAGGTCAGCATCTGCAGCCACGTGGTCCCTTGTCGGTGACCGTGGTGGAGAGATTCGGGTGCCCAGGGTCTCAGGAGTCTGGCCCACCACACGCTGTCCAGAGCGGTCTGCTGTCTGGCTTGAAACCCCACTGACTCTATTTGCCACTTTCTAGACCTTGAACCCACCGTTTCCCCCCAACAGGCACCAACAGCCAGGGGCACCACGTCTTACCAGAGACCCATTCTGCCCCACATGGAGGACTGTCACGTACTGTGGGTGCTTCGGGCTGCCGGAGAATGGCACCCACACCTTCCCAGCCTCCCTGGAGCAGGCCAACGCGATGGTGGACGCATGCTCAGGGTTTTGTTCCCAGAAGGTAAGGGCACCTGTGATGCGTGCGTGTGTGCCATGCGCTGCACGGGGCAGGAGCCTGGGCCGGATGCAGGTTTGGGATGGCTGTGTCGTCTGTCTTGCATGGGCACCCCAGGCTGGCCGGGATGCTGTCCGCTGGGCCACAAGGCTGGAAGGATCGTGCCTTCCCCGATGGCAGGTGTCAAACTGACTGGGTTTGTTAGTGGGATGTGCTGGCTCAGGCTTGGGGAGAGTGGATGGCTTATCGGTTGTGCCCATGGACAGGGCTGGGCGCTGAACCCGGTGTCAGGGCCGTGGTCACACGTGTGCCTTTATCTCAGCCAGGGCTCAGAGATGATTCTGCAGAGGCGGGCCGGGTGCAGAGGCCTCTGTCCCGGCCTCGTGCGGGAGCTCTAGGTGGGACATGGTGGTCAAGGCCAGGTGGGGCTGGTAGGCAATGGGACCCCCAGAGTGCTGAGGTGTGGGGTGCAGTCCAGTGGCCCACATGTGGGCCCTGGGGCATGGTAGTAGGCTGAGGTCTGGGGACCCCCATGTGCTGGGGACTGTGACTGGAGGCCAGGCAACAGGATGGGGCTAGGACAGGAGCGTCCTGGTGATGGTGGCGTATATGTCCTTGTTCATCCGGCGGCAGCCACACCCCTCGCCACATAGGAAGTCGCTCTGCCCTCCTAACGGCCATGTCTGGTGGGTGCTGGGACATGCTGTGATTGTAGCTGAGGAAACGGAGGTGGAGAAGGTCACAAATGCTGTCCAAGGTCACCCATCCCCTACGTGGGGGAGCTGGGATTTGGACCCAGGTAGGCCCCCTGGTTCTAACCCTGCTGGTAGCTCGGAGCTGCAGGAAGTGGGCTTCTGGGGATGCCGGGGAGCCTGCCCTATGTGGTGCCTCTTGAGTCGCACCCATTAGGGCCGAGACAGAGCCTTTCCTGCACTTTCCAGCCCAAGCAGCAGCCTTTGGAGTGGGTCTCTGTGGCTCTAGCATTTTGGGGTGTCTGGGGTGTCCTTGGGGGCTCACAGCATCCGGTTGAGGCCCCCGTTCCCATGCTCCACATGTGTGAGCAGAGCTGTGGGTGGAAGGCCGTGTGCACCTGCTATGCGCAGCCCTCCCAGGGCTTCTGCACACCTGCCGGAGGTCCGCAGCCCTGGAGTGCCCGCTGCCATCACCAGTCCAAGGAGCTCGGCTGCACCAGACCTGGCCGCTCCATCTGCAAACCTGGAGGTGCCCCACGTGCCAGGTGACCCACTTTACCCTCCCGGTGCTCCGAGGGGGACACGCTGCTCCCCACATACTGCCTGAGTCAGAGGGGGTCGTGGCCGTGGGAGCAGGCACCCGTCCCGTCCGGATGGTGCCGCTGTTTTTGACGAGTGGCCCCTGGGGAGGGGACGGGCAGCTCCTGTTCCTGGGTTGGGCTCAGGGACTGCTCCGTCCTGGCACGGGCAGCACTTTCCCAATCTTGGGCTCCCTCGTGCAGACATCATGGTGTTTACACGACCCCTCCCCCGCTGTGGAGCACTTCTGTGGTTTTCAGTGTTCTGATTTGGTGAGCGAGGGCACAGTGACTTCACGGACCCCCACCGTGGAGCCAAGGCTGGGGTCGGGCTGGGCTTCTCAAGGGACGGTCTGGGTCGCGCGCTGTCAGGGGCGTTTGTGGCCCCAGAGGGGACGTCTCCACCGTGGTTTGTGGGTTGGTTGAGATGGTTCAGGAACATCACGATGTGGCCGGACAGAAGGACATGCGGGGCACCGTCAGTGCCATGACCGTCTTGACCACCGGCAAGGGGCTCAGCCAATGTCACGTGTGTCCGAGCACGGAGAAGCCATCTGGTCTGATATTCTGCAGCCATAGGGACAGACCTGCCCTGTCTCCACGCCTGGACCTGGGATGGCAGACATGGGGCTGGCAAGGGGCTCCAGCACGGTGGGCAGACGGGCTGCTGGCCCCTGACGCTTCCACAGGGATCTGCATGCGGCCAGAGGTCCCCTCTCCCTGCACCTGCTCCTGGTCTGTCGGAAGGCGAGAATGAAGGGAGACAAGTGTAAGCTCTTCCTATAGATGACTGATGACTTGGGCAGGTCTTCTTGGACTTTCCTGTGGTGCTGACCTGGCTTGTTCCCTGCACCACAGCTGTTCTGCGGACCACCTGGATCCCGGCAGGTGCAGGCTGTCCCGCGGTGGGGGAAGGGGGCTGCCTCTACAGCTGGCCAGCGGTGGGGCACTGAGCGTCTGGGTTTTGTGAATTAACCCTCTCGACCTTGGGAGGTTTTTCCCTTTGCTAAAATGCTACCGGTCCTGTCTGCTGGTGACCACCTAGCACGGCCTTGAGCTTCTCTCATGATTTTGGCCATAAACCTGTCGACGTTACACCGTGTGTCTTCAGAGAAAATTTATTGTGTTCTGGGGGTGGATGTCTATAAAGGTAACACACATCTATTTTAGAAAATTTGGAAAACGTGAAATTAAATTAGAACTCACCAGTGGCGTTACCGCATCAGAGAAAACTACCACTGGCATTTAACATCTTTAGGTCTTTCGTTCAAAAGGTATGTTGCCAGAAGCCGAATCTTTAACATTGAATCTTTCGGGGCACGTGGGTGGCTCAGCCCATTGAGCGTCCGACTCTTAGCTCAGCTCAGCTCATGGTCTCAGGGTCGTGAGATCAAATCTCGCCTCGGGCTCTGTGCTGGGCATGGAGGCTGCTTAAAGGAAAAAAAAAAAAAAGGAATCTCTCCTTCCATTTTTCTTTGTTCCACGTGTCCCTTGTGGCATGAGACTCCCCTCCTGCCCACTCTGGGCTCTTTCTTCGCAGTTACGAGCCAAGCTGCCATGAACATTCCGGAAGGTCAAGCTTTCAGCAGCTCATCATGCTCTCCTCGCGTCATCACACATGGAGTCACTGGTGTGAGGGACTCGCGTGTCTCCTGCGTCACTTGTGAGACCTCAGATGCGTTTCCACAAGCGAGTCATGTGGCCTCATTCCAAAGACGGTGGAACTCACAGTAACTTTCCATCACTTCAGAGACCATACATACTTTTGGCTTGCGCCCCCTCTCTTCAACATCTGATCCCCGTGCTGCAACCGCCTAGCTGCTGATTAGCTGCAGCCGGGGTATTGCAGGGTGGGGTACTTTCTTGGAGGGGGTCCCTGGAACTAAAGCAAAGTAGGGGAAAGTTCAGCCCTTGGGCCTGAGATGGCTGCCCAAGCTAAAATGGCTGTTCTTATGCTAACCCACTTTTACATTCCCCCCTATTAGTTGTTCATAATGAGGAATCTTGTTCATTTGTAGGGCAGTCGTGGGGGCCCTCAGGAGTGGGCAACTTTTCATATTGTTGTCTTAAGACCAGGAGTTGGGCGGTATTAACACGGTTCTTTACAAAATTAATAAGTTTGTTTAGAATGCAGGGGCCAAAAGTTAAAATGAGCACAAGCAAAACAAATGGGCCAGCTAAGGTAGAAACTAGGGTGGTGAACCAGGGGGACTTATTAAACCAAGCCTCAAACCAGTTCTCCTGTGCTTCTCTCTCTTTCTTTCTCTTAGCTAATCCCTCTCATACCTTAGCCATGGATTCCTTTATTACTCCCGAATGATCTGCGTAAAAGCAGCATTCTTCTCCTAATGCAGCACATAGTCCCCCCTGTTGGAGGAACAACAAATTAAGCCCTCTTCTATTCTGGAGTACTACCTCGGACAGGGAGGCAAGAGATAAAGGAATTGTTAAAGTAAACTTATAGAATCCTGGTTGGATCTGTTGGGGTAGGGGGTTGGTCAGGCTAGGATTGTCCTTAGCAAAACATCAAGGTGAGGGCAGTTAAGTCCCCAGGGGAGAGCCACTCTGTCTGTTTCAAGGGCTTGTCAGTAGGTAAGGAATTTTTTTTTTTAAGATTTTATTTATTCATTTGACAGAGAGATAGATGACAAGTAGGCAGAGAGGCAGGCAGAGAGAGAGGAGAAGCAGGCTCCCTGCTGAGCAGAGAGCCCGATGCGGGGATCGATCCCAGGACCCCGAGATCATGACCTGAGCTGAAGGCAGAGGCTTTAACCCACTGAGCCACCCAGGCGCCCCGGTAAGGAATTTTAATGATTTTCTTCTGCCTCTGTTTCCCACATCAGCTAAACCTGAGGTGGGATGGCCTTAATTTTCTTGGCCCCCATATTTCCCCCTGAACAATTTTGACCCTTAAATCTTTAAGGTTGTTGAAGGTGGAAGGTCTCATCTTCGGTAATTTCTTCCTGCTGAATAGGGGTGTAGAGTTGTCCCTACCTACTCGGGTCAACACTGGTCCACTGGGGAATGTGTAGGGGAGTTATGAAAGACAGAGGCAGCTGAGTCCAGGGATTAAATCAATCATTAAAGGAGAGAGGGACTGTTTAAAGTGCTAACCTGAGTAGGTCAGAACCCAAGAAATCAAGATGGCTGCAGTTATGTCAGGGCTAGACTCGAGGTGGGTACAGCCTTGTTTTTCTTGGCCTCCACACGCTCAGAACGCCTCACTCAGACACTCCCCCTCCTGCTCGGATGCTCCCCACTCAGACCCCTCCACTAGGACACCCCCCCCCAGCTTGGATGCCCCCCACTCAGATTGCCCTGCTCAGATGCTGCGTCACCAGCACCAAGGAGAGAAGCCAGAAGAAACACGTTTTCAAACTATCAATGGTAAAACAGAAATTGGGATCCACCATGCTTACAGAAAATACAGAATTATCTTCATATTCTCTCTACAGAAACAATGATAGAAAATCACTGTCCTAGAAAGAGACGAAAGAACAGAGGCCACAGCATGTAGGCAGGCATGTGATGGACTACTGGCAGCGGGTAATTGATCATTTATAGACTGTTTTGTTATTTCCGTCTCTGTGTGCCATCTTTGTGATGTCTGTGGGGCCAGCTTATTGAGATCTATAATTTGTTGTGATTTCTTAGTCTAAGGAAATAGTCAATTTTATACTGCACATGCTAATTTGCTAATTTCTCTTAATGAGAGCCCCCAGAAGGCGGGCCTGCCGGCTCGCTGAGGGGTGTGGGCGGCCTGGGTGACCCCCACATCCCACCCGGCTCTGGGACTGAAGCAGCCCAGCCAGTGCTCAGGGTAGAGATGCAGCCCCTGGTAACACAGAGGAGGTTGGAGGACACTGTGACCCACCGGAGGTTTTCACTGCATTCCCCAGAGCATTATCCCTGGCAGGGATCCCCACCACCCTAGGGCACTAGGGAAACCATTCCACACATCTACATTACAAAGGCTTAAAAAAAACCTGTTAAACCAATATATCTTTAAGCATTTTCCCATAGCCTGAGCCTTCTCCAGCCTTTGCCAGGCTTGTTCCGGCCTCCAAGTGGCCTGGAGTCCCTTGGCCCAGTGACATCACCCTGCGTTCAGGTGGAGCTCCCACCTGGTGACGTCACCACGCAGCCAGGCGGAGCTCCTGTGGATTGGATTTTCAGGCTTCTGTCCCCAGAGTAATGGCCCCAAAGCCCTCCAGATTGGGGACCCCTGAGTCACACCACAGGACTCTGCCTGCCAGCCAGGAGAAAACCATGCCATTCAGAGATGCATAGAACCCTCAGAGTGAGAGAAACCTGCATGCTCTCCTAAGGCCAACCCTGCTTTCAGGGCTCCTCCAACCCCCGGCCACAAATCCAGAGCCTGATTGTCAGCCTTAACCTCTCCATCAACTCTGCCCCCAAGGGAGCTTGTCTCTGTGGGAACCCTCAGGGGAGCCGCATGGGCCCAGCCTGTGGCACTGGAGGGTTGCAACACGCACCTAGCAAGAAAGCATTCCAAACATTTGGCATGCACGCGGCCCAAATGGAAGCACAAGGTCAGCTATTTCTCACGAGTTTTTGGGCCCAATTGCTATTCGATGTGGGCAGAAAGCTCACGAGAATTGGCCGGAAAATCCCCAGTGAACTCACTTCTGGTGGCACAGGCCTGCAGGGCTGCCACCTGGGCTTGGTCCGGGATCCCGAGTGGTCATGCCCCAAATCCTATAAGAAAGCCCATGTGAGCCAGGCACACATGAGGCCAATGCCTCCCACTAATCAGTCCCCTGGGGTGTGTGCCCTGGCGCTGGTGGGTCGGACTTGCCAGACCCCTAGGCCCTCACCCTATCCCTCAGTTGGGTTTTCAGGCTTCCATCCCCAGGGACCTGTCCCCCAAGCCCTCCAGATTGGGGAGCCCTGAGCCATACCCCAGGACTCCGCCTACCACTCAGGAGGAAACAGTGCCATCTGGATTTGCACAAAAGCCTTAGAGCGGGAGAAATGTGCATGTCCCTCTTGAGTCCATCTCCACCCTCAACAACCCACCCCTGGAAAGCTCCTGTGGGCAGGGGCCCTCAGGGGAGCCACATACCAGCCCATGTCCCGGGATAGCCGTGACATGCACCTAGCGAGAAAGTGCTCTAGACAGTGGACAACAGTGTGACCCAACTCGCCGCCCAACACTGTCCAATTCTCACGAGCTTTCTGCCCAAATCGATATCAATACAGGCAGAAAGCTCATGAGAATTGGCAAGAAAATGCCCAGTGAACTCGCTTTGGGTGGCACGGTCCCATAGGGCCATTTCCTGGCCTCGCACAGGGTCCTGAGAGGTCGAAGCCAGAGGCTTTAACCCACTGAGCCACCCAGGTGCCCCGGAATTCTTGCTTTTTATCTCTCCAGTGTTGAGCTCTGAGATTGTGGTTCCCAGTGAACACTTTTTTCATTGAACTAGAAGTGAACACTGCCAAATACCCATTTTAGTCTACCAACACCATTGAACCAACAGGCAACCAACACAGCAACAACAACAAAAAAATGAAGAAGAAAAAAAGATTTGGGAATTGAGAGCCTTCAAGAATGGAGATTTAGATCACCTGACCTCATAAAGAATAGTGAACAGCTGTGGTTCTTTATGAGGACAAAGAGAAAACGAAATGGTTAGTGAAAGGGGGTTATAAAAATATCTTTGTGATTACTTACAGAAATGAAGACTAGCAGCCATGCATATTTTTTTCTCTCTCTCTCTTTGTGTGTGTGTGTGTACAAACATATCTGTGTGGTATATTAGCATAGATGTGTGTGTAGTAACAGTTTTTTATTTCTTCTCATCCTTCCCTTTAATATTTTATTCAAGTTTTGCTGGAGGCTAACTTTAGAATATAGTCATTAAGGAACACACTCTTCTGATGGGGATGTGATCAAATGTGAGGAATAATTAATAAAAATAATATTATCAGTTACTTTGAATTATTTAAAAGGAACTCATTATTGTTTAAAGGAAGCTTTGAATTCATTATTTTTCCCAGTCTCTGCCTAGTTACACACAGAAATGTCCTCCTGGGGTGATAAGACCAGGAGACAGGGGCAGGCACCAGGGAGACAGAGGGCAAGTCCGTGGCAGGCATTGGAAGAACTGGTGTCCTGGGGAAGGATCCAGTCTCTTTCAGGGCGGGAGTGGGGGAGGTGCAGGTGCCGGATTTCCTCTGCCTGCTTCAGGTGCGCGGCTACTGTTTCCACGTCCTCCTGGCAGACATCGCACGTGTCACTGGAAATTGCGCACCACGCGCATGCCACCTGTCCTGGTAGCCCTCCAGAGCGGCAGGGCCTGGCTGATGGGCTCTGAGGCTCAGTGCAGACAGCAAGAGCAGGCCCTCCTACCGCTTCCTCCTTCTGCCTTCCTGGCCCCCAAGACGCCTGCTGCAGCCTCTTGGATTCTGCCTGCATCGCTGCCCACTTACTTAACGTGGGGTCTGACTGGAGCCTGCACCGTCTTCCCTGGAGAAGGGGTCAAAGAGGGCAAGCTTGGCCTCAGTGCGTGGGGCACTGCAACTCGGAGCCTCTGTGCTCCCACAAAGAGCAGAGCCAGGCCCCAGAGCCAGGCTTGGAATCGTCTACACCTGGGCCCCCTGTTAGCAGGAAGCTCCTGGCGGCCTTGTTTGGAGGCCGGGTCTGCGCGCAGCTCGTCCAAGTAGTGGTACCGCGGGGACGGACCCGCGCAGACTGGGAGTCCGCGTCGCATCGTTTTCAGATAAGGACAAGGGTGGCTTCTGTGAAACATAATTGCATCACTTGTTCTCCCGGAACCTGCAGGTGAGTTTCTTGCATGAGAGCTCACATAGGTATAGAAGAGCGCGCATGGCTCCTGGGGAGCAAGAAGGGTGGCTAGTGGCCAGTCATGAAGCTGTCGTCCCTCAGCTCGAAGCCCGCCTTTCTAGATTCCGCTTTGTCATGGTAGTGTCGAAACTTCTAGAAACCATGTTTCCGAGCCTCCAGCTGCTCCGTGTTAGAGTTCTGCTAAAAGGGGCGCTAAAGAGAGCCCTGAGGCCGGAAGAAGGGACTGCTCCTTCCTATTTGTTCCTGAGACCTCAACTGCTTTCTGTGCGGGTGAGTGTCGGCTTATCCTCACTTCTTCATCCTGATGGTCGCAGTTGATTTCTGCAGCAGCCGCTGAATCCACTTTGCATTTGTCCCCGAATTTGCAGAAGCAGCGTCACTGGGTCCCTCTGAGACATGAGCACCACCTTTGAGCCCCTTGGATGGCTGCCTTTCAGCTCCCTGGAGCCCTTCCTGAGCGTCCAAGCTTTATTATAGTCTCAGCCACTTCTCTCTTGTTCCCCAAAGCCTAGATTGGCTACCTGTGTGCTTTGTGTTCTGTTTCCCTTTTCTGTTACCAAGTTGACAATTCTTTCAACCCGCTTCGTAGTCGGTGGGGTGAGATGTTCTATGGTGTGGGATTTCCATTTCTTCCCAAGATGGAGTTAACAGGGACGAGATTTAACTTCTCACCAGTGTGGAAAGTTGGAAGTAAAACCATTGTATCACTGTAGTAGTTACAAGTAAAAACTTACTGTGCATACTCCAAAAAGGCTGAAACCTGGATGGCTCGGACTGAATATAGAATGAGAACCAGGGATTTTAAAGAGGTGCTCTTACAGCATCTGTATTGTTACACAGATGTATAACATCTGTATTGTTATAAAGTATATAAGGTTATGCTTTGAGAAAACAGGGACTGTTCATTCTTCACAGTGATTGGTTATAATATTAGAATTTTCTCAAGTAATAGGGAATTGGTCAGTGGTTATCTTTTACCAACCTTTGGGAAACCAGTCAGGTTTTGCCTCGGATTTTCAGACGTCTATACAAGAAATGACTCAGGTGAAGTTAGTCTTGCCAAATAAGTTCAGTTAAGCTTGTCTTGTATGACTAACCTAGTTCTGTTGACTCAGAGAATTTTCAGGGCTGGTCACCACTTGTTTTTTGTTATTAACACTTGAAACAACCAAGGAATACTGACAAATTCTAGGAACAATGGTTTTGGAAGACTCTGGAAATCAGGTACTGAAGGAGAGTCATGCCTGAGAGGAGAGAGACAAAGGAGGTGAGCCCTACTACAGTCGGTCCCACTGACTTCCTGGAGAGAGCTTTCAAGCTGTGGTGGGGAGAGGAGAACCTAGCTAGAAATGGATCTGGGAGTCAGCCCAAGTGGCTGGAGTTCGCAGAGCAGAGCCCTGGCTGGAAGAGAATCTCTCTTTAAAAGACATTAAGGGAAGGAAAAGGTAGGGGTGCCTGGGTGGCGCAGGTGGTTGGGCATCTGCCTTTGACTTACTTAGGTCATGATCCCAGAGTCCCAGGATCGAGTCCTACTCAGTGGGGTGTCTGCTTTTCCCCCTCCCCCTACTTGTGTGCACTGTCTCTCAAATAAATAAAATCTTTAAAAAAAGGCGGGGGGAGAGAAGAAAAGGATAAACCACAGTCTGAAAAAAAATAGTTGCAAACCACATATCTCATAAAGGACTGGAACCCAAAATAATGAAATGTCAAAGCTCAATAATAAAAAAAATAGTTCTAGGGGCGCCTAGGTGGCTCAGTGGGTTAAGGCCTCTGCCTTCGGCTCAGGTCATGATCCCAGGGTCCATCGGGCTCTCTGCTCAGCAGGGAGCTTGCTTCCAGCCCCACCATCCCTGCCTACTTGTGATCTCTCTCTGTCAAATAAATAAATAAAATCTTAAAAAAAATGGTTCTATAAAAATGGACAAAAGATTTGAACAGACTTCACCAAAGAAGATACACAGATGGTGTCAAGTTACACGTGAAAAGATGTACAGCATCTGTAGTCATTAGGGAATGCGAATTAGAGTTGCAACGAGGAACCCCAGTACACTGATATTAGAAAGTCTGCGGTTGTAAAGACAGGTCATATCAGGTGTTGGTGGGGATGTAGAGGAGCTGGCCTTTTCATACTCCGCTGGTGGAAATGTCAGATAGCACACTTGGGAACAAGTTTGGCAGTTTCTTAACAAGTTAAGCATATACCTTCTGTATGACCCAGCCATTCCACTGCTAGGTGCTTAGCCGAGAGATTTAAAGTGGCCGTCCCTATGGAGGCTTGTACAGGAAAATTCAAAGATGTTCTGTTTGTAGTAAAGAAAAACTAGAAGTAACCCAAGTAGCCATCCACAGCCTGGTAAACAGCGTGTGGTGCACACACACACCCATTATTCACCAATAAGAAGGAATCAATTATTGAAACATGCAAAAAGTTGATAAATGTTAAACTACTCTGAAAGGAAAAAATAGGCGAAAGTGTACTTACAGAATTGTTCATTTAGATAAAATTCTAGAAAATACAAATATGGAGACAACACCTCAGTGGTTGCTTGGGAATGGGCATTGTAGAGGGGGACATGACAGAGGAGTTGCAAAGGAATTATTTTTGGGGGTGATGGCTATGTTTATTATCTTGATTGTGGTGACGGTTTTGCAAGCGTGTACTTAGGTCAAAACTTAAATTCTACACTTTAGACATGGATAGTTTACTGGATATAAATTATACCTCAATAGGGGTATTAAAAATTAGAAACAAAACAAATTAGCATGCTTTGACAGTGATTCTGGTTAGATAAAAACCACACACGTATTCCTTTTGGCCGCTAACAACTCTGTTTCTCTCCTGTTTCTACTGCTTTGGAACACACTCTCACTAGGGTGGCTTACGCTGGGGTAAGCCCCCAGCTCTAGGTCCCGGGCAGGAATTTTTTTGCTTTCTTTCTTTCTTTTTTTTTTTTTAAGATTTTTGTTTGTTTGTTTATTTGACAGAGATCACAAGCAGGCAGAGAGGCAGGCAGAGAGAGAGAGAAGCAGGCTCCTTACTGAGCAGAGAGCCTGATGTGGGACTCGATCCCAGGACCCTGGGATCATGACCTGAGCTGAAGGCAGAGGCTTTAATCCATTGAGCCACCCAGGCGTCCCTTTGCTTTCTTTTAAGTGGAAACATTGTAAAGGGGTAGTGAGCTCACCGCCTGGCCAGGGCATACAAGTGAAGGAGGGCAAGTGCCTACATTGCTTAGGTTCAGAGGTTAATGGTTATTCTATCATCCCATTATCATATGGGGAGAGAAAATGAAAAAAAAATACAGGGTTGAATTTATTTATGGGCATGTAGCTTAAGGACAATTAGAAACAGAGTGAGGAAAATGTGTAACTGTAGCTTTCTAGACACAGAAAGGGGCTTACGAACCAGATCAGTGCAGTGGAGGCCAGAGGGATAAACACGCTTCCCTGTATGACATACTTTGTCACTTTTGCGTCTCAAAAGGCTTTTTATAGTCAGTTTCAGGAAGAACAGTGAAAGTGACTTTCTGGAGGAACATATAGGAGAGAAGTTTTTTTTTTTTGTTTGTTTCTAAAGATTTTATTTACTTATTTGATAGAGAGATCACAAGTAGGCAGAGAGGCAGGCAGAGACAGAGAGAGAAGCAGGAGCCCTGCCGAGCAGAGAGCCCGAAGCCCGGCTCGATCCCAGGATGCTGGGATCATGACCTGAGCTGAAGGCAGAGGCTTTAACCCACTGGAGCCACCCAGGTGCCCCATATGTGAGAAATTTTTAAAGGCTGAAGGAGAATGGGCTACCTGGTTCACTAAGACCCGCTGAGCCAGTGGCTTTGTCTGTGCCAAGGCAGGGCCATCTTCCCCTCCCAATTTTCATTACCACATACGTGGATTATTGATATGGTGGAGTGCATGTGTGAGAGAGTGAGAGAAAGAGAGAGAAGGTAGTTTATGTAAAGTGGTTAGAAACATAAAGAAATAAGAGAAACTATAACAATTCGTGACAACTATCCAGTCTGGTGTTTTTGAAGTTAGGAAAAGTAGCATTTCAAAAAAAAAATTACCTTCTGTAATTATCAGATAATAGCAGTATTAAAAGGAACTGTTTTGTAAGGGGCAATTTCATCACCTTAACAAAAACAAGTATTTTCATTCCTTGGTATTCTCTTCCAAGGATTCGTCCATATAGCTGAGTATTTTTACCTGGATGTTGTCGTGTAACTTCACACCCACGTGTTTTTCACTAAACATTTTAACATCAGGCATTCTCTTTGCTGCTTTTTAAAAATGTTCTGGGAGAGGGACGCCTGGGTGGCTCAGTTGGTTAAGCCTCTGCCTTCAGCTCTGGGTCATGATCCCAGAGTCCTGGAATTGAGTCCCACATCGGGCTCCTTGCTCGGCAGGGAGCCTGCTTCTCCCTCTACCTCAGCCTGCCACTCTGTCTGCTCGCTCGCGCTCTCTCTCTGACAAATAAATAAATAAATAAAATCTTTAAAATAAAATAAAATGTTCTGGGAGGGGGAAAAATGTTCTTTGAGGAAATTCACTTCCCTAGAAGGTAGAGTTAGGCCTGTAACAGCTGTTTAGGTGGTTGTAAGTTAGGCTTTGCTCATCACCGGTGGAGCTGCCGTCTGTCACAATACACTGGTGTTACAATACCATGGACTTCAGACCCTGTGCTTGTACCTCCCCTCCCTTGAGCATCCCATAACTAGAGTCTGAACTTCCCACCCCTCCCTTCACCTTTTTTTGCTCATCTCCCCACACCTCTTCTCTTTGGCAACCATCAGTTTGTCCCGTGGGTTTCTTTCTCCTGCTTTTGTGGATTTAGTTTGTTTTTTAGATTTCACATTTAAGTCAAATCGTAGTATTTGTCTCTCTCTGATGTACTTCATTTAGCATAATACCCTCTAGGTCCAGCCATCTTCTTTTCTTTTCTTCTTTTTCCAATTTAATAATTTTTAAATTTATTTAATTTCTTTTCAGTGTTCCAGAATTCATTGTTTATGCACCCAGTACTCCATGCAATACGTGCCCTCTACAATACCTACCACCAGGCCCTCCCAAACCACACCCCCACCAAGAACTCTCAGTTTGTTTCTCAGAGTCCACAGTAGTGTCTGATGGTTCGTCTCCCCCTCTGATTTCCCTCAACTCACTTCTCCTCTCCATCTCCTAATGTCCTCCATGTTATTCCTTATGCTCCACAAGTAAGTAAACCTGATGATTGACTCTCTCTGCTTGACTTACTTCACTCAGCGTAATCTCCTCCAGTCCCATCCATGTTGATACAGAAGTTGGGTATTCATCCTTTCTGATGGAGGCACAATACTCCATTGTATATATGGACCACATCTTCTTTATCCATTCGTCCATTGAAGGGCATCTTGGTTCCTTCCACAGTTTGGCGAGTATGGCTATTATTGCTATGGACATTGGGTACAGATAGTCCTTCTCTGCACTACATCTGTGTCTTTGGAGTAAATACCCAGTAGTGCAATTGCCAGGTCATAGGGAAGCTCTATTTTTAATTTCTTAAGGAATCTCCACACTGTTTTCCAAAGTGCCAGCCATGTTCTTTATCCATTCCTCCATCAGCGATTCCCTTGGGTCACTTCCCCAGCTTGGCTATTGTAAATAATGCTGCGGTAAACATAGGGGTGCCGGTATCCTTTCACAATAGTGTTTTAGTTTTCTTTGGGTAGATACTCAGTAATTAAAAAAAATTAAGGAACCTCCATATTGCTCCACAGTGGCTGCACCAATTTATGTTCCCAGCAACAGTGCATGAGGGCTCCCTTTCCTCCACGTCCTCACCAACACTTGTTGTCTCTTGTGGTTTTGGTAGTAGCCATTCTGACAGGTGTCAAATGACCCCTCTTTGTGGATGTCTTCTTTAGAAAAATGTCCGTTTGGGTCCTTGCTCATTTAAAAAAAAATTTATTTATTTATTTGTCGGAGAGAGAGAGAGAGAGAGCGAGCGCACAAGCAGGGGGAGCAGCAGGCAGACGGAGAAGCAGACTCCCTGCTGAGCAAAGAGCCTGATGTAGGGCTCGATCCCAGGACCCTGGGACCATGATCTGATCTGAAGGCAGTCACTTGACCAACTGAATCTCCCAGGTGTCCCAGGTCCTTGCTCATTTTAAATCAGATTATGTGGGAGTTTTTGTTGTTGAGTCATAGAAGTTCCTTATATATTTTGGATCTCAACCCTTTATCCACTATGTCATTTGCAAATAACTTCTTCCATTCAGTAGGATGCCTTTCTGTTTGGTGTTGGTTTCCTTCACTGTGCAAATGCTTTTTATGTTGATGTAGTCCCAATAGCTTGTTTTTGCTTTTGTTTCCTTTGTCTGAGGAGCCATTATCTAGAAACATGTTGTTAAGATCAGTGCCAAGGAGGTTATTGACTATTATTTTCTTCTAGGAATTTTATGCTTTCAAGTCTCACATTTAGGTTTTTAATCTATTTTGAGTTTATTTTTGTGTATGGTGTTAGAAAGTGGTCTAGTTTTATTCTTTCACGTGTAGCCATCCAGTTTTCCCAGCACCATTTATTGAAGAGACCGTCTTTTCCCCATTGTACATTCTGGCCACCTTAGTCGTAGGTTAATTGACCGTGTAAGTGTATGTTTATTTCTGGGCTCTCTATTCTGTTCCATTGCTCTGTGTGTCTGTTTTTATTCCTGTGCCTTACTGTTTTGATGATTACAGTATTATAATAATCTTGAAGTTTGAAATTGTGATACCTCCAGTTTTGTTATTCTTTCTCAAGATTGATTTGTTATATGTAGGGGTTCTTTTGTAGTTCGATACAAATTTCAGGATTGTTCTAGTTCTGAGAAGAATGCTGTTGGTATTTTGATAGGGATTAGCTTGAATATGTAGATAGCTTTGTGCAGTATTCACATTTTAACGGTAATAATTCTTCCAGTCCATGAACATGGGGTATGTTTCCATTTGTTTGTGTTGTCTTTAATTTCTTTCATCAGTGTTTTATAATTTTCAGAGTACAGGTCTTTCACCTATGCGTTTAAGTTTATTCCCAGGTATTTTAGGCTTGTTGGTGTAATTTTAAATGTAATTGTTATGTTAATTTTTCTTTCTCCTGCTTCATTATTAGTGTATAGAAATGCAACAGATTTCTGTATATTGATTTATATTCTGCAACGTTACTAAATTTACTTTCAGCAGGTTTTTGGGTGGCGTTTTTAGGGTTTTCTATGTGTAGTGTCATGTCACCTGAGAATAGTGACAGTTTTACTTCTTCCTTACCAGTCTGGATGCCTTTTATTTCTTTATCTTGTCTGGTTGTCGTGGCTTAGACTTCCAGTACTATGTTGAGTAGAAGTGACAAAGTGTACATCCTTGTCTTATTCCTGACCTTAGGAGAAAAGCTCTCAGTTTTTCATCACTGAGTATGATATTAGCTGTGGGTTTTTCATAATATGGCCTTTATTATGTTGAGGAGTGCTTTTTCAAAACCCAATTTTTTGAGAGTTTTTTTTTTATCGTGAAGTCAGATTTTTGTCAAAAACTTTTTCTGCTTATGTTGAGATGATCATATGATTTTTATCCTTCCTTTTGTTAATGTGGCATAGTCTCTTGATTGATTTACAGATAGTGAACTATCCTTACATTAGCAGAATAAATCCCACTTGATTGTGTGTGAAAGATACTTCTAATGTATTGTTTTATGCAGTTTGCTACTATTTTGTTGAAGATTTTTGAATCTGTGGTCATCAGGAATTTTGGCTCTAGTTTTCTGTTTTTGTAGTGCCTTTGTCTGGATTTAGTATGAAGATAATGTTGGCTTCTTATAATGTCTTTGAAAGCTTTCCTTCCTCTTCTATATTTTGAAATAGTTTGACAGTGCTGTTAACCCTTCTTTAAATGTTTGGTAGAACTCACCTATGAGTCCATCTGGTCCTGGACTTTGTTGGGAGTTTTTTGATGACCGATTCGATTTTATTATGATAAATTGGTCTGTTCAGATTATCTGTTTCTTCCAGGTTCAGTTTTAAAAGATGGTATGTTTCTAGGAACTGATCTATGTCTTCTAGGTTGTCCAGTTTACTGGCATATAATTTTTCGCGGTAGTTTTCAAAGAACTAGCTTTTGGTTTCATTGATCTTTTCTATTTTTTTTTTTTTGTCTCTGTGTCATTTATTCCTGCTCTAATCTTAATTTTTTCCTTTCTTCTACTAACTTTCTGCTTTTTTTGTTCTTCCTTTTCTAGTTGCTTTACGTGTGCGGCTAGATTAGTCGAGATTTTTTGTTTGTTTGTTTCTTGAGAAAGGCTTCTGTTGCTGTAAGTTTCCCTCTTAGAACTGCTTTAGCTGTGGCCCCAAGATTTTGGACCATAGTGTTTTCATTTCTGTCCATATATTTTATTGTCCCTTTAATTTCTTTTTAAGATTTTACTTATTTATTTGAGAGAGAATCCTAGAGCATGAGCAGGGGGAAGAGGTGGAGGCAGAGGGAGAAGCAACTCCTTGCTGAGCAGAGAGCACAGTGCGGGGCTCAATCTCAGGACCCTGGAATCCTGACCTGAATGGAAGGCGGATGCTTAACTGATTGAGCCACCCAGGCGCCCCTCCTCTTTAATTTCTTTATTGCTCCATTAGTCACTTAACAGCATGTTATTAGCCTCCATTTGTTTGTGGGTTTTTTTCCAGTTTTCAATTTTTCTTATAACTGATTTCTAGTTTCATAATGTTATGGTCAGAATCAAATGCCTAATATGATTTCAGTCTCATTAAATTTATTGACACTTGTTTTGTGGCCTAACATGTGATCTCTCCTGGAGGATGTTCTATATACACTTGAAAAGAATGTATATTCTGTTGGTTTGGGAAGGAATGTCCTGTTTATATCTGGGAAGTTTATCTGGTCTAATGTGTTGTTCAGAGACACTGTTTCCTTATTGATCTTCTTCCTGGGTGATATAGCCATTGAGGTAAGGAGGATGTTGAAGTCTCTTCTATTATTGTATTACTGTCAGTGTCTCCCTTTATGTCTGTTATTATTTGCTCCATATATTTAGGTTCTCTAATGTTGGCTGTATAGATATTTATAATTGTTACATCCTCTTGTTAGAATGATCCCTTCATCATTCTGTAATGTCCTTGTTGGTCTTTTATTACAGCATTTGTTTTAAAATCTGTCTCATCTGCTCTAAGTATTGCTATCTAAAATTCTTTCTTCCTCCATTTCTATGGAATATTTTCTTCCACCCCTTCATTTTCAGTCTGTATGTGTCTTTAGGTCTTAAGTGAGTTTCTTGTAGGCAGCACATAGATGGGTCTTGTTTTTTGTCCATTTCATCACTTCTTTTGATTGGAACACTTAAAGCACATTTAAAGCAATTATTCATAGGTATTATGGCCATTTTGTTAACTGTTTTCTGGTTGCTTTTGTAGTTCTCTATTTCTTTCTTTTCTTACTCTTTCCTTGTGATTAACTTTCTGTTGTGCTATTCTTGGCTTTCTTTTTCTTTTTTTTTTTTTTTTGTGTGTGTGTGTCTGTAATAGGTCTTTGGTTTGCAGTTACCATGAAGTTCGTATATAACATCTCAAGTATATAGCAGTCTATATTAAGCTGATGGTCACTTAAGACCCACATTCTCTTTCTTTCTTTCTTTCTTTCTTTCTTTCTTTCTTTCTTTTTTTAAATGAGAAAGGTACATGAGTGGGGAGGGGCAGAGGGAGAGAGAGAGAGACAATCTTAAGCAGTCTCCACTCACGTGGAGCTCAATCTACAACACGGGGTTCAGTCTCACGACTCTGAGATTATGACCTAAGCTGAAGTCAAGAGTTGGACACAACTGACTGACCCACCCAGGTGCCCCCAGACATGTTCTGAAAGAACTTCATTTATTCTCCCCTCCTCATATTTTCATCTTTTATTTTGTGAATCCCTTTAAGTATCTTTTTTTTTTAGACGTATTTGATTTTACTCCTTTTGTCTTTTAACCACCATACTAGCTTTATAAGTGATTGATCTATTACTTTTACAGTGTGTTCGCTTTTCCTCGTGAAATTTTTTCCTTTCATCATTTTCTTCTAAACATGGTCTTTTCCTTTCCACTTAAACAAGTTCCTTTAACATTCTTACAAGGCCAGTTTACTGGTGATGACCTCCTTGCACTTCTCTTTTCTGGGAAACGTAGTATTTCTCATTCCAGTGAAAATCTTGCCAGGTAGAATATTTTTTCCTTTTAGCACCTTGAAGGTATCATGCCACTCTCTTCTGATACCTCAAGTTTCTTCTGCAACATCAGCTGACAGCCTTATAGGGTTTTCCCTGTACATAAATAGTTGCTTCTCTTTTGCTGCTTTTATAATTCTCTTTTTATCTTCCATCTTTGACATTTTATTTTATTTTGAAGATTTATTTATTTGTTTGAGAGAGGAGGGAGGGGCAAAGGAAGGGGGAAAGAGAGACAGTCTCAGGCTGATTCCCTGTGAGCAGGGAGCCTGATGCAGGGCTTGATCCCATGACCCTGAGATCATTAACCTAAGCTGAGATCGAGAGTCGGATGTTTAACTGACTCAGGAGCCCCTCTTTGGCGTTTTAATTATTATATGTTTTGGTATGGATGTCCTTGAGTTCAACTTGTTTGGAATTCCTTGTGTATCCTGAACCTGGATGTCCGTTTACTTTTCCCTGGTTAGGGAAGTTGTTAGCTGTTGTTTGTTACTTGAAAAAACAAGTAAGTTTTCTGCCCCACTTATCTCTCTCTTCTCCCTGTGCATCTCTGTAATGCAAATGTTTGTTCCCAGATATCCGAGATATGGATGTTATCCAAGATAACCCATCACCTGTCATTAAAAAAGGAAATTCTTTTTTCCTTTCGCTTTTCATCTTGGATGCTTGCCCTCACCCTGTCTTCCATTTGCTGGTCTCTTCTGTATCCTCTAATCTACAGTCGAGTCCCGCTAGTGTATTTCCATTTTTCTTGCTGTATTCTTCGATTCTCACTGGTTCCTTTTTGTATTTTGTTTTGTTGCGATTCTCACTGGATTCATCCACTTTTCTCTCTTCTCTGGGGAGGATCTTTATAACCACAACGTTGAACTGTTTATCACCTAGACTGGTTTTCTGTGTTTCATTTAGTTCTTTTTCTGAGGTTTGGTCTTGTACTTTCATTTGGAGCACATTCCTCTCTCTCGTCATTTTTTTTTTTAAATTTTATTTATTTATTTGACAGAGATCACAAGTAGGCAGAGAGACAGGCAGAGAGATGGGAAGGGAAGCAGGCTCCTGGTCAAGCAGAGAGCCCAAGGCAGGGCTTGATCCTAGGACCCTGGGATCATGACCTGAGCCTAAGGCAGAGGCTTAACCCACTGAGCTACCCAGGTGCCCCTCTCTTGTCATTTGTTTTGAATTTCTTTGTATCTGTGAATTAGGTGGAACAACTACTTCTCCAAAACTTGAAGGAATGACCTTGTGTATGTTCATCCCCTGTGGAGACTGTGTGTGCCCACTAACTGTGGTTGGCTGCCTAGAACTGTGACTGGTATGGACTAAGAGTCCGAGGACACTTTGTACTAGGGCTGCCCTGGTGGGATGGCTAGAGCTGATGTGTGCATGAGCTGGAGAAGTCCCAGGGCTCTCTGCGCAGAGGGCATCTCTGCAGGATAGCTTAAGCTGAAGTGGGTGCCAGCTGTGGGGTCCTGAGGCTCTCCGCTTAGAGGGCACCCTGGAAGGACAGCCCAAACTGAAGTGTGTCTGGGCTGAGTTAGTTCCAGACTCTGTTGAGGGCATCCAGGAGGCCAGCTGATGTTGAACTGCGTAAAAAGCCAGGATATTCTGGGGTGCTCCATGGCCCCTGTGAGTTGTTTGGAGCCAAAGTGGTGTGGGCCTGGAGTCTTCTGAGGTGCTTTGCACCTGTGTCACCTTGGTGGAAAGGCTGGGGCTATGGTGAGCACTGACCAGGTGTCCTGTAGTGTTCCACGCTGAGGCTGGTATGGATTGAGCAAGGGGCTCAGTGAGGCAGCTGGCCGACTCGGGCGCCCATACTCTGCTCCTGTCCATGCTGTCAGGGTGGAAATGAAACATAAATTGTGGTGCCCACCAGCCCCTTCAACCCACAGAGAATTCCAGCCGCTCCCCTGCCGTTGGGTTGGGCCCTAGGGCTGGATCTTTCATGTTGCTCTTAGAAACTGTTTTTTTTTTTTTTTTTTTTTTTCCTGTCCCCCAAGGTCAGTGAATTTGCTCTGGGTCCCCCCACCACTCTCCCTCCTCACCTCAGTTTGCATCATCAAGGATCAGTTCCCTTTGCACCCATGTCCCCAGCTCTCAGCATTCTCTGCGTGGTTTCTCCATGTTTTGGTGTGTGGAAGCTGCTGAGTTAGCACTTAGTTCTTCAAGAGCAACTGATCTATACAAACAGATACAGATTTGGTGTATCCACGGTGAAGGTGAGTTCAGGGTGTTCCTACACTGCCTTCTTGGAGTGGAACTCCCAAGATTGCATTTTTTTTTAATGGAATAATACACATATTTAATGGAATAATAGATATTTAATATCATATCATATTTCATTGTATATATACACTGCATTTTCTTTATCCATCCAATATATACCTAGTTTGTTTCCATATTTTGGCTGTTCTATATACCTAGTTTGTTTCCATATTTTGGCTGTTAGGATTAATGCTACAATGTCCCATTTACATAGGAGCATGTGTATATTTTTGAGTTAGTGTTTTTACGTTCTACTGGATAAATATACAGCAGTGGAGTTACTGAATCCTATGGTAGCTCTCTGTTTAATTTTTTGAGGACCCTTCATATGTTTTCTATAGTGATTGCACAAGTTTACATAGTCATCAGCTGTGTAAGAGGGCTCCCACTTTTCATGTCCTAATCAGCATTTGCCATGTCTTGTTCTTTTGATAATAGCCATTCTAACAGGTAAAGGTGATATCTCATGGTGATACTGATTTATATTTACTTGATGGTTAGTGATACTGAGAATCTTTTCATATACCGGTTGGTTATCTGTATGTCTTTAGAAAAATGTCTGTTCAGTCCTTCAGCCCATCTTTTAATCACGTTGTTTGTTTTGCTATTCAGTTGTGTGAGTTTATGTATTAAATGTTATTCCCTTCTCAGATACATGATTTGCAAATATTTTCTCTTATTCAATAAGTTGCCTTTTCATTTTCTTGATGGTTTCCTTTGCTGTGGAGAAGCTTTTTCGTTTGATGGAGTCCTACTTGTTTATTTTTTTCTTTTATGGTATTTGTTTCTGATGTCAGATCTTAGAAGTCATTGCCACGACCAGTGTCAAGAAGCACACCGCCTGTTTTCTTCTAGAAATTTTATGGTTTCAGGTTCTATGTTCAAGTATTTAATCAATTTTGAGTTGAATTTTGTGTACAGAGTAAGATAGAGGTCCATTTCCATTCTTTTGCATGTGGCTGTCCTGTTTTTCCAATACTTTATTGAAAACACTTGTTTTTCATGATAAATTTTTGGCTCCTTTGTCATAAATTACTGGCCATATATGCATGGGCTTATTTCTGGACTCTACTCTTTTCCATTCATCCATATGTCTGTTTTTATCCCAATAGCATACTGTGTTGATTACTATAGTTTGATAATGCAGTTTGAAATCAGGGAGCATGATGCTTCCATCTTTGTTTTTCTCAGGATACTTTGGCTATGTTTTTTTGTGATTCCATGCAAATGTTATTTGCATGCGGTTCCATGCTGTTCTATTTCTATGAAAAATGGCATTGGAATTTTGATGGGGATTGCATTACATCTACAGATTGCTTTGGTAAGGCTTAGCATTTGGAAAACACAAAGGATGGTAGAAACTCAGTGGTCAGAGATGCTTCATTTAATGTCCCTAATTTTTTAGTTTAGTTAAAAACTGCTAATATTAACATTATTTGCAGGGATAGGTTTAAAAGAGGCACGTAAAAAGAACATTATACCATTGGGCTCCTTTGTGAGACGATCAGGCTATGAATCCCAAATGATAGCATAACTATTACCAGGGTGTAGAATTTTGACTTAAAAAAATGCTTGAGGGGTGCCTCACTGGCTCAGTCAGTGGAGCATGCAACTCTTGATCTTAGGGCTGTGAGTTCAAGCCCCACGATGGGTGTATTTTTACCTAAAAATAAAATCTTAAAAAAAATAATACTTGAGAGTAAAATCACCTGAGCTATCTATAATCTGTTAGTGTCCCTGACCTTCAGGTCACCAGAAACAAACAAGGAGAGCATCACTTGAATTTCACTATTAAGACACATAAAACAAAACCATGAAAGAGAAAATTTACACTTAAGTGGGAAAATTTTCAGTCTGATGCCATGAATTTATGAATTAGGATGAGTTGTGGAAGACAAAAAAACAAATGTGCCTGGCTGGCTTAGGCGGAGGAGCGTGGGACTCTTGAGCTCAGGGTTGTGAGTCTAAGCCCCACTTTGGGTGTAGATTATTTAAAAATAAAAAATAAAATCCTTTTTTTTTTTTTTAAAGATTTTATTTATTTGACAGACGGAGATCACAAATAGGCAGAGAGGCAGGCAGAGAGAGAGGGGAAAGCAGGCTCTCTGTTGAGCAGAGAGCCCGATGTGGGGCTCGATTCCGGGACCCCGGGATCATGACCCGAGCCGAAGGCAGAGGCTCTAATACACTGGCCCACCCAGGCGCCCCTAATAATAAAATCTTAAAGAAAAATACATCTGTGATGTTTTCAAAGAATTGCATAAATGAATACCTGGGAAATGTCTTGGAGTGTTGTAGAGTCTATGTAGGAAAGTATCTAAAATATTCACAAAGCTTGAGAGGTCAATAATAATTGCATTTTTAGTTTATGTGAAGTTGCTGGTTTCTGCTCATCCAAATAGTATATATTTCATCATTTATGAAGAAATATATATTAGGATGCACAGAAATAGAAATACAACCAGTTAATCTCTTTTTAAGTTGTTGTTTTTTCTGAAAGGTAATGCTGAAGTTTTAAAACGTAAGGTATATGCTGGACATTTGCTGTTATTGGGACGGCTCAACGTCTGGAACTCTTTTCTACTTTAGAATTCCCTAAATTTTTTTTCAAAGATTTTATTTATTTATTTGACAGACAGAGATCACAAGTAGGCAGAGAGACAGGCAGAGAGAAAGGAGGAAGCAGGCTCCGCGCCAAGTGGAGAGCCCGAAATGGGGCTCGATCCCAGGACCCTAGGATCATGACCTGAGCCGAAGGCAGAGGCCTTAACCCACTGAGCCACCCAGGCGCCCCATAGAAGTCCCTACATTTTTATTTATTTATTTTACTTATTTTTTAAAAGATTTTATTTATTTATTTGACAGAGACAGATCACAAGTAGGCAGAGAGGCAGGCAGAGAGAGAGAGAGGAGGAAGCAGGCTCCCTGCTGAGCAGAGAGCCCGATGCGGGACTCGATCCCAGGACCCTGAGATCATGACTTGAGCCGAAGGCAGCGGCATAACCCACTGAGCAACCCAGGCGCCCAGAATTCCCTACATTTTTAATCTCGGTGGTAGAGGCTGAAAAATCCCAGATGCTTACTCCCCCATGCTTCCTTGGATTTAATAAGTAGGCATATGACCTGCATATTGGACAGGCATATGGACATCATTCAGACCCATCTGTACCAGATTTAGATTTAGGAGCTACTAACGAAAAAGAAAAAACAAAAGTAGAACAAAACAAAACAAAAAAGCAAGTAACAGCATACCCAGAGCAAAAATAGTTACTATATTTAAAAATGATGTGTTCTCTCTTTGGGAAAAAACTGTGGTGGATGTTGGAATGACAACTAAAGAAGGCGCTCGTGGTACAGAACTAGGGGCTGTGCTATGGGTGGGGTGGGCACAATAGTAAGATCTCATTCCCTGCTGAGAGCCATGTAATGTTTCTGATCAACTTCTCTGATTAAAAAAAGGTAGTAACTGCTCATTGTACCAAATTTAGAGAAGATAGGCAAAGTCAGTGTGTGTGTCCTTCCGTATGTACATATATATGTGTATAGACACACACATATAGGAATTTCTTCAGAAATTATGATCATACCATATAGTTTTGTGCCTCACATTTTAATGGTATATTTGATGCCATTTGGACAATGCTTTGACAGTTCTCCATAGTTCTATGATTTAATTGTTCTGCTATTGAATGCTTAAAATCTGTAATATTTTGCAGTCATAATTTCACAAAGAATATTCTTGCATATAAATCTTAGATTAGATCTCTGCCTATTGCTTCAGGATAAATTTCTAGAGAGATTACCAATTCCTGAAATTCAGACCTTTTTTTTTTTTTTTTTTTTTTTGGCAAGTGTACTCTTTAATCCTCATCACCTGCGTCACGTATTCTCCCCATCTACCTCCCCTCTGGTAGCCATCAGTTTGTTCTCAGGGGTTGAGTCTTTTTCTTGGTGTCTCTGTTTTATTTTTTCCCTTTGTTCTTCTATTTCTTAAATTCCTTATATGAGTGAAATCAGTTGGTTTTGTTTTTCTGTGACAGACTTATTTCACTTAGCATAACACCCTCTAGCTCCATCCATGTGATTGCAAATAGCAAGATTTCATTCCTCTTTACAGCGGAATAATATTCCATTGTTATGTATACACACGGTGATATATACGTATTATTCTCTCATATATCACTGTCTCTCTGTATCTATCACTTCTTCATCTTTCAATGGGCACTTGGGCTGCTGCCGTAATTTGGCTATTGTAAATAATGCTGCTACAAACAGGAGTGCATGTATCCCTTTGAAATAAGTCATTTTATATCCACTGTGGGTAAATATGCAGTAGTGTGATTCCCGATTCATAGGGTAGTTGTATTTTTAACTTTCTGAGGAAGCGCCATACTGTTTTCCAGAGTGACTGCACCAGTTTGCATTCCCACCAACAGTGCACAAGGGTTCTTCTTCCTCCACATTCTCACCAACACCTGTTGTGTCTTGTGTTTTTTATTTTAGCTATTCTGACAGTTGTGAGGTGATGGATCATTGTACTTCTCTTTGCATTTCCCTGACGGTCAGTGATGTTGAACATCTTTTCATGTGTCTGTTTACTATCTGGATGTCTTCTTTTGGGGGGTGTAAGTTCTTTATATTTTTTAGGTACTAACTCTTTATTGGATGTGTTATTTGCAAATACCTTCTCCTATTCCGAAGGTTGCCTTTTAGTTTTGTTTTCTTTACTGTGAAATTTAAACCTTTTAATACATTGGGTATTTAATATAGTACATTGGGCATACAAAGCTTTTCATACATTGTAAAATTTCTCGGTATAGGTGTAGGTAGTTTACCCATTCTTGAATTTCTAATGGGTTTGGACTATACTGACTTAGAACTTTTATGAAACTGGAATGTCAGACATGAGAACATCTTGAAAAATAATGAATATGGCCCTTGTTATGAGAGTATACTATTAGCATGACACTGATGGGCTCTAGAGATATCATATTTGATCCTCTCAGTGACACTTTTTGTTGGTACTTTTAGTCACATACATAAAACGGGGGAAAAGGACAAAGATCTCCAGGTCACACAACTTATAAAGCATGAACCCAAGAATAAAGCATTATTTTTATGATTTAAAAGTTCATTTTCTTTCCCCTGTATCATTGCCACCCCAGAATTTAAAATTATTTTTAAGTTTTGAAATGGATACTTGGGAAAAGAGAAGTATGGGTGAGTTGGAAATAGTAGAGAGGAGGGGAGAAGCAGTTAAAAAGGCCACGTTGTCTTAGTTAAATGAGTTTACAAACTGACAGAACACAGTGTTAGCAGGGCATTTTAGCCAATGAGTATTTATTAAAAGCCGGGGGTGAGGGGTGGTGCACCAGGCACAGTTCTTGTCCAACAGGCTAACAAATATAAATGATGTAACCAATTCATTTATTAGTTTATCTGATTAAACAAAGTACATTTCATAGAAATGATTATAAAATGCATTGCCAATAGAAACAGAGTATCATTTATATTACAGATCTTATGGTACCTAAATAATTAATAAAAACCAGCCAACCCATATGGTAAATAGAAGTTAGGAAACCACCAGTCACTTCTGGTCAGCAAGAGAGAAGCATTCATTTGTCGTGCTGGGAAGGGTTTCAGCATTCCATGCAGGCAGCCTGTTTCAAAACTAACATCATCCACCTATAAACTTAAAAATTCAGGGTTTTTCATCCAGTATCAAATCATATTGTACTTTTTGGTTTAAAGATTAGTTTTGGTTTTGAGTAAGTTTAATTTAGTACTTCAGTTGCATGTGGTCATAGATTCTTGATCTGGGCTGGGTGACGATCAGTTCAATTAAGTATTAGTTACAGGAACAAAGCACAACATAAACGGGGTACTTTTAATCTGCTTTGTGATATTCTTGTCCGTACTGAATTGAGAAGATACGCAGGGTGATTTAAAGCAGAACAGAACAGCAGAAGGGCGGAAAAGAAAAAAAAAAATGCTGGTGTTCTTTGAGGCAAGTCTGTTTTGGAGAACCAGGGCTCATTCTTGAAAGGACCGTATCAGGTTTTTGGCACATGATCTCTCCCTTCGTTGGAACGCTGGTTCAGAGGGGTGTAAAGGAGAGAAAAGGAGCACAGAAAGGACTAAAAAGGCACGGAGTGGAGTGTGTTTGCTGATACAGTCATGAGAACCGTGGCACCATAATCACCCGAGAGTGTCCACCAGGCCCTTCCAGAGACCTCCAGACCTGGGTCTGTTTTGTTCGGGCAGCAGCACTGAAAACTTCCTCAGAGAGACAGGGTCAATGTTTATTGCACAGGAACCAGAATTATTCCCCCTCCCCCCTTCCTGAGCTGGAGACCTCCAAGTGCAAACATGGCTGGGGATGCTGGTCCGCCCGCTCCTCTGGCCAGCAGGGAGCGCTCCACCAGAATGCCTCGGGGAGCACCTTCTCCAAAGGGACGCGCGAGCGAGGTATCATGTCGGCCTGAACGATTGACCCGGTCTGTCAGTCACCATTCTCAAGCAGCTTCTGGAGGTTGTTTTGTATCTGGAAATAACAAGAGAGAAGTTCCTGTTCCTAAATAGAATGGCTTCTACCAAGAGCCCATTTGCCATGATCTGGATAATGTCTGAGATTCATCTATTCTACGTTGAATAAAAAGCGGCTCCTACATTCAGTTGAGATCAGGCAAATGCTGCTTAATGGAAATAAACTCTGTTGATAATCCACTTTAAGATGAAAAAAAAGGGGGGGGCTAAAAACGAAGAGTGGCACAAAGATGCAAATGTTAGGAGAGACCAAAAGAAATCAGATGGAAGGAAAAGAACAAAAAGCCTTCACAGCACCAAGTGTGGCCTAAATACAGATAATGGGAAACTGAGCCTTATGGAGCACGTGTGTCCTGTGGTGTCTGACTCAAACCATCGAAGTTGAACACTCCTAGGAGATATTACCCATTTCCCAGAAGACTGAGTTTCACAGGCCCAGGTCCGTGACATATCTTTGGATCTCGAGACCACAGGACAGTGTTGGGCATTAGAAATGTGCTCAGTAGGTATTTCCTGAGTAAGTGAACTTTCAAGAATTCTAAGCAAGGAATTCTCAACAAGCAGTATAGTGATGGGAGTGGGGAACCCCATGAAAGATAAGATACACACACATGTGTGTGTGTGTGTGTGTGTGTGTGTATAAAATGGAATATATGTATGTATGTATATACATATGTGTGTATGTGTGTGTGTATTTATATATATATATACAAATTCTTTTTTTTTTTTTTTTTTTGAGAGAGCGAGTATAAGCACAAGGTGGGAGAGGGAGAGAGAAACTCAAGCACTGAGTTCACTGAGAGAAACTCCCCACTGAGCCGGATATGAGGCTCCATCGAGCCACCTGGAGATCATGACCTGAGGTGAAAACAAGAGTCAGATGCTCCACTGACTGAGCCACCCAGGTGCCCCAGATAGTATCTACTTCTGTTTTTTTTTTTTTTAATTTTATTTATTTATTTGACAGAGATCACAAGCAGGCAGAGAGAAAGGTGGGGGAAGCAGGCTCCCTGCCGAGGAGAAAGCCTAACACGGGGCTCGATCCCAGAACCCGGAGATCATAACCCGAGCCAAGGGCAGAGGCTGTAACCCACTGAGCCACCCAGGTGCCCTTATCTATTTCTATAGACCAGTCTGTGATGTCCTGCAGGCACCCAGGGTTGGTGAGGAGCAAAGCATCTAGGACGTCTGTGCCGGGAATTTCACAGGTGCTCCCCTCAGTGCCCTCCACCACCACACACAGGTCTCACACACGAACTGGGAGATCAGCCACATACTCAGTGGCAGACGAAGGGTGAAAACAGAGGTCTGCTGCTTCTGCTCCGCCATGAATGTCATTTGCGGCTCTCAGACAATAAGTTTACTTATTTATCTCATGACCTGTAAGAGGCATTGCCTTCGTCCCCACCCTGTTACTCTGTGCTGTCTTTCCTACCTACTCCACAGGACCGGAGGTAAACAGAAAAGCAGGTGTACGAAGGAAGAAAAAGAAAGGACATAAAGTCCCTGATAACCAAAATATCTAAAACACACCTCCAAAGACAGAAACCTGGAAGTAAAAGCTGGGGGGGCCAGCCGTGAGAGCACCTCGAGTCTGCGCCCCCCGCTGTGGACGGCCTCTGCAGAGCGGGGCGGACCCGTGAGCCAGAGCAGGATTGTTCATGCCCAGAGTCCTTTGAGCTGTGTGAGCTGTGTGGGCAACTTCCAACTTTTAGAACTTCCACAACAGCACGGGGGCCTAACCCCACTTATTTTACTACTGCTGCTTCGGGACCTAGGTTTCTGGTGGGAGTGCAGGCCTCCGAGCCGAGGAGCTGGGCTCTAGAAGAAGCTGAGGCGGAAGGCAGGAGACGCAGCCATGTATGTCTGCCCCCTGTGGACAGGTTCTGTCCCTCATTACAGCGTGGGGTGCCCTAGCTGGGTCTGGCACCAGAGCGGGAGGGAGTGCAAAAGGGGACGGGCAGGAATTTGGGTGCTTCTAGCCCCCAAATGCCCTTGCGAACCAGTGTGAGCAACTGGTGGAGAATGACGACCAACCTGTTCTCCAGGCCGGTGTGGAAGCCTGGCGTCTGTAAGCACGGCGGGGCACTTGTAAAAACATCTCTTCAACTCTCAGCAACTCCCATTTTAGAAAACAAAACTCTTTGCGTGGCTACACCTGACTTTCTCTAGGATGATTTTGGATTAAGAAGAGGAAAAGTTTCCAAGTTTGTCCATAGATTCAGTAGGAATTCTAGGTCATCCTTCAGTTTCAAGCAGAACTTTGGAAACTCCTTGGCTCTCAATCCTTCAGTAACTGAGTGCTAACCACCATTTAGTTTAGCAAAACCAACATCATTTGGCTAATTTGTATTTCACATTTCTTACCAGGTAAACATAACTGCACTGTTAGGGAGAGCTACGCTGGGCATTTGTGGTAACAGTCTAAACTGAACCCCTGTACCTGAAACTGTTCCTTAAGGTTTAGGGCAGAAACAAACCACCAGATGGAAGAGAGGGACATACCGGAAGGAGAGGTGAAGAAATGTTAGTTAGGTTTAATTCTGGGCCGGTTCTCCTGTGCCAATCTTCCTGTCCGCCCTCCTCCTGGCTTCGAAGAATGACACAGGTTTTAGGACAGATCAGCTCGAAAACTGCCCTACTGTTAGATAATTCTAGAGGGTAAATGTACATCAGAGGTTTACTGGCAAGGCCTCAGGTTGGCCTGTGAGGAGCAGCAAACACAACAGTGGAATCAGACCTGGTTCACATTCCAGATCTGCCAACTTTCTCTGTGTGTCTCTTTGAGCGAGTTACTCGGAAACCTGGACTCTTTGTCTGCCAGACAGAACAGTGACATCCATCTGGCAGGGGTTCCAACAGACTGAACACAGTATTTCATGGATGGCAACAATCGGCCTGGGTGGGGCTGGGGCCCACTCTGTGGTGAGGACACTTCCTGCTGTGTCCCTTCCACTGAGCCCTGTGTCAGTGGTCACTGGCCGTCGGGCCCTTGTGGTAGAGAGAAATCTTTCTAAGGAGGAAAAGCTAAAGACATACCCACACGGAGAGTGAGACTGAAATCTGTTTCTGGGTGGAACTGAAAAAAAATACTCTTTTTCCCATTTACCGTGACATCCCCTGGCTGGCTCTGCTCACGGAGGCTGCTTGCTACCCCGTGCCGGTGTTTGTGTGCGTGACCCGTGCTGTCTGGCCATCAGCAGACACCACGGCTCTCACCCCAGCCCAGGAAATACGTGAGTCACCTTTTCTAATTTCATTATGTTAGCCGTCAGCTCTTGGCAGAGGACCTCCACATTTAATTGTACTTGTGACCCCAGGCCGGATGGTGCTGTCTGTCTGTAAGAACAAAGAGAAAAATGATGATGTGCAGCGGTGGCAAAGGAAGCGGAATGAACACATTTAAAATTTATTTGTATAGAAAACTGGGTTACAGTCGCCAGGCGTGAGCATTTCACTTGTTAACATCGGAAAGGCTGGACATCTCTTAACCTGTTTTTGTGGAAGTGGCCGTGTTGTACCTTGGCTTCCGAACCAAAAAAAGTGCTCCAGCACATGGCTTCTTAGACCTCTTGTTCACCTCGAATATCCTTGCTGTCCCCACCAGACCAGAAATGAGCGAGAATTACTGCTCTTCTCAGTCACAGACTTATTTTTGGAGGAGAGACCATTTATTTACACAGGAATTTTAGTCAAATTGCTGCTCAAGTGCGAGACTTTCCTAGTTTGGGATTTGCCATGTCCATGGAGCTGGCCTTGTCTTACAAGGGAACGTGGATTCATTGTGTGCCGTTTCAAGTATTTACAGCATGGGCTCTTCCCCAGGGCTCAGTGGGGTCCCATACCAGCTGAAACTGTAGGAAATTGAGCGCTGTGTGTACATTTTCCTGGAGAAGTGGTCTAACGCCTTTGAGCAGATTTTCATGTTAAGGTTAAGAACCATGGTCTCTAGCTTCTCCATATTTCTTGGCTGTAATTTATTTAGCCATTAAGGTTTTAGATGCCAGTGATGGGTCTAATTATTTAACACAGGTACTTGGTGAATGACTAAGGATCCTCTAAACATTAAGAAAGGAATTAGATGTTTTTCTGTATACTAGTACTAAAAACAAACAGCTTTCTGTATCCCTGAGCCGCACCATCAAAATCTTAGATCCCAGACAGGAAGCTGAATAGGAATCTGTCAGTGTCTAGAGAGAACGGAGACCCATGGAACTGATGGATTAACATGAAATTCTGACAGCATACAGGCTACTGATGCACCAACAAAGCCAGTAAAAGGAATGGATTCTGCGACCACTAACCGACCCACTTACAAGTGTGGATCCAGCTATGGGGCAGCCTGGCTGGATCACCTTGGTGAAAGGAAGATTAGGCTCAGGTCTTATAAATCACTTTATGAACATATTCTTCCCATCATGGGTGTTCTTGGTCATAATCTTTGTGATTTTTCCTTTAAATGATGATTCTTTACACTACTTCTTCCTGGGTTGTTTCTTGTTTCGTGTTTTTTTTTTTTTTTTTTAAGATTTTATTTATGGGCAACTGGTTGTCTTATAAATCACTTTATGAACATATTCTTCCCATCATGGGTGTTCTTGGTCATAATCTTTGTGATTTTTCCTTTAAATGATGATTCTTTACACTACTTCTTCCTGGGTTGTTTCTTGTTTCGTGTTTTTTTTTTTTTTTTAAGATTTTATTTATGGGCAACTGGTTGGCTCAGTTGGTTAGGTGTCTGCCTTCGACCTACGTCATGATCCCAGGTCCAGGATCAAGTCCTGCATTAGGCTCCTTGCTCAGGGGAGTCTGCGTCTCCCTCTGACCCTTCCTACTCTTGTGCTCCTTCTCTATCAAATAAATACATACAAAATCTTTATTTATTTGAGAGAGAGCACACGCAAGTAGGGACAGTGACAGGCAGAGGGAGAGCGATTAGCAGATTCCCCACTGAGCAGGGGGCCCAATGTAGGGCTCAATTCCAGGACCCTGGGTTCATGACCTGAGCAAAAGGCAGACTCCTAATGACTGAGCCACCCAGAAGCCCCATGTTGAGTAAATAGTGGAAGGAATATTCCCTTTGTTCTTTTTAGAGGGAGTTTCCCCCTCATCATCACCAAGTTAACAAAATGATAAAATCAGACATAAGGTACATTTTTGTTATAAAAAGCCAACCCTCGGGCGCATGGGTGGCTCAGTGGGTTAAGCCTCTGCCTTCGGCTTGGGTTGTGATCTCAGGGTCCTGGGATTGAGCCCCACATCAGGCTCTCTGCTCAGCAGGGAGCCTGCCACCCTCCTCGCCCTGCCTGCTTCTCTGCCTATTTGTGATCTCTCTCTTTTAAAGAAAACAAAAACAAAAACAAAAAACCAATCCTGTATCTGATAGTGAACTAGGAGGGCACACTATATTACTCTGGCCTAAGTATGTTAGCATATTGAACAAGAAGGGAGAAAGTAAGGGCAGGGTATAAATCTATTCTAGACTGTTCTTTATGTTTCCACTATATTGGCTCAAAAGTATATGTTATGGTTCAGAAAGAACCTGTATGCCAGCAGACACGTAAGCCACAGAATAAGACTTTAGGTCATTATTTGAGCATAAAGAGGCCCTAGAATGGCATTATCTAGTAATTCTCCAAGTACAGACCCATGCCAGCACCATCAGCATCACCTAGGAACTTGACAGAAATGCAAATTCTTGGGCCCTCCATTCTAGTGCATCAGAAACTCTGGGGATGGGCCCTGCAGTCTGTTTTAACAAGCCATCAGATGATTCTGAAGCACACTCTATACAGCCTAATCCAGTTCCTAGGCTGTTCCTCACAACCAAGCCACTGGTAGATGGGGAAGCCTGTCCTCTGTGTAGTCATACTGACTTGCATCTGAGACCTGATTTTATTATAAACTGTATGACAGTAAATTATTTCTCTGGGTCTTAGTTTTCCTCATCTGTAAAATGGGAATAAAAGTTGTCTTAAAAGGCTATGGTGCTGTCTGTCAAATAAATAAATAAAATCTTTAAAAAAAGTTATGGTGAACATAAAATTAGAGAGAATTGCACACACACACACACACATATATATATATACATATATATATATATATATTTTGTTTGTTTTGTTTTGTTTTTTTAAGATTTTATTTATTTATTTGACAGAGAGAGAGCACAAGTAAGCAGAGTGACAGGCAGAGGGAGAGAGAGTAGCAGGCTCTCTGCTGAGCAGGGAACCTGATGTGGGACTTGATCTCAGTACCCTGGAATCATGACCTGAGCTGAGGGCAGCTGCTTAACCAACTACGCCACCCAAGCACCCCGCATGTTATCTATTTTAATAGAGTCTCTAGCAGGTGGTATAAACTCTGTAAATGAGTATCACTACTTGTAGAACTTGAGTTGGGCACCTGGCTGGCTCAGAAGAGCTCGTGACTCTTGATTTCTGGGTCATGAGTTTGAGCCCGATGTTGGGTGTAGAGATTACTTAAACTAAAAAAGAAAAACCCAACAGTTTAGAAAGAAAGAAAGAAAGAAAGAAAAGAAAAGAAAGAAAAGAAAAGAAAAGAAAAGAAAAGAAAAGAAAAGAAAGAAGCTTGGGTTACAAGTATGCTTTCTAATATGGAGTAATTTGTTTCATTTTTTGGTAATGGATCAAAATCCTTATGTATATGGATTTGAAGGAATGAGCTCTGAGTGGGTGAGATAGAAAATCTTCACAGATGTATTCAGCTAATTACTAGTCACAGAGATCTTAAAAGTACTCAAGAATTTTGTGAATATATGAGTTAATGTAAAGAGTTAATATGTGATAAATGAGCTGAGTTATTTGAATTGCTTCTTTCCTATTAGTGTCTTCACTCACTGCCATTTTAGTAAGATAAACTGGTATATTTTACTAAGTGGGCCAAGGTCACAGCTGAGTCTTGGGCTACCAGAACAAGACAATGTAAAATCAGGCATGTTTCTTGATAATCTGGCAACACTCTAGGAAGAACAGTTCAGAATCCAGGCATTCATTTCTCGACCCTCCCACCCACCCCTTTATCCCCCCTGGATGCACTTAACAAAATGTCTCCTATGGAATGTAACCTCAGTTCATATTTGCTAAGAAGGATGGTAAGCGCCCAACATTAGACTAGTCTCAGGAGCAAGCAGATGATAGCACGGGAGGGAATGGTCTTACTCCTGATGATGAGTGTCCACGATGGAGGTTAGTGACCCCAGCCTCTCCTCCAGAGTATTAATTCTGTATCTCATGTAGAAGGTCGAGATGATTAGTGCACAGACACTGGAAAGGGATAAAAGAGAAATTCTTAATAGGTTCATGAACTGACATTCATGAAACTATCAACTCAGGGCCAGTGTTGTATCTTTAAGGCAAGGTATTTTCCAAAATTAACTTGCCAGAGAGACTTGAAAAAGGTCTTTTTTTCAACAGGCTGATTGATGGCTTGTCACAAAACTCGAGAGCGAAAATAGGATTTAAAATCTTCTGGTCCAGGTTCCTCAATTTATAAACAATGGCCATTCTACTAGGGTCCCTCAAGGCTATGCCCAAGGTGGATTACCAAGCCTGTGCTCCTCCCATGCGGTGCTGTGTCCCTTACTAGGAGGGCCTGGCCAGTGAGTGCCCAGTCTCGTTCCCTGGTGACTCACAAGTTCCCTTCTTTATCTGGAAACCAAACTGGGCACATTCTCCCTGGTAGTAAGGAGAACCTAGAACTGGGTCAGCCTATTTTCAGAAAAACAGTTGGTTAAAGGCTGGAAGCTGAGGAGGAAAGGTCTTCAAGATATGCCAGAGTTGGGGCACCTGGGTGGCTCAGTGGGTTAAAGCCTCTGCCTTTGGCTCCGGTCATGATCCCAGGGTCCTGGGATCGAGCCCCACGTCGGGCTCTCTGCTCAGCAGGGAGCCTGCTTCCCCTTCTCTCTCTGCCTGCCTCTCTGCCTACTTGTGACCTCTATCTGTCAAATAAATAAATAAAATCTTTAAAAAAAAAAAAAAAAGATATGCCAGAGTTTTCACAGTAAAAGGGATGATGGTATTTTGAAGTTGTTTTGGCCTCTGTCCAGAGAACATGGGATAGATGAGAAGATAAATAGTAAGGCCAAAGATGCTTCATCATTCACAGAACAGTTTTCTTACTAATAGTATCCACTCGTAACGTAGTCCTCTGCTGGAATTGGCCCAATTTGGTCTTCCTTCCTTCCATTTATTTAAATAAGGGAATGAATAGGAAAATGTAACCTAAGCCTAAGGAAAACAAAATGTTGGAATAGGAGACAAAACTGTCAAAGGTAAGATATGGGTCACATGAGAGACAACTGAGATTTACAAGGACTCTTGGAACCGTGAGACTGTTCTTTTAGAGACATGAATGATTTTAAGTCACTCATAGTAAATTCATCTACTTACACAATTGCGTAGAATATAAGAATATGGTGGAGAGTCGTATATGTCTGAGACTTGAATTTGTGTAGGACTCCAGTGGTTTCTGACTGACCTGTTGGGAGAAGAAAAAATGGTTTTAAAACTGCAACACACCTTCATCCAGCAAAGTCCCTGCAGGGAAGAGGTACTTGAAAGAGGTAATTATTCTAGGATAATAGACACTGAAGAAAACATTGAAGCCTTCCAGGTGTCTGTCCTTGCTCTCATATCAGTATAATTGGTAAACAGCTATTAGAATACTTATTAAGTAAGCAATAATTTAATTTGAGTTTCATCACCAGTTTTTGAGTAACATTCTCAAGATACTAAAAATAATGAAGGGACCTCCAGGAAGACAAGTCACCTCTGTATCCCTCACAATAAAGCCCAAACTGGATAATGTTTGTTGAATGAGTACATGAATTAATATGCACAGAACAAAGACCTACAGTAGGAAAGGAGGGGTGGGAATATGAAAGGCAGTCATAAACTGAAATATGGGTGCCCTTTATTTTTTATTGAAGATTTTATTTATTGAGTGAGAAGGAGGGGCAGAGGGAGAGGGAGAAGCCGACTCCCCACAGAGCACAGAGGGCAATGCAGGGATTGATCCCAGGACTCTTGAGATCATGTCCTGAGCCAAAACGAAGAGTGGGATGCTTAAGTGAGCCACCCAGGGGCCCCTGATATTTGGGGGTCCTTGAAAAGTTACAAGCTGATGACTACTACCACACTCCCTTACCCAAGACATTCTGTTCCTTACCATGTACAGGGAGACTCTTGGCTTTTCCTTCAGGCACTCTATTCACATGGGCATCTGCCCGGGTTGGTTTTGTTTCTCCCTTGGAGACGTTCAGAACTGTCTGGGATTCTGTCACATGGAAATCTATCAAGCCAAAATGGGGCTGGCTAAGTTTCCTTCCCAGTGCATTTAAAAACACAGCATCAACCACAAAGCAAATTAATCTCACAACATGCATAATGGCTGAGAATATAAATGGATCTTCTCACAAGTTGGTTCAGTGGTTAGGTATTGAAATTCAATGCTTCAGAAGTAAGAAAATGATACAAGGACAGTCTGTCCTTAGCCCACTAACTCACTGGGACCATTCAGCTAGAACAGTGAACAATATGATGGAAAGAAGAGGTAAAACAAAACAAAACATTTTGTGTGTTTCTCTTTGAACTGCCCTAATATGATGTCAATTTAAGAGATTTATTAAATGTGTATAAAGAGAAATTTTTTTTAACCAAGCAGACAATTCTTTTCCCTGAAACTTTCAAACGACCCTTTCTCCAGAGTCTCTTAGCGAATTTTAATTGTTAATTAGTCCCTTCCTGATTGGCAAGGTGGTTTTTGTTGGTTTTGTTTTGTTTTATAGGCGTGAGATGAGGATATCTGTATACTTTAGGTAACATACAGAAATTTCTCAGACCTCGAGAGTTCTCCGATTCGGGAGTCTGAGAACCAGAGCTGCTGTATCCTTCCATGTCTTGCCTTCTTTGTCGAACCACTCCATCCAGATCTGAGAATTCATCGTTGAAATCCTGAAGGAAACAAGGAAGCGTACAGAGTCCAGTTCCCCTCAGTAAACAGACAGGCCTCTGTAACCCCACATTGGGCCTCACTTATAAAACACTGAAAAAGAAGGGAGGATTACCCCATACCCCTGGGATTTCCCCAACAGATCAGAGTATCTGGTGACCAAACAGATTTTTCTGGGCCGTTAAAAATCCTATCAACAGTGGCCAACTTGTTTGAAACAACAAATGTTTAGAAAAAGCACTGCTGATGATTGAAAAAGCTTCCAGGGTCCAACTGGAAAAGTCTCATTAGCATTCCGTCATGAGAAAAAGTGATAGGTGCAGACATATCGGAGAAAAGAAATAGAAGCACAGTTTTCTACACCCATGTTCTCAATGCAAAGGTGTTCTTTAAATACAGTATAAAAAAAGGAATTTTAATGAAAGGAAAAATGCCTTTAACAAATTAGACACGGAAAGTAAAGTTTTAGCTCCTTTCCACCAACCAAATTAAAGGAGAGGCTGTGCTATAACTTGTGAATTATAGAAGGAGGATAGAAGTGTGAGCAGTAGGGACAAAGCAGGGATGTTTAACTTTTATCCCACTTGTTTCCCCCAAGTGCTTAAGTACTGACGGGACCACAGAGGTCATTAAAATGTTCCCTTCCCCACTGCCAGGAGGTGCAAGTAAGCTGAGATTTTCACAGCTGAGTTAGCTGCAAAATAGCAAAGGACCAGCCTTTCAGCTTACACTGGCTATCTTTGGATCGTTTCAGTAATTCATTTCAATTTCATTTCAGTTCATTTCAATTTCATGCAAAAATATATAGGAAAGAGAAAGATGAAGAATTCCAGTCTCTTGGATTTAGTAATTACTGACTGAAAGCCTATCATGTATCAGGCAGTACGCAAAGCTCCTCAGACCGACGACTGCACTTAATCTTCACAGCCACACCATGAAGTTGGCATTTGGCTGGATGAAGAAACTGAGTCACAGCAGTTAAAAGCGCTTCTCTGATGGCATAACTCAGCTGGGCGGAAGCCAGATTTGAAACCAAGTTTGTTGGATTCCAAATTATACATCTTGGTTTTGTTTTTTTTTTTAACAACTTCCCACTACTTTTTTTCCCTAAGGTTTTTTTTTTTTTAAATTGAGATAAAATTCAATGATACAAAAATCATTATTTAAAGCATACCATTTAGTGGTTTTTAGAATAATCAGAATGTTATGCTGCCATCACCATTGTCTTATTTCAGAACATTTCCACCACCCGCAAAGTGAATCCCTTTACCTAGTAGCAGTCACTTCTAACTTCTCCCTTGCCCCATCCCTTGGCAACCACTCCTCTACTTTCCCTGTCAGGGTGTCTGTTTGGGACATTCTGTATAAATGGAATCCTACCGTATGTGGCCTTTTGAGTCTGGCTTCTTTTGCCTAGTGTCATGTGTTCAAGGTTCTTTCATGTTGTATGTGTCAATACTCCTTCCTTTGTATGGTCAAATAATATTCTATTGTATGGACATACGGCATTTTATTCATCCATTCAGCAGATGATGGACATTAGAATTGTTTGTTTTTTGGCTATTACGGACAGTTCAGCTGTGAACTTTTTTTTTAAAGATTTTATCCATTCACCTGAGAGACAGCGAGAGAGAGAAAGAGTGAGAGAGAGAGAGAGAGAGAAGCAGACTCCCTGCTGAGCAGGGAGCCCTATGGGGGACTCAGTCCCGGGACAACAAGATCACGAACTGAGCTGAAGGCAGACACTTAATTGACTAAGTCACCCAGGTGTGCCAGCTGTGAACATTCTTGGACGACTTTTTATGTGTACATGTTTTCAGTCCCTGTACTATTTAATAGCTCTCAGAAGATTTGTAGATGTGAGAGCCATGGGCTCATACTATTGCACTCAAGGTATTCTGGTATTTAACAGGAATCAATTTGGGAATAAGGACTTGAATAAATATGGCTAGGACTCTCTTGGGCTGACATCACAGCATCATAGGTACAAATGGGGGGGAACTACTTTTCACTGGAGATTTACTATTCAGTCAACAAAATCTAAAGGGGGAAAAAAAATCTCTTTCACTTGGTGACTACAGAGTTCTTTTACAATTGCAAAACACTGACAAGCAAAGATAGCAAGATTTTACAAACATCTTCACTGACCACTTGCTCACCCAGACAGCCCACTATCCTGTTTCTTTTCTAGGACGGCTCTTCAGTTACCTGAAAAAAGTTAATGGCCTCCTATGGCCCCCTTTTCTTCAGCACAGAAATGCCCTTGTCTTCAGATTTGACCTCAGATTTTAAGGTCCTACGCTACTTCCGTCCCCTGATCCTGGTGTAAGGAGAAGTGTCATTGTGGGACAAGTTCCCTTTCCGTGGCTTTTAGATTGTTATGTAGGCAACTCACCAGAGGCAGAGATGAAGGGCGGTCTGCCCGGAAACTGTTCTCAAGAGAAGATGGGTTGGGACTGTTCCCGACGCTTGTATTCTGAAATTAATGAAACAAAATGAAAAACTAGATCAACTAGGAAACCAGCAGAAATAGAAAAGAGAGACAGCAACTGAGGCTCAGGGATGTTGTACTCACGTCTAAGTGTCCACACACAGATTTCAGTAGCTTGTAAGTAGAATCTCTGGAGAGGAAGGAGACAAATATGTACTGGAAAACAAAACAGTCATTAGTAACAGATACTGCGTGGAAACACGTGAGTTCAGTGTGCAAAAAATTTATATAATTTTTTCGTTTTCAAAGGAAAGACTCATTCACCCACACATTTTTTTTTTTAATTTCATTTCCATAATAAACCAAACCTCTTCCCCCACAAGGGCAAAGAACCCCTCAAACCCCATTTAGGTAATAGCAATGTGAAGGTGTTAAGGCACTGAAACAGATGCCCCAAACAAGCACACACAGGCTTAAAAAAAAAAAGTCATAATATTAAAAAAAAAAAAAAAGGCTAGTGATACTTGCTAGATCTTCTTTGAAGCTTGTTCTCCCGCCACCCCTCCCCCCCTTTAAGGTATTTCACATTTCCCAAGGGTCCTCTTTCTCTGTTCTGACCTAGATTTCCACTAAGAATTTCCCAGAGGCTCTTAGAGGCTCCTTTCTTTTTCAAGCCACTTTCAGATTCTCCCTTGTACAAATATGGAGATTTTTCTAGTGGATGCATGTAAATGTAAGTGATGGGCAAAAAGTGAAATCAGACTAGAGAAGGAATTTGGAGACACATGACATAAGGAAAAATGAATTTACCAGGAACATGTTAAGTGGGGGTGCCTGGGTGGCTCAGTGGGTTAATCCTCTGCCTTTAGCTCAGGTCATGATCTCAGGGTCGTGGGATGGAGCCCCACATCGGGCTCTCTACTCAGTGGGGAGCCTGCTTCCCCCCTCTCTCTGTCTGCCTCTCTGCCTACTTGTGATCTCTCTCTCGCTCTCAAATAACTAAAATATTAAAAAAAACCATGTTAAGTGGTAAAGTGTTACGTATGTTAAGAAAATATTAAAAATCACTCTTTCTCTGTTTGAGCCACAGAATCTTTTCAGAGCCCCCTTCCAGAAATTTGTAATTATCCCTTTTATTTGTGGAGGAGAGCCCTTGATAGGTTTTCCCAGAAAGTATGTGTTCCAGAGTAGTTAACACTGTGGGTTCTGCCTTTAGACCCAATTGTTAGGTCTGGCTCTGCTACTTAGAAGTGGGTGACAGTAGGCAAACTGCTCAACCACAGTTGGCTTCAGTTTTTCTTTTGTTTTTTTTTTTTGAAGATTTTATTTACTTAGGCAGAGTATGTGAAGGGGGGAGGGGCAGAGAGAATCTCAAGCAGACTCCGCCTGCCTGCGGAGCCCATAGCAGGGTTGGATCCCATGATCTTGAGATCAGGACCTGAGCTGAAATGAAGAGTTGGACCCTCAAGTGACCCTTGGCTTCAGTTTTCTTTTCTTTTCTTTAAAGATTTTATTTTATTTATTTATTTATTTATTTAACAGAATAAGAGAACAGGAGAGCACAAGCAGTGGAAGGCAGCAGAGGAAGAGGGAGAAGCATGCCCCCCGCCAAGCAGGGAGCCCAACGTGGGGTTCGATCCCAGGACCCTGGGATAATGACCTGAGCCAAAGGCAGACGCTTAAGAAAACAGGCCCGGGCGCCTGGGTGGCTCAGTTGGCTAACAACACTTAACCACTTCTGGGTGGCAGTGTGGAATCAATGTGAAAATAGAAGGAAAGCATTTAGTGTATGCCTGGCGAGAAGTACTTAATGCCTGTTAGCCACTCGTATTATAAACTTTTTTTTTCTCAAAATATTAACCTATTTCCTACTGTCATCAGAATAGCCTCTTTTATCTTTTCCTCCACCCTCTTTCCCTCTCCAAGTTATCCAGTAAGGTTGGAAATGGAATGCAGCTTTTATGCTTTCATAGAAATAGTAGGTAAGAATCTTAAATAAAATATATAATTTCAAGTGAGAAATGAGTAACCGAACTATTCCACTCCCTCTTTCTGGCTAAACTGATATAAACACCACTCTCGATGCAAGTAGCCGGTCACACATGTGTGGCACAGGTCAACAGTCAAGAGAAATACAGAATTTCTATATAGAACAGTACTTGATGCAACCTGGAAACAAAGAGGTGCTAGAAACTGGTCCTGAAGCTGACCCCACATGGCAAGCACCAGGTTCATATATCGGGGATAGCTCTGGTGAAGGACCGAGTAAGGTTCTGGGTCCCAGAGACTCTTCAGTCTCATCCCCTCAACAATGCAGTGGTGGTGGTTTTAAATATTAAAGAAACTCAATATATCAGTTTAGCCTCTTCCAAGAGATACTAGAGAAAGGGGAGTTGGGAAAGAATTTTCCGTTCCTGACCTTGGTCAAGCAAGTAGAATTAAGTCAGCAAGAAACGCAAAATTGTCAACAATTATATTAGAATAAAGCACCTTGTGAGGGGAAACACTATACAAACAGGACAAAGCGAAGGTGCCTTCATCTCCAAGGCCTACTCACCCGGTCTGTGACTGTTGCTATAATTAAGGCATTTGGCACGAGGAGGGCAGTTTTGGTTTTCTTTATGAGGGTGACTGAGAATGCCGGAATAGAGATCTGAAACACAATCAGTTCACACTGGTTGAGTGTTCACTGAACACAACTTCAAATCTTCATGTAGAAGGAAGAAAAAAATTTTTTTAAAGTTTAACGAAGAAATCCAAAACCACCAGGGAGCTCTCCAGCCTCCAGGAAAAAAAGCCAGTCTCCTCCAAGTTCTGCTTCCAAAGCCAGAGGGTAAATCTGCCTCATCAATTCTACTCGAAGGGCTGGGTGAAAAACCTTGATCTTGAGACAAGGCAATGAATGCAAAATGCACAGTCATCTTAAAGGTAGGTCCTGGCTCTGCAGAAACAGAGTGCTTGTGGCCATCCCCCGAGGGCTAATCTCCACACACCTCCCTCTCATCTATCCTTATACATACGCAGGTATGGAAAACCTTGACTGACGCTGTTATAGTGGAATCACTACTGCACAGAAAATCTGGGACCTGAATTCTCAGTTGTTACTTTCGTGAAAGGGAATAAAGGAAACCTTATTTAAAATGCAATCTGGAGGCCCGAAGGGGGAGCTCTCCTGTACCACTTCTGGTCCTCAGTTGCAGACCCCAACAGGAAGAAGCCCACTTGACTACCCACCCCAGCCAGAGGAAGGAAGGATTTCTCCTTGCCCAGCAACAAGCTCAGCCAATGAGAAGGCATGAAGGCTCAATTCTCTTCAATGAGCTTTTGTCCAAAGAAACCACCCCCCAATTTCCTCCTTTGCTCTATAATTTAATATTTCTCTCCTTTGATCTTGACTTGCGTAGTTTGCCAGAGCTTTGCATGGCTCAAAGTGCGATTTCTCTCCCGTTCCTGAATAAACCCATTTTGCTGATAAAACCACTGGCTGTTTTACTTTCTACAGTCCATACTATCTGCGTGACCTACTCGATCTTACAAACCACACTTTCTAAGTCTCAGGTTTCTGATTTGTAAAATGGAGATAATCTTCCCTGCTTCCCAGGATTTTCTGTGGATTCAGTGAGATAATATATGGAAAATGCCTAGCACTCATTAAGAAAGTAATGTATTGTGCTCATTTTGGCAGGACATATACTAAAATTGGAATGATACAGAGGAGATTAGCAGGGCCCCTGTGCAAAGATGAGTGCAAATTCATGAAATGTTCCACATTAAATAATAAAAAAAAAAAGTCATTCATTTCCTCATTTGTTTTATAAAAAGAGGATAAGTGAAATAAAAGAACTTAAACAACTTCTCTGGTTTGAACAATAGAGAATTAGAACAGATGAGAATGTCATTTTAATTAGGACAGTCCTATAAAGTACATGCTCTAAGAGACTAGGACATGTGTTTACAGAAGTAGGTGACTTGTCCAAGGTCATAAATGGGTTATGAGAGAATCTGAATCAATACAATCCAAAATGTGGGTTCTTTTTCATCCAGTGTATTACAAGCATGTACCAGATAACATGAAGAATAGATGTTCCAATATTTTTATGTTATATCCCCACAAGCCAGTTTGGTTTCAAAGAGAAAAGGGCCATATCACTTTAATCATGATAAAGAGTCACTTGCATCCTCAGTAAAATGAACTGACTCCCTCCACAGATACACTTATTCAAGTGTACATTATCTTGTAAAAATGCTTCACATATTCTAGAAGAGAGCAACAAGGTCAGTGGGGAAGAGGAGGGCCTTAGGTTAGTACTGTCAGTTTGAAGGAAGAAAACTGAGCTTTTAATTATGAACACTGTCTTTCCTGTGTTTAGGTTTATGAGACAGAGATGTTCTACTGCCCCTCCAAGTTCCAGATGGGAAGACTATGGAAGAATGAGGGGCTAATCTTAATGAGATATTTCCTAAAAACCATTTTGCTGAAGAACTCTACTGCCCAAAATTTTGAAGTGTAGGAGATAACTCATATGGTAAACACTAGGATAAATTTTGGGGAAAAAAAGTAAAGTCTGCCAAGATGGATAAGGATATAAAAATGAGTTTAATTTTGTTTCTGAGCAGCAGCACAAGCACACAGAGACTAGGGGCTACACATTTGGTTTTTTTCATAATCTAAGGCATGGAACACTCTTAAGGAGTTTTCAATCAACTGCTTAATAAGTATAAAATGACAGCCAGATCACATGTGAGAAATAAAGTATAAATCATTTTTCAGTTTGAGTCTAGATGGGATATGATACATGCATTTACTTTTACCAGTATCTGAAAATGCAGTCAGACTGACCAAAATGTCCTGATTACATTAAGGCTGCACTTTGTTAATATTTTTCCAGGGTAGGGTGCTTAGAATTTCCCTCCCTAGAGTGAATTGTGAACTGCCTTTAGTTTACGCGGGATCGTGTTGGACCCAGTTCTGTTGGCAGTATCGGAATTCTGCCACAGATCTGTGGCCCCAATCTCCTTGCCACCATCCTGGGAAGGGAAGAAATGTACAGGTCACTACTACAGTTCTTAAGTTCCTACCTCCTGATGATTTTTAATCCCTTGTCTCTTAGATTAGCTATAGCACATGCAAAAGCAACCCCGCTACTACCTTTTTGGAAAACCAGTGCGTTAGGCCACTCCTTTTCTCTTTTTTTGGTCTGGTCATTTCTCTTTTAGGTAGATAATGGATTTTAAAACCACTGCTAGGATCATATTAGCTTCAAAGTACACTTACTGAGTTTAAGAATTCCCTCATCCCTTAACAAAGACTCATTCTTCCTTCACTAATATCTCCAGCCCTGCTGCTTTCATCAGAGGTGTTGGCTCTAAATTCCTGGGAATTATCTTATCACATTAAACTGTGGAGATTCCTGGGGCACCTGGGTGGCTCAGTGGGTTAAAGCCTCTACCTTTGGCTCGGGTCATGATCCCAGGGTGCTGAGATCGAGCCCTGCATCGGGCTCTCTGCTCAGTAGGGAGCCTGCTTCCCCACTCTCGCTCTCTGCCTGCCTCTCTGCCTACTTGTGATCTCTGTAAAATAAATGAATAAAATCTTAAAAAAAAAAAACTCCAAAACTGTGGAGATTCCTGCTACCCAATCCCTTCCCTACTCCATGAACAAGTTCTTACAACTGAGCAGTCTAGAAATCCAGTGTAAAACTGCTTAATACTGCTTTGCGTTATACTGATTCAGGTGATCATATTTATCAAAATGTTTGTCTAAACACAACTCTACATAATTATAGAACAACATCAAAATAACATGTCTGACCTACAGAACAATGTGCTAGTTGGCGGACCCAGCACCAAGAAAATCAAGAATTTTCCCTTGTATTTGTTACAGAGTCATTATCCTAAAGATTGCCAGGGGCTTTAGGAAGAATATTTAAATAAAACATAAATACCACTCAAAAAGTTTTTAGTCAGCAACTTCATGAATATTAAAGCAGCTTGTTCATGAATCAGAAGGATTAAGAACTCATTAGGTCACGCAAACCTAAGGAGTTTCTCAGACTCCTTGTTCTGGTGGCCTGAATGGACTGTGGTGTGACATTGCAGGTCAAAGGGAAAGAATGTCAGTGGGATGGTATTATCTTTTTCCTTCTTATGACATAGTCCCAGGATCCTCCCTTCGGAAGGAGTGGCTTGGGAAAGCTGCCAATTCCTCCAGGCTATCCTCAACAGCTCAGGTGTCTTGGGCCTGTGCTCCCCCAAATCTGTTTAATGAGAACGAGAACTTGTCAATCATTGTCCACTGGGGAATGTGGGTGTATGACTCTCTCAGACCAGGCCTTAAGTGTTCTAATTCCTGCTCCTTTGGTGCTGGTTATGGTACAAAATGAGCTCCTTTAAGCCTGTTTTTCTACATGTCTGATGTGATAGGAACAAGGTGTAAAAATCGGTATTTATTTAAAAAATGGTCTTGGGTTTAATATAGGTCTTTGAAACAAATGATGGCACGCTCTTCAAATGGACAACTTTGAGAGTTCTCTAGTGACATCTGGGTAAGGATTGAGTGTATGATTGTGGTAGAGATCTATGTATATAAGGAAATAAACTGAGAGTGGTCTTTAGGAGAAAAGGGAAGTTAGTATTGGTTAGAGGTATTTAGAACCTGTAATATTTGGAACTACGATAAGGGAAATAAAGACATAAAGGTATAACAAGAGTAAATATTTATCAACATTGCTACACTTAAACAAACTTGACTTTCACAACATATAATAAAGTGCATAGCTTTCTTTTAAAAAATTATACCAACCTTAGTGTCTTTTCCAAAGACCTTGGAATGAAAACAAATCCAGTTTTCTGATACAAAGAGCTTCCCCTGGTATAATATCTCTTTCTGTAGAGCACAGGTAAAACCTGGGAAAACAGACACGGGTATAAGAGGACTTGCAATTTCCAAATGAAATAAAAATTCCGTAAATATGTTGGTGACTCAGGATTGGCAGAGATAATATACTCATATTCAAAAGATCTTTCCCCTCTTTGTCAGCTGTCTTCCGTGGAGTAAAGCTATGGGCATGAGAGTTTGTTTTTTAATTCAAAGTCTGACATGCTTTGGTATGAAACTCAAAATGGTCAGGCAAGTCTAGCACTACAAACAAGAGTTTGAGAATGGAGTTTCAAAATCCTCTTTTTAAGGAAGGCGTGTCACCTTGAGCTCATGTTGGCATTCCTGCCCCTCCTACTCTGGGACGGTCACTAATGACTCCTTTGGAAATTGATGGTCTCAGTGTAGGAAGAGCATGTGACCCACATGATTGGGCCTCATGGCAGGAATCCAGCCTCCTGCTTAACATGGGTATACTGAGAGGCCAGAATGGAACCTTGGTTCTAATAAACCTAAAAGGAGCAGAGGTCTTCACTGGCATGCTGAGCAGGATGTCTGGGGGTGATCCTTGCGCCCCACATCATCTAGGGATTGACACGTCTGCGCATTAGAATCTGTGCTTCCTTTCAGCCTTCTTCCAGTGTTCTCTGTTTCTCCAGTCTCGTTATCTTCACTCTCAGGACAACCCATGCACAGTGCATTTCAGCCATCAATACAGAGGTGAGGAGATCATTCTGGAATCCTCTTAGAGGGTTCCCTGTTATGAGGACAGATTCAGTTTCCTGGTCTACTTTCCTTCAGGAGCTTGGTGACAGCTGAATGAAGTTGGCACCACTGTTACATTGTGACTTTCAAAAGCCTGTTCCCCTGGGTGCTTCAGCCCCAAGATGGAGGCCGCTTTCTACCCCCCAAACCAATTAGCATCTCTTCAAGTTAAGTCAAACAGACCAGAACTTACTTTGCCTCAGTGGTTCCTCAGTTGGGACATCAAGGAACAACTTGTGGAAGTGCATATTGGCCTTGTACTACAATGAGAACACAACACAGGCATCACCATTCACATTTCTTGGTGAAACATTGTAAATTTTGATTTCAATTTAAATTACAAAACAAGGGATGCCTGGGTTGCTTGGCCCATTAGAGTCCAACTCCTGATTTCAGCTCAGGTTGTGATCTCAGGGTGCTGGGATCGAGCACCACAGTGGGCTCTGCACGCATCGGGGAGTCTGCTTGTGGATTCTCTCTCTCTCTGCCTCTTCCCACAGCTCAGGCACCTGCACTCTCTCTCATATAAATCTTTAAAATAAATACACCTTTAAAATAAATGAATAAATAAATAAATAACCTAACAAATTTCCCCTCCCTTGATACAGTCGCTTTAGGAATTCCTTCTCTCTGACCTCACAGTCTTCAGTACAAGCCTTCAGAGTGGGCAGGGCACAAGGTTTCATTTTCCAAAAAAATTAGTGACCTTCCGGTTGGACAGACATCCGTGACCATGCTATAGCTGGTGTCACCGTTCTGCCCAGGTGGCTCGACAAGGATGTCCCTAATAACAAATGGCATGAAACTCCAAGGGATCTCACCAGGGAAGGCAGCAGATCTCAGAGCCCTCCAGATACAAAGACTTTCAGAGGGGGGCAGAGGTTGAAGGGTCAGATAAACCCGAGTTCAAGTCTTGGCTACACCTCTCCTTTGGTGTGTGATTGTGGCCGAGTGAGGGAGCCTCGCTGAGCCTCAAATTCTTCTGTGTCAGAGGACAAATACACTACTTGCCTCAAAGGGCTCCCATAAGGCTTAAATGGTACAATTCATCTGAAAAACCTACCACCTGGTATTGTCACTCTCACTACTTTTGTTGTGAGAACATTTCCTTAGTCAGTGTCAGGGGGAGAGAACTCTCGAGGGCGGTAAGAAGACATGTGTTTAGACAGCTGTGACAACAACAATGGACAGCCAGCAATTTCCATTTGGTAACTTGCCTTTACAAATACCATTCCCAAAATAACCCGGGGAACTGGTGTCCCCATTCCATGGGTCTGGCCAGTGTGCCTCAGGGAAACTGAATCACTGAACTGGCGCCACACGGCTAAGAGGTAGAACTGGTCCTCCTTCCACAGGACCCCTGCCTGACAGGATGCTTTTGATAAAAAAAAGTCTTGTGAGCCGAACAGAGAGATAGTACAAGCAGGCCCTTCATCTTTTATTATCCAAACTAGGAGTGGTCTCAGTGACAGGACTGGCCCTAATACTGCTCTAAGGAAGAGTTTAGAAAGGTCATGAAGATGAAAGATGGTCACCACAAGTCAGCTATTCTACAAACACCTCATGTAAAGTAGGTCACCTCATGCTGCTTCCTAAAAGTACATTCAGTATCCAGAACATTACCTGGATTAAAGCTAAGTATTTCATGGGAGTTTTCCTGAGGTTTATTTTATTTTATTTTATTTATTTTTTTATTTTTAATGGCTACAGTGAGAAACAACTACATGACTTGATTTTAAAAATAATCTGGGCCACGGACGCCTGGGTGGCTGAGTCTGTTAAGCATCTGCCTTCAGCTCAGTCATGATCTCAGGGTCTTCAGATCGAGCCCCACATTGGGCTCCTTGTTCAGCATGGAGCCTGCTTCTCCCTCTGCCTGCTGCTCCTGCTGCTGTGCTCTCTCTCGCTGACAAATAAATAAAAAATCTTAAAAAACAAATGAACAAAAAACCCCCAAAAAACCTGGGCCCAAAAGAAGAAAAAAAATTCATGAAACAAAAAAACCTGAACATGGATTCTTCAAAAATGTGAACATAATAAAAGGAAAAAAAAAATAGGTGGTGGGAATGATCTATATTAATAACAAGAGATAAATGGATAAATGCAATCATGCCTCCTGACTGGATTCGGGGGGTGGGGGCAAAAAACATTTATAAAGGCCTCCACAGGGGCGCCTAGGTGTCTCAATTCATTAAGTGGCTGCCTTCCAGGGTCCTGGGATCAAGCGCCGCATCAGGCTCCCTGCTCAGGGGGGAGCCTGCTTCTCCCTTCCCTCTGCCTGCCACTCTGCCTGCTTGTGCTCTCTCTAGCTGTCAAATAAATAAAATCTTAAAAAAAAAAAAAAAAGGCATTTACTAATGGGACAATTATGGAAATCCAAAACGGATTTTATGTTAACACAATTTTGGTATATTTACTGTTTAGTTACATTTCTTGTGTGTGCCAATGTGGTTTTTTTGTTGTTGTTGTTGTTCTTAGGAAACACATATTCAAGTATTTAGGGGTGAAGTGTCAATAACCACCTCAAACCATTGACTCCAGTAAGTATTCCCCACTCTAAGACACTGAACTGGGCTTTCACATCCATCTGGGGGTGTTTGAGAGCAGAACTGAACTACTCCTGGACAAGAATCATGATCCCATTCATAGGTTCCCCAACCCCGGAGCCTTCCATTCATACAGGTGCTGTATCAGGCTCTTATTTTATTTTTTTATTTTAATTTTTTTTTTTTTTAAAGATTTTGTTTATTTATTTGACAGACAGATTACATGTAGGCAGAGAGGCAGGCAGAGAGAGAGGAGGAAGCAGGCTCCCTGCTGAGCAGAGAGCCTGATGCGGGGCTCGATCCCAGGGCCCTGAGATCATGACCTGAGCCGAAGGCAGAGGCTTAACCCACTGAGCCACCCAGGCGCCCCAGGCTCTTATTTTAATGCAAGGCTATCAAAGCTCTCCTGGTCTCAGTTAATTATTAGACCAGCATGTGACCAAATTGTTCCCTGCTCTCAGGGTGCTTGTCAGAGTTAGGGGGCACGGTGTGGAACCCACCACTGCCCAGGATATACTGAAAGGTCAGTGGGGAAATACGATCTTGATTAAAAATCAACCAAAGGAACGGCAATCTCTTCTTTCTTCCAGATTCCCAACCACCCCTGCCTATAGGAATCCTGACCAGCAGGGAGATGCACACTTGGGTTTAGTGTCCCTGCCGTGACATGACGCACACTGCCTTCCCAAGTTACCTGGCTGGAAGACGAATACTTTTTCCTGTCCATCTTAGATTCATTTTTGCTTTCTGCTTTACAGTCGTTCTTGTCGCTTGCTAAAGAGGTACCATCAAAACTGGATTTGGACCTGAGGAAAGAGAATCCAGGGAGTCTGTAAGATGAATTTTGTATGCTATTCATTGACTGTATTGTGACAAATCTTGATTATTATACAATCGCATGAGAAAACCTGACATTGGTTTTTCTCTTCTCGACCTTGGTGATCACTCATGATACTCTGCGAGCATTTACATAGTATAGTGTGTAGGAGACTGGGATGGTTTCCCCAGGCCGCAATCTTAAACTGGAGAAATGTGAACTTGTAGAAGGGAGAAGTATCAGCTGAACTGTGAAGGTCAGTATACCATCTCAAAAGTCTTTTAAGCAGTCAAAGAGGAGCAGTACAGGCAAATTATTAAACAAAACTACAGCTATAGTTCAAGCAAAGAATATTTTTGTTTCAGATTTCCATTAATATTTAACATGTGTTAATTGAGGAGGGCATTGTATTAAAGCCAGGAGGCACACAAGGCAGTCTTTTTCCTTAAGGAGCCCAAGAATTCATCAGACATCTTTTTTTAAAAGGCAGTACAAGATTTAGCACCAAATAATACATACCTGGGGTATTGGGGGCAGGTAGAGAGATACAAAGTCCAACAGGAGATAAGAGAAGAGGGGCTCAATAGCACTATCTGGGTTTAATACACTGGGTCCCAGAGGATGAGCAGGAGGTGGGTATGAGGAAAAGAGAGATAAAACATCCCAGAGTGGGGAAAACAGATGTGAAACTAGGATAAAAATGAAGAATGTGTTTGAAAGTCAAGTTTTCCTTTGTTCTAGTGAGGGCAGAGGTATTTCTGATGTGACTCTGATCCTGGCTCTCCATTTGAGTACATATGCGAATTTGCACATGTCTTCAGGCCTACAGACACGCAGAATCATTTCAAAGTAGAATGCATGTATGATTTTTTGAGGTCTACATAGGACCAACTTTTAGGATACAATTATGTGGGATTATTTTTGATTATTGGGAAAAATAGCACATGAAATTCATGATTCCACAATATGATTCTTTACAAAGAGGCTCAGTTAAAACTACTATTTGGTTCAAAGCAGATGTAAGAATCTTTTCTTTTTCTTTTTCTTTTTTTTTTCCAAAGCAGATGTAAGAATCCTGAGTAATTCAGGAGGTTTGAGGGTACGACTCAGAGATAGAAATGACTGATGTCAGATTTTAGACTCTGGGTCTCTCAGCTATGAAAAAACAGGCTATCGGATATTTTGGGCCCTTGCCAGCCCCAACAGTCTGGATCCAAGTTGCTCTAGCCACAGGTGAAGATTTGGACTTAGCTACTGACCACCGAAACTATTCACAGATACAAATTCCTTCTGGATTCTAGCAATTACTTTTCTCTTTGAAATTATGAGTAAAGACTGTACTCCAAAATAAAATTATTATTATTTTTTTACAAATGTCAAATTATCTACTATTTATACTAGTCACTAATCTGATTTAATCACCTCTACTGGTTCACATTAGTAAATGTCAATGGAATTGCCAAGGAAACGACCTCTTGAAGGACTCAGCAAATGCACCCAGGAGGGCAGCTGTATCCTTGACGAATTCAAGAGCCACCAGCAGAATGGACTTCTGCATAGCACAGCAGCTCTGTGAAAGGGGGAGGAGGGCGGCTGATTTACATAGCATTGCTATCTCTGTGTCTTCGGAACTCTGGTACTCGCTTTTCTCACAGGTGATTATGAAGGGGACGGAAAGCCCAGTGCAAATGAAAATGTCTGGCCTCTTACTCAAAAATTAGGAATTTCCAGACAGTGAGAGCAGAGCAGTAAAGCACGTGGGGGGCTCTCTGCTACTACACAGGCAACTCACCCACACTGTTTAATAAGCCACTCTCACGATGAGTGTGTGCTTCTCATCCGAAGCCTGGGGGAGGCGGGGTCAAAGCAACTTTTTCCAAGCACCCACTGGGGCGAGCCAGTAATGGTAAAAGATTCAAGAAATGACATACTTTGTGCCTTTGCCCAGAGACTCGAGTGGTGAGTGAGGGGAGATGCTCAGACAGGAAACAGCTATAGGTGTGAGATGTGTCAAGCCAGCCATGCAGAACTGAAGACGAGAGAACGAGGAAGCCAGAAAAGAAAAATCTCAGGCACAGCGATGAGACTTACGCTTGGTCTTGAATGAAGTAAGGATTTGGAGAGAAGGAATGGGCTGGGAAGCCAGGAAGGAAAGGGAAAGGCAGGAGTTACTTCATTACCCTTCAGCAGAGGCCACAAGACCCCAAAGGAGCAGTTCTGACAGATGCAGTCTCAGGGAGGAGAAAGGAGAGCTGTTCCCCCGCACCCCCCGGCACAGATCCCTGGCCACACTTCCCAAAACTGACCATAGGTACACCCATTCTCTTTTCAGGGCAAGAAAAGCAAGCTGAAGTTCCTACTTCTTCCTTCCGTGTGAAAGCAAAGACATAACTAGAGTCTGAGAGAGCGCCAGGGACCATGGCTCCTCTCAGAACGGCCTGTTCCCCTGCCCCAGCCTCATGACCAAACTGCCGCTGGCTTCCAGCTCCGGCCCCCAAGAAGTAGGCGGCTCCCTGAGCCATGCACACCCAGGCCAGGGATCCCAGGCAGGTGGCTGCCAGGACAGCAAGGCAGCAGGTGAGCACACGCACAGGCAGAGAGACCCAAGCTGGGTAGGCCTCGAGGGCTCCTTGGCCTGCCTTTCCAGGTGCTTCCAAGGTCTATGCCAGACAGGGGGCTATGCTGGCTTTATCTGGTAGCAAGATCTGTCCTTGAAGAATGGGGCAGGTGTTCTGCAGGAGACTGGGGCAAGAAGGAGGAAAGATGCCGCCCAAAAGAAATGAGACAGGAGGGCAAGCACTGGTGCCAGGATATCAAAGACAGACACCCTGCTTGTTTCTCAGGGGTTTATTTGCCTACACGAGATCCTGATTCTCAGCCACCACCACCAAACTAGAAACATGGGCTCCTCCCAGCAGCCCCTCCTCCCGAGACGCCCCAGAGAACCAAGTGTCACCATGAGGACTCACCGCAAGGAAAGGATTCTCTTCTGGTCTGGGGACTCGGCCTCAATGGACGGGGTTGGGGACTGGACTGTTGGCGACTTACAGATCTTCTTTTTCTCCTCCACACCATTCTCAGCCTCTGAGCTGGAGAAGAGAGAAGCACGCTTGGTCTTAGACATCCGGGGAAGGGGGTGGAAGGAAAACCGATGAAAACACCTTGCTTTCTGGAGGAGGGAATAATGTTCAATCCCCATAGCAGGCGGAAGTCAACTTGGATGGCAGTGCCCTTCCCAGATCTCCATTCTGCTGCCTCTCGGCTGATCCCTCAAGGGCATGAGCTCCAGGTCATGCCTGCTGCAACAGGTAAATGTCCAATTTTGTGGGAGCTGGGTGGCTGTCAGGTGTGCGCCCGTGGGCCCCACACTGCTCGGCTCCAGCAGGCTAGCTGTGTGCTGGGGCAACAGATCACCCAGAGGCTGGGAGGGCCTGTGTACACACGTGCTCAGCACACACGCTCACGCATGGCTTTCTGCCAGGTGTGAGCCTTTCTGCTGCGAGCCCCCACCCCTTTGTTTGCATTTCTCTTGTGTCATTTACCACCCACTGTGGTAGTTATATATAGGTCCCACTTTGGGTTGTTGATATTTTAACCAAGCACTTCTCTGAGCCATTTACAGTCTCTAATCTATGCAGCCACCTGGGCTGGGTAGGAATTATGACACCCCCTCTTGTTAACAGATCTGGAATCTGAGGCCCTCAGATATCATCCACCTTGCCCAAGCTCACACAACCAGTATCTGTCTGAGTTGGGATTCAAGCTAAGATCTGTCCATCGAGGATGCCTCAGGGTACACACCCATCCTCATATCCTTGTCTCTCTTTCCCCTGCCATCCACCCACCCACCCGCCCAAACCATCTGTCCCTCCATTGAGCCCCCTCATGGCTCGATGAGCTCCCGGGCGGGGTAAGGATCTTAGTGATTTTTATACTGACCACATGGTTTAGGTGAGTGCTGGTATCTAATCATGATCAATAGGCTTTTAGACAACGAGGGCTGACTTTGGTGATAGAAGGATTAGAGGGGAAAGCAAGTGAGGAGGGTCTGCACCCTGTATCACTAACAGATGAGGGTAGCCAGTGGGGTGGACATGGGAGCTGAGCTCCCTCAATCTTAGGGACCAGGGACACTAATTTCAGTTTGGGAAAGAAAGAGGAGGGCGAGGAATGTGGGAAGAGAGAATACAGGGTGTTTTACATGGACCGACCTCCTTCTGTACCAGTCTGCAAAGCACAGAATTCACAAGACACATTTCTGAGAATGTGAGAGCTCTAGGGTGGCTGAACATGAAGGGAAACATATTAAGATAGCATTGCGATGACTGTTTGGCTACTCTGAATCCTCATTTCCCACCATTTGGTGCCTTTACCTGCACATGACCTCACAGGCAGGAAATGTGAGTGGTTAGCTGAAGCTTTGTGGTTGCTCTCTTACCACTTCTCACAGTATGTGACAGTTCCGGTCCATTCTAGTAAGACCGCAGTAGTGTCAAAATCAAGACCAAGTGTATCTGACAAGGTAGCCAGTTAACCATCCCTACAGATGGTGGGTGTTCTTCCACTGGAGTTAGCATTCCACTTCTTAGTACATCAGCATTCCCCAACCTTCCATGTCTTCCATTCTCAAAGTGCTCAAAATCACTTAAGTACATTCAAAGAGCTCAGTCCGTAACTGAACTGCGTGATGTGACAAAAGGCACATGGAAGTCTTTGCCATATTAATAGGAAGACATTGCTTTGGTTTGAAATAGAGGGTTTTATTTAATTTTTACCATCAAGCTGAATTCACAGACTCTGAATTTTAGAAGGTTAAGGGGCTTTAGAAGATACTTCCGCCCACCCTAACCCTCCCCAAGACACACACATTATCCCCATTCTTCAAAAGCATCAGATGGGGGACACCTGGGTGGCTCAGTTGGTTCAGTGACTGCCTTTGTCTCAGGTCATGATCCTGGAGTCCCAAGATGGAGTCCCATGTGGGGCTGCCTACTCAGTGGGGAGTCTACTTCTCCCTCTGACCCTCCCCTCTCTCATGATCTCACCTCTCATTCTCACTCTTAAATAAAATCTTAAAAAAAAAAAAAAAAGGCATGAGACGGTAATCCACTTGTGAGGCCTTCCTTAAGTAGGGAGAGTAAGCATGTGTAGACCCTCCAAAATCCATTTGGCATTTACTTATGTGTTTCCTGAATTTTGTGCACGAGTCTGAGGTGCTGCTATCCTGTACAGCACCTCTGCATACCGAGAAAGGACCCTCCCCCAGGAACCACTCACCAAAAGCTACCCATCAGTTTGGAGGAAGCCCTATTGCTATGTGGCCTGGCAGAGCTAAGGTACACCTAGCTTGGGGCAAATGTCTTATTTAGCCAACTCCTAGACTAAATTCCTTATGCACAGGGAACATCTGAGTTTTTCCATGGCTCTCAGCTCAGCATTTGGCTCCTAGTGGTACATGTTGACTGATGTGGGATTCATTCTGCAGTGTCTCACACAGCAATTCATGTAAGGGCCCATTCAGTTTTAGAGGTTTGTCGACTTAAAGATGGCACAGGGGCACCTGGGTGACTCAGTTGTTAAGTATCTGCTTCCGGCTCAGGTCAAGATCCCAGGGTCCTGAGATAAGCCCCCATCCCTACTGTCAGGCTCCCTGCTCAGCGGGGAGTCGCTTCTCCCTCTGCCCCTCTGTCTACCCCCCATGCCCCATTCATGCTCTCTCCCTCAAATAAAATCTTAAAAAAAAAAAAAAAGATCCCACAGAAAATCAAGTAAGTGAATTCCTAACACAGGAGAGCTCACTCCCACAAGCACCCCTTCCCCTTGAGGTCTTGTGGCAGAGGATTGAAACCATAATAGAATCCAAACAGCAAAGACCGGCCGAGCATGGGAGGGCAATAGGATGGTTCCACAAGGCCCCTCTGTCACTTTAAAGTTACTGTCAATAAAGCTAAACTCACTGACAACGGAGATGAAATAACAGGTCTTGTTTAAATCATGAAAAAGAAGAAAACAGGTATTTTTCTTTCTTTTTTTCTAACCAAGAAGATAAGGCCTTTCAGGGACATTGGCTACAAGAGTCAACTAAAAAACAAGACAAAACCAAACCAAACCAAAAGAAAGTCTTCCTCTTTTTTCCTTTCTCTCTCTTTTTGATACATAAACAATTTACTAATAGATAAAGCCTCAAGATTTAAATTTCCTCTTGAAAACACCCATGGTGCGGCCTCAGCAGCCTATGATCTTAAGTGTTGGCCTTGGACACGAAGTCCCCAAAACTGTTGCAGCCCTGTGTGAGCCCGAGTCCTTTTCCATTGCTGCAGGTCTTCCCAGAGTTTGCTGTCCAGACCATGAGCCAGGACCTGGCTGTATTTTTTTCCATACTTAATATCCTTTAGTGTGTTCAAGAACCAGTCTGGAATCTTATACTGGTATGGATTCTGCATAATGGCAATCACATGTTCCATCTCATCCTCCGTCAGCTCTCCTGCCTTCCTGGTGAGGTCGCTCTCTGCTTTCCATAATACCACGTGAGCCTGTCTTGCCCCACACCCTTCACTGCAGTGATGGCAAAGGTTCTTTTCTGCCCAACCATCAAAACTGGTATCGAGTTCTCACAAAATATGCTGAACTTCTCAGGGATCACTAGAATGTGGCCCTAGTGGTGACCCTAATGGCAGATAATCCAACCTTCCTCTTTCCACAAATGTTTACTGGAAGGGTCCCTGCTAGGCCAGCAGGATGCTGAGCTGGGCAGGTGACACAGAGATAAGTGACAGACAGTTTTACTGTATCCTCAGAAGAACCAGATATTGGAAACACACGATCAACCTTCACTCAGCCTTAACAAGTTATTTCTTCTCCCATCTCCAACCCAATGTAAGTATCACTTGTGGGCCCTGAAAGCTTTTCAGTGGAATTCCAGAGCACTGAGACAGTCCTGCTTATCCCAACCAAGCCTGACGTTACCCTTTGGGGGAATGCATTTTTATTACCAGCTAGGAGGTACTGGTTTCAATAAGACACTGCCCCACACTGTTACACAATCTATAAATAAATAAAAAAAAACAAAAACGGGCTGGACAATCCCTACCGAGAGGACAATATGAGTCAATTCCCAGACCTCATTAAGCTGATGATGAGATGACTCAGATTTCACAATTTTTCAGAATTGGAATTCTTATATTCCTCCTGGGAAGAGTGTCTCTGAGTTGAAGGTAAACTCAGCATTTCTTTCTCCCATCCCATCACTTTGTTCCTCATGCTGAGAATGAGCCATCATCCCAAGCAAGTCAAGGTAAGTACATATTGGGCAGAATGGTGATTAGGGTGCATCTCAGGTGAGTAAGTGGCGTCTCAGGTAAATGAAAACAAGTGCCTCCTATGGTTCAGTCCAGGCAGATGTATTCCTTTCTGATCACAGTGGTGAATCCCTAGAGTTGAATCTACCTTCAAGTTAAATCAGTCTAAACTAAAGCACAAAAAATGTTGTCAATTCCCTTAAAGTAGCATGGGTAAGAGTAGTTTTAAATCCATTGTCACTTAAAAAAAAAAAAAAATCCCTGATCACCGTATGCTGAAACCACAGTTTTGACCAACAAGGTTTGAAAGTGACTTGAAGATAGGCTATGTTTCACCAGAGGATCTCAAGGGGATAAAATTCTGGAAAGGGGATCATAGTGATTAAGGCCAGGTCTGTCACAATACAGTGCTTTGCTGAAACCCTATACTGGAAACATGGGTATACCTGGCACCAAGACCCTAGGGCACCAAACCCTTGTTATTTTATTTTTTATTATTTAAAATTTATTTTATTTCTTTAAAGATTTATTTATTTGAGGGGGTGGTGGTGGGGGAAAGGGAGACAGAGAATCTCAAGCAGACTCTCCACTGCTTACAGATCCCAACATGGGGCTTGATCTCACAACCCAGGGATCATGACCTGAGCCAAAACCACAGATCAAACACTTAATCACCTGAGCCACTCAGGTGTCCCACCAAATCCGTGTTTTTGGTGTGGTGTTTGCTTAGTGGTTTCAAGGCTCGCTGGCAGGCAAGGGCAATACTACGTGGGACCCAAGAGATGGACTACAAGGGTAGAGGAGGGATCTATGGGAGGCTTGGCAGCAACCATAGGACAAATCAGGAGACATCACGGTAATGGTAAGAAGGGTGCATAATAGGGCTTAAATGTACAGGAGGTGGTGATGGACACCAGAGTCTCTCTAAGACCCCTCAGCCTCTCCAACTGCAAAGTAAATGCAAAATCTCCCAAACTAGATTTTCATAAGCCAGGAAGAAGTCTTTCATCTACAATTTTGATACAGTAGATCTTTATCTAGAAACTTTAAATTTTTAATGCATCTATCTACATATTCATTTCTGTGTAAGTACCAGAAGCAAAAGTACACAATACAAAAGTTACAAATGGAACTCTGAAAACTATAAACCACTGATGAAAGAAATCAAAGATGATACAAACAAATGGAAAGACAGCCTGTGCTCACTGACTGAAAGAATATTGTTACAATGTCCACAGTAGTGGACAAAGCAATCTACAAGGTGCAATCCCTAACAAAATACCAACAGCCTTTTTCACAAAACTAGAACAAGTAATCCTAAAATTTGTATGGAATCACAAAAGCCCCTAAATACCCAAAGAAACTTTGACAAAGAAGAATAAAGATGGAAGTATCATAATCCCAGATTTCAAGATAAACTATGACACTGTAGTCATCAAGACAGTATGGTAATGGTCCAAAGGAGACACATAGATCAATGGAACAGAATAGAAAGCCCAGAAATAAACCCACACTTATATGGTCAATTAATCCATGAAAAAGGAAGCAAGAATGTACAACGGGGAAAAGACAATCTCTTCAGTAAATGGTGCTGGAAAAACTGGATGGCTACATGCGAGAAAAGGAAACTGGACCACTTCCTTACACCATACACAAAAATAAACTCAAAATGGATTAAAGACTTAAATGTGAGACCTGAAACCATGACGCTTGTAGAAGAAAACATAGCGAATAATTTCTTTGACATTGACCTTAGCAACATTCTTCTAGATAGGCATCCTTAGGCAAAGGAAATAAAATAAAAACAAACTTGGGACCACACCAAAATAAAACGCCTTTACACACGTAGGAAACCATGAACAAAACAAAAGGCAACCTACTGATTGCAAGAAGCTACTTGCAAATGATATATCCAATAAGGGGTTAATAGCCAAAATATATCAAGAACTCACATAACACCAAAAAACAAATAATCTGACTAGCAAATGGGCAGAGGATCTGAACAAACATTTTTCCAAGAAGATATACAGATGGCCAACATACACATGAAAAGATGTGTCAAAGCATCAGCACTCATCAGGGAAAGCAAATTCAAACCACAATGAGATACCATCTCTTACCTTTCAGAATGGCTAAGACTTAAAAAGGCAAGAAATAACAAGTGTTGGTGAGGATGTGGAGAAAAGGTAACCCTCATGCACTGTTGGTAGGAATGTAATTCGGGATAGCCACTGTGGAAAACAGTGTGGAGGTTCCTCAAAAAATTAAAAATAGAAATACCACACAACTCAGTAATTCCACTTCTGGATACTTACACAAAGAAACAAAAAACATGTAAAAAGATATATGCACCCCTAGGTTCATTGCAGCATTACTCACAATAGTGAAGCTACGGAAGCAGTCCAAGTATCTACTGATAAATTAATGAAGAAAGAAGATGCAATACAGACCCACAATGGAATATTACACAGCCATTAAAAAGAATGAGACTTTGCCATTTGTCACAACATGGGTGGGTCCAGAGGGTGTTATGTTAAGTGAATTAAGCAGACAGAGGAAGACAAATACCTTATGATTTCACTTGTATTTGGAATCTAAAGAACAATACAAATGAATAAATACAAACAAAAAGTAGAAAGAGACCCATAAATACACAGAACAAACTGATAGCTCCCAGAGAGTAGGGGTAGGAGGACGGGCACAATGGATGTAGAGGACTGGGGGATATAGGCTTTCAGTTATGGGATCAATAAGGCAGAGGGATGAAAGGTATAGCATAGGGAATATAGTTGATGGTACTGTAATATTGTATGGTAATGATGCTTGTGGTGAGAGCAGCATAATGTATAGACCTGTAGAATTACTATGTTGTACCCCTGCAACTCATGGAACATTGTGTATCAACTCCACTTCAATTAAAAAGTTACAAATCACACAAAACAAATCTCCCCACTATCCCTGTTTCATGGTGGTCCTGTTTGTCTCAAGAGGCACCCACTACTGTTCCTAGTTTCTGTAGGTCTTTCCAGCAACAATCTGTGTACATACAAGTGTATGTATTGTCTAAGCACAAATGATAGGATACTATCATACAGCTGGCTTTTTCCCCCTTTTTACTTACTATATATCTTGGTGCTCTTTCCCTATCAATAGACACAGAACTTCCTCATTCTTTTTAATTATTGCATAGAGTTCCACCAAGATGGATAAATTATAACTTAACCAGTTCCTTACTGATGAACATTTAGATGGATTTCAGTCTTACTACAAATACAAATAACACTGCAACAAATGTCATTGTATGTTTCATTTCCTTGTATGGAAATGAAACACCTGTGTCAAAATGTACACAGTTAAAAAAATTAATAGTTATTGCCAATTGCCTTCTGCAGAGGTTCTGTAACCCACACCCACAATACAAAGCAGTGTTAACACATTCTTAATAATAAAATGTTAAGCAAAAAAGAATTTTTTCCCAAGTCCCTAGCAGAGTACCTTCACAAAACAGTAAGAAGCACATAAAATAACAAGAATAATTTTAATGAACACTAGTGTTAAATTTTTGATCTTTGCAAATGTGAGAGGTTAAAAAAATCCAATATACTTTCAATTTATCATTCTCTATGAGTAAGGTTGAGAGTATTTTCACGTATTTTGAAATTTCCTGTTTTGTGATTTAACATTTAGACACCTTGCCAATTTTTCTATTGGGCTGTTGACTGAAACATTCAGGAGCAATACTTCTTTTCACAACTATATCACTGATTCTTGCAATATTCTAGAACTGACTTTTTAAATAACTGATATTAAACAATTAGAAGTTAAGTGGATATTAGGGTTGGGCCTAACATTAAAATAAAATGTCGATGACGAATTGACTTTTTGATAGGCTTACTGGCAGGTAGGGGAAAAAAGGCCCAAAACTAGTATTCTTTGGTTTCAGCAAAACCTTTCATGAAACCTCACAGGCTTCTAGTTCAAGAGGGAGGAATGGAGCACAAATGTTTGCCTCTCCTTTCTGAGGCCCGTTAAAATAAGTATAAAAGAAGTAATTCTCCTGCTTATAATCCTGGAGGGAAACCATCAACAGAAAAGTAATTCCCAAATTTCTGGTATATGGAAAGTAGAAAGTAAATTACAGTATTAACTCATGCAGCCAAGTAAGGAAGCTGTAGTTAGAATATGGGCATCGGGGCGCCTGGGTGGCTCAGTGGGTTAAGCCGCTGCCTTCGGCTCAGGTCATGATCTCAGGGTCCTGGGATCAGGTCCCGCATCAGGCTCTCTGCTCAGCAGGCAGCCTGCTTCCCTCTCTCTCTCTCTCTCTCTCTGCCTGTCCCTCTGCCTACTTGTGATCTCTCTCTGTCAAATAAATAAATAAAATCTTAAAAAAATAAAAAAGAAAGAAGTTATAGAATATGGGCATCAGTGGAAGGTAAGAGAACAGTAATCTGGTCTGTCAAAATCCAATGAGGGGGCTATAAGAGGAAGGCTAAGAAGTTGATGAATATAGTAGATTAAATTAAAGGTGTGTGTAAGAGATCTTTGACTGCCTCCTCTTGATCCTGGCCCCCATCATCAGGCAGGAAGACCATTAGCTATGGAGGTCAAATATCAGAAGGGATGTCAGTGAAAAGACAGAGTGAACTTAGCTGTACAAAGCCAGGGTACCCTGTATGGAGGGTACAGCCTTACAGTAAACGCTTCTTATCCTCCCATGGGGAATCGGTAGTCCCCAGGCTAGGTGTCAATCCACTACCCATGCCCTTCCAAAGATCCCAGAAGAGCTCACTAGTCCCTCTTTCTGATATATGAAATGACAACAAAGGATTGCCAGACCCTTGAAGAAAACCTGAAGTCTTAATGACAAGATCGAGATAAACCAAGAGGAAAGTAAAACCCTTAGGGAACTGACTTCAGAGAACAGAAGAAAACTTAAGGTAAACAAGCGAACAAGAAAAAAAAAAAACAAAAAACAAACAAACAAAAAAACCCCATAGCCTTCCAATGAATATCTTCAAAGAGAGAAGACAGCACCCAGAAAATGGATCACAGTAATACGGCAAGGGAAAACCCTCCTGGACTCCTAAATTCTCCCAGAGTCCAAGTCCTCTGGAGCTTACAGGCACTTGGTGACCTGCCCTGTTCACCCCTCCTCAGCTCCTGACCCCCTCACTCACTTCCTTCCAACCACAGTCCCAAACTCTGACGAGAAAACCTGTGCACTGGCTGTTCATCAAATGTAGATTGATGTACTCTTTAAAGAGGTAAAAGAGAAAGTAGGATTTAGAAAGAGGGATATGCCTAAGCAACATTAAGAGTAGGCAGACGGAGGCAGGGAGCTAGTCTGCATTGACTCTTATGTTCCATCAAAACAGGAAGTGAAGAGATAAGGTTTAAAAATTAATAAGCAAGAATAAGCAGGATACAAACATTTTTACAGATAATGAAGTAACCACTGCAACTAAAATCAGGCACAGTTATAAGAAGCTACTGGGGAGGCACATGGAGAAGAGGGGAGGTGAAATTGAGTTTGTTATAAATTTTAATGCACTTTATTAATTTGTGAACACTTAAAAACAAGTTAATACCTTATAAAGAAGATGTAAAATATAGCACAGATCATAAAAATAGGTGGATCTGCTGTCTTCAAATGGCTGAGTTCCTGCTATGTGCAGAACATACTGCCAGGTGCTGCCCTCTCCAGGACTGTGGCCTCTACTGGGAATTTAAGTTTAGCACCTAATTAACACATAATACAGGTTATAAGGGATGTCTACCATACACACAGTGCCTTGGGAATTAAGAAAGCAAGCTGTGAAGAGGAGAATCAGGGAAGATTTGTGGAGGAAACCAGCATGACACTGTGGGCATTTATGAGGGGAGGGCAGTATTTCTTTTCTCATTTAGTTGTCAGAAATACATTGCAGAACAAGAAATCACAAGTGTAAATAATATTTCTATTAGTGCTGTAAATAAAAAAATAGACCTGTTCCTTTGGATGAAGAAAATCAAACCCTTCCATTACCACACTGTAGTCATCTCTGCCACCTCTCTACCTGGAGAGACACTGTATTTGTGCAACCATCATGGGGGAAGGATTGATGTTTGAACTGGGGACATACAAGTTAGGCTTGGCTGAGATACCAAAAGGGCACAGAAATACAAGGAAAGGCAGTAGCAAATATAGGCAGACAAGGAAGAGTTACATATGCACAAGAAAATGGAGCAGGCTGGTTTTCTCTGGAGTGCAGGCAGCAGAAAGAAGTGGCAATTACGTTGTTGGAAAGTTTGATTCCTAATGAGAGTGGGCTGCTTTTAGTCTTCATTTGGTTGGCAGCAGGGATAAATGAAACATTTTTAAGCAGAAGGAATGAAGCGGTAGGGTGTGAAGTGCCCATCTTTTCCCACACAGCCATCGTGAGGGTCTGAAGAGCTACGGACTCTGGAGGGATTATACTATATCAGTGGCTAAGCACCGGGTGGGGGTAGGGGGCTGAGAGTGAAGGCAAGAAGCAGTAGACCGCACAGGAGAATGAATCCAGAGATAACACCAGAAGAGAGCAATGGAGAGCAACATCCAGGATCACCCCAAGGTTATCTGGAGGATGGAGAAGACAGGATTGCCACCAACAGCTAGAACACAAGAGGAAACGTTGGGTGGGAGGGATTTTGCAAACCTAGTTTCAGAAATAACAGATGTCTATTGTTAGCAATAGACGTCTAACGTACCGTGAGAAAGCTGTATCTAAGAAACCAAAACAACCCAAAAGAACAACAGCAAAAAGAGTATCTGACTGCAGAGGATTCTGCCAGCTGGAAACTTCTTTCTGCTAAGTCCCAAGCACATGGCCATAGGCTAGAGCGACAGCTTCAGCTGCAGTATCCTAGGCATAGAGGAGTGGCTCACCACAGGCCACCAACTGGGCCCAACACACCTCTTTAAACTGGTCCCACAGAGCTCCCCTCTGCTCGTATTTCAGTGGACAAATATCTGTCCCAGAACCCATTGCGTGAGTCACTCCCACCTTTCTACCTTCTCCTAATTCTGTTTGCCTACAACACTGCTTAGCTTTCAAAGCCTAAGGCGACTCAATTCCAAAAAGCATTTGATCACCAGGATTCTGGTTCCGAAGGAAGAGAAACCCAACTCAATCTAGCGTATGTTTACAAGAAAAGAAAAACAAAACAAAAAAAAAAACAAAAAAAACCCCGAAAGGGCTTTTGTCCCTGCTTCAAGATGAAGTCACCAGGGCAGAAGAGCTGCAGCTGCAGACCTTTGCCTTCAATCCCTGAACACACAGCAGTCATCTCCGGGGTCCCCCTCCACAAGTCGCCTGAGCCATCAATGCCCAATTCATCCTCCAGAGACACCGCCTCTCCTGCGTCAAGCCGCCGCTCCAGAACCAACAATGGCTTTCTATCGAGCATCTGGATTGCGGCGTCTGGATATAAGCCAAGATCTGCCAGAGTTATGCCATGTTCTTCTACTTTTCAACAAGAGTTCTGCGTTCCAGCCATGCTGGTCTTCTCCCCATGACCTCACTTGCATCATGTTCCATCCTCCCTCTGTGCGCTGGCTCCAGCTGGGCTATCCTCTCTGCCCCTTCCCCACTCCCCACAACTACACACTATCCTCCCTGCTGCTTTCCAACTCCCCTTAACTACACACTGTTCCATGCCTGGGGCATGTCTAATTATAGACCTTTGTCACACTGGCCCCCATCTCTTTAGCTACGGTGTCTGGGTATAGGAAATTGTGCAATTAATACTTATTGACCAGACAACTTTGAGTATATTTGCAGTATAGGACAAAAATCAGCATTTTTTAAAAAAAGATTTTATTTATTTATTGACAGAGAGAGAGATCACAAGCAGGCAGGGAGGCAGGCAGAGAGAGGAGGAAGCAGGCTCTCCGCAGATCAGGGAGCCCGATGCGGGGCTCAATCCCAGGATGCTGGGATCATGACCTGAGCTGAAAGCAGAGGCTTTAACCCACTGAGCCACCCAGGCGTCCTCAAAATCAGCAATTTTTTTTTAAGATTTTATTTATTTGACAGAGAGAGATCACAAGTAGGCAGAGGCAGGCAGAGAGAGAGGAAGGGAAGCAGGCTCCCTGCCAAGCAGAGAGCCTGATGTGGGGCTTGATCCCAGGACCCTGGGGACATGACCCAAGCCGAAAGCAGAGGCTTTAACCCACTGAGCCACTCAAGCGCCCTCCAAATCAGCATTTTTTAAAAGTAATCTCTATACCCAACGTGGGGCTTCAACTCAAGACCCCGAGACCCCAGAGTCACATGCTCTACTGACTGAGCCAGCCAGGTGTCCCCAAAATCAGCATTTTAAAAAGGGCTTTGGCTTACATTTGCTTTCAGCCTACGTTGTAAACTCTTTACCAGGTGTGCCTTACACTTCTATTGGAAAGGGGCCATGTTGAAGGGGCCAGAAGGGAGGAAACGGTTGTCTTTCCACTTTCCCTTACACTGAATCAGCAATGTGTACAGACTTATTCTTCACACTCATTAGTTAGGTAAGCGAGACTTTGAATCCCTGTGACAACTCAAACAGACTGTCTTCGTTGTTGGAAGAAATGAGGATTGCAAGCAGAATTATAATCAAACTAAGGAACTTCTCAGCAGTGGTACTCTGAGGCCAAGCACAAATGGAAAATAACAAAATAAAATGACAAGAAAATACATCAAGGAGACAGCAGTTGACTTTTCCAATTTCCAGGAAAGGCAAATTGATGACGCTGACAGCGAGTTCCCTTTTGTTACTTACAACCTCGGCATGTAAATAGTGTTTTGTATGTTGCGTTGCTCAGTGCTAACAAAATTTCTAAAAATATGTTTAATACGGCTCCTTTAAACAAGAATATAATTTTCTCACGGGCAAGGGCTTTAAAGAGTTTTTATATTTCTATCTCCACTCCTTTTTTGAAGGTGTTCTCCATGAGCACTTGCTAGATGTCAGAATAAGCCATTTTCATGTATCTAAGATATATTCAAGGACATTTATTAAAGCTTTGGCCTGAAGGATGTATTTGGGGAAGAAATAAATTTTAAAAGCAGAATGAAACACTTAGAAAAGCAGAAAGGTAGGAATACAAAAGAAAAGGTCATGATGGGATGCCTGGGTGGCTCAGTGGGATAAGCCTCTGCTCGGGTCATGATCTCAGGGTCCTGGGATCGAGCCCCACATTGGGCTCTCTGCTCAGCAGGGATCCTGCTTCTGCCTCCCTGCCTACTTGTGATCTCTCTCTGTCAAATAAATAAATAAAATCTTAAAAAGAAAAGAAAAGGGATGAAATCCAGGAAAAAAATACTTAGAGAAAGTACAGTATTAACAAATCTATAGCTATTATGGAAAGCACTCAAATCTATAGCTATTATGGAAAGTATCATAAGTATTAAATAAGATCAGAAAGTACCTCACGTACTTGAGAAATAACTGTAAATTAAAACCTAGAATATGGTAAGCAACCGGATCACCGGGAATGTATTTACAGAGCACAATACAGAAAAAGAATATGCCCTAAGATAAAATAGCCATTTGCAATTATAGGCAATTCTGAATGATAAAAGCAAGGCTGTTTTATATAAGTGGGACTTCTAACTGCTCAAATTCATAAATGTGCTTACTGCCCAGAGCAAGAATGCTAGAATTTAAGGAAAATTAAGAAGTTCTTTCAATGAGCTTGGGGGAGGGCCACAATTTCTAAACACCTCTATACCAGAAGAGATCTGATATCCAAGATAAATAGCCACATGCCTCATCTTTGAACCTACCACATCCTGAACATGGCAAGGAAGAAGGGAAGAACAAATATTTAAGGACAGTCTCTGCTCTCAACAGATTTACATCTGAAATAAAGGCAATTGGCACACATAAAAAAAACCCAAACGCACTGTTCTAGCAACCTCATTAAAACCCGGATTAAAGATGTTAATGCCTATGTGCGGTTCCATCAAAGAATAACAATTTGCAACCACATTTTGAAGGAAAAGAGGACCAAGGATAGTACAAAACTGGGAGGATAAAGGTTTCAGGCAGAAGGCATAAAACTTTAGAGTGTGCAAGGAAAGAGAAAGGAACAATTAACATGGATCTTGGGAGTGCCAAAGAGAAGGTGTCTTTAGCAGAAGAGCATGAGAGGCGAATGCAATCAGAAAAAAATCAAGTGGCTGAGGCAGAAAGGTGTTGGTAAGCAGAGGACCCTCAAAATTCTGAGAAAGTAACAGAACCCTACCCTAAAATGGGGCACAACTTTTTTTTTTTTTTGAGGTTTTTTTATTTGACAGAGAGAGATCACAAGTAGGCAGAGGGGCAGGCAGAGAAAGAGGGGGAAGCAGGCTCTCCGCTGAGCAGAGAGCCCAATGTGGGTGCTTGATCCCAGGACCCTGAGATCATGATTTGAGCCAAAGGCAGAGGCTTAATCCACTGAGCCACCCAAGTGCCCTGAGGCACAACTTTCTTAAAAGGATACCTGTGAAGGGTACCTGGGTAGCTCAGTTAGTTGAACAGCTGACTCTTAATTTTGACTCAGGTCATTATCTCAGGGTGATGAGATGGAGCCCCATGAGACCGGCTCTATGCTCAGTGAGAACCCTGCTTGAGATTCTCTCTCCCTCTCCCTCTGACCCCCCACTCGTACACACATGCTCTCTAAAATATATAGATAAAAAGTATTTTAAAAAAATGATACTCCTGAGATAATGACATTCTAACCTCTGATAGATGGGTACGGGATGAGAGGAATGTGAGAGAGTCTGGATTTATAGGTACTCTTCCAACAAAGAGAAGGTAGAAGACCAGGGGGTAAGAGAGAAAGGAAAAAGTAGACCTCTACCACCTCCCCCCAGGCCAAGCAGGACATCCTTTATAAGCAACATGGGCAGAACATGAATTTATGTTAATATAAATACCTCCTGGGGCGCCTAGGTGGCTCAGTGGGTTAAGCCTCTGCCTTCGGCACAGATCATGATCCCAGGGCCCTGGGATCAAGTCCCACATTAGGCTCTCTGCTCAGTGGGGGGCCTGCTTCCCCCACCCGCTCTGTGTACCTCTCTGCCTACTTGTGATCTGTGTCAATTAAATAAATAAAATCTTAAAAAAAAAAAAAACCAAATACCTCCTGAATTAAGTTTCATTTCTCTTGTTACCATGCATGACAGGAACTTTTATTCCGGAGACAGGGGATGTATCATGTCATAAATACATGTACTTAACCAGAAGGGAATATTTCACCTATTAATAGCACAGTACCATAAAAAACAAAAAACAAAAAACCCACCCCAATCCAGGGCCACTGGAAGCCAACTTGAAGAGCAATGTTTGTTCTTGTTTTGAGGAGCCCCCACTGTGTCCGTGGAAACCGGCTGTGCTGCTTTGGCCCTCAGCTGCTGGAGGAGTCATTTGAACGGGAAGCACGGGAGACAGGAGGAAAGGGGCTGCCTCTTGCCACCTTGGCTGTCATCTCTGATGATGCAAGGGCTTTCTTCCCTCTTATACCCTTCATTTCCTGGAACTCTTTCTGTTTCAATGCAGGTTAAAAACAAAATAAAACAAAACCTAAAAAACATCAAAAGCCTGAGAGCTGAAAGACCCACATACACGCACACTGCAGCAGAGTTAAAAGTTGTCACAAGGCTCCAAAATAACACCAGAGAGCGCTCCGGAAACCTGTCTCTCCTTTGTTTCCCCCACTCAAACTCGGCAGTGCTACCTCCTCAGGCTTCTGTCCTCTGATCTCACAGCTCAGAACTGCCTGTGTGTGAAGACAGCTCAGGATGTTCGCCCGGGCTGGCCCATACAGGAATTTCCAGAAGTCGGCTCCAGACTTCCTGCCACATCCCCCCCAGGGACCGAAATGGACACAGGCTCTTTGGATGTCATCAGCGCACGAGAAAATTCTCTTTGCTTAACTGCTTTGTATTACTAAGACTCGGCTTCTTTCTAATGAAAATTAATGGGACTCAACCACTAGACAAGAAAGCCACTGTCGCTTTTTGTTCTTTATTTACTTGCAAACTAAAATTTTTAAAAATAGAGAGAGAGAGCGAGAGCGCGAGAGGGAGCATGTGAATGAGGGGGAGTGGCATGGGTCAAGGAGAGAAGCAGACTCCACACTGAGCACAGAGCCTGATGCAGGGCTCCACCTGACAACCCTCAGATCCTAACTTGAGCGGAAATCAAGAGCTGGATGCTTAATGGACTACACCACCCAGGCTCTCCTGCCACTTTTTAAAAATGCAATATCCAAATGTGAGAGAAAACAGTTTCCTTTAAAAAGCCATGGTTTAACCAAAAACGCTTCCAAACAAGATACTTAAGCAAAGAACAGTTTATGCTACCCTATGGGAATAAATAATAAAAAAGAGTACTTTCTTGGTTACTTTGAGTTTTAAGATTCAAAAGTATGAATGTAAGCGCCTCACGAAAGTAAACCCATTAACTGTATCTTTTTTTTTTTTTTTAAAGATTTTATTTATTTATTTGACAGAGAGAAATCACAAGTAGATGGAGAGGCAGACAGAGAGAGAGAGAGAGAGAAGCAGGCTCCCTGCTGAGCAGAGAGCCCGATGCGGGCTTCGATCCCAGGACCCTGAGATCATGACCTGAGCCGAAGGCAGCGGCTTAACCCACTGAGCCACCCAGGCGCCCCCATTAACTGTATCTTATCTGGGTTTTTCTCCCCTGGAATCCATCCCCATGTTTTATATGTATTATTGCCAGAGAATTATTTGACATTTATATCATGACATATAAGTAACATATCATATGTCATATCATTGTTAATATCATGATCTAATCATATAGGTGATATATAATTATCATATGTATCAACATATGTAACAGAGTAACTCCTCACTGTTGTTAAGAAATGTTTATCCCAGTTTTTAAAGATAACTAACTTGCACAAATTCAAGGATTAGAATTAGTGTAATTTATACATGAAAATTAGTACCTTTTTCAAGAAAACATAAGCAGTAAGCCTAAACAGATTTTTTTTTTTTTTAAACTCAAGCACCTGAGATCTGGACCTGAGCTGAGATCAAGAGTTGGATGCTAATCCCACTAAGCCACCCAGGTGCCCCAGATACATTTTAACAGATCTTGCATTCGACATCCTTATTTCCTGTTCTTAATTTCTATCACCACAAATATGCATTTTCTTTACCTGTGCTGAAAATATACTGCTTGGCCAAACACCTCTTCTCTACCTCCTCCCTCTCCCTTGCCACCCCTTTGTTCTGGATTTTCCAAATAACTTTAAATTTGCATTGCTGTTCACAAAGAGCATGTACACCCGTATCATGCATGATACCCTACCAGTGTTCATGAAATGTGGACAAGGCGAGTGTGTACCACACCAATTATCCAAATGTCACAAATAAGGAAGCTAAATAAGAGGGCTGAGGGACTGCCTACACAATACCCTAAGTGCCTAGAACCTCTGTAAACCCGTATGTTGACTGCCTGTTTCCCACCAAACTCATTCAGACACCAAGACCTGTGGAATTCACCTCCTTAATATTCTCCAGTTATGCCCCTGCTTATTTGTTCCCAGTTTTGCTGGCTTCGCCGGGATCCTCAAGGCCTTCTGCCTGGACCACTGTACCTCCCTACCTCATCTGAGCTCTGACAGACACTTCCTCCATCTCACTCCTTCTGACTATATGGAAGATCACTTTACCGTGTGATCTTGCAAAAATGCAAATATGATAGGATATGCCCACCCACATCCCATCGAAGCCCTTCTGGTTCTCCAGTGCCTACAGAATGCAGCTGAAGACGAATTAAGGAGGCCCTCTGCAACTTGGAACCTCCTTCTTTGTCTTTTAACCTCCTGTCATGCTGCCCCAGTCATAAGCTTGGGCTGCCTGAGACATCTTTCCTATCCCCAGCAAGCACTGATTATATTCCAAGATTTAGCTCTGGCTGACCATCATCCTATAGGGAACCCTGCCCAGTGCCCAGTGTGCCCTGAGGACTGACTCTCCTTTTCAGATGCTCCCTCCCAGTACCCTATAAGGTATGGCTGCCACGGCAATTGTATGCTTTAATGGGAGGTTTGGTTTGAAATTATGAATGCCTACTGTTTGCCTGTCTTTTCCCTCCTCGGATCATAAGACACTGGAGGGCAGGGTCCAGGGTTTTCTGTATCCCTTGGAGGAAAGGGCTCTATTCATTTAGCTTAAGTATTTCATGCTCCTCAAATCAGCACTAGAGGCCAGGCATTCTGATTTCTAGCCCAGAGCCCTTTCTGGTTACACCAGACAGCATAAATAGCAACAGGAAGGGATGTACTTCACTGGGGATTCCTGGACTTGGGAAGATTGGCATGGGAAAGGCCAGAGAAATTTTCTACTGGAGGGTGGACCCTGTTCTAGCAAACTTGGACCCAACTGGTCAGGGGTGGTTTTAATGAGGCAATGGCCTGCCCTTCCAATTCTTCCAGGCAAAGATCTGAAAGGATACAGCAAATACTGTGGGTCAAGAAGGAACCTTTCCATTGAGGAAGCTTTACCGTTTCTTCCCAGAAAACTGTGTGACAGGTAGGAGAGTCAGCCTTATGAAACCAGCATGAGCTCATCATTGCTGATGGGAGGGGCCATCACAGCTTAGTTGGTTTTATTGTTTGAAGAGTCTAAAGGGCGATGCTTAGATATTGCAGGTTCCAAGAAACCGAAAGAACACAAGATTCCTTTTCTTCATTTTGCATCTCTGAAATGGATAAGGCTCAAGGAAAAGAACCTATTCCCGGATCTCTGGCTTCCTGAGAGCAGCCCAATACGTGGTTTCTGGGAGGGGCATCTTCATAAGGGTTGTTTATCACATTTCAGTTTCTGAATGAGATTCTGGCTTTCTTGCGTCCACATCAGGTCCCCATTCCCGCAGCATGTACTACAGAGCTGCACTGCACAGAGCTGCTCTCTTCCTATCATGCTTGATACGAAATTTTTCCTATCATGCTTGATTAGAGATTTTTCCATTTTTAAAAATTTGGGGTAAAGGAGCATAGGGTAGTGTATGCATTTTCTATTTGGCCAGTGAAGGTAGGTGGTGTTCATAGAATAGTGACACTGTTTAAAGATCGGTCATAGATCTCATTAGAAAAACTCAGGCTGGTCTAATTTTGGGGATTAATACTTAGTTTACATCACAGCTAACTGAGTAATTAAAAGTTCCCACTTATTTTCATAAATGATTAGAAAGAATTTCCAACTGTTTACTCTGAGTTTTATGATATATACAGTAGACAAAAGAATGATTATTTACTCATGGCCAATCTCATTTCATCTACCTCTTCTCCCAAATCCTGTTTATTTTGAAGCAAATCCCTACATTATCACTGCAAAGATAAACACAATACCAATATAAAACCCAAAAAGGATTAATAATTGTAACTGATTAAGAAAATAAGGCACCTGGGTGGCTCAGTGGTTAACCATCTGACTTCAGCTCAGCTCATCATCTTGAGGTCCTGGGGTGAAGCCCTGCATGGGACTCTGCTCAGCAGGAAGTCTGCTTCTCCCTCTCACTATGTCCCTCCCCCAACTTATGCTTTCTCTAGCTCTCACAAATAAATAAATAAATTCTTTCAAAAAAAAAAAAAAAAAAGTAAGTGAAATCTATCTATTGTTCAGGGAAGGTATTATCATTACATATTATTATTGAAGAGTATAGCAGGACATGTCCCCCCAAAAGATGCTGCTTCAGTGTGTGGACTAGTTTGAGCTGTAGGTATTTGAAGGAGAGCAAATGCATGAAGCGGCTTTCTCTGACCTCCCCTTCCCTGCCTAAAGACAGATTCTCCAAAAGGATTTCCCTGGGAGTTCCATCAACCATGAAGGATTGACTCATCACAAAAGAATAGGCTAGAAGTTCACAACACACCACCCAGAAAAACCGTCAGAAATTGTTATACCTCCTGCCTATTCTTCTTCAGTCCCTTCATCTTTCATAAAAATCATTTACTGTCCCCCGAGAGGCCCATATCCTCCCTCCCCTCTCCCTATTAAGATGCAATTTAATACTGAGGTCTAAAGCCACCTCTCTGAGTTACTCATTTTTCCTTGGGTATCTCCCACATATACATAAGGCCAACATGTTAATAATGTTCTTCTCTTGTGAATCTGCCTTTCATTGTGGAAGTCCCAGCTAAGGACTCAGAAGCGTAGAGGGAAAATTATTTTCTCCCTCTGCAGTATTTAGGGTTAGAGTGAACTAAATCATCTCTGGGACACATGTTGGATATTCAGAGTATCCAGTATGGGACTTGAAAGAGTTCATGTTCCCTGCATTAATCCACATGGCTGTCACCAGGTTGGCAATAGGAGGTAACCCTTTGGTATCTCCATGGGCTGGGGTCTCTTTTCTTTGGGGCCTAGTTGCTCTAGCTACTTTGGGGAGAAGAAACAGAAATAGCCCCTAATCTCAACACCTGGGCCAAATTAGGTCTTCTTGGGGATGAAGGAAAAGAGACTTGCAATTACTTGGGTCAACAAGAAGCTGGTTGTCATTGTGAGCACAATGTATCGAAATGGATGAGCCACTGTGACACTGGGTGGGATATTATTAGTGCCACAAATATATTCTGCCTGCAGCTCATGCTACACTTGCTCTTCTCCACTCTCCCGCCAAACTCTGCCTTTCAAAATCCAAGCGATATTCTTGAGAGAAACCTGCTGCTCCGCACACACACATGGTGATGTGACACCATGTGTCACAACCATCCATTTCCTCTAACCCATCAATATTATTTGTCAATGAGGTCCTGGACTGTGCTAGTACTTGAGGCTGTCTAGGCTTTCCTTGCAGGATCAGGTCAGCCCTCCTGGGCACAGGGAAGGGATGGAAGGTAAGCATCCAAAAGGAAAGCAGTATGTGGGTTTGAAATAAAATACGGCATTCTAGGTGCAAAGATCAGCTCTCTATCAACGGTATTTGGTTCTCAGACTTTGTCCATCAAAAATACATGCCACAAATGATGACTGCCCCCTGATCTTTGCAAGAAGCTCTTGCCAATTCTTAGAACAAAACCCCTAGAATCTTGTCCATGAAAAAGAGTTTTAATGTAACAGTAATTCCTACTCTCTCTTTGAACAGCGTCAAATACTAAATTGTCAGGTTATCTTGAAAGAAGGCAGAGGCAATGTCTTTTCTAAGCTGAAGGCTAGCTTGTTTCAAGAATAGCTACCTACACAGTATTGTTGGCTAAATTGTAGGAGAAAATGGCAAGCCCATCTTTTGTAGTATACTGGAATCCCCTTTCCACCATCCCTGTTTGCTCCTCCAACCCCCAACCCATTATCCTCCCCTATATTTCTTTGGAATAATCTCTGAAAAGGTAAGCCAGACCTGGGGAGGGGTTACTAGAAGGCATCTCTCTCTTTTACTGTTATGAAGATACCACCACCAATTCATGAAGTCACTGTTAGCATCCTCCTGTCACTGCTGAGAGAAGGCTGGTTTTACAGAGCGGGCACAGCAGTAGGTGACCAACTAAAGGGGTGTCTTTGGAGACAGGAGGAGGAAGATGTGGAAGAGAGTGTGAGCAGGCTCTGTAGCCTCAAACTTTTGCCTGGCGTGTCCTGTTTTCTTACTAATTAATGGGAGCCTGGCCTAAGATAGGAACACACAGAATGAATAACTCTTAGCCAAAACTAGGACAGAGAATACAAAGAAAGCTGAAGTCCTTTCTTCTCTTCCATGACAGGTCATTTTGGGTAGGCTTGAGCCATGGTTTCTGGTAAAATCTGACTGTGAACTTCATAAATGAGTGGTTGTGAAAGTGGGGCTTAAGCACTTTCTATGTCAGAACCACCTGGGAGATAGTGGATGGGCTGTAAGAATAAATATTCTTAAACCTACTTTTTTTTTTTTTTTTTAAAGGGAGGAGGTGGGAGATGGGAAGAGGGAAAGAGAGATCTTCAGCAGGTTCCACACCCAGCATGAAACCTGCATGGAGCTCAATCTCACTACCCTGAGATCATGACTTAGGCTGAAATCAAGAGTTGGATGCCTTAATAACTGAGCCACCCAGGCACCCCTATGTCAAACTCTTTTAAGACTTAAGTCTCTTGCCCACTAAAATCTTGTAAATACTGAAGTGAATGGAAACCAAGCCAAAGATTATTAGGCCAAGCAAGAAGCAAATTGGTTAGTTTTTATTCTTTCCCGCAGTGATCTTACAATGCGGGTGGTAAAGAGGGGTAAATTTATCAGCACAAACTAGTACTTCTAGAAAAATAATCTTCATTAATGATAAGTATGTAATGCTACCTTCAGGTATGAAGTTCCTATATTAGTCAAATGCACTATCCAAAATCAAAATACAAACCATGTTTGAATTTTGTTTTGGAAATAAAATTACTAGTGATTTCTATTTTTTGCTACGATCTGTGGTGGTCAAGATTATTACCATGAGCTTGTTCTAATTACACATGTTAATCTGTTTAAAATGTCTTTTAAAAAAGGAAGGAAGAAAAGGGACAACATTGGATTTTGGGACACCAGTTATGTTCAATGTCTTAAACCAGAACGGATTTCAAATAAATGTTTAGGAGGAAATTTTAAGCATGAGACTTACAGGAAAATCTCTAATTTTATAATGCATAAATTTGAATACACCTTCAAAAATACATTTTAAATAAGGTTTGACTGAGTTTGTTTCAAAATTATGAGTGATGCAAATATTCAGTTGAAGGTGGCTGGTGATGACATCAGGAGTTAACAGGTTAGATGTGCTAAAATTAAATCCTAGGGGTGCCTGGGAGGGGGGCAGGTCAGTCAGTTGAGCATCTGCCTTTGGCTCAGATCATGATCCCCAGGGTCCTGGGATCAAACCTCTTGTCAGGCTTCCTGCTCAGCAGGGAGTCTGCATCTCCCTCTACCTCTGTCCTTCCTGCTGCTTGTCCTTGCTCTCCCTCTCTCTCTCTAATAAATGAAAAGAATAAAAATAAAGGTGGTTGGTAATGAGATCAGGAGCTAAAATTATATGTGTTAAAGTTAAATCCTAGAGCTTGAGAATCCATCACAACAGGCCACAAGTCTACCTTCTATCATTTAGATTTAGCCTGGATATTCTCACAAGCTTATTCTTTCAGAGGAATTTTAGATTCAGTTTATAACACTTCAGAGAGTCACTAAAATTTAAGGAACATAACTATCTCTATGACGTCAAGTTTTTCTTCCCTTTCAAAGAAGGTACATCTCTCCATTAATTAAGTTGTCTCTGGTGGCTGTATTATTTTCAAGTCTTCTTAAACTTATTTCTGGTTATTTCATATTTCTTGTTGTTTATACATTTTCCTCCAATTTGTTTTTAAAATTTCTTACTGTTGGTAAGAAAAGTAATTGATTTAAAAATATTTTTTGATGACCAGTTAACCTATTGACTACTCATTTCTATTTGTGTTCCTTCACTTGAGTTTAAAAAATGAAGTCAATTATCACTTCTCAGTATACAGAAAGTCCAACCTCCTGTGGGTTAATCTTGACAGAGCTGCATTTAATGTTCCTTATTGTCTCCATCTTCCAATATATGGACCACCTCCCTTTGAAACCTGGATCCTTCAATGTCCACATGAAAGGCATCTGACCACTTGGTATTAACTCCATTAAATCACTGCTCAGTTACTCCATATAAAAATGGCTCTCTCTTGCTGTCTGCCTGTAATCTTCTATCATCCCAATTCCTGCCCCTCATCACTCCTACTACAGACAGAGATAATAGTCTTTGATATTCCATGTTCTCTTGGGCTGAGCAATGCCTTCTGGACTTATTTCCTGAAGCGGCTCAGACCACTTCTATGACAGATTCATATGTCATATGGCAGTCCTTCTGCCAGCATCAACACCACAAGATCAGCTCCACATCAGCCTTTTTACTTTCTCAATCCTAGATGGCGAGCACTGCTGAAGGTGGAAAATTAGCCCTTACTGTGGACTGAGGCTGCTGTCATGGGCCCATCAGCAGTCCTTGGCCATCTTCCCCTGCTATTCCCTCAGCCTGCCTTCTAAACACTCTCCATGCTACCAAGCCCCTTAGCTACACACAACCCATCCCTGTGGATCAAAGAGGCCACATCACAACTTAGCTAGAGAAACAGAAAACTGAAGTATTCATAGGAGTGCAACAACATGTGTTCCCTGATCTACAATGGCATTTATCTGATTCTACTGCATCTGCGTGTCCCCCAAGTTTCAGAAGACAAGGTCTTTCTCCTACTGACATCCAAACCCATTTTCCCACCCCTCTGGGCTTGTGGTATATCTTCATCTTTCCCCTCTCTGCTGACTTTCTGGGAGTTTATATACAACCTTACAAAGTTCTCTCATTTAAAAACCAAAACTGTGAGCTGAGTCCAAGATGGTGGAGAGAAGACTTCAGTTTTGTCTATTCCCACGAATCCAGCTAGATAGCTATCAAATCTTTCTGAACACCTGCAAACTCAATTGGAGATCTAAGGAAGGAATAGATTGCATTTCTACAAATAGAAAAGCAACCACTTTCTGCAAGAATGACAAAACAGAAAAACTCACCTCAAAAAAGAGAACAAGAGGACTACTGACTGCCAGGGACATAATCAGTATGGAGATAAGATGTTGGAATGAGAGTTCAGAATAATTAAAATAAAGACACTAGCTGGGCTTGAAAAAGCATAGAAGACACTAGAGAATCACTTTCTGGAGAAAGAAAAGAACTAAAATCTATTAAAGTTGAAATAAAAAAGGTTATTACTAAGAGGCAATTAAAAATGGAAGTGCGATTAGTGATATAGAAGAGCAAACGATGAAGAATAAAGCAGCTAAGAAAAAGAGATAAACAACTATTTTAACACAAGGGGAAAATTTGAGAGATAAGTGATACCATAAAGTGAAACAATATTAGAATAACTGGGATCCCAGAAGAAGAGGAAGGAGAATGAAAGAGAAAGAGAAAGAGAAAGAGAAAGAGATAAAGAGAGGCAGAAAGTATACTGGAACAAATTATAGTGGAGAACTTCCCCACTCTGGGGAAGGAAATGGACATTCAAGCCCAGGAGGCACAGAGAACCCCTCTCAGAATCAATAAAAATATCTGACATATAATAGTGAAGCTTGCAAATCTCAGAGACAAACAGAAAATTCTGAAAGCAGCTCAGGACAAGTGGTCTGTAACCTCCAAAGGCAGAAACATTACACTGGCAATAGACCTATCCACAGAGACCTGGCAGGCCAGAAAGGACTGGCATGATATATTCAGGGTGCTAAATGAGAAAAATATGCAGGCAAGAAATCTTTATCCAGCAAGGCTGTCATTCAAAATAGACGGAGAGATAAAAAGCTTCCAAGATAAACAGAAACTGAAAGAATTTGTGATCACTAAACCAGCCCCGCAAGAAATATTAAGCATGATGAGACAGCCCAAAAGTAACACGATCAGAAAGGAACAGAGACAATAATCAAAAAGTGACTTTATATGTAATACAATGGCACTAACTTAGTATCTTTCAATCATTACTCTGAATGTAAATGAACTAAATGCCCCAATCAAAAGACACAGGGTATCAGATGGCATAAAAAAGCAAGATCTATCAATATGCTGTCTGCAAGACTCATTTTAGACTAAAGACACCACCAGATTGAAAGTGAAGGGGTAGAAAACCATTTTTTAAGCTAATGGACATCAAAAGAAGAGGGGGTAGCAATCCTTCTATTAGACAAATTAGATTTTAAAAGAAAGACTGTAATAAGAGATGAGGAAGGACACTATATCAGAATTAAAGGTCCATCCAACAAGAAGATCTAACAATTGTAAATATTTATGCCCTTAACATGGGAGCAGCCAATTATATAAACCAATTAATAATAAAATCAAAGTAAAACACTGATAATAATACAATAATAGCAGAGGACTTTAATACCTCACTCAGGGAAATGGACAGAACATCTAAGTAGAAGAGTAAGAAAGCAAGGGCTGTGAACAATCACTGCACCAGATGGACATCACAGATATATTCAGAGCATTACAACCCAAAGCAACAGAAGACAAATTCTTATACAGTGCACATGGAACATTCTCCCAAATAGTTCACATACTGGGTCACAAATCAGTTCTCAACTGGTATCAAAAGACTGGGATCATTCCTTGCTTATTTTCAGAACACAATGCCTTAAAACTGGAACTTAATCACAAGAGAAAAGTCAGAAAGAACTCAAATAGTTAGAGGTTAAAGAACATCCTACTAAAGAATGAATGAGTCAACCAGGAAATTAAAAGGAGAATTAAAAAAAAAATCATGGGAACAAATGAAAATGAAAACCAAAGGTTCAAAACCTTTGGGATGCAGCAAAGGCAGTCCTAAGAGGGAAATACATTACAATACAAGCCTTTCTCAAGAAACAAAAAAGTGTCAAATACACAACCTAACTTTATACCTAAAGGAGCTGGAGAAAGAACAGTAAATAGAGCCTAAACCCAAGAGAAAAGAGAATTAATAAAGATTAGAGTAGAAATCAATGAAACAGAAACTAAAAGAACAGTCGAATAGATCAACAAAAATAGGAGTTGGTTCCTTGAAAGAATTAATATTATTATTATTCAAAAAGAAAAAGAAAATATGTTAAAAAATATATATTCAAAAAAGAGAAAGGACCCACATAAATAAAATCATGAATGAAAGAGGAGAGATCAAAACCAATACTGAAGAAATACAATCCTAAGAACATATTATGAGCAACTATATGGCAACAAATTAGGCCATCCAGAAGAAATGGATGCATTCCTAGAGATGTATAAACTACCAAAACTGAATCAGGAAGAAATAGAAAACCTGAACAGACCCATAACCAGCAACAAAACTGAAGCAGTCATCAAAAATCTCCCAACAAATAAGTGTCCAGGGCTGAATGGCTTCTCAGGGGAATTCTACCAAATATTTAAAGAAGAATTAATACCTATTCTTCTGAAGTTGTTTCAAAACATATAAATGGAAGGAAAACTTCCAAGCTCATTCTATGAGGCCAGCATTACCTTGATCCCAAAACCAGAAAAGACCCCACCAAAAAGAATTACAGACCAATATTCCTGATGAACCTGAATGCCAAAATCCTCACCAAGACACTAGCTAATAGGATCAACAGTATATTAAAAGGATTATTCACAAGGACCAAGTGGGATTTATTCCTGGGCTGCAAGGATGGTTTAGTACCTGCGAATCAATCAATGTGATACACTACATTAATAAAAGAAAGGACAAGAACCACATGAGTCTCTCAATAGATGCAGAAAAAGCATTTGACAAAGTAGGGCATCCTTTCTTGATTTAAACTTTTCATAGTGTAGGGATAGTGGGAACATAACTCAATACCACAAAAGCCATATACCAAAGACCCACAGCAAATACCATTCCCAATGAGGAAAAACTGAGAGCCTTTCCCCTAAGGTTAGGAACACAACACTGTTGTTTAACATAGCACTAGAAGTCCTAGCCTCAGCAATCAGGTAACAAAAATAAATAAAAGGTGTCCAAATTGGCAAAGAAGAAGTCAAACTCTCATTCTCTGCAGATGACATGATACTCCACCTCAAAATTGCTAGAACTCATAGTGGAATTCAGCATGGCAGGATACAAAATCAATGCAGAGAAATCAGTTGCATTTCTATACACTTAACAGTAAGACAGAAGAAAGAGAAAATAATGAGTCAATCCCATTTACAATTGCACCCAAAACCATTAAAATACCTAGGAATAAATCTAAGCAAAGAGGCAAAGATCTGCACTCAGAAAACTTAGAATACTCAAGAAAGAAATTGAGGAAGACACAAAGAAATGGAAAAATGTCCCATGCTCATGGATTAGAAGAACAAACGTTGTTTAAATGTTTATGCTACCTAGAGCAATCTATACATTCAATGCGATCCCTGTCAAAATACCATCAACTTTTTTCAGAGTTGGAACAAATAATCCTAAAATTTACATGGAATCAGAAGAGACCCCAAAATGCCAAAGGAATGTTGAAAAAGAAACCAAAGCTGGTGGCATCACAATTCTGGACTCAAGCTCTATTACAAACTATAATTATCAAGACAGTATGGTACTGGCACAAAAACAGACACATAGATCAATGGAACAGAACAGGGAACCCAGAAATGGACTTCAACTCCATGGTCAGCTAATATTCGACAAAGCAGAAAAGACCATCCAATGGAAAAAGGACAGTCTCTTCAACAAACGATGTTGGGAAAACTGGACAGCCACATGCAGAAGAATGAAACTGGACCATTTCCTTATACCATATACAAAAATAAATTCAAAATGGATGAAAGACCTAAAAGTGAGACAGAAATACATCAAAATTCTGAAGGAGACCATAGGAAGCAACCTCTGTGACCTTGGCCTTAGCAACTTCTAGTTAAACATATCTCCAATGGCAAGAGAAACAAAGGCAAAAATAAACTATTGGGACTTCGTCAAGATCAAAAGCTTCTGCACAGCAAAGGAAACAGTCGATAAAACCAAAAGACAACAGACAGAATAGGAGAAGATATTCACAAATGACGTATCAGATAAAGGGCTAGTATCCAAAATCTATAAAGAACTTCTCAAACTCAACACCCAAAGAACAAATAATCCAATGAACACACGGGCAGAGGACATGAACAGACGTTTCTCCAAAGAAGTCCTACAAATGGCCAACAGATGTGTGAAAAAAACTCTCAACATCACTTAGCATCAGGGAAATACAAATCAAAACCATAATGAGACACCACCTCACACCAGTCAGAATGGCTAAAAAAGTCCAGAAACAACAAATGTTGGTGAAGATGTACAGAAAGGGGAACCCTCCTAAATTGGTGGTGGGAATGCAATCTGGTGAAGCCACTCTGGAAAACAGTATGGAGGTTCCTCAAAAAGTTCAAAATATAGCTACCCTATGACCCAGCAATGGCACTACTGGTATTTACCCCAAAGATACAAATGTGATCAAAGGGGTACCTGCACCCCAATGTTTATAGCAGCAATGTCCACCATAGCCAAACTATGGAAAGAGACCAGATGTCTATCAACACATGAATGGATAAAGAAGATGTGGTATAAATATACAATGGAATACTACTTAGGTACCAAAAAAAGAAATAATGTTGTTTACAACAAAGTGGATGGAACTAGAAGGTATTATACTATGTGAAATAAGTCACTCAGAGAAAGTCAATTATCCTATGATCTCATTCATATATAGAATTTAAGAAATGAAACAGAGGATCATAGGGGAAGGGAGGGGAAGAAAAAAAAACCCAGAGGATATCAGAGAGAGAGAGATAAACTATAAGGGACTCTTAACCATAGAAAACAAACTGAGGGTTGCTGGAGGGGAGGAGAGTGGGGAAAAGGGATAACTGGGTGATAGATATTAAGGAGGGCACGTGATATAATGAGCACTACGTATTATATAAGACTGAGGAATCACTGAACTCTACCTCTAAAACTAATTCTACACTATATGTTAATTAATTGGATTTAAATTTTTTTTAAAAAAGGCCCTATCATCCATGATGAAGCTGAGATAAAGAAAGGCTCATGTCTGAGCCGATCACATTAACCCCTCAGTTCCCAATTACAGGCCCTGCTTCTGAATCTACCATGATTTTTTAACATTCAGTTTTGGTTGAGCTTTAGTCATGAACAGCTATGGGGATAAAAGCTCAGTTTTCATCATGTCACTGTTCCAGGATGGTCATTATCTTTCTAATTTTTTCCAAATAAAGTCTTTGTGTGTAGGAACCCCTCCCCCACAAACCTTGCACTGTATATGAACTAGAATTTAAATTAAAACAAAACAAAACAAAACAAAACAAAACCACTTTCCTCTGACTTCACTTCCTCTAGTTACCTTCCTCCCCTTCCTTCATTTCTCAGTGGAGTCTCTTGAAACTACCGCCTACCCATGCTGTGTCTGCTTCTTTATTTCCCATTAATTCACTAGAGTCTGGCCTTCATTTTCCATGCTACACTAAAATTTCCCTTGCAGAGTTCCCTGTTGATTTCTGTATTGCTAAATGTCAAGGGCTCTTCAGGAGTTCTTCTGATGCTATTGGTAGCTCCTGCTCATGCTATGCCTTGGGATTCTTCTTCCCTTGATCATTTTTTCATGATTCTATTCTATGCATTTAATATTATCATTGCTTTGTTTTCTGCTGTGCCATTTATTTTTACTTCACCTTTGTGGCCTCTTCTTTTGTCCTTCATTCTAACATAAAATCATTCCTAGGTTCTCTCTTTGGGACTCTACTCTTCTCTCCATTTGGAAAATTTCAACCATTCTCATGATTGACTTTATCTACTCAGTCCCCACCCTGGGGCACTTTCTCTTCTGCTATTCTTTTTAAAATAATTTGTACAGATTCTTGTTTATCACAATAGGTTGAAATTCATATTAAATGTCATATTAAGATATTGCTCAAATTGTAGTGAGATCTGTTCTAGAGGGCAGGGTCCATGTCTAATGCAACTTAATATCCTTATAACATAGTACTGTGAACCTTAATAAAGGAAACCTCATGGAAAATGGAGTCAGGAGGCTGGAACATACGGAGCTCAAGTTGTACCACTAGTTGCCCCACTTTGTAGACTCAACAGAAAGAGACAGACCTTGCATTCTCCAAAGGAAAAAAAACCCATTTTACTACCATGGCAGGAGGTAGGAAGATTTTCTCCATGCCTGGCAACGGGCCCAGCCAATGAGAGACTGTTGCCAATCAGCCAAAGAGTTTACACCAATGGCCTTTTGTTTATAACAGTCCCTCCCAACTCCCCTATTTTCTCTGTAAAGGAGCATTCCTTTCCTTTGTTCTGTGGACTTGCCTGGCATTTGCTAGCATTTACTTGTCCCAGATTGCAATTCCTCTGCTGTTCCTGATTAAACCCATTCTGATGGTAAAATAATTGGTTATTTTATTTTAAGGGGGACAGTACAGTACCTAACAATAGTAAGTTCTCAGAATATGTGCTAAATTCAACTATTGGTGTAAATAAAGGTACTTTAAAATATATAAAATTTTTTTTAAATGCTGAAGTAATTATTAAGTTGAAGTAGTAAACGAGTATCACTGGCTTCATCTCTGAGGAAAAAGGCTTTTTAACCTTAAATTTTCATCTGTATTCCAGCATAATGGTATATTATTTTCAGACCTGAACTACAGCTGAGAAGCTTGCAGTTCTACTGGTAAGAAGTTTGGTCTGCCTGCGTGTTATGGGTTTGACATTAAGTTACGTGATCGGACATTTCTACTATGACTGGTCCAGCAGGCATTGTGACCCTGTCAGCTGCATCCAAAGGGCAAAGCAGGCATGTCTGAATGCAACATGAATGTTGATAAGCATCTACAAATTTGTGAGAGGACAGTCTAGGTATGTACAAATGGCAATCCTGCCTTAGCCAGGTGTAAGTTTACCTAGGGAAAGGAAGGAAAAAGATAAAAGAGGATAAAACCAAGTAAGAATGCAAGGATTCTATTCATACTCAAAAAACTCTCCTTAGTTATTCCAGTCTGATAGAATTCTTTACACAGAGGCTAGAGCAGAGTGCAGAGAAGTAGGACAGTTTCTTCAAAGACTCTTCCTTTTCAGGTTGGAAGCAACCTAACAAATCAAGTCATTCAGCCCTCCTTCTTTACAGAGGAGGAAAGTGAAAACCAGAGTGAATGACTTCCCTAAAGTTCCAAAGATTCAGTAGCAGAGCCAAAGCCAGAAATGAAGAAAGAGAACAAAGCCAGGAAGAGCATTCTAAATGGGGGCTCCAGGTCTGCCCAGACTCTGTTCTTTTTAGTTCTCCTGGCCACGACCATTTGAGCCACAGAAAATCTTTACATATGTGTCAAAAACATGATTCTGAACTCTCAAGCAACCTATCTTTGTTCTTCCTTCTGCCTGGAATAATTTTCCCCCTCAAGCTGAGGCCAGATTCTTTACTGCCCTTCAACCACACTTCAACATCACTTCTTACTTCACCTCACCTCAAAGAAAACAAATTGCCTACATGTCTGTTCCCATTAGCAGTAGACAACTACTGTGAAATTTCTGTCACATGGTATTAGTTATATGTGTGCATATAACTGTTGAATTCCAGTGGATTACAGAAGAGCAAAGACAAAGTACATACAGGTTACCAAACACTACACTACACAGCATTAAAATCAAATATCAGGTGAAACTGCTATGCTAATAAATCCATTTGGACCAAAAACTGGGAACGAGAAAATATGCTTATCTTTAAGAAGGCTCTAGAATTGGGGCACCTGGGTGGCTCAGTTGTTAAGCAACTGTCTTTGGCTCACAGTCCTGGGATCCAGCCCTGCATCGTGCCCCCTGCTCAGAGGGAAGCATGCTTCTCTCCCTCTCCCACTCTCCCGGCCTGTATTCCTTCTCTTGATGTATCTCTCTCTGTGTCAAATAAATAAATAAAATCTTAAAACAAACAAAAAAGAAGGGTCTGGGACTTAACAGGTAGTAGTAGATCAATCATCTCACAGATATTAACAAATAGGGGACACTTAGACAAAAGTGGAAAGCTTCACACTGAAAACTGATGGCCATCCTGTGGAAAAGTCAGGAGTGATGCCTGGCATATATGAGAAAAGTCTATCTGGTGTAAACCTCTGCTATGGAGAGAGGGCCTGAAAAATTGTAAATAGCATACCAATTCCCTTAGTCTACAACGACAGACAAGATAATATAAGATTGTGACATGTGAACTTCACTTACTTTAAACTAAACTGAGGACAAGTTTTTCACAAATTGTTTTCCCTAATACATAGAGAATACACTTCGATGAAAAGACATCACATGCTACATTTGCATACTCAAGTATTTTTTTAATGCTTATGATATGTCTAACACCTACCTGGGTATACTGTAAACACTAAAAAATGATTTTAGGACAGAATAAAAACTGTAATATCTTCCTGTTCTCATAATGAGGTTACAAAATAATAACCAGAATTTGGACATATAGAAACTAGGTTGTAAATATCACAAACTTGGTCTTACTATTCTATAGTCACTACTTGATTTTGGATCAAAAAGGATCCTATCCAAAAGTGTTTTAAAGGTATTTAATTTATCTTTGTCCACCTTATTCACCACATTTGGCTTCAGGTTGTTTCCAGAAATTGAATTCATTCTCAAAGGACAAGGATTTGCCAACCTTATGACTATTCAAAGAATGGGCTCCAGGCTTTGGAAGTAACTCTGTAAGAGTTTCAAAAAGGTTTTGTGCAATTGCAGCATTTTTGGAAAAGTTCTTGGGTTCCTTTGGTGACTACTTTTAAAGAGACAACATTCACATGTTTTTATAACAAAGCAATCACATTACTTTGTAGAAACACTCTGTGCTTATGCAAGGAAGAACCCAACCACAGTTTTTAAAAACCAGAATCTATGAATGACTGTTGCACAAATCACAGTAGAAAGCTGAAACTGCAATGATCAAGTTCCCGGTGGTCAGGTCTGACCAGAAGGAGCCAGACAGGGATGCCTGTGTCTGACAATACACAGACAAAGTCCCAGTGCCCCAGAGTTCGCTGAAGATGCTCCCCCTATCTACCCTGTCCTACCCTGTCCTCGGCATAACATTAGAGATACTTTCAATGTTAGAAGTGTTGAATGGAAAGGAATCTTGGATTTATAGTTGAGAAAACAGACTGATCAAAGTCAAGAGGTCTACTCAAGGATCAGAGACACTTCATGGAGGTATTCTGCCTTCTGTGTCTTTACCCTTCCTAAATCTACTGAGGTTGTTTGAGTAAGGAACCATGTAAGGGGGCTGGTTCAGATTAGACTGCTGGGGCATTTGAATTTTGGCTTCAACACTTCAGAAGCTGCTATGATCTTGGGCAAGTTGCTAAGTCTCTGTGAGGCATAAAATGCAATGAGAACCATACCTACCTCATATGTAAAAGCACTCTGGTGTCTACCACATAACAATGATATCACACCTCACCTAAGCTTTAATATATTTTCAGAAGCTACCTTGTCTCTCCTTTGAAAAAAAATTTAATCTCAAAATATTCCTTTCCTCTACTCTTATTTTCCTTAGGGGCAAAGGCCATATGTTCTTCATCATGGTGACTGCCATGACACGCAACATGGTACCCAACATACAGAACTACCTAGTCAATGTCAGTTGAGAATAGGAGCAAATCTCTCAGTTACTATCAGCTGTTAAATACTGCCTTTCTCCTACGCCACTGATTATTCTCTCATTTCAGGTATTGATGAAAATTCTGATGTTTTGATTTTAGTATCTGATTTCCACAAGGGTGCTGTGATTCTTTGTAAAATTTTTAGAAAAGATTCTGATCAAGTCAAGAACAAGTGTAAGAAATCTACTAACTTCATGTGTACTTTATATACTATATACTTTATTCTAAGAGAAAAGGAAAATATTCTTGATGTTTCCTGTAAGCTCTCGCAAGACCAGATTTTATGTTATGTAGCATAATATTTAAGCTGTTAGGATCAAGTGAGGTGTTGTTTTCCAAAGATTTATAGAAACAACACTGTGATAATAAAAGCTGTCAAAATGAATTAGTTTTTCATCACTGTTATCCTATAGCAACTCAATTCACAATACACTCTTCTTATGGCACTACACCCTAGGGGTTTCAAAATAATTTGTAGGATCCCAAGATCATGGTCTTCAGGTAATAATTCCTAATAGTAAAGGAGACAAAATGTAGGCTATTTCTAAGGTTCTTCCCCGTTTTTAACTCACCGCATGAGATGGAAGACATAATTTGAAAAATCCAGAAGATAACAAATAAGGGTATAATGATAAACCTGATATATAGGGACTTAAAGAAAACACCAGCCTTTACACGCAACTCAGTATCTCCATGAGGGAAGAGGCATGTCTGCTATACATTGCAGTGTCAGAGACTTCACTGACAGCACACAGAAGAGCATATGGAGAGAAGAGGAGAAATAGAACAGGGAACCAGGGATCCAGGGGACAAATAGAAGATTGTACACATTAATGTTAAATTAGCATTTTTTCTTTCTCTTTTCCATGTAACTCGATATCCCTCCTGAGTTCTTCTTTCTTCTCTCCCCCCTCCTTACTCACTGTTGCCACCTTCACATTTCCACTTCTCCGCTCAATCTCTTCTTTTTTTAAACCCATCTCACCACTATTGTGCCCTTCATCTAGCTGTTCACATCGCAGCCCAGCTATAGCTACCTCATCTCATCAAGGGCCTGCCTAGTGTCCTTCGTTTAGGAGAGGGGAACGGAAGAGATGAGAAAATGTTTTGATAACTGGAGGACAGCGCAGTCAGAAATCAGACTCTCCATAAGGCCACGTTGCTAAGGTCCACTCAAAGTCACGTTCTGATGGATTTATTTATCCTTCAATGCTAGAATTGAGGAGGCCACTTTATTGGTAGATAACTACTATGCAAAGAAGTTTGAGCAAACAGTGCTTTATGAGAATACCGTCTGCCATTTAGGTAGCTTGTGTACTAGGTATGCTGTCCAAGGAGAGCATGATCACTCTTAGTCCTCCCACGGTCTTTCATTTTACCAAGTCCAACATACTTACATGCATACTGGGAGCTGAATATTCTAAAACAAATCAAACAAACAAACAAAAAAACCTTGATTCTGGCCTTAAGTGCGAGAGAATACAAAAACCTCAGCAAGCAGTTACCTTTGAGATAAGGGCATTTATAACGTGGGAGACAGGAACAAAGCCCTCACTTTTCATTTTGTACACAGCTTACCTTGTTTTATTTTTCTAACCTTATACACATATTGCTTTAAAATAGGTCAACACAGATGGAGGAGATTATGGTCCAGTTTTTAAATTTCTTCTTTCTATTATTCTGTCATAAAATATGTGATAAATGTTTTCTGAAAAATTTAAGAGGTTGTAAAAAATGTACCCAAGTATGACAGCCAGAGTTATCTTTGTTTTTGTTTTTGTTTTTTTTAAGATTTTATTTATTTATTTATTTGACAGACAGAGATCACAAGTAGAGAGGCAGGCAGAGAGAGAGAGGAGGAAGCAGGCTCCCTGCTGAGCAGAGACCCCCAATGCGGGGCTTGATCCCAGGACCCTGAGATCATGACCTGAGCCGAAGGCAGCAGCTTAACCCACCGAGCCACCCAGGCGCCCCCAGAGTTATCTTTGTTAACACTGTAACACCTGTTCACATCTTTGATAACACTGCAGTTTGGAGGAGTTTTCAAAATTTTAAGTATGAATGTCACTCAGTTAACAATCAACAAATGTTTATTATGTTACGGAGTATAAGTCACTGATCTACATTTAAAGTGCTTAGAATTTTGCTTCCCTGCGCTGTGAAAGCATTTTCTCTTAAATCTATACCATGGGCCCTCATACATTGCTAGGAGAAACATCAAATGGTATAGCTGCTTTGGAAAAAATCTGCCAGTTCCTCCAAAAGTTAAACAATTATAATATGACCTAGCAATTCCACTTCTAGGTATATACTCAAGAGAATTAATAGCATATGTCCACACAAAGACGTGCATGCAAACAGTCATAGCATTATTCATAATAACCAACATGTGGAGACAAGCTAAATATTCATGAACAAATGAAGAGACAGACAAAATGTGGTATATCTATATAGTGGAATACTATACAGCAATAAAAAGGAATGAACTGCTGACATATGCTACCTCACAGATGAACCTCAAAAACCCAATGTTAAGTGAAGGAAGGCAGATATAAGAAATCACATACTGGGGCACCTGGATGGCTCAGTCAGTTAAACATCTGCCTTCGGCTCAGGTTATGATCTCAGCATCCTGGGGTCAAGCCCCACATTGGGCTCCCTGCTCAGTGGGGAGGCTGCTTCTCCCTCTCACTCACACACTCTCTCTCTTATAAATAAATAAATCATAAAAAAGAAGAAACCACATATTAGATGATTCCATTTATATGAAATGCCCAGAAAAGGCAAATTTGTGGAAACAGAAAGTAGACAAGTGGTTACCTGGGGCTAGGTGGGAATGGGGAACAAATATGCCTAAGGAATCTTATGGGGGGGGGTGAAAATGTTCTAAAACCAGGTATGCCAATGGCACACCACTTAGTAAAGTTACTTAACTGTACACAGGAAAAGAGTAAATTTTATGATATTTTATATATATCTCAATAAACTTGTTAAAACTAATCTGCCTCTTGAGACATCATGTCCCATTCTGAATGGGACATGGAGTGACTTATGACAACATCCAAATTAGTTTCTCTTACGGAATGCAGTTGAAGTTGGTTCTGCTTCTCTGCTAGGAGTAAATAATCAAATTTAAGTTCAGATAAAAACACCCGTTGTCCTTTGAGGAGAAAGAATGGTCACTGAGATGACAGTGGCAGAGTCTTTCTTGAGGACCTCTGCTTTACGCCATTTGAAAATGTGTGAAATGCCTAGAGCTGAGCATTTAAAGAATCAGAAAGATGGTGAAGCAGAGTTCTACTGGAGTGCAGCAAATGAAAAACAATCAGCAGTTTAAAGATGAGGAGCTGCAAGATAAAACTCAGAGCCAGGAAGCAGGATGTGAAAATCAATGGCTTGTAGATAACAGTCCTGGACAACAGATGGGATAACAACCAAAGCAGTAAGCAATATTTAAATAAGCTGGTAGGTCACTGAACAATTACAATAGGAGATCCTTTTAGCATAAACTAAAAACCAAGCTGCCATGTAGGTTTTCAAGGAAATGCTCAGGTACCCTCCTGAGAGTCCTCAAGGTCTAACTGATGTAACAGAGGCTCCCTGAGTACATCACAAGGGCATGAGATCATCAGGCAGGCCTGTTGAATTTTGATTAATTTAATTACTTTTTATGTCAGCCTCCCTCCCTGCTACAAGCCTACCGTCCCTACCTCCAGGCTACCCTCCATTGCGCAGCAAGCCCCAGACCTTCAACAGCAAAGATGAACATAGCTATGGTTACTGAGAGCTCATGATGTCAGGCAGAAGGAGGAGTGAATTTCTTAATTTCTCATTTAAACATGAAAGCAGGCATCTGTGAAACATCTGACTTAAGTTTTCCCCTTTACAGATGACAAAAGGGAGACTTAGTGGTGCTAAGTAACTGGCCCGGGTCACACTTCAGGAGACAGGAAAGTTAGATTTCAAATCCTTATTTCTGGAGCCTACATTCTTAATGTCTTTATGAACTACCTTGATAAATCAGTGATCTCCCTGGATAGTACCCTCAAGCCAGAGGACTGATTTGACTCATTAAATCCCTTTCCAAGAACATTTTAGACCAGCACCCTGTTTGATTTTTCTCCATCTTTTTAAACTCCTCTCATTGTTTCACTTTAATAAAATTTTAATGGTTTCTAATGTTACAGTATTTTATTCCTATTCCAAAGTTTCTATTAAAAAGTATACTAGATAACCTGTCAGAATTGGTGACCTGGAAATTAGAATTTTAGAAAAATGTGTACACATGTACACACATGGAAAGAGAGATAATATATAGGCAATATACAATATGGAGATTTTCTTTCTAAATGAGCACTTTGGAAGTTTGGAATTAAACAAGGACTAAGAAATCAAGCTATCCTCAAACATTATTGGTTTTCGCTCCTCTTGCCTCCAAAGCAAGACCACGTCTTAACTCCAACCTTTATTCTGTTTGTATGATAAATGCTTTTGGGGCAGGTCACTTATTTTTACTTGAATTCACTAATGTCAAATATGTTCCTAAAATCTTTACTACTTCTTGCTAATACAAAAGTTTCCTCTTGAGGTAAATGTTTATGTTGTCCACATCCATCCTCTCTTTCTCCATATATATCCAGTTGAATAAATGTCTAGAATTCTTATATCTCAAATTATTAAAGTATGTTAAAAATAAAAACTGCATTAGAAATATGCTACATGTGATAAAATTCATTATTTGAAATATGAATCAAGGTAAACTTTTTCCCAGAAATATATCAGTCAATTTAGATCCTTTTTGCAATTCATTGAAAATAACTTAGCTGGGCGCCTGGGTGGCTCAGTCAGTTAAACGACTGTCTTCTGCTCAGGTCATGGTCCCAGGGTCCTGGGATCAGGTCCCACATCAGGCTCCTTGCTCAGCGTGGAGCCAGCTTCTCCCTTTCCCTCTGCCTCTGCCTGTTGTTTCCCCTGCTTGTGCTCTCTCTTCTTCTGTCAAATAAATAAATAAAATCTTAAAAAAAAACTATGAAAATAACTTAGCATTAATAAATGAGATCCACAAGAGAGTTTATGAAATTGAAGTGTATCTGAGAAAATGTGTGTCAAAAAAGTTAGGTTTGTTACAAATGTCTATACATTGGGAATAGAACATTCAGAATGAAAAAAGTGCTGAAAGGGGAAAACTAGGATCTCAAAAGGAAATATACAGCTAAATTAATGCATTTTGGTGATGAATAAATGTGCAGCCTCACCTCACTGCTAATACAAAGATGAGTAATTAAGTCAAAATTCTTGGGGCGGTACCTAAAAATTCTAACTGCTACAGACAGAAAATTTGATTAAGAAACTTTAAAAGTAAGATTTCCCTGGAAATATTCAAGCAGAATATCAGTAAGTAGATTATATACCTTAATTAGAGGGCTGGGTGTCAGCCTCTCTCACTCACTAAGAGACAGTCATTGGAAGAGATTATACATTGGGCACTCTGAGAAAATCAGTAAGAAAAAATATGATGTGAGTCTGCTAATATGTCCTGGATTAGTACGTGAGTTAGTATCTGTTAACAACTTAAAATAGTACTTTGTACATAATAAATGTCCAATAAACATTAACTATTAATTATCAGCAATAATAGTGGCAGCTAAGTTCTCTGGGGTTGATCACATGCATGCAAGGTGAGCCCAGATAAGGGAGAGCTAAGTATGGCCTTTCCTTGCCTAAGGAAATGCTTTCAAGAAAGGAAATTTTGAGTTGACTTGCAGAAGTACACTGAGACAAAGAAAAGAGGGAACTGCTTGAGAAAGGAACAGAGGCGAGGAGGGATTGAAGGGAAACTAACTCAGAAGTACATTTGGCTCATCTGTTTCTTATTCTTCTGCATCCTCACCTTCTAAGTACAGGGCCACTAGTGCAACTGCTTAGCTATAAAGATGTGCATGCTAGTATTAGGAATGAGACTAGTGCATGCTAGTATTAGAAATGGTTTATGTGTGCTCAGATCATGAAAGGTCTGAACTTCTTGGCAGAGGAGAGGAGGTCATGGAGGGCCATCAGAGATTCTGGAATACAGAAGTAGGGATAAAGTATTCAAGTTCAGGACTAGAGTGAGCTGTCCTGGCCTTGAATTTGAGCTGTTCTATGTTAACTAGGCCTCTGCCTAGTTGCTTAACTTCTCAGACCTTCCATGTTCTTATTTGTAAAATGGAGATGACAGTACGTGCCTAATCCTGAAAATGAAAATGAACATGAAGGGTTAAGCACCCTGCCTGCCACAGAGCGAGGATTCTCAGTAAGGGCCAGCTATTATCAATTATGAACCTAGGTTCTAGGTGATAAGGGCTGTGTAGGAAGACAAGCCATTCTAACACTAGAGAAGAAAATGTCCATTGGGACGCTCGGACTCCAATGACTCTGAGCTAAGTGATAATTAATCTAAGTTACAAAGTTCAAAACCAAGAAGTTAGACTGCGTTTCTAAGCATCAAAATTTTGCTCCTCAAATGATTTCGGATATGTAATAATCATAATGCACGTAACACTGACAACGTATCTACCTCCCTCTTAAAAATCACTCTTATTCCATTACCAAAGCAAGAATTCAAATGCTCAGGAAGTAGAAAGTGTCTTAAGTTTACGATTGACTCAGAAGTGACTACAACAGGCCTAGAAATTACTACGTTGTAACAAACAAAACAAAATAAACAAAAATCTCCATAAACCTAGAAAAATTTACTAAAGAGTGCCAAATGGGCAAACATCCTAACTGTGGAGAGGATTCAGTTATAGGCCAAACTTTTTATAGAACTATCTTGTTCATGGGTTTAATACGGCCAGGGACCCCAATGTCCTCTGAACTTCAGTAATAGATAAATACAGAAATATCTATCTATATATGCATGCGTCTCCTCAACACAGCTCTTGAGTTCCAGAAGGGCAGATACCACAACATCTTCATTCTGTATTCCCCGCCATTATGGAGTCAAGAGTAGGTATTCCAATATTTGCTGAACTGAAATGAATTTGTCAAAGTAGGTGTTCCAAACAAAGGTCCGGCTGTTTGGGTTCTTCTGCTTCAATATGGTTAAGATTATCTTCTATAAAATTAGTTTGCCAACATCTGAAGAGTTTTAAGTTAAGAGAACTCATCTAAACAGCTAACAGATTTTCTCAATCTACTAAAACAATATCCTTAACTGAGTAGACTATTGGGAATGTGAAGATGTAAAAATTTAGGAGCTTCTGGGTGGACCTGAATCATTCTGCTTTGTGTAACAGGAATATAACACTGCTTGCGGCGGACTCTTGGACTAGGGGGTCACAGTCCTGGGCTCCAGCCTTATTTGTGCCCCTTAATACTCCTGTCACCTCAAACATCTATCAAGGGCCGTTTAAAATGCTACATATACCTCTTTTTAAGAGAAGCTTATATAAGAATGATTAAGTGCAAAGGAGATAGATGGCCTTTGCTAGTTTACCTTTTTCTTGGGCTTGAACAATTAGAACAGAGTTAGGATTTTATTTTAGGCTAAGAAAACAAAAACATTTTTTAAGGGTTATACCTATGGGATTTTTTTTTCCTCAATCAAGTGTCATCTATCATTGAAGAGGAAAGAGTATCAGCTTAAGTTGACAAAGCTGAGAGGCAGAAGAAAGGGTCGCCAAGGAAAGCAGACACTGGAAGAGAACACGACCAAAGCCTTTGAAATAACAAATCAAAGCAGCTAATAAAAGCTATTCTTCTTCCAAAACTTCAGCCCAAACTCTGAAACACAGATAGAAGATGCTTTTATAAACACAAGTCTTTATGTGGAACCAGGCTGTGTCATAAAAAAAATGAGTACATGTTGAAATTAAGCAGATAGAAATCTAACTATTTTTTAGGTGCTGCCCAACAGGTTGGTACCAAAAAAAAAAAATTGGGTTTATTTGTTCATCTTAACATTTATATATTTATCTTAGTATCATTTAAAGTTACAGTGATAAAGGGGCCGCTGGGTGGCTCAGTGGGTTAAGCCTCTGCCTTCAGCTTAGGTCATGATCTCAGGGTCCTGGGATCAAGCCCTAAACTGCCTGCTTCCCCACTTCTCTCTTCCTTGCCTCTCTGACTACTTGTGAGCTCTGTCAAATAAATAAATAAAATCTTTAAAAAAAAAAGTTACAGTGATGTAGAAAAGAAGAGAATAACAAAAGATTCTTTTCATTTTTCAAACAAGAAGGTTTGGGGATAATAACTATGGAAATAATACTTGCAGCTTTTTAAAAAAAGCTATACAGGGAAGATAAAAGAGTTTTATTACAGGAAGCTAATCCTTGTGACCAAAATATTTCAGTTTTCAGTTTCTAAAACCATAGGAGTTTATAGGCCCAACAATGTGCAAATCCTATTATGAACATGGATCCTTTAAGAGGATAGTCAGAACCCAATATTTGAAGGGTTTTATATTATTATATATTCCTGTGCTCCCTCATCCCACTCCTACACCCTCTCTCTCCTCTCTAAAAAAAAAAAAAAAAAAAAAAAAATGTTGAAGAAGTTTGTGTCAAGTTCCCAAGCAAAGCCAGACAGTCTCTAAGGGGAAGAATAAAGCCTAGTCCAGGTTTTCCACCACTTTCCCCCTCTCTGGAGGGGAAACTCTCTTGAGGGGATGAGAGAACAACACCCTGAAGCTCTGAATCGAACGACAAAACACACATCACCGCGACGCTAACGACCAGATGACATCTATGAGGCAACTTCACCTTCCCACACGTCACCAAGAAGTAGGGCAACAGGAACAAATGTGAGCTGCTGCTTCCTGACCGGCCTCAGAGACCTGACGGCTTGTCCCAGACGTCCCTCGGGAACGACCAACCTCCAGTCGTTGCCTTCGGGTCCGATCCTTGGCATCCCCACGGGACTGCAAGTTGCATCCCACTCCTGACGCACTACCGTGCCTTCTCTTCTAACACAGCATCGGAGAAGGGGAGAAAAAGAGGCGACCCGGCGCCACCGAAAGAATTCAAGCCACAGGGCCGTCCGTCCCCCGCTCAAGTTCCACTCCAAACCGGTCCCCGGCAGAGACGTCTGGCCAGGCAGCGCGCTCTCGGCCGCCGGGGCTGGGTCCCCGCGGAGCATACTCACTGGGCTGAGCCAACTCTGCTCTCTCTCTTCGCGAGCACTTTGGCAGGCTTTGTGTCTTCCACATCTTGCTGTAGTTCGGTCATCGGGGCCGCCTGTGGAGGGCACCTTCAGGCGTTCCCCACGCGGCTGCCGGCGTCCCGGGCGCAGGCCCTGCGAAGCGCGCCTTCCCCCGCGCTGTCCCCGCACACTCGGGGGCTCGGCGCATCCAGGCCGGCCCGGCGCGGCGGGGCCGCCAACCTGGACACGTCCGGCCCGCGGCGATTGGTCGGCTCAGGCGTGCGAGCCGGGGAGGGAAGGGGCGGGAGGGGGCGGGCCGAAGGCGAGTGACAGTCTCTTGCACCAATCGGGAGGCCCAGGACGCGCTCGAGGAAACCTGTTGAACGAGTCCGGGCTGGGGGGAAGGCAGCTAATTGGCCACGCAGGTGAAACTGCGCCAAACTAGGCTCCGTAGATGTAACCTCCCGATGTGGGGGGCTGTTTGCCTCCCCGACTGGAACCCGGGAGTTTGAGAAGCGGGCGGCCCGGCTGCGTCTCCAGGAAATGGTTACGCCTGCGCGAGGCGCTCTCGCACACAGATGTGCTGTGTGGGCTGGCTTGGGGCCTAGCCTAAATGATTCACACAGGATGTTGCCTCATGGGGGACTGCTCCGTCGAGGCTTCATTAGTAGGTCAGTTGAGTGGCAAAGGTAGGGAGACCTGGTTGTCTCTAGGGGTGGTCTGGTGAACCCTTCCCGGGGCTAGCGCGGGGACGGCATGGGGATGGGGAGGCGTCCTCAAAACCTCCTTGGCAACTCAGCAGGGGCTGTGCCCCCGCCAGGGACAAGGAATGTCTCTTCTTTCAGCTTTTTGGTGAGGTTCGAACGTGGTGAATCGATCTGAAGTTTTGCATTTCAAACATCATTTATCGCGCAGGTTTTTTGAGAGCTGCCGTGTTCCAGGTATCGTTCTAAACATGCCCGTATTACACCGAGTGAAGCATGTGTTGGTGGTTTTCCACTTCTCCAGAGTAGTTGAGAGTAAAGAGTAGTTTTACTTGCTGGAAGCCCACATTGCCTTTCAAACAATGACAAGGGGCAACAGTAGCTCATGACGTGGCTGGGTGGGGGAGCAATCACCAACTCTGTGCTCTTTCTGGGGCTGCAAGTCCTTCATTGTTCTCTTAAAATTGATTTTAGATTTCAGAATAATGACGAAGACTACGGAACCGTAGCGTTCACATGTATGTATGTATATGTGTGCATATATGGTGTGTGTAAAATAAAACACCTACCTTTTCAGATAACTGCAAGGATTTGGGGGATCAGGTCCCTTCCAAAGTTCTCTTTTCCCCCTCTCCATTTATTAGCTATATGATTAGGCTGAGAGAACGAAAGCATCTTTTAATAGCCTGCTTGCTCCGAAATTGATTCTCTTGACACTTGCAAAATAAAACTCAAAGAAAAATGTTTACGTAAATTCCATGAGAGTTGGCCTGGTAGGTCGTGCGCTCTCTCTCTACCCCCAGATTTTTAAAAGATTTATTTATTGGCACACATGCACCCCAATGTTGATAGCAGCAATAGCTACAATAGCCAAACTATGGAAAGAGCCCAGGTGTACATCAACAGATGAATGGATAAAGATGTGGTGGATGTGTACAGAGAATATTACTCAGCCATCGAAAAGAATGAAACCTTGCCATTTGCAATGACATGGATGGAACTAGAGGGTACTATGCTAAGCGACGTAAGTCAGTCAGAGAAAGACAACTATATGATTTCACTCATCTGTGGAATTTAAGAAAACATGAACACAGGGGAAGGGAAGGAAAAATAAAATATGACGAAATCAGAGAGACAAACCATAAGAGACTCTTAACTGTAGAAAACAAACAGGGTTGCTGGAGGGGAGGTGGATGGGGGGGTGGAGTAACTAGGTGATGGGCATCAAGGAGGGCACTTGATGTAATGAGCCCTGGGTGTTATATGCAACTGAAGAATCACTAAACTACCTCTGAAACTAATAATACACTATATGTAATTAATTGATTTTAAATTAAAAGGAAGAATATGTTGGTTGAAAAAAAGATTTTTTATTTTAGGGAAAGAGAGAGAGCAAGAGCGGGAGGGCAGAGGGAAAAGGGGAAAGAATCTCAAGCAGACTCCCAGCTCAGTATTTCATTCTTTTTTATGGCTGGGTAATATTCCATTGTATATTCCACATTTGTTGATCCGTTTACCTGCTGGTGAATAGTTGGGCTATTTCTGCCTTGTTGCTCTTGTGAATAATGCTGTTGTGGACATTGATGTACAAATACCTGTTCGAGTCCCTGCTTTGAATTCTTCCGGGTAAATACCTAGGAGTGGAATTGGTGGTCAGATGGTAGTCACATGCTTAACCATTTGAGAACCCCCAGTCAGGCCCCTTTGGATGCCTGAATAAGGGCAGGTGTTCAAAACTTCCTCAGCATGGGCTTAGAGCTCATTTAGTGAGCCCATGAGTACCTTAGAACTTGTTCTGTAGTGTGTGGGATGAAGACTTAGAATAATTCAGTCTTAAGTGAGAAAGGAGGGGAGGAGGATGGGTATGTAGGCAGGTAAAGAAAATAGCACATAGGGGAGCCTGGGTGGTTCAGTGGGTTAAAGCCTCTGCTTTCAGCTCAGGTCATGATCCCAGAGTCCTGGGATCGAGCTGCACATCGGGTTCTTTGCTCAGCGGGGAGCCTGCTTCCTCCTCTCTCTCTCTGCCTGCTTCTCTGCCTATTTGTGATTTCTGTCTGTCAAATAAATAAATAAAATCTTTAAAAAAAAAAAAAAAGAAAAGAAAATAGCACATGGCCTTTCCTAGAGTGGAGAGAAATTAGAAGGGAGCAAGTAAGGGGTGGCTAGGTGGCTCAGTCATTTAAGTGTTTGCCTTCTGCTCAGGTCAAGATCCCAGGGTCCTGGGATCGAGTTCCATATTGGGATCCTTGCTAATGGGGAGTCCGCTTCTCCCTCTGCCTGCAGCTCCCCTGCTTGTGCTCTCCTTTTCTGTCAAATTAACAAATAAAATTTAAAAAAATGAAAGAGCAAGCAAAAAATATTATTTTACATAATAATATTTGCCTGGGTTTAAAAGACATTGTCAAACAGCTTCCTAATTTGTTTATTCATGGAGCTATTTTACAATAAAATGGAATGCAGTATTTAAAAAGTAGTAGTGGCAAACCTTAGGGGAAATTTCACTGTAGTATGACAAAACTGAGACCTGAGCGTATGCCTACTATATATTTTATGGGGTTCTTTGATTTTCTCTAATAAAATACCCTTTACTTTTCTTCCTCCTAGCCTTTCGGAACATCATTTCTTGTTTCTAATATCAAAGAGGAGTTCTAGCTGTTACTTTTTCCAGTTACTGAACCATGTCCAGTAGAAAATGCCTAATCCATCACCTTTCAGGAGGTAGGAGACTTCTACTTAACAGCTTGGAATATTGATCGAAATTGTTGTCTTTTTGATGTTGATCAGATACATACACTGTACATCGGTCCATAGTCTCAGTGGCAGAGTTCAAATATGAGCTTGGAGATTTGAGTGGAGATGATGGTATCATGTAATTACCTAATCTGCTGGGTGATGTTTGAGTCAAGTAATTATCTAATTTATACCATGTGGCAGGCTATGTACTTATTAACCAATATAGGTACATATCAAGTGTCATCACATGCTTGGGATTTTGTGCCTATTGTCTGAGGACAAAAGGTGGCTGATGCTCTTATCAAGGTATAGCTTGTAATAATTTAACTATGCATAATATTCAATATATTAGTGTCCTAAGTCAAAGAATTTCATGAGCACCGATCAGACCACTCCTGTTTTCAATTTAAATTCAATATCCAAAGGAGAAAATGGGAAAACACAGAGTTCAGCAGCGAGCCCTACGGTGACACTGAAGAATTTGATTTTAAGACTTCTAAATAGAGTTTTAAGAATGAAATTTGAGAAGCATTATATGAAGGGGATCTTTACTGATATGAAAGGCAATTTCCTGATGAGTACAGCTATTAAAATTGCAATGGAAAGCTATAGTATGGCATGAAATCTTGTACTCTATAGGCTTTTGAAAATAATATAAAGAAAAATCACATAGAATGGTTGTAAACCAGTATTTTCCAAGTCAGGTTATACTGCAGATGGGAAAATTTGAAGTAGTCTCTTCCTTTCTCTTAGGGATGAAGCACCAACCAAGCTTAGCACCCGTGTTTAGAGAAATGGACAAAATGGTAGGGGCTTGCTACGATAGGAATAGGTGATGGTTGGCACACACTAGGATTAAGTCTGATTCTATGAGACAGCAAAAGCAGTAAAAACAAACAAACAAAAAAAACACACCTCTTCCAGCCCCATATTATTTAAAAATTAAAATACACAGTGCCCCATAAAGAACACATTAAAATCAATTCCAAAGTTTTAAAGTAGATGTCTATTTTTTGCATGGTTAATGTCACGGATCACATGTGAGGTAAGGAAGCCTTTGAGACCATACCTTATTGTGGTTTTCACATCAGGTTCTGGAGGAGTCAGCTGGATGGTTTGAACTAAAGAGCAGGGGAGCTGGTGTTTGAAGGTAGGTCTTATGACACCAGCCTCCCTCTTCCCACCACTCAGACACACAGCCTCTCCTGCCTCTGCTAGACCCCTCTCACTTTATCTCTCTCATGTGTTTGTGTTCTATATTGGGTTCTACTTCAGGGAGGGGGAAAGGGTTGCCTGCCACACACTAAACAAAATTGAAAAGTAAAATCTGCAGTCATTTTTGAGAGAAGAGCCTGAGCTTCAGAGGGTGTAGGGACTCGGCCAAGATGACAGTGATGCCCTGAGGATGAAGATGCAACTTTCCTGACTTTGGGTGGTTATAGGGGTGCAGAAGAATGGACAGGGCAAAACCAAATTTCATTAATGGCAGAGACGCACACCTTACTGGAGAGTGTGTGTGAAGGAAAGCCAAAGGACACTGACACATCTGTAATGTTGGCAGGGAAGGAAATGTTTGAACCTAGAGCTGTCTTTGGTGGCTGCCCTTTGGAGTTATCTATTGCTGCATAACTACCTCAAGGCTTGTGGCTTAAAATAGTTATTTATTATTTCTGCTCCTGGTGCAGTGGACCCTCAGCTGGAGGGTTCTCACTAAAGGTCTCTCACGTAGTCGGCGTCAGATGGTGCCTGGGTTTGGAGTACCATCTGAAGACTCAGTTGAGTTTCAGGTGTACTCCTATGTCTGGTGCTTCAGCTGGGATGGGGACTAGCTGAGCATTTTGTCTCCCTCCATGGCCCACCACATGGCTATCCTGGGCTTCCTTACAACATGGCCATCTCAGTATATGTAGATTTCTGACTTGGTGGCTGGCTTCTCCAGGATACGTGTTGTATAAGGCTAAGGGAGAGTCTGCAAGCCTTCTTATGTGATAACCTTGGATGTCAGGCGGCTTCACCTCTGCTGCTTTCTCATGGTCAAGGATGAGCTACAAGGCCGCCCCACATTCAAGGTGGGAATAACAGGAGTGCATTTCACTGGGGACCATCTCTGGAGATGGGCTACCACAGTGCAGATAATAGATGAGGCCCTCTGAGTTTAGATACTTTGTCAATGTGGATGTGGGTGAATGGGCATTTCTAACAGCACTGTTCTAAATGCATGAGATATACAAGTGAACAATACAGGCAAAACCCATGGTGTTTGGTGGGTCTTGCATTCTAGTGGAGGAACTGAAAATGAGAAACATAAGCACATAAAGAACACAGTTTCAACAGATGGGAGGTACAAACAGAATAAAATCGAAAACAATGGAGAATGAGGGAGGCCCATTTTACATAGGAAGCCCAGGGAAGCCTCGTTGAGAGGTGATGTGTCAGATTGGAAAGAGGGGAAGGAGGGAGCATGGGAAGTCTGGGTGCAAAGTTTGGCAGCCAGTGGAGAGAGCATGAGTAAAGGTGTTGAGGCAAGTCTGAGCTCAGCACATTCTAGGGACAGTCAGAAGGCCCCTGTTCTCTACTCTGTCTGGAGTAAAAGGAGGGAAGAGAAGGTTGGTGGGAGGTGATCTCTGAGAGATACTATCTTCTCTGTCCATTTGTTTTTTTTAATCTGTCCTCTTTCTTGAGATTGGAATCTTCCCCAAAACAACTTGGGTGTTGTGTCTGCCACTCCATCCACAACACCTGGTCCCTATTAGTTGCTCAATAAATATGTGTTAAATGAATGAAGGAATCACTGGGTCCTTGTTTCAAACCAGTATTGTTCAACCATGATCTTCTGGAACTCTAGGGAACCTGAAATGTTCTTTTCTTTTCTTTTTGTTTCTTTTTGTTTCTCTTCTTTTCTTTTCATTTTGAAATTTGCAGGGAAAAAAGAGAGTGAATGAAAAAAGAAATTGAGGGGTGCCTGGGTGGCTCAGTGGGTTAAAGCCTCTGCCTTCGGTCAGGTCGTGATCCCAGGGTCCTGGCATCAAGCCCCACATTGGGCTCGCTGCTTGGCGGGGAAACTTCTTCCCTTCCTTTCTCTGCCTGCCTCTCTGCCTACCTGTGATCTCTGTTCTGTCAAATAAATAAATAAAATCTTTAAAAAAGAAAAAAGAAATTTAACTCAAATCCCCCCCCACCCTAGACCTCCAACTAAAAAAAGAAAAGTAGCTTATGCTACTTATCACTTGTCTGCTAGTGGATGGCAAGTGTTTCAAAGGGGTCAGAGAGGTCCCATGACTCCCAGATGGTCTGGCTCCAAAGTATGTCCAAGAATCACTGTTTATAATCCACAGGCAGTGATTTAAAGTCAGGGAATCTTTCATGTTTTCTTAGAGAAACATTCATACAGCAACTTCCTTTCCTTGTTTTGGGAACTAATGATCATGTCATGCTTATGAGGAGTTATCTTCCCCTGCGCCTTGGTTTTACATGCTCTCTTTTCCTTCCTGGGAAATGTTCTGACGATGTAGTTTGCATGGTGCAATGAATACATTGGAAGCAGTTAATACTTAATTATTCAAGGAGTTTCTGCGTGTTACTTTTTTCTTTATATCACCTATTGCACACTTTTTAAAAATTTTTCATTCTGTTTTACATACTTTTCATGTTATTCCTTTTTGACAATTCCTATTAGCATTTTGTTGTCTTTTCTTCTAATTTGTCTTCTAATAGTATTCATTTTTTAAAAAGATTTTATTTATTTATTTGACACAGAGAGAGAGATCACAAGCAGGCAGAGAGGCAGGCAGAGAGAGAGAGGAGGAAGCAGGCTCCCTGCTGAGCAGAGAGTCCGATGTGGGGCTCCATCCCAGGACCCTGAGATCATGACCTGAGCCGAAGGCAGAGGCTTTAACCCAGTAAGCCACCCAGGCACCCCAATAGTATTCATTTTTAAGAATTATTTAACAAACAAGAAAGCAAAAGAGGAATAGGGGAGAAGTGAATACAGAAAACACCTCAGGCAAATAAGAACATTTTTCTATTTCCCTCAAGTAACCACAGCTTTTACTTTGGTTTTGTTTAAATTTTATAAACAGACCCTTCATTTGAGGTAGATTGTGCAGTCTGTCCTTCTTTCCTTCCTTCCCTCCTTCCTTCCTTCTTTACTTCCAACCTGGTTTGGTTTTTGTTTTGTTTTGTTTTGTTTTGTTTTGTTTTGTTTTTTGTGTGTGCCAAGCTATATTCCATGTGATGGAGATGTAAAAATAAAGAAGTACCTATGTGCTATAAGGGAGTTCATTGTCCACAGGGAAAGAGTTCAATAAGTGGTTATTTACAAGATACATATACACAGAACTTGAATCCAAACCTATCACAATTCTATATCACAACCAGACACTTGGTTCAGACAATTAGGTAGCAGATGGTGGGAAGGGGCAGGGGATGGCTATGGGATGCTTCACGTTCTTCTGTTTTGGGTCACACACAAGTCATACCCAGTCCCCACCTAACCCCCTTACATATCCACACAACTTGTTGAAAGGCAATAGGCTGGAAGTCAGAACTGGGCACTAGTCCAGGCAGTGTGCTTTGTGCTGGAATGTGCATCTATTAATGGAATACAGCATTGAAGTAAGAGAATGCTGGCCTCAAAGAAAGCACTCTAGACCTCATGCTTCCAGCTGTATCACTTTTTGTCTTATAGAGACTAAAAGAGGGAAGGAGGAAGAAACTGCTTTACACAGAAATGTTGGAAGTACCTATTGTGGAATGACAGTTTTAAATAAATTTCATGAGGCAAGAGTGCTTATTAAAATCTATTCACTTGGCAAACTAAGTGTATTTACCTTCTTCCTATAGGGCTTTCTGCTTCTTTGTATGGGCTTCTACCTTTAAAAGCATAGCAGATGAAAACAGAATGTTTCCCTGTAGTTGCGATCACAGGCTGACTAAAATCAGAATTTATTCTATTTCTAGTAGAGTAGTAGTCAAAGTAATAAAAGTTCATCTTTCCTATTTATCAAAAAATAAATAATAAGCTCTTCAGTAAAACACACATTAGCGGGAGATTCAGACATTGGAAATGCTTGGTCCTATAGAATCCCAAGCCTCCAGATTTCTAGAAAATGTATAAATTAGTAGTAGGTACTACAAAGAAGCAGGAGGTGAGAGCAGGTGGCTGTGGTCTTGATGCCTGGCTTCTCAGTTGCACTTCTCATGTGGTCCTACAGAATTTGCTCTTTTGCCCCTTCTTTCTGAGGGATTGTCTGTGGTCTCCTTTCAGGAAATAGCCCTCCTTGTTTGAACTCCTTCAGGGAATTGTCCTGTGGCAAATGAGTCTCAGCAGGGGAGGGGTGGTCATGAGGAGAGGTCAAGTGATTGAGATTTGGACTGATCTAAGAGTCCTAATATGCACTTGACCACCTTGGACACCTGGCTTACCTCCTATAAACCTCCATTTCCTCGTCTGGGGGAAAAAACAGAAATATCAGTAGTATCTATGTTATAAGATCACTTGTAAATTTAGAAAGTTTATATATGTAAAGGAATTAGTAAAGTATTCCAGGTACCTAGTAAGCACTCAGTTCATTTAAACTATTGATTATCATCATCATATTAATTACTGACCAGAATAATATTTTAACTACCCTCCCTTATATCATCAGCTATCAGTATTTAATGAAAACCCACAGTGTGTGGAGTATTATGTTGTATGCAAGAAGGCATCACTAAAGCTGTAGTGTAGTGATCTCTTCCTCTCTGAGTTCTCAGCCCTCTTCAAGCTGACACCTGTATCAGAAGCAAAGGCTCCATCCTTAGATCAGTGATATCGATATGTTTAGCTTACTAGATCTCATCTGTAATCTCTCATATGTCCTGGGTTTTTTTCCCCTCTCAAATGTCTTTGCCACCATAAAAGTTTTAGTTTAATAGTATAGAAGTCATTGGATTTAAGAGGTAATTAATAGGAATTCTGAGGCTTATGGAGGCTTATCAGAGCTAGGATGACTGAACATTCTCATTTGTTTGAGAGAGTCCTGATTTATTCCCACTATTATGGCTTATTTATAGTAGGGTCCCCTTTTTAAAGGTATCCCTGTTTGGAAAACTTATTGACAGGTAATCTACAGTTGGACCAAACTAAAATATTGTATTAGCTCAGGTGTTTAGATTAAGCAGGAACTCTTGGATTTGATTGCTTTGCTGCCTGGTAGAATACCCTCTGTCACTCATTGTATTCCCAAATTTTACTAAATGACCTGACACTTCAGAACAAATGTGTTGTAAAAAATATTTTCAAAGACTATAGTGCTATGAAACCTGAAGTCAAATATAAGCAAAATTTATGAAAGCCCACAAATATGTGGAGGTTAAAGGACATCCTATTAAATAATGTAGGGGTTAACCAGGAAATTAAATAAGAAATACAAAAGTAATTGGAAGCAAATGAAAATGAAAACATGACAGTCGAAAGCCTTTTGGATGCAGCAAAGGCAGTCTTAAGAAGCAAGTATATTGCAATAGGTCTGCAAGAAAAGTCTCAAATACATGACTTAACAATACACCTAAGGGAGCTAGAAAAGGAGGAGCACATAAAGCCTAAAGCCAAAAGAAGAAGGGAAATAATAAACATTAGAGCAGAAGTAAATGATACAGAAACAAACAAAAAACAAAGCAGTAGAACAGATCAATGAAACTGAGAGCTGATTCTTTGGAAGAATTAATGAATTTGATAACTCCCTAGCTAGACTTAACAAAAAGAAAAGAGAAAGCACCAACTCAATAAAAATCACAAATGAAAGAGGAGAGATTACAACCAACACCACAAAAATAGAAGTATAAGAGAATACTATGAAAAATTATATGCTAGCAAACTGTGCAATCTGGAAGAAATGGACAAATTCCTACAAACCTACAAACTACCAGCTGAAACAGGAAGAAATAGAAAATTTGAACAGACCCATAAACAGCAAAGAAATTGAATCAGTAATTAAAAATTTCCCAACAAACAAAAGTCCAGGGCCAGATGGCTTCCCAGGGCAATGCTGCCAGACATTTCAAGAAGAATTAATACCTATTCTCAAACTGTTCCAAAAAATAGAAATGGAAGGAAAACTTCCAAAGTCTTTCTATGAATCCAACATGACTTTGATTCCAAAACTGGACACAGACCCCACTAGAAGGGAGAATTACAAGCCAATATCCCTGATGAACATGGGTGCAAAAATTCTCAACAAGATATGAGCAAATTGAATCCAACAGTACTTTGAAAGAATTATTCACCGTAGTCAAGTGGGATTTATTCCTGGGTTGCACAGATGGCTCAATAGTCATAACCAAAGAAAGGATAAGGACCATATAATCCTCTTGATAGATGGGGAAAAAGCATTTGACAAAATATAGCATCCATTCTTTTTTCTTTTTTTTCCATTCTTTTTTTTTTTTTTAAGATTTTATTTATTTATTTGTCAGAGAGAGACACACCGAGAGAGGGAACACAAGCAGGGGGAGTGGGAAAGGGAGAAGCAGGCTTCCTGCCTTGGAGCAGGGAGCCCAATGCAAGACTCGATCCCAGGACCCTGGGATCATGACCTGATCCAAAGGCAGATGCTTAAAGGCTGAGCCACCCAGGTGCTCCTGTAGCATCCATTCTTGATAAAAACCCTCAGCAAAGTAAAGATAGATGAAACATACGTCAACATCATAAAGGCCAAATACGGAAGACCCATAGCTAATATCACCCTCAAAGGGGAAAATCTGAGAGCCTTTCCTCCAAGTTCAGGAACAAGTCAGAGATATCCACTCTTACCATTACTATTTAACAGAGTACTGGAAGTCTTATCCTCAGCAGTCAAACAACAAAAAGAAATAAGAGATATATTAATAATAAGGAAGATGTCAAACTCTCACTATTTCCAAAGGACATGATCATCAAATAGAAAACCTAAAACACTCCACCCAAAATTTGCTAGAACTAATATGTGAATTCAGTAAATTCACAGGATATAAAATCAATGTACAGAAATTTGTGGCATTTTTATACAACAATAACAGAGCAGCAGAAAAAGAAATGAAGGAATCTACCCCATTTACAATAACCATAAGATACCTAGGAATAAACCTAACTAAAAAGGTAAAAGATATGTACACTGAAAACTATATAACATTTATAAAAGAAATTGAGGAGGACACAAAGAAATGGAAAAGCATTCCATGCTCATGGATTGGAAGAACAAACATTGTTAACATGTCTATCCAATGAAAGCAATCTATACATTTAATGTAATCCCTATCAAATTACCACCAGCATTTTTGCAGCCTTAGAACAAACAATCCTAAAATTAGTATGGCACCGAAAAAGACCCTGAATAGCCAAAACAATCCTGAGAGGAAAAAAAAAAAAAAGCAAAGCTGGAGGCATCATGATTCCAGACTTGCAGCTACATTTCAAAGCGGTGGTGATTAAGACAGTATGGTACTGGCGCAAAAACAGACACAGATCAGTGGAATAGAATAGAAAACCCAGAAATGAACCCACAAATACATGGGTAACTAATCTCCAAGAAAGCAGGACAGAATATCCAATGAAAAAAAGACAGTCTCTTCAACAAATGGTGTTGGGAAAATTGGACAACCACATGCATAAGATTGAAACTGGACTACTTTCTTATGCCACACACAAAAATAAATCCAAAGTGGTTGAAAGACTTAAATGTGACACAGGAAACCACAAAAATCCTAAAGAACACAGGCAGCAAGCTCTTTGACCATGGCCATAGCAACTTCTTACTAGACACATCACTGGAGACAAGGGAAACAAAAGCAAAAATGATCTATTAGGACTTCATCAAGAAAAAAATCTCTGTACAGCAAAGGAAACAATTAGCAAAACTAAATGGCAACCTAGGGAATGGGAGAAGATATTCACAAATGACATATCTAATAAAGGGTTAGTATCCAAAATTTATACAGGACTCACCAAACTCAACACCCCAGAAACAAATAATCCTGTTAAGAAATTCTGTTAAGAAGGTATGAGTAGACATTTTTCTAAAGAAGACATCCAGATGGCTAACAGACACATGAAAACATGTTCAACATCACTCATCATCAGGGAAATAGAAATCAAAACCATGATGAGATACCACTTCACTCCTGTCAGAATGGCTACAAATAACAACACAAGGAACAGCAGGTGTTGGCAAGGATGTGGAGAAAGGGGAACCCTCTTGCTCTGTTGGTGGGAATGCAAACCGGTGCAGCCATTATGGAAAACAGTATGGAGGTTCCTCAAAAAGTTAAAAGTAGAATTACCCTACGTTCTTGAAGTTATACCACTAGGTATTTACCCAAAGGATACAAAAATACAGATTTGAAAGGGTGCCAATGTTTATAACAGCATCATGTTAAATAAACATTGCATGCCAATGTTTATAACAGCATCATCCACATTAGCCAAACTATGCAAAGAGCCTAAATGTCCATCAACTGATGGATAAAGAAGATGTGGTGTGTGTGTGTTTGTGTATAGTCCATTGCACATATATATTACTCACCCATCAAAAAGAATGAAATCTTGGGATGCCTGAGGGACTCAGTCATTTAGGTGTCTGCCTTCGGCTCAGGTCATGATCCCAGAGTCCTGGGATTGAGTCCCAAATCAGGCTCTTTGCTCAGTGTGGAGCCTGCTTCTCCCTCTGCCTGGTACTCCTCTTGCCTTTGCTCGCTTGCTCTCTCTCTCTGGCAAATAAATAAAATCTTTTAAAAAAGAGATTGAAATATTGCCATTTGCAATGATGTGGATGAATCTAGAGTATATTATGCTAAGTGAAATAAGTCAAATACCATATGATTTCACTCATATGGGGGAACTTAAGAAACAAAACCGGTGGATGTTTGGGCAGGGGAAAAAAGAAAAAAAAAGGTGGGAGGGAAACAAACCATAAGAGACTCTTAATGATAGAGAACAAACTGAGGATTGCTAAAGAGGAGATGGGCAGGAGGATGGGTTAAATGAGTGATGGGTAATAAGGAGGACACTTATCATGAGCACTGGGTGTTGTATATGTAAGTGATGAACCACTGAATTCTATTCTTGAAACCAACATTGCACTGTATGTTAATGAACTAGGATTTAAGATTTTATTTATTTATTTGACAGAGAGATCACAAGTAGGCAGAGAGGCAGGCAGAGAGAGAGAGGAGGAAGTAGGCTCCCCGCTGAGCAGAGAGCCCGACGTGGGACTCGATCCCAGGACCTTGAGATCATGACCTGAGCCGAAGGCAGCGGCTTAACCCACTGAGCCACCCAGGCGCCCCAATGAACTAGGATTTAAATCAAAATTTGAAAAGAAATGTATTGCAAAAAAAGAAATGTATGCAAGAATGTCAAATTATCACAGTTAGAAAAAAACCTCAAAGTTCATGCTCTGTTGATATCAAATGGGAGGCATGTCTGTGTACAATTGATGGCTTCATGATCCAATCAAGAGTATGGTCCTAAGTGACTCATGGTTATTACCTATCTTGGCTTGGCTAACCGCAAAGCAGAATTTGAGTCACTAATGAGTCATTCTTATTGACATGGAGTTTGCAAACAATCTGGCTTTATTCTCCTTAATTCTCCTCTTAATGCTTTCCTTAATCATTTTCCTCTAGAAGAAAAAATAGGTCATTTGACTCTTCCGGAATAAGAACGTCCCAGGCTGTGGCTTTCAGTTTATCATCCAGGGAGCGAGTTCCTTAGAGCCTTGAGATTCTCTGGTTACTAAACTGCCTGTGAGCAGTTTTTATGGTGAAAAACTCTAGCACACACCAGAATACACAAACCTCTTTACTTTTTCATTGATCATTGCCTATTTTTGTTACAGTGCTGAACTAGGAAGTGTAGATAGAGGTTACCTTTTGGTATCTGCAAGGGGGTTGGGAACGTTCAGGAGTGCTGAAAATGTTCTTTATGTTGATCTGGGAAATAGTTACTTAGGTGTGTGCCTATGTAAAAATTCATTGAATGTACACTTAAGATTGGTGTACTTTAATATATGTAAGTTAAACCTTAGCTTAAAAAGACATTAAAAAGGGAAGAAAAGTCTCAAATCTCTGAGCCACCACTGGTTAAAAAAAAAATGTATTCTGAGTTAATGAAAGAAGAAGTAAAATCTCTGTTTATATATTCTTTTTTCTCTTGGATATCAATAAGGTCTCCGTCTTTTCTAGAGTATGCATCTTGATCTCTATCTTTACTCGATCTTTGAAAACAAAGCTTTAAATCATGGCAGGTGTTTTTGGATAGGACTTTATTGTCCACTTCCTTTCACATTTATTTTAGTATATAACATTACAAAGGTTTTCATTCTTTCAGCTATGCACTTTTGCATGACTTGAGGAATGCTGAAAGCTTCCTAGGCCATATGAATCATAACTTATAAATAGCACGTGTGTGTCTTCACCTCTTGGTTTCCAGTTGATCATGTGACTGTTCAGTAAGGTAGTTGAGTTGTACAAGGAAAGAGATCAAGAGAAGGACAAAGTATTTTAATATAAAATGGATGCATTGCAAATTAAAACCTTGCAGATATTTTGGCAAACATTTCATAGCCTCAAATATTCTATCTTTTATTTTTTAATCTCCCTCCAAAGGGTATTCTACTAACATGTGTCCAGTTGCATATCCAGGTCCCTCATCTAAGGTATAAGGGAGTTCAAGAACTGAGATTTTTATGCAACTGAAGAAAAGGAAGGGGGGAAGTAGAGACTAAATTTAATCGACTGTCCCCTGTGTGCCAGGCATTGTGTGTTGATTACTGAATCTCTACAACAACCTTATGAAGATTATCCCAGTGCAACAATGACGAAAACTAAGATTCAGTAAAGGTGCACAAATCTCCTAATGTCACATGGCTGTTATTGACTCATTTTCTTCCAAAGCTTGCTCTTTATGTACTGTTTCTGGTGATGTCACTGATGTCACAAGAGGTGACATATTGAGTTCTGAAGTGATAAAAAGATTCAAAGGAACCCAAGAGAGAAACTCATCAGTCTTACTCAGAGATAAGGCAACAAAGCCTAGGGACCCAGTTATTTTGTGGGAGGTTATATTGTGTTCATTGAGGCACCATAAAGCTCAATTGCCCTTTCCTCTTGGAAACTCCCATTTCTCTCCCCAACTCCCTACCTCATCCTGCCCCCATAACTCACAACAGACAGAATTAGCATCATTTGCATGCTATACTCTGTGGTGGGCATCTGGAGCGTGGGTTTAAGTCACTAACATACCACTTACGAGCTGTGTGACATTAGGTAAGTTACTCAGCCTCTCTGAGCTTCAGTTTTTTCACTAAAATAGCAGAATAATTGTACCTGTCTCATAGATTATGATAATTAAATGAAATAAAACATGGAAAATCCCTTCAGAATGGGGTGTGGCATGTAGTGGATGTCTTGGGGGTATTAATGATCACCTTTAGTTATTATGCTGCACAATACTCTATTTATGGTTATATGTACCTCCCCAAGGAGATGGAGGTGATATGTTGTACATCTTTGTAATTCTCCCTTCAGTGCCAAGATTAGTGTCTCATAATTGGAAACACTGAACAAAGGCCTACTGGGTTTATTTCACTTTCCTGATTAATGAACTTCCAAATTTTCCATATTGTCCAAATTTCCCCGGTGAAAGACCTCATCAAATACAGAATCCACACCTCCCAGACCTTATTCTGCTGCTCTTGAGGATCCTGAATATGGCTTTCCAGGCTGGCATTTCCACCCCCTGGGAGTTCTCATTGCATTTAAAAATCTGAAAGTAGAGAGGGAGTTGCATATGCCCACGATTCATTTCAAGACTTCGTTTTTTCTTTGTTGTTTCTTCAGGGGCTTAACATCAAGTATGGACTGACTTTCTGTTCTTGGCATTATGTGGCTGATGCAATCTGGGTTAAGACAACAAGCACATAATTCTTCTATGTGTTTTCTACCTACAGCTTCCCATTTGTGTTGACACTGGTGCCTTCAACTCCCCATGGGAGCTGCCTTGTGGAGAAGTAAGGCCTCTTCTCTTTTCACTTCTCTTCACATGTGCCTTCTACCAAATACCACTACCATGAAAAGGATGTGTGTAAGACCAAGGCTTTGTTTCCTTGGGTTGTGTTGTGGGATACTGGGATTTCCTGATTTCAGGGAAGGTAGCTGTTATTTTTTGGTTTCCACTTAGAAAATCTAACCTTGGCATTTCAATAGCGCTAGGCTATTGTTTTCAGAAGGTTGGTATGTAGAATGTTGAGACAGGTTTTCTAAAAATGTGGACTATAGCTATCAGATCAGACATTAACATTCCATCTTCTTTTGGCAAAGTTGGGATTTTTTTTTTTTTAATGATGAACTTCAGCACTATTGTTTTAAGATTCAAATAGTGTTCTGTGTCTCACTTTTGGGAAAATAATGCTTTTATTCTGCTGAGACTTGGTAAATTGTTCTTTTCCAGGCAGCTTCTTTCTTCCTAGCAGAACTTGGAAAAAGATATGTAATTAGAAAGTTTCTTATGCTTGTGAAGATTTGGAGACTTTATGTTACTCAGTGTGAAACTTTTAGTGTGTCAAAAACTCTGGATCAGAAAATATGCAGCTGCTTTTAAATAAGATGAAACGTACCACAGGAGACTTGGGATGTATAGAATTACAACTAGAAAACTGTGACTTTATTGAGTACTTGATTTTACATTGAGAGGCATTTACTTTAATCTGTATTACATTTCTCCCCCTCTCATCTCTCTCCTTAGTGTCTGAACAGTGTGAGGACTGGTTCATTGTCTCCTGTTGAACCTTCTATTCCTAGAACCTGTTACAAGTGCCCCAAAAATATTTCTTGGACAATAAGTGATGGTGCTTAGAAGAACACTACATAATACTGCTAACGTACAACTTAGAAATGTGTCGTGTTCTACGTGGCATTTTTGAAAGCAGAATACATTTTCTTATGTAGAGTCATGTAAAAAGAATTTGGATTCCAAGTCTGGCTGATAAAAGTGAGCTTATTCTATATTGTGGATTCTATTGCTTTTGCTACTCCATAAGCAAACTTTTCTGGCTTAGTGAGGAAATCAAATAATCATTTAAAATTTTGTTTGTATAGTGAGGGCAGTTCTTATCCTATGGTGAGCTCCCCACTGAATTCAGGAATGGATTTCCCACACTATACTCTCCTTCCTGGGTGAATATTAGCCAACAATAGACAAAGAGATGAGACAGCTAAGGGGTAAATATTGTCTTCTTCAGGGGGACACTCTACCCTAACCCCTGGCTTTCTAAAAGTACTCCCCTCCATTAAATTCACCACTAAATTATGAGGAATTCTAATTTCAATATGTGACCTTTTCCTTTTAGCCACAATATCCTGCATAATTCATTCAGCCCCCTGGGGGAAATAGTGAAGGAAAACTCTGGAATTAATTTTGAAGCTACTGCAGAACCCCAGGCCTTGATCCAAAACCCATGGGGCCAAAATTGTTTTGGATACAGAGAGATTTTTGGATTTTAGAAAGTTATATGACACATATGCTGCATGTTAGAAAATACCCCAGCTTGATTCAATCAGATAAGATTTCTTCCACTAAACGTGAGAACATTCCCACTAAGTGAACTAAATAGGTGTTGCTTTGAGTCTCACAGCACTTGAGTTCACATTCTTCCAGCAAAGTTACAAAAGTTGTGTGGTTTCAGAGCTCTTTCTACCTCAGATTCACTGGTAGTAGTTTGGGGGACTGTAGTACCATAGAGATTATGCCTCAAATAAGAAAACACTGAAGCCTGTTCCCATCTCAGCAGGCTGGATGGGTTCTTGAGCAACAGGGATCCTAGCTAGAGATAGAGGAGAATCACCTCCTGGGACCACAAGGCTGAGAGTATCTTTCTTGCTGCCATTCATTTGCACTTCCTGGTTCTGCAAACTCTTAGGTTCATTAGCCTTAAATTTCTTATGCGTGGGCCTCCTTGCTGATGAAGCCAGGCTTTCTGAGTTGGCTGAAGGAACTGTCATACTTGGAGAGAAGACTTCTTTCCCCTTGGGGTGGGGCGATAGGAAGGCGCATGGGTGGCCTGGAACCCCAGTGGGCATGTTGGCAGAAGCCCCACAGATAGAGGAAAAGGCAAGATATAAGGGAAAACGCCGGAGAGGGCTAATACTAGGACAGGGTTGGGCCTGAAACCTGATTCAAGGACCCGCACCTACAGTTTTAATTTTCTCTCTGTCTAGTTCCACTGTTAGGAAATAGTGACCCTCAGCTAAGCAAGCCAACCAGTGTGTTTTGTTAGAATTTGAAAGCCTAACAATAAACTGAAAACTTGCCAGTTTGCTCTTAGCCTCATGATCCTTATTATCTTACTTCTGTGATTTATTCATTTGTGCATGTGTATGACTAGGGGTCATAGGTTTATCTAAGTATTTAATTGTCTGAGTCTAATGGGCAGCAGAGATACGGTCTGCTCAAGAATATGGTTAGAAAACTGTATAATAATGTAAAGTATCATTGTTCTTTTTGGTGTAAACCTTTCTCTTTAAGTACAAGGTAAAACAGGTCTGTATCTAGAAGTTTCTATAAAGCATTCCCTCTTCTTCTGGAAACTGAATAGCAAGTTCTCTCCTGATGCTTATGACTTTTCAGTCCCTGACCTTGTTCTTTTTCTTGTTTTTTAAACTTTTAGCATTCTAGAATTGATTAGTACATAATTTGCTAATAGATTTTTTTTTTTTTGGATTAGTCTTAGTATTTAAAATATGCTAAAAAAAAAAAAAAAAAAAGGAAAAAAAGGAAGTGAAAGGAGCTTTTGTTAGTGCTGGTTTATTTTCCATGAAGACGTGTTTGTGAATTCTGTGTTGCCAGGAGCTATTCTGGGAGGCTCACTAAAGCGAACTTCCTGGAATTTTCCCAGAGCTTCTCACCTCTGCCCCCTGGTCAAGTTAGGCAAACTCGCAGGGCCCTTGTAGCTATAACAGGTAATCTTTCCAAATCATCAGGTGGTCCAGTTTTGAGATCACAGTTGTGAAATTAAAAAGATCACATCTTGAAGTGTGCTGATTACCAAAGTGATTAGAAAATGAACTTCACTAATTAGGAAAGACTTGCTAATAGGCAAGATTAGATTGTACTTAATCAGTGTTCTGTGTTAAGGAATTAATTTTGAGAATAAATGCAAACCATTAAGAAGAAACTTTTTCGTCTTTTTCTTTAGCATATACCAGTCTTATGTTCCTACTTATAGAATACTGTCATTCTATTTTTCCAAAGCCCAGCTATCTTCTAACTGTAAAGCATATGTAACTCTAAGTTATAAGTACTATCACCAACAGCAAAAAGATGATTCTAAGAGCTCACTTTCAGAAAATTGACTTGAACCTTCTTCCTTAGGTTCTTTGGAGACCCACAGTTAAAAGTTTAAAGCCTTAATCCCAACAGTCTCCAAAATATTCTTTAAACTAGCTGTAAACTATTCCATAACCAAGAAGTTATTAATCTGGCTGGCTCATTCTTGGCAAGAAAAAAAAATACTTGGGGCTTCCTAAATGTAGAAAAACCCATAGCTTTATTTCATGGAATGTTTCCTGAGATTCAGAAAAACTTGACAGGTCCTATCTGAGTCCTCTCTAGCGATTAACTCAGAGTCTACCTCTGAGCTGATCACCTCATCAGACTCAGTTGGATAAAAGCAGGAATCATAACCCTTTCATTCACCTCTGTGTAGCCAGTGTTGAGCCTCTAGAGTGAACACTTAATAAAGGTATGCAGAATGTTGAATGAATCTATCAAATGCTTGAATACCTCAGGCTACAGGGAACTCCTTACCACTCACAGCATTCCCATTTCATCCTTGGGAATTCTGATTGTTCCGAGTTCTCTTTTATAGCAATTGGAATGTTATCTCTTCTTAGTTGTACCTTTTTAGCCCTTCAGGCCATGTACACTGACTCTGTCACATGACAAACCTTTAAATATCCAAGTTGATGCTTACGCCCTACTCTCTGCACTGGCTTCTGAGCTTTACTTCTGCAGACTAATAGCCTTAGCTCTTGCACAGCTGACAGAGATCTGCATGTTCACTCATGCTCTCAGATCTCTGGGTATGCTCTAGATTGTCACCTTTCCATAGAACCCACAATGGTTTGGGGAAGGCCTGACACACATAGGATTGTTACCTATCCTAAAGTCTGCTTATGCTCTATGATACCAAATTACTTTTTAATTTTTTGGAGGAAGCAATTTTTTCACTTTTTCGGAGAAAACTTCTCTTTAAGTCCTAGTAAAACCCTGCCTCAGTGGAAGGCAAATGAAATGGAAGGCAATTATTATCTTAGAGACAGGCTCACCTGCTAATGGGTCATCTGTTGTGTCTTGCATCTAAGTTGACTTTCTTAGATTCAAGACAGTTTGACTCTCTGTGAAGATTAAACATGGATAGTTAGATGCAGGGTCCTTCCCTGGGTGACTGATCTCTGCCAGAAAGGTCTCCTCCCTCTCCGTCAAGCCAATCACCAGGGTTACAAAGTGTGATTCTGGGAAACTCTGATTTTCCTATGTAGCTGCCTGATTTTGAAGGCAGAGCTTTGAAGATTTTGAAAGGCTGCTAAATAAGAATTTACTGTCTCTTTTTTCCATAGGGCTAAAAGTACAACTTAGCAAAAAAGAATTTACTGATTTTCGTGAACTTGAATATTTATGGAGGGTACCATTAAAAAAAAAAACCATTAATGTGGAAGATGCAGGTACACACATACTAACACAGCAATGTTTATTAGAAATCATCTGTCAATGAGATACCATCTTGTATCTGGGAAATTCTCCCAGATATTGTCAAAGAAATTGTCAAAGAAAACAGTTGGCGGCAGATAAGTGAACCCTTGGAAATTACAGTCAGTTTCTAATTCTTTGTGGAGATGGGAGGGATGGGAAGGGGGGAAAGAGGAGGAGGCTGATCGGTGAAAGAAGTAAAAGGAGAGGCGCCTGGGTGGCTCAGTGGGTTAAGCCGCTGCCTTCGGCTCAGGTCATGATCTCAGGGTCCTGGGATCGAGTCCCGCATCAGGCTCTCTGCTCTGCAGGGAGCCTGCTTCCTCCTCTCCCTCTCTCTGCCTGCCTGTCTGCCTGCTTGTGATCTCTGTCTGTCAAATAAATAAATAAAATCTTAAAAAAAAAAAAAAAAGAAAGAAGTAAAAGGAAAACGAGGAACCCAGGATAATAGAGAAAGATACAGAGAAAGTAGAAAGTCTTAGAAATTCTAAGCAGCCACAGAAACCTAAACCATTTTCATGCCTGGCATGCACTTTGAGTCCTGCCCTTTAATGATGCATTTTGTAACTCACTGGTCATAGTTAGATAATTCTTATGTAACAGAAATATATTCTAAGGGGGGAAAAAAGACATCCCTTCCACTTTATTTTTCAAATACATTCTAGTTGATCTTTGGTAGTTACTGACTCCCAAAGGAGTTGAGACAGCAGTCTTCCAGTCTTCCATGAGATAAATTCTCACTAAGCTTTTGCAGGAGAGAAAAGGATGACCTCATGTCATGTCATGTTTATTTCTTGGGGTTGCCTCTGTGACCTTTACATCTGGGCTACATGAACACCTGGCCTGGTAAGTGTTTCATGAACTCTGTTCTTGGTGATAAACCATTTCACCATCTGTACATCAATGAGGATTCTTTCTTGAATACCACAGGGGATGATAAAGGTCAGAGACCTTTGCACTTCCCATCTCTCTTTCCTTTTATCTCTCCTGCAAAAGACACACCTATTCCAGGAAAGTACTAAAGGAGGTGCCTTTGCCTGGACAACTAGAGAATGGAAGGCCATGATGATGGTAGAAGCTAGGAAGCGAAGCTAGAAAATCCTGGGATCACTTCAAAATGATCAGGCCCATCTGGGCTTAAGGTTCTTCCTTGAGCCTTGAGCCAATTTTTCCCAGGTTGTGGATGTGGGTAGACTTTTGATCTAGGAGCCAAACCTTACAGTGTCCCCTTGGCCTTGAATCCTCTTAGTCCTCTTTGTCTTTCCCTCAAGAATCTGTGTTTCATTGGATGGTAGTTTTGAGGTCCTGGTTTTCCACCCCTGCTTAGGATAGAGTTACTATAGAATATGAAGACCTGAGACTGGTCTTCTTAGAAAGGTATCTTTGCAAGCCTGATACTTGGGAACTTTGGTTTTGGGAGTGTTCCCACTTTTCCCAGGCTGATAAAAGTGGCTCATCAGGGGCGCCTGGGTTCTCAGTCGGTTGAGCCTCTGCCTTCGGCTTAGGTCATGGTCTCAGGGTCCTGGGATCGAGCCCTGCATTGGGCTCTCGGTTTAGCATGGAGCCTGCTTCCCCCTATCTGCCTGCCTGTATGCCTACTTGTGATCTCTCTGTGTCAAATGAATAAAAAAACCTTTAAAAAAAAAGAGGCTCATCAGGCCTAGGCTGTGCAAGCAATATGATTTATGTTCAACATCTGCTTTCCTTCTGGGAGATTAAATTTGGCGCATGTCTAGGAAGAGGGTGCCTATGTGACTAGCCTCCAGTAAAAAACTCTCTGATGGGCTTCCGTGGTCAGAAACATTGTACACCTGTTGTAGCATTTGCCTTGCTGGGGGAAGAAGGTATTTATTCCCTGTGACCCTTACTATGAGGGAAAGGGTATAAGGAAGCTTATACGTGGATGCCCCCAGATTCCACCTGCATCTTTTTCTGTTATGACCCAGTTCACTATGTCCCCGTGGTAAATCTTAGCCTTGTGTACTCTACTGTATGCTGAGTTCTGTCAGTGTGTCTAGTGAATCTCTCAGTGTGGGCTGGTCTTGTGGGCCCCTGGCACAAACCCTTTCTTGTGGTACTTAATCTCTCACATCCTTCCCTTAACCTGGCACAGTTTCAGTGAGAAGATGAAAGGGAAACGTTTTCAAAGACTTAAATGGTGTGTGCGACTCCTAATCTCAGGATTGTGAGTTAGAGTCACATGTTGGGGGTAGAAATTACTTAAAAAATAAAATCTTAGGGTCACCTGTGGCTCAGTCAGTTAAGCGTCTGACTTTTGATTTTGGCTCAGGTTGGGATCTCAGGGTGGTGAGGTCAAGCCCTATGTTGGGCTCAGGGCTCAGCAGGGAGTCTGCTTGAGATTCTCTCTCTCCCTCTCCCTCTGCCCCTCACCCAAAGTGCATATGCGCGCGTGGGTGCTCTCTCTCTCTCTCTGATGAATAAATAAAATTTAAAAAAAAAAACACACACAAAAACTTAAAGGGCACCTGGGTGGTTCGGTCAGTTAAGCATCTGCCTTCAGCTCAGGTCATGATCTCAGGGTCTTGGGATGGAGTCCCATGTTGGTTGTAGGGCTCTGTGCTCAACCGAAGTCTGCTTCTCCCTCAACCCCTCCCCCAGCTCATGCTCTCTCATGCTCTCTCTCTCTCTCTCTTTCTCTCTCTCTCAAAGAAATAAATAAAATCTTTTTTTTTTTAAAGATTTTATTTATTTCTTTGAGAGAGAGACAGTGAGAGAGAGCATGAGCGAGGAGAAGGTCAGAGGGAGAAGCAGACTCCCCATGGAGCTGGGAGCCCGATGCGGGACTCGATCCCGGGACTCTGGGATCATGACCTGAGCCGAAGGCAGTCGTCCAACCAACTGAGCCACCCAGGCGCCCCAATAAAATCTTTTTTAAAAATGGAAGCCTTTTGTGACTAGTTTCTTTCATTCACATTGTGGCCTAGAATAGTACTTCATTCTTTTTTCTTTTATCCAATTAATAATCCATTCTGTAGTCAAGCCACATCATATTTATCAGTAGATGGACATTTGGGTTGTTTCCACTTGATGGCTATTATGATACCCATGTACAGGTTTTAGTGTGGGCATGAGTTGTTAATTCTATGGTTATATACCAAGGAGTGGAATTGCTGGGTCATATTGTAACTCTGTGTTTAATCTGTTGAGGAACTGCTGAACTGTTTTCCAAAGTGCTCCCACCATTTTGTATTTCCACCAGCTTTGTAAAAGGGTTCTAATTCCTCTGCATGCTTTTCAAGACTTGTTGATTTCTGTCTTTTTGAGTATAGTCATTTTGGTAAGTGTGAAGTGGTACCTCATTATGGGTTTTTTTCTCTTGTTGTTTTACTTTGTCCTTATGACTAATGTGAAGAACCATATTGCATCTTATTGGCATTTATATATCTTTGGAGAAAAAAACCTCTTCATATCCTTTGAATTTCTTTGTTTGTTTGTTTAAAGTAGGCTCCACATCCAGTGGAGCCCAATGTGGGGCTTGAACTCATGATCCTGAGATTAAGACCTGAGCTGAGATCAAGAGTCAGATGCTTAATAGATTGAGACCCCCAGGTGTCCCACCTTTGCTTAGTTTTAAATGTGTCATTTTTTCATTATTAAGTTGTAAGAAATCTGTATATATTCTAGATACTAGACATTTATCAGCTTCATGATTTGCAAATATTTTCGTTCACTCTGGGATTGTCTTTCACTTTCTTTCTTTTTTTTTTTTTTAAGATTTTATTTATTTATTTGACAGAGAGAGATCACAAGTAGGCAGAGAGACAGGCAGAGAGAGAGAGAGGAGAAAGCAGGCTCCCTGCTGAGCAGAGAGCCGGATGCAGGACTCAATCCCAGGACCCTGAGATCATGACCCGAGCCGAAGGCAGCGGCTTAACCCACTGAGCCACCCAGGTGCCCTGTCTTTCACTTTCTTGTGGGTGTCTTTTGTATTTAACTTTGATGAGGTCCAGTTTATTTATTATTTCTTTTGTAGCTTATGTTTTTGGTGTCACATCTAACTCCCACATCAGATGTTAAGTACCCCACTTACTTCAGAAGGTCTATATCCATTCACCCAATTCTGTTAGTCCACAAAGGAAGGAAATTAAAGGTTGCAAGAGTGGGCGTACAGTGAAGTAGGAAGAACATGGGATTTAGAGTCTTAAGATGGAGTCCAACTCTTACATCGTGGGAATCAAGTACTTCATTTTTTTTTTTTTTTTAAACCTTGGTTCTTTATCTGGGAAATGCAGTCATAGAGTTCCTATTTCATAAGATTATTGTGAAGTCTGAATTAGCTAATCTGTGAAAAGGGCTTAGGATATACTTGGTACAGAGGATGCATAGAATAAATGTTGTCATTTCTATGACAAGACTGTGGAACCAAGGCTGGTCCTTATTAAGAATTACCTCACGGAACTGTGGTCATCACACTGCTCTTAACCATGTATTTTTGAAAAGCTGCAAAAGTTACATAAAGCTATAGGTTTGCTTATGGTTACATAGCGTCTGGCACTGTGGAAAAACCTGATAGGCACACAGTAGAAAGATTTTACTTCTTTTGGATTCAAGAAAAAACAATGCTTTTGCTTTTGGGGATCCAAAGAAGGGACAAAAAGCTGGTATCGGCATGATTGAGTGTTTCATCACAATGTGTATTTTCTCTTATTTGTCATTAATTAAGGACCATTGATAGAATTACAAGGAAATTAACAAAACTCCTTCCCTGTCATTCAGTTATAAGACTTTAAGAAGGATGGTTTGATATTTCCATTAAATATTTACCATGATTTATAGCATTACCTCAGAACTTACATATTAATGATCCAATAATTTAGTGTTCACATGTACATCATGGTTTAGGGCCACAATAAAACATACTTTGTTTTATTACTGTAAACCCAGATATTGTTGCAAGTTCAAAGTCAAGTCAGCTTCTCAGTCACCGGTTCTCAGTCACTCAGTCCTATAGGCTGACAAAAGAGGCAACTTCCAATAGACATGCTTATTAATTCATAGTTATATTTCCTAATGTGGACAATTTAGCAAGTATTAAAAACCCTTTTGAAATAAAAACAAATAATCCTATGCCATGAAACATTGAAATGACTACACAGTTTTCTGTTTTAGCTATTGTCACTAGTGGGAGAATGACAGTCAAGTAAAATGAGAAATTTTCAGTCATTGCCCAGGATGCTAAAGCAGTTTGTGAGACTACAGCCCAAGGTAGAAATCAGCATAAAGTATTTTTATTTTTTAAAGATTTTATTTATTTATTTATTTATTTGACAGAGAGGCAGTGAGAGAGGGAACACAAGCCAGGGGAGAGTGAGAGGGAAAGCAGGCTTCCCAATGTGGGGCCGGATCCCAGGATCCTGGGATCATGACCTGAGCTGAAGGAAGATGCTCAACAGCCTGAGCCACCCAGGTGCCCCCAGCATAAAGTGTTTTTAAAAGCATTTATGCAGTGCTTGCCTATGCTAGGTAGGTTTCTAGGCACTTCACAAGTAGGGCAGCTCATTCAATCCCTACAAGAACCTCATGAAGTAGAAGCTATCACTCCCTCTTTAAGAGGAGCAAAAACTGAAGTACAGACTTGCTGAACCACTTCTATGAGATGGGACCCCATGTCGGTCTACTTGCTTGCTCTCTATTTCCCCTCCCTCCCTCCTTCCTTTCCTCTCTCCCTCTCTCCTTCCTTCCAGATTTTATTTCTTTATTTGTGAGAGAGTGTGTGTGTGCGTGCAAGTTGGGGGAGGGAGAGACAAGACTGCTCTGCACTGAGCTGAGCTGATCCCCAAGTGGGGCTGGATCTCAGGACCTGAGGTCACGACCTGAGCTGAAACCCAGAATCAGAAGCTCACTGGAGAGGCCACCCTGGCACCCTGTGGAGCTGACATTCCTAACAACTGTTCTATGCTACTTCTCACCTCAGAGAGGAATTATTGTCAGTACAGCAACTTTTGGATTTCTGGAATCTATATTTCTTTAAACCCCCCAACGTGTGGTATATAATAATATAGATAGAATATTTGATAATATTTTTCTTCTCTTTCGAGAAGGAAAATATACTACCACCTTTATCTATGTTTTATGCTAAAATTAAATTCTGCATTAAATATGTTATACACTCTAGTATATGTGGTTCATGAATTACATGGTTTATGTAATGTGACCATCCTATATAAATGACAATGTGAATATTCTGAAAAATAATACATGCACTTAGGGGATAAGTTGTATTTCCTTCTATTCCAGGAATCAGTCATTTTGGAAATACCCATTCATACTATAGTAATAGTTTCTTGTTAAGTTTCTTGCATAGATTTGTTAAGCTGTTAGTAGGATATTATCTCACTGATGATGATGAAACACTGGTGATACCATTAGAAAATTGGTCTGGGTTGAAAAATGTGTATTTATGTTAAGAGCAGCAACTGGGGCAGATTCAGTTTTGTAGGGCCTGCAGCTTATATGATATGGGGGACTTCTTTAAGGAAAAAAAGCCCTGAAAATCAGGTGCAGACAGAGAATATTGAATTAGAAGAGGTTAATTAAGGTAATCAGCGCTAAAAGTTCAGCTTCATTAGCTTTGTGGTAAGTTCCCCACTTCAGATAGCAACTAAAATAAATATTAAATACTTAAGAATAAAGTAATCCCGGAAAAGGATTCTTCATTTTTTTCCCCCAGAAGGAGCTTATAATTAAATATCTATCTATCTATATATCTATCTCTCTATATCTATTTATCTCACTCCATTTCATTCCCCACCGCCCCTTAACTTCTCCATTGTCTGGAAAAAATCCTCTTACTGGTAGATTTCTCCATTTTGTGAGATGGAGAAAAGGAGGGATCAGTGATTTGTTCCGGGTCCCGGAGGACTGTCAGGGCTAAGCCTGGGCTCTTTCTACTTAAACTTCCGGGGCACAAATTTGGAGAGTTAATATTCGGAGTACACACATGAAGAAGCTTTTTCTCAGAGGGTCTTTACTCTTATTTTACTGGGGAAGAAATGAAGGGTGGAGACATTTGCATCAAAGGCAAAGCCCAAACTCTCAAATTTCTGAGTAAAGAACATACTGTAACCTTATAAATCAGTAGCCCTGTTGAAAAAATGTTTCATTTTGACATCACACACCACTTGACACTGGAACTTGTGTTTTTCTCTAGAGATAATCACACTTCTTCCCAGAAAAACTGTGATTTTGAGAAAACTCATGAATGCAGTATATTATCTCCACCCTTACCTTATTTCCAGGTTTCTTTAAAGTCATCCGAGTATGGATTTCAGCCATATGGGAAAAATGCAAGAGCCTGACAGCTCTTGCTGTCGAGTTTAGATCTTGAAGTTTTCATGGTTTCTACATCTATTCAAATATATGAACAAAAGTACATGTTTTTTAGCTTTATATACTGCCACCAACTATGTTTAGCTTGAAGTCGTTTGTAAGTTATAAAAGAATATATGAGGAAGGGGCACCTGCATGGCTCAGTCATTAACCATCTGCCTTTGGCTCAGGTCATGATCCCAGGTTTCTGGGATTGAGCCCGGTGTTGGGCTCCCTGCTCAGTGGGAAGCCTGCTTCTCCCTCTCCCACTCCCCTTGCTTGTATTCTCTGTCAACTGTCTCTCTCTCTGTGTCAAATAAATAAAATCTTAATTTTTTTTTTTTTAAAGAATGAGGGAAAAGAAACAAATCCAAACAAACCCTTAGAGTTGACCCAGGGTTGTGTGGGTAAAGACTTCCAACTGTGTTGCTATAGTAACATTTAGCCTACTTTGTAAATATAACAGTTAACCATTCTCCAGTATTCACCACAGTATGTACATTCTCCATACCTAATCCTCAAAAACAGTCCTCAGATGTAGGTGTTATTTTTCCATCTTACAAATGAGAAAGCTGAGGTTTAGAAAGTTCAGGTAACTGGACTAAGGTGACACAGCACGTGCCAACATTGTGATCAAATACAGGCCTGTGCAAACAAACAAAATACCCACACAACACAACACAAACACAGGCCTGTGCAACTCTAAGCCAGCTGTCCTTCCAGCATATACTTCCAGCATATACAGCATATACAGATTAGAAGTATGTGGCAACCTTGATGTCACCCCCATAGCCCTTGTAGTCACCAGCCTCCAGGATGGCTCCAAATGATCCCTCTTTCTTGGCATTCTCATCCATGTATTGTCCCCTCCCACACCGAATACATAGGGCTGACCTATTTCACCAACAGGATACTGCAAAAATGATGGTGTAGTTCAGAAACTGGGCTGTTAAAGACATTGTGTCTTTCACGGTCCTTTGTCAAGAATCACTTGTTCTGGGGAAAGCCCCAGCTGCCATGTTGTAAACAACCCTCTCTCCAGTTGGAGAGGAACTGGAGCCTCCTGTAGATACCAGCACTAACCTACGAGGTGTGGTTAGAAATGCACCCCCTAGCCCCAGTCAAGCCTTTGGATAATTGCAGCCATGGTTGATAGCTGACGGCAACTTCACCAGAGTTCCTGAGCTAGAACCACCAAGCTCTTCCCTTCCAGATTCAAAACACACAGATACTGTATGAGAAAGTAGATGTTTATGATTTTATGAGGTGAAGATTTGATGTAACGAGCTGGGAGACAGCTGGTAACTCAAACAGTCTTTGTTGGCCATTCTTCCCCACTGTGGGGTGAGCCTCCTGGTTAAACTTCATGTTCCCCTAAATGAGTGATCTGGAGTTGGATTTGCCTTTGGATGTTGGGCGGTGTGGAATCGTGCAAGGGTCAGCGGGCAGAGCCTGGGTGCTGATGGTGAGGCACAGCCACGAAGGAGAAAAGAATATCTTTTGTTCTCCAGAGGTGGCATTGGAGGCAGTGACTGCTAACTTAGAGTTTGTATTAGTTGGATACAGTCTCTGTCAGGGAGAGAAATAGGAATGATATTTTTTTTTTTCCTGGAGGGTCTTTTATTTTGTTCGGAACTTGGGACAAAATTCAGCTTCTGAGCTTCATTTTTATGCTTTGAGGAAAGTGTGTCTGGGCTCCGCATCCTTTCCTCTGATTCTGCCGCCCCCTCTGTGTGCTCTAGAGACACGGGGTTCTGTCAGCCGTCTGAAACGGGGGTTCTTCTCTTCCACAGAGAATAGCGAAAGGCTAATTCCTCAGTGTTAGGTTCTAGCTCTTTCTCTCTTTGCCAACGCCTCGCCTCATGCTCAGCTCACCTCTTACCTTCCATTTCTTTTTTTTAAAAGTATTATTATTTTTATTGAGATATAATTGACAAGTACCATTGTGTAAGTTGGAAGTGTGCAACCTGTTCATCTGAGACATTTCTATATTGTAATGCGATTACTGAGGTAGGGTTAGCTAACACCTATATCACGTCACAGAATTACCATTTCTTTGTGCTGGGAACTGCGTCTCCTCTGCCATTGCTTTAGGGCCTGGAGGCTGGGTTTCTGCCCTTTGGTCCTTTTACCTGCCCTCCTCTATGTAAGACACTCAAAATCCTGTCTGTGTGTGACTTCCTCTGAGGAGAGTAATTCAAGAACATAGGCCACCCTTGTTGTATTCACCGCTGGATTTCTAGTGATGTTGATTTAGTGATCTTGGAGGGAGATGTTACTCGGGGCAGAGAGAGCGAGCTTAGAGGCATGAAGTCAGGAAAGTGTGCAGCATGTGTGGGGGATCATTAAATGAAAAACTGATGTTTTGGGGCACCTGGGTGGCTCAGTGGGTTAAAGCCTCTGCCTTTGGCTCAGGTCATGGTCCCAGGGTCCTGGGATAGAGCCCTGCATCAGGCTCTCTGCTCAGCATGGAGCCTGCTTCCCTTCCTCTCTCTCTGCCTGCCTCTCTGCCTACTTGTGAACTCTGTCAAATAAATAAAATATTTTAAAAAAACCCGATGTTTTGTTTCATTCTTTTTTCTTTTATGCCGAGTTTAATTCAATTTTACAGTCATTTAGTTTATTTGTAAACTGAATGCAGTGTGAAAATACATTAAAATCAAGTGTGCCCTTCAATTTATGGAAACAGAAATCTCAGCCTCTATGGCTCCTTGTAATTCTTCCCCTCTCTTTTCCCAACTGCAAGGATAAAACATTTGGGACCACGGTATAGGCAAATGCTAGTTCAGATCTAATAATCAATCACTGTGGAACAGCGAGAAGGTCCAGAATGGGTGAGTCAGAAGGTCTGATCCATCCTTCAGCTTTGTCTTTAGCTGCCCTCCTGCACTGAGCCGGCTCCTCCTTGTGTGCTCTCACTGTGCTATGGAGCCTCACCCTTCCTGGGGCCAGGCCAGCTGCACCCCAGCAAGTACCCCAGCAGGGTCCAGGTTTGCCTGTCATCTCAGGGGAGCTCCTCACTGCTCTGTCACCCACCACCCTCTGACATTTATTGTTGCCTATTTTGTCCTGGGAACTATGCTGAATGGTTGGGTTAGAAATAAGGTAGCAAAGTGAGGAAGAAAGACAAATGTAACAAGAGTAATGCAGCTTGTGATAAATGTGGTCATGGAGGTAAATAAAAGATACTACATAGCCGAGAAAAGGGTGTCAAGGGAGGCTTTCCAAAGACAGGGATGTTTGCTCCAATTTCAAAGGACCACACAGAATTTACTCTGCCAGAGTGTTGTGGGCAGCTCAGAATGTGCAAAGGCAGGACTCGTGTGCATGAGTGGAATGGAAGCTTCCCGAAATAAGATATAGGACCAGGGAAGCTGGCCAGGTCACAGCTGGTATTTCCCAGCGTTCAAAGGACAAGTCTGGGAGATAAATTCATGCACTGGTATGATTTCACCATTCTGCTTCTTGCTTTATTACCCTTGTACAGGAGTGTGTTTGGAGGGAAGCTTATTCATGGCCCACTGTTCTGCCCCTGTGGGTTTATTGGAAGTAATAAAATAGGGCTTTGTGTTTTGTTTTGTTTCTCTCAGGAACGTCCTGACAGCCATTAGTTTTTCACATTAGGTAAGGTTTATTTTATGGCACTAAGCATTTGAAATGTGCAGTTATTTCTAGATGTAAGTTTTGCAACATGGGGATCAGCCATAAACATGCTGAGGGAAATTACAGATTGGAGAGTGAGGCTAATAATACAATCTTCCTAGTACATGCACATTGCCTGCCTTGTATAGTAGCCGGCAGGTGTGTCTGTAACCAACAGGAATTGGATCCCCTAAAAGCAGGAGCTGGGTTTGTAGCCATTTGCTTACTTTGCAAGGCTCTCTTCTCATTAGAGTTTCTTCTCTGTGCCAGATACTATAGATGGAGAGGCAAGGATGTATTTCTAGCTTCTAAGAGTTCTAGGTGGTGAGTGAATATACCATTATTCCTCTGTAGATCTTCTCTACTGCCTTACAATCACCTCGTTAGAACATTTGCTGTCCAAGCACTTTATATATTGTCTTGTTTAATAGTATCGGCTGTCTTAAGATTGTCCCCATTTTGCCATCAGGGAAAGTGAGGCACTGAGGGTTTACGCCACTAGTCAGTATCCAAACCAGACATATACTAGGCAGTCCTCCTTCCATGCAGCATTATAGAAGGGATTCCATAGCTGTTTGTTAAATGAAATTACCCATCATACTTGTTCTTTCACCATTCCTGAAAATTATCTAAGACAAATACCCTTGTCTTTTTTGCAAATAAATTTCACCAAAACCCATAGAATCACATAGTAGGTCAATAGAGAATAGAGAATACCGGGTAGGTCTCTTTAACTTTGTTCTTTCAAAGAGAGTCACATGCCTACTTCTGAGGTTATGAAAGTCACCCTGGGTGGGCTGAAGAAACCGAATTAAATGACTTTTGAGGATAGATTTGATTTTTTGGAAATAGCCCACATAATTTGAAGTCACACCGGGTGAATATATTAATCAGTGAAGTTGGATAATGCCATTCTGTTACCTCTCTGGCTGTGTGCTCACTACCTGAACTAATTTCGTTAGCTTAATTTTGCCAGAGAGCCGCAGCAGAAAACGTCTTTTCCTTTTTCTGTTCTTTTCTTCATTATCTAAGCACTAGAGAGCAACTACCATAATCCATCCACCATAGCAAAAAGCCGCTAAGGTCAGTAAGGTCACATCTGTAAAAAGTTCCCACGAGTTAGACTCTGTGCAAATAGTAGAGGTTATTCCTGTGCCATTGGCTATAAAGAAGCCCTCATTCATCACTCCTGTACTTCTTGGCAGGGCTGGCCAATTTGCCCTCTTATAACTCCACATAGTTACCCATTGAGGGAACTGCTGGAACTTGAAGCTCAGGTATACTTGCCTGGCTTTGCATTAGACATGGAGGAAAGAGAGAGGGGGGAGAGAGAGAAGGAGGGAGGAGAGGAGGTAAATGAACCTGATTGATTTTTTTAAAAAACCTGTTAAGATAAAAAGCTTTTAATGAAAGTAGGAACTTAAAGATAAGCTCATCCAAAATAAATTTTCATGACATTTGAAAATGTCATTTAAAAAGTGAGTCAAGGCTGGGAGAAGGGGGGGGTGGGGTTATGGACATTGGGGAGGGTATGTACTTTGGTGAGTGCTGTGAAGTGTGTAAACCTGGTGATTCACATACCTGTACCCCTGGGGATAAAAATATATGTTTATAAAAAAATAAAAAATTAAAAAAAAAGTGAGTCAATGCTTAATGCATAGGCTATTAATTTTTTAAATTATTTTTTAAAAACAAGTTTAGGTGTCATGAAAATTTAATGAACTGGACACTGATGAGAAACATTTGTATAAACTTAGTTTTTCTATAACTATGTTCAAGATCTCCCCAAATGAGAAACTTCTAACAGGTAGTCACTAAGAAGCCAGCATGCATTCCGCTCACGGATTCATGCCTAGGGAATCACATCCATTCCTTCCTCAGCAGTGTAAGTATAAAAGAGTAAAAATAAGATTTGGTCTATTATATCACACACACACAAAAGCAATGGCTGTTTTTAGTATTATCTTGGGTTTGTGTCCCATAAAGACAGAAATTCTGATAAATCATGCAATTACTACCAAAGAAGAAGAAGAAAAAGTTTGGTGTACTTAAAATGATATCAGCTACATTATCAAGTTTATGGTCCTAACAGGAGAGAACTTCTGTTTTGTGTTGGCATTAATGAGGACAGAGTCCACCACATCTGATAACTGGAAAAATTTACCAGAAACTAGCTTCTGGTCCTATACATATCGAGTCTTGTTTCTCTTTCACTGCCTACATACTGCTGATAAACGGTACTGGGAGGACATATTCCTATCGTGATCTCATCTCTGACCCTTCATGTGTGGTGGGAATATTCCAGGAAGCCAGGTTGGCTAGTAACAACTCACACATGACAAACCATATAAACTAATTCCAGCAATCCCAAACTAAATGCATCTTCAAACAACTTCCCCTTAGCTCATAATGTCAAAAAAATCCCTTGCCCGCTGGATAGGAGAGAAAATCGGAGTGAAGAGAGACAGCAGTCATAATGGTAGTTGAAGTATTGTCCAAAAGCTTTACAGAAAGGTATGCCTATCTGAGGAGCTTGCTACAGACACTCCCAGGGCCTTGGAAGGGGCCTGTGTAAGTGGGGGTGGAAGCTTAAGCTTCACTGACTTTGTAAACTGTACCCCTCCTGACAGTCCATTCTGATAAGTGGTTAATAGTGGATGGGATATCAACAAATAAAAAAGGCAGCTACTTCTGAGGGGTGGAGGTAGAAGTTCTCCCCAGATGTTAGAGAAGACCTTTCTGGAGGTGCAACTTGAAAGATGAATAGGAATTTTTGAGGCAGTCAAGGGAGGGCTCCCAGTGTGTTTGGAAGCGTGGTGCAAGGATAGAGCATGTGTGCTGACAGAATATTGAGTGCTTGGTATACGTAGACTGCGGGGAAGTGTCTGGCAAAGTTTAGGAAAGAAACTGCAAGTCCATTCTCTCCGGGCCAGGTTAGAGGCTGGGGAGTTCTCTTCTTTCCTGCAGGGAAAATTCTACCCTTCCTGTCAGAGATGCCTGTTGCTCTTTGAGGAGAGGCATCTCCTCATTCTAACTTCCACAGCCCCATTTCACTACATCCTAGTATACTTCATCATCTCTTTTCTTTCTGATAGTCTGCTCTTCAAGCTCCCTTGAGGCTCAGCAGAGTTCCCAGGTCCTGCCAGTGAACCTTGCCCACTAAGAATAGAGAGGTATGCCTTTCGCTGAAATACCCACACCAAGCTTAGGACACTACGACTGCTACTACTATATCCTCTTAACACAGTCCTGCTTTCTTTGGCTGTTACCTGTTCATCCCTTCTCCTAGGGAGGAAAACCCATTTCCCAGAACTCAGCTCCCTCCAGATTCTAAATATAACCTTTACCTCTACAAATCCCAATGAACAGGAGCTGGGATATGGACTCATCGTGAAAATGGGTCATAATACGATGCCTACAGTGTTCCTCTTCTTGAGGTACCAAAAAGTGCTCCTGCTCTTTCTCTGATAGCAGGGGAAGTGAGTGTGGCTAAGAAAAATCAAGGCTGTTGGGAAGAGAGAGAAAAAGGGCCAATATTTCCTCTGCCATTCACTGGTGGCAGCTGGGACAATAGATGAACAGGGACAGAATCAGTGGGGCCACTGGGTGGAGGCATGAATGTGACTATAAGGCTACCTTGGACCTGCCAAGGTCATTGTTGACTGCAGCCTGGGGTGATCCCCAAACCAGAGCACTGAAGGAGTCTGAGGAGGCCTAGGCTGGTCCCACCATGGTCCCACCATGGTCCCACATTCCAGCATAGTGCTGCCTCATCTTTTCGGAATTTTTTTTCTTTGATCTGTCTCTTCAGGCGAGGGCAACAAACTAAAAGCTTTTGCAGAGTGAAGAAAACCATCAATAAGATGAAAAGGCAGCCTACTGAATAGGAGAAGATATTCACAAATGATATATCAGACAAGGGGCTAACATCCAACATATACAAAGAACTCATACAAAAAAAAAAAAAAGGCAGAAAAAAACACAAAACCTTATTAAAAAATGGGCAGAGGACCTGAATAGACACTTTTCTAAAGAAGACATCCAGGTGGCCAACAGACACATGAAATGATGCTTCACATCTCTCATCGTTAGGGAAATGTAAATCAAAGCCAAAATGAGATATCACCTCATGTCTGTTAGAATGGATGGTATCGAAAAGATTAGAAATAACAAGTGTTAGCAAGGATGTGGGAAGGAGGGAACTCTTGTGCACTGTTGGTAGGGAATGTTCATTGGTGTAGCCACTATTGAAAACAGTATGGAGGTTCCTCAAAAAATTGAAAGTGAAACTACTGTAAGATCTAGCAATTCCACTTCTAGGTATTTATCCAAAGAAAATACAAATGCTAATATGAAAATATGTATGCATGTCTCTATTTATTGCAGCATTATTTACAAAAGCCAAGGTATGGAAGCAACCTAAATGTCCATCAGTAGATGAATGGATAAAGAAGATATGGCATGCGCACACACACACACACACACACACAGATACAGAAACATAGAGCGGAATATTAGTTTAGCCATCAAAAAAAAAAAAAAAAAAGAAAAAGAAAAAGAAAAAGAAATCTTGCCTTTTGTGGCAACATGGATATACCTAAGGGTATTATGATAAGCGAGACAGAGAAAAGCAAATACCATATGATTTCACTTATATGTGCATTCTAAAAAACGAAACAAAGGAAACAAAACAGAATCAGACTTACAGAATCAGAGAACAAATTGATAGTTGCCAGAGGGGAGGGAGGTAGGGAAATGGATGAAATAGGTAAAGGGGATTAAGAGGCATAGACTTCCACGGGTGCCTGCATGATTAGCAGTGGATTTTTTATTTTCGATCAGGTCATGATGTCAGGGTGCTGGGATTGAGCCTGTGTGGAGCCCTGTGTGGAGCCCCACCATTGGGCTCCATGGGAACTCTGCTTTATTCTCTCTCCCTTTCCATCTGCCCCTGCATGTGTGCGTACACACACTCTCTTTCTCTAAAAATATATAAATAAATCACTGTGTCTCTCTCTGTCAAATAAATAAAAAAATCTTTTAAAAAAGTGTGTGTGTGTGTGTGTGTGTGTGTGTGTGTGTGTGTATTTATTTATTTCCAATGGCAACAGTGGTGTAAAGTATGTAGGAATAAGTCTAAAAATGTGTAAGGCCTTTATGTAGAATATTCTAAAACTTTATCAAAGGATATTAATGAAGGCCTAAATAAATGGAGGGACATACTATGTGCATGAATAGGTATATTTAACACAATATAAGGAGAAGTAGACTTAATTTCCTCAAATTAAGTAATAGACTTAATACAATTTCAACTAAGAATAAGTCTTCATTTGGTAAACTGATTCTAAAATTTAAATGGAAAAGCAAATGTGTCAAGAGTAGCCAGTCTTTTTTTTTTAAGATTTATTTCTTTTTATTTATTTGACAGAGAGAGAGAGAGAGAGTGAGAGAGATCATAAGTATGCAGAAAGGCAGGCAAAGAGAGAGGAGGAAGCAGGCTCTGCTCTCAGCAAGGAGCCCAATGAAGGGCTCAATCCCAGGACCCTGAGATCATGACCTAAGCCAAAGGCAGAGGCTTAACCCACTGAGCCATATAGGTGTCCCAAGAGTAGTCAGTCATTTTTGAACTAGGTAAGGAGTTTTGTCTTACCAGACAGCAAAACTTTTATTATAAAGTTGTACTAATTAAGACAGCAATGTGTAACAGAGCAAGAAAACGGACTTTTAGCAGACAATAGGTAAGAACATTCTAATGACCTCAGAGTAGGTCAGGCTTTCATAAACGAGTCACAGGAAGTGCAGATCATTAAGAAAATAAGGCATTGATAAATTAAGAATAAGAACTTGGATATGACAGAGAATGTGAACAGACAAATCATATGCCGGAATAAAATATTTACACCATACATATAAGTAACAAAAAATTAGTATCTGCAGTGTTTTTAAAACTATCTAAAAACAAGAAAAAGACAGTATCCTGTCTTCCCACCTGCCTTCTGCCCCAAAGGGTCATAAATCTATAAGCAGGTATTTTATGGAAGAGGAAATAAAAATAATCAAGAAACATGTTGAAAAGATGCTCCTTTTGTATTAATAAGGGAAATGGACATTAAAACCCCATTGAGATGCCATTTCTGGATTAGAAAAAATTAAAAAGTCAGACAATGTCAATGTTGCGTAGGCAGCCGAATCATTGCAGGTAGGATCGTAAATGACACAACACTTTAGAACACAAGTTGACATCATGAGCAGGGTTAATCGTGCCTATAAACTGTGACCCAGTAATGCATCTGCTGGCTCCGTACCTTACGGACACTCTTACACAAGGTCATGGGGAGATATGGGCAAGATCCAGTATCGCTCGGCAGAGCAGAAAGCTGGAAATCACCCAGAGAGGGGCCAGAATGCCCTTCTAAAGGGAACAACACATTGTGAGACTCCCCTATTCTAAACCACCCAGTGGTTTCCCACTGCAGTTAAGAGTGAATCCTAAACCCCTTCTCCAGTTTCATCAGATGCTTCTCTTCCCAGATTCCTCAAGACTTACGATCTTCCCTCCCTGTGGGCAGTATGTCCTTTCCATGGTCACTCCATGGTTGGCTCTTTACTCATCCTTGAAAACACCTGAATTATTAATTCGTTAAAGAGTCCTTCCCTTGCCACCCACCTAAGTTAGTTTTCCTTATCTGGTTCTTTTTCTCAGTCCTGTACTGTTTCCTATGATAATAAATGTTAATATAAGAATTATGTATATAGAGGTATATACATTTGTGCATTCATAATTTTTTAGCCTGTCTTTGATGTTAAACATTATAATAACCTCTTTGAAGGCAGAGACTAGGTTTGTCTGGCTTATGATTGTACCCTTGTGCTCCATATAGCCTGGCATATGACAGTCACTCAGTAAATCTGGGTTGAATGTTTGAGTAAGAGCACTGAGTAAATTGTATCCGTGCCTATCTGAAGTGGTTTGTTGATCTCAGAGTACATTTTATTGCTTCTGGTTTGGGAAATGATAATAGGATATCACATCAGCCCCATAAATTCTTAGTATTTATTGAGAAGGTAAAGGGAAGTGTTTACCTGGTCTTATTTTATACCTCAGATAATTAACCAGCATGTGCCTAAATGCTTTCATGAATTATTTGGAATGATTTACTATATAACACATTAAGTAGATTTTTCAACTACACTGAAAGTCCTTCAGTGCCCAAAGTGTTTGGAGATACACATAGTGTTTTTAGATGGGTTCCAGTACACACACAAAAAAAATCATTTCTAGATCCTAATATAGACATTTGATATTTAATATCTAATATGCAGGTAGAATAGGCATGGGCTGTTTTTGAAAGAGGCTTGACTTTAAGTTGATGCAGATTTTTATTTTATTTTTATTCTATTTATTTAAGTTTATTTAAATAATATGTGTGTTCGTTTGAATTATATTTTCTGTATTTTATATATTTTAGATACTTGTTTTACATTTTAATTTTGTTTTTCCTGATTAGAACTTGAGCTCCTAGAAGAGTTGGCATTATTTACAGAAGAGGTGGATTAAGCAGACAAAATGATTTGAGAAACATTCAAAATTCAGCAAATTATGGGAATAATACAGAGGTTTTACATTTTTAATCACAGGAGTTGTCCTCTTGCTCAGACAATGAAAGTCAGATTAATTCATTTTCATGATGGATGGAAAAAACTAAGTTAACCTAAAAATAAAGGTATTTCATAACATTTTGCATGAATTCAGGCTCTGTCCCCAAAACTTCTTCTTAAAATTATTTCACTTGGGGTATGTGGGTGGCTCAGTTGGTTAAGCAACTGCCTTCGGCTCAGGTCATGATCCTGGAGTCCTGGGATTGAGTCCCCAGTCAGGCTCCCTGCTCAGAGGGAAGTCTGCTTCTCTCTCTGACCTCTCCCCTCTCATGCTCTCTCTCTCTCTCAAATAGATGAATAAAAATAAAGTAAAATAATATAGTAAAATAAAATTAAATTATTTTACTTATTTTTGTAACCTGACATTCTGATATGCAAACACCATTAAATGAAATGGGATTTCTTTGTTTCCGTTTAATTTTTAAAAGCTATAATTTTGAGGAGCACCTTTTTGTATAAATGACTTAAAATGATGAAAAAAACAAAATAAATGATCAACTTTCTGACTACGGTGTTGTGTAGAAGTAAACTTCCAGTGTGGAGGTCTTTCCTCTGGCTTTACTTGGGAGGTTCATGTGGCATAACATTAACGTTTACATCAAAGTTGGGTAAGAAACTTTCTCTTGAAATTATTTCCACTTGAATTTGATTTCTACATTTTGTAAGTTCCTAGACAATTATTAGGAGGTCAAAATGAATAAAGAGTTGATAACATGGGTTTTCATTAAAAATATGTAATTATTGGGGCACGTGGATGGCTCAGATAGTTAAGCATCTGCCTTCAGCTCAGGTCATGATCTCAGGGTCCTGGAATCGAGCCCCGCATTGGTCTCCCTGCTAAGCAGGGAGCCTGCTGCTTCTTCTCCCTCTGCTGCTTGTGCTCTCTTACTCTCTCTCTCTCTCAAATAAAAAAATTAAAATTAAAAAAAAAGTAATTATCAGAGTCATGTTTATGTAGATATTAATACTTATAGCTAAAAAAGAGGCCAATCAGGCCAAAGCTGCTTTCAATCTGTATGATAAATTGTTGAACCCACGGTACAGCTAATACTATTCTGATAATTAATTTAGAAAGCCCCCAAATTTACTCTTTCGATAATAACACAGGTAATTCTGACGCGGAAGTAAGGTTTTTTTGGCTCAGCTATTTGACTTAATTTCCTATGAACATGAAAGTGATTGAGAATGAAAGAACAGCAGAGCTGGCCAGTCACCCAGTACAAAAAATTCCTAAAGAAGGTAATCACCATTATTTTACCTTAATAGTGGTAATAGTTGTATTTGCTCAGCAAGTCACATTCTTTGCTATGTACCCCCTTCTAACCCATTGGCCCAAATGCCCAGGCTGTGCCTTCTCCTTCCCCTTGGCAGGTTGCAGCCTCCAGGGACAAGGACAGAGCTCTCCAAGGAACAGGGGTCTGGTGGCTCAGGCCACCAGGGTGACCCACGGAGGTACCCACCTGAGAAACACAGAGCCGGGGCTGTCTGTGGAGCTGTGTGGGGCCTCGGAGCCTGCCTTTCTTGGGCTGCCAGGAATGTCAAACTGGAAGACCGAGTCGCTGGGAGACTGACTTTTCCTCGCCATTGTGCGCGTATTGATCACCAGGTCAGGCAAGAAGCTCAGAGGTTCATTTCTGAATCCCCCCTGTCATGGGGAAAGCTCTGCATTTTAGCTTTGCACTGTTCCCACATTGCAGGAAACTTTCTTCACATGACTCCTAATCTAGCCAAAGCTGTTTATTTTTTTTTTCAAGTCAGTTAATGAGTAACATGGAAGTAGGACACAGAGTGGTTTTCTTCCGACCCACACTTTTCCAAAGGAAAAATAAACGTGTTTGGGAAATGGACCTGTCAGTTTACTAATCCAAACACCAAATACCTCAGGACCCTGTGGACTGAGGCAGAAGAGTCTATGAGAAGATAAAGACGTGAAAGAGGGAGGTGCAGAAACTTGGAGCATCTAAACGTTCAAAGTGGGGATACTTTTCTGGGACCCCCTGGACCTGAGCAACAGGGTGGAGAATGTGGATGCACTTTGTAAAGCCTAGGGGGTATAGCTCAGCGGCAGAGCATTCAACTGCACTTTGTAAGGCCTTTACACTTGCAGGAAATCATCAGCCAACAAGCACGCCACGGCTGGCGTTGTGCAAGGTGCATGAGAGCTTTCAGGCGGCCAGCGTGGTTCCAGTGACCTGAAGAGTTCTGGAATCCTTATGGAAGGGAGATGTACAAAGTCAAGCTCAACGTTCAGGGTGTGTGTTTTGCTGGGTTACAGGCGGCTGTGACCTCTGTCACTGCTACCGCCGCTGCCACCACGATGACAAACCATTGCTAGGAGGTGAGGGTTCCCGCCCCATCTCTGTGGCTTTCTGGCTCTGGAACCACAGGTGATCCCAGACCTGCCAAGCTTGCTGACTGCCAGGCCTGTCTCACAGTATTGGAATGAAATCGAGGAGATTCTGCTATGTATGGTTATTTCAAACCCATTTAAGGGGGAGTTTCTTTTTGTGACCTTATTCACTCACTCCGTGTTGATGCCCAAGGAAAACATCAGTGTCCGCCCACCAATGTTACCAGCAGCGGAGAAGGATCTGGTCCAAAGTAGCTGTGCATTCCCTCTCCTTGTTCCCCTTGTGATGGGTCAGAGATGCTGGAAGACGGCTGGCTTAAGGGAAGCACTCTGCCTCTGACTGTGGAAGAGAGCAAAGGTTCCTGGGAAATCAAACCTTTAGCCTTGGCCTTGTGAGCTCTTTGCCCTAACCGGCTGATAACCAGCCAGGGACAGGTTTGTGCTGCTAACCACAAGAACACTTTTGAAATTTAGAGGAAGTGTGTTTTTTGGTGGAAGTTTAGTGGTTCCTTACAGGATGACCAACTTATACCAGATTGTCTGGGATTTTTCTGGTGTTAGCCCTGAAGGCCTTGCATCTTTGGAACCTCTTGGTGAAATGCAAACCATGACAGCCGATCACTGTGGTTCCTGATGCCATGTGCTGCAATTCTGATGCTACACTTCGTTCCGTTTCACTCCTTGTCCTCCTTGATAGAGCAGTATCTGTATTTCTCTTGTCCCCTGTATTTCTATGTTGCAGTTATGTTGGCAAAACATTAGATAAAGCAAATTCTACTAAGATTTTGGATTAAACAAAACGATATCATACTTCGCATACTAGTGATAGTCTGCAAGCTTAGTTTCTACTTCTTGTAAACAAGAAAGTCTAACTAGAGCATATATTCATAACTAATGCAACATAATTTGTTGCTATCTCCCAGGCAGGTTTAGATTTTAGCTAGGCCAATGCTTACTTTAGGAGAGAATGTCTCTAAAGGAGGGAATTCCAGTGTCACCAGACAAATCTCGGGACATATTTTTCAATAGAGAAGCTATTGACTCATCAACAGTATTTTATTAGCAAAACTCCATGTTTTGCTAGCCACTGTGAAGGATAGAAAAAAAATTTCAAGAAAGGGGTCCTTGATCCAATAATCTAGCTAGGAAGAGACACTATGCCTAATGGAAAAGTTAACTAATAACACAGGAGGGAGGGAGGGAGGCAGTAAATCAGGCTAATACTTCTCCAGTCTTTGTTTTACCTAGTATCTTTTGAGTCTATGTAGAATCTCTGCTAGATAATTTCAAAACAATATCTCAGTCTCTTGCCCAAACCACATTTTTACAGATGATGAAACTGTGTCTTAAGAAGGTTAAGCAACTTGGCCATAATTAAGTGGCCCTAAGAATGTGGTCGTGCTGGAATTCATTCAGTCATTCATTCACCAAATGTTTATGGAGCATTTAAACAGCAGTGAGACTATGTTTATTTACATTTCAAAGGAAGAGAGATCTTTTGAATCCGGGATGATTTAGAAAAGCCTATAGGAAAAAATGGAGTTCCAGTTAACCTTTCCACTCTGAAGAGTGAGGAGACGTTGGAAAAGCAGAGAGGGAAGGCAGGAGAGTCCATGAGTGAAAAAGTACACGGTCAGGTTGTGTGTGTAAGTGGAGACTTTGTGTTGGCGAAGAAAGTAGTTTTTAACACTTAGGTAGCAGCCAGATGATGAAGGACCTCAAATGCCGTGGCTAGGTCAAGCTTTATCTTACAGGTATTGGGAATAAACAGATGAATGCTGAATTTCATGGACATGGACATGTTGCTTTGATAGCCAAAAATGATTGTGGTTGTCTGATGATAGGTTCATTTCACTTAGGTGGCTGCTACCTGTCTATGGGATGCAACTCTGAAGTCGTTGAAACAGTGCTGGCCGATGTTATGTCAGATGTTGAGTTCATTCATAATCATAAGAAATTATGTCAAAGACGAGGTTTGCCCAAAGTCTAGACCCAGAGTCATGAACTCGAATGCCTGTGAGGTGGGCATTCCTAAGAATGTGGGGTGGGGTTGGAAGCCAGCAGAAAGTGGTAGCAAGGGGGCAGAGTGTATGTTCTCCCCAGAGACATTCAAGTTGTTATTGTTGTTGTCTTAAATTCCAGCATAGTTAACACACAGTGTTGTATTAGTGTCAGGTATACAATATAGAGATGCAGTGATTGTTTTTACTCATCATCATAAGTATCACCTGTTTCTTCCATTCCCCCACTTATCTCCCCTGAGGTGATTACCAGTTATAAAGAACTTATAGAATGCAACACCAAAAAACCAAATAATCCAAATGGGCAGAAGATAGAAACAAATATGTATCCAAAGAAGACATCTAGATGGCCAACAGACACATGAAAAGATGCTCAACACCAGTCATCCCTCAGGGACATTCAAGTTTTAAATGGCCAGGTGCCAAAGGGACAGGCAACCCAAACCTTTTTGGGAGTGGGATCCAGCTGTGTGGCTTGCCCCCTCATTTTCACTTATTGATAGGAGCTGCCACTGCTGAATGTTTCAAAATTTGCTAGTAGTTATGTTTGGACCTTATGTTCAAACAGGAATGAGGGTTTGAAGGCATACGACCACAGAGAGAAAAATGTGACTTCCGACGCTTTGTTTTTAAGATTAATGGCAGGTGCCTGCTGGACAGAAATCCACGTCAGCAGGCACCGAACTGCCGCTGTTTGACCCTCTTGACTGCTTAGACATGGCCTTTGCTCAAGGCGCTCCTAGATTTTGCGGCATCTTTCATTTCTGTCTGTGAAGATTAAAACAAAGTCCGGGCGATCAAAGATAAACAACGGCAGTAGGACATTTATATAAATATAGCCATAAAAAGAACATACACACTGGTGAAAAAAATGATAACAAGTAGACTGCAACTAAAATAAAGATAGCAGAGACCATATTCTCCCCTCCCATGTAAACTGAGATTATGGAAACCCAACAAGACAGCAAGTAGTTTAAAGCAAGACCACCGATGATTCAAGTGCCTCATTTTGCTGATATTCTCCAATAAGTTATATGTAATATCTTTATAAATAGAGATTGTTAAAGAGCTTATGACCTAGAAAATGGACCAATGAATTTGGGCTATCTCACTTGGTAAGTTGAATCCACATCTCTAGACTTTTTTCTCTTCTACCAAATGAAAGATGTTAGCCTAGATTTGGCCTGCTGACAGCTTCTGTTTGGCTTTGCCATGTTTCATAATTAGAAATTTCTTAAACGTTTTATATAAAACATTGTTATCTGACCTTGCCTTAAAAATAGGATTCTGGGGGCGCCTGGGTGGCTCAGTGGGTTAATCCTCTGCCTTCGGCTCAAGTCATGATCTCAGGGTCCTGGGATCGAGCCCCACATCGGGCTCTCTGCTCGGCAGGGGGCCTGCTTCTTCCTCTCTGCCTGTGTCTCTGCCTATTTGTGATCCCTGTCTGTCAAATAAATAAATAAAATCTTAAAAAAAATAAAAATAAAAATAGGATTCTGGTGGTAGTAGTTGGCTGATACTAAGTAGTAGTGCCCCCTTGTGGTGGGGCTGATCTCTGCAGTCTGCCTCTTCCCTCAAGTCTCCCCCTTGCACTCATTTTGCTGGCTTTGATTCACTGGGTTCTCAAAATATGCATTTGGGTTTTAAACCCCCAGCCTATATGATGTTGAAAGTCTTCTCTAGCTCTAGCTCCTTAGACTCAACTCATTCAAGTTTCCCAGTAAGAATTTTTTCTTTTTTAAAAAATTTTAAATAGATTTTAAAAGATTTTTAAAAGACCTTTTTAAAAATTTTTTTTAAAAAATTTTAAAAATTTAAATTTTTAAAAGATTAGACAGGGATACAAAGAGCACAAGTAGGCAGAGTAGCAGGCAGAGGGAGAAGGAGAAGCTGGCTTCTCACTGAGCAGGGAGCCCAATGTGGGTCTCAATCCCAGGACCCTGAGATCATGACCTGACCTGAAGGCAGATGCTTAACTGACTGAGTCACCCAACTGCCCAGAACTTTTTTTCTTTCTTCAGTGAAACAAGGCCCGTAGTTCCAGGAATTTAGCCTTGTGCGATGATAACAATCTTTGGTTATTAAATCCAGCCATTCTGAAGTCCACAAATACAGGTATGCCTGCTGGTGTTTGGTTAGATAAGGGGTGGGGAGCTCATACCCCTATATCTTCTTCCTCCTCCTGAAAGTGTGGGAATGGGATGTTGAAGCACAGGACAAAACTGAAAACATCACATAAACAACAGAGCTTCAAAACTGAGCTTTCCAGGGGTATGGAATGTAAATTTCCACTGAAAAATACACTAAATACCCTCTATAATTAAGCCTTACAGGTACTTGTGCTTTACGATTTATCTGATGGATTATGCTGAGTTCAGGTTAGTATTAATTTAATTAGTTTTATACTCAAAGCAGATGCTGCTGCCGTTTGGGCAAACAAGTGTGTGTTCTGGTGGAGTTACCTGGAGATTCCAGAGTCTTCATAGAATGATGGTACATTGGATATATTATGAATGTATGCATATTTCTAGAGTGATTGAGAATGTGGGTTTGGGAGGAAGGTTGTCTGCATTGGAAAGGCGGCTCTATTATTTCCCTGCTGTGTTTCTTTAGAAAGGTTCCAGACCTCTGGAGAAAAGGTATCCATCTCAAAGGTAAGAATTGGATGGTCACATAAAGTTCCAGCATGAGGCCTGTATGTAGTCAGCATGCAGGAAATACTATTGATGATAAGCAGGCGGAGGAAGATTATGATTTGAGCTGGTCATACCTTCACTAAAGTGGAGTGGAGTCTTATTATAATATGATCGAAAGATGTGATTTCCTTTTCTGAATGATGTTAGCTGTGTGCCTGTATGTGTCTTGTGGAAGACCTCATTCCAGAGATAGATCAAGTATTAACAGTTTGTGTCTGTGGGGTGTTGACATCGGTGCTAAGGGCCCACCAAGCAGCCTGGAATGCTCAATCTAACTGGTGAACTAGGTCCTGTCTCAAGCCCCTGGCTTCTTCCTCAAGCTCCTTTGATCTGTGAGTGTCCATGGTCACAATCAAAAAGGAAGTTAATTCCTCCTCTGAAGTCATGAGCCCTTCTCTGAGACGATGCAGAGAGATGATGGATGTTGCTTTTGACAGAAAGCCATTACTCTCTGCAGCAGCTGGTGACTTTTGGAGGGAGTTTTACCCCCAGAAAGATTAGCAAATTGATCTTGCAGTTCCAGTGAATCCAGCAATAGCAAACTCAAGGCAACCTTTGTCTTTGGGCATTTGGTCTTTATGATGGAAGGGAAAGAAATCTGGAATCCTAGGTTCCTATTCCTGCCTTGCCACTCACTTGGGTGTATTTTTCACTGCTCCTAACTGTATTTAGATTTATAAAATAAGTTGGGATCATTGATTTTAGGCATCCTGCTAGTATACATTTCTATTTACATTTTTTGAATATTTTATTTATTTATTTAACAGAGAGAGAGAGAGAGATCACAGGTAAGCAGAGAGAAAGGCAGAGGGGAAGGGGAAGCAGGCTCCCCCCTGAGAAGAGAGCCCCTTGATGATGTGGGGCTCAATCCCAGTGCAGGGCTCAATCCCAGGACCCTGAGACCATGACCTGAGCCGAAGGCAGAGGCTTAGCCCACTGAGCCACCCAGGCGTCCCTCTATTTATATTTTTATTATTTAAACAGCAATGTACTGTTATGCTGATTTTCTAGGAAAAACAAAGCTTTGATTTGTAGCATTTCCAATTTCCAAAGTGTAAGTGCTCCCACCATGGCTGGTTTTAAACTACTGACATGCACCATTGAGTATAGCTTTGGGAAGAGATGCTGACAGTTAACTCTTGTGAGTTTGTAGGAGCTGGCTGCCTCACACCACTGCTGACATTCAGCATCCCAGCTGCAGTATTTGGCAAAACTTATGAATTTGGCTCCAGAGTTAGCAGACTGAAGAAACTGTGTTCTTTGATTTAAGTACCAATATCTTTAGACCTACTGCATCGGTTTTGTCTATTCTGCCTTTGTTTGATTTTATACAAATTGACAATTATTTTCAGAGAAATATTTATGAACATTGTATTATTTATAGTGTCTCCATAATGGATTTGGGGGGGATTTTTATTGCAGTGAAATACACGTAGTATCATAATAGTTTTTGAGTGCACAGTTTAGTGCCATTAACTACATTCATAGTGTTGGGCCATAGTTTTTTAAAATACACTTTTTTGTTTATAAAACAAAACACAGGAAATATAAAAAAAATTAAGAAAGCCCCTATAATCTTCAGCCTCCAGAGATAATCACAATTAACACTATAGGCATTACCAAAACTGTGCTTTACTCTAAATAATTGTCAAAATTGCTTGGCAATCCTGGAAATACAGTCAACATTTGCAAAATACTTTTTTATTATTTTCAAGGGGCCTTACCATTCAAAGTGAGGAACGCATGGACTCATCTTGGTAGAACCACACGAATTCTTGAGGACCTCCATGAAACTGATTTGAGGAAGATTTGTTTGAAAGTAAGCATGACACCGGGCAAAATGTTTTTGAGACCAGTCTATAAATTAGGATGATGAGATTTTCAAACAAACAGATGCTTTAGGAAGTGTCAGTTGAGGATAGTTCATGGTCGAGATCTGTCATGTGTGTCCAGAGGGGTTAGGGGACCTGCCCAAGGCCACATGAATAATCAGTGTCAGAGGAAAGCCTGCCCTCCAGACTCTCTTTGCTGCTAGCCTGCTAGTCTGGCTTCTGTTCCGGCCATGCTGCAGTACCGGATCCCTCCTGGTGTAGCTCATGGGAGAATGAAAACATATCAGGGATTCCCAGCATCAGCCCACCTGTATTTAATATTGTTTTCACACAGGACAAGAAATGGACATGGCCATGACATCTCCAACCTTTCATTTTCCAGTGCTATTATATGAAGTAACCAAAAAAAAATTGTTTTACTCTTAGTCATTAACTTTCTTAGGTTCTGTTGTTTGTTATAGTATTTTATTTTATGTTAATGATTTTTTTATTTTTAATTTTTTATTTATTTAATTTTTTAAAAAGATTTTATTTATTTGACAGAGATCACAAGTAGGCAGAGAGGCAGGCAGAGAGAGAGAGAGAGGAGGAAGCAGGCTCCCTGCTGAGCAGAGAGCCGGATGTGGGGCTCGATCCCAGGACTCTGGGATCATGACCTGAGCCAAAGGCAGAGGCTTTAACTCACTGGGCCACCCAGGCGCCCCTATTCTTAATTTTTTTAAAAAATATTTTAGTTATTTACTTGTCAGAGAAAGAGAGAGAGTGCACAAGCAGGGGGAATGGCAGAAGCAGAGGGAGAAGCAGCCTCCCTGCTGAGCAGGGAGCCTAATGTGGGACTTGATCCCAGCACCTGGGATCATGACCTGAGCTGAAGGTAGACGCTTAACCGACTGAGTAATCTCTATACCCAGCCTGAGGTTTGAACCCACAGTTCTGAGATCAAGAGTTGCACGCTCCACCGACTAAGCCAGCCAGGTACCCCGCTTGTTATAATATTCTTAAATTTCCCCAACTCTGAATTTCGGGGATTTTCTCCCCATATTTTGCCATTGGATTACTGGGCCATGTCCATATTTTATTTAAAAACACAGACTCTCTGTGTTTGAAATCTTAGGATGCTACTTAATAGCTTTAGTTTTTTAATCTGTAAAATGGTATGTAAAAATACCAAATAATGGTGTTTGCCTAACAGGTTTGCCAGAAAAGTGAATTAGTACTTGTAAAGGTTTTGAATATTGCTTGACCTGTAATGGGCACTCAGTTAGCTGTTATAAGTATTGTTACCAACATTTATAATAAAATCAGAGGGTTTTAGTTAAAGTAACTGTTTTTGAAGATTTAAACAACAGCTTAAGATATCACTTACATCACATAAAGTCCACCTATTCAACGTACGTAACTTAGTGGTTTTTAGCATATTTACAGAGGTATACAACCACCAGCATCATCTCATTTTAGAATATTTTCATTGCTTCAAAAAGAAGCCTTGGACCCACTGGCAGTGACTCTCCATCTCCTACCTCCCTGCTTCTCTGCTCTGGGCAATCACTGTTTTCTGTGTAGAGACAAAGTATCTATTCTGGATATTTCATATAAATGGGATCATACTATATGTGATTTTTTTTTAAAGATTTTATTTATTTGACAGACAGAGATCACAAGTAGGCAGAGAGGCAGGCAGAGAGAGAGGAGGAAGCAGGCTCCCCGCTGAGCAAAGAGCCCGATGCGGGGCTTGATCCCAGGACCCTGAGATCATGACCTGAGCCGAAGGCAGTGGCTTAACCCACTGAGCCACCCAGGCGCCCTATATGTGATCTTTTATAACTGTCTTCTTTCACCTAACATACTTTTTATTTTTTGTTTTTGTTTTGTTTTTTAAGTAGGCTCCATACCCAATGTGGGGCTTGAAGTCATGATGCCGACATCAAGATGTCCATGCTTTACCACCTGAGCTAGCCAGACACCCCTCGCCTAGCACAATTTCAAGTTTCATCCATGTTGTAACATGTATCAGTGCTTCTCTTTTATGACCAAATAATGTTCCCTTGAATGGATATGCCACATTTCATATTGTGTTTCAGTCAGTACATATTTGGATTGTTTCCAGTTTTTAGCTATTATGAATACTGCTGCTATGGAAATATGTGTACATGTTTTGGATGCAGAGTGGTCTTGGTTAAATAACTAGGAGTGCAGTTGCTATGTTTAGCTTTTTGAGGAACTGACAAACTGTTTTCCAAAGTGGCTGCCCATTTTGCATTCCAATCAGAATAGATGAGGGTCCCAATGGCTCCATATGCCTTGCTAACATTTAATATGTTTTTGTTTGTTTGTTTTTGTTTTTGTTTTTTCTTTTTGGTTATAGCCCCTCTGGTGGATATGGACTGGTATCTCATTATGTTTTTGATTTGCGTTTTCCTAATGACTAATGATGTGAGCATCTTTTCTGTGCTGATTGGCCATTTACATATCTGTTTTAGAGAGAAACTGATTTAAGTCCTTTGCCCATTTTCAAACTGGGTTGTCTTTTTATTATTGAGTTATATCCTTTATATGTTCTGGATCAAACTCTCCACTCAGAAATGTGATTTGCAAATGTTTTCTCCCATTCTATAGGTTGTCTGTTCACTTTCTTAATAGTGAAGCACAAAGTTTTCAATTTTGATGAAGTCCAATGTAGCAGTCTTCTCTTTTATCACTTGTGTTTTGGTGTCAGACCTAAGAAATAATTGCCTAAGCTGAGGTCATGAAGCTTTCCTCCTATGTTTTCTTCTGAGGTACTATAGTTCTAACATTTATGTAAGAATAAGGTCTTGGATCTATTTTGTGTTGATTCTTAAGTGTGTTGTGAGGTAGGGGTCCAACTTCTTTCTTTGGTATGTTGTCCTGGTACTTGACTCCTTTGGCAGTTTTTGCTAGCATTCTTGTTGAAAAGACTGTTCTTTTATCATTGAATTGTCTTGTCTCCTTTATTGAAAATGAACTGACCATGAATGTTAGGATTTATTTCTGGCTAACTGATTACTTTTAACAATATAATTAGCGACTTATTCTCCATTGGTGAGTTTGGTCATCGCTGTTCCTTTTGAAGACATGGACTTCTGTCTTTTTTCTGCATCTCTAGTAGTAAGTCCAGGGCCAGAGTTTTGTGTATTTTCCCTCTATCGTTCTTGATAATCCTGACATCATGTTTTTTAGATGGTTATTATTTTACCTGTTTGTGACAATGGTAATAACAAGGAATGCTAATAATGATGCCTCCCTACAGAATCTTCTTGCACTGAGAAGAACATGAATTAGTATCACTCAAGGACAGGCAAAGAGATAGAGAATCATATACTAATGCGTTTCTGTGTTACTGTTGATGACATGTCTTCAGTTTACCATTCATCCTGCAAGGTTCTAAAACAGCAAAGAGCAGTGAGGCTGTGCCAACTTCAGAAGGTGACTGAGATGGTGCTATCTGTAAGTTTGATCTTGAGAATGGAGGTCATAGGATCTTTTAAGATATGAGTCGGCTCATAAGGGTGCAATTTGTGGAAGAAAAAAGGCACATGGCTAATAAATAAAAAATACTCTCTACTAGTTATCAAACAATGCAGAAGACAACCCAATTGGGTGACCAGTGGGCAGGTTTTTGTTTCGTTTTTTTGTTGTTTTTTGGGGGGAGAGTTTTTGAAAGGCCACCACATTTGTGGTGATGGTTATTGCCTTCCTAACATGCTTGTGTGCAGTGCTGGAAGTGAGTATGGAAGGGAGTTATCGTCCTTATTTTGCAGAGGAGAGGCTGAGGCTCTGAGAGTTTGATGAACTCATACCGTATCTCCTAGTCTGTGGGTGACAACACTGAGACTCAAATACAGATCCAGGTGCTTGCCATCTCCCCCACCGGCTCAGTGAGTGTTTAGCCCAGACAGGTCAGATACAATTTGGAGATACAATTTGGTAAACCAGAGTTTGAAATCTACCTCTGCCTGACACACCTGTGAAAACGCTATAAATTAAGGTGGAGTTTGGTGATTGGACTGAACCATCTCCTGACGGCTGTGGAAACATATAGGCTGTTTATCTGTGAAACTGTGTTCTAGTGTTTCTGTTGGGTTTTTAGGGGCAGAGGATAAAGACAGAAAGGGAATTTAATCATTGTTAAATTTCTATATACCTGGCAGCTGACCTATAGAAACTTAGTTAATCCTCTTAACACTAGGGAATAGGTACATTTCTCACCATTTTGGAGATAAGATAACCAAACTCAAGAGACACTGTCTCTTTTCCTAGTTCACACATTCAGTGAAATGGCTGTGGAGCTGAGATTCAGGGCAAGTTTCTGGAATCCGAAGACCTGTGTCTTTCCATTATTACACACAGTCTCCTAGAAGTAAAGTAAAGCACATGGGTCTTTGTCTCCTCCATCCATTTACATTTTATATTATGTTTTCTGTTCCCGTCATGTCTCATGGGCAGTGTTTATCTTCACAGTGTTTGTGTGTACCCATGGTGATGCCTTTAAATGTGTTTCTGGAGGCTTTCTCTTTATTGCTCTAGGTCTGGGGTAAAACCTAACAACCTTCCCATAAAATTCTCTTTCTTTTTAAGACAGGACTCTTTGAGGGATTTTAAAGCAATTATAGTTGAAAAACCTGAGGAATTAAAAAAAAATTAAATTCCTTTACATATAATTGGTACTCTATGAGCAGTTTTGCTAAATTTAAAGTAGAAAACAAAGCAGAAGTCAAAGACCAAAAGCCCTAGACATCGTGCCTGCTTACAAGGAAGTCAAAGAAATCTAACCTGAAACCAAACCCATCTTTCTAGATTAAAAGGAACTTAAAGCCAAAACTTGTAGGTTGACATGGTAAGTGTGACAGACAGTGCCATAATCCCATTTTCTTTCTATTTTTTTAATTGTATTTTTTTTCCTTCCTTCCTTCCTTCCTTCCTTCCTTCCTTCCTTCCCTCCTTCCTTCTGATGCTCCCTAATGGCCTAGTGGTTAGGATTCGGCGCTTTCCCTCCCCCTTCTTTCTTTCTTTCCTTCAATCCCATTTTCCCTTCACTGGAAAATCCTGACTTCTCTTGAGCAAACTGAGTCCTGGATTGCCACCATGATTCTCAAGGCTCTCCTAGCACTGCTCATTGTCCCCCTCTGCTTGAGTTCCCTTTTTCAGCTTGAATAACATGAAAACCCTCAAACCCTGCCTGTTCTTCTATACAATAACCCTATAAGCAAAATAGCTTGAGTCTTTGGTTAATCCATCCTAGGTTCCTAAAGCGTGTGGGATCACTCCTGTTTATTCTCAAGCCCTTAATGATAGAGAAGGTAAAATGTCCCAGCAGGCAACCACAGACCTCCCTCCGTGGAGGCTTCTGTCCTTGAGATGCTAAAGAGACTTTCGAAATGCAAGGCACTCCCTTCTCGCCTATTTTTTTCCAGGTCTGAGACCTGACACTTACAATTCTTGGTCTGGGTCCTTTGACGTCATTTCCCTCCACTGGAACAGGCTCTTGTAGGAGATGAGCTGTGTTTGAAAGGTCTGCTGGATGCTCCTCTTTGTTGACAGGGACTGCTGCCTTTTCCACATCTCTTAGAGGCCATCTGATCTCCCAGAAACTCTGGGGAGTACCAGGAAGGAACTTGGAGTTTATGCCTGATCTGGCCAATGACAGCCCTTTCTGCCAAGCGGCCTGCTCTTCCCTCACTGTACTAAGTGCTGCAACAGAAGGTTTCTCTTTCAAACTCTGCTCCGAGGGACGTGATCAGCCACACCTGAAACACACATGTGTGGCTCAGCAAATGACTGCAGCGACGTGCTGTGGGACTCCTAAGATCACATGACCTTCTCGGCTCAAGAACTTCATTTAATCGTGGCGCTGGTGTGGGGTCAGTTAACACTGACCCCTTCCTCATGAGGACCTATGTCTTATTCCCATCTTGTTGTCTTTCCTCCCTTCCGAAGACAGTGGCTATGTGCCACCTCAGAGCCCCTTCCGCCATTTTCCCTGAATGGGCTTCAGCTTCCTCCTGTTTGCATGAGTATACATTCTTATTTTTTTAATTTAATTTTTTAAAAGATTTTATTTATTTACTTGACAGAGAGAGAGAGACAGTGAGAGGGAACACATGCAGGGGGATTGGGAGAGGGGGAAGCAGGCCTCCCACTGAGAAAGGAGCCTGATGCAGGGTTCGATCCCAGGACCCCGGGATCATGACCTGAGCTGAAGGCGGACACTTACCAACCGAGCCATCCAGGCGTTCCTGACTATACATTTTTTACACATGCCCAGGGCACCTGGGTGGCTCATTCAATTAAACATCTGGTAGCATCTACCTTCAGCTCAGGTCATGATCCTGGGGGGCTCTCTGCTCATTGGGGAGCCTGCTTCTCCCTCTGCCCCTCCCCCTGCTTGTGCTTACTCTCTCTCTGCCAAATAAATACATAAAATGTTTAAACCAGCCCGCCCCCCGCCCACCCCCCCGCCCCCCCCGCCAAAATGCCCAACACAACAGCTTTGGTAATCATTGTGAGTGCTGTGAAGTGTGTAAAACTGGTGATCCACAGACCTGTACCCCTAGGGCTAATAATACATTATATGTTAATTTAAAAAATTAAAAATTAAAAAAAATTATTTGACCATTTTCCTAAAAAAAAAAAAAAAAGATATTATCAATGTTTTTTTTTTATCACCCCTGCCTCATCTGCTCTTTCTATAATCAGAATATGCTTTTATTTTTATTTTATTTATTTTTTTCACACTATGCTTTTAAAGAAATGTTCTTTGTGCTTTATTCATTATTGGTTCTTTGCTCATGGTGGGGGTTCAATAAATATTGACTGATGATGAATCTGTTATACTAGAGAAGGCCCTTTCCCAGCGAAGTTGATCTTTTTTACTCTTATTTTTTTTTTAGGTGTTCTATCATATCACTAATGCAAATACTAAAGTTGCTTATTAATTAGAAGCATAAAAAAAAGGACGTTAAAGTTTTTTTTTTTATTCTGTATCAAAAATCCAAACAATCATTTGGCTAAACTCAAGTGATAAAAATATATATATATATATTTTTCCCCTCGTACAGACTATTTATTTATTTTTATTTTTTTATAATTTTTTATTTTTTATAAACATATATTTTTATCCCCAGGGGTACAGGTCTGTGAATCACCAGGTTTACACACTTCACAGCACTCACCAAAGCACATACCCTCCCCAATGTCCATAATCCCACCCCCTTCTCCCAAACCCCCTCCCCCCAGCAACCCTCAGTTTGTTTTGTGAGATTAAGAGTCACTTATGGTTTGTCTCCCTCCCAATCCCATCGTGTTTCATTTATTCTTCTCCTACCCACTTAAGCCCCCATGTTGCATCACCACTTCCTCATATCAGGGAGATCATATGATAGTTGTCTTTCTCTGCTTGACTTATTTCGCTAAGCATGATACGCTCTAGTTCCATCCATGTTGTCGCAAATGGCAAGATTTCATTTCTTCTATGCAGTCATCAAAAGAAATAAAAATATATTTTTTTAAGAGTTTATTTATTTATTTGACAGAGATCACAAGTAGGCAGAGATGCCGGCAGAGAGAGAAAGAGAGGGAAGCAGGCTACCTGCTGAGCAGAGAGCCTGATGCAGGGCTCGATCTCAGGACTCTGAGGTCATGACCTGAGCCGAAGGCAGAGGCTTAACCCTCTGAGCCATTCAGGTGCCTCACAGATGATAAAATATTTTTAAGTATTTAATGAACTTTAATCTGTGACCACTGTAAAACAAAATCTTATCTGTTGAGATGATTTACTTGCATAGGAAAAAACTGAGATGAAGATTTACAAATGAGAAGGAAGTCTAATTTGTGTGAGTTCAAAGCTTGATACTAGAATGAGATTTCCAGGCATGAGATTATTAAGAATGTAGATAACTTTTATTCTCTATCCTTCCTTTTCTACTCTTTGAATCAAAATTTGTCTTTCCACCCTGTGTTGGATTGAAGGCATCAATGATCTCAGTTAATTTAATGGCCTCTGTCCATACCCCTTCTCCAACAACCTTGTAGTTCCTGCCCACTCTAACTTGGGCTGGTCTTGTGACTTGCTTTGGCCAGTGCAATGTGGCAGAAATGATGGTGTGATGATTTGGAGTCTAGACCGCAAGAAGCCTTGTGTGTTTCTCTTTCCTCTCTGGCTTCCCTGTGGTCACCATGACAACATGTCGGACTTTGGGGCACACTCCATGTGAGGCCACATGGAGGAGAGCTGAGTCATTCTAGCCATCATGGAGCTCCAGCTCCCAGTAGACCTGCCATCTACCCAGACTGAGCCCGCCCAAAATCTAGCTACACCGTATCAGTTGAACTACCTGCCAACCTATAGCCTCCTGAGAAACAATAGTTATTTTTTAAGAAGATTTATTTATTTACTTTAGATGGAGAAAGAAAGAGACAGAGAGAGAGAGAGAGAGAATGCATGAGCAGAAGGGGCAGGGGAGATGGAAAGAGAATCTCAAACAGACTCTATGCTGAGTACGGAGCCAGAAGTGGGACTCGATCCAAGGACCCCGAGATCATGAATTGAGCCAAAACCAAGAGTCAGGCACTTAACCGACTGTATTATCCAGGCATCCCAAAACAATAGTTTTTTAAACCCATATGCTTTGAGATGTCATACAATCATAGCTAACTGCTTCACATCCTATATTCGTAATACTTATAGGATAAGATGGTGGTAGCTCCTCCCAGGGCTATTATATTTTAATTGTTGTCAGTCGTTTGAGCTAAATGAATGTGTTTTGAGGGTGTTTTTAGTTTCAGTAAGTGATGATGGGGGAACTTAGGGAGTGCAGTGGAATCTTCCTGATATAATAGTCCCATATACTTTGGAAGCCGATTATCATTAGAAACAAGAAAAAAATTGTTTTAAAATCAGGTAGATGACATCTATTAAAGATCTCAGATTTGTTGTTGGTAGATCGACAAACTGTTGCCATTACATCCCCAAACCATGCTACCCACCCTCTTGGGCAGAGTTCCCATTCCACTTGGCCCCCAGGGGCAGTGGACAGCTGTACCCTCCATTGGCTCCTCGTGCATCTTTTTATAGAAGTCCTTCTTCTGACTGCTCAGTCAGCTCTGCTGGAGGGCTTTGCATTTAAGGGGCAACACCGACAAAACTGGCTTCCAACCATGTCTCAGGCCTCATGCATTATGCCCTCTGACCCATTAAGGGTTTGGTATTTGTGTACTCTAGTTTTCTTTCCTGCAAAATGGTGATGGGGAAGATCTTGGCTTGTCAGTCCAAGGTTCTTTTGATCACTGGTAGAGATAGTTTCTGCTGATTTAGAAACTTTGTGTTATGGGCCAAAGCTTTAGCAAATATTAACTCTCATTTTACTGCCCTTATTATTAGCAGCCAGATAAATGGAAGTTCAGAGATTTGACACAACGTGGATGGATCCAAAGTCACACGCATAAATGGAAGCAAAACCATAAATATAGTAATAGTTTGCTCTTTAGAAAAAAGTGGAAGATCCGTCTCCCTCTTCATATTAGAATAATATATAATTACATATATAATTATATATATATATATATAAAACATATAATATATATAACATATAAGAATCATAATAGTGATCCTCACATGTAAAGCACATGTGAGCCCTTCAGACCCAGGAAGGAACTTGAGGCCCACCAGACTTCAAAGTCTATTGTTGACCCCTCATTAACTCATAACTCAGTGTAAAGGAAAATAGCAGGAATAGGCTCTCCGATGGGAAGGTTGGGGCAAGCAGTTTCATAGTAACAGTCTGTTTTTTAACAACAAGCTCCAGGCCGCTCAGTTTTCTCATCTATAAAATGTGTGTGTGGAGTCGGTCAGTGCTCTCCCAAACTGTGGTCTGTGGACAGTTTCTCTGGCCTGGGTGAGTCGGGAAATGCTGCATACGAGGCCTTTCCCTTAGAGACCTTTGTGAGGGTCTGCATTCAAGAAATCTGTTCAGCTTTATTACCTCAGGCTTCACAGAGATCCTGGAAACCTCTAAAGACCCTACAGGAAGAATCTCATTTTGGAAATGTGGAGGCAGACCATTCTCAGGACTTCCTTCAGCTTTAAAGACATCTGAATGAATGGGAAGATTTGGGTTCTATTGCAATTTACTACTGAGTCCATTTTTTACCCAGGAAGGAAATAAGAAAAAAAAAATCATTATTTTCTTGATTGCTCTGTGTCAGACACTTAAATATTTTATATATTCTTTTGTTCTTTTTTCTTTTTGAGAGAGAGAGAGAAATCTTGTGTACAGGCTGTAGGGAAGAGGGGCACAGGGAGAGGAGAGAGAATCTTAAGCAGGCTCCACACCCAGTGCAGAGCCTGATGTGGGGCTTGATCTCACGACTCCCAAATCATGACTTGAGCTAAAATCAAGAATCAGTTGCTTAACCAACTGAGCCATCCAGCCACCCCCCATATTTATTTTTTGCAATACCATATGGAATATTATTATTCTCACCAATATGGATCTTGATGATATCATTTTTTTCCCATAACCACTACAGTGTTATCTGTTATCAATGTAGTTAGTTATCAATGTAGTTAGTAGGCTCAGTCTCTGATATTCTTTTACATCTATACACATACTATCCAGCTGTTAAATAATATTTATATGATAGGATAGGATATTATCCAGGCTTTAAATAAAATATATGCTGATGACTATTAAATCTCATAAATCCCCACTGACCGTTCCCATGTTAAGTAAACATTTCAAGCTTTGTATGACCAAATGAGGATTTTAAATTCAGAGCTTTCCTCTAGACTCTTCTTGCCCATTTTACCCTTCATAATTGGTCTCCCCATCTACCTAGTTGATCAAACAGGAACTGAGGTGTTGTTGATTTCTCTCATGCCCTCATTCCCCACATGCAGTCCATCAGCAAGTCTGTCCTGCCAGAACACTCCAGAATGTGACCACTTCTCTCCGTGGCCATGCCTATTTCTAGTCAAGCTATCATCATCTCTCAAGCAACAATTGCTGCCACATTCCAGTTCTCTCAGCTTCCATTTATGTCCCCTTTGCAGTCAGGAGCCAAGATGATCTAAAAAGTAAATCTATAGGCGCTGTCATGGCACCTTTCCTGAGGACAACCGCCAGCCTGGTGGGGTTGGTTATATGTGAAAGTCCACATGAAGGGCTAACAATGTTGTACACAAAGATTCTTGATGTTCTTGAGCAGATTTCTGAAAATGCAGCCTACAGCACATATGCAGAACAGGTTGCAAATGAGAAGCTGGGTCTGGTTAAAGTGGAACCAGATGTTAAGAAATTAGAAGACTAACTTCAGAGTGGCCAGCTAGCAGAGGTGATGCTTGAGGCTGCAAATGAAGTAAGTCTGGCAGGAAAAATGATACACTGGAAACCATGGGAGCCTTTAGCAGAAGAGCTTCCTGCCACCAGTGGAAATGACCAATGTAGTCATCATTAAATGACTAGTGTGTCGATGGGAAACCGATGTAATTAAATGTTGTGTTACAATAAATAAATAAATAAGACCATGTTGCTTTCCTCCTTAAAACCTTTTGGTGATTTTCCATTATCTATCTCTCTCTCTCTCTCTCTCTCTCTCTATATATATATATATATATATATATATATCAGTCTCTGACCTTGATGGGGTCTTTCTTTGTTCATGTCTCCAACTTCATGGGGCTGATGCTTCCCTACGTTGGCTTCCTTCCTGATCCACCATGTACCAGGCTTGTTTAGTCCCAGATTGCTGCCTTTGCTCTACCCTCTGCGTAGATGGTTCATTTGTTCTTTTATTTATTTATTTATTTATTTATTTTTGGTTCATTTGTTCTTGGTTCACATGCTGCCTTCTCAGTGCCTTCCCTGACCACCTTGTCAACACTAATCCCATCTTGTGCAGAGACTATCACATCATTCTGCTTTACTTTTTGGAAGAGTTGACCCTCTTTTTATTTTATTCATTCGTTTGCTAATCCCCCCATGTTTCTCTCAACTAGATGTATAAGTCCAGGAGACCTTCCATCTTCCTGTTATATTCAACCTCGTATCTCCCCGTTAGTGTGTACCACAGTGCCTGGTACATACAGTGGCTCAGTAGATATTTATAGGATTGATAAGATAAATGTTATTTGCTTTGTTCATCTTTCCAGCCCTTCCTTCCTTCCTTCCTTCCTCCCTTTCTCTCTCTTTCTTTGTTTTTTAAAAAGATTTTATTTATTTATTTGACAGAGAGAAAGAGAGATCACAAGTAGGCAGAGAACAGGCAGAGAGAGAGGGGGAAGCAGGCTCAGCTTGATACAGGGCTCGATCCCAGGACCCTGAGATCATGACTTGAGCAGAAGGCAGAGGCTTAACCCACTGAGCCACCAGGCGCCCCTTTCCAGCCATTTCTGTTGAATGCACATTTAAAAATAATTAAATGCATGCAGGACTGCATACATGACCTCAAGTAGATTTCAAACAAATGGACAGTACAGAGAATTTCTCTCTCTCTCTCTCTTTTTTTTTTTGTACAGAGAAATTTTTAAATGACATTATTATCTGCATGGGATTTGTTAATGTACAAATCTCTGAGGAAGAAGAGAGGACAAAACTGTTAACAAGTTGTCAAATAGTTTTGCACTGAAGCAGTGGGAGTTTGGAAAGAATAAACGTGATTCTTGTGTAGTTTTGAAGTCGTGGTTTTTGGGAAAGGGCAGGGATTGAAAACTACAAATGGCTAAATACGGCTTTCGGGAACTTGTCATATAATTATTTTTTGTCGAATCACTCCTCGCTGTTGAGGCCAGTACTCACAGTGGATTTTCTTCTTCCAAACATTGCACTTGAAAGGGACAATGCTAAAGGAAAGTAGGGGCAGTGCTGAAAGAGCCCCCCTCCAGGGTCCCTGCGGAGCAAGATACTTTGTTATGACCTAAATAAGTTCAAGGAGAAAGTGCCAAACTGATACTGAGTGGAGGAAAGGTGTGATACACCCCTTTTCTAAAAGCTGGGGAGATGTGGAGAATAGAGAGAAAAGGGAAAAATATACTCACTGTTCTCTGAAAGGAAACAACGCCGGAGTAGAAATTTTCATCTTTGAAATTCTGGCGCCACCCAGTGGTGAATGAATCCTGCTTTAGCGTCATTTTCGTAACCGGTTGTCCTCAAACTTTCTGCTCTTTCTCAGAACCACACAGTGAGCTTGTACAAATACTCCTACAGATCCCAGAATTCTACAGGTTCAGTGGAAGGCTTGGGCATCAGAATTTCAAAAACGAGTTTCCCAGGTGATTCTGTACAATTTTTGGTTTTCTTTTCTTTTTTAAAGATTTTATTTATTTGACACACAGAGAGAGATCACAAGTAGGCAGAGAGGCAGGCGAGAGAGAGGAGGAAGCAGGCTCCCTGCCGAGCAGAGAAGCTGATGAGGGGCTTGATCCCAAGGCCCTGGGATCATGACCTGAGCCGAAGGCAGAGGCTTTAACCCACTGAGCCACCCAGGGGCCCCTGGTTTGTTTGTTTGTTTGTTTGTTTTTTAAATAATCATTTGTCAAGTGGATCTCCATGGAGGTGTTTCTGGCCATCCTGCAGTAAGTTTGTCCTAGAAAGAACAACCTGGTCACAGATCAGTTTAATTGAGGTCACAGTGTCTGAAAGGAGAAGCTCCAGGAATTCATGGAGATCCAAGGTTTGCATGAGCACCTTAGAGGCCCAGGTGTTTCCCAGGAGACCTTTTATCTAAGACTTCCTGAAGCATCACAAGGAAATGGATCTTCACATATGACCACAGATACAGAACAGCACATGCAGCTGGTTCAGTGATTCACATGTGCTCTTAGATTTCAGCTGTGGCTGTCCTGGACCATTCCATGCAGGATTCCACTCATTTTAAGAATCTAAGTTTCCCCTTCAAGTGCTTTACCTAATGCCTCAGGATTTCCTTGGGGGCTCTAGATGCTGTAAAGAACTTTCTAAGTTATGGAGTATGCTCAGCTTGGAAGCACAGGGTAGGTTAACACATCTGGGAGAAACTCTAGATCAGTGGGGAGGGGGCCAGTGGGTCTAGACTCCTGCCTCTTCTGCTTTGGGACAGGGCCTCATGAAGAGCTATGAAGGGGAGGCTCAGGACTTTATCCTGTAGGCAGAAGTATGCTGGAAAGGATGAGTGATGGCAGGGAGAATTTTAATTAGGATCTTCGATATTTTGGTGGTAACATGGAAGTGGGATTTGTTTGGTAAGTAAATGGCGGGGGGCGGTGGAGAGGCAGATACTAGGAGTGAAATATAGTCGCTCCAATTTGAAATAAATTGGCTCTAAGTTAGATGGGAAACCAAAGTAGAAATTTGAAATAGGAGACCTGATAGTGAAGCCCCAACTCTGTTAGCCTGTTTTGCTCACTGAATGGGTATGTTACCTCATGCAGTGGGCTCGGGGTGCCTCTCTCAACTTGTTGCTCTGTCACAAACCTCCCTCAATTTAGGGACTCACATGAGCAGTTTGTTGTTGTTCTTCATGAAGTTGGGCTGGGCTCAGCTGGGCATTTCTTCTGCTCTTCCCTGGGGCATTTGCACATAGTTGTTGTCTTCTGCAGGCTTCTTGGTCGGTGTCTCAGTCAGGGCTCTCTAGAGAAAGAGAACCAATAGGATATACTCAGTTACATGTGAGGAGATTTGGAGGAATTGGCTCAGGCAGTTATGGAGGCTGAAAGGTCCCACAGTCTGCCACCTGCAAGCCGGAGAGCCAGGGAAGCTGGTGGGATAACTCAGTCCATGTCCGAAGGCTGAGGACTAGGAGCTCCAGTGTCTGAGGGCAGGAGAAGATGGGTATCCCAGCTCAAAAAGGAAGAGATTTGCTCTCTCTTCCCCTTTTTTCCCTACAGCTTGGATGCTGCCTGCTTGCACTTGCCTGCACTGGTGAGCTCAGATCTCTTCACTCAATCTACCAAATCACTTACATGCCACGACATGTTTTACTAGCTATCCCGGTATCTGTGAGGCCGGTCAGGTTGACACAAAAAATTACCCATCACCATCAGCGACTGCAGCCCAGAGAGCTTGTCTTTGCTTTACATGCTGCCCTCCCCTCAGGGGCTTTCTCCTGTGGAGGCAGCAGACCTGGACATGACAAGACAGAGCTGAGAGTCACATTCGTCACATCTGCCTCATTGTGTTGGTCAAAGGAATCATAAGGTGCTCACTTGTGGGGAAGTAGACTCACTCTCCTGGTGGAAAGACATAAAATAATTTAAGACCACTTTTAATTTACCACACAGTATATTTTAGTGGCCAATGAAATGAACTTTGGATGCCCTCTTATATCCGGATCTTGGTTTTAAAACCAGGAATAAAAACAAACAATCCAGAAATCTGATTATTCATATCGTGACCAATCACACCTACTATCTCTCTTCTGTGGTAAATACCCAACTTCCCTATTCCCGTTCCTGAAAAATAGTTTAAATCTGTGACAAGTTGAATTAACCTTCTCTAAATGGAAGGGTTTAGGGAAAAGCTTAGATTAAAAAAATTTTTTTCCCCCAGATTCACTGGAATCAATTAATCTGTTTTAAAAACTATAGTAGATGTACCTCAAATGAGTTGTATTTTAAACTAGCACAAGTTTTTTGTGTGTGTGAATTTGGGTTTTTTGTAAGGGGGAAGAAAAGGGTATTTTTATTTTCAAAATATGACACTGATATTTGTGAGATTATTTTGATAATTACCCTAAGAAGCATTTTCATAATGGAATAAAAATAATTTATGTTTTAAATGCATGTAATTTTATGAAGCACTAGTAAAAATTTCTGTATCTTAAATATTAGAATTAGCTGGTAGCAATAGTTTATTAATTTTATAAACCTCTATGACATGGTAGCTCACCATAATGGAAATCCAAAAACTTAAAAGGAAACCTTTAATAACCTGTGTTTAAAAGAAGCAAAAACAGAGGGCACCTGGCTGACTTTGTCAGTAGCGTGTGTGAATCTTGATCTCAGAGTTGTAGGTTCAAGCCCCACCTTGGGTGTAGAGATTACTTAAAAATAAAAATATCTCAAGGGGTGCCTGGGCAGCTCAGTGGGTTAAGCCTCTGCCTTTGGCTTGGGTCATGATCTCAGGGTCCTGGGATCAAGTCTGACATCGGGCTCTCTGCTCAGCAGGGAGCCTTCTTCCCCCCTCTCTCTGCCTGCTTGTGATCTCCCTCTCTCTCTCTCTGTCAAATAAATAAATAAAAATCTTTTAAAAAATCGTGAACGGCACCTGAGTGGCTCAGTGGGTTAAGCCTCTGCGTTCGGCTCAGGTCGTGATCCCAGGGTCCTGGGATCGAACCCCGCATAGGACTCTCTGCTCAGCAGGGAGCCTGCTTCCCTCTCTCTCTCTGCCTGCCTCTCTGCCTACTTGTGATCTCTGTCAAATAAATAAATAAAATCTTAAAAAAATAAAATAAAATAAAAAAATCTTGGGGAAAAAAAAACCAAAAGGGCAGAAATAGAATGAAAATGTCTTTTTTTTTTTTAAGATTTTATTTATTTATTTGACAGACAGAGATCACAAGTAGGCAGAGAGGCAGGCAGAGAGAGAGGGGGACGCAGGCTCCCCACTGAGTGAAGAGCCTGATGTGGGGCTCCATCCCAGGACCCCGGGATCATGACCTGAGCCGAAGGCAGAGGCTTTAACCCACTGAGCCACCCAGGTGCCCCTGAAAATGTCTTTTCATGGAAAGAATTGTTTGGAATCATTTTATATGAGGAATCATTTACCATACAGTGTGAGAAAAGGTGGCAAAACCCGATCCCTCATGGAGGTGCGGCCATCAGAGAGCAGCTACAGAACGGCATAGGCAGGAAAAAAAGCAAGATTTTGCGAAAGAGATGAGAGCGAAGACAGCCTGAATCAAAATAGTTTCTGAAGGGCCAATTTTCTTTTCTTTTCAGCTAAGAGAGATGTTTCAGTTCTGGGCATTTCTTTCCAAGACCATTTTTCTGGCTTATCTCCTAGGGCTCTTTTTGGTGTTTCGCATTTCTCACCTCAAGCAGCTGCTTCTCATCCGTAGACTTCAGGTTATTTCAAAAAGTCATCTCGTTCATTGTTTCCTCTTTTGACTAAAGCTTTTTTTATATTCTAACACCGAGCTCCACGTGACTCTTGGCACATGCGAAAACAAAAACGCATCTCAGAAAGATCATCTGGAGCAAAAGAAACCAGACATTCTGGTATACACTATATGAGTCCATTCATGTAAAGTTCAAAAACAGGCAAAGCTAACGTACCAGAATATGGGCTACTTAAGTAGGTAGACTGGCAAGTACATTCAAGAGCAGCTTTGGGGGTGCTGGGTATGATTAACATCCTGGTGACATTGCTGGGCTTCCTTTGCGAGCATTGATTGAACTGTGCACTTAGTATTTGTGCATGTCTCGATTTCTTTGTTACATTTCTTTAAAAAACGGAACAGTCAAGGAAACACGTTCTTCTCGTTGACTTAAGGGAAATCTGAGTCTGGGTATCTCTAGTGATTTGTTAAGGAAAGAATCGTTAAGTTGGCAACATTTATATGTTTTTCAGACTCACGTTATCGTAGTGTTGCTTTCGACTTCATCGGGTTTCAGTGTCCATATGAACCATGCTTAGGAGACCAAGCATCCAATAAATCAGTGGCAATTAGAACGAGAACAGTACGAAGTAATGCAAAACAACACATGATTAGGATTGCAGGGCTGTAGGACTGTGTTTTATTGAAAAAACAATTGTCATGCTTCGCTAAGCCTAGAAACCCTAGGAGGAAACTGGAAACTAAACATTGATGTCGCCGAAACCAATATTATCTAGACAACTTCTCTTTCTCTTTCTTTTGTTTCCTGAAAATACCATCAAAGACTAAGTCATTTGATATTCCTTGGCTGATTGTTCAGTAGAAAGTTCTGTGTTATTGGAAGGGGAAAAGAAAAGAAAGTCATAAAGACTGGTAAAGTTAATGAACTATTTCACATTTACCAATATTCACATTTAAATGTTACTTCTATATTATTGGCCGACTTTTGTTTTCTGTAACAGTATTGGCGGCTTTCTCACAGTGCATGCCTCTTCCAAAACTTTTCGATTTTAGTGGGATGTTGGACATAATTCATGAATTCATTATCCCTCCTTACAGCAGAAAGAGTTCAAATGTTATCAATGTTACCATCCCGAAGACTCTGACCCCTTGGCTGGGTTAAGGACATTGGAGAGGGTATGTGCTATGGTGAGTGCTGTGAATTGTGCAAGACTGATGAATCACAGACCTGTACCCCTGAAACAAATAATACATTATATGTTAATTAAAAAAAAAAGACTCTGACCCTTGCATATAAGCTGAAAGTTAGTGGAGAAAACATAGATTAGTGATGTCAGTTGCTATGATATATCAGGAGGACAACTGTGGGGGTGAAAATGCACTTCATCCTTAGGACTCAGAACCTCAGCAGAATTGAATGTTTGATCCCATCCAGTTATACGTCTGTTCCACAGGTTGAGGGATTGATTTCACTTCAACAAACATTTATTGAGGGAAAGTTAACGTACAAAACATTAGGGATAGGGTGCCTGGGTGGCTCAGTGGGTTAAGCCGCTGCCTTCGGCTCAGGTCATGATCTCAGGGTCCTGGAATTGAGCCCCGCCTTGGGCTCTCTGCTCAGCAGGGAGCCTGCTTCCCTCTCTCTCTCTGCCTGCCTCTCTGTCTACTTGTGATCTCTCTCTGTCAAATAAATAAATAAAATCTTAAAAAAAAAACATTAGGGATAAAGCCAGAATTGTGAGAGAGATAAATATTTACATAAAAAATTATTATACAATATGATGAATGCCATTGTATAGAAATATAGAAATGGCTTCACAGGCAGAAAAGAGAGCAGCTAATGCTGCTGGTGGCATAAAAGGCTGTAGAGGAGGATCTTAAAAGAGGAGTGAGAATTAGCCATGTTGACCAGGTGCTGAAGGACATTACAGGAATGCACAAAGGCTTGAGTTTCTGTGGAGTGAGCAGGAAATACTGGTTGGGAGAGATGGGGGTGCTGGGATTAGAGCAGGAATCCCAAGCTAGGTTCTGGGATGGTCTTGGCTGCCCTGGGAAGGAGTTTGGATTTTACTCAAAGAGCAGTAGAAGGTTTATAAAAAAGGGGAGTAACATGATTTTCCCTGTGTTTTAGGAGAGGGTAAGGTCAGCTGTGATGTGGTTAGTGCATTGTAGAGGGGAAAGCAGATAAGAAGGCCAGTTAGGAACTGTTGGAATAATCAACACTGAACCAGACCAAAGAAGCAACTTCTTGGAAGGCAGAATTCATCCTGGATTTAAATAAGTTTTGGCATGTAGATGAAGGAATACTGTAAGAGCATGAGGACAATATTGTTGATCAATTTTTTAAAAAAGATTTTACTTATTTGACAGACAGAGATCACAAGTAGGCAGAGAGGCAGGCAATGAGAGAGGAGGAAGCAGGTTCCTGTTTGAGCAGAGAGCCCGATGTGGAGCCAGATCCCAGGATGCTGAGATCATGACCCGAGCCAAAGGCAGAGGCTTTAACCCACTGAGCCACCCAGGCACCCCAATGTTGATCAATTTTAATGATATAGAAAGATGTTCAGAAGTTATTGTTGAATAAAAAAGTTTACAAAAACACAAGCATTGTGATTTGGAACACCCTTCTCTCCCTATCGACCCATCCATACCTCTACAGAGAAAAAAGACAGAGAACAATAATATTTACTTGCTAGTAGGCTTTTCGGTAATTTGAGAAAAATCAACTAAAATATAGTACGGAGGAGCTTAGAAAAAAGTTTTCTTTTTCTCATTCAGACCCTACTGAAACCTTGTGGATAGTCTGGCATTTCAGGAGGAGAGGGGGATTTGCAGAACCAAGAGGAGTATATAGCAGGGTTGAAAGACACAAATAAAATAGAAACAGAAAGAGAAAAATAAAAATAGAAATATGAGCACAACATGTGGAAATGGGGTTACTGAACTGACAAGAGAAGACATGCAAATAATTTTATTTAAAGTTTGTGTTAAAGGTTATCTCTGAATGGTTTTCAGATTGTTTCTTATTGTCAGTGCCTAAGGACGTCACTCTGTGAAGGTGGTGGTGGTGGTTGGAATGGCCTATTTAAGGACTCTTCCTTCCAGACATAAGATTCCTCATGGCATCGGGTTCCACTGTTACCACTATATGAAGGGGACTAATAGCCTTATATTACCCCTTGTATTACTTTAAATATTCTCTCTTCTATCTTTTTCACAAAATAAAATTGCCCACAGATGCAAGATTGATAGAATTGATGCTTTCGGATAAAACAACTTACATGCCGTTGTGTGGGGCCATATTGGTTTTACTGATTCAGAAGAAAACCCATAGAAGGGTTGGGGTTTGAAGAGGTAGCTACCAGAAGGAGGAGGTATTTAGAACAGAAAGAGGAGAAAAGGAATAGAATCACTGAGGTGATTTTCAGGAGGATAAATATATTTGTGATGAAAAGGGTTAGTAGTCATGCTTCCATTTTTTATTTCACTGTTACAAGAAGATGAGGTTCAAAGGAAGAGGGACCAATATTAAGTCTGTGAACCAAATCCACCTTGGGTTTGTAATATGTGCCAGTGACGAATCATCTCTTGAAAGTGCTCGTTGTCCTGGGTCCTTGGGTGATCTAAGTTCCCTTCCTTTGCTTCTTTAGATCTTGGTTGCTTGGTTTACGTATTGATCTCCACTAATCATTCTTTCAGCAGTACTTCTTTCTGGTTATTTAACTTCTCCTTGTTTCGGTCCCTTCATTTTTGAAGGTATAGGGTTAGCTTCGATTGTTTTAAAAAAATTAAAAATCATGTACCCCTGGAAACAGGTAAGCTTAGAGTTTTGGGGTAGAAAGGCTGAGTATATCTGACTCTTCTTTCTCTTCCAAGCTCTCCCCAAAGGGGCATCCATGGAGCCAGGATTGAAAACTCCTGGACCCAAATCCGTGTCTCCCAGGATCAGGAGAGTTTACCATGGCCTCTAGTATCTTAGCTACTGTAAAGACATGTGTGGGGATGGTATTTTACTCTTCCACATTATATTTTCAGTTGGTTCTCTTAACAAGAAACATTTGTCTAACTGTGGTCGTGTAGTCATTGGGGACCAGCCTCAGTTCTTGTGTTAGAGAAGATGAAATGTAACTCTCAGAGGCAGGAAAGCAGTTTTCCTGACCTGCCACTGTCTTGCTGAGTGCTCTTTTGAAAATTGCTCCAGATCCTCACACCTCATTCCCTCCTCATTTTTCCATAAAGACCTCTGACGGCAATGTGCATCATTTTGTGGTTCTGGGAAAAGAAGCTGGTCTCTGTCCTTCAGAGTCATGTGTTTGTTCTCAGTTGAGAGGAGAAGGTTTGAACTCTTCTGGACCTTGATGTCTCCCTGAGTATCTCCTAGTTCAGTAGAATACTCTTAACCACTTGCCTTCTCTGGGCTCAAGTAAAGAAAATTGTTATTACATCTTTTGTGGAAAGCGTTTTCTGCTTCTATTTTGGTCTTCCCCTCTGAGCGTATTGTATGAAAAGAGTGGAGGTTTATCCTCCTTTAAGGGAAAAAGAATCATTTTATCGTTTGGTTGCTGTGTCAGGGGTCCGAATCATTTCCAGTAGCTGGCCCTTTTCTGACCCTCCAAGGCTGCTGGTTAGCACTGACTGCAGAGAGCTCGGAGGAACGCTTTCAAGGATTGATTCAGAGGCAGCAGAAACCTCTTACGCCCACAACCTAACAGCATTTCTTGGGATTCACTCAAAAGGCATATCTGGGACCCCCACTTTGTGGCTTTTGAAGTAATACATCTTCATTAGGAGTTAGAAGTAAACATATATTTTTAAAGCTCGAAGAAGGAAGCAATTTGTCTTGAGCACAGTAGATTTGATCTTTAGAGAGAGGTGAACGGCCAACTTTTTTTTTCAGCAAAAGCTAAGGATGATGAATGAAACGCCCAGGGCTAAGAAGGCCCCTTCACGGCGGAGAGCCTTATCTTTAGACGGATTTTTAAATCAACACGCATCTAGCTACCTGGCTAAGAAGTACTGGATCGGTGGCTTTTTCATGGGCTGTTTCAGAAGAATAAGACCCCGATATTGTATCTTGCATTTGTGAAAGAGTCAACATCCTCAGTGTCAAAGGAATTTATCTTATGAATTATAATTCACAAGAACTCTATAATATATAGAGTCTTTTTTGAGAGGGTAAGCCCTTTTCGCCTGCCTGGTGCACAAGCTACAAAATACATGAGGCTTGTCCTCTGGAAATCTGCCCTTAAGTGAAGACATGCACAGTTCTTTGACTCTTCCTTTGTATGTGTCTTTTTATATTTAGACACTTTTTTTTTTTTAGAAGATTTTATTTATTTGAGAGAGAGAGAGAAAATGTAAGCAGAGGGAGGAGCAGAGAGGGAGGGAGAGGGACAAGCAGACTCCTCGATGAGCACAGAGCTCAACTTGGGGTTCATTCCTAACACCCTGGGATCATGACCTGACCATAAGCCAAGAGTCCAATGCTCAACCAACAGAGCCACCCAGGCACCCCTAGGTAGACGCTCTGGGTATATGGGGGCATTGCCATCTTGTGAGAGTAGATGTTGCAGCGAAGTACTTAAGATGCGGTTTTATTTATCTACATAATTAGAGGTTTGGTTGATGTACTAATCTAGAATTTGAGTGTCATTGCAAGGTTTTTACATTTTAATAATTTATTTTTGATTTTTTTATTTTGATTTTGCTGGTTTAGCCCCTAAGCATTTGATGCTAAACAGACAGGCATGACCCCCTTCCCCACAAAAAAATCTAAGAAAATGACACAAATACATAGTACTCCTGCAGAGAGCAGTATGAGAAAACGTGTTTCACTGTAGAATGGTCTGATTTATGACCTGATTCCAATGAAATCTTAAAAATGGCCTAGATTTATAGCACATACTTCTCTGTGTGCTTGAGGTACATTATATCATTTAATCCTTCGAACAACTCCACGTGACAGGTACTATTATCACTCTGTTCAGCAGGAGAGGAAACTAAGATGTAGAGAACACAAGTAATTTGGCCAGGATTGCCTCGTTAGCAAGTGGCAGAGCCAGTTTTCGAACCTAGCACTCATAGTGCAGCGCCCAGGTTCATGACAGGAAGCTCCAGCATCCCAAGGAAACAGGATGGCCTGCATTTATTGAGCACCTACTACAGCTTGGGTTGACCAGAGAAAAGAGACACCGTATCACCCCATGAAGAGCATAGTGTTAACCCTGGGATAATGCATCCACTGAGGAAGGTGGCATACCAGGCTGATTTCAGACTACATAAGTACATGCTAGGTCTACATTAATTATCCTCCAGAATATGTAATTTAGAATCATTAAGATCTAAAAAAACATTGGAAGATTTAAAAGAGTTGAATGAAGATGAGTTATAACTAGCTTTTTTTTTTTTTTTTAAACAAAAAGGCCTAGAAAAAATTTTCTTGGGTAAAGAAAATGAATTTTCAGTTGTAGAATCTATGGAATGATTTTTTTTTCCCCATCTAGGCTAGAGATTCTCTCACTCACTGAAATCATCACATTTGGAAGGCTGCCACTCTACCACCAATGCTCACTGAATTCATCCCCTCTTAGTGTTTGGTTTGAGATGACAACCATTGGCTCAAAGTTGACAACCTCCATGCACACACACACAGATGTGACTCCTCTCAGCCTTTGGGGGGCAGCTGGGTGTGGCTTGGGAAAACCATTATGGATGAAGACCCAAGAACCATGGAGCACACCTCTTAAGGCCTTGGCTTAATATAAACTCCCCCAAACTTAGGTATAATCAAGGAAAAGGGAGGAATTCCAACTAAATGGAAATCAAGTTTCATTACTTTTGCCAAATGGGAACTCCAAATGTAAGTCAAAGTGTTCCACCAGTAATTTTAACATTGAGGTTTTGGTCTCAGCTAATATCATCACAAAGGATTGCCTTTGAGTCATGCAGTTGGGGAATTCGGACTTTTTAAAAAGATTTTATTTATTTATTTGATAGACAGAGATCACAAGTAGGCAGAGAGGCAGGCAGAGACAGAGGGAGAAGCAGGCTCCCCACTGACCTGAGCTGAAGGCAGAGGCCTAACCCACTGAGCCATCCAGGTGCCCCAGGATGTTTTTTTTTTTTTTTAAACAGAAGTGTCATTGATGGATTTATGGATTGTTCCTGAAGAATTTCACACTTTGGAGATGGGTCTTAGAGCACTTGGGTCCACTGTGGAAAGGCAGATGAAACTAGGAGCCCAGATAATAGTCGAAAAAATCATGGAGGCCCACAAATCTAAGGAAACAATTCTGAGATTTTAACATGTGTCTGAGTTAAAAGTGCTCACGCTTACAAAGGAACAAGTTCAAATGTTCTTATGTGAAACAAAGTCCCTTTTTCAAAAGCACCATTGACAGAGAAGTTGGAGCCTGCTGTTAATCTTCTCTAGGTAGGAAAGGGTACACGGTACAGGTTTTTTGCCTACACATGAGACGGGTTTTCTCTGCACTAGGGCAGGGAGGTGCCTGAGCACATAAAAAATTTTCTTTTTGCCAGGCTAAGACTTTTTGGAGTCACTTTTTATAAAGCTCTAGAAACTTGGGTTTATCTCATGATCAGCTATACATAAAAATCTTCTATATCAAGAGTCACTTTAGTAGAAGGAGAAAATGGGACTGGGTGGGTGTTAGTGTCACCTCAAGCCTCTCTGGTTCTCGCCATGGAAGCTGGTTCGTGCGTTATGGAATTTCTCCTTCGCTTTGCTCCATGGTGAAAGGTGTCTTGTTTTAGTTTTTTTTGTTGATACTCATTTCAGCAGGTGCTTACCTCTTTTGCTTTCCAATTTTCCTGTATTTTCTGGCCACTGACCTTAATGATTGAGGATCCACAGACTGTACTCATGTTTGGAACATACTTGCTTTTCCTTATTGCATAAGCAATATGTATGTATTATAGAAAAATACAGGGGCGCCTGGGTGGCTCAGTGGGTTAAAGCCTCTGCCTTCGGCTCAGGTCATGATCCCAGGGTCCTGGGATCAAGCCCCGTGTCGGGTTCTCTGCTCGGTGGGGAGCCTGCTTCCTCTTCTCTCTCTGCCTACCTGTGATCTCGGTCTGTCAAATAAATAAATAAAATCTAAAAAAAAAAAAAAAAAAAGAAAAGACAAATACAGACAGAAATAATAAGAATCAAAGGGAAGAAGGGACAAAAGATAAAACCAACCATAATCATATAATCTAAGGCACTGCTGTTAGCCACTTTGTGTAGAGCATTTCAGGGTATGTTAGCAAAACAGATAGTATCAAAGTGGAATCATTTAGAAACTCTTTTAGACTCTGCTTTTCCCGCTTAACATATTAAATATATTCCAATGGTATCACTAACTTTTATCAAACCGATATAAAAGGCTGAATGTTATTTTGAGCAATGGCAGTACTTGACCTGGTTTAGCATTTCCAACTGTGGTCAGACAGTTTATTTCTAATTTTTCAATTATAGGCACCACTGTAGTGACTACCCATGTGCCTGTACCACCCACATGATTATTTCCTCAGGATAAATTTCCACGAGTAAGAGGGCCAGGTCAAGACATGTGCAGAATTTTAAATCCCTTGGGAGATCGCCAAATTGCCCTCCAATTTATTCGCCCACCAGCCGAACATCAGAGCCCGGCGCTTTGCCCTGGGTTTCTTACTTGCTTTTCTGGATACGATTTTCTTTTCTGTTTTCGTCCCCTTAGCTTCCTTTTATTTATTTGTTTGTTTGTTTGTGTGTCATTGTTTTAATTTATTTTTTTGTTGACATACGGTTGACACACAAGGTTACTTTGTTTCAGGTGAAGTACAGCACGGTGATGCCACAAGTCCATACATTGTGCGGTAGCGCCCATCTCTCACCATGTAACCCTGCTAAGGTACCAGTGACTCCGTTCCCTGTGCTGTACCCTTCATCCCTGTGACTTATATGGATGTGGCTTTCTGTGCTGGCTCTTGCCCAGACGCACTACAGATCCCCTTCAGGCTTTGAGTGGCGAAAGCCAAACGATATAAAATAAAATGACAGTCAAACAGTGAACAAACGTGGTAGGACGTGTATATTTAGGTTGAGTGGAGAGAGATGGTCAGGCACTTTCTGCTTGGCTGAGCGGGTTCTGGGATCTCCCCTCTGTGCATAGCATGGCTCTTATAGGCAATGAAGGTTCATCGTGCCCAAGGCTCTTCACAAGGGGTCCCTGACCCTCTCCTCCCCTGAAAATGGGTACTTTTAGCTTTACTGCCTGCAAGCTTTTTGCAGAGTGTCCGAAACTTCCTTCAGATTTTCCGAAGGTCCTCTAGGGCTGACAGGTGCTACACCCTCAGGAAAGGAATGATTCAGTATTTTGGCTTCTGGTCTCATGAAATGAAAAGAGAAGAAAAGAAGGAAAGAAAGAGATATTTTTCATTTACAATGAAAATTTTGCTAAGCTCGTATCAGGGTGCTCTGAGAATTGCTATATTATTTTTGAAGTCATGATTCCTGAAGTCAGGGATAAAAATGGCTCTTTTGAAATGCCCTGGCATTTGCTTCTGTGCCTCCTCTACGCATAGAGATAAGTCAGCTTTGTCCTCCATTTGGGGAGGGATTATTCTGGAGTGAGGCCTCCGGGTCAACAGCCTAGGTCAAAAACCTGCCTATTGGACTTGACACCAGGTCTAATTGCCAGACGTTGTAATTGTGTAAGAGTGAGGGACCACCATCATAAAAAGAATGCACAATTCTTCTATTTTTTTAGGGAATTAAGGACAGGAGTGCCTGGGTGGTTCAGTCAGTTTAGCATCCATCTTCAGCTCAGGTCATGATCTTGGGGTCCTGGGATCGCATCCCATATCAGATTCCCTGCTCAGTGAGGAACCTGCTTCTTCCTCTGCTCCTCACCCCACTTTTGCTCTCTCTCTCTCAAATAAATAAAATCTTTTTTAAAAATTGAGGACATTTATGAAATAATTGAAAATTATTAGAATCCTTCAGGGACTTCTATCACTTAAGAGTCCAATTTTTTATTTCAGCTCAAGTCATGATCTCAGGGTCATGAGATCGATCCCGCCAGTCCCCTTCTTGAGCTCTGTGCTCAGTGGGTAGTGTGCTTGAGATTTTCTACTCTCCCTTTGGCCCTCCCCTGCTCTCTAAATAAATAAATCAATCTAAAAAAAAGAGAATCTTTTCTAGATATTTGATGATATGATGACATAATGAATATCCGTCTATCTCCACACACACAGATACTTTTGTATTGTGGCTAATTATATGTTCTGATTTGAATTTGCAACGAGATAGCAGTAGCAAACTGAAAACAGAGTTGAGGATGATTGGGTGAAAGGGGGATGGGAGAGGGCGGTCTGACTCTGCAGTGGCCGGGGGCCAGGTTTTTTTGTTTTGTTTTGTTTTTTTAGATTTTTTACTTATTTATTTGACAGAGATCACAAGCAGGCAGAGAGGCAGGCAGAGAGGAGAGAGAGAGAGAGAGAGAGAGAGAGAGGAGGAAGCAGGCCCCCTGCTGAGCAGGGAGTCTGATGTGGGGCTCGAACCCAGGACCCTGGGACCATGACCTGAGCTGAAGGCAGAGGCTTTAACCCACTGAGCCACCCAGGAGCCCCAGGGGCCAGGTTTTTAAGCACTGCAGTTGAGATCTGAAAATGGGTTTTATTTCCAGAGCACACATAGGTGTGATTCCTGGACTTTAAAACAGATTCTGTGCTAATTTTCCACACTCTCTTCTGCCCTACTGTTTGGTACTTCTTGGGACCTAAAACATGAATCCCAAACATCCAGGATTTCTCTTAAAAATCCAGCATTCATTGCTCCCAAGGGCCTCTAACACAAATAGATTAATAATAAGCAAGGATTCTTGTTAAAAAGCATTACCCTTCTGCAATATAAACATAAAACATTTCCCTTATGCAGTTTTATACCATTTAACCCCAAAGGTGTTAGAAACTGAACATTCTAAAAGTTTAAGGCCTGTCTTGGGTTGAATGACTTAAGCTGCAATAATAATAGCCTTCAAATAATCATAATTGATTAAAAATAAATTCTGAAGAAATGAATCAGTTGAGAATAGATCTAGAAGTCATCATGTAGCTTGATTTGAATTGTGCCAAGACAATTTTTCTAAATATTACCTCCATTTCAAGTACTGAGAATTTTTAATGATATAATGCTGCCACCTGGTGTTTTTGTTCTGTTACTGCAGCAATATTTGTGTCCTTGACAAGTAGCTGCTTCAGTGAACAGTTAGAATTTTCTAGACTGTAATTATTTGCAGTTTTATTGGAGAATAAGTTGAATGTATTTCCCATAAAACACAAATTCTAATGGATCCCAGAATCCTTGTATTCCCCTTAGAGTACCCCAAATGAAAAGTGAGAGACGGGCATCTTTCCCTTATCATAGGCACATTATGCTAACCTTTCTGTCTGTCCCAGTTATTAGAGAAAAACCCACTTTCACAACCATGCGGTATTGTGGCTTGAGCTAACTTTTTGTTTATTTATTTATTTATTTTTAAAGATTTTATTTATTTATTCACAAGCAGGCAGAGAGGCAGGCAGAGAGAGAGAGAGGAGGAAGCAGGCTCCCTGCTTAGCAGAGCGCCCCATGTGGGACTCGATCCCAGGACCCTGAGATCATGACCTTAAAGCCTCTGAAGGCAGAGGCTTTAACCCATTGAGCCACCCAGGCGCCCCTTGAGCTAACATTTTAATTAAATTTTGTTTGGAGCTTAGAAGGAGAGCTTAGAAACAGAAATTTAAACTGAAAATAATATGGGGTGATAGAGAAAGTGAGAAATTTCTGAAGGTGGGGGTCATTTATGGGAATAGAATCTGAGTGCCCCAGGTTTTTAGCTATCATGTATCTGAAGCAATCAACGTCACTCCTTGTCCACGGATGAGATTTGCATAGACCGAAGAGATTTTCTTAAAAATTGCTCTAGATCCCAACAATAAAAAAGGATTTCTGAGGTCTTTTGGGAAACAGACTCTCCAGTTGGCAGGCTGATGTTCCCAGCTGTAGGATTGGCTGGGGTGTGTGGTGTTGGCTCCCAATCCTACCAGATAACTTTGCCTCATGTACCACCCTGGACTCTGGAGCCATTTCAGTTTGTAGGCCCTGCCATACAGTTTCTAGATTTGGGTGGCAGAAAATAAAAATTAAAGCTGTTAGTGCTGGAGAAGAGACCTGAAAATATCTAATCTGGTCTCTTTCTTTTCAAGAAATGAAAAAGAAAGCCTGACTTGCCTAAACTCACCTGCTTAGGGAGAGCTAGAGCTGGGGCTTAGGACTTGCTGCAAGTCTGTTTATTTACTTGGGGATGGTTTACTTATTTATTTACTTTTAAAGATTTTATTTATTTATTTGAGAGAGTGCACATGCACAAGCAAGGAGGGGAGTGGCAGGCCGGGAGAGGTGCAGACTCCCTGCTGAGCGGGAACCCTGACACGGTGCTGGATCCCAGGACTCTGGGATCAGGTCCTGAGCTGGAGGCAGATGCTTAACTGACGGAGCCACCCAAGCGTCCGCTAGGTGGGGATTTAGATTTCACATGAGTTCCTGACCCAGAAGGTACCTTACTTGCCGCATTTGTGCAAAGGTTATAGAGTTGCCTTTAACTTTCCCAGAAAAACACTTAATCTGGTTTTTAACATCCCACATTCATGGTACATGTGAGTACAGTAGGACATAAAAGCCATATAGTCTTCAAATAAATGCAACAAAGAATTTTGGGGTATTTTGAATCTATTCTATACTATTCAGTATGATAGATCCTACCCACATTTGGCTATTTAGATTTACATTTAATTTAGTTGAAATTAAATACAACTCAGTTTCTTTGTCTCACTGGCCACATTCCAGGGCTCAGTAGCACATGTGGCAGTAGGGGCTATACTGGAGAGCCTCGATTTAGAACATTTCCCATATCGTACCATGTTCTGTTGGCCAGCAGTGATATGGCTAAGGATGCCTTTTCTGTCTTCCTTCCTTCTTCTTCTTCTTCTTCTTCTTCTTCTTTTGTAAAGATTTATTGACTTACTTTAGAGAGAGAGCTGGCAGGGAGTGGGGCAGGAGGAGAGGGAGGGAGAGAGCATCCAGCAGACGCCCTGCTGAGCCGGGAGCTGGATGTAGGCTCCATTCCATGACCATGAGATCACGACCTGAGCCGAAATCAAGAGTCGGCACCTGAGGGACTGAGCCACCCAGGTGCCTCCCGCTTCTTTTCTTTTCTTTTTTTCTTTTGAGATCATTCCCATAGCCTTCCCTTGCTTTCTGTGATAAACAGAATTAATCAGAATTACTTGGTGGGCAAGGGTGTGGAATCAAAACTAAGGAATGTTCCATGAAATAAGAAATTTCTATGTTAAAGAAAGGAATAAAAGGCACCAAATGCAGATGGTGGTGCAGGATGTGCTTTATCCTGAAATGAAAGGCAGTTGGATGCGCTTGAGCTTCTAAGAGCTGAGCCTGGTAAGTCATTTCTCTAAGCCTCATGCCATTGTTGTGTGTACGACTATGCCTGTGTGCAAAGACTTCACGTGTATTTGGTACCAGCACTGGGGAGGGACCTTCCATGCAGCTCTGTGGGGCTCGCAACCTGGGAAATTGCATCCCAAGCAAAATGACCTGATCCTGGGAATCGTTGGATTTGACTCATCCTTTTGGTGATTCTGGAGAGAGCATCTATTATTTTCCCATCATTACCCTGCTTTTCATCCTTTTCTGAGACCTGGTTGCTTACCTTGCCCTTCCATTTCTTAGGAATGTCTCATGTCCTTCCACAAACCCCATTTTTTTTTCTTTGCTAATTTTAGCCAGAACCCATTTTTGTTACATTAATCCAAATAATCCAAACCAACATGATGTTACTTGGATGTTATGGTGGATGGAAATGGGTTTATAGGGCAGAAGGGAAAAGAGGGGTTCTTCTAGAAGCAAAACAAAAGAGAAAAGGAATGAAGGGAACCATAAGAACACAGTGAGTTTGAGGGGTGCTTGGCTGGCTCAATGGGAAGAATATTTGACTCTTGGTTGTGAGTTTGAGCCCCATGTTGGGTGTAGAGATTACTTAAATACATTTTTAAAAGAAATTTTTTTAAAATAGAAAGAACACAGTGACTTTGAGTAGATGGTACAAAATCTGTACTTGGTGAGCTATTGTGAGAGAGGAAAAGGCTTCATTTCGATCCAGAATGTTCATTTCTGGTCCCTGGAACAGGGAAGAGAATGGCTACCCCGTACTTCACACCCTCTGGTGGACACCCCATCACTGGCCCTATTCTCTTAACTTGTATTGATCTCATTTTAGTTCGAGTCATTATCCCGTCATACCCAGAGAGCTCTGCAGTGGTCTCAGTGCTTTCCCTTCCGTCTGACTCTTCGTAGAGTTTACCTACATGGACCTCCAATTTAACTATCCACCAGAATTTGCTAAGAATTTGAAACCACATCCTCTTCTGTGGACTCTGGGAAGCCCAGGGTTCATAAGGCTACTATGGAGCATTAAGCGAACTCAATTGTATAAAAGGAGATTACTGCCCTTGGGGTCAAGGTATTGAAATGCAAAGCGTGGATTCTGAGCCTGCAGTTTTAAACCAACCGGGTTTCAGAAAATGGGAGGCTGTTAATGAAGGCTCTGCGAATCCTAGTAGCTAATCCCTGTACTCCTAATCCCACTAGTTGGCTGGGAGGGTGTTTTTTTTGTTTGTTTGTTTGTTGTTTTTTTGTCCCAAAGGCCTTCGCTGTCTTTTCCCAATTCCTTAAACTCTCTGAGTTTTGTTGTATTTCTGTTGATTGCCAGCATATTTTCTAATGAGGGCAGAGGGGGGTCTGTAACAGCCTTGGCTGCACATTTTCCATAAACTCTTAGTGGCTACAGCAGATGTTTCTCTGTTTACACCAAGTGCAGTGGAGTTTCTTATTAGGAGCCGGAGCATGGAGAGAGCACACAAACCTTCACATTCACAGCACACCAGGGCCCGAGGAGGACGTGTATAGGGTTTATCTGAAATGCTACAAAAAGTGCAGTGACTTTTAGGGGGTGCAGGCCAGTATACATGCATTCATAGGAGCTTTTGTGGGTTACAGAGATTGGATTGTATACTGGAATCTCATGTTGAGTGACCCTCTAGTTTTATAATTAGTATCCCTTCCTTCCCCCTCTGGATTCCCATCAATTACTATTTAAAAAAAAAAATGGCCCAACAAACCAAACAGAACTCCTAGAGGTAAGTGAAGAGCCTCGTCAGTCATATTGTTAAGCTTTTGTTGCTGTATTCCTACTCAAGTGTTACTGCCTTTGGCTTTACTGATTTCGAGGACCATACCCGGCAAGTGTGCGCCTCCAGCAAGCATACACTGGTGAATTAACAGCCAAACTCAAATCGATGTCTTGACCATCAGTAACTACATAAATCCATAAAAAATGGGACGATTACTTACGCTGACCCACTTGATGGTGAAGAGAAGCTGCTTATCATTCTTTCAGGTTTCCAAAACAAGAGAGAGCCTCCAAGTACGCAACATGATGATATGATACTGTTTTTAAGGCCCTGTATCAGTCCGTGTGATTCAGCAGTAACTGCTACCTGAATCCAAGAGGAAGTAACAATCAATAAACCCAGTACCTTGTACCTAGGGGAGAAGCATTGGTTCCATGATAGAACTGTCCTTCAGGTCAGTGCCGCTCGTGTCATCGGATGAAAGCCACGGGCGTCCAAGGCCTCAGTCTCTCCCTTTGCTGGCTGTATGTCTCAGGTGTCCAATCTGTGCCTGGAAGACAGCTGATCATAGACGGTGGTTATATTAATCCTTGGTGCAGAGAACTTCTAATGGCACGGGACAAAGACAGCTGCGATATAATGTAGTGTTCCTGTCCTCCATTTCATGCTGTACCTGATTTTTTTTCTCTCCCTGTAACATTGATTGATTTGGTAACGCGGAATGTTTGCTTTCCAGCTGGCAGATCTAATTGTAAATAAACAGCTGCTCGCTGCCTTTAGACAGTGGGTGATGTTAGCAGGTACAAGACCAGGCTGGGCCGGTTGATTTAAGGCCTGTGCAGGGGAGCGTGTGGGAGGCTGGGGAAGGAGACACAGGCAGACACACGGCAGGTTCGAAGTCCTCTGTGCCTCAGTCTCATCCGAAGACCCAGTCTTTTACTTTACAATAAAGTAGGAACTAGTACATAGATTGTGAGGGCTTTTGGTAGCCTCGGATACGGACTGAATGTAAGAGACATAGAGACTCTCTCTTATCTGGGAGGCCCTGTTTTTGAAGGATGGAATCAGATATTGGACTAATTCTTCGGGATTGTTTCCCTGGACAAGGTAGATTGGAAAATGCTGAATGAAAGCAGCAAGTAGATGACTGTGTGAAGGGGAACTCTATGTGGTCTATGAGAGGACGTGAAAAGAGCCCAATAACAATACTAAACCCACCCGGATCGCTGTCCATGTCATTGCCTAGTTCAGCTCCCACATTCTCTGGTATGGGACACAGAGCAGCACAGGGGAACAGAATGTTTCCAGAGACGCTTAGTGTTTTAGAGTCTGAACAAAAACGCACAAAAGCTGAGGGAGGGTCATCGCCTGCATCATCCGTTCGCGTTGGTGTTAGCCAAAGTCATCACATCACGTGTCACCTGAGTCAAAGATCCACAGTGATTGTCCTTTTCATTGCTCTCCTGTGGGGGGGGGGTGTTCCCTCATGGGGCCAGTGCCTCATGGTCCCATCATCCTTGAGTAGACGTGCCCCTTTCCGTGGCTCAGAATAATCTCAAGAATACCTCATTTTACTTCCCCTTGTACCTAGACTGGGCAGGTAAAAGATGGGGGTTGGTGTGGGAGAGAAATTCCCCATGGCCAGCCAAGGAGGGACCAAAGAGCCCCGGAATGGAGCCAAGACGAGGTCTCCTTCTCAGCCAGGACAGTGAGGAGACATTCTTCCCTGTTATAGAACTAAGGATGTAAAATAAGCCTAAAACAAGGAGGATCTCAGTTATACCACAAGACTAGCAGCAGGAATGAGTGAATGGGGGGAGAGGAGAGTAGGTGTGACGTACCTGGTGGCGTCAGAAAGGTTTAAAGCATCTCTCAATCCCAGCCTTCCGCAGCTCCCCAGCCCAGCTAAGGTGAAGAGAGGCTCCGGGCAGAGCAACAGCAGAGTCTCAGGTAAGGATGGAGGAGTGACGTGGAAGCTAGAGACTGACCTAGGAGCGCTCCTGTGTTCTCCCTGAATTCTCCTTGGTTTTTGTCACAGACTGTCCTAGTGGCCCTCTTTCTTGAGCTTTACGTCAGAATATCCGGATCGTTTCATGTTCTCTTCCTTCCTCCCTATACTGCCTTTTCTGTTTACTAAATTTTTGTTACAAATACCATTTAGGTCTCTGCAATCTTTTCTGATTTTTTAAAAAAATTTTTAAATTTTTTATTCTTACCTGTCTCACCCGAAGCCCCCTCCCCCTTCAAGTCTATTTTCCTAGTCATCTCTTCGCTCAACCATTTACGAACATATTGGCATGTTAAAACTCAACCCACCTGGGGCCTCTGGGTGGCTCAGCCAGGTAAGCGTCCAACTCTTGATTTCAGCCCAGGTCACGATTTCAGGGTCATGAGATGGAGCATTGCCTTGGCGGGCTCCTGGTCAGTGGGAGTCTTCTTGTCCCTCTCCATCAGCTACTGGCTCTCTCTTTCTCTCTCTCAAATAAATAAAATCTTAGAAAAAGAAAAAAAAGTCGGGGCGCCTGGGTGGCTCAGTGGTTAAAGCCTCTGCCTTTGGCTCAGGTCATGGTCCCAGGGTCGTGGAATGGAGTCCCACATCGGGCTCTCTGCTCAGCGGGGAGCCTGTTTCCCCTTCTCTCTCTGCCTGCCTCTCCCCCTACTGTGATCTCTGCCTGTCAAATAAGTATATAAAATCTTAAGAAAAAAAAAAAAGTCAACCCACAAATTCCCTGGAGGGAAACTACTTTCCCCAAAACATTTTGGGTAGTGGAGGGGGAAGGGTAGAGGAAGCCTACTGGTTATATCTTTAATCTTTGAAATCCACCACTGGAGCATTTACCATTATCTGCATTTAATAGTAGACAACCAAGGCAACTAGAGAGGAGTAACTTGCCCAGGGCCCCAGAGCTAATGACTGAATAGTCTTCATTGCTTTCAAAAAGCCTGGCTGCAAAGGCCACACTCTACTACGCATAGGGAGGGGCTTAGGCACTTTCTGGAGGCCAACTCTCTTGACAAGCCTAGTCTCAGAGTCCAGAGAAGGAGCCTACGTAAGCTATGGAGAAGGAAAACAGTTTCTCTTGTAAACTGTGTAGCATATTCTAGTTTATAAAAGGCTGTGTGTCTGGCTTCAGTTTATTCTCCTTCTGAAATAGCCCGATAATCTGTAATAAGGAGGATTTGAATCTATAATCTGAATTTACTTAACAAGATAATTAAATATTTAAAGTCAGTTCATTTAGAGGCTAGAAGGGATTATAGATAGCACACTCACAGATTTCCATCCCTAGATTAGTATGCACTGCAGCACATTCTTAATTTTGGTTATAGCTGTTTTTCGGTTCTCCTATCTTTGCATTTGCCATGGCAATTAGGGCTGGAGGGAGCTTGTGGTGTCCTTGGAACTGAGAAGGAAGAGAAATTATGACACTAAATAATACCAAATGGGCCTAGTTCTCATTGCAGTAGAAACCACTCAGAAAAGTTAATTAAACTCAGGAAATAGGCTGCAAGATAATTAAGTTTAGGCCTAATTTTACACTGCAGGCATTCTATATTGTTTTTGCAAAGGTCCAAAGGAACACGAGATAGAAAATCTCCAGGTTGTGAGCTAGATTCATAAAGGATCGTTATCTGCAGTTAAATGGCCAGAGAAGATGGTCATGTGTGGGCAGCAAATTGTATTTTGTAAGGTAAAAGTGATAATTACGCCACACATATAAGACATTCATAATTTCTTTTAATTATCCATAAAGGGGAGAGTTGTCAGTGTATCTGGTGTAGGAAATGATAAATGTATAAACCCCACATCCAAGACATAAGACATTATATTTTCTAAAAAAATGGTTGATAATCAGCTCCTGAGTCTGCTGTGGGAGCTTAGGTGTATTTTAAACCCTAAGGCTGGAGGCAGTCTTGATTGCTACCTTGTGTGTGACGGAATAAAAAAAAAAAAAACAACCTGTCACCAGTCCAGAGCAAATATGCGTCATCTCTCCTTGGAGCATGTGTCCCCATTAGAGGACAGGATGTTTGCGTTCTGACTTGACTTGCTTTTCACAAAGTCCCCGCCGGCTATTACTCAGTACCTCGTGGCCTTCAAGGGCATTGGCAATTGATTAAATTTTCAATTGTCTAGTGTTTATCCTGGTTTTCTTATGCCTGATATGAACTCGGTGCTGCTTTTGGATGAAGCAGAGAATTTATTTAAAAATTGATCTGGTATTTGCCGTGTTCCTTTCATCTAGTCCCCCCCCCCCCCCACACACGCACACTTTAGTTTAAAAAAAAAAAAAAAAGATTCTGTAGGACAGAAGAAAATAAACCAAATTCTATCTGTTGGCTGCCAAAATAAATCGAGTCCATTTTATTTCTTATTTACTCTTGCTGGGAAGTTCTGCGTCAAGTCAACTTGCCTTTGGTTAAATTTGATCAGCCGCCGTACTTAACGCTCAGTGCTATACTATTTCCCCTGCTGGCTGACCCCAAAAGGGACTCTTCAAGGCTCTTTCTGTCATTGTATATAACTTCACTGACATTTTCAGGTCACCTGAAGCTTCCAAATGCATTTAGAGGTGAAGAAGTCACCAGGCAAACACAGGTATAAATGTATCAGTTTCTCATGCTCATTATTTTGATCTAGAAGCCCAAAGCTGAGGGCATTGGGCACTGGGTGGCCCCATGTTCCACAGAGATTGACAAGCAACAGCCAGACCTCCACCCCTTTCAGTATTTAAGAAGGAATGGATGGAAAGAATTCAGTACTTAAGAGCAGAGTTGATGGAAAGAAGGCATCTGTTTGCATCATGAGCTGACTTAGTGGGAGTCTGTGGTGTTGTGTTCCCCTCCATCCATCCATTCAAAGTGCTGATTGGGATGACGGTGCCAAAGAAAGGGTAGCAGCTGCGTTTAGAGGAATGGTCGACTGTCCCTATTCTTAGAATACCATCTAGCATGGGCTTAGACAAGTACCTAAGGAAGAAATGCATGGCTGTTGTACCACACCTGGCTCATAGGGGTGGATAATTATACTCCCCATACCCACCTACCTGCTGCCTGTTTTAAATGAGATCTGCCAAATGAAGACCATACCTCCTAACTGAAGAGAGTCCACGGCTCTGGCCCCTCAGAATGTCAGTGTGAGTCAGAACACTTCTTCTGTGGCATGTCCTCGGGACTTTTAAGAACCCAAAATCCTGTATTGATAGCTAATCATATTTAATGCATTTATTAACTTTGTACCAGGTACTATTCCAAGTATTTCATATGTACAAGCTCATTTAGTTGTCACAGAGAGTTCATGATTGAAATATTTTCTTCTCTTTATTAGGGTGGTACAGCTGGCAGGCAGCTGAGCTCCACGTGTGGACACCTTTCTACCTCTTGTTGTGCTGAAAGTATTCGGATTGCCTTGCTCTACACTCTGTGGCCCCTGAGATTGCTCAGTCACAGCATCTTGGACCCCACAGCTAAAAAAAGCTCTACCAGCTGCCTCCTACTGCTGACAGAGCAATGACTTCAGGGTGACCGCAGTCTGGCCACAGCCCTGAGATGAGAGGCAGGGGCAGGGGAGTGTCTTAACCCTAGGCTTGACTTCAAGGGGTCTTGCCCATGCCCAGCCTTGCTAGGACACTGGACTTCATAACCATGTTGGAAGCCACTGGGCACTGAAGAATATAGCATGCTCTCCTTTGAAAAATTCCTAGACGGAGGATTAGACCCGCTTGGAACTCACCAGGAAAGCCCGGCATACTCTGAAGGAAATAGCATTGAATAGTTTTTTTTGGGGTTTGGAGGCTGAGGTGGTGAGCCCAGGAAAAGAGGTTCTTTTCATGTCCGAAGTAGGAAAAACAGAGCCATTTGTTTCGTGACATAATTATCTTTTCCTCTGTACAAGTCAAGGAGGGTGCCAGCTGCCATAGAAGAATGGACTTGAGTAATCTGAAACAGCTGTGCATGGAAATTCTAAAAGGACATGGCTAGAGCTTGCACTGCTTATCACGATTTGGGGGCTCATCTAGAAAGTTAATGCAAAATCATCCTGAATGCTGGAGGTAATCTGAGAGACTGCTAGCTTCATGAGAGATCTGGAAGACCTGAAAGAACCCTTTGGCCTCTCCCGGTGATCATTTTAAATGATTCTGAGAGACTAACTATAGGTTGCCCCTGACTAATGAAACTGTTCCTACCATTGTTAGTACAAGATCTGAGATCGTTTTATTTCTGGAAAAGATATATAGTGTGTCCTGTAATATTTGTTAACAGATTTGACCAGTGCACTTCCTCCTACATCTACACTTAAAAAAAAAAAAAAAGTGACCACCAGCAGTTTGCATCTACCTGCATAGGACAGTCATAGATTTTCTCTGCCTTGCCCCAAGGGTGTGTAAATTTTCTTGCTCTCTGTCACACTGTTGATAGAAAGGATTTTTAAACCACTTGGAAACCTGAAGGCTTTGCTTTCACCTGCTGCAGAGATGATGTTTTAATTAGGAGAAACAGAGACGCCGTTTTCTCCTTCTTTATTACGTTTATGACCTTCAGGTGGTTAAATGCAGGGACGCTCATGAACTCTCCTAGGTGGGCACTTCCTTGGGCGTTCCCCTACTTGGAACCAACACTCAGACTCAAACCAAACTTCTCTGGCTTAAAACTCCTTCTTATAACTACAAATTACTGTGCATTTCATAAAGGGATTTTCATCGTAAGTGGTGGGCTTATGAGGATGGAGTAGAGCCTCTCCTGTTTCCTTATTAGAAATAGGCATTGACCTCAGCCCCTCATGCAGCAAAGTGATTCAAATACTCTATAGACAACAGGACAGTCCCTCATTATTGATTTATAGCTGTTTCTGTGTTGTCTTATATTCTTTCAGTGATGCCTGAAAATGTTTGTTATTGTGTGAGCAGTGCTGTAGTGGGAATGAAGAGAGGTAGTGACCGTGAGCAAGGGACTGAAGCCCATGGGAGGATGGGCAGACAAGCAGGCTTCCTTGTGGTCTGGCTTAGGATTGAGTACGAAACAACTCCTGTTGCCTTAAACTCATTAGAGATGACTCTTGGAAGGGGGAAGAGGTGGGGAGGGTCCCTCTGTTTTGACTTGGGGGAGGCACGTGAATCATTTGACTTAGCTTTCCAGGAAAGGGTGACTCCCGCAAGTGGTGGCAAACTTGTGACTGGGCAGGTGACTCGGGTCCTGTAATGGATTCTGATTTGGAAAGGAAACCTAGGTATTTCCTCATCTTCTCTATGTAGAAATGAAGACCAAGAGAAATTAAAGTTACGGCAGAGTTATACTAAGACGTACATTTCCTGATGGCTGTTTCCAGTACGTTTCTGGTGACTCCATTTGAATATTCTCCATAAAGTCTTAAGATAATAGCACTGAAAAAAATCACTTCTTTATTGATAATTATTGACTGGTATGAAGAGTCAGTCATCATAGCTGTGCCTTCTAGCAAAGTGTTACTCTTAACAACTCTTTATGGTTGGTGAAAGGTGTTACAGCATCTGGCCCAGATCTCATGGGATTACTATACCAGGCCCACCCCTGACTAATTAATGTTAGGTGTCTGGCTCCTTCTTCGTCTCCTTGGGCTTCAGTGTTCTCATATGTAAAATGTGTGAATTAAATAGATTAATATGTAAAACAGTAGATTGTCTAGCACAAGGGGTGTGACTATTAGGTGTTAGCTAATGTCATTGACCTCTACTGTGTTATTGTAGTTATTTTAATGGATCAAAAATCAGAAGGTATAAGAGTGTAGAGAGTGAAAAGTCTGCCTCCCTGCTCTACCTGCTCACCACTCAGATCCCACCCACAACTGGCATTTCTTTTTCTTTCTTTTTTATTTTTTTTTAAGATTTTTTATTTATTTATTCAACAGAGAGAGAGATCACAAGTAGGCAGAGAGGCAGGCAGAGAGAGAGAGAGGAGGAAGCAGGCTCCCCACCAAGGAGAGAGCCCGATGCGGGGCTCAATCCCAGGACCCTGGGATCATGACCTGAGCCAAAGGCAGAGGCTTTAATCCTCGGAGCCACCCAGGCGCCCCCTGGCATTTCTTTTTCTTATGTCTCCTTCCAATGATTTTATAGGTAAATAAGCAAGTGTGAATATATATCTTTCCCACTTTGTTTTCCAAATGGTAGCACACTATACACTGTGTTCTGCCCCCCTCTCTTTTTTTTTTCAAGAAATATTTATTTATTTGAGAGAGTGTATTAGCAGAAGGAGAGACCATTTCAAGCAGATTCCCAGTGGAGAACAGAGCCCAGTGTGGGGGCTCAATCCCACGACCCTGAGATTATGACCTGAGCCGAAACCAAGAGTCAGACGCTCAACCAACTGTGCCACCCAGGTGCCCTGCCCTTGCCTCTTTAAAAATTTACTTAATAATGTTTATCATTATTATTATCATTACTAGTTTTTATTTTTCATTTATTTTTTAAAGGTTTTATGTATTTATATGACACAGAGAGAGAGAGAGAGAGCACATGCAGAGGGAGCAGCAGGCAGAGGGAAGGGGAAAAGCAGACTCCCTGCTGAGCAGAGAGCCCAATGCGGGGCTCGATCTCAGGACCCTGAGATCATGACCTGAGCTGAAGGCAGCCACTTAACCGGCTGAGCCACCCAGGCACCCCTTACCTAAGAATGTTTTTGAGCTTATAAATGGAAAGAGGATCTTACTCCAATCGCTGTGTCATGCTCCATGGGAAGGATTTACAGTAATTTTTCTTGCTTGACGCCTGTTCATGGACATTTAGGTTAATACTCTTCTTCTGCTATTATTAACCATCCTGCAACAAAGAACCTTGGACATATGTTATTTGCATATGTCTGTAGGATTAATCTCTAGAAGTGGCATTGCTGGGTTAAAGGGTATGTACATTTTAAATTCTGGCAGATATTGCCAAATGGCCCTCCACAGGGGTTGTAGCGTTTAGTCTTTACAACACTGAATGAAAGTGACTTTCCCCTCTACTGAGGCAGAGCGTTATCAAACTCCAGGGTTTGCCAATCTGATAAAGGAAAAGTGTTATTTCTGTGTAGTTTTGATTTACATTTCTCTTACTATAATTGAAAATGAACATGAAAAAAAAGGTTCAAGAGACATTTTTACTAACTTTTTCTTCCTGAGAAGTATTTTTTCGTGTCCTTCACTCTTTTTTTTTTTTTTTTAAGGATTTTCTTTATTTATCTGTCAGAATGGGAGAGCACAGGCAGGCAGAGCAGCAGGGGGAGGGGGAGAAGCAGACTCCCCACTGAGCAGGGATCCCAAGATCCTGGGATCACGACCCGAGCTGAAGGTAGTCGCTTAACCAACTGAGCCACCCAGGTGCCCCCACTCATTTTTTGTTACATTGCTTTCATTTTATATGAATTTGCATATATTTTCTTTAAACATTGGAGGTAATTATCAAAATGAATATGCACATATTAAGTTCAAAAGTTATGGAAGGGAGTAAAAAGATAACTAAAGCTTTTTTTCTTCGTCTCCCATCTGTTGGATTTTGCTTCCCAGAGAAAACCATTCTTAAGTTTCTCTTACAGTGTTGTATAAATTTTATGTGTGTGTGTGTGTGAGAGAGAGAGAGCATTTATGTGTATGTTCTTTATGTACAAAGATGGGATCAACTGATACCTAATGTTTATCATTTTGCTTTTCTTATTTGGATGCATTTCCTCATTTGTATTCGTAGAATCATTTCATTTTTCAGTGACTACATACCTTCAGTGGTCTCTTAAGTATGTACATTCACCTCAGGATGATTCACTGGGTTGTGGGAAGAAAATATTATTAGCTCGTCCACTTATGTTTATCTTATTGAAAAGTCAAAATTTGGGGTATCTATTTTGTAACATACACACTGTAGTATCTAGTTTCTATGTATATAATTGGAAAATAAATATAATTCATGTTATGTATATAATTGGAAAATATAATTCATGTTTTCATATCAGACTTGTGTGTTTCAATTCTCTCTTTTTTTTCTTTTTTGCTGAAAGAGTATGCTGTAAAAAATGTTTGGAAATGATTGCCATACTTCCTTTAATTTCATTTCATTAGTAGATATTTAAGTTTTTTACTATAGTGATTTTAAAATACATCCACAAATTCTTTGGCATTCATTTTTTCTGAGATGGAGCCCAGTTTCTGTCCTCTTGAGTGTGGGCTAGATTTGGCGATTCAATTCTAAAGAACAGAATATGGTAGAAATGAGTGTATGCCTTTTGAGTCAGTCATATAAGACACTGTGGCTTTGCCTTTGATCTTGGATCATGTTCTACATGTTCTAATAGGATATCAGCTACCATGTTGTAAGGACATTCAAACAGTCCTCTGGAGATGATGCCAGTCTTTCACCAAAAACCAGCACCAGTGTGTCCACTTGGATGTGGACCCTTCAGCTCTAGTGAATACTTTAGCTGACTGCAACCCCATGAAGGAACCAGGGACAAACTATCCTGTTGAAGTTTTCCTAAATTTCTGACCTGTAGAAACCACAGAAGATAGTCGATGTTCACTGTGATTTTAAGCAACTACATTTTCAGAAATTTTGTTAGGTATTTCTGTCATAGATAAGTAATGTACTTCTTATCTTTTATTATGATAAACATTCCAGCAAAGAAATTTGTTTGTATCTGTGTATCTCTCTCAAATAAATTAATTAATTGATTTTAAAAAAAGGATTTAAGAAAATGTTATTAAGAAAATCATAAGGAAGAGAAAATAGGTTTACAATACTATGATTTATTTATATATATATATTTTTAAAGATTTTATTTATTCATCTGACAGAGATCACAAGTAGGCAGAGAGGCTGGCAGAGAGAGAGGAGGAAGCAGGCTTCCCGCTGAGCAGAGAGCCCGATGCAGGGCTCCATCCCAGGACCCTGGGACCATGACCCAAGCCGAAGGCAGAGGCTTAACCCACTAAGCCACCCAGGCACCCCTATTTATATTTTTTTTAAAAAACCTGTATGTAAGTAGATCTGTGCTGTTCAAACCTGGTTTGTCCCAGAGTCCTGTGTATATTTCTATTTGGCTGAGCTACTCCACTGTCGTTAGATTTAGTTGTTAAGACTTCTTCCTGGTCATTTAAAAACACTTAGTCTTTCATGTAAACTTCAGAATGGCTTTTTTTTTTTTTTTTTTTTTCCTGTTGAGATGAAAAAAAAGCGAAAGAAAAAAGAAAGGAACAAAAGAAAAAAATCTGTAGGAATTTTCTTTATATCACATTGAGTCTTAGATTAATTCCAAGAGGCTTCATAATTCCCTAATCACTCCTAAAAATAGGTCTTCTTGTTTAAGATTTCTTTTATCTCCTTCTATCCCTAATCAAACCTTAAAAAAATGTAGTTTTTACTCATTTATGGTTTAATTTATAACCTCTTTTTTTCCTTTCTAAAAGTTTTCTTTTTAAAGTACATTTTATGATTCTTTTACCTAGAAAATCAGCTTTTATGCAAATGATTTTTAATCAGTTTACATCCTTTCACATGACTAATAGCTTTTTAAAGAACCTATCTTTGAGTTTCCACATCTATAGTCATATATTTTACAAATATTAGTGTTACATCCAACAGTCTTCTAATGTTCAACCATCCTCTTATTCCTGATAATATTATTTGGTCATGGCACAATAATCTGTTAATAAAACTCTTTGAGTCTACATGCTAATATTCAATATAGCACCTGTACAAATATAATCAGGAAGAGATTGGTTGGTAGTTTATTTTTCATGCTGTACTTACTAAGTTTAATATCATTCTTACCACAGCTCTGTAAATTGTTTTTTATGGCCTGGAAAAGTATAAACAGGATCAAAATATCTGCTTATTATAGGTTTGAAAAAATTCACCCATGATACCAACTCTTGTTGGATATCCCTTTAATGGCTTTTTTTGAGATACCTTTTATTAATATTGATCATTTTTTCTCATTACAGAAAAAGTTCATTCTTTGTATAAAATTTGGAAAAGAGATACAGACAAAAGAAAAAATCACTAATAAGTCTATGGCCAGATAATCTTTGTAAACACTTGTTTCCTTAATTGTGGTTTAAAATATCTGTGTGCAGGGGCGCCTGGATGGCTCAGTGGGTTGAAGCCTCTGCCTTCGGCTCAGGTCATGATCCCAGGGTCTTGGGATCGAGTTCCGCATCGGGCTCTCTGCTCCGCGGGGAGCCTGCTTCCTCCTCTCTCTCTGCCTCTGCCTACTTGTGATCTCTGTCTGTCAAATAATTAAATAAAATCTTTAAAAAAAATTTGTGTGCATAGTTTGACAAAATTTTACACATTTACTTCTTTGCAGCCACCACTTATACCAAAATGTAGATTATTCTTTTAAAATTTGATTTAATTTTCATTCCAGTGTAGTTAGCAGGGTTATAGGAGTTCTTTTCAGTTGTTTTTAATGTTTAAACTTCTGTCTTTGTGTAGAAATATCCTATAATAAGCTTTAAGCCACTGCAAATTATATTTTTAAATTAATTAGCTGGTAGAACAAAATGTTAGTTATTGCTTTTATTGGTGTTCAAATCTTGCACTCACTGAGGGCACCAGAAAAAATAAGGAATAAGGAATTTGGGGATGGTGACAGTGAGGGGAAAATATTCTGGCATGCTCTATTTCTGTTGACTGAAAATTAGATACCATTAATGAAGTAAAATATTTGCTGGCCTTCTGCAAAGATAAAACAGGGTCTTTTTTTCTTTCTTAAGAAGAAATAGGATGTGAATCAAGTAGATGAAGGAAAAATTATACCCCCTTAAAAATGAAGAATTGCAGCAGAATTTCTTTTAAATTATAAATGTAACAATTTTCCTCTCTTAATGTATTTTTAAAGGGCTTTGTTATTTTATTACAAGCATACGTTGTAATGTAAACTGCAAAGCCCCTTTAAAGTCATTACTTGAATATTTGAAGTTGTTGGCACTTTTTCCCCCTAATATAGATACAATCTTAAAATGAACAAGATGGTGCATTTACTCTTTGGGAATTTTTTTTTCATTTTTATACTTACTCATTGGGTATGACAGTCTCAAATGGGTCAGCACAATGATCTATGGGTAGATAACAATGAAAGAATGTGGTTCAATCTTTGTAGGCGGTTTCTATTATACTTGGGAAGTCCCAAGTATAATAGAATATATATATTTTGATATATATCTGTGCATATACTCAGAAACCAAGACTTTTCTTCCCTTGATTTTCTTAAAATTGTGTCATTTTTTGTAAAAAATAAGTCAGTTTCTAAGCTGTTTCATATGGTCCTCATAATATCTATTCATTTCCTGCATGGAAAACCCAGAATTCTATTAATTTATTATGGAATGACAAGAGAACTAATAAAAATTAAAAAACTCCATTCTTTGTTCTCCTGTTTTGTTCTTTGATTTTAGGTAGCTATATTAACCCAAGGGAATCTTTTTGATATTTTTGCGATCTGAGATGTATAATAAACTATTTATATCTCCCCCTGTTTCAGAACCCTAAAGCCTAGACTTTGAAATTTTGAACAGGCAATTTTGCACCAACAATATAGCTTTCTTTTTCTGGACTAACTATATTGAAAGCTGACTTTTTTCTGTCCTCAGAAGTATTGCTACTAAACTTTATGAATTAAATTTAATACTACAAGCCAAAATATCTGTGTTTTTCTACTTTCTGCAACCATAGAAATATTACCAGTGGAATTACTTGTGAGTCAAGCCTGAGGCTCTGAGTGTCACTGTGTCTCTCCAACTTGGAGATTTTTTTCCTTTTCAATTAGACTGAAGCACGTACGATACAGGCGGGAAGAGCTTATTCAAAAGTAAAAATTACAATTACAACCTTTCTCTTCAAGGTGGAAAACTGTCTTTGCTGAGCTGTTGTTAACATTTCTTTCTACAAGAAGTTGGAAAGGTTCTTTGCTTTTCTGTGTTTTTTTTTTTTAAACTTAGTTTTATTTAGAATATTCTCTATGACATTGAAATCTTTGTGTGCTATTATGGTGTCCAGTATAACAAGACATTTAATGTGCAAAAGACTTGAGCTTCCTTTTACTCTTTGTCTTATTGTATGATGTGGGAAACATACATACATTTTATCTCTCCTATATTCAAATCTCTGTTTTATAGAAGGGAAAAATTCATCCCAACAGAGAATAGCAATATTCATGACTTATAAGAGCTATGGTTTCTTCTTATGTATGACCGTGCATACGTGGGAATGGTTAATTCCAATTTCCGGCAGCTCATTGTCAGGTACTCTGGCCTTGAAATGGAAAACCTTAATAAGCTTAGTAAACTTAGTATGAAAGCAAGTTTAGTAAGAAGGCTAAGATGTAAGGACACTGGTTAAGGTAGATTAAACAGTGCTTTTTACATTTTGAGCAGTAGGACAGAAATGTTAATTGAGACTTGATATTGCTAATTGAGAAAATCTGTAATGTACCAAGAATTTTTTCCCCCTTTTCTGTGTCTGTATTCTGATATACAAATTTATTATACATATTTTCTGAAAGGAAACTCATTATGCATATTTTTAAAAAGGGGCTTTACCAAAAATAAGCCTCACCTTATTATGTTGAACAAGAAAACTATTTCAACTGACAATTAAAAAAGGAGAATTGTGTTTTTCATTCATCTTAGTAGAGATATTTCAGTAATGCTGATGCTGAACACATTGATAGTGGGGAATCACCTGGGGCCTGGGGTACCTAGAATGCCTTAATATGAATATTGGTAAATTATGTTTCATCAAAAATTGTTTAAAATATCTCCATACATTCAAAATAGACATTTGAGGGGTGCCTGGGATCAAGCCCCACATTGGGTTCCCAAGTCAGTGGGGAGCCTGTTTCTCACTCTTCCCCTCTACTTGTGCTCTCTCTCTCTCCCTCTCAAATAAATAAAATCTTGGGCGCCTGGGTGGCTCAGTGTGTTAAACCGCTGCCTTCGGCTCAGGTCATGATCTCAGGATCCTGGGATCGAGTCCCGCATTGGGCTCTCTGCTCATCAGGGAGCCTGTTCCCTCTCTCTCTCTCTGCCTACCTCTCCGTCTACTTGTGATTTCTCTCTGTCAAATAAATAAATAAAATCTTAAAACAACAAACAAATAAATAAATAAATAAATAAAATCTTAAAAACAATTAGATATTTAGTATGTGGGTTAAATATAATATTGTACTTTATTCAGATCTACCTTTCAATCAAGACCATGAAATTAACTTGTAACTGGCTAGTATACTCAGGAAATGTAGGAAATACTCGCATGCATGATCCAAGAGACGTTTGAAATTTCCTTTTTCCTGTATCATCTAGGAGAGTATTCCTCTTTTTCAAGTAAGACTTTTCCCTCTTTACCATCTTTGTTTTTATTTATTTTATTTTAAAAAAGATTTTATTTATTTATTTGAGAGAGAGGAGAGTGAGCATAGGTGGGGGGTGGGGGCAGAAGGAGACTTTTAATTTTAAATATTTTTATTTTAATTATTTTATAATCAAATAGATTTAATCATATAATATATTAATTATAATAAATTATTATTTTAATTATTGATATTAATTAATTGATTGATATAATTAGTAATTATTTAACACTTTAAGTTTGAATTAGTTGATAATATTCTTTTCCCTGAAAATTCTAAAATGAATAAATATCTCCAGCTGCTGCTGAACAAAATGAAAAGCTTCAGCTGCCTTCCACTGGCCACGGGATGACAATGCTGTTTGATTGTTGCACAGAATTTAAGTTCTAACACTTAAAAAAATTGCATAATATTGTTGTTATTCAAAAAATAGACACATTTAAATTTGCCATGTTTTATCCTTGTCTTTGCTGATGGTACTTACTTCCCGTTTCTGCTCCTAGAAGTTCCTTCCTTTTGCCAATAGTAGCACAGTCCAGTGAAGGTCTGTGGATAGTCTTTTCAGTTCTGAATCTGGTGTTACTTTTGCTGTCACTTTAAGATGACAATCTGTGGGCATCTCAGCGGCTCAGTCGGTTAAGCGTCTGCCTAGAGTTCAGCTCATGATCCCAGCATCCTGGGATTCAGTCCTGCATCGGGCTCCTTGCTCAGCAGGGAGCCTATTGTCCCTCTCTCCCACTCCCCCTGCTACGTGTGCTCTCGCTCTCTGTCAAATAACTAAATAAAATATTAGAAGTTGACAATTTGCTCATAGTTATTTTCCTGTACACCTTTGAAAATATTTGTCCATTGACTTCTGTTCCTGAAATGTTTTCCTGATGTTGCTATTATAGGATGTCTATTGCCAATCTGCCAGTTTTGGCAGTTAATGCCTTTTCTCTTTGGAAACTTTGAAGAATTTTAGTTTTTAAAACTTTTGATTTTAGTACCAATATGCTTAGTCAGGGATTTTTTAAAATAAATTTATTTCGTGTGACACTCAGTGGGCTTTTCAACTGGAGGTGTTATGTCTTTCTTCATTTTTTTAGATAATTCTCTGGACTTATCTCCTTGAATGTTGCTTTTCCACTATTCTCTCCCTCTGGCATTGTTCAGTGCATTTGGGACTTCTGCATCTATCTTCTGTATGTCCATATCTTATCTCCTTATGGTATGGTTTAAAAGTTGTTTTTTTTTTTTTTAAGATTTTATTTATTTATTTGACAGACAGAGATTACAAGTAGGCAGAGGCAGGGAGAGAGAGAGAGAGAGAGGAGGAAGCAGGCTCCCTGCAGAGCAGAGAGCCCAATGCAGGGCTCGATCCCAGGACCCTGGGATCATGACCTGAGCCGAAGGCAGAGGCTTTAATCCACTGAACCACCCAGGTGCCCATCCTTATGGTATGGTTTGAGATATTTCCTCAATTCTATCTTCCACTTCTGCAATTTTCTCTTTGGCTGTGCCCAATGCACAATGTTTAAATTTCAGTGATTACAATGTTCATTTCTAGGTACCTCTTGCTTCACTACCCTTGTTTTTATTTTATGAACCATAATACCATTTTTACATCCTTAAAGATCTTTATTCCCCCAAGTTTTTATTTAAATTCTAGTTTAGAAGCACCTGGGTGGCTCAGTTGTTGGCCGTCTACCTTTGGCTCAGGTCATGATCCTGTCCTGGATTCGAGCCCTGCATTGGGCTTGCTGCTCTGCGGGAGGCCTGCTTCTCCCTCTTCTACTCCCCCTGCCTGTGTTTCCTCTCTTGCTGTGTCTTTCTCTGTCAAAAAAAAAATACATAAAATCTTTAAAAAAATAAATTCTACTTTAAATTCTATTTAAAAGTTGGTTCACATACAGGGCAATGTTAGTTTCAAGGTGTAGAATGCAATGCTCATCACAAGTGCCCCCCTTAATACCCATCTTTAAAGATCTTGAACACTTATTTTAAAGTTCTTTTCAGCACATCACCCACTATTATTTTTATTTTACATATATATGTATATACATACATATACATACATACATATACATATATACATATATATACATATATACATACATATACGTGCGCGTGTGTGTGTGTGTGGCCTCAAATCTTGTTCATTTGTTGAACAAAATAAAAAAATTAACTTACCAAAACAACGCATCAAAAAGTGGATTGTTTCAGAAGATCTTCAGTCAAATTTTTATTTAAAGGTTTGAAGCCTACCAACCCTTCCCATATGTTTTCTTTGTAGGAAGCAAATGAATGTAGCAATTGTTGTAGTTGTTTCTTTTATTGGTGCTAATCACACTAAGATTTATACACACCTTTACCAGAAATAAAATGTTAGAATATTGCAGCAAAAGAAACATGTAGTGAGTTCAGAATTCCTATTAAGAAATCTCTCTATGGGATAATAGTTCCAGCATCCTATTTAGTTTTCATATAAGAAACAGAGAGACTCATGCTCATTGAACATGCTCAGATGAAGACATGGATATTACTGAACTGTCACTACCTTGGGAAAGATTACGAAACAAATTAGAACACTGCCCCAATTTGGAGACATCTCCTGGTTGTGGGCAAAACTTTACTGTCTATTCTCTGTAAATACAAAGTAGATATGGGCGTCCACCTCTGTTGTATTATCTAAAGCAAAATACTTCTCACTGAGGGCAAAACTAATGCAATGCTATGCTTATATCTGATTATTGCTTAAATATTGATGGTAGAAAAGAAAGGGCAGCTGAAGTACTTTTTGGACTTGTCTGTTGGTTTCCCTGTATTCTAAAACTCTGCCTCATTCATTATTGCTTACTTTTATTCGTTACTATTCTTTATTTCAAAAGAATCGAAGTTACCTCTTGCTCAATAAACAGAGACACCTTGAATTTTAGGAAGTCCTTAAAACTCCTCCGTCCCAGCCCTATGGAATGGCTCTTCTGTTGGTTGCTTAGTGTGGACTCTCGCTTTGTGCTGTTGGGGTGACCCTGGGCTCTGTACTCTACACCAGGTAAGCCTGGGTTCTGCTTCCTGTGGGAGATTCTACTTTGTCCCCAGCCACAACTCTGCACAGGTGGCCAGAAGGATTTTTGGACAAGCAGCTCCCAGCTTTAACAGCAGGAAAGCCCGATGTGAGCCACCTGTCTTGTATGAGGTGTATTTGAATGCGGTCCTGTGAGACTGTTGAGGTCCCAGTGTCAGGATTCCAAACTCACATCCAAATTCCCTTGATCTGTGAGTCTTTCGTATCGAGTAGTGAGTTCCCCTCTGTTTGTAACCTTTAGAGGTTTTACGTTCTTTTCTTCAACAAATAAATGTGTTTACATGTCTGTATCTTTATCCATGCTATTTAAGCTAACGTTTTAAAGTACTGGCTGAGGTAAGGGGGAGATTTTAACATGCTGTCAGTAAGTCGTCTTGATCTGGATCCTCTCTTTTAATGTTGGCAAAATGAGTTCCATTTTCCCATAGTACCGCTGACTTGTTAGATCTTTAAAAAGGCTTTTCCTGTTATAAGGGAACATCCTAAGAGGCATAGAATTTAAAATTTAGTTAATAAAATAAATCCATTTTTCTCTAGAGACAGTCTTGTACCACATGTTCTTTTAGTGTTGAAATTTAATTGCCTATAACTGCTGACTTCCGGTAACTCTCAGCTGGCTCTTTCCAGGTTTGGTTCCAGACATAGTCGTGACCCCCACAGTAGTGAATGTGCATGTGTATATCACAAAATACTCAATGGAAAGAAGTGAGCACAAAGACAGAGTATTTATATTTTTCATTAGAGGGAACTAATTCACTGGGAGTGGGGCCCATTTACATTTTACCCATTATGTAAAGAATTTCATGTGGAAACATGAGTTAATTGGCACCATATTTCTGATGTCGTCCAGCCATGTGTGGGGACCCTTTATAGACTGGATCCCAAGCTGCTGCCCTGTGACCCATCTTTGAAATCTGGTTCGACTTTCTTCTTCTGGTTTTAAGTCATTTTGCTATGAAGCCTACAGTTTAATGAAAGGAAAATACCATCAGTAACTTTTGCCAAAATGGATGTGAAGAGTCTTTGAACTGTGGACTGTCCTTGTAGTTTTTCTCTGTGTAGCGTTGCTGTAATGCAATCTTTTTGTTCTATTAATAATATGTTATGCATGGTCACATCCCTGGTTAATTAGACTTGCAGTTTTCAATTAACAGCATTTTTTGATGATACATTATTATCCTTATTAGTGAGGTCGTAGACTATATTATAACAAAGACTGAAGACTCTATTGTCAGCATAATCTTGAAAGACCCATTTAACTTTATGAAATGTATCTGGTGAAGGAACTTCATACTTTATTTGATGTATAATTTGACCCCCATAAAGAACCAAATGATTCTTTTTTCCCTCCCCTTCTTAGAATAAAACGTCCAGCACTTCAGATGGTCTGAATATTTCTCTCAGTTAAAATGAATAACATTGTCAGAAAATGAAATCTGAATTTTTAAAAATTGAGTAGATGAGCAGTCAGATATTCTTATTCAGCGATTTATCATGTCTTTAGATGAAACTTATAGTTCTATGTGAAACTGATGAACTCCATTAGATTTTAATTATTGTTCCAAAATCAATACTCTGACGAGCTTCAGGCAATTCTATTCACTCATCTGAATAAGGAGGTGGATTGGGGGTGGATATAGTCTTTTAGTTGGTACTGAAACACTATTTAGTGTAGATTGTTAGAATTCATTTGGGGTGTGTGTGTGTGTGTGTGTGTGTGTGTGTGTTTTCCTACTGTTCAAATCAAAAGAAGTTAAAACCTATAGGGATCAGAGGAGATCTGAGACAAGATTTTATCTTAACTGCCCAGGAGCTATTGAATGATTGATTTTGCTTCCTTTTGTCTTTCCAGCTTGGGAGGCCATTGTGGTATCTCACGCTCTAAGAGATTTGCCAGGGACCTTGGTGGTGTGGCAGGGAAGGTGTAGCTGGGTGTGGGTGCTTCTCTCCAGTTGTGCTTGCTTCATCTCACTTTTTTTTTTTTTAAGATTTTATTTATTTATTTGACAGACAGAGATCACAAGTAGGCAGAGAGGCAGGCAGAGAGAGAGGGGGAAGCAGGCTCCCTGCTGAGCAGAGAGCCTGACGCGGGGCTCAATCCCAGGAGCTTGAGATCATGACACGAGCCGAAGGCAGAGGCTTAACCCACTGAGCCACCCAGGTGCCCCTCATCTCACTTTTAAATGACGGGGTCAGGGACACCTTAGTGGCTCAATCGGTTAAGCCTCTGCCTTCAGCTTGGGTCATGATCCCGGGGACATAGGATTGAGCCCTGCACTGGGCTCCCTGCTTAGTGGAGAGCTTGTTTCTCCCTCTCCCGCTCCCCCGCGTGTGCTCTCTCTCTCTCTCTCTCTCTCTCTCTCTCAACTAAATAAATAAATAAAATCTAAAAATAAATAAGTAAATAAATAAATAAATGATAGGTCACATTTAAAGACTGTGGTCAGCTGTACTATTGCCCTCTAACCAAGTTATGACATTTCCTAGAATGAAACCAACATGTGGCTTCTGTCACTCCTATTAATTTTTCTTACTTGAACTTCATATAAACTAAATCCTAACATGTATCCTTTCATGTCTGGCTCCCCCAACCCCAGCATGACATCTCTCGGGTTTGTCTTGTTGTGTGTAGATAGAAGTAGTCGCTCATTGCTTTTCCTTGCTGTGTAGCAGAGCTTGGCAAACTTTTCCTGTAAAGCTTGTGATAGGTACTGCTTCCAGCTCTGTAGGCCATATGGTGTATTTTGCAGCTGATGGACTCTGCAGCCTTAGATGATGCCGTCCATGGGTGGGTTTCGCCCACTGGCTGTAGTTTGCCGACCCCTGATGCAGAGCATTTTATTCAAAGACTGTTTCACCATTTCTCCATCGTTGATGCATGTTTGGGTTGGCTTTGGCTTTGAGAACCTATGCATAGGCTGCTGTGAACATTATTATATGTGTCTTTTGTGCATCATATATGCTTTTATGTTGTAAAATTGTCCGATAATAGGTATTCATTCGTTGAGCTTTGGCAGATACTGACCGCACATGGTTTTACTAGCGTATACTCCTATTGCTAGTGTTCCAGATGATTGAAATTTTTGCTAACACTTGGTATTGTCATTTAAAAAATGTGATTATGGGATTGGGAGGGAGACAAACCATAACTGACTCTTAATCTCACAAAACAAACTGAGGGCTGCTCGGGGGAGGGGGGTTGGTAGAAGGGGGGTGGGGTTATGGACATTGGGGAGGGTATGTGCTTTGGTGAGTGCTGTGAAGTGTGTAAACCTGGCGATTCACAGACCTGTACCCCTGGGGATAAAAATATATGTTTATAAAAAATAAAAAATTAAAAAAAATGTGATTATGTAGTGGTAACTCATTTTCCTTATGATGAGTTATGTTAAACATCTTTTCATATCCTTATTAGGCAATTTGGAGAATACACACAAACACATATATGCACGCACATCCAAAATACCCATATAAGAATTTTTGTCCCATTTTAAAAATATTGGATTTCCTGTGTTTTCTGATGGATTTGTAATATTCCTTATATATTCTGGACGTGAGTTCTTGGAAATGAATATTGCAAATATCTTTTACTACTCAGCATCTTATCTCTTTCACTCTTATGATGGTGTTTTTGATGTATATAGATTTTCTTTTTTTTTTTTTTTAAAGATTTTATTTATTTGGGGGTGCCTAGAAGGTTCAGTGGGTTAAGCCTCTGCCTTCGGCTCAGGCCATGATCTCAGGGTCCTGGGATCTAGCCCTACATCGGGCTCTCTGCTCGGCAGGGAGCCTGCTTCCCCCTCTCTCTATCTGCCTCTCTGCCTATTTGTGATCTCTCTGTCAAATAAATAAATAAAATCTTAAAAAAAATGATTTTATTTGTTTGTTTGAGAGGAAGAGAGAGAGAGCTAGAGAGCAGGAATAGGGAGAGGAAAGTAGACTCCTATCCCAGCAGGGAGGCTGACGTGGGGCTCGATCCTGGGACACTGAGATCATGACCTGAACCAAAGCCAGATGCTTAACATCTGAGCCACCCAGGCGCCCCATATGTATAGATTTTCTTAATTGTAGTTAAGTTCAGTTTGTCAATGTTTTCCTTTATGTTCCTTCCCTGTTCTACGTGAGAAATCTTTCTTTACACTGAGATTCTAAACATATTCTGTATTAACCTCTAGAAGCTTTATTATTTTGTCTTTTTTATATTCAGATTTATATATAACAGGAACTGATATATATATATATATTTTTTTTCTTTTTTGGTATTATGTTATAAGGTAGGGATCAATGGTAACTTTTTTTCCATATGGATATCCAGTGATCCAATATCATTTATTCTAAACACGGTTTAAACTGCACTGCAATGTGATGGCACTTGCGTAACGATATATGCATGCATTGGTTTCTGGACTCAGTTTTGTTGAACTGTTGTCTTTGTGTCAATAATGCATTATTTTAATTGTTATAGTTTTACCACTTATTTAAACCATTTTTCTATTTTTTTTTGCTTTTTGCTTTTTTCTTAAGTAAACTCTATGCCCAGCATGGGGCTTGAACTCAGAACACCATGACCAAGAGTCATGTGCTATACTGACTGAGTCAGTCAGGGGCACCAGTTATTATAATTTTATAGTTAGTCTTTGTATGTTCTACATATCCTACTACAAATCCTCCAACATTGTTGTTCTTCTCTAAAATTGTCTTTGCTGCTCTTGTTCCCTTGTTTTTCTATATCCATCTTAAATACTTTATTACATTTCCACAAAATGTCTTTCTAGAATTTTTTTTTTTTTAAGATTTACTTTTGGAGAGAGGGGTAGAGGGGGATCTCAAGCAGACCCCACGCTGAGCACAGGCTCAACGTGGTCCTGGGTCCCATGACCCTGAGCTTATGACCTAAGCCGAAACCAAGAGTTGGAGGCTTAACTGACTGAGCCACCCAGGTGCCCCTCTTTCTGAAATTTTGATTCTGATTGCATTGGGTCTTTAGATCAATTTGGAGACAAATGATATCTGAACAAAACTGAAACTAATCCATGAACATTATGTTATCCACACTATCCTGCTCTGTAATATCTGTAGAGAATATCTCCCAGTTCAGTTCCCCTGTTGGTAATTTGTGCCTTCCATGTTGCTAGGTCCTGTCCTTTCCTCTCTCCTGAGATTCTAATCATATGTATGTTAGAGCATTTAATCATGTGTTACTCAATATCTGATGCTTTCTTCTGTATTGTCCTTCCATTTTTCTGTTTAAGATTGAAGCTGGACATTTCTGCAGACTTCTCTTCCAGCTTGTCAGTGATCTTTTCTGTTTTCTTTTTAAATATGCTATCAAATTTGTCTGTGAAATCCTTAAATTTGGTTATCAATCAGTCCATCAATCAGTCAGTTAATCACCTTCAGTGAGACTGCCTTCAATTCTGAGCTACTGCGTTCAGTTTGCTTCTTTTCTTGTGCAATGAGTCAGAAAATGGAATGGGGGGAGAATGTGGAGGCTGTGAAGATTACCTCTGACATGCACATACCGCTTGTTTTCTCTCTGGGATGTAGTCCTTCAAGAGCTGACTAACCTGCTTGATCTCTATGGACTCCAAATACTTGTTTTGTGCATCTTATCCATCTTTTATATGTGTTTTCATTTGGCAGGTCAGTCTAATACAAATGACTTTGACACATAAACTGCATCATTTTTTTGGTTGTTGTTTTGTTTCATTTTTTTTTTTAAAGATTTTTTAAAATTTAATTTTATTTTTTCAATGTTCCAAGACTCATTGATTATGCACCACACCCAGTGCTCCATGCAATACGTGCCCTCCTTAATACCCACCACCAGGCTCACCCAACCCCTTACCCCCTCCCCTCCAAAACCCTCAGTTTGTTTCTCAGAGTCCACAGTCTCTCATGGTTCATCTCTCCCTCCAATTTCCCCCAACCCATTTCTCCTCTCCATCTCCCAATGTCCTCTGTGGTGTTCCTTATGCTCACAAGTAAATGAAACCATATGATAATTGACTCTCTCTGCTTGACTTATTTCACTCAGCATAATCTCTTCCAATCCCATCCATGTTGATACAAAAGTTGGGTATTCATCCTTTCTGATGGAGGCGTAATACTTCATTGTATATATGGACCATATCTTCTTTATACATTCATCTGTTGAAGGGCATCTTGGTTCTTTCCACAGTTTGGCAACTGTGGCCATTGCTATGAACATTGGGGTATCGATTGTCCATCTTTTCCCTACATCTGTATCTTTGGGGAAAATACCCAGGAGTACAGTTGCAGGGTCATAAGGTAGCTCTATTTTTAACTTTTTGAGGAACCTCCACACTGTTTTCCAAAATGACTGCACCAACTTGCATTCACACCTACAGTGCAAGAGGGTTCCCCTTTTTCCACATCCTCTCCAATACTGTTGTTTACTGTCTTATTGATTTTGGCCATTCTGACTGGTGTAAGGTGTTATCTCAATGTGGTTTTTGATTTGTGTCTCCCTGATGGCTAATGATGATGAACATTTTTTCATGTGTCTGTTAACTATTGTATGTCTTCTTTGGAGAAGTGTGTGTTCATGTCTTCTGCCCATTCCTTGAGTGATTATCTGTTTTTTGAATTAAACCACATCATTTTAAAGCAAAAGTTTTTATTTCCATTTATGGTTGCATTTGGTTAGTTCAGTTGGGGAACAGAAACCAAATCCAATTTGCTACATTTCAGAGGCATTTTCTTCTTTTATTTCCCCTTCTCTTTCAGAGATCTGCTCCTGGAAGACTTTCTGATGGACAAGGCTTTTTTCAGGTTTCGGTGCAGTCCCCTCATGATTTGTTTTGCCGTAGCTCAGCTCTATCTTATTTTCTACTCATTTTATGATTTTAAGCCTGTACTAGGGAGTGCTCATAACTAATACCATGGAGTGTTTATCATTTACAAACCACATTATAATATATTATCACATTTAGTCCTCATAACAATATCCTGCAAAATGGCTGGTGTTACTACCTCCCTTTAGCAGCTGAACAAACTCAGGCCAAGTCAGGTTAAGAGGTTTGCTCTAAATAGCAGTCCGCAGATGACAGATTACGGGCTGACATCCCTGCCTTCCACCACATGCTTTCCCTCATCTTGTTCTTATTCTAATAATGACCAGGCGATTGGCTAGAAAATAAAGCCACAGACATAATGAAAGCAGTGTTTACTCTCAAGAAGTTCCAAATTTAGTGTCTTGTACCGTATGGTGCTCCAGGAAGTCGTGTTGTTATTTTTCAAAAGTGCCAAAGCTAAAATTTCCTCAGGCTTTCACAGAATCTGGGCAATGAAGATATGAGTAGAAGAGAAAAGGGAGAATCAAATTTGGGAAGTTAGGGAAGGCAGACCCAGAATTTGCTCTATGTACATTTTTATAGACCAGCGATTCCTCCTTTGGCTTCAGGGGAAATAGACTAGTCATGTACATTTCACATGAGAATCCTCTTCTGCAAAACTTTTTTTTTCTAAAGATTTTACTTATTTATTTGACAGAGAGAGATGCCACGAGAGAGGGAACACAAGCAGGGGAAGAGGGAGAGGGAGAAGCAGATTTCCCACCAAGCAGGGAGCCCAATGTGGTGCTCTATCCCAGGACCCTGTGATCATGACCTGAGCCAAAGGCAGACGCTTAACTGACTGAGCCACCCAGGTGCCCCTCTTCTACAAAACTCTTAGCAATTTAGGGAAACCTATGTCATCCTGACCTTTTTCAAATTGTTTAATGCTTATGTGTCTTTTCCCATTAACTTATGCACCTTGAGGGGGAAAAAAAAAAGTATTTAACAGAGGAGTCTCAGAACTTACGTTAGGGTAGATACCTCCCAGAAAACTATATACAAGGTCAGAAACAGACCCGGGGTTGCCTATATGCATCTACAGAGCCACCCGAGGCTTGTCTGTGTGTCCTTGGACATATTATCTCCCTAGGTGTGTTTGGAAGTGTGCGTGTGGCTATGTTTCAGTTATCACCATGACTTTGATAGGGGGCACATCTGATGAGTAGTTTCCCTGGTACCTCAACATTGAGTGGCTTATTGCCGTGTTGAAGACTTTTGTATTTTACTCCGAAAGCAGTGATGAGTAACTGGATGGCTGAAGTCACTGTGGAGAAAAGATTAATCGGGTGGTGGTTTAGGGTGACTTCCAGAGGTGGAGGCTGGAGGCCAGGCACCAGGTAAAAGGTTTTCCACTAACAGATAGAAGCAGAGACACCAGGAGTTCTATTAGAGTGTGGGAGTGAAGGGGCACTTGGGGGGGCTCAGTCATTTAGGTGTCTGCCTTTGGCTCCTGCTCTCATGCTCTCTCTCTCTCAAATAAAAATGCAAAACAAAACAAAACAAAAAAAACAAAACCGGGAGTGGAAAGGGAGTGTTGGCTACAGCGTCTTCATATTCATTCCACAGCATTTGTGAGGGAAGAGTAAGGGATGTTTTTCCGTATTTGTGGACACGAAAGAGGGGAAAAGCCACTTAGCTAATGTCAGGCACAGAACGGAGTGGGGCTGGTCTGCATGCCAACCTACCTTTTCTGTCTGATGCTCATTAGGCTCTGGTTTTGACAGGGCATGGAAACTTTCTATTCTTTAATCAGTGCCGGAAACTGATCCAAATACGGCTCAAATGTCTCCTTTTCCCAGACCAAAGTCGTCAAATACTGGTCCTCAGTGAAAGAGTAAAACTGTATCAGTGATTTCTCTGATAAGGAAGACAGGTACAAGAGCTACTCAGAGATGCTAAAAGGTGATTTGTGACGTTCAGGTATTTCTGTTGAAATAGAAAAACACGGCTTTGTTGTTGTTGTTACATTTATTACTTCTGTGTGGATTCTGGCAGTTCAGTGAGCAGCAAATGAGATGGAATAATTTGGAAACCTTGTGTCTTCTCTCAGGGATTTAGATAGATTTGTGAAGAATTCAGTTTTAAGAGCACATCCAGTAATGATTTCTTCTAGAGCCTAATTGCCTTCTATGTGCTTTCTCCTCCATTCACACTTAGCGTATGCAACTTTCTTTCTTTTTTTTTTTTTTAAGGATTTATTTATTTATTCATTTGAGACATAGACAGCAAGCAGAGGGGCAGAGGGAGAGAGAGAGAGAGGATCTCAAGCAGATTCTGCGCTGAGCACAGAGCCCTACATGGGGCTCAATGTCCCGACTCTGACATTTTCACCTGAAATGAGATCAGGAGTCAGTGGCTCAACCAACTGAACCATCCAGGTGCCCCAGCATATGCAACGTTCATACTCTAATCAACCAAAAGAAAAAGCCTCAAATGTACAGGTTAAAAAATATATATATATCCTGGTGCCTGGGTGGCTCAGTTGGTTAAGCGACTGCCTTCAGCTCAGGTCATGATCCCAGAGTCCTGGGATCAAGTCCCGCATCGGCCTCCCTGCTCCTTGGAGAGTCTGCTTCTCCCTCTGACTTTTCTCCCCTCTCATGCTCTCTCTCACTGTCTCTCTCTCGAATAAATAAATAAAATCTTAAAAAAAAAAAATCCAGGCTATTGTCACAGGCTTAACCGATAGGAGCTGCTTTTGTGTGTGGCTGCCTAAGTTCCAAAAAGTTATCCTGTATGTCTACGCGGAATTTGTTTATACATAGGTCCGTGTGTGAGGCTTATGCATTTATTTCCTCAGAACCCTAGGTGCCACCTCTTGCTGAAGACGCCAACTCTTCATTCCCATATCTTAGAAAAAAAGAAAGGCTATTTCCAGGATTGGCAACACCACTATACATCCCATATTCAGACCACAGAGTCTCTACTCCATTGATTAAAATCCCTGACCACCCTAGCGCCTAGACTTCCTTAAGCAGCTTTGCACACAGTGTTGCAAAGTTTAGAAGCCTCTAAACCAACCGGAGATGAGGAAACAGGGTCCTGAGCAGGTGTAGGGCAGTTGGCCTGCTCTGCTCTGTGTCCAGGTTCTGTTCCCTCTGAGGTTCTGGTGGGGGAGGTGCAGGGAGGGTACAGACTGCTGGAGCACATGCCTCAATTATTCCTTATTCCTTTGTGTCTGTCTTTGTGCCTTGCTCGTAGTAGGTACTCAATAAATTTTGATTGACCAGATCGTTGGGACTTGGCACATATATCCAGAAGCGGTAGTCTTCATTGTGGAATATTGTATGTGTTACTTATGAGCTGATATGTTTCTAATTCAGCCACACAAAGATCTCTTAATTACATAAAATGATCTCTTATTTTAATCTGGATTTTTTTGTGGTTTTCACAGGTGTGTTTCAGCAGGGCACAATTTAAATTGCTTGCAATTTAAATTACTTCCTTATTCAGTATATGTGGCAAGGGAAGCCCTAACATTCTGCTAAGGGCTAGGGCTCACGGTCTTTGAGTTTTAAAGTCTTTTTTGGAGAAATAGATTACGCACAAATGCCTTGCTTGTATTCCAAGAGAGTGTGGGTGGAACTGGGACCATGGCCATGTGCAACAGAAGCCCTCCATTGGCACATTGGTGGGATCTAATTCCACAGCCCTCTGTCAACCTGGTGTTAACATACACGGGTGTATCTGTGTGTGTGCTTAAGACACATTTGTGTTTAGCACTGGCCGTACAGTTGCACAGGTGGTCACTATAGCTCCATAATAATTTGGGGAATTCTTTAGTTCTATTATTGTTACTTGCTTTCCATATTCTCAGCAATTCCTGCCTATGTTTTCAGTGTCTACAGGAGAAATCCTAAACAGAAACTTAGCTTCAGTGCGTTATGGAAAGCATCGTTTTGACTTTCTCTCAATTTTCCTTCCTTGTGGTTGGCAGTTAAGGGATGGAACAGGTAGTGCCTGAGATGGGAAGCACAATGTGCAGGTATGTGTGTGTGTGTGTGTGTGTGTGTGTGTGTAGGAGGGGAGAATTCATGTCCTGTTCTGGGGTCAGTGTCATTGAGAGATCAGTGTGCTTTCCTGATACCTTGGAAGGATTTTTGTCTCAGGTAGAATTGCTTCTGAACTTTCAATTTTCAACAGAGCAGATCTTTGACTTAACTTCGGTTGAGTGTACCTAATTTGAGAACATTGGTCATTCAGCTTCTGGGAAATGTCTGTTGAAGAGCATGGACTTCAGAGTTCAAGTCTTGACTCCAGCAATGACGAGCCTGTGGTACTGGGCAAATTAACCTCTCTAAGGCTTGTTTTTCTCACCTGAAAGCGTGAGATTATTAGCAGAAGCTGCAATGGTAGATTTAATGCTTGGGCAACTTAGCTTAGGATCTGGAAGTTAGAAATTGCTCAATAAATGCTAACTATTATTATTTCTAGTATGTCTGCTGGCTTAGCACCCTTAGCACCCTTATTTCCAGTGCAGAGATGTCCGATAATTTCATAGGTGGCATTTTCAAGAAATAAATTCCACAGTTTTGCTCAATGTAGAAACACTGGGTAAGATTTGACTGATCTCCTTGTTCAGCCAAGAAGTGGCACACACCAAGCCTGTGACAGAGGGACATGTGAGGAGTGCAATGCTGTATTTCTTACTTGGAATTTGAGGCCATTCTAAAGTGAGCAGAAAAGATAACCTGTGTGTTGATGAAATGACATTGATTCAGCACAGATACGTGAGCAGCTAGCAAATGTAATCAGATCTTATGCAAATCAGACCTCTGTGCAGCATTTTAATGATGACTCTTCTCCAACTAAGACTTATTTCAGGATCCTACTTATTCTTGTTAAATGAGCCTCAGGTTGTTTGCATTCCTCAAAAAGGAAAACTGTCAGTAGGAACTCTGAGTCATGCTTCATGCAACATCTACACCGGCTTCTTTGATTTGATTGAATATATATATTTAAGGCAACGGAGAGATTTTGACTTTCATGTAAGTGAGTTAAACACCCTTCCTTAAAAATTGCACTGGAAGTTCAGTTCAGACTCGTTTGGAGAGAGCTTTAGAAGAGGTCACGATGTGAGTGCTGATTTCTTAGTAGAACCTAGATTTTCGTTTGGCAAAAGTTGGGTTGCTTTTTTAATTTTGCTTTTACTTTGTTGTGTGTGTGTGTGTGTGTGTTTACAGTCTAAAGGAAAAACTTGATAATGGAATTGAAATCAATTCTGACTTTTACTTTCGGCATGTGATGATGTACTAATTTTCTTATGATTTTTAGATGTTTGAATGTTTAAGTTCAGATCTCTCAGTTTTCTTTAGTGACCTGAAATTAGAACAGAGGTATAGGTATCTACACTGGAGGCAAAATGTTTGAGAAGTTGTGTACATTGTGTTTCTTCTACTCTCAACTCAAGCAGATAACTACTTGCTAAAAATGGAAATTAGAGTTGAATTTGACCTCAGGAGACAGCAGGCACTGGCTGTCCAGAGAGCTTCCTTGTGCAAACCCACATTTCCCCCATTTGGAAAATCTGCATTACCTTTAGCCACTTGAAATTAAACCAGTTGTTTTGATCCAGAGTTTTGAAATCTAAAGACTGATGCTTTGAGCACCCTTTCTCATATTCTCTTTAATGAATTTACGAACTGCTTTGGAAAATGGGGACTTTTGGCGGGGAGTAGGTGAATATTCTGTCTCAGAAGCCCATTATGTCCACTGCAAAAATAATGCATTTTATAAAAAGAAAAATGAGCGACACTTTTCAATTTTTGTGTGAGATTAACCAAGGGTTAGTGTGGAGAATTGTTTCTGAGAAATATTTTCATGGGAAGCAGAACAACTTGGTTTCTGAATATTCAAGGTGATATGCTGCAAGGGAAAACACATTCTACCCTTTCAGAGGAAATATGTCTGAGGTCATTCTCCCAACCTTGCTGAACTCTAGCACATCAGGGGCAATGTAATAATTAAAAACTCATTTCACAGCAGCTGATTAAGCTTTGATTCACAATTAAACTGTCTTTCAAAAGTCTCCTTTATCTGAGCATTTTGAAAATATGATGGCTTCATTATTTGTTATATTTCCAAAGTTAGAGCTTCAAAGGAGCTGCAAAAACTTTCTCAATCATCTAGAAAGTCATGAATAAAACATGCATACCCAGAATTTTAAATTAAAGTAATTAGGCCACATTAGAATCTTAAAAAAAAAAAAAAGATTTAACATCCCTGTCAATGTGGAGAAAGATGCCCTTCATTAAATCATATCATCTTCCTGTCCAACATTTTAAACTGCCACTTTTAATGTAACATTAGAAAAATAATTACTGTGATTAGGATAATTTTAAGAAGTAAATGTTAGAAAATTCAGACCACAACATTTTCAGAGTATCAGTCCAATAATTTTTTTCTATAAATTATTTGAAATTAACAAAACAATGTCCTGAAATTTTTTACCAACTTCCAGAGCCCAAATTAATGAGTGTAAACAGGAGGCTGATACTTAACTGAAGACCGAGTCTCTCTGGCATAACTTAGACTGGGACATAAAAACATCTACCATAGGGTGTAGGACCATTATAGCTCTATGAGAGGCAGTTCTCCAGATCGCAGTGGGAGGCTACATTGGAGACCTGGGAGTGCTCATTCAAGAGACTTTCATCTGTAGGGAACATGCTTGCAAAGCAGCAAAGACAGAGCTGCCTCCAGTGAAGGAAAATGGAGACCGGTAGGGGAAATCCTGTGGCTTACGAATCACAGAGTTGTATTTTTGTGTTAAGCATCTCCTAGTACATAGTCAGCTTATTAAACCTGTCTTGCCCAAGCTCTCCCTCTTGGGTCATTTTCCCATGGACAGAGACACCTCTGTTGTTGTGATGACAGTCAAGGGAAACACAGAATTTGTTGGATCTTACAGCACAGTTTTCCCTGTTAGCATAAGAATGAATGGCCACGGATGCCAGCCAGGGGCAGTGCAGTGAGTCACTGCTTTAGAGCAATGACTTTGAGCCCTGTGTGCCCCTTATATTCACCTGTGCAGTGCTCTGGACTTTCTGATTTAATTGTTCTGGGCAAAGGGCAGGTCATCCATAGGTTTATAGTCTTTACAAGTATGTAGATAGGATTGGAACCTTTTTTTTTTTTTTTTTTTTTTAAGATTTTGTTTATTTGTCAGAGAGAGAGAGAGCAGGTGAGCAGCAGGCAGAGGGAGAAGCAGACTCTCCACTGAGTTGAGAGCCAATGTGGGCTCTCAAGGTCCATCCCAAGACCCTGGGATCATGACCTAAGCTGCAGGCAGATGCTTAACTGACTGAGCCACCCAAGTGGCCTAGGATTGGAAGCGTGGAGCCTGAGGGATCACAGCATTGTCAGGCCCAAATAAACCACAGAGAGCTCTACTCACTATACTTGAAGCTGCAGGAAATGTCAGTCTGGTCTCCACCTGCACAAATTGTCTGTCCAGGATGTTTTGGGATGGTAGTCTGTTTCTCTGGGGCAGATAGTATTGGATGACCAGTTTATGTCAAATGATTGTTGTTTGCTCTTGTTTGGATGAACAGAATTGTTAGCATTGGGTCTTTCAGTATGTTTGGAGCAGGCCTTCCCTTGACATGTCTGAAGAGATTGAGTGATTTGGTCAATCATGTGTTCGAGCAAAATGTATTTTTTCCAGCATCTTCTTGCCATTCTGCAAATACCTGCATTTTGTTGGGTTTCCCCCATAGGGAGGTATCTAGCTAAGTACCCACTGACACATCAATGTCCTCAAAACTTGGCTGTTAGGCCTCTGAGAGAAGCTAGCTTAAGCTTAGGGGGAGGAGTTGGGAACAGGGCTAGATGTAGGGGGGACCTCCTTTAGCTCACGCTCAGTCTGGGTTTCCCAGAAGGGAAGTAGCTCACTGTGACCCAGCTCTGCCCATGATTGGGGCTGGAGGGGATACGTGTATGGGAGGGGAAGCTCCTGCCTGCTGGAGGTTAATAGCTATCCTCTCCCACCTCTGAGCCTTTCCATGTGAGGAGTGCCCTCAAGGTGTTCATTGAGAGAACATGGGTTCTAGAAGTAGAAGTAGAACCCCAACCATCCCATTTTGCCTAGGACTGTCCCAGTTTTAGTGCTGAAAGTCCTGCATCTCTGAAAAATCCCGCATGTCAGGCAAATCAAGACTGTTGGTCACCTCATACGAAGGCCCAGATCTGAGTCCCCACTCTGCGCTTAGCTTTTCTTCATCTGTAGAATGGGGATAGTAATATGGGTCATGGTGAGGACTCAGCACCAACATGCAGAGAGCTCGCCATCTCAGGCACAGTTGCCACTGAATAAATGGTGTTTTCTAGTTCTGTGTGATAGGCTGACGAAACAATGTAAAACACACCTCAGCATTTTATATGACAGAATCAAACAAGAGCCCTAAGATGCCTTACAAAAGACCAAGGAGGCTTAAGCATGGGAGAGCTCCTATGCCTTTGGGAAGATCATTGAGGATGTAACATTTGGAAGATGTCTTCACAGACGAGTAGAATCATGACGGGCAAAGGTTGTAGGAAAGTGTTCTAGGTATGGAGCACAGCAAGACAAGGTAGAAGCAGGAACACGTGATTTACATCTAGGGACTGTATAATTCAGGTGACTTGGCTGGAACGAGTAATTGTCATAGCAGATAAAATTAGAAGGGCAAACTGGGAGGCTTTAAAATCAAGGAGAAGCATTGTGTAATTTACTGCAGAACTGAGATTGTTGAAATTTTGTTTGTTTTTTGGTTTTGTCAATAAGAGAATATAGTAAGGAAAAAGGAAGAATGTAGAAGAAATAACTTGGAAAGAATTTGTAAGCATTTTCCTTCAAGTCAATACTGATTGTAAAAACAGGTGCTAAGTATTTTCCAAGTGATTTTCCAAGTGGAAAGAAATGCCCTTGAGAAGCTGTCTTATTAAATATGTGCTTACAAATACTGGAAATCAAGGATACTCTCTTCTCTCTTTAGTAATCACTGGAAGGGCTTAGTCTCCCAAAAAAGCTATCCATTTATGAGGTGTCAGACAATCATTTGAATGGTAGTCATTCCATTTCAACTCTGTGCCCAGGAGCACGTCCTGCAGTGAATATAGGAAATGATGTATACAAGGCACATTTCCTGCATGCCAGTAACCCAGCATAGCTGCGGAGAAGAGACTGATCCATTCCTAGAAATTATCAAGTGGATCCTGCAGACCTGTTTGTGACCAATCAAGTGATCCATATTTAGATCTTACAAAACCAGGTGAATTCCAGCACTGAGACCTGCTATTCCTCTGTTTCCTTCGTCGCTCTACATTGGTCGCGTGCACCTAGCATTTGACTAAACACATAAAATGAAATGCAAATTGCTCCCACAGTAAAAAGCTGTCTTTATTTTGATCACAAATACATAAATCACGAGATGACTCTTAAAGTTCATCCAGGGGAACAATATAACACGGTCTATCTGTCTATGAGCAATTCACAGTGATTTACAATCATCTCATTTAAAAGCATATCTGCTCTAAGGGAGGTAAATAACAGCTGGCTTTTTGGGGGGAGGGATTCAAATGAATTATTTGCTTTTTTTTTTTTTCCCCCGTAACTAAGTTGGGTGGCTAATTTGTACAGTTTTAAAAGCTGGCTTCTTGCCAATTAACTTAAAACAATTTTAAAGGGATATAAAATTCATTTACCTAAAACTAATCTAAGAATGAAGGAAATCTACTTTTCAAGCTAATTTTGGGGATGACTTGAATCAGGGAAAGTCTTTAGAGCTTTTAAAGACATTTAAAACACAAAGCTTTAAGAAAACATTTCTAACAGTTTGTGACACTAGAAAAATTTAAAGAACTTACATAGTGCTTCCATTTCATTATTGGTAAATTTCACAAGGTCAGTCAAACTGTATGATCCTTTATCTCCCCTCAAACAGTTTTCAGTGAAGTTGTGATGACTTATGTGCATAAAAACGAAATATCAGGCAACCTCTAAAAAATGCTCATTAATTAGGAAAAAGGTATATTAAGATAGTTTGATAGTATTTTAAAAAAAATTTTTGAATTCAGATGACACTGTAGATTTGACATACACCAGTCATAAGTCATCACCATTCTATTTTAGGGCAAGTTAAGTAGAATTAACAAAGACTAGTAGAGAGAAGATTTCGATAGTACAATTAATGTTAGGTATTTTTGTTGAAAGAAATTGGATGCATTTCAATTAAGAAAATGATCCACTGTGAATAGACTTAAACCCTACTGCACCCACCTGGACAGAGAAGAATTATAAATAAATAAATATATGTATTTTCAGAGGTCCAGAGACTGATACAACTACTCCACGATGTCAACAATATCATCAAGCATTCAGGCATCTTTTTTGCCATCATTCCTTACTCTTCACTGTTAGAAGATGGCTACAGGACCTCAAGCCATCATTTTTGAATATAAGAAAATGGAAAGGTGAAGTCTTAGTGGCCAAGGGCTGAAGGGACATGCCAATCTGCCTCTTCTGAGAAGCTTTCTCCCAAGTCCCACCCAGTAGCATCTCCATACAAATCCCCGGCTAGAACTGGGTCATGAGGCCACACACAGGTGCAAGGAGGAGGTGCTCTAATGTTCCAGTGGTGAAGCTGAGAGAGTAATGGGAGAAGGATTCTGTGAATGGTTTTTGTGTAGTCTGCACTCACTGTCTGCCCTTGTGACTTCTGAATCTCATTAAGTTTGAGAGAGGATATGTCTGTTTGCCTGAGATAGACCTGGTTAATTTCTAACATCCTGGTGTCCCATCTAGTTCAGCATTTGTACTGTTTCTTTTTCCACTTAAAGACAAAGTCTTACTACTGTTAGTTGTCTTGAAGGAAGCTGGGAGGTATTAAGTAGACCTCCATTTTGTGTTTCTGGATTTTTCCATGGTCTTTTCTAGAAGTATGTGGGACCTATGAGAGGTGTGTTGGCAATGTAACCAGTAACTCCCTGTGGAGACCAGCATGCAAGAATAAGAATAAAGTGTTCTTGGTCAATAATAACAAGAGACACCTAACTCCTAACAGTTTGGAGCAGTAGTAGACATATTTGGTGCCGCTGCTGCTTCAGGTCTCCTAGTGGACAAGCCAGTTACACTGGGGCCAGTGCTTCAGCCCAAAGTGCTTGAAGCCATAAGTTTGACATTAAGATGGGATCAATAGGAAATTCTGGATTAGGGGTTCATGAAATGGAAGCTGAAATAGAAGTACACAGAGAGAATAGTCTGACTGCTCTTGCATAGAGAGAGTTCACTATTCATTTCATGGTATAAATCTGCAAAGGTCTTAGTTTTGGCAAACTTTAGAATGCACATGCTTTATTTATGGATAGCAGGTAATATCAGTCAGGTAGAAGGGAAGGGAATCAGAAAGGAAGGAGGCCAATAAAGGGTGCAGAGTTAAGCCATCTTCCATACTAGATGGCCGGAGCTTAGCTGTACAGAGAAACTCTGGGAGTGGTACAAAACATACATTTGGAACTTTCCCACTGAGAGGGCACAGCATTGGGGGGTGGAGTGGGATTCTTTCTGTAGCTACTCTGAAGAATTGTTAGTTGGGGGTTGCAGCAAACCTTTTGGTCTGCAATGACAGAAAAAATGGAAGGAGATGTATACTAAAAATTAAATACTGAAAATTTTCTCAATACATTAGATAATGAATTTACCATTCACCATGAATACCATAGTGGCACCACTGACCACATGAAAAGCAGAAGACAGGGAAGTGCACATTAAAACAATAGTAGGTACCACTATATACCTATTAGAACATCCAAACTTCAGATTGCTGGTAACACCAAATGCTGGAGTGAATGTGGAGCACTAGGGGCTCTCATTCATTGCTGGTAGAAATGCAAAATGGTACAGGGGCTTTGGAAGGCCCTTTGGCAGTTTCTTACACGACTAAACATACTCTCACTGTATGATCCCACAATCATGTTTCTTGGTATTTACCCAAAGGAGTTGAAAACTTAATGTCCACACAAAAACCTGCAAATGGGTGTTTATAGCAGTTTTATTCATAATGGCCCAAATTTAGAAGCAGCCAAAATGTTCTTCAGTATGTAAACGGGTGAATAAACTATGATGCATCTAGACACTGGACTATTACTCAGCACTAAAAAGAAATGAGCTATCAAGCCATGAAAAGCCATGGAGGAAACTTATATGCATATTACTAAGTCAAAGAAGCCGATCTGAAAAGGCTACATACTGTTTGATTCCAACTCTATGGCATTTTGGAAAAGGCAAAACTATGAAGACAGTAAAAAGATTAGTGGTAGCTGCAATGGAGAGGGAAGAAAGCTACATAGATGGAACACAGAGGACTTTTAGGGCAGTGAACCCACTCTGACTTCAACTGTAATAGTGAATATACATCATGATACATTATCTGAACCCATAGATTGTGCAAAAACAAGAGTGAACCCTAATGTAAATATGGACTTTGATGATGCTGTGGCAATGTAGGCTCACTGATTTTAGCAGTTGCAGCACTCTGGTAGGGGATGTTGATAACGGGGAGGCTGTGCATTTGTGGGTATAAGGGGCATATGGGGTATCTCCGTACCTTCTGTTCAACTTTTTTGCAAACCTAAAACAACTCTCAAAAATAAAGTCTATTAAAAAGCCACAACAAAACCAGAAGACACTGATTTGCTAAAGGATCATCAGCGACTACTCGGAGAGTTAGTAGTTTTAAAGACTTTGCCCAAAGGCAACAATTTAACATGTCCCCCTGTAGAAGGTATATTTACCCTGTGACTTAGGACATTTCTTTAGATCAAATGAGTCTTCCTCTAAATTAATTGTGCTCCTTTTCAACTTCAAGTTTTCCTGTGCACATACAAAAATGAAGTCATAGCTCTTACAGCTTTGGCTCTATTAGCAGAAGAACTGTGCAAACAGTGATCTACGCCAATATTTTGTAAGTGTCCTCAGATGCTGCCAACAGAAATCAGTAATTCCAATAGTAATTCAATTTTTGTTCTTTCAACTTATGGAATTAAAGTGAAGTTGCTGTGGCTTCATTTTGTTGAAAGTGACACAAATGACCTTGTTGGCAGTGATGCTGTAAGATGCAGTAACAAAGGTCAACATGAAAATAATGAACTTTAAAGAAAGCTGTCGTTATCACACAAAGATAAGAGAATGACAAAAGTTTTGTAGCAAAGCTGATGTACACAAAGCACAATAAAGCTCCTTCTCTCTCTACTGCCCGTCATTAATCAGACTGTGGAAATGTTTGAGCCTTCACATAGACTTTTAAGCTGGCCTAAGTGTCTCACAATAACACTAAACATTTTTATAAGTAAACACCCAATATCTCTTTGCATATTATTCAAAATCTGCTAAAATCTTCTAGCAAACAATTCCACAAACTTTAACATCAAAACTTCAGTTTTTAGCCAATTTCAATAACTGGAAACAACACTTACCAAGCAAGAAGACACTGAAAGTTATCCTTACAAAACAAGAGCATAACCAAACTACTTAATCAAATGCAGTGGGTTCAAATTTTAATTTTGAAGTTTTGTTAAAGCAATTGGCAATATCTCAATTTTTTGGATGCATCTTTTGATGGAGCTGTGTTTTTGGTAAGATAAGTTTATGTACTGACTGGACCGAAATGGAGAGATGCTAAGGTTTTGCTGCATTTAGAAGAGTCAGAACAGAAAGAAAAAATCAGAAACAGGAAAGAGATAATGTATACATTGTATGGAGGTAAAAAGATAGTACCTGTGAAAATACCGATGGAAGGTATTTCAGTAAGAACAAATTTAGTGTTCAGACCATCTTCCATTTAACAGAGTCTTCTCTGAGCTTATCAGGTATCTCAGCCTCTTTTGAGAGAATATAGTTTTAATTTAAAAATACTATCATCTGTATTGAAGAGTCACTTGAATGTGTCAACAAGCTTTAATTGATTAGCCAGCCATGCAAATTTAACAAAGATTTGAAGGTAATTTTGTGAAAAATTAATACTAACCAACTCACCGTAGCGTATACACTCTTAAGAAAAAAAGTTACGTGGCATTGCAAGTGCATATGGCCAAGAGGTTGAGCAAAATGGATATGTACTTGGTGACTTAATATACATAGATGTAGTTTTTTTAGAAAGAAATTTTATGTTTGAGAATAATTTTTGATAGCAATATTTTATAGAGCCATTGATGTAATCAAGCCTCTTTTGGCCAGTAATTATTTCAATAATTATGCAGTGATTTTTAGTACCCTTTTTGTTATCAAGATTGCCCTCGTCTTAATGGTGTATTTCATTATCCACTTAATTAAGCTTCTCCCTAAAAAGCTTAATGTTTCTAGCATGGCTTCCTCATTCAGTAGCATCTTATCTATTCTTTGTAGTGATTATGGGTAATGTGTTAAGATTATATACTGTTCTATTATATTTTTCCTTTAAATAGGACTGGATTGTTTTTCAGATGTGGCAGAAATAAGTTACATTATTTTCTGGTATAACGACAATTGTGTTAAAGTCCAAGACTCATAATTCAAACATCTTTGCCATCGCTGCGTCTGGTCTTATTATTTTATTTCTTGATGATGGGTCATATTTTCTTGTTGTTTTTGTTCTTGGTTTTTTGAGTGTATAAGAAGAGGGAGACTGAAGTAAATAATGCTTATTTTCTGGAAGAAATACATCTTCTCTCAGGCCATGAAAGTGGTAGTTTGGGACAATCTAGTCCATAGGGAGTTGAGTTTGGGCTTTGTTGTTGCATTAGTTATGATGAGTGTGCCTCAGGCCTCAAGGTCCCCCCGTGGTTCAATGCTGCTTCCTCCTCAGCATGAGGGCTGGGGTCTCAGATGGTTTCCTTTAAATATCCTGCCCTGCGACTTCAGCATGGCACATGTGACTTTGCCTCAGTGCTGGGTATCTCTCAGCATTCCTTCCCCTCCTCAGTGGGAGACTGCTGCTGTCTTGGACTCACACGGGATTCCCATGCTGGAAGGTTTCTCCTGTTCACCTGCTCCAGCATCAGACCCAGGGAAGCTCCGTAACGTCTGTGCCACAGAGCAGATATCTCTCCATTCTTCCACTTTTTTCTTAGGCCAACTTGGTTTTGGCCTATGAAAAAGTCAATGAGTAAGTGTAGACTCTGTGTGTCTCGAGCTCCCAGGGACCCTAACTTGTTATACCAGCCCTATTTGGCTTTTAGGATTTTGTTAGATTTGTAGCTTTTTTTTTCTTATTCCCCTCCATGGCAGTTTCCTCCTCTTCTTGCTGCTTTGGCAGAGGTGAAATAGTGAGTGATTCTTGTCTCCCCTTAGAGGAGCTTGTCACTCTGGCTTTTAGTTCATTAGTTTACCCAAGGACTTTGGCTCTCTCATGGGCTCTAAAAGTGTTCTCTGAGTATCTTTCAGCTTGCTCTTATTGTTGGGGTGAGGATACCTTTCACTTGTGACTTTCTATATTCAGTCTTGGCAAACTTTGATCTGTGGGCCAAAGCCTGCCCATCACCTGTTTCCATTAATACCGTTTCACTGAAACACAGCCGTGTTCATTGTGTTTACATCTTTCCCGTGACTAAAAATCGAGTAGTGGTGACAGAGACCATATGGCCTGTAAAGCAAAAATTATTTACCATCTAGCCTTTTACAGAAAAAGTTGGCCAACAGTCGTTCCACATCTTCAGTGGAAGCAGAAGGCCCCTTGACACTACTAAAATTCTGTTGCATCCTGAAATGAAATTCCATGCTTTGAAGGAGACTGACTGTGTTTATGGGTTAGAAGTGAGAATGTCTGTTCTCTGTACTACACATTAATGATTTTTTTTTTAACCAGTGCACATGTTTTGTGTTTGATTAATCAGAATCTCAGATCCAGATATTAGTTTGGGAAATGTTAGATCTTGTTCTTGAAAAATGGTGTGTTTGTGGGGCACCTGCATGGCTCAGTTTGTTAAGCATCTGCCTTTGGCTCAGGTCATGATCCCAGGGTCCTGGGATTGAATCATGCGTCAGGCTCCTTGCTCAGCGAGGAGTCCGCTTTTCCCTCTCCCTCTACCCCTCCCTACTGCTCGTGCCTTCTCTCTCTCAAATAAATAAATCAGATCTTTTTTTAAAGAAATGGTGTGTTTGCATCAGAAAGGATGAATACCCAACTTTTATATCAACATGGACAGGACTGGAGGAGATTATACTGAGTGAAATAAGTTAAGTCGAGAAAGTCAGTTATCATATGGTTTCCTTATGTGGAGCATAAGGATTAACTCGGAGGACATTAGGAGAAGGAAAGGAGAAGTGAGTTGGGGGAAATTGGAGGGGGCAATGAACCATGACAGACTATGGACTCTGAGAAACAAGCTAAAGGTTTTGGAAGGGAGGGGGTAAGGGGATGGGTTAGCCTGGTGGTGGGTATTAAGGAGGGCACGGATTGCATAGAGCACTGGGTGTGTGCTGCATAAACAATGAGTCTTGGAACACTGAAAAAATAAAATAAATTTTTAAAAAATGATAAGGACTGAATTTTGAGTTGTTTTTCAATGAAATTGTTTAGCTTGCGATAATCTATTTCTCCTCAGCCTCCTAGAGACCAAGAACTTCCTTATAAGGCCTTTGATAGATATTTTCAGGTTATTGGCATAGTTTTGAAAAAGGAAAAAAATAAATATCATTTACATGCAGTTCATAATTTGCATGGGTAATTTACATGACCCTGTTATCTCTGTGACTTCTTTGCCTGAATGTTTAGCCCGGTCTATCAATGTGAATTTATAACTATTTTAGGCATCACTGCTGGGAATTATGAAATATAGTAATCAATTTTTTTGAGTTCTAATTTGTCTAATTATAAACAAATCTATAAGGAAAATTACAAAGTAAGTTAATCTTGATCATTTTTAACACTCTGTTTAATTTTCATCTAGACCTTTTAAAAAATATAACCGATTTTAACATTCTGCCAAATGTTTTTCTGCATCTATTGAGATGATCATAATTTTTTTCCTTCATGTGGTTAATGTAGCATGTTGCACTGATTGCTTTGTAGATGTTGAATAATCCCTGTATGCCTGGCGTAAATCCCACTTGATCATCGTGTATGATCCTTTGATTATACTGTTGAATTTGGTTTGTTAATATTTTGTGGAAGACTTGCATCTATGCTCATCAGGCATATTGGCCTATATTTTCTTATGAGGTCTTTGTCTGATTTTGGTATTGAGGAAAAGCTGGTCTCATCAACTGAGTTTGGAAATATTCCCTTCTCTTCTATTTTGTGGAAAAGTTTGAGAAGGATTGGTATCGAATCTTTAAATATTTGGTAGAATTCACCAGTGAAGCCACCTGGTCCTGAGCATCGGTGTGTTGGGAGGTTTTTGATTAATTTAGTCTCTTTACTAGTAATTGGTCTGTTCAGCTTCCCTATTTCTTCATGATTCAGTCTTGGCAGGTTGTTTATAGGAATTCATCCATTTTTTTCTAGGTTGTCCAATTTTCTGGAGTAGAACTGCTTAGAGTAATCTCTTATGATCCTTTATATTTCTGCTCTATCAGTTGTAATGTCTCCTCTTTCATTTCTGATTTTACTTATTTGTGTCCTCTCTCCTTTTTTTTTTTGCAGAGTCCAGCTAACGATTTGTCAAAATTGTGTTATCTTCAAAAAAAAAAAAAAAATCCCACAGCTCTTAGTTTCATTGATCTTCTCTATTGTCTTTTTAGTGTCTATTTTAGTTAGTTCTACTCTAATCCTTGTTATTTTCTCCCTTCTAACTCTGGGCTTTTTAGAAATTCTTCTTTTTCCTAGTTCCTTGAGATGCAAAGTTAGGTTATTTATTTGAGATCTTTCTTATTTTTTGATGTAGGCATTTATCAGTATACATTTATGTACTTATCATTATGAATTTCCTACAATATTTTAAAATTCAGTCACCCTTTGGACATAGAAGCTCTGTGAAAAGGTGGATATGCCTAGTGATTTGTATGTGGGATGCCCTGGGCAGAGGGAATTCCCAGGAGCTAAGCTGTTGCTTGCCTTTCTTAGGGTCACAAACAACTTCTGTTTGTGTCTCAGCATTAGCTGGGTTCGCTAACATTTATTGCCAGCACCCTGCCCTCCCCTCCCAGCCCAGCCAGAGGGCCTGTGACTAAGCCAATGAGAGATCCCACATTTGTTTTCTGTCCTTGATGACAAAGAAACTGTGATCTCATTCTGTGGAGAATATTCCTCCACCCTTTCAAGTGTACCGTCATATTTTCAGCATTTGGTTTTACATTCAGCCCCGAAACTTATTGCTGGATTCCTAGTGAAGTTCTACTGCCGGAAGCTTACATGAGGCAGAATGCTGATTTAGCTCTTAGGATGCGTATAGAGCCACGTTGCCATGGTAACCAGCAGACAAACCTGAGAGAAGTCAGGCTACAGAGGAACTGTAGTCATCACCAAACAACAAATCAAAGGGAAATGTCTCACGAGAGATTTCTAATTATTACACATTTGTCCTTGCAACCAAACAGGAGTATGACAGAAATGGCATCCCTGGCCCAGGCATCTTTGGGTCACAAAATCATGGAAACTTTCCTCTGCTCCTGAGGGGAATTCCCTAGAGCCTCCTGCTGCCTTAAGGTATATTGAAATAGATTCTTAGATTGACCTTTTCCTTAGAGTTACCACCAAGTCCTTAGTAGTGATAACTACAACGCTCTATAGCTTAAAGTAGTTCCGAGACAGCAAGGCCTTTTGAAAAAGTCTCACATCTGTGAGCCTGATAGCTAATAAACATCTGAGATTGTCCTCTGACATCTTGAAGAGATCGCTGGGATCTGTTCCTTCTTTTTTGTTCCTTTTCTGCAGCCTTTTTAACATAAGCAAACTTACTTCAGTCACCTTTAACAGAAGAGGAATCCAAACTGATATGTTTCTATGCAAATATATGCAAATCAGGTTACAGTAAGACAGGCTTCCTGGACTCACAACAGTAACGTCTGTGTTTGCTCCTGAAGAGTGTGCTCAAGGTTACAAAGCTATCGCTACAGATTTACAATTTCCTGGGGAAACAGCTGTAGAAATCCTTTTCCTACTTTTAAATATGCTGAGATCAAGGCTGTCCAAGCCTTGAGACAAGGGAGGGAGGTGATAAATGAAGACACAGCATCCCATGAATAAAATTCAACTTGCCTTTGTTGAGAGAGCAGCTTCGACCTTCTTGCCGTCAGCCTGATCGGCAAAGGTGTCTGTGTTAGTCGAGCTCTTTAACGTATCTGTTCTGCTTTAATTCATATTTCTGAATGGCATATGCTGGATGCTGGCCTGAATCACCTTTGTTTTATTAAAGGTGCATTTAAGGTCAACTACCACTAACTGCATTGTTAAATATTGATTTAGCCATTTGAATTAATGTAATTTTCAGTCCTTTCCCTACTTAATGTATACCAGCAACCCTGTGACCCAGGCAGACAGAAGATCAATACGTGGGTGCTCAGCTTGCATTGAGGCTGGCTTCACTGCCTTCTGTGCTTGCTTATTTTCCCATGGAATGGCTAAGTGTTCAGGAGAATGGGCCACTGGCTTAGCTACTTATTTCCTGTAAAACTTCTGAATGATCTCATCTCTTGCATGATGTTTCTGACCTACTTTGTGGTGTTTTTTAGGGTTCTGAACCCTTGGTTTCCCTTGTTAAGGGAAAAATAATATCAAGAAAGCAAAAAAATCCCCAAACCTGCAGCATTATAACAGCAAGGTCAGCACTACATGGATTCATAACATTCCAGAACCCGAAACAAAACTTAGAATTACTTCATTCAGCACTCTTATTTCATGGCTCACAAAACCGAGGGTTTAAAGGGCTTTTCAAACTGCTGGGGTCAGAGCTAGAATCCTTGTCTTCCCCATTTCTCTTTGTATTGTACTTACCTCTAGTACATAGGATTTGTCTTCCTGTAAACTGGGGCAAAATATAGGGCTTTCATGATCATGTTCTTTAAAGACACTGTTGAATTCGGCCAAAGAGAGTTTGGTGTAAAATGAAATAGTTTATTTTAGCAAAGACCAAATAGAGATTCTGTCCTTAAAGAACTGCCATAGTAATATTGCCTTCTTAAGAAATTTTCAGTTTGGGGGCACCCGGGTGGCTCAGTTGGCTGAGCAACTGCCTTCAGCTCAGGTCCTTAAAGAACTGCCATAGTAGTATTGCCTTCTTCAGAAATTTTCAGTTTGGGGGCACCCGGGTGCCTCAGTTGGCTGAGCAACTGCCTTCAGCTCAGGTCATGATCCTGGAGTCCTGGGATTGATTCCCACATTGGGCTCCCTGCTCAGCAGGGAGTCTGCTTCTTCCTCTGACCATTTCCCCTCTCATGCTCTCTCTCTCTCAAGTAAATAAATAAAATCCTAATTAAAAAAAAAAAAAGAAGGAGCACCTGTGTGGCTCAGTGGGTTAAAACCTCTGCCTTTGGCTCAGGTCATGATCTCAGGGTCCTGGAATCGAGCCCTGCATCGGGCTCTCTGCTCAGCAGGGAGTCTACTTCCTCCTCTCTCTCTGTCTGCCTCTCTGCCTACTAGTGATCTCTCTCTGTCAAATAAATAAATAAAATCTTAAAAAAAAAAAGAAAATTTCAGTTTGGGGCTTTTATTACTACACAGTACTAACTGGCTTGACTCTTCTAATTTAACTTAAAGGTATAAGAACAAACTCTAATTTTGAGATAATGATCTGAAGTTGATAGATGTTCTTTTCCTGCCTAGCCTCCGTTTAAGCTTAGGGGTAGCATATCTGCTACCTGTACTAAAGGCCTGCCTAAGAATGCAGGAAGCATTTGAGGAAACAAAGCCAAGAAATTAAGACAGAGAAACCAAGCTCTGGTGATATCAGTGTCTGGATCGAGGCTGGCTTTCTTTCTTTCTTTCTTTCTTTCTTTCTTTCTTTCTTTCTTTCTTTCTTTCTTTCTTTCTTTCTTTCTTTTTCTTAAGATTTTTATTTATTTATTTGAGAGAGAACGTGCCCATGAGCAGGGGGAGGGGCAAAGGGAGAGGGAGAGAATCCTAAGCAGACGCCAAGGCAAGTGCGGAGCCCCACTGAGGGCTCGAAACCCCAAGATCATGACCTAAGCCAAATCAAGGGTCAGATGCTTAACCAACTGAGCCATCGAGGTGCCCCAAGTGCCTTTATTTTCTTAAGGTTTTTTTTGTTTTGTTTTTTGAAAACCACAACCAAGAGTCTCAACTTGTTGGCTAATACATAAATGGGTTGGGTATTTGAGAAATACCCGGACCTTGATAGGTGTAGTGTCCAGTTTCTAAATCACGAAAGACAGTTACACAGGAATTTCTTAGAGCCTTTCTACCTGTGTTAGAACAGGCCAGGAGATGGGTCTCTAGTTAATGTCTGTATCTAACATCTCTCCCTGTCTTCACTTTGTCTCTAGACAAACCCAGATCTGCAGTGTAAACCTTGTAAAGTGACATTGTTTTCAAAGCCCTTGCAGAGTGCCGACACCTTCTAGTGTTTAATAACGTCTTAATAATCGTGGGGTGTAAGAGTTGTTTCTATCCCGACACTGAAATGGATTCTCCAGTAAGAAGGGAAAGCACCGAAATTTAAAGTACGGGCTTTTAGTATGGGAGGCATCATTTCCGAGATTGGCCAAGGCTCTGAGTTTACCAGTGACCCCTGACCACAGAGGGTTTTGGTGATGTTGTATAGCATGTTTAGCCATGGAGCTGACACTCATGCCCACATCTCTAACCTCATCCTTTCTCCGGCTCTGCCTTCCTCAGCCTCATCATGCACTTGCTAGTACCCTATCTCCTGTTTGCCAGTATCCTGGGAGATACTTTCTATTACTGGCTGTCCAGGGTCAAAAACTTGTCATGTTGACATGCTATTGGACAGTAGCTGTAGTTACAGCCGAAGATGCAAGTTCATTTGTACCCACGTTCTCTGTGTGCAGGCAAGGTGTAGCAGCACTCCAGACCTGGTAGAGCTTAGCAAGGTAATTAGAAAAACAGAAGTTTAAACCAGGCAAGGAGAATTGAATTAACTGGAACAAACAAAATAAACAGAATCAAATCTTTTGTTTCAGTACCTGGTGACTCAGTGGAGCACAGGGATCAATGACAAAATCCACCCAGCCTTTTGACAGCATCTCTACCTGCTAAAAGTAGTAAACAGGTAGCCGATTGGAGTGTTCTGTCTCTTTGGGCGGTTTTTATTCACATCACGTAGAACTCCTTGCATACCCTCTCCAGTTACACGCAATTAAATGACCTCACTCGTTGACATAAAGGAGGTTTGATATCTAAAAAGACATTAGGTATTGATGATTTTTTGTCTCTATGTGTTGGCTTTAGTGTACACAGAGCAAAAGCCTGTAAGAACTAACGCATCCGAATTATAAAATGTCTGGATGTGAAGTTCATAAAGCTGAAACTACTTTTTTTCTTAAACAAAGGCAGATGCTTTGTGTAGATGGATATCTCTTTCCTGTGTTCTAGGCATTTACTTTCATTTTTGAAACCCTTTTAAGTGCTACATGAGGCACATGGCCCTGGAGAGAAAAGAGATTAAAAACACCTTGGGGAATCTTAATTCCTTCTAAATCACTTTTTCCCCCCTTAAAAAAAAAAAAAAAAAAAAAAAAGGAGTTGGTTTCGAATGAAATATGGAACCTTATCTACCTTATGAATAATCTCCTCTTTTTTCTCCCCTCTCACTGCCCCAGAGTTCCAGGGCTTGCTGATAGATAGGGGGTGATTAAAAATTCTCATCATGCCCATGTGCCTTGTACCCTCTCCTTTGTCATTCTGCAGTTGGTATCAAAGCTGTAGCATCTATGTTCTTTGAAGACTAAGCAGGTTGGACATGCAATTTAGATGAAAAACAATTACTCTGTGTTAGCTTGCTTTTGGCAAGAGTGTATTAAGGCTCATCTCATTGATGGGAAACAAAAGCTGTACTTCATCTTCATGAATTTCAAATGAGAGAGAGAGAGAGAAAGAGAAGGAAATAGTGAGTTTTCTGGCAGGAGGTTTTCTACATAACCTTTCTCTGTCGAGTGGGTGTCTTTCTTGCTAGAATACCCTTAGCCTTGGCTTGGATAATAATGCGTTTCTCACCCTTGCACAGAAGGTGCAAATGATGGTGCCGCTCAGCTAATGGGGAACCTTTGAAACACAAAAAGAAGACTAAACAGTTGAAGTGTGTGCTGTGGTGCTTTTTTTTTTTTTTTTTTTTTTGATTTAGGAAAGGAAGAGAACGAATGGACAAACTATACGGACACCTTTTGTTACAGATGTGTTTCCTTTTGAGAAAACAAGCCAACGAGAAGCATGTTTGTGGGCTAGCTATGTTTAAAGTGATATGGGACCCTTAAGAAACACCATATTATCTTCAAGGTCTCAGTTTGAAACTCTGAGTTCAGAGAGTTACATCAGATCCTCGACTTCTGAATAATGTGTTACATGTGGCTTGTGGCGCCAGAATGAGCTCTTGGCCTTGGCCCTGGAGGGAGACTGAGCCACGTGGGATGGCAGGGCCCAGCCTCTCTCTTAGGAGGCCCATGCTCCCCAAGGACACCACCCCATTCAAAAACACAAAGGACACATGGAAGACAGTGTTGAAAAGGAATAAAAGTCATCCAATCCCAACAGGCTTTGTGCGTGTTTGTAGGAATGCATGTTAAGGAGAAACAGAGCTGGCCTCATGGGAGCACGACCTCTGTGGTCTCCCTGAGATCCGGGCTTGAAGGCTCTGTGCTGTTTCAGCGGTCTGCTGTCTCTCTTGAAATTTCCCCTTTGCCCTGGGCCCCACATGTTTTATATCTGGTCCTAAGGAAGAAAGAGACTTATCATGGAGGATAGAGGATGGAAAGGTGTTTTGGGGTGGATGCTGTCACGGCCCTCTGTCAGAATTTTCTAGACACAACCCTGGTGTACAGTTTTGCTAGTACAACCATGGAGTCAATGGCTTCTGAGGGGGAGGCTCTGTGAATGGTCCTCCTCTGGAGATTTTTTCCCCCTTTTTCTAAGAAAGTCTCAATTACAGTTTAGGCTAGGAACAGATGTGTATTGCCATCTGGCATTTATGTTTTAAAGTTAAATCACAGATTTTCCTTATAGCCTATGGTCAAGTTGGCTAATGTTGGAGGTTTGATAAAATTCTACTGAATCCCCTTCAATTTACATGTATTATATAGGTGGAAAAAGGTGGTCAGGGACTTGATAAGATGTACCTTAGGATATTTTTGAGAAGCTATACAGCATAGAGCAAGGGCTTTGCAGTAAAAGAAAACTAGGCCTGAGTTCTTGCTCTGCCATTTCAAAGTATATCCTTTTAGGAAAGTAATTTTGCTGCATGAAGACTCGGCTTCCTTACCAATAAAATGGGGCTAAGAATATGACCTTTTAGGGATTGTGTCCCTGTATATTAAATAAAAATTATATTAAATAAAATATATTAAATATATTTTATTAAATAAACTTATTTTTAATTTAGTTATAATTTAATATATTATGATTTATAATTAATTTAAATTAAATTAATTTAATATGATTATTTAATTATAAATTAAATAAATATATTAAATAAAAATATAAAGTCATTAACACTGTTCAAGGCATGTCATGCAGGTTTTTTGTTTTTTTTTTAAATTATTATTAGAGCTGTGCCTGGGTGGCTCAGTGGGTTAAAGCCTTTGCCTTCAGCTCAGGTCATGACCCCAAGGTCCTGGGATCAAGCCCTGCATTGGCATCAGGCTTTCTGCTCAGCAGGGAGCCTGCTTCCCTTCCTCTCTCTCTGCCTGCCTCTCTGCCTGCTTGTGATCTCTGTCAAATAAAGAAAGAAATAAAATCTTTTTAAAAAATTATTATTTTTTAATATAATTTTTGATTTTTTATTAACATATAATGTATTATTAGCCCCAGGGGTGCAGGTCCATGAATTGCCAGGTTTACACACTTCACAGCACTCACCATAGTAAAAAAATTATTATTATAACTATGTATCGCTTCTTGGCCTTTTGGCTAAGATCAAGTGTAGTATCTGTTCTTATCAGTTTAATATCTGATACATCCTCTATCTGAGGACAGTATATTAAATGGATTTTTGAGCGGGGAGATGGAAGAGGAGCTTCCTCTGTCCAATCCACACATTGACTTGGTAGTGCTATATTTCCAGGAATGGTGCCCACCCCCCCGGGGAAGTAACCAAGTGTCTAAAATCAGTCTGAGGGGCATCTAGGTGTCTCAGTCCGTGAAGCATCTGGCTTTGACTCAGCTCATGATCCTGGGGTCCTGAGATCAAGCCCTGCATTGGGCAACCTGTTCAGTAAGGGAGTCTGCTTCTCCCCCACCCCCTCCCCCTGCTTGTGCTCTTTCTAGCTCTCCGTCTCTCTGTGGAATAAAGAAATAAAATCTTCTAAAAAAATAAATAATTATTATAACTATATCCATTTAGTTATTTACAGTAACTGGCTATTATTCTGTCTTCCTAATAGCAACCCTCTTCTCTGGACTACACTCACTAGTTAAAACCCATATTCAAATGAGACTTCCTAAATGTGTGTAGAAAAGAAAACAGTCAGGAAACTATAAACTCACTTTACTTAATTTTTAAGGGTATATATTTTTCAAGACTTTATTTATTTATTTAATACTACTTTCTGTTTATTGAGAATTTTGTTCACTCCTGAACAGTAGGCCTGCGAGTTGCAGTCCTACCACCAGGCATCTCCCTTGGAGGAGGTCCTGCTTCATGGAGAATATCACAGCTGTGACACGGACACCTCTACTCTTCATCCCGTGAATGAGATTTTCTGAAGGATTTCGTGGGGGTTTTTTGTTTTTGTTTTTGTTTTACAAGTACAGGGTGTTTATGAATTCCTCATGCAAACTTAAAATTTGATAACTTGCATACACAGAAACAGATTGTAAGCACTTCCCGCAAACCCATTTTGGGGCGTTTTCCACACTCTCCAATTCAAATATTGAGACTTCAGCCCAAGGACCATCTTTAGCGATGTGTTATTCATTTGGGTTTCCTAAGCCCTTGAAAACATTCTCCATTTGGTCCTGCGTAATTTCGTGAACCACCTATCTGAGCGCAATCCTAACTAAATTTCTTCGGTGTGTGGTTTTGATGAGGAGACAGGTTTCTATAGGTCCCATTAAAAAAAAAAAAAAATGAAGTCTGAAAAAGGAGGGGTGATGGAAAGTAGCCAGGTGGTTCAGTCTGGTCTGTCTGTACATACTGTGAAAAGAACAGCATGGATGAGCGATTTACTATTTGAACTAAGATCACGCAGACAAAATGTACAATCCAAAATGATGAAATTGTCCTAATTTGGGGGCACATTTCATAACATCTCAAAGTAATACCATATAAACTGTGTGTTTATTGTAGACACGAGGATCAACGACTCACCTTTTCCTGAAAGCAGATACCAAATAAAATGAACATTAGTATTAATAACTTTCCATCATTAAAATCTCAAATTGTATACTTGATAGTTACCTCGGGTATAGATGTGTAGACCCCATCTCTTTAAACATACACACACATTCACATAGTTGCATAGACCTACTAATTGTATTTCTCTGCCTTCCAAGACCTGTGCATTTTTAAAATAAATCATTTAAAACAGTCAAGTGATTGGTATGCTGACTGTATTGACAGAGGGGAAGTTGTATCACTTTTAGAAAATACATCACTTCTCTTTCATATAGTTCTCTTCCTGGAAATTCTAGTTAAACTAAGAGGAAGGAATTATTTTTATTAAATTTTTAAATTTTTTTATAAACATATAATGTATTTTTATCCCCAGGGGTATAGGTCTGTGACTCGCCAGATTTACGCACTTCACAGCACTCACCATAGCACATACCCTCCCCAATGTCCATAACCCTACCAGCCTCTCCTGACCCACCTCCCCGCAGCAATCCTCAGTTTGTTTTGTGAAATTAAGAGTCACTTATGGTTTGTCTCCCTCCCAATCCCATCTTGTTTCATTTATTCTTTTCCTACCCCCCAAACCCTCCATGTTGCATCTCCACTTCCTCATATCAGGGAGATCATATGATAGTTGTCTTTCTCTGATTGACTTATTTCACTAAGCCTAATATTCTCTGGTTCCATCCATGTCATCACAAATGGCAAGATTTCATTTCTTTTGATGGCTGCATAGTATTCCTTTGTATATATATACCATATCTTCTTTATCCATTCATCTGTTGATGGATATCTAGGTTCTTTCCATAGTATGGCTATTGTGGACATTGCTGCTATAAACATTCGGGTGCATGTGCCCCTTCAGATCACTACATTTGTATCTTTAGGGTAAATACCCAGTAGTGTAATTGCTGGGTCATAGGGTAGCTCTATTTTCAACTTTTTGAGGAACTTCTATGCTGTTTTCCAGAGTGGTTGCACCAGCTTGCATTCCCACCAACACTGTAGGAGGGTTCCCCTTTCTCCGCATAAGAGGAAGGAGTTTAAAATAAATGAAATTTTTACTAAAAGAGCTTTAATTTTAATATGGTCAGCAGTTGTAGTGGTAAAGGGAAACCATTAGCATAAGACTTTGCTTTCTGTTCCAATGTTCTTCGAAGTTATTTATTTTTAAATTAAATTTATTATTTTTCCAGGAATTTGCAATTACCTGTAATATAATTTTATCACTTTTTTATTGAGCTATAATTGACATGTCAGATTATACTTGTTTCCAGGTGTACAATGTAATGATTTGATTTTTGTATATATTTTGAAATGATCACCCCAGTAAGTTTAGTTAACATCCACGTCATCCCTTATTGTGGCTTCTAAATATGAGGAAGCAAGCTGCATTGTGTGATTTGAAGTAGGATGGGCACTGTGGGTTAACATCTGGGAGGTACATGATTTAGAAGAAAGAGGACAGCTTCATGGGACAATCTAAGTTTGGGGCCAGCAAACGTTCTTCATGTCGCTTTACGTGGCTCTGGAGCAAGCGTATACAATCCTTTGCCTTAGTGCATTAATCTGAAAGGTTGTTATTAAGATTACACCCAATACACAAAGTACCCAGTACAGTGGATAGAAGGACTCAGTAGTTAGAACCTGACCTTACTAATTATTGACTGGTTTGTGCTGGACCCTCTGGACTTCTATCACACACAGTGTGCATAAAGTCCGAGTACCTAAAAGCTTTAACTTCTTTCTACAAAGTGCATTTTGAAACACCACGGTAAAGCAAAACTGTAACTCACAGAATGAAGTTGTATGCCTTTTGATCTTGTTTTATTTTCACTTATAACAGAAAATAATGGCTTTCATTTTATTTTTTGCCTTTGGAATCCAGCATAAGGGCAAAATCAGTAGTCATCATGACCCATCTCTGTGGATACTGAATTGCCTTTTTTTTTTAAAGATTTTTTTATTTATTTGGGAGAGAAAGCACCTGCAGGGAGGGGCAGAGGGAGAGAATCGTTAAGTAGACTCCTTGCTGAGCACAGAGCCCAAGGGGCCCAGGGGCTCAATCTTAGGACCATGAGAAACACAACCTGAGCTGAAACAGAGTCAAACGCTTAACCGACTTAGTCACCCAGGTACCCAAATTGTCTTCTTAAAGGAAGCCTATTGTCCGCTGAGATTTCTTATCTCATACACACACACACACACAAAATGTTATAATTGTATATATAAAATGCTTAAAATCAAAACTTTATTTGGCTTAAATGATTGAGCAGAACTTGTAGTGTTGTTGTTTCTAAGTGCTATATTTTCCTGTTGGTAGAGAAATCCGGAGAATTTCTGTGGATTTAGAAATTAGCACAAAATGTGCCCCTCCCCCACCCTCTAAAAGCAATTCAGAGATCTGTATCTTAGATTATCCCAAGTTTCTACTTAAGACCTATGAACTGTAATGGAGATCAGACTTTTCTATGTGTTTCAGGTTGTCAGCTATAATTAAACAAAATGTCCAGAGCTTTCCAGTTGAATGTAGATGACAGTGAACCAGTGATCAAAAAATTGTTGTCGGATGAAGCAATACCAGTAATTGACATCTGCATTTGCTCAGAACCTCGTAAGGTCCTGGCATGTATCTACGTTTCTATAAATCTTGAGCTTCAAAGAGGATGGAAATTCTTTTTGTATTGATTTTTCCTGGTTGATTTTGTTGAATAAAGCTAATGTGCCATTGTTGAGAATGAACATAGAAGGGGCTTTGGAACCATGTGGCATTTGTCTAATTTCCAGGACAATAGACTAATACCTCTGAAAAGAAAATTGATTCAGAATATGATATAGAACACATGCTAGAGTGAATCGCAAAGTCTTGAATTCATCTTGAGCATGAAATGTTAGTACCTCTGAGACTATTCACTGGAAATCCAGAAATGTTGTCTGCTTCTGACACATTTCTTTTTCTTTCAATAAAAATCAGATCTGGGCTGGTGCTAGCGTGAAGCCCTCGGGTAGCTGGAATGAAGCTGCCATCCGGTGAAATTCCACTATTTATCATACCAGCTTCACGGGTGACTTAAATAGTCCACCCCCAACATTTTGACACAATGCAATTATTTTGCTTTAGACAGTCAGCATTTGTTTGTTTGAAAAGATTGTTGCTAAAAGTACCATCTTCAGATGAATGTGCTCAGATTTGTATTTTAGATGTATTTCACAGCCACACTTTTATAAATAGGTTGGAAAATAGCTAGATACTGATTTATGGCTGACAGCTAGTTTTAGTGGTATTCAGAATCTCTGCAAGGTTACTTGGACTGGTTCCCTTGAGTCTTTACAGCTCATGAAAACTCCAAACAGTTTTAAAGACAGGAGGAAGAAAAAAATATTTAACGCAGTATGTTCAAGCCTCAGTAGATTATCTTATTAGTGATTTTCCAAACTAGTTTAAGTTTCAAACATTTTTTTCAATTGTTTTTTTTTTTTTTTTTAGCATTTATAGTGATTGTTTCAGTGTGTTTAGTGAATAACAAAAAGGGCAGTTGGTGCTTACTGTAGCCATGAGAAGGCCCAGGTCCAAGTGCTGTCTATACCTTGTGATTGTCCTTTTTCTTGTTGGTTAAGAATGTGGATTCTGGAGTCTGTCCTTCGAATGGGCTCTGCAGGAAATGTTGAGCAAGTTCCTAAACGTCTATTGTTTTGGTTTCTTTGTCTGTATAAATGTGGATGCTGATAGTACCTACTTTCTGGGGAAGTAGGAGGATTAAGTAAGTTAGTACATTTAAAGAATATTCGGGAAATTGAAGGGGGAGACAAACCATGAAGGACTGTGGACTCTGAGAAACAAACTGAGGGTTTTGGAAGGAAGGGTGGTGGGGAATGGGTGAGCCTGGTGGTGGGTATTATGGAGGGCACGTATTGCATGGAGCACTGGGTGTGGTACATAAACAATGAATTCTGGAACACTGAAAAGAAATAGAATAAAATGGAAAAAAAAAGAATTTTGAGGGGTGCGTGTGTGGCACAGTCAGTTGAGTGACCGATGTGGTTTTGGCTTGGGTCATTATCACGTGGTCATGGAATGGAGCCCCATGTTGGGCTCCATACTCAGTGGGGAGATGCTGCAGGTTCTCTCTCCCTCTCCCTCTGCCCCTCGCCATGCTGGCATGCTCTCTATCTCTCTCTCAAAATAAATGATAAAACTTAAAAAAAAAAAAAGAATTTTGAGGTGTTTGCCTTATAAGGGACCTGTGATAAATATTATCTTCTTTTATATGTGTACGTACGTGTGTGTGTGTAAATATGGCATATATGGGTATATATGTACGTGTATATACTTATGCATGTATGTATATACATTTGTGCATAACAATATATAATAGAAATAGACATTGATAAACTTAAAATATCTTCAATGTTCCTTCTTATGTCTTATTCCTATTCCCATCGTTGGTTATATGAAAATTGCTTTATTATGTGTTAAATAACACAAAATACCAAACGCGGCTCTTTATCAAAGGCAAAGCTACATGCTTTCAAGGTTTTTCACTTACCCCTTTGCTCTCATTTTATCCTCAAATATCTTTCTACATATTTTGTAAGTCTAGAGGGCATTTACATTGCTAGAAAGATCCATCCAGAATCTTCCAGATGTGTTTACATAATTCATGGTGTGCAGGGATTTCTTTGAGGCGATTCCATGTGGATATCAGGTTTGAGCAAAAGACGCAAGGAAGGACCAAACACAACATCTCTGCTCTTTCCGCTTATGAAGAAAGTACTTTCCTTCTATCTGGTAACTTCCGCCTCTTCAATCAGTGCTCCTTAGAGATTCCAATAAATGGATCTTTTTCACCATTCCTTCTCATGCCATGCTGTGTGCTGCAGTCTCCCCAAGGTTCTTGTGTTTCTTTTTGTCCACACTTGCCTCGGAGCTTGGTCAGTGACGGTGTGGGTCAAAGGCAAATGGAAGATCAATTCAAGGAAGTCCAGGAGCCCTTTCCTCCCAAGGATGGAAAACATTCTGGGCTCGCTCCCTGCCTCCAAACCTGAAGTCTGACTGTGTGGGTCACTTGACTTTCCCCTGTGAGTGCTCAGCATGGAACGGTATGTCCTCTTCCTGTTTGACGTTTTTCATTTCAAAGATCCAATTACATTCTCTTGAATATTGCAGTGGGCCTGCTGACCTAATAATTCTTTCATCCCTAATTTCCATCATTATCTCTGCTTGAAGTTCCCTCACACGCACACCTCGGCCAGGGAATGCGTGTGAAGGACACAGTTCCTGCTCTTATAGGAGAGGCTCGTATCGTCGAGAGCCGAGTCTCAAGTGCACAGCGACTGTTCTTTCCTCATTTTCTGGGGGCATTTGTCAGGTAGGCTATTTTAGATTTAGATGTGGTCTCACTACTGAAGGAGCATGGCTTCTTGTGCTCTTCAGAAATGCTGAGACCGGCACAGTCTGGTGGCAGGGGGTGGGGGTTTCGGGAAGTTTGTCCCTCAGCGAGCCTCCAGGTTCAGCAGTCCTGAACGTTTTCTCTCCAGCTCTGTTCCTTTGTCACTCTTTGCCATGGCCAATGCCAGTCAGTACTTTGCAGTGAACTGTCAGATCTCGGAGAAACAGACAATTCCTTTTTCTTGGGGATTCAGCAAATGAGAACAGGTGTCAGTTTTTGCGATGACGTTTGAAAGAAAACTTTTCCAGATTCCATTCCTTGGAAACCTAGTGCTGGTGAAATAAAGAGAATATTAGACTACTACTAAGAATGACTATTATTAGTAGCTACCCTTGTTGAGAGTCTGCTGTGTGCCAGACACCATCGCAGGTGTTTGAGGTATCGCAGGTCTGTTGAGCTACAAAATAGTATGATAGGGCTTCAAGGTAGGTGATATTTCTCCCACTTTACCTTAGGTGGGCTGAAGCTCAGAAGGAGGGAGATTCTTGCTCAGCATGGCAGACTACTCAAGAGAGAGGTAATGTCACCGCCTGATGATTCAATCCTCTCCTCTCCTTGCCAAGAAGCTGAGCTGCAGAGATGCTCCATTGCGTTTGGAATTTCTGGGACATTTTGTTTTGGGGAGGAACTGGCCCCTGATGGAGATGAGATGCCAAAGGACGTGTCAGCCCCCTGTGAGATAGTGTGAAACTCTCTGTTTGTCTGAGCTGGCTTGCGTTGTCTGTGCATGTGCAGTCCAACGGGAAAACATCAGGTGTTTGCCAGGCAAGGCCAGTGGGGCTCCCTGCCTTCTCCACCATCTGTTCATCAGGGGGCCTCGTGTACTTTTTAAGTAGTAAAATATACATGACGTAATAGTCATCGTTTTAACAATTTGTAAGTTTACAATTCTATGACATCAAATACATTTACAGTGGTCAGTAACCATCCTATACGCAGAAATTTTTCATCTTCCTTAAAAAATGCTGTACCCATTAAACAGCAACTCCCACTTTCCCCTCCTCCAGCCATCCCTCACTCCCGTGTTCTTCCTCCGTGAATTTGCCCATCCTCAGTATTTCATATACATGGACTCACACAGCGTTTGTCCTTTTTGTCTGGCTTATTTCACTAAGCATGCATTCAAGGTCCATCCATATTCTAGCATATATAAAAATTCAGTTCCTTTTCATGACTGAATAATATCCGCCTGTATGTATGTATCACAATTGAATTATCCATTCATCTGCTGATAGGCCTGGGTTGTTTTTTGGGAGGACGTCATTGGACAATTTCTTTTCCCAAGTCCTTAGGGAACCTACTGCCCATGCTGCATACCCAAGGTTTCCTTTTGGAGAGTATATAGTGGTTCATGGTGTCTTAGTGTCTTAGTCAATTTGGGCTGCTGTTGCAAAATACCATAGACGGACAGTATCTTTCACAGTTCTGGAGGCAGGAAGTCTGTCAGGGTCTGATGAGAGCTTTCTTCTGAGTTGGAAGCTGCTGACTTCTCATATCCTCACAGGGTAGAGAGCAGAGAGAGGAAGCAAGAGCTTTTGTGTCTCTTCTTATAGGAACATTAATCCTACTCATGAGGACTTCACCTTCATGACCTAATTATGTCCCAGAGACCCCTCTCCTAAAACCATAACATTGGGGCTTCGGATTTCAACGTATGAATTTGGGGAGAGGGCACAAACACTCAGTCGATAACAATGAGCTCCTTCAGGATGGACCATATAAACACTGACGGTTTAAAATTGGTTTCTACCAATTATTTATTGAGCCCCAAGAAGAGGTCTGTTGCTGTATGTGTCAAGAGGGGAGGTCCATTAGCAAATAATGGAGTTCACTACCTCCTAGGGAAAGTCACCCCAGGGCTCACCCAGGCACATCCTTACACTCCTTCACTCTCCCAGTCACCATCCCCACTACTGACACACACACTCCTCTGTCCCTCCTAGATCCTGTCCCAAACAGGTAAGTAACCATGAAAACATATATCCAAATGCATAATAGAGAAGAGCGGATGGAAGGTACCAGGAGGGCAAGATGGCTGTTCTTCTGAGTGGTCAGGCAGGCCTTGCAGAAGAGATGGAATTTGAGCCAGATCATAGAAGGTGGGCTTGACTTGTGTAGGCATAAAAGATAGAGGGTAAGGGTCTATCACATTGAAGGAACCACTTGAACAAAGTCTCAGTGGGGAGTGTAGTGGGATTTCTGGGGGAGGGTTTTTGTTGGAGAGGGGGGAAATAGGGAGGTGTAAATGGAGGAAAAGATAGATAATAGAGAGCTTGTAATTCTAGACTGAGGACCTTGAACTTTACCTGGCATGTGGTGGGGAGCTCTGGGATAGATAAATGACACCATCAATCTGAAAAAAAGTCTATGAGCCAGTAACATGCATTAATTAAGAGGTGGTATGTGCAAGGGCCACTGGCACTTGGGCTAGAAAGGTGAAAGTATCACTCAGGATGGAACCTGGTGAATATGAATGTTTGAGGATTAGGACGAAGGGGATGGAAAAGAAGACAGAAAACAAAGATCTAAGGAAGGATGTTTAAGAGTGTGATCTTAGAAGTAGGCAAGGGGAGTTTCCCCAAGAGCCTGGTTATTGTTATGAGTTGCCCTAAAAACCTGAAAGGGAAGCATGTGATATTGGTGTTGGTTTAACAAGTGGAAGCACATGGATGGATGCGGCAGGTAGGGCCTTAGTGGACTGGGTTGGAGGGAGTAGAAGCCGATGGACAATGGGGTGAAGAAGGGGTCTTGTGGCCATGAAGATGCTGAGTGAAGAGCGTGCTTTCCAAGTACATCATGATGGAGAAGAGAGGCGACTATGGTAGTGGACTGGAGAGGTCAATATGCTTAAGAGATCTACTATTATTATTGTTCTTGGTTGTTGTTGTTAGAAGAAAGGCAATAGATCCATGTTTTACATTGACGGGAAAGAACTAGAGGAAATGGTGGTTTAGGAACAGGATCTGGCAATGAAATGCATACTGGACTGAAGTTTGGAGGTGCCCAGATGACAGGGAGCTGCTGCAGGCAGCCCGGAGAGCTGTTGGAGAACCACAGCCTAGACAGAAATCGAACAAAGGGTTAGAGTTATCAGGGAGGCTTCTGTAGAAGAAGGAACAGGACTTGGTTTTTGATTAAAAGCTGAAAAATAAACATCCAAGAAGTTGCCGAACTTGGCTTGGGTGATGTGGTGCATCTGACATGCTGGACCCATTTCCACCAGACTCCCTAAAACAGCTCAGGCTCACTATCACACATGTGTCCTGCGCCTCTGACAGTGACCCTGAAGAAACGTCAGACTTGGGGTTTCTCTTTGAACTATGATCTTTTTTATTAGGACCCGTGTTATGTGATCTTCCCAAACTAATTGCTCTGATTACCGTGCTTGTCCTCTGCCATCTTTCTTCCCACGAGTGTGCAGTCACTGTAAAGAGGCTGAGTCATTAGGGGAAGAAAGAGACACATAAGACCACATCCGCAGGGGCTCAGTGACCTGTCAGTCTGGGAGCCTCGGGCAGCCGTACAAGGTACCTGTTCACATCATCATTTTGTTGTCAAAGCTGCCTTTTTTGCTTTCTTCCTTTTGCTTCCTGCTTCAAACTTATTTTTGGAGCATTTTAGTGACCTTGACCATGAAATGAAATGATGATGCCACTTCTCAAGGGAAATGTGTTTAAGATGTGCTGGTTCATGAAAGAGAATCATCAGTCAGAATTCCCCAAGGGCTTAACCTTCATCTGCTTTTCAAAGAGAAAAGCTGCTTTCTTCCACTCACACAGAGAGCTCTGGCAGCTCCTTCTCCCTCTCCTCCTCTGTTGCTTGCCTGATTGCCCGAGTAAGGGTAGGGTTTTTTTTTCCCCCCCTCTTTGGAGACTTGTGGCGTGGCTGCAATAGTGATTTTGATGGCAATAGTGGTTTGTATTCTTTCTCTGTGATTCTTTCTATAAGTGGAAGTGGGGGAAAGAATCATGTGTGTCTGTTTTCTGACAGCAGAGCCACATAAGTCTCTCCTTGTGTCCCACCCCCACTCCCCAACCCTCCATGGATTGGGAGTCATTTTTTTTTTTTTTTTTTAAAGTAGACTCCACGCCCAATATTGCGGATCAGGAGACGGATGTTCTACTGACTGAGCCAGCCAGGTGCCCCAGGTGTCATCTTTCTTATTGCTTATAATTGCAGTCTTACTTTATGGGTATTTGAAACTCTTCCTGAATAGTTATTCAAGGTGTCCTGAAAGGAAATGAGAGGAGCCTTCTGGCACACCTCGATAAAGGGAGCACAGATATGAGGCTGGCCACATGGAGGGGAGCAGGAGAAGGCTGCGTGCTGGGACTCCAGGACTGTGGGCTGAAGCAGAGAGGACTGACTGTCTGCGATGGGCTCGGCTCCATGCCCAGGAGCTGGCAGGGTCTCAACCAGTTTCCACTGGCTGTCAGTCTTCATGTGAGTGGGCATTTTGCTGTGCTTGCTCTATGTCGTCTCATTTGCAGTCTGCCCAGAAGTCATTTAGGGCCATGACTTGGGCTTACAAATTTAGCTCCCCGATTCTTTGGGCACCCAATGCAGATGCTTCCCAGGGATGCCTTACAGACAACTCTTGGGCCCAGCAGAGTCCTGGATCCCTTGTGTGCTGGTGGAAAGGGGCTTCAGGGCTTCCAGTGGAGAGTGTTGATTATTTCAGTACATGTCTATGGGCAATGGGTGCCACTGTTACCTTCCGGAACACACATGGAAGTGCTGCTCTTAATCACTCCAGTTAATGTCTACAATGTTTTTCTTTCATTCTGGGTGAATCCTACCTAGTACAAGTGTGCTAACATTTCTGGCAAAATTGCTGTTCCTTCCTCTCTGTTTCTACCTTTTCTTCTGTTATTGTATATTATTATACTAGACAATATTATATTGTGTATACACAATTATATACATATATAGTTGTGTATATACAATTACACATATAATTATATATACTATACAATTATAACTATATAGTATAATTATATATAATTGTATATATATTATATAAACACACAATAATACATATATTATTGTGCATATACAATTACACATACAATTATATTATATATACACAATTACATATAATTGTGTATATCAATATAATACCGTATGTTATATATACACATCATTACATACGTATTATATATTTATATATTTATATGCATATATCTATTATATTACATATATCACACACATGTCACACATACACACCACACATATATTACACACATACATATATGACACAAATGTATATATATGTGCACATGCACATATTGTATATATTACATACATGTATACATATATGTATAATATATTGCATATATATTCTATACACACACACACACACACACACACACACACACACACACGTACTACTTCCAATAAATTTTAAGGGACTGCATTCTTATTTGCTAAAGGAAAGAACCCAAATAGTTATCTCATTTGAAAAACCATGTTTTGGTTGAATTGACACACATAAATCTCCATCTTTTAAGTACTTATTTAATTAAATAGTTTTTCACTGGGGAAGCCGTTCCATGGGAAAAGCTGAAGCACAGCCCATAAGGGCCCCTTAGTTGTGGTTCATGGTTCAGATATGCAAATGTTTTCAAGTGTAATAACTTTTGAAGATGTTTGATTTCATGAAATAAATTAACCTTGCTTCCATCTACTAAGACACAGAAAGATGCTTCATAAATTGATGTATAACTGGTCCCTATTTGTATGTCTAATCTCAGTCTCAAATTTATGAGATTTTGCTATTTGAAGAAAGAAGGCAGGACCATAAAAGCTATTCTTATTTAGAGTTTGGAATTCAGTAATTTTGAGAGATTTAAAAGAAGTTTGGAAAAATTCATAGCCAGTTTTTCATGCTGACTTTAAGTGAGAGTTGAACTTACTTTCCTATTACAATTTTTTGAATGGGTGACATTAGCAAAGACTAATTTTTTTAAACAGAATTGATGCTTCAGAAAATTCCTTCTTCCTTTTGAAATTCTAGGAAGATAATTTCTTTCTAAAGCATTGAGTACTAGCCTCTTTGAAGATAGATTCTTTTTCCAACACCAAGCTCCAAATGATTCAGGAAAAATTATTTTTTTTGAGACTTGGGAGTGCCTGGGTGGCTTAGGTGGTTAAAGTGTCAGACTCTTGATCTCAACTCAGGTCTTGATCTCAGGGTGGTGAGTTCAAGCCTCACATTTGGTGCCACACTGGATCTGGAGCCTACTTTAAAAAAATATATGTATATATTATCATGGGTGAGGTGGGTAGATCTCACCATGGGAGAAGTTGATACATGCTAGCTTTCTCTGTTTCTCCCACTCTCTTGGAATAACCAAATGTCTCCGAAGAATAACCATGATAAAAATAACACAAAGCTTCCAAACAGCACGTACTATAAGAACACTAGCAAATGTGGTAATTTAGTTTATGTTGGCAGCGTGAAGGTAATGGAGTTGTGATGACTGACAGTTCTTGTGTGATATCAGTAAAATTCATTATCTCTGGGACGTTTCCTGTGCTGTACATAGTTTTACTATGAACTGATGCTGCATGGGCAGGCATGTGGGGGAGAATGTAGCAGCAATTTAGAAAGGGAAATGGCCTGGGATGATAGCCTGGCTGAAAGTAAGGATGTTCCTATGTTGAAATCAGTGCAATTAAAAGGATTTAGCAGTTAGATTATCAAGGCAGTCACTGAAGGGCTTAATAATTGCCCTCGACATTTCTTCTGTGCAGTGATTTGAATGGGAAGGATGATGTAATAATCACAGTCCCCTGAACAAGGTGCTTTGGGTTCTCCAACTTTACAGTAGTAGATAATTCAAGACCAAGCATTTAGAATAGTACAACCAGGTGGCAAAGGTTTAGGAGTCGGGGACCACGATTAGAGACCTGATAGCAATTATGAGAACATTTGCTTCTGTCCACTGTGGGTCTTTATAGTTCTAGGATATTTCTCTGAGGTGCTAAGGTTTTCTTGCAAATTTCTAGTCAATTTGAAATCTAGGGTCTTAGTATTAAAGGTATTGAATTTGTTAGGCGATTCTGAAAGTAGGTGGTTGACTACACCTATATTGTAGTAATTAAAATTATGTTCTGTAACCTCAAAGTGGCATGGTGGAAAGGAATAAACTTTGGGTTTGGAGTCCGATGATGTAATTTTCCAGACCTGGACCTCCTACTTCAAACACTCAATATGGAGGACAAATCATGTAGCCTCCGTATGCCCGAGTTAATTTGTCTATAAAATGACAATGTTCCCAATGGCTGCTACCTTCTCTAGGTGAGAGCGTGAGAATTAAGATTTGCTGCACTTGAAAGAGTTTTGAAATAACAATAATAAATGAAAATGAGATTTCCTTCGTTGCATTTTCCTTGACTGTATTGTTTTTGTCCTTTCGTTCTTGGTTTTGATGATTTGTGTCCTTCGCCAAAGAGGTGTCACTGATCTAATCCATCTTAGCTCCTTTATCAGAGCTATAATGTATTATACATAATACATTAAAAAATGAGTGACGTGTGTTATTGTCCTCATCTTAGAAGTTCTGAAGTCTGTAATTTTAATTTCTAGAACTATTCAGAAGAAAATCACTGGTGATTTAATAACATTGTGAAATTTGATTTACGTATTAATAGTTTATATTTTACCTCTAAACTTTAGAAGTACTTAGAGTCTAATTTTTTTTTTAAAGATTTTATTTACTTATTTGACAGAGAGAGACAGCAAGAGAGGGAACACAGGCAGGAGGAGTGGGAAAAGGAGAAGCAGGCTTCCCGCCAAGAAGGTAACCCGATGCAGGGCTTGACCTCAGGACCCTGGGATCATGACCTGAGCTGAAGACAGAGGCTTAATGACTGAGCCACCCAGGTGCCCCACTTAGAGTCTAATTTATGTACACTACCTGTATTATCACGGAGCAAAAAAATGACATGATTCATGTGGTTTTCTTAGAAATGGAGAACACGTAAATTTTACGGTTTTTTTCCTTCTCTTGGATACTTTGGGGTGGAAGGAACACTATCTGAGGATTTGACCTGGAGCATGTTAAGGAAAATCATAATTTCAAAGCTCTGGCTGGTTCTTCCCCTGTTAAGGATGGAAATTTAGGCTGAGTTATTTAGAAAAACCAGACAGTGGCCTTTTTGGATTATGAAAGTCATGCTCCCCGACCACCACCACAACCATCATGACCTTAGAAGAAGGCCCTTGATAGAAAAGCACTTAATTGTTCTGTCAAATTTTGGTGTTCTTCTGCTGTGGTGTATGCTCTGAAACTAGGGTGTGTGGAGTTTCAGCAACTGGATGAAATCTATGGAGTAAAGCAGGAGAAATTCCCACGTGTGGAGACAGCCAAATAAACTTTAAGAATGTTAAGATCTTGATGTGCCTGGGTGGTTCATTCGGTTGGGTTGCTGACCCTTTATTTCCATTCAGGTCATGACCTCATAGTCCTGGGGGTGGAGCCTGCAACAGGTTCTGTGCTCAGTGGTGCGTCTGCTTGAAGATTCTTTCTGTCCCTCACCCTCTGCCCCTCATCCCGCTTCTACATGCTCTCTCTCAAATAAATAAAATCTTTAAAAAAAATTAAGAATGTTAGAATCTTGTTTTATGCTGTGTTGTCATTTCCCCTCTGTTATTCCCAAACCCTTGGGAGGAATCTGTTAAATCCTGCAGTCTTCTGTTAGTGGTGCTTTAGGGAGTGACCAAAGGGGAACTGTTAATTACATCAGGCAGGATGCAGGATTTCCAACCGTGTAGGGGGCAGGGCTTGGATATTAAACTGCATGTTAAAGAAGAATGTAAACCCAGAAGAGTGGCCTAGGGCACACTGAGATTATACTGGTGCTATAGAAAAAAAATTGTGAAGTACTTGAAACCAGGCACAAAAACCACTGGGTGATATAGAGGTTTGGCTTTCAGAATAAAGCAACTGTTCCCTGTTCAGGGAGATGCAAACAAGTTCTGTCAAGTAAGTGGGATGTAATTGATGCCTCCCCCTGAGATAATTCCAAATATTACATTTTATTGCCTTGGATATTGACCATTTTTGCATCTATTAGCAAAATTCATTTTAGCATTGCCCATATAGGAAATCCTTCAGACACTCATTAGAATTCTTTTTGACATCTTACAGATTCTCTCACTAATTAATGAGTTAAATAAAATCTTGACATGTAATTCATTAGGAATTTGTATGAAAATCATGATTTTACCGATTTATTTATTTATTTTTAAAAGAGTCTATTTATTTATTTGACAGAGAGATCACAAGTAGGCAGAGAGGCAGGCAGAGAGAGAGGGGGAAGCAGGCTCCCCGCTGAGCAGGGAGACCGATGTGGGGCTCAGTCCCAGGACCCTGAGATCATGACCTGAGCCGAAGACAGAGGCTTAACACACTGAGCCACCCAGGCGTCCCTGTGATTTTACGTATTTAAAAATGATCTTTAACCTAAGTTTCTTCAGTGCTGATGGGATCATGCTGATTTTTCAAATGGCTGAGTTCCTGACCCCTTCTTTTCTTTTTTTTTTTCCTAAAGATTTTATATATTTATTAATTTATGATAGAGAGCAACTGAGAGAGTAAGAGCCTGGTGGAAGTGTTGAGGGAAAAGCAGGCTACCACTGAGTAGGAAGCCCGATGTGGGGCTCGTGACCTAAGCTGAAGGCAGACCCTTAACTGACTGAGCCACCTGGGTGTCCCCCTTCTTTTCTTCAGTACCACATAACCGTCTTGTGGGAGATGTTGAATGATTTCTGCCTCTAACCCTCACTCATGGACGCTGCCTTGTATCCTCACTTCTCACACTTCAGACAGAAAGGCAAAGGAACAAGGATTAGCTGCCTGAGGGCCCACTCTGAGAAGTAGCATGCTCAGAAAAAAATGGTTAGTGCACCTAGGTCTCTGGGCACACAAAAATGTAGTATCCCTGATTTTCACTTTCTCACTCTATTTTACAAAGTTATTGCATATGGGGAATGGCATAGGCTGAATTGTTAAAATTATAAATGAATCACAATACGTGATAGCTATAATGATCTAACCGATATAAAATTTCAATCAGTCATAAAATCAAGCAGTTAAAAGAATAGAGGATTCAGGAACATAGTTTAAAATTGATGTGTTTGTGGAACCAGGGTGATTTCCTCTTGGATTCATAGTTTCCAATCTGAGATATTAAGTCTTTCCCTATTTCCAACCGTTTGATTTAACGTTATGTTATCCAGAGACAGAGGCATTTGGAACATATAATTTCCTTGCAGAGGGAGATAAGAGGTCAGATGCTATGATCATTTTTGCTCAAAAATGTTAATTTCTTATTAAGATGAATGAAGTCTCCTCTTAGCATGGCTAGCATAATAATACTTTTTGTCTTTCATTTGTGGCTTGTAAAGAAATTGATTCGTATCGTGCTCCTCAGAAAATACTGGCTTCCTGGATCAGTATTTAGCTATTTCAAATGTGACTATAAGATTTTCCTAATATAACTTCTGTTAATCCACACTGATTTCACAGTCTTTTAAAAACTCTTTTTTTTAATTATTATTATTGAGGTATAGCTGCCATACAATGTTTTTAGTTTCGGTGTACAACATAGTTATTTGACAATTCTATATATTACTCAGTGCTCACCACAGTAAGTGTGGTCACCATCTCTTAACGTTGTGATACAACAGTATTACAATATTATCGACTGCATTTCCCATGCTGTACTTTTCATCCCTGAGACTTATTGATCTTATAACTGGGAGTTTGTACCTCTTAATCCCCTTCACCTTTTTCACCCATCCCTCTACATCCTTCCCCTCTGGTGACCAATAGTCATCTGTATCTGAGTCTCTTTCTGTTTTGTTTATTTGTTTTTTTTTAGATTTGTCATATAAATAAAATCATATGGTATTTGTCTTTCTGTCTAACTTATTTCACGTAGCATAGTACACTCCAGATCCATACATGTTGCAAATGGCAAGATTTCATTCTTTTTTTGTGGTTCAGTATTATTCTCTCTCTATATAACCATTTTTTTAAACAGCTTTTTAAATTTTTAACTATTTATCAATGGACAGTTAGGTTGTTTTCATATCTTGGTTATTGTAAATAATGCTGCAATAAACAAAAGGGTGCAAATATTTTTTGAATTGGGGTTTTCATTTTCTGTGGGTAAGTACTCAACAGAGGAATTACTGGATCTTATGATAGTTCTATTTTTTTTAAGATTTTATTTATTTATTTGACAGAGAGATCACAAGTAGGCAGAGAGGCAGGCAGAGAGAGAGAGGGGGGAAGCAGGCTCCCCACCAAGCAGAGAGCCTGATTCAGGGCTTGGCGACCCCAGGACCCTGAGATCATGACCTGAGCTGAAGGCAGAGGCTTAACCCACTGAGCCACCCAGGTGCCCCGGTAGTTCTATTTTTAACTTTCTGAGGAACCTCCATACTGTTTCCCACAGTGGCTGTACCATTCCCACCAACGGTGCACGAGGGTTCTTTTTCTCCACATCCTCACCAACCCTTGTTATTTCTTGTCTTTTTGATACTAGCCATTGTGATAGGTGTGAGGTGAGATCTCTTTGTGGGTTTGATTTGCATTTCCCTGAGTGTGGGTGGTGTTGAGCGTCTTTCCATGCTATCTTACAGTCATTTAATTTTCATCGAGGCCTTCAGTTTTTCTGTTTTCTGTTAAACTCACCATTAAAGTATGCTTACTCTGTAATTTCCTTCTCTGACCATGTAAACTCTGGCATGTTATCTTTATAACCAAAATAGCTATGTTTTTTTTAAATTATCAAAACAATATAAATTATTGTAGAAAAATTAGCAAATACAGGGGTGCCTGACTGGCTCAGTGGGTAAAACATGTGATTTTTAATCTCAGGGTTGTAAGTTCAAGCCCCATGTTGGGCATGGAACTTATGTTAAAAAAAAAAATGTAGAAAATACAGGTAAAGAAATGAATTCTGTCTCATGGCTCTATCCTTCAGAAATGAGAACAATTAATGCCTCAGGTCTGTCATTTCAATATTTTTCTATGGATAACTGTGGATTTTATTTTATGCATACATACATATTTAACAACACATAATCTTGCCGTTAAAAGTACTCTTTTTTCACCAAAATGAAATAAATAAATTCTTCCCATGTTGATAATAAATATTCTTAACCGTGGGCTCTGGAGTCTGACGACAACTGAAATCCCTCTTCCGGTTGTGTGTACTTGGGAAATTTCTTACTTTTACTAAGCCCCAATAATTTCATCTATAAAATGGATATAACATTCACTACCCCCTTCATGGGTATATTGTGATGATTAAATAAAATAGTACTTATACAACAGCCAACATATAAGAGCATCACATAAATGGTAACTATTATAATTTCCCTATCATCAAAAATGACTATATTTTGTCTGGTCTTACAAGTTGCATTAAAAAAATGAGTTGGGGTTGAGGTAACAGGGCCAGGGGAGATAGACTGTGTTTCTTGAATTGTCTTTAGAGATCATCGGTATGTTTGATAATCTGGTGCTGTAGCGGGAAAACCATGTGTAGTTTTCTTGATGACCTTTTGCTTGGTTAATGGGTTCTGATCCATTTACCTGCAGAGTTAAGGGTTACAGAGTGATTGTTTATAACGGAAGGTGAGCTACGATGTCCATTATTGGATCAGACTCTTAACTCTAGCCTTCATGAGACAACCAAACCTTTGTGGTTGGCAGCTGTGGAAATTTAATTTTGGTGGAACAGGGCCATTAATGATTAACAAAAGCTCTATATGCTTGAGTTCATCTTAACAGCTCAGCTCCTAGTGGGTTTCTGGAGATGCAGAAGTCACGGCAAATTAAATCACATCTAATTCAAAGCAATATTTATTGCAAACTGGTCACTGACTCTAAATCCCATGCCATTTTTCTATTTCAGCGAAGAGATGTTTAAGCGTGGCAGGTAGCACATTTCTGGAATTTGATCAGTTTTTTGGTCATAAAACCAGTTTAGTCCTTTGATTATATACCACTATGACTTAATAGCCCCTTTAAATAAATATTATTTTATGCTGATTTATTTTTTTTCTCTTTATACCTCCATTTATGATAACCTTATAGCAATGTGAAAGTTGGAATTTGTTTTAGTTAAGGGATAGAGTGTATTACTTTTTGGTCTTAATTAAATCTGCCAATTCACTGTGTTTTAATGGTACACTGGTAACTTCCCTTTTAAATATATAATTTTTTTTTGACATAAGCAGCACTCCCAGCATGGAACCCATCAAATATTAGTTTTTGACCATGCCTTTTCTCATCCCCACCTTTTTAAAAGTAAAGATACTACTAATTTAAGAAAAATGGTGTTTTAAGATAGTGAAATTGTCATAACTAGTATAAAGCAAAAGGGTTAGAAGAAAAATACCTATTGGAAAGACAGAGCTCAGAGGGCTAAATGAGTACTCAAGTTCACATCTGGTGGATGGGAGACCTCAGCTTGGCTTTTTATCCTCAGGTTTATGCTCTTTATGTCTTTCTTTCTTTTAAAGATTTTATTTATTTATTTGACAGAGATCACAAGTAGGTAGAGAGACAGGCAGAGAGAGAGAGGGAAGCAGGCTCGCTGCTGAGCAGAGAGCCAAATGTGGGGCTCAATCCCAGGACCCTGGGATCATGACCTGAGCCAAAGGCAGAGGCTTTAACCCACTGAGCCACCCAGATGCCCCTATTTGAGGGTTTGATGGAAAACTTTGTTTGTGTGGGCCAGACATCTGTGTCTCTGATCTGTGTTGTGGTTTCTTTTTTTCTTCTCTCTGTTCCCCTTCCTGCTCGAGCCTGGCCTTCCACTTGCATTCCCCACTCGGATTAATGGCCTTTCTGCTACTCCCCACAGCTTCTTTTATGAATTATGAAGGACTGGCCTATGCAGATTTTGAAGAAAACATTACATAGAATGTAATGAAGTAAAATTACATTTTATTAAAATCCTTCAATTTTAGCATTTTCATGGACATCATTGATGATTATAATTCTACTGTCCCTGTGCCTTTCTGGAAAATGAGAAACTCATGTCATTTTGATTTCCAGTGTGTTGAGATACTCTTTTTCCCCCCAACTTTATTGAGGAATAATTGAAAAAAAACATGGTTTATATTTACAGTGTACAACATGGTGATTGATATATATATGCACTATGGAATGATTACAAGATCATGATAATTAATACATCCAGATGCTCTCTTTCAGTAAAAAAATCAAATGGCTTTTTATTTTTCCAGTGTTCCAAGATTCATGCAATACGTGCCCTTCTTAATACCCACCACCAGGCTCACCCAACCCCTTACCCCCTCCCCTCCAAAACCCTCAGTTTGTTTCTCAGAGTCCACAGTCTCTCATGGTTCGTCTCCCCCTCCAATTTCCCCCAACTCACTTCTCCTCTCCATCTCCCAATGTCCTCTGTAGTATTCCTTATGCTCACAAGTAAATGAAACCATATGATAATTGACTCTTTCTGCTTGACTTATTTCACTCAGCATAATCTCTTCCAGTCCCATCCATGTTGATATAAAAGTTGGGTGTTCATCCTTTCTGATGGAGGCGTAATACTCCATTGTATATATGGACCATATCTTCTTTACCATTCATTTGTTGAAGGGCATCTTGGTTCTTTCCACAGTTTGGCAATTGTGGCCATTGCTACTATGAACATTGGGGTATAGATGGCCCTTCTTTTCACTACATCTGTATCTTTGGGGTAAATACCCAGTAGTGCAGTTGCAGGGTCATAGGGTAGCTCTATTTTTAATTTTTTGAGGAACCTCCACACTGTTTTCCAAAGTGGCAGCACCAACTTGCATTCCTGCCAACAGTGTAAGAGGGTTCCTCTTTCTCTACATCCTTTCCAACACTTGCTGTTTCCTGTCCTGTTAATTTTGGCCATTCTGCCTGGTCTAAGGTATTATCTCAATGTGGTCTTGATTTTAATTTCCCTGATGGCTAATGATGATGAACATTGTTTCATGTGTCTGTTAGCCATTTGTGGGTCTTCTCAAGAGTTACTATGTAAGAATTTTCTTTCTTTTCTTTTTATGTTTTTAAAGATTTATTTTTTTGAAAGAGAGAGTGTGTGTGAGTGAGTGGGGGCAGGGTAGAAGAAGAGGGAGAGAGAATCCTCAAGCAGACTCCCTGCTGATCATGGAGCCCAATGTGGGGCTTGATCCCAGACAATGACCTGAGGCAAAATTAAGAGTTGGATGCCCAAACAACTGAGTCATCCAGGTCCCCCCTCTTTTACTCTCTCTTTTTAATTAAGTTTTTAATTTTAATTCCAGTATAACTAACACATAGGGCTATATTAGTTTCAGTTGTACACCATAATGATTCAACAATTCTGTATCTTTCTCACTTCTCATCCTGATAAGTGTGCTCTTTAATCTGCATCACCTATTTCACGCTTCCAACCTCTCATGTCCCCTCTGGTAGCCATCTGTTCGTTCTCTGTAGTTAGCAGCCTGTTTCTTGGTGCAGGAATGCCTGGGCAGCTCAGTCAGTTAAGCTATAGAGTCTTGATTTGGGTTCAGGTTGTGATCTCAAGGTCATGAGATTGAGCACTGTTGTTGGCCTCCCTGCTGAGTATGGAGCCTGCTTAAGGTTCGCTTTCTCCCTTTACCTCTGCTCTCCTCCTTCCCCCTTCGATGTGCTCTCTGTTTCTTGGTTTGTATCTCTCTCTTTTTTTGCCTTTGTTCATTTATTTTGTTTCTTAAATTCTTCATATTAATGATGTATAAGAATTTTCTAGTGTTTATGGAGTTGTTCAAAAGCTTAGCTATTTAATACTGTTATGTCATAAATTATTAATACTGACTTCATATCTTCTTTTACTATGTTTTGTTTTATGCCCATTTTGTAATATATTACAATATAATAAATTGCAAATATATAAATATATTATACATATATTTTTTCCCAGGGACAAAAATGATAGCATAGCATCCCCTTGTATGTCTCTAACAAATTTTCTGCTGTAAAACACCATAATAACCAAAAAGTAGCATATAAAACTTGAAAGAAATGCTATCTTAAAGATTCTGAGTAAACTGTAAATAAGTATACTAGTTGTAGGACCTTTAACGGTAAACTTTTTTACTTTAGTGTTCTTCTGCTCATGATTATCTCTCACCCAGATGATAAATGTTTAATTTAATTCATTGGTGTCATTGTATTGTCTTATTTCTAAAACACATTATAATGTGCAACACAATTATATTTGCCCAGAGAGTATATTTGCTCTGGGATCCGTTATTATATATTGCATTAATTTAACCTAAAGCTACATATGAATGACACTATGTTGTCAGAGGAACTTGTGTTTATTTTCAAATGTGGCCTTTTAAGGATCCTTATCACTAAATAGGTTGCCTGATTTACTTGAGTCTCAGTGTCCTCACTGATAAAAATGGAGTGTGTGAAGATTAAAGTATGAAGCACATGTCGAAGACAGAAAAATGTCCGTACCTGCTGATTGTCCTTCTTTCCTTCATGTCTGTCAGCTAAATAAATGGAAGAATAGGACCTGCCATGGGTTGAAATCCATCACTCCCAAAAGACATGTTGACGTCCTGACCTCTGAACATGACTTTATATGGAAGTAGGGTTGTTGCAGATATAATCCGTTAAGATGACTTCATAATGGGGTAGGGTAGACCTTTAATTGAGTGCTCATAAGGAGGAGGAAATGTGGGCACAGACGCACAGAGGAAGTGGCCATATGAAGACTGAAGCAGAGCCTGAAGTTGCTCCTATAGACAAGGAGTGCTTGCCGCTTACTTCCAGAAGCTGGAATTGACAAGAAGGATCCTCCACCAGAGGCTTTGTGGGGAGTGTGTTCTTTCAGACACTTTAATTTCAGAATTTTGGCCTCCAGATCTGTGAGAGACAAAATTCTGTTGTTTTAAGCCACCCAGTTTGGGATACCTTGTCATGGCAGCCCTAGGAAACGCATACCAAGTCCAAGGGGACCTGGCTGTCCAAGGCATTCTAGATCAGATCCTGGCTTGTCCTTGGTGGTCAAGCACCTCGAGAATCTGGGACTGAGATACCACCCTATGTGTGCAACTTGAAATGGGTGTGAGCCATACCAATAGTCTATGTTGAAAATCTTAAATTTGGGAGGTCATGAGTCCCTTTGGAAATCTTACGGGTGCTGCTCATAACTTTCAAAGCAAGGGGAATGCACACATAGATATACAACATTTTACATGGAATTTTGTGGCATTCACAGTCTCTCTAGGGGATTTATGACACCCAGTAAAGAGTGCCTCTCAAAAAACAAGAATAAATGTAGCTAAATAGACACTGAACAAGTAATATAATCAAATTCATATTTAACAAAACAGTGGTTTTTAGAAGTTGGCGGGTGGAGAGATCACCTTGGGACTTTATGTATGAACACAAGAGTTTGCCTCTTAATTTACATATTTTCTCCCATGGCATTGTGGGAAGTGAGTAGGAACTAATTATAACAGCCAGCATTTATTCTATTCTGGCTACTGTGATATGTGCTTTTTCTTCATTATCTCCAAGTGCAGGCCTGTGTTAGGAGAGGCACCGTTTAGCATTCTTTCACTCCCATTCATAAGATCTCAAATTCTGACTTTTGATGTTTTCTGCAAATTAGGATGTACTTACAGGCACAGGGACACATTAGGAGAATCTAAGAATGTACTCAGAATGTGATTTTATATGTTTGATCCATTAATAGGCCATACTGTCTGGAGTGCAATTTGAAGGAATTTTTTAATACATCTTGAAATTGTCATATGAATAGCATAATTATATACATGTATTATGCCTATATGTATATATACAAAGATATACATATGATAATATATGCAAATGTATACACATGTATATTTTGCAGGTGTTTATTCAGGTTTTAAAAATATCTTACCATTTTTGAAATCTCATTTTCACATTTGTCCCTTTTTCAACCTGCTTGGAATCTCAGACACTAGTAGCAATCTGGGTCTCTATTGATCTTGGGGAGGCTCTCCAAACCACAGCTTCTCAAGGTGCCCCATTCTGGGACGAAGGGGAGGGGCTTTCTCTCCAGGTCTCCTCAGAGTTGGCTTCAGCAGGCCTGCTTCAGGCCTGGGTGGATTGATTTTTAACAGCTTCTCTGCCAATCGTGGTGCACAGGACAGTTTGAGGACCTCTGGCTCAGAAAGACGAAAGAGAGCTTGAGGGGTCCATAGGGGAGGGATTTGGATTTCCCCATCACCAAACCCCAGAGTCACTGGCTCAGAGAAACCATGATGCACACAGCTGTGCCCTCCCAGCAGAGGTTTCATGTTTGGAAAATCTCAGAGCAATGACAGTCGACTAACTTCAGAGAGCACCCAAAATACTTGACTGATTTTGTAAGGCAGAGAGGTAGAAATGCTCGGATGGCAGACTCCAAAATGGAAAAATAGAACCTATTTCCAAATTCTGCACCCCTGTCCCCGAGCAAATGACTATTTGGCTCCTATAAGAAGTGAGATAATTGTGATGGCCCTTTCATTGTTCCAAGAAAAAAAAATGCATGCAAATTATCAAAGGAACTGAAGGTACTACATTAGACAATACTTGAATTAAAGCAGCAAGAATGCCCACATAATAGTGCAGCTGAAACCATAAAGACAACCTAAGATCCGTGTTCAGGCAACCTGGACCATTGCCGTAAGGCAGGTTAACATAGAATGCTGGCCTCCAGACCGTTATCATCATTCTGGTGTGGTTGCCTTTCAACAGCAACTGTTAAATCTCAGCCATCCTGGAGGTAAACTGATTTAGGAAAATGCTTGGAGCAAGGTTCTCATCCCTCCCTTAAAAGTTAATAATTTAAAGGCAATAGTACCACAAAGAAATTGGGCACAACAAAAGCTAATGTTTCTACATCTGATAGCTTGGAATCCATAAGAAATAGTCTAACAGAAATTGAAACAAATTTTCTTTTCTTTAAAAAGTGTGTGTGTGTGTGTAAATATTCTGGATCTGTTGGATATGTCAGATGTGGCTCTGCTACCTTTTCTCACCAAAAAGTGACTTCACAAAACAGTCAAAATAAAGATCAAGTTTCTTGGGGAATTGTACTGATTGCCATAAACCAATCTCAGTTTTCAGATTTCCAGAAACTTCTATAACTCTTACAGTATTCATTTTTAGTTTGTGGATGTTTTCCAATGGTTTGTAAACTTAAACATCCAACAAACTTTTAGCTTTTGTTGCAAACAGAAGATTCAAGTTTTAAGTCTTCTTGATTAAATCCCATGTTCTTGCTCCTGGGTATCATGTAACTGATTAGTAATACCTTATATATGTAGGAAAAAGACATTCAAACACATGTACTCTTTATTGCTTATGCCCGCCAGTTCTAAATAACAATCCTCAATGATTATGTGGGAGGTCTTAGGGCAACTCACAACAGATTTTGTCTATTCATCTGTGCAACAGGTGTAGAAAAATGAGAGGGAGGTTCTGGCCATCTAATTTCAGCTTTGGAGGCCTTAATCCACTTGTAGTTCTCCAGTAACAGAGAGTCAAGGCTCTAGTGACTCTTCAAATGACTCCTCCTTTTTTTTGAATAAATGAAGAATGTTCTTCTATGAGAGCATTAGACCTTAGGCTTATACTTTGCTAATTAAGAAAGGTGTTCCTGATGTGTTAAAAAAATTTTTTTTAATGCACTTGTATTCATTGTATAATACAAATCTTCAAAACTTTAAATTCTTCCATCCTGTGAAAGGGGGATTAAGGTTTGTTCTACCCTCTTAGGTTCCATGCCTGGACCTGCAAGTTTAACTAGTAGGAGAAAGGCACACAAATTTTATTTAATATTTTACATGCACACAAGAGTCTTCATAAGATGAATGAAGAGTTGGAGAAGCAGTTATAGAACGAAGAGCTCATATACTTTTTTTAAAACAAAGAAATGATACATTGGGGAGAAGTGAGGAGACAAAGGAATTTTGTTGGGGGGCAGTCAATTGTGGGACAGTGAGACTAGAAAACTAACAGAGATAACAGTTATTTTTAGTAGATTTGTTTAGATAGTTCTATTTTGGCATCAACAGTCAGTCTGTGATGAAAATATTCTTCACCTCCTGATACAGGGAGGACATGGTTCTCGTGGGAAATTTCACGACTTGCTAATAGGTAGAAGGGAGACGTCATAGAACTCTTTTTGCACTGGCTGTGTCTCAGGAGCTTTCTACCAAAGTGGCATATTTTGGGGGTGATATGTTCTGAACCCCTTCACCTGTTTGCACTCTTAATTATTGCCTCACTTTCAAAAACATCATATGCTCTTAGAAGCCATCGAAATAAATATCCTTGAAAATTCGATTTATGCCAATTGACAATTTAAATAATTTCTCCAAAATCATTTATTTACAGTTAAGGGCCCTAATAAAATAAATTCTTAAAACAAATGCCTCAGAGATCTTTTGACGAGGGAAAATATAGTCCTTAAAAGAGGATTTCCTGGATAATCTGGGATTTCAAAGTACTGTGCTCAAGTTTTCCAAGTAAGGCATACTTCTTACTCTTAAAGACTTTGTAAGAGGATGGTATCTCTGGAGCCTGAATAAGTATGACACCAAGCCAATACAAAGGCTTTTGAGAGGAAAAGCATAGCCGCCTGGAACAGTCCTGGGGGTGGCAGACCTCTGGGTAGGGGGGCCTGGACATGCACGGCCTCTTGTAGGTGCCAAAAAAAAGTCTAGTGTAAAGTGGAGGTCTGCCTTTTTTGTGTTCTAGGGTAGATTAAAAAGAGATTATGGGTGTGAATGGCAGGGAGCAGCCAGCGATTATAGAAGGAAAACTGAAGATTTCAGGAGCTATTCTGTCAGGTTAATAACACAAGCCAGTGATTATTAACTCTAAATGCTGTTTTATTTTACTGAGGAGCTTGAAATAAATGTTTTCTGGGAACTAATATTCACACCTGCAGTTTTCAGGAAGGACGCCTTGTTTGAGGCAACAAATGTATTTCTGGAGAATGGCGGCTAATTCACATTTTTATAAATGGACTAATTTTAAACACAGCAGGGAGTATGCTTTTTAAAGGAGACCTATGGTGCATCCTTTCATAAAGTACAGAATCTCTTTGGAAAACAAATATGTTTTGTAAATCTCTCCTTTAGTGGATGGGAAGAGTACGCCCCTGTGCTGAGAGCCATGTATATTCGTATATACTTAGGATTCAACAACGAAAAAGTTCTTTCGAAAACAAGAGCCGCTTCCCTTCAAATGCTTTGGCCTGTAAATATTTTAGTCGAAGACCCAATCTCTCCGTCATCTTGCTTATTTTTAGAGCCCTCATTGGCAAAAATAATCTCTGGTTTCATTTTTAGTGAAGATCACAAATTCTGGAGAATTCTAAAGAGGTATTTTCAGAAGAATGGGGCAGGTGTCTGTTTCAAGATAGGCACTTCCCTTTGTCCATGTTCTTCTTGAGGAGCTGCTCAGAAGCTCAAAACAAAAACAAAATCAAAGCAAAACCAGGAGACGTGTCTTTGTGGAAAGAGACAACCCTCATCTCCTTGATGACTCATCCTCAGGCAGTTGATGTGAGAGCATTAAGGCAATGAGATTCTGATGTGGGGTTGTGTTGTTGGAGTGTCCACGGTGATTCTTGGCAGACATCACCTTGGAGACTGAGATTTTTTTTTATCTTGTTTTAATCTTGGCTTCTAGGTCTACTTGATACAGAATTTATATAGAGAAGAGGAATTTTTTTTTCCAATGGCTCATCTTCCTCTGGGATTCATAGATTTCTAAGAAAGTTCTTATGTCTACTCTAGGGTTTGCTATGACAGGTATTTATGTTTGATACAGAATGAAACACAAAATATACTTAACCTTTATTCAGCCTGCATTATAAATGTATTCTGCAGGCTCTCAGCCACAGTGAATTATATTAATAACCTGTTATTGTAAAAATGTCAAGAGTATTTTCCGTCTCTTGGAATGATTATTTATCTGCTGAAAGTACAGTGTTTATTTTAACACGTTTGACAAGAAGAAGAAGAAAAAAGTGCCTTTTAGTGAAATAGTACTTTTCAGGCAGGTGTTTTTTTGTTTGTTTTGCCTTTTTTTTTTTTTTTAAGATGAGTCCAAAAAATTGCTCCAGAGATGACACAGGGAAAATGTCTCAATAGTACCTAGAATCTGAAATCACCCTTACCCCCATTTGATTATACAGAGAACTTACAGGCTTTATTTACCTTATTTGTAGCTGCACTAATGCACTGATCTCGTTGTCCCTAAGTAGGTTTGTCCCTAAGTAGGTTTCATTTAAAAAGAACAGATGAAATGCTCCTTGAATGGAGAGGACAAAAAAACCAACCAACCAACCAAAAAAAATGCTTTTTAATTTCCTTACCATCCATGTCCATCGGAGAGTACATTCTTTATGAGCACAGCATAGACAACACTTAAAGATGAAAGATTCTGAGATATCTTCATTGATTCTTGCCTGGGCACAAATGCTGCAAAGAATTAACATGAGAAGTTTGCCTTCAAATCTGAGTTTAGCATGCTGGCAAACTTCTACGATCCCATCCTGCGGGATGTTTGCTGGTGGTGGGCAGGATGTGTGGTGTATTCATCTAGTGTTTTAGTTTTAAGTCCTCAGTATAACCTTTGATTTCTTCTTATAGGTAGTTGAACATTGTACACTTCTTTATTTTTAATATTTAGAAAATCACACTGGGATCTGGATTCCTGCAACAGCTCTTGGAGTGTCTTTTCTACTTTAGGCCCATTCTTTCCAAACCTTTCCTGTTGATTGTTGCTTGATTCCTGTCTCTAGCTGTGATTTGTTGATTCTTTTCTCAAGAACTCACAGTGGGTTCCTATTGTTGGTGGGGTATATATTTCAATCTAGCTTTCAGAGCTTCTGTGACCTTATCCAACTGTGGTTGATCCAACATAATCTCCACTTATTAAAAAATGAACTCTGAACCAGTTGGGAAGTCTCACTAGTAGACTGGTCTCCGTCTGCCAATATACCCTATGTATACTCCTAAATTCTTATTTTTGCTCATTCTGTTCTTCTAATTTTAATTCACTACTGAATGGCTTCTCTGTCCTGCCAACTTCTTGTCACCAGTGAACACACACTTCCCACTGGGTGTGCAGGAATGCCTTTCCCCATGATGAGGTCAAGATGTTGGTTTCTTAGCTATCTTATATTAAATAGCTGTTGGATTGTATCAGAGTACATTTATATCTAACAGCCGGAGCAACCATTCTTTTTTTTTTTTTAAATTTTATTTATTCATTTGACAGTTGGAGATCACAAGTAGACAGAGAGGCAGGCAGAGAGAGAGGAAGGGAAGCAGGCTCCGTGCTGAGCAGAGAGGCCCAACTCCGGGCTTGATCCCAGGACCCTGAGATCATGACCAGAGCCAAAGGCAGATGCTCTAACCCACTGAGCCACCGAGGCGCCCCCAAGAGCAACCATTCTTAAACCCAAGTGGAAAAATGAAAGTAAGGCAAACCAAGGGTGGGAGCTTAAATAAAACTGAAGGAAGACAAGTGGGAGATTTTTGAGAATGAGTGCTGTAGGATAAAGGAGATGAATGTCAGGTGTACACCTCTTCTTGAACATCACTGAAGTCTAAAGTTCCTTGTGAAAAGGGATCTCCAGGGAAAGCTCACCTGAGCATCCCAACAGAGAGGTGTAAGACATCTGTGAGTATATTGGGGTTTAGTCATTCGCTTTCCATGATTCTTCCCCCCGTCTCCCAACAACAGGTCCCCAATGTCTTGCAGTGAGAGAGATCTGAAATGTACAGATACCTCTAGAGCTGCTGGCTGGATTATATAATGGGGGAAGTAGCAAGAAGTGATGTTTTGGTGAGTTATTACATGTAAACGTTGATTCCAGCTTTGTTGATCTAGAAGCTTCATACAACAAGATATCCAGAAGCTGACAGCTTTTGAGACACTAACTCACACTTTCCAAACTCATGAGGTGTGTAACTCAGCTTATTAATTGACAGGGGTGCGTATTCCTTTCCAGAGACCAGAATGTATAATTTCTGGGCACCCCTGAAAGTAGGAGATCTGAAGGAGGGGCAAGGGGTTGCCAGGTGAGCATCATAGCAAAACAAAGGGCCCTAGGCCATTTGAAGAGTACTTCCCTTAGTTCAGAGAAAAGTCTGGTGAACTATTTCTGCACTACAAAAAGAGAAATTAATAATGGTCATGTGAACATGTGTCCTGTCCCTTGTAAGAGTCAGAGAAAAGCAATTTGGCTTGGAGAATGCTTGATGATAAAAGTTAGGGAATGGTGAAGAGGAAGACAAAGTATTACTTTTCAAAGAACGAAGTAGAACTTAAGTTTATAGGAGTAACAGGACTTCCTTCCTTCCTTCCTTCCTTCCTTCCTTCCTTCCTTCCTTCCTTCCTTTGTAGGCTCTACATCCAATGTGGAGCCCAACACGAGCTTGAGCTCACAACCCTGAGATCAAGACCTGAGCTGAGATGGGGAGTCTGATGCTTAACTAACTGAGCCACCCAGGTGTCCCTAGTAGGAATGGGAATGCCTAACAGAAAAAGGTAGGCTTATGCTTTTAAGATAATTTCAGGTTCAGAGTCGAAATGTTTTTAGATTTTGGATCATCTGGGGAAAGCAGCTAGAGTTTCTCTCCTTACTGGATCTTGGGCTAGATAGACCTTACTTTCCATAGAGTTTCACTAACCCAAGAAACTGAGAAAAGCTGCTGACATTTGAAGCCAAGAGTGGTAGACTTACAGGACAGAAGGAGGGAAAGGAGGACCCTAGCTCGGAGAGTCATGGAATGTTCTGGGAAAGGAGTAAGGAGTGGGGTAGATACTCCCAGTGTTGGCAGTGGGAGGTAGATGAATGGTTGTGGGAAGAACAGAAACAAAAGGAGGAGGGAGAGAATGAGGAGTGCAGGCAGAGTACTTGGAGGGCATCTGTGTTCAACGGAAAAGCCCAACCCAGGAGGTCTGCCCTGGCTGGTATTAAGAGGGAAAGTAGCTTACCAGAAGCCAGCGCCTTATATCCTCCATTACCCTAGCCACCTGACATTGGAATTCCTATAGCTTTGGAACAGTCTCTGAAGGTCCTTAAAGAATCACTTAACCTTTCTTCTGTCCAAATCTGGCCATGTTTGCTGTAGGAAAATTTGATAAGCTTCTAGCTAAACATGGAAGAAGCACTTTTTCAGCCTGAGCTCCCAGAAGCTCCAATTGAAATTCAAACTGGCTTAAATAAAAAGGGGATTTATCAATTCGTATATTCATTGGCTTCAAGTGTGACTTTAGGGACCCCAAATCTCTCACCAGACCTAGTCTCCTGCCGACTTTTAGCTCTTCTTCCCACTGTGTTGTCTGAACAAAGGGCTCCTCAGAGATCCAAGTTCACATTCACCCTATTTTAAGTTCCATGGAAAAAAATGTACCACTTCTTGATAGTTGTACCACAGCTTCTAGGGTTTTATCTGGGGTGCCATGGCTGGTCACTGGGCTTAGCCCCCAACAGTCGTGGAGGGTGGGAGATTTGGCTCTTGGATCAGACTTGCTTCACTGGTATCAAATGGGCTGAGGGTGAGGAAGGATACTTTCCAAAGGTAAAGTCAGAATGAAGAGTGGCTGTAGGGCAGGAGAAAACAATACCCGTCCTACTCTTCTCCGGAGACATGACCATTAGCAGCCCATCTCTTGATGTGGATTACTTGGCCCAAGACTCATCTGGCTACAGAATAGACAGAACTGGGAAGCCAGTAACATGTAGCTCCCCAACTTCTTCCTCCCCATCGATTGCTGGGGACCAACCCTGTGTGGGACAGGGAAAAAGGTGCATGGCAAAAGTCATGTAATAACTTTAGTGATTAGTTGAGAAACTCCTTTGTACCAGGTGTTAGTTGTGGTATCTAATTTAATTCTTCCAATTACATTATGTTTTAAGGACTGTTATGCTCATTTTAGGGATAAAGAAGCGTAAAGGTAAAAGAAGCTAAAAAAAAAAAAAAAAAAAAAAGCTGTCTTTTCCTAGACAGCACTCTACAGTAATCTCTGTGTATTTATCTGTATGCTATCCATGTCCTTTGCTAGAATGTAAATTCCATGAGGCAAGGACTGTGAAGGTCTATCTTTGACACCACGGAGTTCCCAGTGCCCGGAAAAGTGCCTATGAGCAGTAGTAGATGCTTACAAACACTCCTTAAATATTTGCTAAAATATTGACTTTTGCAGTCTTCCAAAACCTTAGAAAATTAGTGACAACCAAATACAGTAGACGCTTGCAACTTTCATTGCCCATGTCACCAATTTCAAACCATTCTTGAGCTTTGCATTCTCCTTGACGTCTACCCGCCTCCTGCCCACAACCCTGTAGCTCTATTCCTACAGCACAGGCTCTCTTCTCAAGCCAGGCAAGCTTGCTGGTTAGCCGTGTGGCACGCACTGACACGTCTCTGCCTGTCTGTGACCCTCCTGGAAACTTCCTTCCCACTTCTGTTCTCCTCACTTATCTGGCTGTGCCCCCAGAAAGAAGCACACAATTGCTAAAGCCCTTGATAATGAAGTAAGATCCTGATTCCATTAAAAAGGATTTTGGGGGGACATCTGGGTGGCTCAGTCGGTTAATCATCTGCCTTTGGTTCAGGTCATGATCCCAGGGTCCTGGGATCGAGTCCCACATCGAGCTTCTTGCTCAGTGTGGAAACTGCTTCTCCCTCTGCCTGCTTCTCCCCCTGTTCATGCTCTCTCTTTCTCCCTCCCTCTCTGACAGATTAAAAAAAAAAAAAAAAAACCTAAAAATAAATGAACCTGGGGGGTGCCTGGGTGGCTCCATGGGTTGAGCAGCTGACTTTTGGTTTTGGCTCAAGTCATGATCTCAGGGCCCTGGGATCAAGCTCTGTGTGGGGCTCTTCGCTTGGCAGGGAGTATGTTCATGGATTCTCTTTCTCCCTCTGCCTCTGCCCCTTGCCAAGCTCGCTCTTTCTCTCTCTGAAATAAATAAATAAATCTGAAAAAAAAAAATTGACCCTGTGGCTGTCAAAACAGGGCTGTCCTTTGTGAAGATCAAGTAAGCTGTGTTTTCTGCTGGTAATGGCAAAGCTTTGAAGAATTCCGAGCCAGGCTTTGTAGAGTTTGACAGGGCAGGTAATTGCTATTAGATATTTAAAGAGGCAAGGGGTTAGGTATTTGTGAGACTCCAAAGTGCAGAACTACCACAAGGACAAAAATGACTGGGAAACAGATTTTAGACCAACATATGAAACAACCATCAAATAAGAATCTTGCCAGTGGAACGGGCCACGAGTGGAGTGAGTTCATCATCACCGGAGGCATGTAAGTGTGTCAGGGAGGGGATTCAAGCATCCAATGAGGGACCACACTGAATTACCGCATGTTCCTCCCGTGTAGGTTTTCAGGTCATCATGGTGACGGACCACTCCTGGACGGCAGGGGCTTTGGGAAGGGCTGACATGTTATGCTGTGCATACATGAGACAGGAACTTTATTTCATAGTAAAGTTGAGAAGCTACCATTAAGAATAAGTGTATGAAAGAGCATGAAAGCAGGAATGAGAAAGGGAGCATGGGAAAGTGGGGGGGGGGCGAGAGGAAGGGAGAAGCGCACTCTTCATGTAGGAAACAGAAGCTTTCTGCTTTTGTTCTTCATTCATAAAGGATACACATCCTTCGTAGGTACTCCAGCCCCACTATCGCAAGTATTGTGGGAGAAGGCCACGTTTCCTAAATGTGGGAAGGAAAGCCAGACTTTCAGGCTTTTTCTTTGGCAATCAGGAACACCTGCAAGAGGGACATGATTTGTGGTGGGAGCGGGATGGAGCCCATGTCAGCTGGATAGGCCAGAGTCTGGTTTGTGTTGTATTATTTGTAATACTGAATACTGAGCTCCAGAGTACTTTGTAATCATTACCCAACCTGCACGGCCTCCCTGACAGGTAAGCCGGGCCGTTCCCAATTTAGAGATGAAACAATGGGGGTGATTGAAGACTCCAGGAGTGAGTTTCAGGGCTGCAAACAGAGGCTCAGATGCCTTGGTTGTCAGTTGGATGCCGGAGTTCCTTGATTAACACTTTCCAGGCAGCAAGTCTTAACCAGTCCTGGTCCCCCAGAGGTGCACTCTGCCAACAGGGCCGGTCTGATCCCCGCCCCCGCCACTGGGTCTGCTGACAGGGTCCTGGCAGCTGGAGGACTCCCACACATCTCTGAACCTCCTAAGGGCCACCATCTCTAACTTTGTCCAAATGTCATTTGTTTGCTCAGAATGTTAATCGTGGGTTCCCTTGTATGTGATTCTTAGAATGGCAACCTAAGCCTTCATATGTTGGTGTTGTATATGTGTGTTTGTGTGTATGAGATCATATGTTTGTCGGTGTTGTGTGTGTGTGTGTGTGTGTGTGTATAAATCTGTGTACGTCTGTGTGTGTATGTGCATCTGCAAGTATGTACGTATGTGTGTGTATTATACTATCCTTGCTTTACCTCTCCTTGTGTTTTATTGCTTAGTAGTTCCAAAGACAGATGGAACTTTTTTCATTGTATCATTCTGCTAGCAACCTTCTGAATACTAATAAGAGAAAATTATTTTTCCTGGGAAAAATATTGCCGTGCATCCTGACATTTTTGGCAAGTCTTTTTCGACTCCTAATGGAAAGTTTTGATAAAAGGAATTATCTTTTGTGCAGAGTTGTTTTCCTTTGTATTTCTCTGTGCCTACCATTCATTCAGTTTTCTATTAAATTATTATTTTCTCTGTATTACTTTACAAGTTGTAATTGCTTTGTTATCAGAAAGACAGAGGTAGGTTCATTTTATCCTTTTATCACCTAGCGTCTTGGTGAATGAATTGTAGCACTCCTCATTACCATAGCTTTGTTCGGCTCAGTTTTTAATGATAATTGGCCTTGTCATTTCTTGTAATGTAAGCTATAGAAATCTTCTGGTTAAAGAAGAGAGAGATTAACAAGTCAGAATATATTTTCCAATGAATTGATAAAGAAATTTCATGTTTGATTTAAAAGCATTAATTAAATGACAAGGAGCTCATGAAGTGAAATAAACAAAAGATGGACAAATGACACTGTCACAGCACATTCAGGAAGGAAGCACATGAGCGTAATTTACTGAGACAGAATACTACATGCGTGGGTCCGGTCATTCACACTCCCACCCCCCAATTTATAACCCTTTCTGATGTATTTTTTCTTTCATCTTTTTTACATGAGTGCGCCCCATCTTGGTCTTCTTTATATGCCACACTTTTTTGTGATTTTGTACTTCTGGGTGAGAGAATGTACATTTACGTATTCATACTCTGAATTGTTAACACAGGGGCTAAACCTGTGCAGGCCAAAAAGCTCTACATTGCCCTCTTCTGTCAGGTAGGGGAATTGCCCATCTCACAGATCACATCAAGTTAAGGCGGAACCTTCCAAAGTACCTAGCGAAGGATGCAAGGATGGGGTTCTTTTGGGGAGTGGAGAACATGGAGCAGTTGAGCAAGGAGCTTCTTACTCAAGTTGATCATAGGGTGAGTTTCTAAGGAAACGGCCTACTTTAGAAGGAGAATCCACTTTATGCATCTTTGATTTAAATCTTCTGCTATATAAACTATGTCACTCTTGCCACTTTCTAAACTAGTCCAGTTCCAGGACCTTACTTTGTAGAAGATGTAGGACCCGCCCATCCTATGTTCCTTTGTGATTTTGACCAAGGTGGGAACACACTTGCCCAATCTAATCAAGATAAAGTGGTAGTGTTGAAGATAAAGTGTAATGTATTTTCTGAAAAAAGCCAAGGGAAAGTATCCTAGAACTTACAAGAGCCTAGACTTGAGCGCATTTGTACTCTTCCAATCCACACTGTGTCTAGTTGCAGATGAAATCTGGCAATGCTCCTTCTAGCCTGAGTAGTTTTAACTACTTCCACCTTCTAAATCCTATGCAAAATCTCTTGCCAGGACCAGTGGAAGTTGTTATCTACTCAAAATGGAAAGTGTTGATAAACAGCATTATCTTTTGTCCAGTTGTGTTCCTCTGTATTTCTCTGTGTGCACCTGCCCCCCACCAAATCTCTCAGTTTCCTATGGAATTAATTACTTTGTCTGTATTCCTTTCTAGGTTGCGGTTCTAGGTTGCTTTGTTCGTAATCACTTTCTGCTAGAACCTGCTTCCTGGTTTTCTCCCAAGGTGTGGGTAAACAGATCAGCTCCTTCTGCATTAGGAAGATGGTCTCATGTTGGCTCATCATGCTTCTTCTCCCCGGTCCTCCTCAGCTGTAAGTAAAGCTCCCTTGCGTTCAAAACTGTATCGATAGTGCCGTGAGTGTTAATGCTACTACAGTGAAGAACATTTACTTTTCCATCTCTAACGCCTAGTGTGGAGTCTCATGCACATTAGGACATCAGAAGAGGTTTGTTGAATAAGTGAATTGGTAATACAGTTTCGCTTACAAGATACTTATTTGGAGTCTGATGAAAGAACTAACAGGTGAGAGCTGTGGGCCCCAAGAACTCCTGTCCTCTCCCTTGACCTTTTCCCTCAAACTTGCCTGGAGCTTATTCACGAGACGTTTCAGACTTGTTTAAATTTTTGATGATGCGTAGCAGTTCTAGCTAACATCTGGAGAGAGTTCACGGTAGGGGACATGTGGACCCAGTCAGCGCCAACTTTCCCCATAGCCCAGTGGTAATAAATTACTTCCTTGCAGTAACCAGAGGCAGACTCATACTCCAGTCTGGGCCTGGTTCCTTGTTTCTGTTTCTGGTTTGACGGATCCCTCCAACTCTCTGCTCAAGTACAAAGCAGAGAAGACGGTTATGTCCTGAGGCCACTGGTTGAACAAGACATTGAATTTCACTCTCCTGGCTCTTTTTTACAGCCCACAACCTCCCCACTTCTTAGGTACTTTGAGGGAAGGATAATCCCAAACCACATTCCTGGAGTTTTACATCTTCAAAACTATTACTTTTTTTTTTTTCACAGATGGATTTGCTCTTCCAGTTAAAGTTTGCGGTTAGAATCTAGATATTCTGATTCCTGACCTAGTGCCATATCCATATTATAACACTTAGGAAAATTTAGTGACTTTCAGAAATATGCGACTGACTTAGTGATTCTGTGGTATTTAATTATTAATCATCATGACACTTGATTGTGTTCTACATCTAATTTCTCTCTTTTCAATAATGGCCAGAAAACCCTGTAAGAATTGTCTCTGTGTATTTTTGCCATTTCATCCCCTTGACCACTTCTTTCAGGCTTTCACAATCTGGCTTTTCTATCACCTTTTGTCAGACTGTAATTGTTCTAGAAATGGATAAGCCCAGGGGTTTTCCTGAGTGCTCTATTCCTGGATCTTTCTTAGTCCTAGAAGTTTATGTTCAGTTTTCCCTGCCGGTAGCATCAAAGGCATGGCACTCTCCAGATGATACTGTTATATTTCAGTAATTCCTTTAAAAAAAAAAAACAAAAACTTTTCAACTATGAAACATTTCAAGTATCTACAGGAAAAGCAAAAATGGTGTAACGAATCCCTATTTACCTATAAGCCAGTTTCAATAATGGTCAACACTTTGCTGCTTTGATGTTCCTATCTCCCCATATTTTATTTTTAAGGGGATTAAAGCACATCTAAGACTGCATATTATTTGAATTATAAATAATTCAGTGTGTATCTCTAACATATAAAAACCTAAAAAAAAAAAAAAAGCCAAAAAAACCCTGATGGCATTAGCACATCTAAGCATTAATGATAATTCCTTAGAATTATTCAGGAATCAGTCTGAATTCAGTTCCCCTGTTCATGCCATCTATTTTGGAACAGGAATCATTTGTCTGTTAGAATTTTATTCATACTGAATCTGGCTAATCGTACCCTTGGGTGTTTTCAATATGTGCTTCTATTCTCCAAATTTTTTGCCAAGTGGTGATTAGATCTAGAGGAGCACTGTCCCCTGGAGTAGAATGCAAGCCACGGACATAATTTAAGGTATTCTAGGGGCACCTGGGTGGCTCAGTCAGTTAAGTGTCTGACTCTTGATTTCAGCTCAGGTCATGATCTCACGGGGGATCGAGCCCCAACTCAGGCTCTGTACTCAGGCAAGAGAGTGCTTGAGATTCTCTCTCTTCCTCTCCATCTGTTCCTGCCCCCCCCCAAATAAATAAATAAATCTTTTTAAAAAAGTATTTTTGATAGTGCTAAATTCACCCCTCCCAGAGGGTTTGTACTATTTTTGTATTTCCTCCAGCAAAATGGGAGATCACTGATCACCTTAGAGCCTTACAAACAGTACTCTGAACTGCCAAGCCCAGGGTTTTCTATCATTCTAGTGAGAAATGGTATCTTGGTGTAGTTTTAACTTACATGTCTCTTATCAACAGCCAGGGTAAGCATCTTTTCCTGTGTGTTAAGGGCTGCTTCTACTTTCTCTTCTGTGAACTGTCCATGTACCTTTACCCATTTTCTCTTGGATTACTGATCTTTTTCGTCTCCATCTTTAGAAAATCTTTTTGAGGAGTATTTGATCTTTGAGTGGAATGTAAATGAAAGTTGCAAGTGTTTTTCCCCAGGTCCCCCCTGCATAACCTTCTCACCTTGGCTCTTCCTTCTTCTCCTTCCAGTGGGCAGCCTTGCTTCACGCTCTGCTGTCAAATTGCTGATTATCCTCCGAGCTCATCCATCAAGAACTCAACATGCCTCTCTCCATACTGTGAGTTCTCACGAAGGAGACTCGGGTTCTATTAATTTTTTATTTCCAGCTTCTGATGCTGTGGTTAACTCATGGGAGATGTTTGATATATTGTTTCAACCTCTATGCTGTGATGTGCAAAATTTATTTTTAATCTCTACTTATATAACTTGTATATCTTGGTCATGTTGTTTTTACCACCTGGATTTTCTCCCCCTTTTTTTATTTTCTAGATCTGAACTGTTGAAATTTTACTTCTCTTTTACGGCTCATCTGTGCCATTTACTCTACGAAAGCTTTCCTGATTTCATTAAGATGATCTTTCCTTTCTTTGAAATCCTTCATACTTTGTATCTCTTTCTGGGTCCTTATCCTGTGACCCCTTCCCCTGACTCACATACTTTGCAGAGTCTAGTACACAGGCTGAAAGAAAAGGATAGTTGCTGAATTACATAAAATATGAATGATGTGTTCTTTCTCTATTTTACATAGTTGGTTTATCTTGCCTATCTAAGTTCCCATCGTAAGTTTCCAGAAGGCTCACCAAATCAGACTCAAAGATGGGAAATATTTTAAGCACTCAATTAGCATCTTATTAAATACAAATTAACTTGTTTTAAAAATAAATAATAAATGAAATAAATAAATAAAAAACACTAATAATTTCAGTGTTAGTTACAGGAGTGGTCAATGTTAGTTTAGAGAGGAGAATCCACAGGGCAGAGCTGGGAGAGGAAATGTTTCTAGCATCATTAGTATGTAACTACCTTCACCTAGAGAAGTAAGTCACTGGATTAAGTTACTGCAACAGTCTGAAGATGTCTGTGTTCTTTTTCTTCCTTTTTTCCCCCCTTTTTGGGGAGTGTGTGCAAAATTCATTTGTGGAATATTGAGTTACTTGATTGAATATTGAGTTACATTACCTGATTTATTGAACATTATTTTCATTGAGCTTTATAAGGCTCCATCTTTTTTGAATTATTCTTTTAATTCCTCTTCATCTCAGAGCTGCACCCCATTTCTGCCTACCCTGTCAATCCTTACTTGATCATAGTTGACACATGTCTTCAGGTAAACCATCCTTATAAAATAGATAGTGCCCTGTGTGTGACTTTGGGTTTGGCCCTGTGGCTGCTTTAACTAATAAAAAGAGGGGGAAGTGGCTGTTTACCAGATTCCAGCTGAGGCAATCAAGAGGACTCTTTTCATTTATTTTTTGTGCTATCATTGTCACCAAGACAAGTGTCCTGGTGGCTGGCCTTAGGAGGGGATGACTACTATTTTCAGATTGTTGGTTTAGAAACTCATATCTTATTTCTGATGACATTTTGCATGTCGCCATGATGTTGGGCATCAGTAAATAAAATATGAGCTGGAAGCAATATAACATAGCATTCCCTGGAAATACCGTCATTCAATCACTTAGAGAATCTACTAAAAGTGCAGATCTTTTGGCTTGCCCGGATATTCTATATCAGAAACTATATGGTGGGGCCCAGGAATATAGAGTGTTTTAAAAGAAATAGCCAGTGATTCAGATACATGTGGTTCTTGGGTCCATTTTGAGAAATGGTAATTCTGTTTTCTTCTCTATAATATAATGGGATAAATATCTAAGTGTATAAAATGTAGCCATCATCAATCCATCACCAGTCTAGTCATCTTACTCATATATCTCAAACATATTAACTTTGTTTAAAAAAAGATTCATTGGGATGCCTGGGTGGCTCAGTTGGTTGGGCAACTGCCTTCAGCTCAGGTCATGATCCCGGAGTCCGGGGATCAAGTCCCACATCCGGCTCCCAGCTCCATGGGGAGTCTGCTTCTCTCTCTGACCTTCTCCTCGCTCATGCTCTCTCTCACTGTCTCTCTCTCAAATAAATAAATAAAATCTTAAAAAAAAATCTTAAAAAAAAAAGATTCATTTATTTATTTTAGAGAGAGAAAGAGAGTGTGTAGTAGTGGGGGGTGGGGGGACGGGTCCGGGAGAAGGACCACCTAGGTGCCCCAAACATACTAACTTTTAAACGTTCATTTAATATGTTTTAGAAAACACAAGCCTCATGGAGATTTCAAAATGAACTTCAAACGGATCCTGTGTAAGAGATGTCTTGTTTAAAGATGCCAGTTCACCAGTTTCTGTCCACAGATTGAGTTTATCTGCTTCACATCTCTCTCTATCATGGAAAACTCTCTTCCCTGCCCTTTTATCATGAACTTCCAAGTCACCCGATAGAGTCCACATTGATTAGTCCATTTAAATAGACATTGCTGGTTTATGTGTAGGTCAGCTCGAAAATGGAATAAACGGTGTGACTCCATGGATCCTTAAGGCCCCTTGGCCCTGAGCTGTTTGTCCCGTTGACTCAGTCACAGGACCCCTGGGATGCCCACAGCGTGGAGGGTTCCCGTTAAATGCATCTGTTATTTGGGAAGGGCTAGCACTCTTCTTTACTGGTAAGTGATAGCTCTGGTTGAAATACTTCCTCAGATCTTTAGCTGGTCACCCCCAACTTGGATAATGGACAGTTTTGATTACAAAATAGGGAATAAGAGCTATCAAGAATGTGGGTCATTTCACAGGACACGTGTGTACCTGAACACAGTGAACAAAGGCAGGACGGACAAGAAAGGGGACTGACTGGGTGTTCATTTAGACCTACTTCTACTTTGCAATTTTTTTCCTAGAGAGAGAAGCCTTCATTTATAATGGTGGTCTTTCCTATTTCGTATAATGAATGTGTATGTTCAGCTGAGCAGTGCTCCTACAGTTTTCAAATGTTGAAAGCTTTTGGGCTAAGGAAGAGTCTTTAGGTGCCAATTATTACTTTAATGCTTAAATTAAATAAGGAGCCAGTAATTTTGCAGGCAAGCATGCCTCATTTGCATGTTGATTAAAAAGTATCTGTGAAGATTGGGGTAAGATTTGAACAAATAAGCCTTGTGTGTGGATCATATATTTTTCTTCTGGTCAGAATTGGGGAATGTCCTTTGTCTATGAAGGATCTGGAGTGGCTGCCGAGAGAATTGATCATTCAAAAGATCTTCTTACTGAATCTCAAATAGCCTCCCTAGCTTTGTTCGTGTACATGCTAGTGTGTACCCAGGTGTGTGTTCACTGCGTATGTTCATGAGCTTAGTTTTCTCTAAAGCTACTGAAATAAAACCAAACACAACACAAAACAAAATATACTTTCCCAAAACCTGTCGTCTACTGCTGTACAACATTCGTTTTTAGTTAGAATTAAATCTTTTGTACACGTGCCAAGGGTTATTGTTGTCAGTCTCCTTCAAGCTTGGATACACTGTGATTTGTAAGATTTGGGGGTCTTTCCCCTTTGCACTTGGGCATTGTATTTATAATCAGGTAGTATCTGATAGGAGCTGCCCAAGTCAGTTTTGAGGATTCCTTTATGTGGTTGGAAGATAGCCTGATATCCCTTGTTACTCTTTTTTTTTTTTTTTTTTTTTTTGGTCACATAGCAAATGTGCTTTTCCTTGTCACTCGTGATTTTTCATCCTTTTTGGTCCCATTTTAATGCTCTCTAAAATTCTATTTAGGACCCTGTTTCGCTCATAGCCATCACAAATATAATCAGGATTTTCGTGTGGAAGGCTGATTTGATATTTGAATCTTGCTTTTTATCCACACTGTCAATTCATTAAACAAACTCACAGTCAGAGGTAGTATTCAGTTAGGCGCCCGGAACACCAAGTTGCTTCACAAATGTTATTTGATCGTGATTAAGGTTACAGTTTTCCATGAACCATCCTTGTCCTGGTCAGGTGCTATGGTCTCTATGTTTACCCAATGTCAGCTGTTTGAAGCTCTAAGCATCACTGTGAGCCATCTAAAGCTAGATGCCCTTGCCAACTGATGTTGAGAGAGTGCCACAGTTCTTCCTTTAACAATATTTTCAAATGTAAAGAAAGTTGAAGCCCTTGGGCTTCTCATTTTGATGGAGAAATAGGAGATCAAATATGTTGGCTGACTAAGGGGTATTTCCAGGGACAGCTGACTTGATCATTGTTTTTCTTTTATTGTTGTGTGAATGACGGGAAGAAAAGGGGAATGGAATGGGTATACTTGAGCTTTTTTTTTGACCAGAGCTTATTCAAAAGGCATTTGAACATCAGGAATTACATATAGCACACAAGTAGCCACAAGTTTTCCTTTTAATAATTGGAAATTGCCTTAATTGATCTTTAGTTCAGGGGTGGGTAAACTATATCCCACCAAATACTGCCCACAGCATGTTTTGTAGATAAATTTTATTGGAACACACCCACGCTCATTCATTTGCATACTCTCTCCAGTAGCTTTCACGCTACAATGGCAGAGGTGACTATAATCCACAAAGCCGATAATATTTACTCTCCAGTCCTTTAGAGAAAAAGGTTGCTAACCCACATTTTGGTTGAATCAAGGGTCTTAGGGGTGTTGTAGCCTGGTTGGGCTATATGCCTATTTTGATCATATTCTTTGGGAAAGATGGTAACAACATGTTTACCATTTGTTCCGCATTTTGTGTCTTGGAACACACAACTTATTTTTAGAATGAGTTGGTTTTATCCAAGGATTTATTATTTCAGTCTATGAAGAAGTAGTCCCCACAGTGTGTTGTGTGTCTCAAGAGATATAGGGGTAAAATCATACGTGTGAGAGAGAGAGAGAGAACAGAGACTGGATAAAAGATTTTTTTTTTTTTTGTTTCGGTGCCTAAACATTTCTTTTGAGTTATTTACATTGGCTGTTGTACTCCTCAGTCAGTTTCTTGCAAGATTAAAATCTGCTTCCCACTCCTGGCTATGGCCCTAACTTCACTCAGCATTTTGAAAAAGGAGAAAGTTGGCATTGGTTTAATATTTAAGTTTCGGTGAATTTGTTCTTATGTATTTGTTTTTGCTTAAATAATATATACCCAAGGTAAGAGATCAGAAATACAGATGAGCTTATGATGGGGAGGGAGGGAAACCTCCCTGCTTTCTTCCTCACGTTCCCGGGCTCATTTCCACCAGCATTTCTTTGAACCATTAAAAAGAAATTCTGGTAGCTATTGAATAAAAATCATCAACACCTATTTCTTAATTTAATGACCTAGGACCATTTCCCCTTACTCGGTGCTGTGAGAGATGGCAATTTGGCTCCCTCACCCTTTTCCTTAACTTTGGTGGTTACATTAGTATTTTCAGTTTTACTTTTGGTTCTTTTCATAACTTTAGAAAAAATATCAATAATCCGATCTCTTGTTCCCTTTATTTTAGTCAATTTACTTGATTTTGCTCTGGGATGAAAATATTAGTCCTTTCCCTCTCTTGCCTGCTCCTTCTTTACATTTTTTTTTTCTTCCCATATTCCTTCAATTTAATTTTGGCTTTTATATTGTCAAGGTTGATAACATTTACATTCTGTTCTGCAATTACAACCATACTTTCTGTGCTCTCTGACTATGTTTGTTGCCTTTGAGGCTAAAAATAATCAATCTTTTATATTACTATAAGTATGTAATTATTTTTTACTGCCGAGACATGTAGTGTGCTAGGATTCCATTTCTTTTCTTCTGGATTCTATTACATGCCCCCAGGCCACTCATCAGGGTAAAATGGAATCTTTTCCTTTGTACCTCTGTGTCGTTTTTATAGGATTTCTGTTAATCAGACGCTGGCCAACCTGGATTGATTTTTATATGTCTCTTATCTTTTTGCTCACATTTTCAGTTTCTTTGTCTTTTCTGCTCTATAGTCCGAAGGATGTCTCAAACTTTGTTTTCTATCCATTTTATGGCATTTAAAAATTTTTGGCAATTGGTCCTCCTGCTCTTTTTACTTGCTCTTTCTGGAGAATTCCACGATTAACTTCCTGCTTCAGCCCTCCCTCCTGATCATCGTTTGAGTGATGGCTCCCTCTGCTTTCATGTATACATAGAACCATTCTATTCCCTACTCTGTCATCCAGAAATCTGCAAAAATATCTGGTCCATTGATGTCCCATATGTTCTCAGCACTTTTATGAATTTACTTCCTTGTGTCTTTTTTAACTGCCATTTTAATGAGTTTCAAAGGAGAAGAGGCAAAGGCATATGCATAGTCTACCATCTTGAACTTTATTACTTTAAATTCATATCTCACTGTAGCTTTTTTTCCCTTTAAGAAGCACAGACTATTTTAGAGTTTATAATAAATAACCCACACATTTATCTAGCATATTTACATTGTCTTTTATTCTTTCAAGCAGGCCAACAAATTTTCCTCAAAGATTTGGTTATAAATCAGGTTCTTATCAATGCAGTAAATGCACCGTTGAATTTTTCCTTTCTATAATTTCTCTTTCTTCAAGTCAGTTTTATTTAAAACTATTCTACATACTTAGGTATTCTACAAACTCAGAGTTTTAAAGTTTAAGATCCTACATCATTTTTAACGTGGCATTTACATTTAAATTTATTTCCCACCATAAATCAACCATAGACTTCGTATGCATTCAATTAGTTATATAGTTTCTTATGAACACAATAGGCACACGCTCCCTGTTTCCTTTTCCTCTTTTCCTCATTGTGATTTGCTTTTCTAATGAACTTCCCTTCTGGCACTTTTTTTGTACTTTCAGATCATTTACCATTTCTTTTCCTCAGAGAAGAGTTAAGCAGAAAATCAGACACTTTTTATCCCCACCTCTTATCTTTTAAGACATTTTGCATGTGGGTAGAGAGTGCCTATAATTTAGTTTTCTTCAGATGCCTTCTCACAATTAATTAATGAATTAGTTAATTAATTAATGAGACTGCTGTGGACGGAACTGTTTGCTCCCAGAAGTCAAAGGTGGAAGGCCTACCCCTCAGGGTGACTACATTTGGAGCTAGGGTCTTTGCAGAGGTCATTAAGTTTAAATGACGTCATAAGGGTGGGGCCCTGATGTGAGAGGATTTGAGCCTGCCTGAGAGGAGACCTCCGGGTGCTCCCTCTTTCTTCCCACCCTGTGAGGACACTGTGACCAGATGATCAGTTGCAAATCAGGAAGAGAGCTTTTTTTTCTTTTTTAAAAATATTTTATTTATTTATTTGACAGAGAGAGATCACAGGTAGGCAGAGAGGCTGGCAGAGAGAGAGAGAGAGAGGGAAGCAGGCTCCCCGCGGAGCAGAGAGCCCGATGTGGGACTCGATCCCAGGACCCTGAGATCATGACCTGAGCTGAAGGCAGCGGCTTAACCCACTGAGCCACCCAGGCGCCCCAGGAAGAGAGCTTTTAACAGTAGCTAAACTGGTTGGCACCATGATCTTGGACTTCCTAGCCTCCAGCACGGTGAGAAATAAATTTCTGTTATTTAAGCCACCCAGGGTATGGTGTCTTGTTATGATGGCCCACACTGACCAATACAGACCCTACAAAGGTTTTGAGTTTTCTATTTCTCTATCCCTTTCTGTTGCTTAGATGCTGACTTAACTAGTACCTCCCGCTCCCCTCCTCCACTCTCTACTCTTTCCTCATGTGGTTTAATGAGCATCGTGACCCTTCCTCAGATACCCTGGATCCTAACAGTATATACTATAGAGGCTTCCTGTTGGGAGCAGTTGGTTATAGTCAGTTTTCTTAGGTGAGGCCCCATCAGGCATTTCATGCCTCGTTACTCCCCAAGTTCTCGCCCAGCCACAGAAATTTCAAATTTATTTCCATTCAAGTCTGAACAAATGCTGTGCTCCCTTCTTGCACGGTAACGATTGTTTCTGTAATTGCCATTCACCTTAGATGGCCTCCTACATTTATGCTTCCACGGGCATGAGGCTGCCTATTGAATTTCCCTCAAATCTAGGAATTTGTGTTAATTTCTGCCAAGAATTTTCTTGCACTCAGTTTCAGTGGTGGTGTAGGGCTGGCCTCTGATATCCTTATCAGGAAGCCATCTGCTGGCCAAGCACCTATGGGAGGCAGAGGGAAGCATTTTGCTATCACCTTCTCTACTTCTATGAATTCTCTTGAAATAAACTCCTTCATGAATCTCTAGCCTACTCTTATGTGGGCTGGAAGTGGGAGATGGACACTGATAGGCAAGTTCTGCCACCTTTAATAAGTCTCACGAGAATACTCGGACATCTCTCCGCAGAAGGAAGAATTTCTCCTCATCTAGTGTCCTCAGATCTGATGCTTCAGCCAACATCCCACCATTGCAGGGAAAATCCCACTTAGCATCTTGTTGCTCTGCTTTGGTAATTAACATTTGTTTCCACCAACACTAGCTCTTCTTTCTCAGTCAGAAGTAGTCAGTGGAATGGAAGGGGGGAAAGAAAAGTTCCCTTCTCTAGAAATTCTCCCTCAAAGTGAGTTCACCCATTCGTATAGAGATAAGATGAGTATTTCCCTAGGGTCCTTGGTGCTGTCCTCCGCACAAGGCTGTGGTGGCTCAAGAGTCTATTTACTGTTTGTAACGTGTTTCTTCTCTACCAGAAAATGGCCCCATCTCCTCCCACCAAGGTCCCTAGCACATAGCAGAGAACATGAATTATAACTGGGACTCGGTTCATGTTGGTTGCACTATTGACCATGAGCTGACTGGGGAGCTGTGAAGGGGAGCTTGACAGGAAATGGCCATTTGATTTTGACATTTGACATTTGACAACTTCGAAAGCTCTGAATGGAAGATGCATTTGTGGGAAGAATAAAGCAGTCCTGAACTTAAGTACTGTGACGAGGAAGGCCCTGTCTCTACCGGCAGAGAGGAATTGAAAGGGATAATCACCCTCTCCCCACCTCCAGTTAACTTCCTCAGATATCCTAAATTTAGAAAAATTCTAAAGTCCCTTGAACAACTGTGTTAATCCTGAAAGAAGCAGTTTATAAACAGGCAAGGAGTGAGGGCCAGGAAAACACCTTGACTTACCTACTAAGATGCTTTGGAGAATCACTTAAAATTGTATTGAAGGCACAAATCTGTCAGTGGCCCCTGCTTTAGAGACCTGAAATCACATTCTTTAGGTGGGAAGACTTTTCCATTTAGGGCTGTGTACATTCTGCTGATGCAAAATCGACAAGGTTGGCAGCCTCTTTGGATGAACGTGTGGCAGCTTATTATTTTCCATGGTAACAGATTTTTGTGACACCAATATGGGATTGACTTTGCAGTAGGTTCAAGCAGAAGTACAAGCTGACTCGCAGGAAATAAGCCGTTATCTAAATTTAACCATTTGGAGCAGGTTACAAACCCAGCAGAGAAACCCAGGACATGGGTGTTTTGGGTGTGCTCCTGCTTCAGAAGTCTCGGTGTGGAAAACCCACGTTCCAACAGTGTGATGAGAGAGAGGATCGGAGAAAGCAAGTGACAGAGGGACAAGGATTGAGAGGGTCTGTGTGAGCAGTGACTGTGGGGAGGGAACGAGTCAGAAGTGCCTCTGCTTAAGAATGTTGAGGGAAGGGGCACCTGGGTGGCTCAGGCAGTTAAGCCTCTGCCTTGTGCTCAGGTCATGACCCAGGGTCCTGGGATCGAGCCCAACGTCAGGCTCCCTGCTCAGTGGGGAGTCTGCTTCTCCGTCTCCCTCTGCCTGCTGCTCCCCCTGCTTCTGCTCTCTCTGTGTGTCAAATAAATAAATAAAATCTTAAAAAAAAAAAAAAAAAAGAAATGTTGAAGACAACCGACGTTGTAGGCTAACGGCACCCCTACCCCCCACGGTATCAAAAGGATAGCAGCATGGCAGTCTGCTGTGTATGTAAATAAAAAAGTTGAGGAAAGACGTGTACTCAGCATGCTCTTAAAACATCTGTTCTAGTAAAACACTTGAAAATAATCATGCACTAACAGGAGAAAAACAGCTGTGTGGGAATCGGTAGGCTCCACCATACGCACGCCTGGAATACAGATACGATAAAACCTTCAGAAATGGGCCCCTGGGGCATTTGGATCAGTGGACGGACTATTGATTATGTGTAATTTTACTGAAAGCTGTTTTTATTTAGCTGTACGGAATATACTGTGCCTAGGGTCCTAGAGAAAGCTTCTCCTCATGCATGTGTCACTTAAAGCCTTTTACACCAACTCTCACAAAGGAATTGAAGAGCAAAAATTACCCTCGAGGGAAGGTTTTGAGGCACCAAGTAGTGATGTTTCTGCAACTGAGTCATGGAGGTGACTCCGTGCTTAACTCGGGGCTTCCTGCTTCCCCTTGGCACTAAATTGTACCCCAAGCTTTGATCCTGTTCTCTATCCCTTGTTTTTGGTCAGCTCACTGCATTGTGATCAGACGTTCTTATTTGTAGAGACAGAGAGGCTAGGTAGCCTCCCAAGAGATAGCTTGTGTGGATCTTAGGAACCTGTCTCTTCTCACCCATCCCTGGAAAGCTGTTGGAGAAAAACACTTTTCTTTCCCCAGGCAGTAGAAAATGTGTAATATAAGTAGAATAAACTCTCTGTTTATTCCTCCCTGTATCTTTTAAGATTTTGTGTCTGGAGACACTCACTATTGAAATTAATTTGCTTCTAAACTAATAACCATTACTTATGTACTATAATTGCCCTCGTGTTTCCAAAAAAAAAATCATTTGAAGTTAAAAAAAAAAATGTGGGTCAGCTCTTGTCTTCCAGATGTTGATGACGTGATGGAGGGGTTGGAAAATGCCCTTTTGCTTCTCCTTCTTCATGCCCCATGGTGAAAAGCCCCAGTTTCGAGGTGTCCCCTGCAGGTGCAAAGCATTGCAGTACCGTATTCCATCAAGATGCTATTTTTCTTGTGCTGAAAGAGCATTCCAAAATTTATCAGCCTTTACTGGATTCAATCAGGCAGCCACTCAGAGCTGCTCAAGGCAGAGTTGTACTTCTCACCACTGACATGTGGAAAAGCAATCAGACACTGAATTATATGGCTGGCTTTCTTTGTCTTCATCTGTTTAAAGTACTCACCGAGCCCCAGTGAAATAACAGCGCTGTGTGGAAAAGCCCTTGGAAAACCTCATTCATCATGAAGTTGGTAGGGAAACCTGAACAAATAGCTCAAGGGCCGACTTCACAAAAGGCAAGAACAGACAGTGTTCTGATGTTTTCAGGAATCCTGCTGTGAACGTCATTTTGCCTCCCTTCGCCCCCCACTCCCACCTTCCAGACTTGAAACATTTGGACCCTTAGACTCCAGGCAGACAGAATATGAACTTCTCATAGAGGGTTAGTGTGGCAGCTGTTACAATAATAGCATTTCCAGACCTTGCTCATCCACTTTGAGAGCCGCAAATGTACCATTAAAAGCAGTTTATGTGTCCCTGTGTATCAAGGACTGTGCCACCAGCAAGGCTGGCTAGGACCATCTAAGTCGAGGTAGAAAAGACAGACCTGCCATATCTAGAGGACGGAACAAATGTTGGCTTCAAGCTGACCTTCCCCGTGGGGATGAACTGCTCTGTAGGTTATTGTTAGTGGTTTAAATGGTAAGTTGGGCTTTCTCCAGGGAGCAGCGTGATTCTAGCTTATACTCAAGTCTCGTCATTAGATGTTTGGGCTTAGGGCGTGTAAAGAAATGTTAATATTTGCTGAAGCCAAATATAATTAATGCTATAATTTGGTCTCAGAAAGGTAATGCTTTATACAACCCAGGATGTGTCGGTTTTAGATCATTTATAGTTTGGATAACCCACACAATGGATCCTCTATTCTGCAGATAATATGCAGTACTTTTAAAGGATGTTAGAAGCAACCTGTGAGTTCAGCTTCGATTTGGAAGAGTAGGGAAAGTTATTAAAATTGGATCTCTCAAGGAGATAGGACTAAATACCTCCTGCTCAAAGGAAAGATTGAGTTTCAAGAGTGTCTGAGGATAAGGGATGTGGCAATCTGGTAGGCTCCCAGTTTTGGCTTTGCAAGCAAATTGATCCTGGATGTGAGCTGGGTGTGTGTGTGTGTGTATGTGTGTTTTGTGTGAGTGTGTGTTGTGTGCGAGTGTGTGAATGTGTGTAGTCCACATTTCCACACAATAGTGAATCTGATTTCAACTTGGACCCTACCAAGAAAGACAGGCTACTTGTCAAAGAATAATTAGTGTGCAAGACTTTCCATTTTCCTATCATGCCAGAAAATGAAAAACAAAAAATGTAAGGTATAGATTATTTAGAACACAAAATGCTCAAGTCAGTGAAGCCGTTCTAGAGAAAGTAGGTGGTCTCTTAGTGCCAGACATTTTGCAAAGCCTATTGGAGAGAAGCATATCTCCCGGGAAATCCTGTTGGATTATCAGCATTTGCCAAAGAATTTCAGCAATTACTGGGTGAGCGAGGAGCAGTTCATTTCACAAAACAAGGTATGGCCCTGACATATGAAGGCAACATGAAGCAGAGGTAACATGGGACAAAAATGCATTCACGTGTAGACAAACACTGGCAGCACTGGACACTTCAAGAAGTAAAAGGTTTCAAACTGATCCAAGCTAGAGGCTAAACTATACATTGTTATAAAGCACCAAGGAATCAGAAACTGACACTTGAATGTGATGGAAAAACTTTGCTATGTATCCTTGTGTTAAAGTTAATGGTACATGTAGATAGTTCTCCTTGTATATTATGTTCATTTCCTTTCAACAGATCTTTTTGTTTTCCTCACATGGTCCAGAGTTGAGGAAATATTCTAAGTGTTATTGTTATAGTTCTATGTATCTGTGAACTGGGTTCCGTTCAAATTCTGGACTCCAGAGCAGCGAAAGCAGCTATGCAGCACTGCTCAAAAGGATGTTGCATTAGTTGAATATATTTTCCAAAGGAGGGAGTGTTAGAGTAGAAACTTGTTTGCTATATTCTCATTCCTCCTATCTTTATTCCATCGAGTCCTTTCTCTTAGTTAACTACCTTTTTTTGAGGTCCCCGTCATGGTTGGGCTATCTCAATACTAATAAGTCAACAGATAACCAAATACAGATAACTCAATCAAATACAAACCTAGATGATCTTTCTTAAAACAAAGCAAAGCCCAATCAATACAAAAGCGATCTATAACTGAAATGCCGCACCCAGTAATCGAGGTGCTATCAGCATAGTGTGGTGGGAAGGGCAGTGAACTAGAAATCGTTCTCATCCTCACTCTGCTGTCTGAGTTGGTTGACCTTTCGTGATCTCCTTAACCCTTGACAGAAGAAACCCATCTATCAAATAATGGGGTTGGATAGTAGTAATGGTGTTATTCTCTTCTATTGAGTTGTAAGATTATGGGAATTTGACACCAATCTGTTACACTGGAGCAGGGAATTTCATATGTACATATAAATTTCATATTATAGTTTCATATGTATATTTTATATACATCATAGGTGAGGTTATATACTATCCCAGTTTGACTGTTTTAGGCAGAAAAGTAATTTCTTAAAATAATATGGGGTAAGTTACAGAAGCAATAGGAGGGCTTGAAAACCAGTTTGGGGCTCTGCAGCTAGGAAAAAAAAAATGCCCAAGATGGTGTCACAGAGCACACGTGGTGAGAATACGGTGGAAGAACTTGGGCACGACAACCTCTGTGATAGACCCCCGGTGTGTCCCGCTGCCACTACTGCCTGAGGAAGGGGTCAGTTCACGCCACTTCTCCCCCAGTGGGAATCCCCTGCCGCCCCCCCCACCCCAATCCCTGCATCTTTGCACACTGCCTTCCAATGTAAAGGCTGTGGCCTGGGGCACATGCCCAGACCCTACCTACTGGAGAAGCCACAGCAGTGAGTTTCTAGATTTTTCAACATCTGTCTGGAATTCGCTCCTGTCTCCTATGGGGACTTTTCGTATGGGGAATTCCCCAAATGTAAGCAAGGCTTCTGAAAATGGGCAAGCATCCGCCATATCATCTTTATGCCATCTAGCAAACAAATATTCTGTTCTGAGGTGGAGAATTTATCCGTTGAAGTGCAGGAATACAGCCCATCCCAGGTTAAAGCTCTCTCAGAAGTCTGTGTCCCTCCTTCTTGTTAATTCTGCCTTCCTCCTCCCCAGGTGATGAAAGCCATTTCTCTTGGCTCACTTCTAATTTCTACCCAAACAATCTCTTTTTCTCTCCTCCTTCCTTCCCCTCCTTCTTGCCCTCCCTTCTACCTCTCCTTTTTTTTTTCCTTCATTACTCTTTGGGATAAACAAATCAGAAAATTATTTCTCTTTGGCCAACTGCCAACCTGACTTGGAACGTTTAAGCCTTAAATCCACACATGTTCTCTGTGAATTACCTGCATAAGAAAGGACTCAGGCATCTACAGTGATTTGAGAAAACGCTATTCATTACAAGTACCACAGGCAGAAGGTTCAGAAGAGGGAATGGAAGGCTTGGACAAGGGAATAGTGGAAAAAATCATCCACATTTACATTGGGTAGGATTGTACATGTGAGTGACGTGGGGCTGAAGCAGTATGTTGGTCCTTTGTGGGGAAGCCCTTTGAAAAAGAGGATGAAGGTTAAGTTCAGTTCCATTAGACTCTAAGAATATCGCTCTTCTGTCCGAAATGTGGTTGGGGAGACAATACTCCAGTGTGATGTTGAGCCCCTTAATGCCCGGAATCCATGAGAAGCTATTGTTATACTGTGTGTGAAAAACTGCAGTGTGTACACAAAAAATGCCACTCTCTAGCTCCAACTGGAAAATGCTATGAAGACACAATAAAGCAAATCAAAAGCCAGCCCAGTATAAGCTTGAAGAACAGTAATAAGTGAAAATGACTGCTAATAGCATGTTGTCAGTGATATAATGTTGCTGCCTTTTGGGTGTCAGAACTGGACCTTTTCTGAATTTATTACAATACTCATGGGGGGAAATGCATGTTCGCTACTAGTGTCTAGAGCATCTGGTAGGGTAACCTTTAATTCTGCTTAAATGGAAATCGACAAAGCAGATACATGTTATCCTGGTTCTTGAGAATTAGTCCCCGGGGATGGCTCTTCTGATACAGCATTCCTGAATTATGTGCCATCTTCAAAATAAGGCTTGAACATCAAATGACCCTCAGTGGTTCAATCTGTGTAAATAAATTGAAGCCATATGAATCTGACACAAATTGCTTCTTTCAATGAGCTGAGTGATTGCCATGGACTGCCATGGTCGAAATCTGCTTTATATATTGACTTCATGGATCTGAATCCCCTGCTTATACAAGAAAGTAAAAGTTAGTGTCTTCAGAGGTCCAGATTACATTTTGAATAGATAATACTTATCTTTGGGATTATGGACCTTGAGAGAATATGAAAGCTAAAGGAGGAAAGAATCCCTTCCTGTAAGTCAATAGTTATCATTCAGGTGTAGAATATGTGTTATAGCATCCTGGGGAAGGGGAGTTATTTTGTAGGGGATATTTCATATGTACAACAGCTAGATTTTGTTATGAAAACTCTTTGCTTTTTCCAGCAGGCAAGCTATCAGGGAAACTTCATTAAAACAAACAAACAAAAAAACCAAAACCAAAAAAAAAACCCAACCCCCCCCCCAAACTATTTTACTTCTCTGTCTTTTATTTCCTTCATCTACAGTAATTTCTATATGGCTGAAGAAATAACCTCAAGGTGGGCCCAGTGCTTTTGAAACTCGTTCCTGTGTTCAGGAGCTGGATTTTGAAATAATTTAGGTGGAGGCAAGTCCCAGAACACCCCCCACCTTGGTGGAGCCCTAGGTGATTGTGAAACGCTCCATCTGTCATCATAGATGCTCTGGAGGAGTATCTTGGTAGCTCCTGGCAGAAGTTATCAGGTGGATTGGGAGGAGATGAAGTAGAAAGAAGAAAGGAAGGAGAATGGTTTTATGCAAGTAACACAATAAGGAAGAGAGGAATGAATGATGAAAAGGCAGGTGGCAGTCTGACCTCCAGCGTTTGGGCTGGAAAGGAAGTAGAAATGTGCGGATGGGGAGGTTGGCTGATTTTTCCTGGTGGTGGGTTTTTGTGCAGTGAGGAACTGGATCTACTTCTAGTGCTGCCACCGCTGTGGTCACTATCACCACCTCCTATCTGTGGGACATTGGGTCTTCTCCCATTTCCCAGTCCCAGAGATTCCTTCAAAATGTAGAGGCTGTGAAAAGTCTCAGGGTCTGCGGGCCAGGAGACAAAGCACCGACTTGGCTGTGGTGACCAGCCAGCAATCACGGGCGACTCACGTAACTTTGTCTTTGGAAGATGCAAATAACAAGAGTTAGCTCTTATGTGTGTTGTTAGGAATAAATGAAATAACTCAGGACAGTGGCGAGCACCATGTCAGGCAGAGAGCTCACTGTTAGGTCAAGTTCCTTTTTTTTCCCTTTCTAGTTAAACTCATTTTTTTATCTACTATAATTATATTTTAAAAATTACTCCCAGCTTAAGTATTTAATATGTAAATGTTCTTTTTATACCAGATTACATCATTTTGGGGTTCTTCAACATTCAATAGAAGCTGTGTTTGGTTTATTGCTATATGCTTGTTACTTATTACTTCTAAGTGTCTAATGTAATACCTTGCACCTAGTGAGTGCTCAGAATTTTTATTGAATTAATGGTGGGAAGGCCAAGACAGAAACAACCCTTTTGAAAATAAAGCTTTTCAGAGGAGACAGCTTTCAGTGAAGAAAAATATTATAGGCAACAAAAACATGATGAATGGAACATTTCACAGCCATAGTTTCTCAGGGGAACAAAGGTCCAGGAGGACAACATTGCCAGGTATGTTCTCAAGTCCGATAACAAGTTTCTTTTCTTTCTTTTTAAAAAATTATTTTATTTTTTAAAGATTTTTATTTATTTATTTGACAGAGAGAGATCACAAGTAGGCAGAGAGGCAGGCAGAGAGAGAGGGGAAAGCAGGCTCCCCGCTGAGCAGAGAGTCCGATGCAGGGCTCAATCCCAGGACCCTGAGATCATGACCTGAGCAGAAGGCATGGCTTAACCCACTGAGCCACCCAGGTGCCCCACAAGTTTCTTTTCTGGAGCACAAAGGATCCGTTGGGTTTTGCTCAGAACATCAAGATCTCAGCGAGAGTCTACGGGCACTTCTTAAGCTCTGAAAGAATTTAGCTTATCCGGATCCTCATCACCATTCTGAGGTGGACTGAAACACAGATGAAGGGCACCTGGGTGGCTCAGTGGGTTAAGCCGCTGCCTTCAGCTCAGGTCATGATCTCAGGGTCTGGGATCGAGTCCCGCGTCGGGCTCTCTGCTCAGCGGGGAGCCTACTTCCTTCTCTCTCTCTCTCTCTCTGCCTGCCTCTCTGCCTGTGTGTGCTCTCTCTCTGTCAAATAAATAAATAAAATCTTAAAAAAAAAAAAAAACACAGATGAACTCACACGAGGAAAGTCTTTCTTTTTCCCCCACTAAAGTAACAAATTTTCATATTCACATTTCATTTCAATGCACAGTAGAATTTTTCTCTTCTTACCTTTTATATCTGGGTCCGGCGGATGTGTGCCTTTCCAAAGAATAAAATGAAATCTACTGAGTAGACAGAGACAGATTTTGGTATCTTTTGGTCTTTAATACTTTTTATCCTTTTGGAAGGAGGTCTTAATTCACTATTCCACGCCAGTGGGTACTGCTGGTAATTGAAACTTATGTTTCTTGTGGATAATTTTGAATGCCACAGACCACTTCATCAAAAATGTTAGTTATTGTAAAAATTGGCTGCCCTCACTAGTTTTAGTGCATTTATACTAGTGGGTGACAGAGGAAGAAAGTCACAGGAACAGCAAAAAACCCTTAGTACTCTGGAGCTAGTCCCTTTCAGTTTGAATCTGGTTTGTGTATTTCCTACATATGGTCTTGTGCTAATTAGTGTACTTCTGTTTGGTCATCAACAAAATAAGGAAAATAATAGGATTTATCTTGTTGGATTTTTGTGAGGATTAAATGAATCAATATGGGTTGAAACACCTAGAAGGATGGTCAGCCTCTAGTTGACCTAATATTAGCAGTATTTTTCCTGTATATTGGTGATAGTTTTTTGGCTTTTAAATTTTATAATCCTGTAGCTTTTTTCTTCTTCATGATACTACCAGGACTTGGGTCCAAAAGTTGGGGAATATATGAGTGAATGTGTTTGTGCATGTATGTTTGATTTTTTTTCTTCTGGGTGAGTAGGCAGGTTTTATTTCATATAATTAGAGTTATTAACTTTGAAACATCCCTCAGTAATCCAATTTGAAGAGCCAGACAATAAAGTACCATATTTTTCATTGAATGGGAAAATGTGCAGTGGGTATATGTAATAAATGAATATATTATGCAGCGAGGATATAAAATTTAATGTATGTAGGTGGATAAGAAAGAAAGTCCACCCAAAAGGCTAATGACTTGGAATTAGAACTTTACAGAAGAGGTTTTGTATATCATTAAGTACACTGTGGTAGCATTTTTCCTGCTCATATCTTCTTAGTTCTTCATACTCCTATTCAAAATCTGAGTATTCCAAGTATTGTTTTCAGATCCACAGTGCAATAGCAGACAGAATAAAAGGCTAAAACTGAATTCTCAAATTTGATTTCCAAGGACACAATGGCAAGGAAAGGGACAAGTAGGCTCCTTGTCAACTGTCCAGCAGTGCAGAAAAAGACGATCTGTTCCTATGTAGATTGGCAGAATTTAGATGCAATGAAAGCATAGAAATATTCTTAAAGATCCACATTCTTTTTAAAGTTGGTCTCACTGAGATAAGTCAAGCTTTTTTTTCTCTATTCAAGTGGACAATGTGTTAGAATGCTTCAGTTCAATACTCTCTAATTTACCTTTTTTTTTTCTCACTTAGAAAATAACATGGGCTTCTTTTGGGAAGACCTGGCTTTGGTTCATGACTCTGTCATTTACTAATAGTTGGGCTGTGGGGAAGCAGCTTGCCCTTGTTGAACCCCAATTTTGGTATCTGTGAAACCGTGAGAACCAGATGCCAACTGCAGGGAGGAGGCAGTATTAAAAGGCTGGACCTGGGAAGTAGTAGGAGGCAGGCGCTGAACGTTAGCCCTCTGTCATAGTCCCAGCATCTAACCACACCTCCCAGCAGCCTTTCAGTCCTTCCCCCATTCCTACCTAGTATACATTTCAAAGCCTCCAAAAATAAATGAAGCGGCCCAAAAGATAAGAAGTTAAGGATTTCAGCAAATCATCTTATTTTCTCATTATCTTCTGCACTGTAAGGAACTGTGAGCATGTGGAAAAGAGAAAGAAGAAACTTCTTTTGGAGATTGTCATACCCCCTCCCTCTATATATTCTGGAATGTTTTTGACAAGTGATCACCTGAAAGGTAAACAAATGGCAAATAGCAAGAAGGAGTGGGACACTTTGGTGGTACTTAGAGGCTGAAGGGTTAGCAACAGATGCTTATTCAGCCTTACATATATTCATATTTTACATCCGTTTCTCGATAACTCTATGCATTTTTTAAAAGGAGCATTTAAATTTGCTACAGATGTTTCATGAAAACCATTATTAGAGTAAAGAGAAAATGCATTTGGAAGCAATCGTGCAAAGGTTTAATTTTTATTTCTAAGGGAAAATGTGTGCATGCAGTAAAAGTAATAAAGGAAAGCTGAATTTCCCTTGAGGTACACTCGGCTGAATAAAATCTGCTACATTATCCTTCAATCAGCCACTTAAAAATTTTAATTGTGTAGACTCTTAATCACAAGGAAAGTAACCTTTGCGTGAGCTTTCCTTTGTGGAGGGGAGTTAGGGAGGGCTACCCCCTTTTTTCAGCTCCTTTGGAGGAATCCTGTCTTATTGCAACATTTCTGTGCCTCTCCTATGCTCCTCCAGGCTCTAAGCACTGACTTTCAGGCTCATTATGTTGTATTGCCTAGGAAAAAAGCAGAGCGGTAATGAACAGGGTTTGAACAAGCAGGTACTTGGTTACTGTAAAATGCCTCTAAGCTAACCCCACTCCAAATCCCTACAGTGTGTGTAGATGGGTCCCAGAACACTTGCTGTTCAACAGTCCCTGACTCAGCAAACCGAACACTGTGCAGGTCCCTCTCTGTGGCTCATGCCTCCCTCTTTCTTTTCAGTGTTGTATGCCATTTTGGAAGTGCACTGCAAATGCATAGGAGACATAGATCTCCTGATTTTCTTTTTACACATTCAGTGGCAATCAAGGGAGCTATATAGTGTGATAACGTTAGAAGATGATGATTTTATGACTCTTAAAATTTGACTTTCCACATATCCCATAAAGGAACTTGCACTTAATTGAGATTCATGGGGTTTTCTGGGTATGGGATGAATTGGGAACAGTGAATTCGGTGAGATTCAATGAAGACACACACTTCTACCGTCCAAGGGAAGCAAGGGGCAAAGCAAATTACCCAGATCATCCAAGCAAAACATCTCTTAGAACCATTCGGCTTAGCCTCGGTACTCTGTGCCATTCGTCTCCCCCTCTGGCTCTCCTGGGTGAAGTCTGATGCTAAGAGGCTGTGCCTTTTAGTGTCTCTGCCTATATTTCTTGGAGAGTCCCTAGGTGCCAGCCGTATTAGAACAGGGTCATGTCTTTTGTCTTGAGTCATCCAAAGCCGAAGGGAAATGTGAACCACAAAGCACAGGGATATCTCGTGCCAGTTTTGGCTTATTTTTAAGAAACTGTTTTACTGAGGTCTTACAGACCTACAATAAACTACCGACATTCTAGTGTCACAATTTGATGTTTCAATACGTGAATATACCTGTGAAACCACCACTACAATCAAGACAATGAACACATTCAGTGAACATCACTTTCAAAATTTTCTTTGTGTCCTTGGCAGTCCTCCTCCTGTTCATGAGCAGCCCTCGATCTGTTTTTTGTCAGTATACATTAGTCGTAATTTCCTAAACTTTTATAGAAACAGAATTATATTTTATGCACCCTTTTTTTTGTTTGTCTCCTTTCCCTCACATATTTAGTTGGATTTGTACATGTTGTTTATAACACCCATCATTCCTAACCTTTTACCACCGAAGAGTGTTCCTTTGTATGTATAGATCACAGCAGGAGACGCGTTCTCCTGTTGACGGGCATTTGGATGATTTCCAATATTTCGCGATGTCCAGTAAAGATACTGTGAACACGGGAACACTTGGCTTTGCCACCTTCTCCAAAACAACTCCGGGAACACACTTCAGAGAGCTCTGCCTCCTCCTTGCCTCTTTCCCGTTTTTGCAAAATAGGGAAAATTATTGTTACCTATCTCCCAAGACTATTGTGAGGACTGCCTGGGATAAGGCATTACAGAGTGCTACCTAGAGTTCCTGGCTTAATCGTTCTCAGTTTTTTTTTTTTTTTAAAGATTTTATTTATTAATTTGTCACAAGTAGACGGAGAGGCAGCCAGAGAGAGAGAGAGAGGGAAGCAGGCTCTCTGCCGAGCAGAGAGCCCGATGCGGGACTCGATCCCAGGACTCTGAGATCATGACCTGAGCCGAAGGCAGCGGCTTAACCCACTGAGCCACCCAGGCGCCCCTCGTTCTCAGTTTTTTAAACGTTGTTATCATTATTACTCTTGCTTACTTGTAACGTTTCCTACGCTTTTCCTCCATTTGCATCAGCTTCCACTCGCTCCGTGCCAAGCGGTCCCTCTTCAGGCACCTAACACACTGAAGCTGGGCTGTGTGACTCACAGTCATTGTGACAGTCTGGGAAGAGTCACATCGGAAATGGGTCTTCTCCTAAATCCGGGCAAGAAATTATTGGCAGAATCATCCCCAGCGTCTGAATTCAGCAATTAATTTCATCAGCTGTGAAAAATGTGAGAATTATCTCGTCCTTAGAATCCACCCCAATGAAGCAACTGTTAATAAATTGAGAGAGAACATCAGCCGCTGTGCCAAGAGAGGCCCAGCTGTGTGTTGACAGGAGCCTTGGCAAGGACCGGGCGTGCTGGTTCGGGGTGGTGTGCCGTTCCTTCACGGCGTTCCCACCACTGGCAGCCGGGCTGTCGTGAGCATTGCTGACAGGCAGTAATCTAATCTGCTATCCCATTTATTCTATTTTTCTCTTCAGCTTCCTTTTGGTTTAGCGTTTTGGCACTTATATGCAGGACATTGCATTCCATCTTGTTAACTTTTTTGCCTTGGAATAGTTAAAATTGCGAATCTTCACAGTGAGTTTGGCTTGTCTCTGCCCATGGGATCGCTATCTCGGTCAATAAGTGCGTAGCACTCCCCTCTCCCCACCCCCTCACCAAGCCCAGAGAGGCCATTAGCCTCCTGTATGTGTGGGGGGTAACTGACACGAAAGTCAGTTTCCCTGGGTGTCTATGACAGCATTGGCACCTTCTAAGGGCTTATTTGGAAAAGAAGGCATATGCCAAACTTCCTAGTGTTTTCTTGGCATCTAGTTCTTGTCTGAGGCCTAAGAGAAAATATTCTGAACAAATGCCCAATGGGCTTTTCATAAAAAATATTCTCCTTCTGACATACTATTTGTTTAGTCTCAGACTTCCCCCCACCCCACCCCAGAGGGTGAATGCTACAAAGGTAGTAAATCTGGCTCTTTCATTTACTGCTGTATTCCTAGTACCTGGAACAATTCCTTCTAAGACCTCAATAAATATTTGTTGAATGAATTAGTGAAATCACTCAGTAAATGTTTTGAGTCTTAAGAACTAGTATTGTGCTTAAACCTGGAAGTATCAACTAATTCTAAAGACTAATTCCTTGTCCTGATAAAGCCCGAGACACAGTAAGTGAAAAGTAATTGCAGATTGGGATTATAAATTACGATGAACCATTATGAAGGGCTATTTGATTAAATGATGAAAAATTACCTGGAGGGGATGGCAAAGCCAACTCAGGGAGATCTAAGTGATGAAAATAAACTAGCCACATGGAAAAGGAAAGGTCGATCATTCAGATAGTACAAAATTGTGTTGCGGGGGGAGGGCTTGGAATATCTGAGGAAAGAGAGAAGACTGATAGAACTCCACGCAAGCAAGGAGGGAAAGCAATGAAGTTGGAGAGGTGTAGGCGAACCACTTTATGAGACCCTGTGGACCCTGGTACGATAAATTGCAACAGTAAGCCAAGCCGCTGGAGGGTTTTGAGCCAGAGTGACATCTGATTTATAGTTTCAAAGATCTTTCTGAAAGCTACGTACAAATCGTATTGGAAAGGATTGAGTAGAAACAGGGGAGCCAGTTAGAAATTTCCAGAGTCCGGGGCCTTTGCTAAGTGGTGCTGTTGGAGATGGAGAGAAGCGGATTGATTGGAAATACACCACAAGGAAGTACTGACTCAGTCTGGTGATAAATTCAGTGCATGAAGAATGATGTTGAAATGATGTGTTGAAATTGAATGAAGAATGATTTCTAAGTTTCTGTAGGTACTCTTAGGTAAATGGTAGAGCCATTCAGTGACTAAGGGGGGGGGTACCATTCGTTGAGATGGTAATGACTCCATATATATGGTTCTCCAGGAAACCATATATATGGAGAGCGAGGGTAGTGGGAGGGGAAGGAGAGATTGATTTTAAGGAATGGGTTCATTTAATTATGGAGGCTGAGAAGTACCAAGTTCCAGAGTCAGCCTGCCAGAGACAGAGGAGAGCTGATGGTGTAAAAGTTCTAGTCTAAGGGCAAAAGACTGATGTCCCAGCTCAAGTATCCAGCAAGAGTAGTTCCTTCTTACTGCGTCTTTCTGTTATTCGGATCTCCAATTGATTTGGACAAGCCCCACCCCCATTAGGGAGAGAGCCTCCTTTATTTAGTCTATCAATTCACATGTTAATCTCATCCAGAAATACTCTCACAGAAGCACTCAGAATAATGTTTGACCAAATGTCTGGGCACCTTATTGCCCAGTCAAGCTGACATATAAAATTAGCCATCATCAGAGCTAATATAAGTTGACAGGTGCTGATACCCCTCAAAGTGGGGTGGGAGAGGGGAGTGATACATGCATTTATCAGATCAAAACCAATCCCCCCCACCACGAAAAAACAGAAAAAAATAAAAGAAACAAACAAAAATATAATCATCATAGAGGGACAGATTGTATGTGGACATTCCTAGCTTTGTTTTTATACATATTCAGCTTGAGGTGTCTGGAATCCACAAGTATGGAGATTTTAAATTACATGTTTGGTATATGAGTCAAGAGATTGGAGGTGAGGTCTGAGCTGTAGACATAAATTTGGCAATGTGGTGGTGATGGTTAGTTTGCCTATCTAATGGCAATCTTCCTTCTATCTTATGAATACAGTTCTTACTTGTTTGGTGGTAGAAACAGGTCCCGCTGTGAAAACTATATTACCCACTTTCCCTTGCACAGAGGATGGTCACATGGCAGGTCTGGCCAATAAAATGTATGTGGCAATTGTGAGGCAGTTAGATGAAAACTATTTAAAAGAGCAGCAGATTCATTTGCCTTTTATTCTTTGCCTTTTCTTCCTGATTGAAATACCAACCCAGCTCACTTTTGATAATAAGGTGGCAAGTACCTGTTAAAGAAGGCTGAACAAAATGATTGAGTGAGACTGCACTGTAATTACTGTATCAACCCAGGACTACGTATCCTCAGGAGAGAAGTCAAACCTCTCATGTGTTTAAGCTAGCATTAGGCAGCCAGTTTTCTGTCCCTTGCAGCTGACTGCAATTCCTAACTGATACAGGGTGTCATGAACGTAGAGACAGCATATTAGTCAGGGTGTTTGGGGCTGTAAGTAAGAAAAATGTGACTTAAACAATAACATTTTAAATTCTTGTATAACTGGAAATCCCAGATTTCCAGTTCTGAGAAATTCCAAGATTAGTTGTTCTAGGACTCAGTGAGGATATCAGAAATAGACTTTTCCTATTTTTACTCTACCATGTTTTATTTTTGTTTCATCCCATTGACTTCCTATTCATGTCCAGTGGGAGAGTAAACAACTTTCCACCAAAAAGTCGACATAAATCCAAACCTTTACTCCATGGAGACAATTTAGACAATTTACTCCATAGAAACATCCTCATCCTAAATCACTGGCATAAGAGGAATTTGCTGATTGGCTTGACCCTGGGTTTTGAACTGATCACCAGCAAAGGAGAAAAGATTACCTTCATTGACTTGGACAATTCAGGAATTATTTCTGAAACAGGGTCAATAATCAAGCTCTATTGCTATTATATAATAGAGAAAGATTGGGAGGAATGTGGAGGATTTAAACAAATGTTAAATATAGTTTTCTCCTTTAACTGCTCAACGTTCCACTTAGCTCCTCCTCAAATAAATATGCACCCTGAAAATGCTCACACCAGCAGGAACTACATTCAGCCTTCCCCGAAATGGGACAGCTCTAAGTCTCCAGGATTTCGGTTCCAGGGCTGTGTGGTTGAGGTGCTGTTTCTCCCGTCACATCTAGATGTAGCCTCTCATTGGATTATTGCTAAAACACGGTTATTATCCATCTTCAGCACGTTTAGTATAAAGTAGTGGAAAAAGAACAGGACAAGCACAATGAAAATTCTGTTTGGAAAAGGGCAGTAGCACACACAGCTCCCTAGTATGCAGCATAAACCATAGCCTGCTGGCTGGGAACAGTGAGAGCCTTCTGACCTGGGAATGCAGTGACTTCTGTTGTTACATACAGCAGCCTCTTACTCTGCTCTCCTTTCGATAACCTCACTTGTCAGTCCTCTTCTATCTCTCCATGCTGTGCCCCAGGAAGACACACACTTTTCATTGTCTTTCATCCGAGGGAAACATTAGGTCGGATGCCCCTTGTGGAGCTGCCCAACTTGAGGTGACTCACTGCCTTTAAGTGTGTGCTGAAGGGATTTAAGTTTTAAGTCGTGGCTCTGGATGGGCAGGCTCAGTAATTTTCACTGTGCAATGCCATGCTGGGAGATTTTAGTGTGGTCGTGTCTTTGTTTGTTTGTTTTTTTAAGACTTTTAAAGATTTTATTTATTAATTTGAGAGAGAAAGAGAGAGAGAGACTGAGAGAGCACACAAGCAGAGGGAGAAGCTGACTCACCACGGAGCAGGGAACCGGAGGCAGGGCTTGATCCCAGGATGCTGGGATCATGACCTGAGCCAAAGGCAGACATTTAACCATCTGAGACACCCAGGCACCCCCTGGGTTGTGGTTTTTCAGTGTTGGGCTTTGGACTCCTAGCAGCAAGACTCTGTCTCCTAGAATCTTAGTTTCATGCCTCCAATCTATGTTTGCCTTGTCCTTGGAAGAGATTTGAGGCCTTTGCCTTGGGTTAATGGACACCAGTATGTTGTATTCTTTTTCAGGCAGAGAACACTCAGCAGGAATTGTTGGAATCTTGTAATTTTCTTATGCTTCAGTCTTACATCCTATCTCCTACCTCCCAATCTTTACCAGCACTTATATTTAAGGTGGTTAATTCAATTTTTCCAACCTATAAAATTCCATGATATGGGAACATACAAAGGGCCCTTCTTAATGAAGCTAATTGTTTTTCTTCCTTCTGTATTTATAACGGGCCACATTCAGCCTGTTGGTCTCTTTCCTGTAAGACTTCATTGATTTCCTCAAGAAATGTTAAAAATAGGATGCTTGGGTGGCTCAGTTGGTTAAGCGGCTGCCTTCGGGTTGGGTCATGATCCCAGGTCCCAGAATCAAGTCCCGCATCAGGCTCCTTGCTCAGCAGGGAGCCTGCTTCTCTCTCTCACTCTGCCTGCTTATGCTCTGTCAAATAAATAAATAAAATCTTTAAAAAAAATGTTAAAAATACTCTAAACACATTTCTTACCGAGCCTCTCATTGCTGTAGACTTGGTAGGCAAGTCTGAGTTCAACACAATAGAGACCATTGTTTAATGGTCTTCAAAATGGTGTGATCAAATTGCCAAAAAGTAATAGCAGAGTAAATAGTAGGGTCTTCTCTGTCCCCTACCCTTAATATTCTATGAAACTAGTGTGTTTTCCACAGCATCTCATTTCCTGGTATCAAAATCTATGGTAGTTAAAATGCTCTCAGCTGAAAATACAAAAAATTTTGCAGGGGGTGGCGGGCAATGCCACAATTCAATCAGGGCTGAGCATCAGCCTCAAGCTGTAGTGATTCAGGGTACTATGTAGCAGCCAAAATAACCCAGTTGGAGATAATCCTGGGAGATTATGATCCTGGAGCTATCAGGGCCCATTATGTAAAGCCAGAGAAAGACACCAACTCAGTAGAAGATAATGTCAAGAGCTGGAGAGAAACCAAGTTCTAATGACATCCCTGGACCTCTGAATCCAATCATGTATGGAGCCAGCATATTTCTGGCCTTCTCAATTAAGGGAATCGATAATTTTTTTTTTCCTTCTTAAGCTTGTTTGAACTAGAGTTTCTGTCCAATTCAACATTTTAGACTGCTGGGTTGATCTTAATAATTGGACTATGGAAAATCACTCAAATTCATCTGATCACATAATTTTAAAGATAAATGGGATGCTTAAAATTAATTAATCCCACTGCTCCATTTTTATGATGTGAGCTCACATAGTCAGGCCATACATACAGCCTCAAGAACCACAGTTCTTAGACATAAGATGCTGGGAAGGAGGGTGCCTGGGTGGCTCAGTTGGTTAAGCGACTGCCTTTGGCTCAGGTCATGATCCTGGATTCCCAGGATTGAGTTTCGCATAGGTAGGAAGTCTGCTTCTCCCTCTGACCCTTCCCCTTCTCATGCTCTCCCTCTCTCATTCTCTCTCTCAAATAAATAAGTTTAAAAAAAAAAAAAAGATGCTGGGAAGGTGGCATACTTAATTCTTTGAAACTTGAGGATTCCATTTCTTTGGCTAAGCCATGGGTCTCTTGGAATCAAATTAATATCTAAGAGGGATGTACCAGTAAGTTGAGGATTTTGTGTTTTACAGCGTACCTCATCGCACAAATATTTTCTTGAGATTGATAGGTGACCTAGTACCAATCTAACCCATTCCATGACCAACTTAACCTAGCATGGGTATCTTGCTCAGTCCACCACACTAATTTTATGGCTTTGGCTTTTGGGAGTCTTATAACCAGTAGATCTATTATTTCTTTTCTGAGAAGGTTTCTTTATTGTGGTGGATTCCCTAATGGCTTTTAATAGTCTGAATTGTGCCTATTTAGATTTTGATGTGGCATTTGTCCAAATAGTCCGAGTTTCTTGTCTTAATTTATTTCCCCAAGTTCTCTAGAAGTTTATGCTATGAACTTACCTTGAGGCTTTGTAAGTCCTCTAATGGCTGCCATCTTGTTTTCTTCAATTGAGATGTACCCATTATTTTCCCTTGTTGAAATAATCCTCCCTAATTCAACCAGACTTACTGTTTCTAGATGCCTGTGCACAGCTCTTGAGGCCTGTGAGGACTGCCCAGAGATGTTTACTTCATAGATGAGGTTGGCACAAATCTGCATGTTGCAGTCCACTAAGTCTCATGCAGAAAAATCTGGATCCTCTTACACCCCAGTTTTCCACCAGGAAGGATCAGGACAAGCAAACCCGAAGAAGGCAAAATAAGCTCAGCTCCATGTGAGAGAAGCTTACCAGGGATCTGGGAGAGAACCAGAAGAGGCAGCCAACCAACAGGACTATGGGGCACCTTCATTTAGGAGCCATTCCCAGAATCTTCAGCAGCTGTCTTTGGTTGGTCCCATCTGGGCTGCCAAAACTGCCAATGACAAAACTAAAACAAGTTAGTAATGAGCTTGATGCCCTTTATTTAAGGGAAAATAGTCCCTGGATTGGGGACCTACAGTGCCTCACAGGCAGAGAAACACTGTTCCCAAGAGATTTGGGGCAAGAGTGAGTTTTCTAGAATGTTAGAAGAGGCAGTATAGAAACAGGGACTGATTGATCTCCTAGATCAAGGTTTTCCTGATGAGCCTAGAGGTCTTATTTTTCAGGGAAAGTAAGCTAGGAAGAGCTGAGTCAGACGACTGTGCTTGGTGTATATTAGGTTTCCTTGGCAGGGTTTTCCCTTCAGTGAAGCCTGATTTCAGTACAGATTTTCTGATGCAGGGTGGGTCATTGACAGCCCTACATTGCAGATCTTGATATGTGAATAAACTTTATCCCTTCCTGCCTTATCTATTTTCTCTTCATTCTTTTTGTTGTTTTGTTTACTTTCATGAAGGAGGTTCCTTCACATGTATAGTGATCTTTTCCAAGAATAACTCTTCTTCTTCTTCTTTTTAAGATTTCATTTATTGTGTGCCTGGGTGGCTCAGTGGGTTAAGCCTTTGCCTTCAGCTCAGGTCATGATCTCAGGGTCCTGGGATTGAGTCCTACATCGGGCTCTCTGCTTGGCAGGGAGCCTTCTTCCTCCTCTCTCTCTCTGCCTGCCTCTCTGCCTACTTGTGATTTCTCTCTGTCGAATAAATAAAGAAAAATCTTAAAAAAAAAAAAGATTTCATTTATTTATTCAACAGAGAGAGAGAGAAAGAGCACAAGTAGGCAGAGCAGCAGGCAGAGGGAGAGGGAGAAACAGCCTCCCCAGTGATCAGGGAGCCCAATGCAGGACTCAGTGCCAGGACCCTGGGATGATAATCTGAGGTGAAGGTGAATGCATAACTGACTGAGTCACCTAGGTGCCCCTTTTCCATGAATTCTTAATCTTGAGAGACTAAAAGCCCCATGGGTGTGTTTGGGTGTGTTTCGATGTAGGATGATGGGGTGGCTATCTATCTTGTTGAGGACACTAAAATATATTTTTCTGGAGATCTTTTGTCTAACAGGATTAACTTTCTCCGAATAAGAATCCTATAATATCCAGTCTTCACATAGGCTCTTTATTTCCTTCTGTAGAATGACATTTTTAAACAAAAGTTGTTAAAGATTTGGTCAGATGTTACATAACTCAGAGTCAGCGAGGCCTCCAGAGACTGAAGTTTGTATATAAATTCTTTTAATATAAAATATTCTGAAAATGTCTTGCAAAGTAAAAAATCCTTTAATAAAGATTTTGAATTGTGGTCTTTAGACTTTTGAAAAGACAATACCCCTTCTCATGGGATAAAACTCTTGCACAATGAGGATGACAGTAAATTCATTAAGCAATCAATAGTGAAATCAGGAAAATGCTTCTCATGTTATATGTTAATAGCAAACTTGAAAGAAACCATTTCCCCCCCAGCTTTTATCTAAATATAAAAGAAGAAAAGTAGTGCGAAACCAAGGCAAAAACATTGACTGAACTTTGAAGAAGTTAGTCAGTGTGTAATTGTCTTTGAATGATTCCTATAAGGTAGGAGGCTAGTATTTCCTGGTGGGGGGCACGTTTCCTTTGCATTACCCATTATAGCCCGAAGCTGATTTATTGTATTAGCTCAGTAGTTTATATGTTTGTTTTTTGTATGGCTGCCTCGGTCTGGCTCATTATTTAACATCATTAAATAATACTATAATTTTAACCTCTCTTTCTTTTTGTATACTCTCTAACTGGATGGAAAATCAAAATATTGGAGTCATCACCTACCTTATTCAAGTAAGGCCCAGCCAGTTAATGGAGAATTTCTATTCTATTGCTATTTTAATGACCCTTAGTACTGAACTCCACTCTTAATTCCTTGGTCATACCATGTCAGAGAAGGAGGAGGCACTAAATGCTCCCTCCATTTTATCGTTTTATCATTAGGTTAGCTATTTGTTTCTTTGCACGCTGCTGTTTTGAATTGGGAAAAACAAGAGCTTGTGCAAGAAGACAGTTGCTTTTACCTAGCATACAAATGTTTATGGCACTTTCGATTAGTTGTGGATTTCTTTGCATTTCAAAAAGCTTGGAATTCTCATCCAACTTCATGCAGATTCAACAGAACAGTAAATAAACATTTTCCAGGTATGTAAGAGTTCTTCCTAAGACAGATACATTGATTGCATTATTACATATATCATGCCACATTCCAAATTGTCCATTACATGTTCCAGAAATTAAAGCTTGAGAATTTAGATTGGCAATTTTTGAGAAAGTTGGGGACTGGAATATGTAAGTGAATTTGAACTCATTGTTTGGTGCTAGCAGGGTTGAAAGGCACTATGCAACATTTTCATAAAGTAAAACAGAAGTGAAGGAAATCCAGCGGGCTACTTGTTTCAACTGCTGTGAGCCCACACATAAAAGAATTGCTCAACTTGAAGTCTTCCTAATTTTTCAAGCCATCAACCTAACTGATGATCTTAATGTCCATCCTCAGTCTGTAGCTGGCTGAAGGTGGTTCTTGAAAACAAAGAAAACAAAGTGTCTTTCAGGCTGCTCTGATGTTTATTTTAATCCATTTTATAATATTCATAATTAGGGAGAAAGTAGAGATTTCCACTTAGCCTAGCCTTCCCAGTGCCCTAGTCAGTAGCTTTTGATATATTGTGGAAGAAGGCCCAACGTCAGGAGTGCTGGGAATCTGGGTAAAAATGCGCATTTTTATATCACACCTGTCAATCACTGGTCAAAACTTCTGGGAGTGGCTCCTTGATATCTGTGTTTTAAACAAGTTTCCAAGGTGACTGTCTTGTGCCCTAGAGTCTGGGAATCACTGCTTTACGTATGACACAGCTTTCAGATACTTATTAACTTCTGCCATGTGCACATAATTTCTGGCTCTTATCACCAATAAATTTATTATCTAGTAGAGTTGCACTAATGAATATGGAAAAAATAGTAATATATTAGAGATAGAAGTAGAGGTATAATGTACTGGAGAAACTGAGCCTTGCATCCATCCATCCATCCATCCATCCATCCTGTAAATTATGTACCAGAAACTCTTGGGTGCCTTATGAATATTTAGGTAGCTACTTGGTCCTTCTATTCCTCCCTATATAGGCTCTACCTATTTTGTCTATGTCTAATATGTTTTACAATGCGCTTGCTTTTATATTTAGTTTCATATATCTTCCTTACTGGTCTTATTCTCTACAGCAGAATTGAATATTCCTACATAATACAGCAAACGCGTATGACATTAACAGAGACATTCCTTAATAACGCTAACACAGAAATGATCTCAATGTGAAGAGAATAGTACACTAGTTGTCTGAAATCAGGCCTCTGAAAGTGGAGTCTGGAGAATCTTAGGAGCATGTGGGTTGATGACCTTTGGGAAAGTAAATGCAAAATTACTTGTATGGGTTTCTTTCTGGGAATAAATAGCTTTTAATGGAGTTTCTAGAAAACTTTAGAGCTAATAGTCTGGATTTCATAAAGCTAATGCCTGCAACAGCAGGCAAGTAGAATAGATGGCTGAAATAGTACCCAGGGCCAGAGGCTATCAATGGATGTTCCGGTAAATAGAGAATATTAGGGAATGCATGTGTTCCTCTAAAGGGAGCAGCTCTCTCTGCCTCAAGACCACTGTTTTGCACTGTGAGAACTCAGGCCCGAATGGCCAGGTATTGAAATTTTTCAAGCAAATCCAAATATAAGGCATTTCTTTCCTCTCTCCCTCTCTCTCTTCCTTCTTCCCTCCCTCTCCCCTTCCTCCTCCATCTCCTCCTCTCCTTTGTGAAACTCCCCATATGTTTTCACTGGATGTAGAAATCTGGCTTGATAGTTCTTTTTACTTCAGCACTTAAAAGTGTTGGGTAACTCCTTTTTAGCTTCTGTTTCTGCTGGTTAGAAATATTTGGGGATTTGAATTGTTCTTTCTTATAAGTAACATGTTGTTTCTCTCTTATAGTTTTCACATTTTTTCTTTCTTTTTTTGCGGGGGGGTTTCAGATTTTTGATTATGATAGACCAGAGAATTGCATTTCTTTGCATTTATCCTGTTTATGGCTGCTCTTTTTTTTTTTTTTTTTAAGATTTTATTTATTTGACAGACAGAGATCACAAGTAGGCAGAGGGGCAGGCAGAGAGAGAGGGGGAAGCAGGCCCCCCGCCGAGCAGAGAGCCCAATGTGGGACTCGATCCCAGGACCCTGAGATCATGACCTGAGCCAAGGGCAGAGGCTTTAACCCACTGAGCCACCCAGACACCCCATGGCTGTTCTTTTTTTTATAGATTTATATCATTTTTCAAATTTGGGACTATTTCAGCTACTATTTCTTCAAATATTTTAACCCCAACCTCTTCCTTATTTCCTTCTGGGACCTCAGTGACATAAGTGATAGATCCTTTATTATTGCACCACTATTCCTCTACACTTTATATTTTTATATCATTTTCTCCTTGTTCAGACTGGATCATTTGTATTGATCTATGTTTATGTTTACTGACTTTTCCCCCAGCTCTGTTATCTCTATTCTGCCCCTGAGCCAATCTAGGGAGTTTTTCAATTCCAGTTACTCTATTTTTAGTTCTAAAATTTTTATTTGGTTCTTTGTTCTATCTTCCGTTTCTTTGCTGGAGCTCTCTCTCTCTCTTATTTTTTTTTTTCCCATTTGTTTCAAGAGTGTTTGTAATTTCTTGTTGGAACATTTTTATTTTTTTTTTAAGACTTTATTTATTCATGAGAGACAGAGAGAGAGAGGCAGAGGCAGAGGCAGAGGGAGATGCAGGCCCCACACTGAATAAGAAACCTGATATGGGCTTGATCCCAAGACCTTGGGATCATGACCTGAGCCAAAGGCAGACACTTAACCAACTGAACCACTCAGGTGTCCCGTTGGAGCATTTTTATGAGAACTTCTTTAAAATTTTTGTCAGATAATTCCAACATTTGGATTATCTTGATGTTGGCATCTGTTGATAATCTTTTCTCATTTGAATTGAGAATTTATTGCTTCTTGGTATGACACATAATTTTGGATGGCGTTCTGGGTTTTTTAAGTATTAGGTTATGATGCTATTAATGGATGCTACTTAAATCTTCTGTTTCACCAGGCAACAGACCTGTTTAGGTTCAGAAAGCATGACTTGGGCCACTTTTGTAGGTGGATTGTAGTTCCAATGTCAATTTAGTTTTGAAACTTCTGCAGTATTTTATTACCTAGAATATCCGACTTGTGTACTACTGAGGCCAGTTTCACCCCTGAGTGCTATCCTGCCCCACAGTTCACTTCTCCAAACTTTTGCTGTATTGATGCTAGTCAGTTTCACACATGGGCTGCTTGGGGGTGTGATCGTGAGTTTATGTTGCGATAGAAGAATCTCTTTTCCCAGCCCGCTGCTCTCCTTTATCTCATCTCCCAATCTGCCCATTCTGACCAGGCAGAGGTTGGACTGCCTCTTCTTGACCAAAGATGTTTCCTTGGTGCAGAGCAGGGACTGTAGATGGGGTTCCTTCCACAGTCTTCATAGCGCCTGATGTGGAAAAAGGAGGGATGCTGCCGCTATTTATATTCACGTAGAATAAGATGGGCTTTTGGCTGGGGTGGGGGAGAGGGCTCAGCCTCTTCTGCAGTTATTGTTTCACAGTGGGGCTCATTGACATGGGTCTACACCATAGTATCCCCAGCACCTAGGGAGGGGCAGGGGGGAGGGTCACACTGTGGCCTCTGCTTCATTAGTGAAATGTGGGGAGTTTGACTCAGCTTTGCTCCCCAGTTGCTGCAATGCCTGATGGGAAGAGGGATTGGCAGTTTCTTTTGAGGTGTCTGCTGCAGTAGGGGACATAGAGTTCAATGGGTCTGTCCTGAGGGGATGCCTTCTTCCCCATGCTTTGGCTAGCAAGGGCAGTCTCTTATTTAATTTTTGCATCTTTTATTGCTTTGTCTTTCAGGTTGTAAGTTGTAAGGTGCTCTAGGGTCAAGGCCAAGAGATACAGGAGACAAAACCAAACCAGGGCTCTCCCCACTACATTGTTCCTTTAAGGTGCGGGTCCTGAGCCAGTGGCCTCATCTCCCTCTCACAGTCTTCTGCTACTTCCTCTATATATTTTTGTTTAGAGTGTTTAGTTGTAAATAGTGAGACTAGTACAGTGGAATGTGCTTATCCCATCTTTTGTAGAAACCTGGTTCCTTTCTGGTGGCAGTGTGTGTCCAACTTCGTAAACGAGTGAGTAGGATAAGAGGTTCTAACCAAGTATCTTCAGATTCTTAATGAATTTTTAATCAAGGACCATAAGTATAAGTGACCTGTAATTTCAAGCACTCAGTGAAGCAAATTCATTGCAAATATGATGCTATATGTGCTGTTAAGTTAGGAATATAATTTAAATAATTTCACTGTGTGGAGTTTGCTTCGGGTTTTTAATGAAATATTTTGGACACACAGAAAGATAAATGAAGGACAACTTTTCTTTTCTTTCTTTATTTCTCTTCCTCTCTCCCTCTTTCTACAAATTACCTCTTTCTTTTTGAGGGACTGTCTGTTGTACCTTAGCCTTCATAGGTTTGGGGTGGACATGGGACCAAGGTTTGGCCAAATGTGTGCTCTCTCTCAGGATTTGAATCAAGAGCAGAGGAACAAAAACAACTGAAGAGATTTGGAATTTATCTGCTGTGGTAGCGACAGGGCCCTGCATGTAAGTTTTGTTTTAGTTGAGATTTCCCTGTAAGAATAGAGCCTGGCACAGGGTTTGTGGGCAGGAAGTATGTCTTGGGAGGTGGTTCTACATCAAAGGTGCAGAGGACAGAGAGGATAAACAGGGAGAGTTCAGTTAGAGCTGCTACTTCTGGCTGATCACTGCCCTAAGCGATTGAGATTTCATCTTGCTGGGACCATATGTGGAACCATGTGGAAAGCAGCTCAAAATTACCCAGATGGGGGATGGAAGAGGCTAATATTTTTCCAGCAGCTCATGTCCCACTAATTGCCAGATGAGTTTCTACTCCTTCCCATCTCCATGTTTTTGTGTATGTGCCTGAGTAAGCTCTCCTACCCATACAATGGAGCAGAGACACCCCATACAGAAGGGGCTGTTACATTACACCTGTGTAGTTCTATTCTGTAGCAATGGCTGGAATGAAGAGTCGACCCAAGGGGATGTGAGGTGGGGCCGGGCAGTCTCCAATATACATTTCCCTCAGTGCCCTTTCTCAAGGCCTCACGGATACCTTGTTGTCCTTCCTCACCTTAATCCAGTGAGCAATTCCCAAATCTATTTATGATGAATTCTTTTTTTTGCATGTGTTAGCCAGAACAAGTTTCTGTAGATTGCAACCAAAGAACCCTGACACTTCCATTAATCTGCTCGCTTTCCCTGCGAGATGGTTTCATCTGCGGGAAAAGTCTGTCTCCTTCGCTGAATCTTGGCATGTCTATCAAAATGCTTGAGCTGTGCCTTCAAGGACCATATGCGTGTTGTTAAAATAGAATCCTCTGGCCCCAGATGCTGAAGTTTCCCCTGTTAGCTTCACAGTTAGGCCTAACTTATTTACATAGTATTTAATGACAGGCAGCACTTCAAGTTTTGAATAGATGTAAACAGGCAGCAAATTGAAAATACAAGTTAAAGAGGTACAGGTGGATGTTATCACGTAAATAGTATTTGGTTTTCTGAAATTACAATTATGACACTCCTGAATGATCTCCGATCCCACTGTATTATAATGTGACAGATGTATATTGCTGTGATTTCTCCGGTGATGCTCGCCGCTGCTTCCTTGTCATCTTTAATAACAAAGCGACCGGACAGATTAAATGGAAAAGATTTATTCTCTGAATGCCATAGTCAAAGCATGCTGTCATAGTAACAGGTGAAAGCGTTTCCACTAGGAGGTTATTATGCACAATAGGGTGGTCCCACTAGCAACCTCTTTACATCCATTGTACCAATGACACAGTATATGCATTTCTAAGTAGGACTTGATGGAGAGGCCTTTTGTGATGACTAGCATCAAAAATTTGAAATGCTAATTATGTTGAACCTACTAAAAAATGCCGGTGTCATCAGTGTACTTGAAATTTTGCAAAGTAAACAGCTCGGCACAAACAGTACCCAGATGAGACAGAGAACATTGTCAGTCCTGGAGAGGCTGCTTTGTTTCTTTCTCACGTCCCAATTCCATACATTGTGTAACTACTATCTGGACTCCCATCGCGATAGATTCATTTTGCTGGATTTATTGACTTTTTGGTGCATTTATTTTCTATTTTTTGTTGAGGTGTAACTTACTTTCAGTGAAATAAATCGTAAGTGGTACAGTTTAATGAGTTCTGGGAAATGCACACGACCACATAACCAATAACTGGATCAAAATGGAAAACATTCCCGTCACTCCGGATTTCCTTATTATTCTCCAGCCAAAAGGAGAAAGCAGCCCTTTTCCTGAAAGCAACCATTTCTCTGAAATCTTTTGCTATACATTGCTGCTTGAAATTCACAGAAATGCAATTGTATCGTACATTTTCTTGTATGTGGCTTCTCTTTGCTCATCATAAGGTTTTTTGAGATTTTTTAATGTTGTATGTATAATCAGTTTGGTTTTTCTATTGATGAGAAGTAAACTTCAATATAAATATACTACTCCAACATCCCACAACAAAAGTTCGGATAAAGTATAGTTTTACTTCTTCTTTTTCAATCTTTATAACTTTCATGTAGGTTTCTTGCCTTATCTGTTGTCTAAGACCTCTAATACAATGCTACCTAGACTTGTTAAAAGTTAATATCCTGGTGTTACTCACAGTAGTAAGGGGGAAAGAATTCATTGTTTCACCATTAAGTATAGCAGTAGCTGTAGATGTTTTTAAGAAATAGGTGCCTGGGGCGCCTGGGTGGCTCAGTGGGTTAAGCCTCTGCCTTTGGCTCAGGTCATGGTCTCAGGGTCCTGGGATTGAGCCCCACATCAGGCTCTCTGTCCCCGCCCCGGCAGCCTCTGCTGACTTCTGCCTACTTGTGATCTCTCTCTCTGTCAAAAAAAAAAAAAGAAAAAAAAGAAATAGGTGTCCTCTATGAGATTATGGCAGTTCCTTTATTTTCTGGTTTGATGAAGGATTTTTATTTTATCATGAGTGTGTGCCAAATTTTGCTAGAAAATTGTATATATTTTGAGGTATTCATGTATTCCCTTTTATTGAGTTAATATGGTGAATGACATCAATTCATACAAATGGTAAATTGATTTTGCATCCCTGGGATAAATCTCACTTGGTCATGTTATTCTTTTTATATATTTCCAGAATGATTTGCTGATATTTTGTTGAGGATTTTTGCATTCATGAGAGATACTGGTATGTAGTTATTTTTCTTCTAATATCTAAATTAGGTTTGGTGTCAGTGTAATGTCAGCCTCACAAAAATGATAGGAAATATTATGTCTCCCTTTATTTTTTTCAAATATGTATAAAAATTACTTTTTCAAATATTTGACAGAATTCATGAGAGAAACCACTTAAATTAACTTTTTCTTCTTAAATATCTGATAGTATTCACAAATGAAATTATTTGAATCTGGAAAGGTTGTAAGTGAAAACTCAATTTTTAACAGGTATATGGCTATTTAAATTTTTTCTTTGTTCTTTTCTCCCTTTGGTAATTTGTGTATTTTGTAGAGTTGTCTATTTTACCTTAGCTGTCCATTTTATTGATATAAGATACTTTTTAATGTGTGTAGTATATGTTGTGATAATCTTGATACTGGTAATTTGAAATTTTTGTCCTTTTTCCTTCATCAGTCTTACTAGGTATTTTTTAATTTTTAAAAAATTTTCCAAGTATTAATATTTGGTTTTATTAAGCTTTTCTATATGGTCCTTTCTTTGTCAATGACCTCCATTTTTTGTCTACACTGTTTACTTCATTACTCTTTCAAGTTTAATTTAGTCTTGTGTTTCTAACCAAAAAAAAGTTTTATTTTTCAAAAAAGATTAATAAAATTTTAAATCCCTGGCAAGATTCGTCAAGGGGAAAAAAGAAGATACACAAATTATCAATATCAGGAATCAGAAAGAGGACATCAATAGGTATATAAACTATAGATGTCAAAATGAAAACACTAAGATATTTTGGATAACTCTATGCCAATAAATTCTACAATTTGGATGAATGGGCAAGTTTCTTAAAAGACTGATATTACCAAAATTAACATAAAAAGAAATCAAAGATATGAATAATGCAGTATTTACTCACTCAAGAAGTTGAATTTTTGAAGACTAAATCCCTCTCCTCCCCATACATCGCTCTCCATCCTTGATGTCTTTTCCCAGGCATTCTAAGAAATATATATATATATATATTTAAAGATTTTATTTATTTGACAGAGAGATCACAAGTAGGCAGAGAGACAGGCAGAGAGAGGGGAAAGCAGGCTCCCTGCTGAGCAGAGCCCAATCCCAGGACCCCGAGATCATGACCTGAGCTGAAGGCAGAGGCTTAAGCCACTGAGCCACCCAGGTGCCCCTCTAAGAAATATTTTTTAAAAATGTAATTGCAGTATATATAAGCTCTTTCAGAAAAATGGCAGCAGAGGAAGACTCAAAATTCTCTTTGTCTTTTTTTTTAAGGCCAGCATAACCTAAATACTAAAACCTCCCATAGACCACAAAAAAATTTTTTTTTTCAAATATGTTATGAATATAGACACAAAATTCTCTTTAAAAAATTTGCAAATCAAATCTAGTAACATATAAAAAGGAAAATACAACATGACTAATGAGTTCATCCCAAGAATCAATGAGGTTGATTTGCCATTTGAATATCAAACATTATAATTCATCTCATTAACAGAATAAAATTTAAAAAATCTATGTAATCTTTCATTATGTGCAAAAAAAAGTATATAACAAAATTTGATGCAACTTCAAGACATTACCTCTCATCAAATAATCGAAGGTGAGTGCCTTAAATGATAAAAGTCATCTGTGAGAAAACTATAGCTAATATTTTATAATAGCTAATATGGCTAATGTTTTCCCTTTTCCCTTAAATTTTGGAAAAAAAGCAAAAATATCTATTCTCACTAGTTCTATTCAACTTTTTCTAGAAAACCACATCAAATAGTACAGAAAAACAAAGATAAACAAAATGTGGATTGAAAAACAAGAAGTAAAACTGTCATTATTTGAGGATGACATGATTGTGGTTCTAGAAAACTATGGTATTTATAAGAAAAATGATTAAACTCAAAAGTATATTTTGAAAGATCAAGAATGTAATATTAACATATAAATCAATTACATTTCTATATACATTCGGCAAACCATTTGAAAATTAAGTTAAAAGCCAATACCATCATAATGTATTTAAAAACATCAAATCCTAAGGAGTAGACCTAATGAAATATATGTTGGATCCCTAGATGGAAAACTATGATACACAGCTGAGAGAAATTACAGAAGTCCTAAATAAATATATAGTATCGTGTTCATGAATTGAACAAGTTATATTGTTAAGTTCTCTGTTATACCTAAACTGATTTATATATCCAATTTCTATCAAAGTCCCAGCAGACTATTTTGAAGAAATAATAAGGTACATACCTTTATGTGTATGGAAATGCAAACAACTTAGAGTAGTCCAAAGAACAAAGTTGGAGAACTCAACTGCACTTGATGTTGAGATTTACTATAAATCTGTAGGAGATGAGATAATCCGTCATTAGTGTGTTCAGATGAATAAATTAACAGAAGAGAATAGAGTCCAGAAAATATATGTATGAGATATATACACATATTCCCGTATATATGTTTAATAAATAAATAGAAATATGCATTTCTATATAAATGAGGATAAGCTATATTAAGGCAATGAAACAGAAGAGTAAATCTAGAAAAAGAACAATATGAGTGTGTATGTGCCAGTACACACATTGCCAATTGATACTTGAGCAAAATGTTAGGTTAAATCAATGAAAAAGCCAAGTCTTTGTCAAAAACGTAACTGGAACATCTGGATTTCAATGAGAAAAAGAAACCTTGATATCTGTCTCAAATTTTTACACAAAAATAATCTATGTAGGAGAGCTATATGCACAAGAATAAAACCGGACCACTTTCTGACATCATACATACAGAAAAATAAACTCAAAATAGATTTAAGACATATACATGAGACCTGAAACCATAAAACTCCTAGAAGAAAGCACAGGCAGTAATTTCTTTGACATCAGCTCTAGCTACGCTTTTCTAGGTATGTCTCCTCAGGCAGGCAAGGGAAAACAAAAACAAGCAAAAACAAGCTATTAGGACTACAAAAAAAGAAAAATCTTTTGCACAACAAAGGAAACCATCAACAAAATGACAAGACAATTCACTGAATGGGAGAATATGCTTGAAAGTGATTTATCTGATAAGAGGTTAGTATTTAAAATATATAAAGAACTTGTAAAACTTGGCCTCTTGTGGGACTCACCTGGTTCTGCAATGACTCATGATTTTGGTGCAGGTTGTGATCTCATGGGTTGTGGGATTGAGACCCACATGGGGATCCCAACTAAGTGTGGAATCTGCTTAAGATTCTCTCTTTTTCTCTCCCTCTGCCCCCCCCATCATGTGTCTGCATACTCTCTCTCTCTCTCTCTCAAATAAATGAATAAATCTTAAAAAAAAAAAACAAAACACCAAAACAAAACAAAAAAGAACTTCTACAACTCAATACCAAAAACCCAAACAGTCTGATTAAAACATGGGCAGAGGCATCTGGGTGGCTCAGTGGGTTAAGCCTCTGCCTTCAGCTCAGGTCATGACCTCAGGGTCCTGGGATTGAGCCATGTGTCAAGCTCCCTGCTCATCCAGGAGCATCTCCCTCATCTTCTGCCTCTCCCTTCCGCTTGCTCTCTTTCTTTCAAATAAATAAAATTTTTAAAAATGTTTAAAAAATGGGCAAAGGATCTGAATAGATGTTTTCCCAGAAAGACATACAGATGACCAACACACACATGAGAAGATACTCAGTATCACTAATCATCAGAGAAATGCAAATCAAAACCACAATGAGACAGCACCTTTCATTTGTCAGAATGCCTTGAATCAAAAGAACAAGAAATAACAAGTGTTGGCAAGAATGCGGAGAAAACCCTTGTGCACTGCTGGGAATGTAAATTTGAGCAGCTAATGTGGAAAACAGTATGGAGAGTCCTCAAAAAATAGAAAGTAGAATAACCGTATGATCCAGGAATTCCACTATTGGGTATTTACCCAAAGACAATGAAAACACCAATTCAGAATAATATGTGCACCCTTTCGTTTATAATAACATGCTTACAAAAGCTAAGCTGTGGAAGCAACCTAGGTGTCCATTCATAGATGAATGGATAAAGAAAATATGGTATATATACACAGTGGAATATTACTCAACCGTAGAAAAGAAAGAAATTTTGCCATTTGCAACAACGTGGACAGAGCTAGAGAGTATATTGCTAAGCAAAATAAGTCAGAGAAAGACAAATGCCATATGATCTCACTCAAATGGAATTTAAGAAACTTTCAAATGAACAAAGAAAAAAAGAGAAAGACAGATTTTTTTTTAAAGAAACAGATTCTTTTTTTTTTTTTTCTAAAGATTTTATTTATTTATTTGACAGAGAGATCACAAGTAGGCAGAAGACAGGAAGAGAGAGAGGGGGAAGCAGGCTCCCTGCTGAGCAGAGAGCCCGATGCGGGGCTCGATCCCAGGATCCTGAGATCATGACATGACCTGAAGTCAGAGGCTTAACCTACTGAGCCACCCAGGCACCCCAAAGAAACAGATTCTTAAATAAAGAGAACAAACTGATGGTTGACAGAGTAGGTGGGTGGGGGAAGACTGAAATAAATGAAGGAGTTTAAGCATACACTTATCTGGATGAACACCGGGCAATGTATAGAATTGTTGAATCATTATATTGCATACCTGAAACTAGTGAATATGTTAACTATATTTCAGTAAAATAATGAAATAATTTGTGGTGGTTAATTTATTGAAAATTTAAAGCAGAACATAAAGCTTATTCTAGAAAAAGAAAATGAGAGTATCTTTGTGAGTTTGGTGGAGTCAAAGATTTTTTGCTTGATGCATAAAAAGCACAAACTTTCAATGAAATTATTGATAAAACGGGTTTCGTCGAAAGCCATCATGAAATAAATAAATATAAAATATAAAACTAATATGAAAAAAGTTTAATATAAAAGCCAGAACTGGGAAAAACAGAACACAGACATTTGACTTGCATAAAAAAGTACGAGGAACACTTGGAATTCAATAATAGGAACATAAATGTCCCAGATTTCAAAAACGAGCAAATCGCTTGAATAGACATTTCACAAAAGATGATATATGAACATTCATTAAACACATAATAAGATGTTTATCATCATTTCTCACCACAGAAATAGGAAATAAAATATTCAAAACATTCTGTTTCACATTTATTAGAATAGCAAAAAAAGATACCTATATATCTAACAACAATGTATCCATATACCTATATCTATGTCTATAACTATATCTTTATCTAAATATGCCCAATATTCGTGAACATGTGGAGCTCCTGAAATTCTCCTACTTATTTTTATGGATGATTAAAGCAATACAGCTTTGGAACAATATTTGTCAGTTTCTTTTTTTTTTTTTTCAAGATTTTATTTATTTACTTGACAGAGAAAGATCACAAGTAGGCAGAGAGGCAGGCAGAAAGAGAGGGAGGAAGCAGGCTCCCCATCGAGCAGAGAGCCCGATGTGGGACTCGATCCCAGGACCCCGAGATCGTGACCTGAGCCGAAGGCCGAGGCTTAACCCACTGAGCCACCCAAGCACCCTATTTGTCAGTTTCTTATAAAGTTAAACATAAATCTCCCTAGGACCCAACAATTTCATTCTTAGGTATTTTTCAAGAGAAATAAAAACATATTCACAGAAGGACTTGCAGAAGAATGTTTATAGTGGCCTTGTTCATAATAGGCAGAAATGGGATACAACCCAAATGTCTTTCAAAAGGAATATGGATACACTGTGATATGTTTACCCATGGAAAGTATATACAGCAATAAATCTATGGATATAGGCAACAAGGTGTTTGAATCTTAATGTTTAATCATTACATTATGCAAATAAAACTGAACATGAAATTACTACATATTATATGTTTTTATTTACACGAACTCCAAAGACAAAACTAAACTATGATAAAGACATCAGAGTGATTGACTAGAAAAGGGTATTAGGAAATTTTGGGGGTGATGAGAATGTGCTGTATCTTGTTTTTTTGTGTGTATATGTGTGGCAGTAGTGGATATAGGTATACATAATTTTAAAATTCAAATAAACACCTAAACTGTATTTTATTTTACGTTGATTATTTGAAATGTGTCCACCAATGTTTTGGATTTGATTCTGTCCATTTTTTTCTTTCCAAATTTTTGAGCTTTGTTGGTAGGTTTATACACATTTCAAATTCCTTACCCCTTCTGCCAGTAGATTATGTTGTCTTCCTTTGAGTGTTGGTGTTTTTTTTTCTTCTTTTTCTTTTTGCAGGGAGTTATTAGTGAATCCTTTTGTACTTGTTGGTCTTGGTTTTAGGCTTATTTCCGTTTTGTCCTTAGTCCTTGGTCATGGCCTTCAATACAGGGCATAATCCTGAGTTGTAAGATGTGACCTATTGGGATCTCCACAGAATGGCCAGTGTACATGGTGACCTTCCTGTCTCTGGCTTGGCTGGGGGTCCAGTTTTTCTATGCCCCTTCCACCTGTGGCATCTCACTGTTTACACACACAGCCCTGCTCTCAGCCAAAGGCCTGAGGCAAGCTGTCACACTGACATCTGGGTTGCTGGACTTGTGATTCCTTCTCTTTTTTTGCTCCTCTATCTTATACAATCAGCTGTTTCTGCAGACCCAGACTCTCACCTTTTCTCCTCATCTCAGATTGTCTTTCCCACCACTCTTTGCTTGGGGGCTACTTTTCTGTGCATTGTCAAGATGGTGTCTGTAGGCAGAAAGCTACAAGAAACGTGGAGCCAATTTCACGTGTCCCCCTTTTCTCAACATATTCAATTCTCGAAAACCTTTGTCTCAGATATACAGTTCAGTTTTGGAGTTGTTTTCCCAGAAGGGTTAATTGATATCAGTTACTTCATCATGGTTGGAAGCAAAAGTCTCACTGTTAGTGATACTTAACTTTTAAAGTTCATTTACTCTAGAGGAATGTTCTATCAGTCTTGGTGTTATGAAGATAAAAGATTTTTACATATAACTTGTTTTATTGAGTAGGAGACTAAATGAACTGTCTTCTTTGGGAACAAAAAACCTGGTGATTACTGTTAGCAGGTTAATTTTCTTTGACTCTGATACTGAGTGATTGAGTTGTGGTTTAAAGTAAATGACTTTGTAGCACTATCCATCTTTATATCTACAGTGACACTTGGAACCAAGAATGCCAACAACAACAACAAAAAAAGCAAAACCAAAACACAGAAGTTGTAATTTTGTGTGTGAAAAACAAAGTTAATTTTTTTATTAAAGGTGGAGTGATTACTATTGAAAATTCCAAGGTATCATTTTAATTGATTTCTTCAATTAGAAAAACATTTGGAATTTTGATTCTCTGATTTTAGGTAAAAGTGATAGAAGATACTGTTACAGGATTTTTTTTCCTTTGGTGCCCACTGTTCTTGGTCACACCACTTTAAAGAATGAAGAGGTGGACCAGGCGAGTTGTGGGCAGCAAAACAACATTTTATTGAGTGATATGATAGTACAAAGCTCCCAAAGAGGAGGGGGGACTCTAGAGAATTGCCCCTGGAGTTACTTTTTTTTTTTTTTTTAGGACTTTATTTATTAAAAAAAAAAAAGATTTTATTTATTTATTTGACAGACAGAGATCACAAGTAGGCAGAGAGGCAGGCAGAGAGAGAGGAGGAAGCAGGCTCCCCACTGAGCAGAGAGCCTGATGTGGGGCCTGGTCCCAGGACCCTGAGATCATGACCTGAGCTGAAGGCAGAGGCTTAACACACTGAGCCACCCAGGTGCCCCACCTCTGGAGTTTCTAAGTCTAGGGGTTTTTCTGGGCTTGTTGGCGGGATGTTTTAGTCTGATTAACCCTCCATGGGCGTGTCATCCAATCAGGCTTTTGTCATCTATCACATGGGAAAGGGTGGAGGGCACTTTCCAAGGTAGTGTTCAAGTCTTTTTGAGGGTGGTTTTCTCTTGAGGGGTGCAGAGAAAAAGGGGGCTGGTGGGCTTGACCTGCCTTCTAACTATCCTTCACCAGTATGTGACCTGAAGAAAGAACATTTGTGACTCTTATTTCAGGGTAAACCCCACTTCAGAAACATCACTGGAAAATAAGCAACAAACAGAATCCTATTTCTCATTTTTAACTTATAAATTTAATCCTAGGAAATGACTTGAATTCCTTAAAGATATGCAACTTGCAAATGAAAAGTTCACTGTACTCTGGTTTTTGTCCATTCCCCACCTTTGGTTTTCTAAAATTGAAGCATTTCCAAACAATGCACAAGAAAATAAGTTTCACAATAACTTTATACCTTCCCTCATGAAGTTTGGTTTACCTAGGATATCTTGTTAAGGAACAAGTCTGCTTGGTTAAACTGATATATGAATATTTAACTGATTTTTACAATATTAGCAAATATTAAGATGGGCTAAATTTGAATGCTGGGCTCTTAGGCTTCTCCCTTCACTGAGGAAGTGAAACACTGGGCATTGTGTTCCAGTGATTCTCGATCAAGGTGGGGATGATGGGTTGAGATAGGTGGGGCATTAAAGGGCAGGGAGTGGGGGAGATTTTACCCTACATGGGATATTTGACAATATCTGGCATCATTTTTGTTTGTCACGGCTGAGAAGGGGTTTCACTAGCATTCATTGGGTAAGGACGCAGGACAGTCTACTCACGCCAAAGAACTGTTAGGCCTAAAATGCCAACAGCATCAAGGGTGAGAATCTCTGCTGTATCCTAATGGACTTGGGTTCAAATACCAGTTGTGCCCCCTTATTACTGTTAGGTCTGTAATCTAAGGAGCGAGACTGATACAAAGCGAAGGTCATGCAGAGCTTTATTTCATGCCAAGCATTGAGAACCAAACCGACGGGTCAGGGCCGCCTCTTACAGAGAGGCGACCCCTCCCATCCTCACAGACTAACTTTTATAGAGCAAAGGCCATGTGGTTGAGCCTGGCCACACACAGGTGGCCAATGAGATTGTAACACACAGAGGAAGCTGCACAGTCATGCTAGGCCCCACACGGGTGGCCAATTGAATTACAATTCACCCCCTAGTAGCTATTTGAACTAGCCTATCACCTTGGTCAGAATTGGCGCCCAAAAGGCAGGGCCCACACTCCTTGGTAGCTAAGGAGACAGTATGCATGCCCCAATGATTGGATGTCTCCACCTGGCCCAACCCGCCCTTGTATTTGGGCTTTGTTACCTGGGACTGATTTCCCGGACTTCCTTTTAAGCAAGGGCAGGGGGATGGGCAGGGTCAGTTTAAGTTTTAAAGCATAAACAACAAAATCATTGTTTAACCGGATGGAATCGCTCTGGCTAAATAGGCCCTTACATTACCTAAGTGATCTTGAGAAAAATATTAAAATGAGACTTAGGTTGGGACGCCTGGGTGGCTCAGTTGGTTGGACGACTGCCTTCGGCTCAGGTCATGATCCCGGAGTCCCGGGATCGAGTCCCGCATCGGGCTCCCAGCTCCATGGGGAGTCTGCTTCGCTCTCTGACCTTCTCCTCGCTCATGCTCTCTCTCACTGTCTCTCTCTCAAATAAATAAATAAAATATTTTTAAAAAAAAATTATAAAAAAAAAATGAGACTTAGGTTTACTTTCAGTGTTGTTTTCTTTCATTGTTTGGTGTAGTGCTAGGAACATAATAGATCCTTAATAATTGGTATATATTATTATTGCTACTGTTGCTTTATATTGTATTAATTTACATTTTTATAAGAGACTCCTTAATGTTGAGTTTGAAATCATCTCACCTTTGAGAAGAGAGAGGGAAAAATGTGAAAAAGCCTATTAGCTCGTGAATCAGAAGTTTTCTAGATTATTTTCCCTTGGAGGGAAAAAAGAGACCCAAGGTTACCTTGATAGTATATAGGGATATATATTGAATATGTTTTAGCTTAATATGGACCACAAATCACAGACAACTTAGTGGTACTCACAAAGAACTGACAAGATACACGTTTGATTGTTTTTGTAATATTACTAGTCCCACCTTCAAAAGTAAGATTATATAGTTGGACCAATAACTGAAACTCATTTGTCTGGAGAGAAATAGATCATTTAAAATATAATTTATAATATGTTATATATTTTAGAATATATATTAAATATTTTATAAGTGTTTGGGGATGCAAATGCTGGTCTGCACATCATGGTTATTTGGAGAAAATGAGATGAAACTTCGTCTCTAAAGATTTCCCATGTGTAAAGGCCAACTGAACATCTTGGGGTATATGCCATCATGTAATAAATATTATCAAATAGACTTGCTCTGTTATTAGAGAGTTTTCTTGTCTTATAAAGTGGGACATAGAATCTTTATTTATTTTTTTTTAAAGATTTTATTTATTTGACAGACAGAAATCACAAGTAGGCAGAGAGGCAGGCTGAAAGAGAGAGAGGAAGAAGCAGGCTCCCTGCCGAGCAGAGAGCCCGATATGGGACTCAATCCCAGGACTCTGGGATCATGACCTGAGCCGAAGGCAGAGGCTTAACCCACTGAGCCACCCAGGCGCCCGGGACATAGAATCTTTAAATAGAGTTTTGGTGTCTACTAATTTACAGAGCTACCAAGACAGGAAGCATTTATTTTTTGATCAGTGTTTAGTGAGTGCCTACTATATGTTTGGTCCTATTCTATAAGTTGGGAGTATTGCTGTGAGCAGAATAATCTAGTGGGGGAGGCAGTCATTAATTAATTAAATTGGTTAAATACATATATACATGTATTTTCAAACTATAACAAGTACTATGAAGAAAAATTAAAGGAGCTCACATGTGAGATCAGAATACACTGCTCTGAACAATTTTAGTAATTTCTAAAGACATTTTTTCAGTATTTCCTCCCTCCCTTCCTTCCTTCCTTCCCTTGAGAAAACTGTATTAAATCTACCCTAGTTATATTCCAGCTAACAGCTGGGAACAAAAATTGTAAATAAAATTGTCATGATGCCTTCTTGAAATTTATGATTTAGCTATTCAAGTGACCAGATGTTTTATAGAAGTAGAATTAAACATTTCCATCTCCCTTGCAAAATCACAAGGGAAAAAAAAGAAAACCAGAGAAATTATCTGCAGATGAAATGAAATCACACAGGTATTATTAGCGATGCCAATTACACACTGACCTTTGTGACAACACATGAACAAGCCTGCCATTTATTGTCAGTGTTTACAAGAAGAAAGGGGAGGCTCTGTTGCCATCATTAAGTAATGACCCTGATTACTGAAAAAGGAAAAGATGCAGAGAAGAAAGTCAGAAGAATCTCCTGATTGCATTATGGTTTTCTAGCAAGCAACAGATTATCTTTCACTGGAAGACTTACCCTATGTCATCTGTTCCTAAAATTAATTCTATTTGTTTAAATATTCACAAAACACATAATTTCTTACTTTGCCTCTAATAAATAGATACTATAGATAGATTTTAAAATAAGAGGTCTCAAATTCAATAATATCTTTTTATAAATGATTATTTCAAATTCCATTTATTAAGGCTTAATTACCATCTCTCTATATAATGAGACCACTGCATACCTTATAAATGCTTCCAATAATCACATGAAATTTTAATGAATACACAATAATGGTCTTATTAATTTTAAATTAAATGTACTTGTTCATTTTTTAAAATAAATTTAAAGTGCCACTATAAATAACTCAGGAAAGGGAATTCATTTTTACATGGGAGAGACTATGAGTTTGGAAGTTTATAACTGTAAATACTCTTGTTCTTCTCAAAGAATAAGGGTAGCGGATGGAATTTGATTTTTTTGATCTGTGTGGTATGCATATATAGTCATTACTGGATATTTGTTACATGGATTATTTAGTTTAATTTTTATGAAACAGTAAGGCTGGCTTCATATTATATTCAATTTAGAGGTGTAGAAAATGGTTTACAGAGGTTACTTGGTAAGCTCAAAATCATGTCGTCTAAGAGTTGATCAGATTTCAGTCTGAGTGTCTAAAATCCTAGGGACTTAACTACTGTTTGAGTAGTGTAATATCATTGACTTACTTTCTAATTTCTAATTTATTTACACTTGGTAAGGGGTTAATCAAAGTTGCAAATTTTCTTGGTGAAAATGTTGCTGGAAAAACTTTGGCTTTGTCAGTAACAATAGGCAAAATGATAACAATGAAAGGTGAACACCTTTGTCTTAAAGGGGGAAAAGTGTGAGGGAACAGCTCATATTGACCCACAGAAGAGGGTTGTTAAATACTAACCTGTGCACAACTGAGTATAACTCTAATCAACAAAATTGGGCTCTTTGCCCCTCCCCATTTGACAGACAGATGCATCCTCTGGTGCCGTCTCAGCTGTGTCCCTAAGACACGATGGTGAAAGTCGAATAAATGGATTTGGCCATACTGGGCACCTGTCACCAGGGCTATTGTCACCATCAATGACTGATTCATTGACTTCAACTACATGGTCTGCGTGTTCCAGTGTGAGTCCATCTATGGCAAATTCAACAGAATAGTTAAGGCTGAGAATGGTAAACTTGATATCAACTGATAACCATCTCCATCTTCTAGGAGTGAGATCCCACCAACATCAAATGGGGTAATACTGGTGCTGAGTATGTTGCAGAGTCCGCTAGGGTCTTCACCACCATGGAGAAGGCTGGGGCTCACTTGAAGAATAGAGTCAAGGGGGTCATCATCTCTGCACCTTCTGCTAATGACCCCGTATTTGTGATCAGTGTGGATCATGAGAAGTACAACTCCCTCAAGATTGTCAGCAGTGCCTCCTGCACCACCAGTTGCTTGGCCCCTCTGGCCAAGGTTATCCATGACAACTTTGGCATCATGAAGGGACTCATTACAACAGTCCACACCATCACTGCTGCCTAGAACACTGTGGATGGCTCCTCTGGGAAGCTGTGGCATGATGGCCAACGGGCTGCCGAAAACATCATTCCTTCTTCTTCTGTTGTTGCCAAGGCTGTAGACAAGGTCATCCTTGAGCTGAATGGGGAGCTCACTGGCATGGCCTTTTGTGTTCCCACTCTCAGCATGTCAGTCATGGATCTGACCTGCTGCCTAGCGAAAGCTGCCAAATACATGACATTAAGAGTGTTGTGAAGCAGATATCAGGGGCCCCCCTCAAGGGTGTCCTGCGGTACACTGAGGGCTAGGTTGTCTCCTGCAACTTTAGCAGTGATACCCACTCTTCCACCTTTGATATGGGGACTGGCAATGCCCTCAATGGCCACTTTGTTAAGCTCATTTCCTGGTATGACAATGAATTTGACCTTATGGTCCACATGGCCTCCAAGGAGTAAGAGCCCTCTGGACCAAAAAGTCCAGTGAGAGCAAGAGGAAGAGAGAGACCTTCAGCTTCTGGGGAGACCCCACCCCAATCCACCCCCCACCACACTGAGAATCTCCCAGCCTCTACACAGTTTCCATCCCAGACCCCCTGCAAAAGGGATAATTTGGGGGAGCCCTACCTTGTAATGTACCATCAGTAAAGTATACTATACCCAGCAAAACAACAACAAAACAAAATAAAAAATCCAAGATACATGTTAAGGAAGCAGGTCCCTGATGCCTTTTTCTATTGCAGGTAATCATAATGCTTTTTGATTATTCACATATTAGTGGAAATTTAACTCTTGAGAGACATTTAAAACTTCTTTCCATTTTTATATTCAGTCTGATGGAAAGCCATAGGTAAACATCCTATCAAAAAACCCAATCCTTTATTTCTGTAGAATGATTTTACTTTCATATATACATATATTTCTTTTTCATTTATATTTTATGACATGTCTTTAGAAGAGTATCATCTCAGACCATCCATACTGGCAAAAATCAACATCTTGAATATTTTATTTTATTTTCACTTATTCCTCTTTTGATGCTCCTGTTTATTTGATATAGATCTGAATTTCTAACCTACATTACTTTCCTTCAATCTAAAAAACTTCTTTTGGGGTGCCTGGGTGACTCACTTGGTTAAGCAACTGCCTTCAGCTCAGGTAATGATCCTGCAGTCCCAGGATTGAGTCTTGTATCAGGCTCCCAGCTCCACGGGGAGTCTGCTTCTCTCTCTGACCTTCTACCCTCTCATGCTCTCTCTCACTCTCAAATAAATAAATAAATAAAAATTTTTAAAAAACCACTTCTTTTAACATTTCTTACAAGGCAGGTCTAGTGGCAACAAATTCCTTCAGTTTTTGTTTGTCTAAGAAAGTCTTTATTTCTCTTTTATTTTTGAAGGATTTCTTTGTAGGGTATAGAATTCTAGGTTGATGGTTTTTTTCTCTCAACATTTCAAGTATTTCACTCTACTCTCCTTGCTTGCATGGTTTTTGAGGACATGTTGGATATAATTATTATCTTTGTTCTTCTATAGGTATGGTATTTTTTTCCCTTTGGATTCTTTATTTTTCTTTATTTTTGATTTTTTGTAGTTTTATGTAAGTTTTAACAAAGTTGCGGGAAAAGGTGTGTGTGTGTGTGTGTGTGTGTGTGTGTGTGTGTGTATTGCTTTAATCAATTCTAAAAAAAATTGTCAGTGATGCTTAGCAGTAAGGCAGATAATGTCTTTTTTTATGTATAACTTCTTTGGAATGTTACTATTTCTTCTCCTCCTGCTTTTTTTTGTTGTTGATATCTTTTTTTTTTTTTTTTTAAGTAAACTCTACCTCCTATGTGGGGCTTGAACTCATGACCTTGAGATCAAGAGTCTTATGCTCCTCCAACTGAGCCAGCTAGGTGTCCCATTCCTTCTCCTCTTTACTTCTTTTCCTCCTAATTTTCCCTTTTCTTCTTCCTCCTTTCATATTTCTCATCTGCCTATTTTTGTAATCATATGACAATCTAACACTGAACTCTTCAAATGAGGCCGGAACAAAACTTGGCTATTTTGTGTGGTTGACTATCTTGAGTTGCATATACTCATGGTGCTCATAAGGGCAATAATTAGTTTTTGAGTGAGTAAATGGTACTGTTAATGAAAATGTACTTAGAAAGAGGGGTAATTGAATAGGAAAATCATATGCACAGTTTCTATAGAAAAATAATTCTTTTCTCCCCCATGTTCTCATGTCGCTTTGATTAAAAAATGTAATTCGGAAGGGCAGGCTTTTTTATACAAAACTAAGTTTTCTCGGGTGGTCTGTTTGATTGCTTGGCTAAAGACAGATCAAGAAGCTATCATTTGAAAGATTCTTTTCTTAAATTTACATGGTCAAAAACTCAGAAATACTCATTGTGTTTGTGTTTCCTCTGTTTGAAACATGAGATCAAACTGACATTCAAAGGGCAGCATCAGAATAAAGACAATTTTCTGAACAATCTGCTTTTCAATTAACAAGTACAACTCTGAACCTCAGTCTAGGAAAGCTGAATGTTGTGACACACATATCTTATGAATGAAATGTAAAATCTTGGTTGGGGGAGGGGTTTAGAATCAGGGTCTGTGAGAGTTTGGTGTTTAATTTTTAGACCAAATTGTTTTTTCCTTTGTAACCTCACGATTTTTGTCTGTATAGCATCTTAAACTTCATTCTTATTCTTCTGTTGCTTTGGAAGTCAAAAAGGAATCTTTCATAATTAAATTCCTTTGTCAGCAACACCGTTGCTTAAATTTTATAGTGATGATGGATGATCAATGCCATTGAAAATGATTTCCTCTGAGGGGATTCGTCTACCCTCTTGAGAGCCTGTTTTACTGTTTGTAATCATTCTTGCCATGAAATGTTCCTATGTCCACCAAAAAAAATCAACACCAAAACCAGAACCAAAAACAAACAAACAAATAGAAAACTCCAAAAGAAACAAACAAGAAAAACTGGAGTTGAAAAATTCAGCCCGGGTCAACATACATTTGTTAAGCATTGAGTAAGCAATAGGTATTGACCAGATGCTGAGTTACACGTATAAATAAGCCCTCAAAGATGTTTATGGCGATAAGAGAGAAGCCCCAGAGCTACACAGTATAATGCTGACTAATGGGTGCCTGGGGAGAGGTATTGATTGTGAGGGTGCTTTAGCTCTGACATTGACCATCTCATTTATTAGTAAGGTTGGTTTAGTTGACTTGGCTGGCTAGTGTATACCTCTTTTCTTCTTTACCTTTCTGTCCCTGCGTCTGGAGGATCTTTTCAAAGAGTGAAACTTTCCAGGTGAGAAAGGGCTATTTATTAGCCAAAGCATAGTGTAATTATAAATAAAATATTCAGGGGAAAGCTACAGGGAAAAGGTGTCATTTAAACAAGTCCTTGAAAAATGAATGCTATTTTGACAATGAAGGATGAACATGAGTGTGTGAAAGACATTTCGTAGATGAGGAACAGCATGGACTTGATGGTAAGATACAAAGGGTGTTGCAGAAGGCAAAATTACTAGGGAATGCCAGAGCATGACTATAGCAATAGATTCAAAAGAGTGGGACTGTCCATCTCTTAAAAAGTGAGCTCAGTATCTCAATTTTAAGTGGATTTCAGAATAATGTGTTGCCAAGAATTCAATTTGAGGAATTTTTTTTCAATTTAATTTTATTTTTTCAGTGTTCCAAGATTCATTGTTTATGCATCGTACCTAGTGCTCTATGCAATACATGCCCCCCTTAATACCCACCACCAGGCCCTCCCAACTCCCACCCATCTCCCCTCCAAAACCCTCAGTTTGTTTCTTAGAGTCCACAGTCTTTCATGGTTCATCTCCCTCTCTGATTTCTGCAACTCACTTTTCCTCTCCTTCACCCAACGTCCTCTGTTACTCCTTATGCTCCACAAGTAAGTGAAACCATATGGTAATTGACTCTCCAACTTGAGGAATTATTTAATAACAAAAAGCTTACAGGGAGCATGAGGAAGTATAGAGATTTTAAGGGAAAAAAAAAAAGAAATGGAAACGAAAACTTAAAAGAGTAAGAGATGAGAAAGATGTTGAAGACAAGAACATGCTCAGAAAAATAAGTTGGAAACATCTTCTAGATAATTGACCTTTATGCAATTGACTGTGGGTGTGGCACTTGAGGAATTGGGTAAATCCCAAGACAATGCATGACTTTATTTACTCCTTCAAGACCTGAGACTGTGTGGTCTTAAGACGTCCCCTCATGTGCAGTGAATTCCAGGATCTGAACAGCACTTTTATTTTTCAGAGAGTAGAGAGCACCCAGTCCACACATTCCATAAGAATGAGAATACTGGGGTGCCTGGGTGGCTCGGTGGGTTAAGCCTCTGCCTTCAGCTCGGGTCATGATCCCAGGGTCCTGGGATCGAGCCCGGCGTCCGGCTCTCTGCTCAGCGGGGACCCTGACTCCCCCTCTCTCTCTGCCTGCCTCTCTGCCTACTTGTGATCTCTGTCAAGTAAATAAATAAAATCTTTAAAAAAAAAAAAAAGAACGAGAATACTTTTCCTCTGGTTAGCATTTTCGGCTGTCAGGCCTGGAGAAAAACATGGCTTCCTTCCTGGCAGCAGCATCTCACAGGGTGACTGATGTTGATTAGGGGAGGCTACATTAAAATTACCCAGAAAATTGTCCCCCTTTGAGACGAATACTTGTGAAAATGAGTGGACATTAGACTACGTTTGGTATCTGAACGAGCACATGCTCTTAAAACAATGTTATTTAAGAGACTATTTCAATTAGGATGAAAAAAAATCTGCTTCAATCTGGATCTACTACTAATCCCAGTACTAAAAACACAGCTACACAATCTTGTTTTTTTATTTCTCTGGGGCTCAGGCTTCACATGTGGTTAGTCATGTGCAAAACAGAAGGAAAACTTCCACTGTCAATTTATGTTGAGTCCCATCTGCCATGAATGGTAACCCATGATCTCTCCTACGTCGGGTATTTTTGTTGTCTTCTTGTTGCTATTTTACAAAGAATCTGCAATCACTTATTCTGTGTGTCTCACCCAGTTCTTGAAAAGAGACAACACTTGAAAACATAATGGCCAGATGATCTCAGGATGCAAGAATCCTTCAGATGTTTGCTGGGAACTATTGAAAGATGCGTCAGTTTGACAAAAGCAGGAAATGTTAATTTTCAGCTCTTTTATAAATAGAGGGATGATCTGTAAAGGGAAAACTGTTGTCACAGCAAATGTACACTTGAGTGATTCAAACCTAATTAGTGGTTATATGATTCACTTTGAATATATTTACTGTAACAACTGGTAAACTCCGTTTCAAATGCGGCTTTTGAATAGACTTTTTTTTTTTTTTTAAGCAAAACACTTCTGAAAATTTCTTCTTCTTGTTTTTCTTATCCAAACCAACATTTTTCTTACCTTCGTCCTTGATGTATGTGCTATATATAACCAATGATTAGCTCCCTCTGTCTTCTTTTGGTTCCGATTCTACTCCATGCAAAATTCCTAACATGTTTACTTGAAGAAAACATATTAGCATTGCTTACTTGTTCTCAGCAACAGAAGGATGTATTATCTGGTGAGAGCGTGTAGTAAGTAGAGAGTTACTAGTCAGGATCCCCAAAGACTGTTGAACAAGATGTTTCCAAAGCAATTGTTATGTGGTAATTCTGTGTTAAGCATTCTTGTTTTGTTAAATACTTTACTAGGTATGACCAAGAAAAGAGGAATTCAAGCAGAGTGGTGATTTAGTGACTGTAAATGCAAACAATTTGCAATTAAAAGGAAACCCTATATAAAGCAGATATAAGGGGTGCCTGGGTGGCTCAGTCGTAAAGTGTCTTCCTTTACCTCAGGTCATGATCCCAAGGTCCTGGAATGGAGATTCCGTGGCAGGCTTCCTGCTCAGTGGGGAGTCTGCTTCTCCCTCTCCTACTCCCCCCGACCCTGCTTGTGCTCCTTCTCTTGCTGTCTCTCTGTCAAATAAATAAATAAAATCTTTTAAAAAAGAAAAAAAAAAGACATAATTTATCTCTTGGATGTACCACAAGTATATTTGGGAGAAGTCATTTTCATAACCAAATACTCTAAAATTCAGGTAATATAGGCTTCAGATCAGCAGTAATGGAAAGAAGAGTCTTCTCTTTCATATGCTTTCAAAAAATGTGATTGTAAAAATAGCAAGTTTGTGGCAGATATTTTGGAAAACATAGGAGCGTATAGGAAAAAAGAAAAAAAATGTAATTCTTTTACTCATAACATTTAGAAGTATTTTGTTCCCTGTTTCTCAGTCTCAGCATGTGGAATTAAAAAAAAAAAAAACACCAGAATCATATTATATATACACTTCTATAGCTTTTTAGAACACAGTTGCTTTTCCAAGTGCCTGCTTGGATTTCTGCATGCCTCATGGCGCTCTTTGGAAACCCGGTTCCTCGCTCCATAAATAGACACAGATCCACAAAGAATACTGCTGTTTCATAGCTATGCCAACATGCATTTTCCTAGAAATGTGAGACACATGTTGATAATAGTAACTTTTGCCTTGTGGTCTGTGAAGGCTTAGATATTAGACATGAACAATATTTAAAATAAACATAAACTTTAATGCACATTTTAGCAAGGAGAGTTGAGGGCAGGCAAGTTTCTAGAATATTCTTCAGGACAGTCAGTGAAGAGTCCTTGAGATATGTTTCAAAGCCATAGTCATCTGGGTGGTGAGGAAAAAGTTAGCTGAGTTGGAAGGATTTCACCTCTCTACTAGGTGATCACCTCATTTGGGTTTAAGGACAGTGTAAATGAGGTCTTAATTTTGACATCCACCTTGGCTAGTTAGCTTTCTACGGAAAAACAGATGACACAAAACCAAACAAAAAACCCCGTTTCTTGGCAGCAAACACGTGTGCCCTCATGAGTTCAGTCACATCACTTTGTTTTCTTTTTGAATTGGAGCTGGAGAAATGAAAAAAGGATCACACTGACAGCAAAGAGAAAATTACTTTCCCAGAGTGGGTGGAGAATGTGCTATGAGGTCAGATTCTTAAACACTGTGGTTGGAATTTTTTTTTTTTAATTTTTATAAGGCTGAATGATTTTATTACCACTAATAACCTGTGAGACTCTGAAAGCTAAAATAATCTGGGTAATCAAAATTTATGCTTTAGGACAGAAGATGATTACCTGCAGGTGAGAGGGAGGGCATTCTTCTTCCCTCAGTTTTCTCCACTAACAACACTGTGGGTGAGTAACCATGTGACACTTTGGGCTAATGGTCTGTGGTAGATGGGCAGGGAGGCCCTTCTTCGAAATATCACATGTTGGTGGCTGTAGGCAGTGAACTGTGCGTTGATGGAGTGATCAGAAACTTAGAGCAAAAGGACCCCTTGGCGAGACTGCAGAGGAGGCTGATGTCAAGGTGTCTGGCCTCCTCTTTGAGAAGGCCGTTCCTTAAACTGTTGAGTTTCCATTTCTTCGCAAGTTTACTTTAAGTGAAAACGTCTTTTTATGATGGAGATTGTATTGATTCCATCTTATAGGAGTCACACTGTTTTTGAGAGTCTTGATTCCCCATGTTCAGTAAAATGGCCATTTCAGGTGTTTTAAATGAGGAGTTGGGGAGAATAATATTAAAAATATGCTTGCTAGTTTTAACCTCGGTTCATGGAAGACAGGACTTTCTATTATCATTCAAATATGAATGGATTCGATTTGTGGATTTCAGTTCCAACAGTTAAAGGAAAACTATTTGGAGCAGAGGTAATAGATTAAAGTATGTGGATTTCCTCTGGAACTCTCTAAATCAGATTAAATTTGGACCCAGAGCCTCCTCACGCGAGGGTGGCAAGAATCCTAACCTCAATTACTATCCATTCTTCCAGAAACAGTCTGTATTCCAATGATCCTACATAGTTTAGAAAAGTGATCTCTCAAAAAAAAAAATCTGTGCATCTGGTGTTCTATTAATATATTTATTATAAAACATACAAAAATAGAAAGACAGAGACTTCTGTACCAATTATTTTTTCAGTATTTAAATTTTAGTATAATGGATTGCATCTTTGTCATATTGTTATTTATAATTATTAGTGAGCAAAACTTGATTGAGTGTGCTTTATAGTTTTGAAAATATTCCTTTTATCAGTGATGCAAATGTTGGCTTTTAAGTTGAGTTTAATTGCACACTTGGTTTTAATGAAAACAAAGCTGGAAAAGATATCTAATAAAGATAAGTAGATTCATATGGATGAAGTGCAAACTTGATTCCATTTTTGATATTGTAACATTTTTTCATATCTAATAATAGAAGGGTTTTGTTGAAATTATCTGGTACATTTCCATGTTCCATGATGTCATTGAGTTAGTGGTTCTTAGCCATTAACACAAAGGTTTTCCTTTGTTACATTTTTGCTGAAGGGCTTAAATTCAGTGAACGTCTTTGCGTAGATGATTTAAAAGCAGCCTAGAAAACTGTTTCTAAGTTGTTGGTTTTTTTAAAAGATTTTATTTATTTGACAGAAAGAGAGAGAGAGAGAGACAGCGAGAGGGGGAACACAAGCAGGGGGAATGGGGGAGGGAGAAGCAGGCTTCCTGCCAAGCAGAGCGCCGGGCGAAGCCTGATGTGGGGCTCCATCCCAGGACCTTGGGATCATGACCTAAGCTGAAAGCAGACGCTTAAAGACTGAACCACTCAGGCGCCCCTCTAAGTTTTTAAAAGTGTAAGAAATGAGTTTTTGTTTGTTTGTTTGTTTGTTTTTTAAGAATACTATGCTTACTTAATTTTGGCAGCAAAGTCACATGTTTCCTTTTCCAAAGATCTGTTTTCAGAATGCTGTGTTTCTGCCTTAAGATTCTTGCAGCATGTAGTCATTTCTTTCCACCCACATTTGAAAGGTCACTTTTACCTTGAGGGAGCAAATACGGGTGGTTGCCTTTATGTTTGTTTTTGGGGTTTCTTTTTGAGAGAGAGAGAGGAGGCGGGGCAGGGTGAGAGAATCTCAAGCAGATTCCACAGTCAATGGGAGCCTGAGGCTGGGCTGGATCTCACAATCCTAAGATCATGACCTGAGCTGGAATTGAGTCAGATGCTTAACTGACTAAGCCACCCAGTAGCCCTGCTTTGGTTATTTATTTATTTATTTATTTAAAGATTTTATTTTATTTATTTGACAGATAGGGATCACAAGTAGGCAGAGAGGCAGGCAGAGAGAGAAGAGGAAGCAGGCTCCCTGCTGAGCAGAGAGCCCGATGTGGGGCTCGATGCCAGGACCCTGGGATCATGACCTGAGCCGAAGGCAGCGGCTCAACCCACTGAGCCACCCAGGTGCCCCTATTTATTTATTTTTAAATCTTCTAGGTGTCTTAGCATTGATATTCACTTATTATCACAGGAAGGCAAACAATTTGAAATGCATTTTTTTTTTAAATTATAGATGTGTAACTTACCTTTAAATTTGACAGTCCTGGGGCACCTGGATGGCTCAGATGGCTAAGCGTCTGCCTTTGGCTCAAGTCGTGATCCCAGGATCCTGGGCTCTCGAGCCCTGCATCGGGCTTCCTGCTCCGTGGGGCGCCTGCTTCTCTCTCTCCTTCTGCTACTCCCCCTGCTTGTGCTCTCTCACTCTGAAATAAAGAAATAACATCTTAAATATAAATGAATAAATAAATTTATTTGGCAGTCCTCTTAAATACTCTGCCATTAGCTAACATTAAACAAAGGATGGTCACACACCATCTCATTCCACTTCACAGAAAGATTCCCTATTTGAGATCCCATAAATCTATGAACTGATGTACAGAAGCTGCAAAACATAGCGACACATGGAAAGTCAGTGAGAGCCTAGGCAAGCCTGGTTACCCTCTGCTCTGTAGACCTAGCACTCTCATATCAGGTAGCTAAATACTGGGGCTGCTGGAGGAAAGTCTGACAAATGGATTATGTTTAAGTTCTTTCTTTCTTTTTTTTTTTTTCCTTAAACAAATCTAACCATTAGATACAACTATAGGAGTCTATTTATACCTGGGAGATGACTGATACACTCTCTTTAGAATGTCTCCTCTGACCTTTGACTCACATGCAATAGGGGACAGTATTCAAACCCCCAGGGCTCTGTTGCTTCTATGTTGTTCTGGAACTTGGGAACATGAGGTGAGGCTGGGGCTTGGCTGCCCAGAGTTCAGCCTCCCTATGGATAGTTGGTCATGTGTGAGGGCCGGCTACCTCAGCGCAGTCTTTTTTTTTTTTTTTTTAATTTATTTTCGGCATAACAGTATTCATTATTTTTTCACCACACCCAGTGCTCCATGCAATCCGTGCCCTCTATAATACCCACCACCTGGTACCCCAACCTCCCACCCACCCGCCAATTCAAACCCCTCAGATTGTTTTTTAGAGTCCATAGTCTCTCATGGTTCACCTCCCCTCAGCGCAGTCTTACAGGCAAGTGGAATCATGGCTTTCTGGACCCATGGAATGTTCTACTAGGGATCTGTGGGTGTTTGCCCCAAAGGGGAAATTCTTTATGCAGTTTCGGTTAACTCACCAACTCACCATGAGGTTCTAGACCCTCAACTTCCTACAGACCGGAATTTTTTTTACAGTCTTGAGAACATTCATTCAATCTAAGTTCAGTGTAAGGGTTTGGTGCAGGGAGGGCAAGCCTGGATTTGAGGAGTTTGAGGAAGGCTCCCCTAACTCACAGCCTTGTGTACCAGAAAGCCAGGGAGTTAATCAGTCAGATTTGCATTTGAATGCCAGATCCACGGCTTACTAGGTGAGGGACTTGAACAAAAGGTTTAATGTGCTGGAAACTCAGTTTCCTCTTCCATAAAATAAGCATAAAAGTCTTATCTTTCAGAGCTGGCAAGAGGATTAAGGATAATATATGTGAAGTGTTTAGTACACTATCTAGGTATTCAGTAAATAGTGGCTTTTAACCCATTTTTTCTTACCCCTCCTTTTCTGTGTGGATCAGATCCCTTCTTCATGTTTGGAATGAACAAGCAGAGTATTATAGACTGAATATGTCTCCTCAAAATTCATTTGTTGAAGCCCTAATCCCCAGTGTGTTGGCATTTGGAAGTGGGGCCTTTGAGAGATGATTAGATTCGTTCATGAGGTTGGGGCTTCATGATGGAATTAATGCCTTATCAAAAGAGGAAGAAACACAAGATCTCTCTTTGTTTCTCTCTCTCTCTCCCCTCTCCCTCAATGAGAGAATGGAGCGAGAAGTTGGCAAGCCGTCTTGCAAACCAAGAAGAGAGCTCTTGTATTTGATGAAAAAAATATACTTATTTCTCACAGTGGGAGCTCGGGACTCAGAATGTCTGGATGTGAATTCCAGCCCTGACACTTAACTCTGTGTTACCTTGGAGAAATTATGTAACCTCTTGAAATGTATTTCCTCATCTCTAAAGTGGGTTTAAGTAATACCTTATGGAGTGCTTGTGAAAATTGAATGAGATCATTCACATCAAGTTATTGACAACAATAATAATATTATCAGAGGTTGATGTTATTCCTTGGGGGATTTTATGTGACGTGAAAAAGACTTTGTTCCTACTGTCAAGGATTTTATGACCAGCATACGCTACTTCTTAGCTTGATGAGTGTTTCTAGATGCAATAAGACTGTCATACTGGGGTCTGCATTGTCTGTAGTTTACGGTGAAGTTCACGTGTATTTCTAAGTGCGTTATCACTGTTCACTGTGCCAGATGTCTTTCTCTGTCTTATTTATATTCAGCATGCTTTTGCTGATATGAAATCTTTCTTGTATATGGCTTTTTTTGTTTTTTGTTTTTTGTTTTTCTGTAGCAATCTTTAGTTTGCTACACTGTAACATGTCAAATAATTTGAAATTCCATTCTTGGGATTATCATACTCTACTCATTTCATGAAATACAAATGAGAAATTCAAATCCCAAGATAAACAATTATATTAGGGTTTATATCAATAAAGTTCTTTTTAATCCTTATTATTTTTAAAGATAAGAGATGAAGAGAAAAAACAAGGAAAAGACATTTTCTAGTTTGGTGTTTTTTTTTTTTTCCTTACTCCAAATTCTAGATCTTGGTTACAAAATACATCAGTTACATTGTTGACATGATGATGTAGTCTTTTTAGCTAATAAATTCAAAATAAATCATGCTACTGAATTTATAATTCAAGTATTTTACTATTGTTCTTCATGTAAATCTTCATGTATACCTTTTCTTAAAGTGGGACTGTTTATTCAGTGTTCTATCTGAGGGTATTTTGGTTTCTTACAAATATATACAGACACACCCCTCCCCGCCCCCAGGAATGGATTCTGGATCCAGAAGCATGAACTCAAATTTTAGATCCACGGAAGACTTATGTTAATAGTTACAAGATGTGCCCCTTCTGGGTTCATGGGCCCTTATCACTCAAGCACAAAAGGCATAAGTGGAAACGATCTCTTCTATTCTTCCTTTCTTTTCTCTTTGTCTTTTTTTTGGGGGGGAAGGAATAAAAAGTCTAGGATTCTATTGAGAATCACAAAAAAGAGGCTAGATGAGTCTACATAGTATTATGCCTATTGTTTCTGCATTGGTTATCTTTCATTTTCTCTTAAAATCCCTATAAAAGAAGACTTAAAATTACATTTGTTTTTCAACATTCAAGAGAAGGAACGATTATAGTTATAGTAAAAGAAAATGTTCTTAAGATTCTGAGAAAATCCCTAAACTGGAAGCAATGTGTTTACCGAGGGAAAGACATTGTGCTATATTACCAGAGGGATTTTATGGGAATGGAAAAGATCTTATTCCTGTTCTCAAGGAATTTATGACCTAAAGGGAAATTAAGAAAAGATGTGACTTTTACTGAAAGTCTAGGCTGCACTTTCCTATAGTATTTCTCCTTTGCACCTTTCTGGACAGAGGAACACTAAATGTAACAATTATTTTTAAAATTCCCCTCTGGGGAGAATTAGCATTAAGGAAAATATCAAAATGTTGCCTCAGAGATGAGCAGTGAATAACAAGATAGTGAAGAGTTCAAACTACACCAATTTACTATATTCACTGTATGAATCATAGAGAGTTAATATTTGGTTCAATGTCAAGTCCCTGTGTCACTATCCCTGAGTCAGAAACATTATTATCCTTATCCTGAATACCCAGCATCACTGTTCCTCCCAAAGAGCCCATATCCTCCATCTCCATGGGTAATCCTCCATCTCCATTGTTTAATTGTTCATCAGCTCCTTTCAGGGAGAGAAAACTGTACCTGTTTATGTATTTATTTGTTTATGATTTTAGTTTTAAGTGATCTCTATGTCCAATGTGGGGCTCGAACTCACAACTCTGAGATCAAGGGTTACATGCTCCACTGACTGAGCCAGCCAGGTAACCCAAAGTGTACACATTTAGGAGCTAGTAAATTTTATGTGTGGTTAGTAGTTAGGTTGTCTAGATATTGCCTCTTTCACAGATAAGCTAACATTACAACAAATAGCTGAAGTGTAAAATAGAATCTGTCATATTAATCTTTTTCTTATTTTGAAATGGTACATGAATTGATTTTGAGAAATTGAATTGACTGGATGAAAGTAAAAGTTTTGGAAGCTTATTTAGAAGTCAAAAAATTGAAGACATAATAGAGGTAAAGAGTGGAAAATTGGAAATAACGATTTCTGTCTTGCAGCCACCATCCTTCCAACACTCTAGCTTTGTATAAAATTATTTGGCAAGTATTTTAGGATCTCCCTTTTCTTATGTGACTGTATTTTGTTATCAAATAGATATAAATGGGGTACTTTAATTGTTTCTTACCCAATGGGTATGATTTCCTGCTTTAACTAAAATGTCTGTAACATGGATGTGAAAATGAATTTAAGTAAGGCTGGATTGGTATGAAGAGTTAGTGTGTTGGAAATCCTAAAATCACCAAATGCTAGGATTTATTGATCTTGTACCTTCCACTTAACTTTGGTTTCCATAATGGAAAAGTGGCGATGGGATATTCCTCCCCCAAACCCTCTCAACCAGCTTTTTAAAAACGCAATTGACATATATTTAAGGTTTGCATACACTGATGTATTATAATATGATTATCTCTATAGCATTAGCTAACACCTCCATCATATCACAGGTCACCATTTCTTTTTTGGAACAAGAATATTTAAGATTTACTTTCTTAGAATTTTCAAATATACAATAGGTACTTTTAACTAAAATCACAATACTGTGCATTAGATCCTGAGATGTTATTCATCTCTTACTGCAAATTTATACCCAGTGACAAACACATACCTTATCCCCGCTCCCCTACCCCCTGGTAACCACCATTCTTCTTTGTATTTCTACCAGTTCATCATTTTTAGGTTCCACATATAAATGACACCATACAGTCTTTGTCTTTTCTGTCTGACTTATTTCACTTAGCATTATGCCTATATATCTCTCTCTCACATCTCTCTCTCTGCATATGCTGTATCTTCTTTATCCATTCATCCATTGATGAGCACTTGAGGCTGTTTCCATATTTTGACTGTTGTGAATAATGCTGCAGTGAACATGGGAATGCACATAGGTCTTTGAGATCTTTATTTCATTTTCTCTGCATGTATACCCAGAAGCAGGATTGCTCATTCATACCGTAGGAATATTTTTCATTTTTTTAAATGATCCCTCCCATACTGTTTTTTGTAGTGCTATAGCAATTTATGTTTCTATCCATATTACATAAAGGTTGTCAAAGGGATGTCTTGTCAGGTGAATGCTTCCCCAGTCTTGGACAGACTGTTTTCTAGCAGTTTGTCTAATTTTCTGCCTTTAACAGGGCAACTGCAATGAAAATCTTAGGCACCCTTTGTCTATACCTTATGGGAATTTTAAACCTAGAACATCTCCTAAGCAGCTGAGTCTCTCCTTTTGCTCCCTCTAGACTAATCGCCAAGCTCTCCACTATCAAAGGTATCCTTCAGGTGTACCTGTATCTGTGTAATAGTGAATATTGGAGACATAGTAGATGGCATGCCAGTGAAGAGACAATAGGAGAGTCAATAAAAGAAAGTAAAACAAGACATGTGTATTTCCAGAGTCCACAGGCTAACTGGTCTGTGCCCCAACCATAGCCCCAACCATACTTCATCATGCAGTTTTTGGGTAGTCTGAAAAACTGTCCAGGTTTTTAGTGGAATGTCCCAAACAACTGTTACTGAGTTGTTGTAGTCTTGATGTTACAAGAGGAAGAATTATCATCTTCTATTTACCTGTAATTTTTTTTCATTCTGTATAATGATTCCAGGGTAATAATAATTACTATGAACCTCAGAGGGGATATTTTAATAATTAAAATGATAATGTCCTAAGAAATAAAGCAAAGTGAGTAAAGTAAGATGTATTTAATGGGTAATTTAATGCAACAGATCCCACTGTCCTTGCAAAATAAATTAATAAGATACAGTGAACTTCAATTTATTATTTTAAGTGTTTTCTCTTGAAAGTCATTAGAGTATTATCTTCAATAAAACATAGAAAAACTAGGTAGCATTCTCTGTCCCCAGAGCTATGATGCTCCCTTTTGCTTTGGAACTCATAAGAGTTGTATTTCAATATAGAATTCATATGATAGCTTAATTTTTAAAAACAATGTCACCAAATAGGGAAGTTGTAATGTAATTTTTGGGCAGAATTTTTTTCCTGACTATTTCCTATTGAGAAAAAGTTCCAATTATGAAGTAGGTGGTTTTTTTTCTGTTATGAATGGATGTAACTTTACATGTGCACAAACGCCTATGCACTTGTGTGTGTGTGTGTGTGTGCGTGCATATGTGTGTCTGTAGCATACAGATGTGCTCTGCCCTCATAATGCCCATGCATCTAATATACTGAACCACTTAAGTAATTTGGTTCAAACTCCCCTTTAGAAGATGGTAGAAGACCCAGCATCTATAGGCCTTAGGAATAAAGAGGTTTCCATTCCTCTCAACTCTGCCCATTAGTGTTGCTTTTACTGATGCAAGAGTTGAAGTATCTGATAAGCTTCAGAAGGTCCTGCTTGGCATGCCTTCAATCCTATCCTTCCATAATGGTCACTAGGTTAATCCTATGGGGCAACCAGACTTTATTGAAGATTGTCAGAATATATTAGTTAGGGTATAGTTTTCGGTATGTATAAGAGAGACCCACATTAACAGGATCCTAAATATTGTAAAAGCTTATTTTGCTTGTTTTGTAATAACCTGGTGACCTGATTCTGTGGTATGTTGGCTTTACTTCAAAAGATCAACCAGGGGCGAGGTTTCCTTCAATCTTGGGACTCCACCATCCATAATATGTTAGCCTTATTGTCATGGTTAAAGATAATTCCCTATAACATCCACATCCTGGGGGTTAGGATTGAGGAGGTAATGAGATAGCTTCCTTCCTTTTAAAGGTACATCACACTACTTCTCTCAAATTCCTTTGGCTAAAAACTAGGCCTATGCCTTACCTGGCTGCAAGTAAAACTGGGAAATATTTCTTCTGGGTGGCCATGCACTAAGTTAAAAACTAGAGTTCTGTTTTATCCAACAATAGCAAAACACACATTCTTCCCAAGTGCGTACAGAACATTCTCCAAGTTAGATCATATGTTAGGCCACTAAACGAGTCATAACAAATTCAAGAAGGTTGAAATCATACCAGTTATAATTTTTAACCATATGGTACGAAACTAGAAATCTATATCAGGAGGAAAAATGGAAAATATGTGGGAATTTAAAAACACACTCTTGAACAACCAATAGGTCAGAGAAGAAATCAGAAGGGAAATGAAAATATAGCTTGAAACAAATAAAAATGGAAACAAAACATACCCAAACTAATAGGATACAGCAAAAATAGTTCAAAGAGGGAAGTTTATTGTGATAAATGCCTACATTAAGAAAAAGAAAAAGATCTCAACCAGGAAGTCTAACTTTATACCTCAAGGAACTAGAAAAAGGATAATTAAAGGCCAAAGTTAGCAGAGAGAAGGTGACAATAAAGATCAGGACCAAAACAGATGAAATATAGAATAAAAAATAATAGAAAAGGTTAACAAAACTACATTGGTTTTTGAAGAGATAAATAACATTGACAAAATTCTAGCTAGACTTAATGAGAAAAAAGAAAGAAGACAAATAAATAAAATTATAAATGAAAGAGGAGATGATACAACTGATATCACAGAAATACTAAGAATCTTGAGACTACTCTGAACAGTTACACTCCAACAGATTGGATGACTTAGAAGAAATAAATAGGTCCCTAGGAACATATATCCTAATAGCAATATCATAAAGAAATAGAATATCTGAACAGATTAATAATGAGTGAAGTTTGAATTAATGATCAGAAAACTCCCAAAAAAGAAAAACAAAGGACCAAATGGCTTCACAGGGAAATTCTACTAAGCATTTATAGAAGAATCAACACCAAGTATTCTCAGACTCTCATAAAAAATTGGATAGTACCTTCCCAAACTCATTTTATGAGATGAGCATTTTATGAAAACAAAGCTAGATAACAATACTACAAGAAAGAAAAATTATAAGCCGATATCTCTTGGCAAAATACTAGCAAACTGAATTCAACAGTATATTAAAAGGATCATACACCATGATCAAGTGGGATTTTTATCACTGGGATGCAAGAATGTTTCAATATTCACAAATTAATAAATCATGTACCACATTAACAAAATGAAGTATAAAAACCATATGATCATCTCAATAGGCACAGAAAAAGTATTTGACAATATTTAACATACTTTCCTGATAAAAACTCTCAACAAAATGGGTTTAGAAGGAATGTACTTCAACACAATAAAGGCCATATATGACAAGCTCACAGCTAATATCATGCTCAGTGGCAAAAGGTTGAAAGCTTTTCCTGTAAGGTCAGGAACAAGACAAGTGTATATACTCATACCACTCTTACTCAGTATAAGAAGTCCTAGCCAGGACAATTTCCCAAGGGGAAAACAAAACAAAACAAAACAATAAAAGGCATCCAAATCAGAAAAAAAGTAAAATTGTCTTTTTCTGTAATTAACATGACATGTCATGTTCCCGTCATGACATGACATATATATAGAAAAATCCTGAAGACACCACTAAAAAATTGTAGAACTTATAAATGGATTCAGTAGAGTGTCAGGTTACAGTCAATGTACAAAAGTTAGTCGCATCTGTATACACTAATAATAAAGTATCAACAACAAGAAGAAGAAAACTATCCTATTCACAATAGCATCAAAAATGATAAAATACTTAGGAATAAATTTAACCAAGGAAGTGAAAAATCTCTACACCAAAAGTTACTAAACATTGGTGAAAGAAATTGAAAAAGACACAAGTAAATGGAAAGATATCCCGTGGTAATGTATTGGAAGAATTAATTGTTAAAATGTTCATACTATCCAAAAGCCATCTATAGATTCTGTGCAATGACCATCATAATTCGAATGGCATTTTTCACAGAAATAGAATGAACAATCTATATTCATGTGGAACCACAAAAAACCTCAAATATCTAAAGCAATCTTGATAATGAACAAAGGTGGAGGTATCACAATTCCTGATTTTAAACTGTATTACAAAACTGTATAGTAAATAAAACAGTATGGTACTAGTATTAAGACAGACATAAAGATCAATGGACCAAAATCAAGAGGTTAGAAATAAACTTTCAAAAATATAGTCAACTGATATTTGACAAGGGAACCAAGAATATTCTGTGGGGAAAGGATAACCTCTTCAATTAATGGCTACAAAGACTGGATATTCATATGGGGGGAAAAAAGGGAAAATTTTGGATCCTTATATTACACCACTCACAAAAACTAACTAGAGATAAATTAAGACTGGAAGCTATAAAAGTCTTAGAAGAAAATGTAGGGGAGAAAGCTCCTTGACATTTGTTTTGACAATAACTTTTTGGATATGACACCAAAAGCATAAGCAACAAAAGCAAAAATCAGCATGGGACTTCCTTCAACTAAAAATCTGCACAGGAAAAGAAACATCAACAAAATGATAAAGCAACCTATGGAATGGGGGAAAACACTTGTAAACCATATATGTGGTAATGGGTTAATATCCAAAATATACAGAGAGTTCATGCAACTCAGTAGGCAAACAACAGCAACAACAACAACAACCCAATATGATTACAAAATGGGCAAAGGAGCTGGCTAAACATTTTCCAAAGAAGACATAAAGGTGCTCAACAGACCCTGGAAAAGGTATTCACCATCACTAATCATCAGAGAAATGCAAATCAAAAAAAGAATGAGATATCATCTCTCATCTGTTGGAGTATCTCTGATCAGTATAGACAAGAGATTACAAATGTTGGGGAGGTTTTGGAGAAAAAGGAAACTTGGTGCACTGTTGGTGGGCATGTAACTGATGCAGCCATTCTGGAAAACATTGTGGAGGTTCCTGAAAAAATTAAAGATAGAGCTACTCTATGATCTAGCAATCCTACTTCTGGCTATATCTCCAAAGGAAATTGGAATCAGGGTCTCAGAGATAGGTATCTGCACTCTTGTGTTCTTTGTAGCATTGTTTGCACACTAATGAAGATATGAAGACAACAGAAGTGCCCATCAACAGAAGAATGGATAAAGAGGAGGTATACATATATATGTGTATATACCCACCAAACAGACCACTACAAAGAGATACTATTCAGCCATGAAAAAAGAAGGAAATCCTGCCATTGTGACAACATGGATGGACCTTGAGGGTATTATGCTAAGTGAAATGAGATAAGAAAAAAAATACTGTATAATTTCCATTACATGTGGAATCCAAAAAATCCAATGGCATAGAATCAGAGAGTATAGTGGTAGTTGCCAGGGATTGGGGAGTGGTAGAAATGGGGAGATGTTGGTCAAGGGTACAAATTTCCAGTTACAAGAAGAATTAAGTTCTCGGGATACAACACAGAGCCTGGTAACTATAGTTATACTGTATTGTATACTTGAAAGTTGCTGTAAGAATAAATCTTAAATATTTTACCATAACAATGATAACCAAAAGGTGATTCTGTGAGGTGAAAGATGTGTTAACTAACCTTGTTTTTGTAAGCATTTCACAAGGTATACATACATAAAGTCATCACATTGTACACCCTAAAGGTATACAAAGTTATTTGTCAATCAAATCTCAGTAAAACTGGAAAAGAGAAAAAAGAAAAAAAACCCAAACTCTAAGAGTTCTTTTTAATGTTGGAGGATGATATGATAGGAGGAATACTTAGAAGTGTCTGTCCCCTTTAAAGCCCATTTTTGGCACAAGGTTGCATCACATCATGGCATAGCACAGGACAGCAGAAACAGCAATGTGAAAATTCGTAATGTTGAGTCTTGACATTCCTTATAGCATTTCATGTAGCGGGGCAATCTCTCAGGTCTTCTGTTCTATTCCAGCTTTGGTGTCCAACCATGTGGCAGAAAGTGTTACATTCCCCTTCTCCTCTATTCCTTAGCTTTACATCCTTTTCTCTCAACCCACAAAGTTTTCTTTTTCATGCAAGTGGGATTCATTTATCTATCTCTGTACCCAATGCCAGAACAATGGCTTCAAACTCAACTGTTACAGAGACCATACTGATAAATGAAAGAAGTGAAGTGGGCCAGGTCTGAGGTAGAAGGGAGTAGTGGAGACTATGGCAGATTAGAGAGCACATGCCCCATCTTTGGGGAAAAGAGCCTGTTCACCTTGGGAAGAGTGACATTCCAGAACATAGCCAAGGTGGGGCCACATCTCCTGGCTTTTAAAGGGGAGCTGAAAGTTTGGATTTTTACGTTACCTTTTATTTAAGTGTTAGCAAGTGATTCATATATTTTCCAAAACAATATGACAGCCAACAGTGAACTTTTGCTGGCTGCCCTGGGACAGCTGTTTTACAGATGTGGCTTTAGAACACCAAGAGAACTGATCTTCAAAACTGTCCAATTTGGGCATTCTCCTAATGGAAGCCTTTCTCTCTCTTACTGACTGTTGCCATACATGTCCCATGGATATAACAGTGCCCTGATTTTACTGTGTACTTGATAGTTCCCTAAGAGGTTTTGCACACGATTGCTTATTACCTTTAACAATAACCCTGAGATTTGGCAGAGCTAACATTATCCTTACTTTCAAGGTGAGGAAACTGAAGCTAACAAGGTTTAAATGCCTTGCCTAAATATTATAACAGAAATGAGGCAGAGGTGTAGCAAGCATTCATTGCTTCTGATACCGTGCTCAGGACACTTCTTACTGACTTCAGTCTTTGGAGAACTCTGAATAGTTTAAATATATAATATATTCTGAAATCTTAGCATTCAAGCCCTCAAGAAGTACTTGAAAATCATTAATAAACTCACTTCAGTTTCCTGGGAAGTAAACATTATTGTGATATTTTACAAAAGGAAGAAAGGGACTCAAGTTCAATCATCGTGGGAATGCTGTCAGTTTCAAATTGTATTTCTTGTCTTTGTATTTCCCAGTTTGATACTCCACTGGCTAGAATTTTATGTTTATTGTTATTCTCTACTGTGATTCTATGTAGCATCTTCTTTGACAAGAGAAATCATTTTAAACATATAGCAAACGCCTAGTGCATAGTAACAATTGCCAATGAACCAGAGAAGATAAATTAAGACTCGTCTTCGCACGTGATAATTATGAGAGGAATGCACAATCTATCACAAATAAGGTGAATATTCATAAGAATTTTAAAATAAAATTAATGCATGCATATGGCAAAAAATAAACAAAAAAACCCACGAGGGATGCAGAAGAGAGGTTTTGGTCTGAGTTCTTCTTGTCAGTTGACTCTAATGTAAGGGCCTCTGGTTACATCGTTTTTTGGAAGGTTGTTGTATAGAGAAGGGAGAGATACAAAACATTAAAATGGAAAGAAAAATATATAAAGGGAATATTATTGAGTTGGTCCCACCTTGGGCAGCTGCAGCCCAATCACAAAAGGTTTTGTGAGGAGTCTCTAGAATGTCTCTCAGAATGATCTGACCAAGGAGTGTCTGGAGAAGCATTTGTCCAATGACCTCCCCCATCTATAGGTTGTACATCCATGCATGAGAGGGCCTCTCCCTGGTGTGGCACTCTGCAGCAGTGTCAGAGAAGTCCAGAGAGTGAAGGGCAAGTCATTGAAGATGGTATACCCTTAAGGTAAGGAACCATCAGTGTGAAGTGACTTGAAGCCTGCACAAAATGTTCACCCAGGGGGCAACTGGGCGGTCTAGTTTGCTGAGCATCCGACTCTTGGTTTTGGCTCAGGTCATTGGTTGATTGATTGGATGCTGCATCGAGTTCCACACTCCACCGAGTCTGCTTGAGACTCTTTCTCTCTCTGTGTCCCTCCCATTCTCTGTCTCTCCTAAAAAAAAAAAAAAAAAAAAAATCACCCTGGGATTGGCCGGAAACAAATGTGGGGTCAAGAATCTGCTAGACTCTGCAAGATCTTGAAAATAAGAACAACAGTCCATTTGTCTATTTTGGTCTTCAGTCTTGCAGTGGGCAGTATATCATATAATTCTAAGTTGTATAAATATTTCACTGTTTCTCAATGGATCAACTTTAAGCACTACTTCCACACCTTCCTCTAAGTTGTTGTTATCTTCAGTAATTTTACTGGTGACTTTGTACTTTTAAATGATATACTGAAATGCACTATCTCTTTCTTTTTTAGTGATTTTATTTTTTTTAGCTTAATTTAATTTTTCATTAAGCAGTTCATTTTGACTTCATAATAAGTTGAGTTTTTTTTTTTATTGCTACCTTTGCCTTCCATCTGTCTCACTGTATATTTTCCTCCTGTGGTTATTAGATATATTTTTTTATTGTTTACAGAATCTGTGATGATAGCCTTTAGATTCTATTCTATGCCTTAATTAAGTTATCTGTGCTTTTTCTACAGTTTGATTCTAAGAGTTGCTAATGAACAGCCTTTAACTATTTGCCTGTATAAATATCACTATGTGCAAAGCAGAGTAATATGCTAGGATTATCTTTTTCTCAATTGATCCAAAATCATGACTCATATACAACCTGAGAAAAAAATGTTTCTAGCATTAAGGTTCAAATCAGTTATCTTTCTTACATGCCATCAGAATCTGAAAATCATGCCGTGTGGACTTCACTCTATACATGTGCGTGTGTGTGTGTGTGTGTGTGTGTGTGTGTGTGTATTTCTCTAGAGTTTCTAATTGCCGTTCATTTCTTTCTGTGGAAAGAAGAATAAGGTCTTATTTGCTGTATCACTTCTAGTCTCTTGATCATTCTGTCTATGGAATGGTGTTTATCCCTTACGTTTTCTTTTTGAAGACCTTTTTGGTGCTATTTTCTTGATGCAATTTTGACCAATTGCATTTTGAACTTAGTCCACTTTGAAGATTTGAGATTGTATTTACCACACTTCTATGTTAGATCTAGCATTTCGTGGGTCTCCTGTTAACCTTTCTTGATTTTAACTGAGTTTGCTTGTTTCAGTATGTTCTCAAGGAACTCAGAAACATTCTTGGCAAGAATTCTTATGAGTCTTAGACATCTCAAAATGCATTTTTTTTTTACACTCACATTTGATTGATGATATAGCTTGTCTGAAAATCTAGTCCAAAATAATTATTCTCAGTTGTTTGAAAGTACTGCCCCATTGTCTTCTTGCATAAAGTTTTCCAAGTGAGAGGTCTAATGCTACTCTAATTCTTGGTCGGTTTTTTTGTTTGTTTATTTGTTTTTGTATGAAATCTCTTCCCCCCAACCTCTACCATGGAAACTTTTAGGATCTTTACTCCCGTATTTCTGAACATTTAAAACAAAACATCTTCTAATTCATTGCCCAAGAGCTGTTCTTTATAATAGGACACTTATTCACGAAACTGTTTTTGATCTTTGCTTGTAAATTTCTTTTTATATTAGCTAGAATCCACTGTGGCCTGGATCCTAGAGGTTCCCCATTTAAATACCACATTATAAGTGGTATACTACCGAGGGAATTTCAAGGCTTGCTACTGTGAACCCTTTGCAGTCCTATTTTTGATGGTTACTGTTGGAACAGTTTTGACAACTGAAGCCTGGATAACTTTTGTCCTTGAACTCATTCTTGGGTTGGGTACTTCTACTCAACATGGATCTTAGAGCACCATGCTGGAGAGGACTGGTCAAGGGCAAGCACAGCCTTACAGCACCAACAGGCGGAATGAACCTTCACCTTGACCCAAAGTGTGAGAGCCAGAACCAACCTCTGATCCAGCCTTCTGTGTGTAGCCAGGGCTCAAACGTGTCATAGTTTTATGGATTCCTCTCAAGCCCTGAAAACATTTTAGGTTTTAATCTAAAAACAAAAGATGTTATGTGTGTCTTCTGAATCTGTTTGAGACTCAGACGTCCCTGTGAGTCCAAAGATGCATGACTTACAGTGGTTCATTTTTATTCCTTTTTTTCCTCCCCATAAAAATATGATGCAGAGTCAAAACTCAAACCAACAAGCGTCATCCCCCACCCCCACCATCAGTTTATTTCAATCTTTTCAGAGAACATCCCTTCAACATATTTGCTTGGACTGCAAATTACCACCATGGGCTGCTGTTGCCCTGCATATAAGGAAAATTGTGTAGGTTTTATATTTTAGTCTACCTATTTTAATGCCTACTGCTGCTCCTGCTTCTGAGCCTACGGTCTCTAGAGAGAAGCAAGAAGACTGAATTACGCTCCGCCTGCAGCCTGTACCGAGGCATAATTCCTCACTTCCTTCATTCTCAACATGCTTTCCCCCCAATTCTATCTTCCAAAAATTTGTTGAACTCCTTTAACAGGCTCTGGATCTCTTCCCCAACTAATCCTCTCCACTTGCTGGGTTTAATTCCCCCTCATATTCTCTTGAGGTTGTTTCTTCTGGCATCTTCTTAGGAAGCTGAAGTCATGCCTTTCTTATTTTTGTTTTAATTTCCTAATACAAACTGAAGCCCTTTCTTCCCTGCACTTAATTTTACCTTGGAAGACACTGACTTCATATGTGTTTTCACTACTGTCTTGATAATAGAGATATTGGTATTCACTCTTGAGAGGGAAATAGATGTGATGCTTAGGAAGACAACCAGCACCTTTTCTAATTATTTCTTTTTTCATGCAAATGGTAACAAAATACTTTCACCCCTCCTTCAAAAGATTTGATATCCTCTTAGTGCATGGGAAATTTTTTGATTTATGAGCTCAGTGTAAAAGGAGAGAAAAATGTAAAATTAAATGGTAATGTTTTACAGAAGTTATTGTTATGTGGTGAGCCTGTTTTTCTGTCAGTTGGGAGTCTTGTGTAGATAATAAATCCCCATCAGTGATTTAGCATGTATAAAACACATCAATCCTTTTTATTATATTTTGTGAGCCTTGACATTTATGATAATTTCCCCATATCTACTTAAAACTCTTTCTCTTATGATTGCATTATTAAAGTGGATTTTTTGCCCTTGTTGGCTTATCTCATTAGCATGTGTTTATCATATATTTTCAGGGTAATTACCATTTTGGAATAATGCACGCAACATTAAATGGATTCCCTAGTTTTAAAAGGTGTCAAGATAAAAGCGGCAGCTTTCACCCCTCCCCTCTCTAATCCCCATCCCCTTGAAAGTCTACAAAAGACATTTTGATTTTTTGTCACTTGGGTCAATTGGATAATGGCAAGGATAATATGCCCCCCTACTGTGTGTCCACAGTTGGTCCTGGTAGGAAAAAGAAACGATGGGAACATATTTCTATGGTATTCTCATTTTCAATGCCTCTGTGGTCCATCAATCAGGGTCCTGATTTCTGGACTTCAGAATGGACAGTATCCTAATTGCTATTTGTATGCGAGGGGGAGATCTCGTGCTTTTTTTTTTATCCTCTCTTAGTCAGAATGACTGTTTGATATGAAAGTACAATTTAGGGGAAGGATGATTTGCGAGCTTCTAATTATTAACAAAAGTGAAAAGCTATACTCCTATTTGGTCAGTGTCCAAATAATTAAAATGGCTCCCCCTTTCTCCATTCATAAACTTATATATATGAAGCTGGAGCTTCTGCTCTCCACTATCATGAAAGAGATACTGGAGGTTGTTGATGTCTGAATTGTCAAAAATCTGCCAAAGAATGCTCTAGGTATTTTACCATTGTATTTGTACTGCATAGCACTGGATTATTTGAGGTCTGTTATCAATTTGTAGCCTTGTTGGCATTTTTCAGTTTATCAGAGGGTAATGAATCAGAACTAAGTTTTAATGCCTTCTCTCTGTTCCTTCTTTATAGTGTTTTTCTTGTTGTTTGTTGTGGTTCCATTAGAAATCTTGGGTTAGTTTTTTTAAGTAACATAAATTATAGAGATTAATTTCAGCATGCAACATAGATTTGAGTTATAATCCTGTTGGAGGCACAACATTTGAAGAACCAAATTTAAAAATAATGATCCATCCATACACAAGGATGAGAATATCTTCAATTTAACTTATTAGACTTGTTGTTTTGGTATTATTCAATAAATAAATTCATCATGACATTTTAAATTCTTGCAAAAGTCCAAAACATGTGTGTAACTTTCTAATTTAAAGGGTCTGCAAAGCAAGATAACAGTGAGAGTGGCAGACTAAAATGGCCATCTGGCAAATTTCTGCTGAAGGCCTCCCTTGGTCTAGGCACTCTGGTAGATACTCAAGATATAAAGGCAGATATTGGATCCTGCTTCCAGAAAGTTACAGTTCTGTGGAGCAGACAGATGAAGTAGAAGTCAGAAAATGAGTGAGAATAGCCACAACATGTAAGTGAAATGAAGAAAAGAAATAATGGTTAATACCTAGTAAAGTAGTGACGGTATAATCTGATTTTTAAATATAGAATGATATGGAGAAGACTATAAAGAAATCATATTGAAGTTGAGATATGAAGATTGAGAAGCAGTCTGCTAGATGAGAGGCAAATGCAAAGGTGGGGAGGCAGGGCTATGTTTGAAATTTTAGTGGACTTCTTAGAAGCTGTTGTGGTTGGGAGTGAGGAAGGGAAAAAGAAGGGGATAAGATCACCGCTGAGGGGAGGAAGTACATGACGCAGGACTTGGAGAGGCTGGATATACAAATGGGCAATGGCCAGATCCTATATAAAAATAAAACTTTGACCCTACAACTGCCCCTTATCTACAATAAACACTCCAGGAAGCCTGCTACCAACCAGAGTTGCAGAAAACCAGATTGCTATCCCCAGAGACAATCCCAGAAACTCAATGATAGCTTCTTTTTTCTTTTTTTAAGATTTTATTTATTTATTTGAAGACAGAGATCACAAGTAGGCAGAGAGGCAGTCAGAGAGGGAGAGGAGGAAGCAGGCTCCCCACTGAGCAGAGAGCCCGACATGGGGCCTGATCCCAGAACCCTGGGATCATGACCTGAGCCAAGGGCAGAGGCTTTAACCCACTGAGCCACCCAGGGGCCCCTCAATGATAGCTTCTGTAACGATTCCCCCAAAGGTTCAGGACTTGATTAATAACTTGCCACTTTCCTAATTTTTGTTCTCACTTCCAACTTAGGACCAACGAGAGAAAGCCAAACAGGTACCCCAAACCAATGAAATACGATTCCTCCCTTCTAGTTAGACTGTCTGTAGCGTCCACATGTCCATAGTCTACAATAAGGCATAGAAACCCTCCCTTTTTCCATCATGAAGCTTTCCCACTCCTCTGTCAGTTTGAATCTCTACCAAAATGCAAGTGTTGGTGGCTGACTCCCTTGCTATATAGCAAGCTCAGAATAAATAGCCCTACTTTTCTCATAGGGTTGGTTGGTGGTCTTCGTCAATGTCCGCACTTTAGAGGTGAGAGTAAACGATCTGAAGTTTGTTCTCAGTTCAGTGGGAAACCCTGGGAGGACTTGAAGCAGGGGAGTGTCATGATCGGAATGACCCTTGAGCTCATTTATGCAGGTTTGTTTAGAACAGAAAACAATAGAGAGACACGGTGGGAGGTTATTGTGGTGGTTTGGGTAAGAGGAGATATGAGGAAGGCTGATGGCCACTGTAGAAATGGAAGAATCAGCTGCATGGGAAATATACATGTTGGAGGAACAATCATCCATTTAGAATCACTTCTCAGGAGTCTATGTTCATGAGTGTCTATTTTAGCTGGTTGCAGTTAGAAAGGACCAGGGAACTAGCATTCGTGAGTCATGTGGCATCTGAAATAATTGGAATTTCAGGAACTTTCAACTTACAGGTCTAATCAGGTTTCTACTCCCTGTTTATGCTCATTGTTCTGGTTCTATGCTTCAATCCACCTCTATTTCTGACCTTTTGTCTAGTCCTCTTGTGTTTCTAAGCCCCAGATGGTCCAGATAACCTAAAGCAATCCAGGGAGAGTGTCATAATTTAGTATTTCAGCAGAGAAATATGCCCCCTGCCCCAGCTTCTCTGGAGCCAGTCATACACGCCTGGGTATTTGTAAAGTGTCCTTGATAAATACGAATAAGAAAACACTAATGAAGAGAGAAACACTCAAACCTGTTTTCTCTGCTGAGGGTTAAAGAAATATATCTACCTTGAATCCTGAAGCGGGAGGATTCTCATCAGCATTTCTGCTCGGTCTTTCCTCTCTGAGGAACTAAATGCTGCAGCTTATTTGCCCAAATTGATGTGGGAAGGAAGATTCAGAATGGGAATAACGGTGTAAAGAGGCAACAGGAAATGTCAGGGGAAATATCAGATAATATTTTGTTGCCTAAAGAATTCATTCAACAAATACCATGCTAAGCTTATGTGTCAAGTACTGATCTTGGCCCTGGGGATATAGTGGTAAATAAGATAGGCTAAATTCCTAATCTTGTGGTATTTACATACTAACAAATATATAAACAACATGAAAACATGAAAGTAAATACATAGATATGTTATCATTTAAGATAACACAGAGTTACTGTTCTGGAGAAAGGGGAATTCAGAAGAGTCTAGCTGAGAGGGTGAGTCTAGTTTATCTACAGCACAGAATAAACTCAGCTGTTGAGAGGATGTTTATAGAACATTAAAAAAGGTGTAACATCATTACTCTAAAGTGAGATACAAATCCAAACTATAACAAGATATCATTTCGTATCCAAAAGAATGGATAAAATAAAAAGCATTGAGAATACCTAATGTCGGGGAGGACCTGAAATTACTGGAACCTGTCACATTGTGTTGGCGGGTAGTACAGTGATATAAACACTTGGAAAAGCTGGGAGATTTCTATAAAGCTAAATGTATACCTACCCGATGACTCAGAAATCAGAAAATATGTCCACAGTAAGACTTATACAAAAATGTTCCTAGCATCCAGGGCCCCTGGGTGGCTCAGTCAGCTGAGCTTTGGACTCTTGGTTTTGGCTCAGGTCGTGATCTCTGGGCGGCAGGATGGAGCTCCATATGGGGGCTCCAGGCTCAGCAGGGAGTCTGCTTGGGATTATCTCTCTCCTTTTCACCTCGCCCTCCCCCCACAACTCGCGCGCGTGCGCGCGCGCACACACACACCCACACACACTTTCTCTCTACTACAAATAAATCTTTAAAAACAATGTTCATAACATTCATAAAAATTGGAAACAACCACACGTCCACCAACAGAAGAAAGTGCAAATTAACTTAAGTGTCATACAAGGGAATACCCCTTACTAATAAAATGGAACTATGATATTCAATAACATGAATGAATCTTAAAAACAGATTGAACTGGGTGCCTAGGTCACTCAGTCGATTAAGTGTCTGTTGTTAGCTCAGGTCATGATCGTAAGGTCTGAGGATCGAGTCCTGCAACCGGCCTTCTGCAAGGCAGGGAACCTGCATCTCCTTCCAGCCAGCCCTGTGCTTGTGCTCTCTCTCCCTCAAATAAATAAATAAGTAAAGTCTTAAAAAACAAAAACAACAACAACAGATTGAACTAAGGAAGCGAGACACGAAACAATGTATGCTGTATGATTCTGTTTATATGAAATCCAAGTTCAGGAGAAAGTGTTCTATAGTCATAAAAATCAGAAAGTTGATGCCTCTGAGCGGGTAGTGGTAGTAACTGAGTGGAAAAAGGCATAAAGGAACTTTCTGGGAGTGATGAAGGTCATGTTTTATATTTTGATTTATGTTTTTGGTATATGAGTATATAAAAATAGCAAAATTCATTGAGCTGTGCATTTTTATTGTATGTGAAATAGTCCATTATAGTAATAGGATGCAATAAACTAAAATAAAGTAGATTTGGAAATGAAAAATGATTTATAGAAGGGGAAATGTTTGCTATATACTGTCAATAAGTAAGATAGCTACAAATTTGTGTAGGGTATGATCTAATCCTAATCTATGTGAAATGCATGGAAAGAATGAGTCTAGAATGGTTAACAGCCATGATTCACATTGTTGCTGATAAGGTTATGGTTAATTGTTACTAAGCATCATTATGACAAGTGGTTGATCAGTTAATTTAAACTCTCTTGAAGCAGAGAATCAAAAGAAAAATACATACATATCATAAACATTTTATTTGGACCTTTAAGCAATAAATATTTGTGGACTATTCTTGAAGGATACAAGGATACAGGCTTTTTTTTTTAACTGATTTTTTTTTAATTTTTTTTTTTTTTAGTAAAGTTTTGCTAATTGGATGCTGCATTTTTTTTTTCTTATAAAAATGGCCCCACTTTGGCTTCTTTAGTAGGGACTTAAAGAGGTTTTGGAAACAATTTGAGTGCAGATTATTTTGATTAAAAAAAGTTATTATACCCACACTTAATTCAACAGCAAATTTTAATTACTTATCTTTATCAAGTCTTTCCTAAGAATTAAAATTATTTTTATAGACTCAATAGCTCTCTTTTCATACTCATATTTTCTTGGTTTATGTGACGTTTAATTATACTTGATAAACACATTAATAGGTACAATTGGCATAAATGAGTTTGTGAATAAATAATCTTATTCTGGCAAGCATACAAATCAACCCATGAAGGGAGACATTGCGAATATGTCAGAGATAGACCCACTGTCCACAAGTAAATTAGGTGTGTCCTAGGCAGTTATTTTTTTACAGAGAAAATGGAGAATCTTGAATAATTTAGCAAGTCTGTTAAGTGGGTATCAGTTAAGAGAATTCTACTAAACTTTTCCAATTTCCCACATTGATCAAATAATTTGCCAATCAGAAAAAGCAAACATTTACATGATGAAAGTTTATATTCTTAGCAAAAAGAAAATTAATAATACAAGTAAAAACCATTTTAAAAATCACTGTTTGAGTGAATTCTGTAAATCTTGAACCTGTGAGATTACCTCATGTTCCTAGGACTCATTCGACATATTTTTACCTCTGAATTTTGGGACAGGGAAACACAGGAAAAGGAGAACATTGGCAAATCCTCTAGAACCGGAGTGCAGACTTTTTAAGGATGGGGATCTGGGGTTCTGTCCTAAAGACAGCTTTGGGAGGATGGCGTTTAGGAAATATGAAAACATATCAGTGTAGGGCCAGTGTGTTAATTTGTTGGTGCTTTGGGCCATAGCAGAAGGACCCAGTACAAAGTGAGAAGCAATTCATGGTGGAGAGTGGATAGGACTTTGGGATCAGCCCTTTCACTCTCCTTCCTCCTGGACTTCCAGAACTTAACATTTATGAGCCTAAATTCTGACTTATAATTTCAAGTACAGTTACCCAACTTAGAGGTGCTCTTGCGTGGGTTAAATGAGATAATTTATGTAAAGAGTTGAGAAAAGTGTCCAGTGCACTGGAAATATTTAAAAAGCCATTTTTATCCCTAAATCCTACTCCATCCTAAATACCCCTTAAAAGTGTTGTGCAAGGCCGATGGGGAGTGACCCTAGGTGTTTTATTTGTGACTGTTCTATAAGGATACCCTTCGCATGTCCCTGAGAAATACAAGTGATTTTTCTCATCGCTAAAACCTATGGAAGCAGGAATTTCTGAGTGAGTGAGAGAAACCAGGGCACGTGTACATCAGTTTCCTTCTCTGCTCCTGTTTACTAGTCAATTCAGTGGGCCACCAAGGCTTTCTGCCTCTGTGGCTCTAGCACTCTCCCTTCCATAAGTCACATTCAATGGCTTTATTACTAAGCCTGAGGACAATTTTAGTGCTTATCTTACTTCCCTCTTAATGACATCTGAGAGTTTTGATTTACCCTTATCTTTTTAACTCTTTCTATCTTTTGGCTTCCGTAGCAACTTTTATTTCTGCTTCACTTCCTATCCTCCTGCCGCTACATTTTAATCTTGTGTTGACAATGCATTTTTGGACCATCTCTATAATACCATTAGTTGTCAAGCATCTCTACCACCCCACCCCCTGCATGTTATTATTTTTCAAACTGTTATTGAGTGAATTTACCTGTTCCCATAGCTTCAGCAGTCACATGGTTTCTGAGAACACCCAAAGCTTGCTATTAACCAGAGATTAACTTTAGAATTTAAGATACCTGTATCTCCCTGCCTACTGGGCTCACCAGGTAGATGTCTTATGCGTTGTTCAAAACATATTCTGATGTCTTGGCTCTATCTCCGTCCACCTACTTTATGAAAGTAGCAATTCTTCCTGTATTCCCTATTTTGTGGAATGACAAATCAACAATTGACTATCCAAGACAAAAATCAGCGAGTCCTTAATCTCCAGCTAAACAACCAAGAGGCCAGGTTGTTTTATTTCTTTTGTACCTTCTAGCTCTACCTACCCGAGTTCACAATTTCAGGCATCCACCTCACCTCAGTGTAACTCAGGATCCACTTCGAGGAGTCTAAACCAATTATTTTCTCATTCCCACCACCTATGTCTTTCCATTTTAGCTTCCTGTTTGAGTAAAAGCCTTCAAAGGCCTCAAGCCTTCCTGTTGCTTATGTTTCTCAGGTTAAACACATTGGTGTTTTGTTTGTTTGTTTTTCTGCAGTAGAATTAGCAGGATCCAGTAACTTGGGCACTTAGTATTACTATTTGTGCTATTTACACTGTGATTTTCTTAATGAGAGTTTACTGGGATGTTTACTACCGAAGTTGGCCTCTAAACTCCATCCCGCCTACATTTCAAATTGATAGCTATTTGTGGTATAGATAAATCTTTTAACTGTGTAGCTAAACCCAGAAGTGCTCTTTTAGATCCTCTATCAATAAAAAGTTTCTAATTGTGATAGAATGTTTCAGAATTCCTGTAGAGTTACAATTAGATGACTTCGAAGACTATTATGAATTTGTGTACATGAGTGTATACACATGTTACTTTGGTAGTTTAGAGCCTACTTGCCCCAAATCTTACAGTATTTGGTTGAAATACAAACTAGGTTGCAAAACAAACACTGCTATGTCAAAGACTATGAATATATGTGAGAATTTCTGCTTTAGAATAAAGGGCTTGGCAATTAGCTCTGTGATACCTGAATACGATTGATGCTAAGTGTTGATTCTGTAAGGCCGGAATGTGACCAAAAGCTGAATTAGTGTCAGAAAAGGAGTTAAACTATTGAAAAGTTGGCCCATATTACAGAAAGAAATAGAAAGAATAGTTGTTCTTCCATTTTAATTGCTTTTGAAATGGGAAGCAAATCTTAGCTCAATCTCAGATTGTTAAACATTAAGGACTCAAAGAAAGCCTTAGAAAAATAAAAGAAAATTTTTAACTTTTTTTTTTTTAAACTAAATTATAACTTCTTCCCAAGCTACTCATTTGCTTTTCATATGAAAAAAAAAATGGTATTGTTTTGAAGATGCTGCTTAACTAATATTAAAAATATTCTAACAAAGAACAATACCACATGTGAGTTTCCATTTCAAAGAGGATGTCAGGCTTGCTATTACAAACAAGAACAAAAACAAAACTTAATTATATTCAAGTGTCAGGCTGGTTCTTTAGTGTTGCTGATGTTGTTTTGTGTGTGTATGTGTGTGTTTGTGTGCGTGTGTGCACGCGCTTGCGTTTGTGGTTGTCATGCAGATAACCTGCCCTGAGTCCACACATATCAGTACTTTAATTATGTATTAATTAATGATTGGCAAAGACCTGAGCCTAAGGCAGATGCTTAAACAACTAAGCCATCCAGGTGTCCCAAAGAGAGAATCTTAAGCAAGCTCCACGCCCAGTGTGGAACGCCCTGCAATCCTGAGATCATGACCTGAGCCTAAATCAAGAGTTGGATGCTTAACTGACTGAGCTACCCAAGTGCCCCTCTGATGAGTTTTTAAGGTTAGATAAATAGTCATTGAACCTATGATGTGTTACTGTGTTTGATCATTGGTTAAATTTGAGTTAAAAATCTATATATCTTTGGGGTGGTTTGGCTGTCTTAGTCCATACAGCATGAGACTCTTGACCTCTGGGTCATGAGTTCAAGCTCCATGTTAGGTGGAGAGATTACTTAAAAAGGAATTCTGTGTATCTTTTCAGAGGTTCCTCTACCTGCTCTGTTAATAATGGACTCTTCCCAAATAGAAGTCACCATCTCCTAAGTGAGCTCCTAGGAATAGTATTGTATTTGCAAAATATGACTCAGACTACAAGTTATATGCCCAGAAATAATACATATTTTTATTTTATGTATTAATGAACAATCTTTCTCATCAGTGTCCACCTGTTGGAGCCTCCACCACCTGGAAAATAAATGTAACAACCTTGAATCTATTGTTAAGCTTAAATCTAATAATTTAATCAATCTCTTTGGTAATTTCAGGCAGTATTTCAGATTTCTCTGTCTTTCATCCTTCCCCAACACTTCTGGAAGATGACCCCATGGGAATTATATATGCCATGTTATAGAAGGACAGGAGTCTGAGATAGCCAAACTCTTGATTTTTTATACTCCTTAGGTACTAAAGCTCAAAAACCCAGCAAAGCTAGTAGTCATGGAGACAGAAACAAAATTTTTGTGAGTCATTTAATGCAATAGAGATATGTGATGTATTGTATGCTTCATTGTTTTCATCTACTAGGGCTGCTGTAGCAAGGTACCATAGACTTGGTGGCTTAAACAACAGAAATTTATTTCCTCACAGTTTTGGAGGCTAGAAGTCCAAATGAAGATTTTAGCAGGGTTGGTTTCTTCTGAGGCCTCTCTCCTTGGCTGACAGATGGCCATCTTCTTGTGCCCTTGCATGCTCTTCCCTCTGTGTATATTTGTGTCCTGATTGCATTTTCTTACAAGGATCCTGGCGATACTGAATTACATTTGTCCATATGATTGTATTTTACCTTCATTACTTCGTTAAGGTCATATATCCAAATATAATCACTTTCTGAGGTATGGGGGGCTAGAAATTCAATATATGAATTTTGGTGGACAAAATTCCACCCATAGCCGTCATGGTCCCATGTTTTAGGTGTGAGATGCACAATATACAGTTGACAATAATTCAGAGCATATTTAGCACCATGGAAGAGTGTTGCCCAAATTGACTGATACTGTCTTCCTGCTTCTGGGTGATGATGAGCATGGGAGGACCGAGGAGTATCTGCTGATCCCCTTATTTCTTCCAGGAAAATGGGTAAGTGGTTCTTTGTTCAAAAGACAAATGGTTTTTGAAATGTCACTAAGTAAGAACGCTGTTGCTGTTCACAGTTCAGAACAAGAATCCTTACCAATAGGGAAAATTGCTACCTGTCCATAATAGAAAGGGTTCAGTGTAACTCACTGGCTATGTGGGTCCCCTGACAGCCACCGATGGCTCAGTGTTGTTCTCTGTTATTGGCCTATGAGATGTACATTAACCGGGTCTAGTTTTGTGAGGGAAACTCCCAAAGCTAATACTATACATGAACTCTGACTTGCCAACATGGCTACTTTATAACACATATAGCAAGCATGGGGATAGCCATAAAAGCTCATGTCATATCTGCCTGTTTACTGGGAGCATCTTGTTTTGAGAGGGGAATGAAGAGTGGTTAACGTGTAAGCATCAGTTATCTCACACTATAGGCTCTTGCATCTACTTCCCCAAATCTTCTTTAACCCATTTTCTATCTTGTTTTTGAAAGGTCTTTGGCTATTTATAGGCAACCCATTAGCCACCATATCTCCGAGTATTGCTATAGATCTCTGCCTCAGACCACAACTCCTTTCAGGCAAAGTCAACCAAAAACTCTACAGCTCAAAGATCAGCCCCTCATTTCTCACTATGTTAGACATACACTACAACATGGCCCACTAATTCCACTCCTAAGTATCTACCCAAGCCATCTGGAAGCACATATCAACGCAATGATTTGTGTGTGAGTGTTCTGAGCAACTTTATTCATAATAGCCAAAAACTGGAAACAACCCAGTGTGCATTGATAGGGAAGACATAAACAAATTATGATATATGCATGCTATGAAATACTACTGAGTAACACTAATGAATAAACTGCTGATTCATACAGCAACATAGATGAAGCATACAGATGTTCTATTGGCATAAAATCAGACAGAGAAGAAGGTATATCACATGATTTCATTTAAATGAAATGCTAGAACAAGCAAAACTAATCTAAACTAATAGCAGTCACAGTAGTGGTTCTTTGTGGAATGATGGGCTTGGGGAGATGGGCTACGAAGAAGTACAAAGAACTTCTTTGGAATATAGGCATGTTATGTATCTTGATTGAGATGTTGGTTAACATTGACATTTGTCAAAACTCATCAATCTGTATACTTAAAATCTGTGGAACTTATTGCATGTGAATTATGCCTTAATAAGGTTGATTTAAAAAGAGTTCTGTCCACTGGGGTTTTCTCTCTTTTTCGCTATCATTCAAGGTGATTCGTGAGTGGGGCTATAATTACTACAAGAACATATTTCCAGCTGATGCCAACATTTATAAAGTGCCATCTGCAAACAAGGCTTGAGCGATTTTCTTCCTAGTCATAGAATTTCCCCCCAGGCCCTGTGTGTAGATTTGGGGAAAGATGGCTGTGTGACAGGCACCACGGGAAATGGATCCATCTGTTATGCAAAACATGTATGCCTTCATGACCTTCTCAGGCCCCATCTTGTGTCTGTTACTTCTATTTGGTAATGAGAAACTGCTGGGCATTCAAGTTTTGGGGGTTGAAGCATCAGACAATACCAAGTTCATTATGAGGAGCACGGATCATCAGTGACCGTTTGCTCATGTCCTGTGGGCATGTGTTTACTCTGTAATGGAACTATTAGCAGCCAGACATTTTTAAAAATGATTTGTTCAAAAGTGTATAACTGGTTCACAGCCCAGGTGTCACTGTTGGGATTCCGCTATCCAGTCGTGCAGAAGACTCCATGTAGGATTCCTGTCTACCTCAGAGAGTTGGAGCAGAGAAGCTCTGTGGTCATAAGGAACAATTGGCAAACCTATGTGCCCTATATAGATTCCTTTTCAGATAGGCTATTCTCCATGTTAACAGTTCCCTGGGTTACTCAGAAAACAGTATCAAATAGCATCCTTGACTCTGGCATATGTTGTTTCCAAAACCCAAAGAGGGCCTTACATTCCTATGCCATTTAGAAGGAGACAGTAAAATATGTCACTTCTGGATATATCAGAGCTTCAGTGATGGCAGGCCTCGACTTTTCTTTCAAATTATCTCTTGGATTCCAGAACCTAAGTGTCAATCCAAGACATCTAGAGTGTTCACTGCCGCATGCTCTCCAAGTCCTATCCATGCAATGCTATCCATATGGTGGAGCGATATTATATTCTATGAGAAATTTGGTGGTTGCAGTTTTTGCGAACTGAATTATGACATAAAGCCAGAGAACTGAGCAGCCTTGGTGTAAGACCATAATCACATGCCATCGTCCCCTTATCTGTATCCCCTATAAATCAATCACTGTCTACCATGTTCCGGGCATGTACGCATTTGGTCTAGTAAACAAACTGCATCTTGATTTTAGCAGATAGGTTTATACAGTCACCCACTGTAACTGCCAAACTTTGATTTTATTTTTTCACAGTGGATATGCATGGATTTAGCATTTGGGTGTTCTTGCCTTTGTGCCCCTATGCTAGCAGGAGACACTAACCCAGAGATCTGGGAGGTTGGCAGGTGACTGGGATGAGCAGTCAAGTACATTGCACCAATGACCAATGTCTGTTCTATACGTCCATGTCAAAAATACACAGAAGCATGACCCACATGGTACAAGTGTAAGCCACAAGCTCCCTGTTACACTTGGTGATTCATAAAATTTTTTACCTCTGTCCTTATAACTGTTAGCCTGGCTGGTTTAGAATTCTTAGTATCCAAGGAGCATGAAGGAACCCAGAGTTCAGCAATCTTAGTGTCCCCAGCCCTTCCCCAACTCCCAGCTTCCTCTCCAGGAAAAATTATAAGACTGCCTTAATATCTGCTACGCCAAAGTCAGGGGTGAAGTACTGGGTTCATACCAGAAACCTGTTCTCTTTGCTTACATTAGTTCTCCCATAGATCTTTACATAATCCCAGGACACTTGAACATCTGATATTCTAGTTCACAGACTATTAGAAACAGCAACACACTAATGGCATGAGGGAAACGGAAGAAAATGACTCATACTCTTCTGGTAATGGACAAGAAAAATATTGTTAATACAACTTAAGAATTCAGGCTGTTTTCCATAGACTTTCTACGTGTTTTAACAACTCTGCAATAAATAGGTATTACTTTTATACCCATAAGTATAAAGGTATTATAAAAGTCTTCTCCAAAGGCTTCCCAGGTAGCTTGTATTTAGGAATATATCCTTTAGTTGATATTGAGATATATAGAGAATAATACAAAATGAACATTGACAGTTATGATCTTGAGACATAAAGTATGAACAGAGTTACATTTATTATCTTCTGTGTAATATGCCAGCAAAGAGTGAATTGTGTTTTCCGATGTTTTATGCAAGAAAAGTTCTTTTAGTTATTTTTGAGGTTTAAAGTAGATTTTTATTTTATTTTGTGAATGTGCTTGCACAAAGGAGTTCATTCTCCACTGATCATGGATAAATAAAGTATGATTGTATTCACTAAATTCTTAGTGTCCTGTGTTTGACCGGGATGTGAAGAAGTGCAGTTTTGGAGGTAGCTGTGTGTAGAAAATTTCCTGGTCCCTCTTCACACTGGCCGAAGGAGTTGGATATAGCCATGGAGATAACTACTAATTTTAGGATGACTACAGGAATATCAACAGTTGAGTCATAAAAATAATAAATGATGTAAGATTAGTTAGGAGACAGATTTGGCTGCTGTAATAGAAGTCTAAAGCAATAATGGTGGAAGCAAGATAGAATTTAAATCTCTTATACAAGCTCCAGTGGCAACTCTGCTCTGGAAAGTCATTAGGTGCGTGGTCATCTCTTTTCAAGCTCTGCCATTCTGATGGTTTTTCTCTAGTCCGTATGGTCCAAAAGGGTAGCCCCCTTCTCTAAAGTGTGTGACCCAGAAGTTGAATACATCATTTCCATTCACATTCTACCTGTCACCTCTTAGTCCCACGTCACACCTACCTGCAAGGGAGGTTGGGCAGTGTAGTCTTTCCGCTGGGTGTTCATGTGCTCAGCCAAAAACAGAAAGTTCTGTTGTCAAGGAAAGAAAGGGAGAATGGGTATTGGAAGATAACCAGTCGTCTGCCCACAATTATTGTGGCAGTAGATGGTTAAGAGAGCCCTTCCTGGATATGTGACACTTGGGCTTTGATGATTGAATGGAGTCAGGGTTGAACCAGGTGAACAACATGGAAATGTGCAAAGGATGGAAAAGAGGCTGACAAGTTTATATGTCAAGGCTAGTGTATCTGTCAGAAAGTTGTAGGAGAGGGTTGAAAGATGAAAGCGGAAAGCACATTGCATTTTATTATAGGGGCTCTGAAAGCAGATTAAAGAATACACACACACACACACACACACACACAATCCATAAGAATACAAATATATTCTAATCTTAGAAATATTCTAAATGGAGCAAAGTGAAATGGAAAGTTACTTCAGTAAGGATCATTTGATTCTGGTATGTTGTTTGGCCTGGTGAAGACACAATGGGGTGTAACCAGTCAGACACGGGTGGAAAAGGATATGAACTTCAGGAATTGGCTGGTAAAGCAGGGAGGTGTTTTCCCAATACAGAACTGGCGGGCCTTGCTCATTGCCCCGTTTTGGAAACAAAGTAGGCGTCATTGATGTCTCCAGGGTTTCAAGCCCAGTTGGCTGTGGAAGAGAGAAGTCCAGAGGGCAGCACATTTTAGGGAGAATATTATCAGCACAGCTGTAGTTCAGAGTGAGGGTGCCTTATCCAAGAAGAAATACCAGGAAGGAAATTAAGGATGTGTGACTGGAGGATGTGTAGAATGTGTGAACACAATACCGGCATCACCAGCCAGATGAAATGGGAATGGATACTCTGAACAAAGGGCTGGGATTGAAGGAATGTGGGCAGCTCTCTTACTCTCTTCATAAGCTCCCGTGCCCAGGGACTTAAAAGATGATGATGTCTGTGCGCAGCAGGGAGGAAGAAAATTATATCTCAACATAAAAGAGGCAGGATCCTGAAGGCAATTAGCATGGAGACAGAAGGTGGCAAGCTGGTGCTGTCCATCATTCCCTTTCAAGCCTCCTCACTCGACCACACTTGAATGATGGTGGTATCTTCACTTAGGGGCAGTGCTGCTCTGGCGGAGATACCGATCAGAAAAGAGCAGTGGAAGGAAAGCTGTCTTGCCAGCCTCCTTCACTCTGGCTTCTGTGAGCACTTGGCTCCAAGACTTTGAATGGGGCTTACGGTAGTTCCTTGAACATCGTCCGTTCCCATCACCTCCTCCCTTGATGGCTACTTCTGACATATATATTATAAACTAGGGTCTGTGCTACCAAAAAAGATGCTATGGAAGCAGTTCTTGATCATCGGAGTCCAAAATTGATGAAACATTTATCAATTATCTTTGATTTTTAAACAACGAAAAAATGTTTTTCATAGAATTATGGCAGATGTATTTGGTGGTAAAATCAGACCTGAATTCTTGAAAGGATATTTATCATCTTTTTTTTTTTTTTCATTTGTAAAACCAAATTTGTGTGGACATTTATGTTTCATGGCAGAAATTATACTGTTTGATACTGAAGAGTCACCCTACTGGTGGTGGTGTGATGCATATCTGATATCCATGCCATATTATGTTTTCAAAATCCTCAAGAGGGGGCCTGGGTGGCTCAGTTGATTAACAAGGCAGTTGACTGCCTTCAGCTCAGATCATGATCCTGGAGTCCCAGGATTGAGTCCCGCTTTGGGCTCCCTGCTCAGCGAGGAATCTGCTTCTCCCTCTGACTTCTCCCCTCCTCTCATGCTCTGTCTCTCATTCTGTCTCTTTCAAATAAATAAATAAAATCTTTCCCTAAGTAATTAAGAATGCTGAAACACTTCTGTCTTTGAGGATTAAGGAGGAGGAACTGTGGGTGTGTACCTTGTATGTTTTACCTATTAGTGTTTTTAGGTAGAAACAGAAGTATGATATGTCAGTATATATGAGATTATATTATACTTATATAATACATTATCATATATAATGTTATATATTTCATATAATATATAATATATTTATATATGTATGCATATATATATATGCATATATATATATGTTTACATATACATGTAACATTTTCTCCTGTGGAGCTCTAGCTTTGGGTATGGTCTTGCTGAAAGATAAGGAAATCCAGCAAATTCTTTCCTTAAGTTAGTTCTTTTAGCCGCCTGTGAGGCCTGCCAGAATCTTCAGAGATGCTGTTAATATATAGCGTTCTAACCAGGGAACAAATGATTGGGTCTGCAAAAGGGAACTTGGGATCATGGAGAAACCATGTTCAGAATCCATGAGATGCACATTCCTCTACCATTATTTCTTCCACCTACATAAATACTCTCCCCTTTAGATGTTTCTGCTCCTCCCCAAAACTAGTGTCCTCTAAGCAGTGTGTTACCTCTGTCATTTCTATGCGCTCCTTGTACCTGTGCTCAAGAATGCATTTTTCTTTTTCTTTTAATTTAAACTCAATTAATTAACATCTAATGTATTACTGGTTTCAGAGGTAGAGGTCAGTGATTCATCCGTCTTATAAAACACCCAGTGCTCGTTACATCACATGCCCTCCTTAATGTCAAGAATGCATTTTTATCAACCTATTTATGTTAAGTTGAAAATGACTGCTAAGGCTTAACTCTTCTTTATGTTGAAATTTATATACTATGGGGAAATAAACATTAAACGAAGCAGTTATTACTAATTGTGGCATTTCAAGAATCAGTCATTTGGTTGGAGGAATTTTGGAAGGAGTAAGGTGAGCATTTCCTCCATGTCCTTGAAACTGTACCATTATTAGGATCCTACTCATCTTAAGACCAGATTTGAGGAAGCTGAGCATTGTTATAATGATTTTCTAAAAATGTGGATGGAAGCTGGTCAATGAATTAAGTTAGATCTAACTCAGGATTCACATTATAAAGCAATAGTGAGTGATTTTATAGCTATATAATAATCTGCAGATATAGTGATATATATCTCTATATCTGTAACATCTCTATCTGTAAGATTCTATCTATCTATCTATCTATCTATCTATCTATCTATCTATATGTTTGTGTGTATGTTGCTTGTCTCTGGAAAGTGTCTCTGAGGATCATGTATACTTGCCAATACCATAAGCAGCAAATGAGCGTAAAGGAGAAGCTCATGTTCCAGGTTCTCATTTTCTGTGACTCTCTCTGAGAATGAAACAGCACAGAGCTTAGATCTCTCAAGAAGGCGATCCACACGCCTCTCCTTTCAGCAAATCCTGCCATTACACCGAAATAGCCAAAACGCAGCCACCCCGCCTTTTGCAGCTGGGGAAGTTGGGAGTAATGAGTTGAAATACCTGAGAAAAATCTGCTCAGAATTGAACAAAGGTTCGCACTTCCCTTCACACATGAACGAGCGAACATTTGCCCCAGATCAATAACAGTTCAGCAAAGCGGTTAGGAGCGCTACACCATGCTTCCTCGCCCCCTCCAGGAAGGACACTGCAGACCATAGTCTATTAAACTAATTTACTGGACGTGTTAGGAACATGCCTTTTACCTGGCTCTAGCGAGGAGTGTGGTGGAGGAGGCGTCCTCTGCTGGATGTTACAGCGCATTTTGTAGGAAGCCTCACGCTTACATTTCAGACCGGCCTGATGACTTTTTATTGTCCCTATTACCTGAAGTCTTAATTTACGCCTTTGCAGCTTTATGAAATACATTGTTTGCTTCATCTCTGTCATGGGCCTCCCTTAACATTCAAGGTGATATATTATCACTGATCACTGTGAGTCGTAAGTTACCTCACATCCTGACAGAAAGAGCCTTTTTAATCCCCTTGTTTTCTTGAGCCGACACAGTATGTAGAACGGTTTGGGTGGGGGTTGGGGGGAAGAGAAGGATTCTGTCAAGAATGTGATTAAGCGATGCCTGAGTGTCATGGTTTTTGTTGGTCAAAAATCTGTTCCTTTTTATTCTCTAGCTTAATAATTCGTTGCGTAGTACAATGACGAGTAAATAAAACTCTTATGGTTATTTGATTTGGCCATGAAAGGAATAAATGGAGAAACAGCTTCAGACTTACAATGAGGTTGTGGTTGAAATATTAATAGGGATCTTCCTCGAAAAGACTTCCTATTATTTTCTCCCTTCTTTTTTTCTTTTGCACACATGGACTAATTACTTGGAAGAGAAACATATTTTAAGTGAAAGAAAGTTGTTAATGTTTAATTCAGTTTCAGGTACAACAACTAGACTCTACAGCTTCGGGAGCCGTATTATTCAACTGTAATGCAAAGAGAATTCTGAAGTTTTCTCCAAGCAAACATGAGAGGCTTCTAAGTCAGAGAACTGTCCACTTATATAAATCCTTAAAAAATGTTGATGAATGACTGTGGCTTTGTGGTTGATAAGTCTCACAGTTCACTTTGTGGGCAGTTTGACTGTTTAGTATTTTTAATGTGGGGAACTTATAAAATGGAATATGCCACTGTTCCTTGAGGAATTGCTATTTATATGAAAGTATTTCATGTAATCCAAATATTTAGGGTAGGGAGAGGTGCCAGAAGTTGAGGAAAAAGCATCAATTGTCTCTGATTTAGTCCTTCTTCACGGCATTTTATTCTTTTATAAGAAGATACATTCTGATGATTGATTTCTTCAGCTACTTCCTGCTTATGGGCCTAAAATTTAGGGTTTCTCCTATTCTGTGTTGGTCCTACATGATACCCACAACCAATTTGATAAAAAACTGACAGATTGATCTTATTTAATTGGCCTAGAAATTAACTGATTTTAATTGGCAAACCAAGGGTCTCTTAGGGGTAAAGACTAACTAGACAGTACACAAGGGATGGGCATTTTTCCAGGACTTGAACAATCATATTCAAAAGAAGGTATTCAAAAGAAGATATGTATCAGAACATGGAAGGACACACTGGGGACCGTTTTTATTTGGCAAGCAGTGTGACTGACTTGAATCTGGGCCAACGAACTGTCCCTTAAACATTCCTGAGAGAAACCATTGTGTCCATAAATCAAAATGAGAAAATCAGAGCTTATTGCAAGGATGAAACCTGGATGGAAGTTGGTGTGGAATTTATACTTTCTTCAACCTTTATTGGTCTTTTCCTTGGAAGAAACGGAAGAGAAGACATGACTTCTTATTGTTGTTGCTAAGTTTATCTGGTTCTGAGAGGGGAATCTGAACAGAATTTAATAGGCTTTATCCACAAGAATGGAGTACAGGACTCAACCTTTGGAGAAAGCACCAAATTTTTAGACCTATAGAGTGACATTTAGTTTACTAAGAAACCCCTCTTTCCTTCCGATGGGATTATATCTCATAACTACCACAATAAGAATGAGGACTGGACAGTGAATTCTAAAATTTCCAGCATGGTACTCTACCTCCAACAACCTAGAGTAGATACTCTTTTCCTCTTCTCGTAACCACTGGCTTTTGTTTTACTTCACTGCACAATTTATTTATAGTTTTACTATGTGTGTGTGTATGTATGTATATATATTTGCATGTGTCTATATGTATATAGTTAAAAATATAAGTCAATTTTTAAAATTATAGTTAATGTTAATTCATATGTCCCCATGAATTATTTTTGTTTTCCTTTCCTATCAGCTTTTGTAAGAAGTATGTTAATGTCTCTGCATTGTGAATGTGCCCGTTTCTCTTTTTATGTTATGTCAGTTTTTGCTTTTATGTATATATATATATGTATATACATATATACACACATTTATATATATATACACATATATATACACACATTTATATATATATATGTATATACATATATATACACACATTTATATATATATACACATATATAAACACACATTTATATATATATATACAGATATATACATATATACACAGAGAGTTATTTATTTTTTTAATTTTTAAAAAATATTTTACTTATTTATTTATTTTAGAAAGGGAGAGAGAAAGTGGGAGTATGGCAGAAGGAAAGAGAGAATCCAAGCAGACTCCCCACTGGGTGCAGAGCTGGAAGCCAGGCTCGATCTCTTGGTCCACAAGATCATGACCTGAGCCAAAGTCACTAGTCGGATCCTTAACTGCTGGGCCACCCAGGTGCCCCTGCTTTATGCATTTTAAAGATATTTTATAATGAACATACAGGTTTTGAATTATTACCATCTTCCTGTTGTGCCAGCCGCATCATCATGGTGAAATAGTCTTGTTTCTTTAGTTATTCTTATTGCTTCTTGTGAACTCTGTCTGCATTGGTGTGGTTGCTCCAGCATTCTTTTGGTTAGCATATGATTAGTATATTTTTCCATTTTAGGTTTACCATTTTGTTGTCCTCATATTTAAGGCACATTTCTTAAGGCACAGGCAGCATGTGGCTTACATTTTATTTTTATCCAACCTGATAAATTTAGCCTTGGATTTATCTAGTCTTCAATTTTTTTTCACTTTAGCTTTATTGAGACCACCACCATTTCTCCGTTTTTGAGTCTCAGATTCTGTCCTATGCCCAGAATTGGTAAAGGCCTCCAGGGAAAATGCAGCTTCAGTCTGTTCACGATTGCCCCCAGGATTTTTCAGCTAGTATCTGAGCTCTGTCACCTTGTGAGCTTTTTTCTTCCATATACCAGGAGACTGCTTAAAATTTTCCTCTGTTTTTCAGAAATTTTCAGTAGAGCTATAAAGCAACCAACCCTACTCTGTCTACTTCAACATTTGGCAAATGGCTCGAGGGGGAAAGTAGCTGTGTGTTGAGGTCCTTCAAAGCCTCCCGTTCTGTTACTGCTTTCCCGTAGCTCCACTCGGCCGGTTTCACTGTCCCCAAGCAGTGACCCTCTATCTGGGCCAAGCCTGGATTGTAAGCCTCTAGCATATGCTGAATGTCAACAATTTCCACAGGGAACGGACAATTGCAGCTCATTAGCTCAACTTCGAGAGTTTCCCCCTTGAACAAACTTTCAGCTCTCAAAATCTCATTGCTTCCATAGCTACGTGAGGGGTCATTTAACATAGATAGTGAGAGCCAGCCTTAATTAGTTGTTTTTGTGGAGTGCTTGTCCATTGGAACCTACTCCATCTTCTCTCCGACTTTTCATTTAAACTAAAAGAATTTCTCCAGATTAGAATTTATTTGTATGCCAAGGAATTTTGCAATTACTATGGAAAATTGGAAAATGCCGGTAAGAAGACAGGTGAAGTCCCCATTAAAGATGCTGTTTTGGTTATCTATAGCTGTGTAACAAACTACCTCAAATCTAAGAGGTTTAAAACCATTTTAGTTTTACTCATGGCTTTTTTGTAGGTCTGATAGTGTTTAGTTGAATACTTTGTATCCATTTAACCCGGTATCATTTTCAAGATGACATCCTCATTCATGTACCTGGTGCTTGGTGAGACTTGTTCTGTTTTTCTCACCACATACTGTCTTATCCTCCAGGGTTTTTCTTAATACGGTGGCCTAATGGTAGGTTATCTCCCTACTTAGTGACGCAGGGCTTCTGAGTCTGCTAAAAAAGCTGCCGATCTCCTTAAAAGCTGGCTAAGAACCAGGGTGGCATTGCTCCCATCATACTTTATTGGTTAAAGTAGCCAGAGGCCAGGTCACGTTCAATAACAGTGGAAATAGACTCTACTTCTCAATGGGAAGAATGTTAATTTACAGCCATCTTTCATCTGCTATGGTCCATTCAGGGAATCATTTACAGTATCTTGCCAAAACAGAATAATAATAATAGCTAACAATCATTCAGTACTTACATTTTGTATTACTTTACTTAGTCATTATTATAATGCTGAGGTAGGGACCTATGAATTTATGAAAGGTTTTCATTAGAATTTTATTTTCTTTTATACATCTATTTATAGTTGACCCTTGAACAAGGCAGAGGTTAGGAGTGCCGACCATCATCCAGTCAAAAATTCACATATAACTTTTGACTCCGCAAAAACTTAACTACTATTAGCCTTCTGTTGACTAGAAGCCTTACTGAAAACATAAACTGTTGATTAACATGTATTTTGTATGTTAAATGTTCTATTTATTATATTCTTACATCAAAGTAAGCTGGGGAAAAGAATATGTTATTAAGAAAATCATAAGGAAAATTCATGTACAGTCCTGTACTGTATTTATCAAAAAGAATCCACATATAAGTGGACCTCTGTAATTGAAATCCATGTTGCTCAAAAGTCAACTGTATTTAATTATACAGGGAAACATGAACACATCTTTATTAGAGAAAAAGCTAAATTGATGTAGAAATTTATATTTTGGAGTGCCTGGATGGCTCAGTGGGTTAAGTGTCTGACTTTTGCTTTTGACTCATGAGATCACGATCTCAGGGTCATGAGATCGAGCCTTGCTGGGCTGTGCAATGGGCATGGAGCCTGTTTAAGATTCTCTATCTTCCTCTGCCTCTTCCCATGCCCCCATGCTCCTGCACTCTTTCTCTCTTAAAAAAAAAAAAAAAAGTATATCTTTACTCAAAGATAAATATGGTCAATAGTCTAGTGGGTATCTTTCTAGAACTCTCATATCTGTGTATTTGCTACCATAGCCCATTTGACCCGATACCTTTGGTGCCAGATGCACTCGGGCAGAAAATGTGGTTCAAAGCTGTGATCCAAACAGATGAAAATAAGAAAGCCCTCCCCTCCACCAGTTATTCACCTTTCTTGTCTTCCCTTTCATCAATAAAATATTGTTAACTGTTCTACAGTACTTTGATGACTTTCAGATGCTTCCACTGACAACATGGTTTCTGGTCCCTGGAGACTATCTTGTTTCTCCACCATCACTGGTCTCTAAGGCATGTCAGAAGCATAGGTGACCAGTGGAGTAATTCAAACAAGGGTAATGTCAACAAGCTTGCCATCCTATGTAAGTGCAATTTATCATCACATAATTATTGAACAAGTCTTAGTGTTAAATATCTCCCTCAGAAAAAACTGATTCTTAGCTTTCTGAGACTCTAATACATTATTTATTTATTTATTTATTTATTTATTTATTTGACACAGAGAGAGAGAGAGAGAGAGATCACAAGTAGGCAGAGAAGCAGGCAGAGAGAGGGGGAAGCAGGCTCCCCGCTGAGCAGAAAGCCTGATGTGGGACTTGATCCCAGGACCCTGAGATCCCGACCTGAGCTGCAAGCAGAGGCCCAACCCACTGAGCCACCCAGATGTCCTAATCTATTTATTTTTAATATGATTTACATATAAAATGAGTTTTACCTTAACATTCTTACGTATAGAAGTATTCAAAAATTTCAGACTAATGAAGAACATAGAGGGAAGCATTATTTTTTTTTTTTAAGACTTTATTTATTTAGTTGACAGAGAAAGACACAGCAAGAGAGGGAACACAAGCAGGGGGAACAGGAGAGGGAGAAGTAGGCTTCCTGCTGAGGAGGGAGACCGATGCGGGGCTCAAACCCAGGACCCTGGGATCATGACCTGAGCTGAAGGCAGACACTTAATGACTGAGCCACCCAGGCACCCCTCATAGCATTATTTTGTTTTAGGATTATAAGTCAGCGCATGTTCAACAAGCCTGTGTCATCATGGCCTGGAGGGAATTGTCTTCACCAGATTCCTAAATAAGAATTACATGCCTCCAGGCGAAATATAATTGTAATGGCCAGTTTTAGTTCTGATTCATGAAATCTCAGTTTGTATTGTTTTGTAAAGTACATTATTAATCATAAAACTCACAAACATTGTTTCCCGCTGTGATCCTTTCCAAATTCAAATATCTGTGTCTCTGATTTGATCTCATTCGGTCGTGTGTCCCTGTGAATGAGAACTAGACTTTGTTTCCTGTGGAGCTGATCCTTCAATCTGAGCACTTGGTCCCACATCCTTGGCCCTTCTTGGGTGATGCTCTCCATCATTTATTTTTCTCCTTTTCTTGAATAGGCAATCTCTTTTCCTCTCTACAGGACTCCTCATTTTTAAGTATTCCGTCTTTCTCTGCTCTAAGTCAAGTTTAACCTTTCTTCATGCCCACTGAATCTGTGGGTGTGGCTTTTTCTTTCTCTTGCCTGTTGAATTTCCTGGAAGAGTTCATTAGATGCTTCTTTTTTTTTGCCCCTCTACTCCTAGTTCAGTGTTTATTTGCAACCCCAGGCAACTCGACACTGCTGATTGCCCCTGCGTGTGTGAGCGCACACATGTGCATGCATGCGAAAATCTATTTTCCTTTGGCTTTTGTGCCATGACTCCCAGTCTCCTCTGATGGGACTTCTTCCTCTATTATATATCTTTGATGGCTCTGCATGTTGTTGGCCAGGAGTCTGTTCACAGAACTCTTGTCATCATAAATGCCACTCTCCTGGAATAAATTCATCCACTCTTAGTGCTCTCACTCCTATCTGACTAACACAACTTAAAAAAAAAAATCTTTAAAAAAATTATGGACTTACAAGAAATTGCAAAAATAGAGAAGTTCCACATACCCATCACCCAGCGTCTCCATTGGCCACATTTCACATAATTTTAGTGCACTATCAAAACCAGGAAATTGAATGACACAGATGATTAATTAGACTATAGATCTTACTGGGACTTCACCACCTTTTTGATGCACTCATTTCTTTTTTGCATGTCTTAGTGTATAATTTTATCATATTTTAGCACATATATGGGTTCATATGACTGCATGATAATCAAGATGCAAAACTATTCCTTCAACACAAGGAACTCCTGCTGCCTCTTTATATTCACATTTTCCCTCCTCTTCTGTAACCTTTGGCAATCACATGTCTGCCCTCCATTCGTGTAATTTTCTCATTTCACAGATTCCATATAAATGGAATTGTACAATATACAACTTTTTTCGATTGGCTTTTGCACTCAGCCGAATGTCCTTTAAGATCCATCCAAGTTGCTGCATGCGTCCGTAGCTTTATTTTTTCTTTTATATTGCTGACTAGTAGGCCACCATATGAATGTACCACAGATGACTTCATCATTTACCTGTTGAAGGACATTTGGTAGATTTTAGTTCTTAAATGTAAAAGCTGATCATTCACGTATAGGTTTTGTGTGAGTCTAAGTTTCCACTTCTCTTGGACAAATTCCCAGCAGTGCCATTGCTAGGTGCCTTCAGCAAGGTGTAGGTGAGTCAGATTCTTTACATTGATGGTATCACTATTTAATTACCATGTTATAGATGTGCCATGGTATCCTGTATTTTTAACTGGCTTTCCCCTAATGCCTAGTAATATTGAAGACCTTTACATGTGTTTATTTGCCACCCATATATCTTCTTTGGTGAACTGTTCAACTTCTCCATTTTCTAATTGAATGTTTGCTTTCTCACTGTCAGATTTAGGTAGTTCTTTGTATATTCTGGCCATGAGTCCTCCGATGGATACGTGATTTGCAAATGTTTTCTCCCAGTTGGTAACTTCCTTTTCAACTTCTTGACATAGACTTTAAGAATAAATGTTTTGGTTTTTCTCTTAATTTTGATAAAAACCAATCTGTCAATATTTCTTTTTATGGATAGTGCTTTTGGTGTCATATGTAAGAGCTCTTTGCCTAAGCCCACTGCAGAGATTTCCTCCTGTGTTCCCTTCTAAAAGTTTTATAGTTTTACATTCTGCCTTTGTATCTATGACCAGTTTTGATTAATTTTTGTATGTGATGTAAGGTTTTAGTCAAGGATAGTTTTGTGGGGGAGCAGTTATTGACGTCCAATAGTGTTAGCACCATTTGTTGAAAAGACAATCCTTCATCCACTGGATTGCTTTTTTCACTCTTGTCGAACATCAATTGGACACATTTGCGTGAGTCTATTCTGGGTTCTCTATTTTGCTCCATTGATCTACCTGTGTCTGTTTCACTGCCAATACCACATCGTCTTGATTACTGCGGCTGTATAGTAAGTCCTAAAACTGAATAGCGTGATTCTTTCCACTATATTCTTTTTTTCAGTAGTGTTTAGCTATTCTAGTTCCCTTGCCTATCTCTGTAAATTTTAATACATACTTGAATAACACATCTTTAATCTTAACCCCTTCTCTTGAGTGGAGTTGGCAGATTTAGCAAGAAAAATATAGAATGTCCAGTTAAATCTGAATTTCAGGAAAACAGCAAGGGGTTTTTTAGTTTATGTATGCCTCAAATATTGCAGGGGGAATACTTATACTAAACAGTTATTTGTTGTTTATCTGAAATTCAATTTTAATGTTGCATCTTGTATTTTATCTAGCAATCCTACTGTTATGCCTCAGAAGAAAGAAAATTTTTTTTACATGCATGTCATGTAGATAACATCCTTTTAAAATTTTATTTTCATGTTTTTTTAAAAAAAAGTATTTATTTACTTGAGAGAGAGAGAGAGAGAGGGAGAGGGATAGAAGGAGAGCGGGAGAGAACCTCAAGCAGACTCCACATTGAATGCAGAGCCTGACATGCGGCTGGACCTCAGAGATCCCTGAGATCACAGTCTGAACCCAAACCAAGAATTGGATGCTACAACAACTGTGCCACCCAAGTGCCCCTTTATTTCCATCTTTATACTTGCATCTTTTTCCGAATTTCCTGTCACATTAATGGCCTTACCACCCACCTCAGAACCTAAGTTTAAGATGAGACTTATCTTCAACTGATAATATCTTTCATACCATATCTCATTAGTCAACAAGTGTTTGTGCTATTGAAGCATCTTTTAGACATCTCCTGTCCCTTCTGGATCTATTTTTATGCATTTCTCCATTCTAATCATTTCTATCTGGAATGCTGTCCCATCTTTCAGAGTCCTCCTTCTCCAGGCTTCCTCTGTATTCCTCTCCGTATCACAGGATTTTTTTATACCAGCGCCTTTAGTCTCCATTTTTTTGGTGTCTCTACTTCTCTTTCCTCATAGTCACTTTCTAATCTCTTATGCCTCCTTCCAGAGTTTTTGCTTTTGGTAGTCTCAGTAATGCAGGTGTGCCTGGACTGGTGTTTCAGGATTAACATCAGGGTCTAGATTATCAGGAAAGGGAGCCTTTTTCCATCATGGCATGTGGTTGGACCTGAGAGTTCACTGAGACTGAGGTTTTGTATAGTAGGAGCCATAGACAAATGTATACGTATGAATGGATATGAAGTAGGGAGTGTCTGACAAGGAGCCCCACTATAGTGTAGGTTGAGATGTGGAAATGTAAAAATGCTGGACCAATAAGCCTCATAATTCACAGGGCCCATCTTTAACACCAGCACTGTGTGGCAATAACAAAGGCAAAGGGCAAGTGGCAAATGGGGCTCACGTGGTCCCACGCATTATATTGTATTTGTTCTCTTCCTTGTGCACATTTCTTTCTGCAGCATGTTGCATTTGCCTTAGCAGAGCACTGTTTTGTTAACCAATTGACATTTCTCCTGTTTCTTTAAAGATGCACTTCCATCCTGACCACATAGCTAGAGTGTCAATATATTAGTTGATCAACTTCTATAAATCCATTGCCATGGATAGGATCTGTGACATCAAGGGTCATATTTCCTAGGATATTCCTGCTGAACACCCCTGGCCACTTTGATTGTACTCACCAGTAGCCACAACTGAACATTCTTTCCGTGGCCATAGGTGGCTTTGTATTAATAGTTTGACCTTTTCGGTGTGATTATCACCCAGAATCTTCTATTGCTGTTTTGCCAATCTATAGGATTTGAAGGAAGTATCAAAGAAAATCTGTTTGGGGCTGGTAAATAATATTTCTGATCAGGGTGCCACGAGGAAGACTGTCTCTCTTAAAACAACAAACTCATGATCTTCTCTTGCTGTTTTGCCAGCCCACATGATTTGAAGGCTTTGTTTTTACATCTGCTTGGGGCTGGTAGATACGACTTCTGATCAAAAGGCAGCTAGGAAGACTGTCTCTTTTAAAACAGCAAAAGGCCTTTGGTATATTCTTTCCTGGTTTTCTCCTTTGAAACTTCTTCCTCTGTCATATCTGAGATTAAGGCCAGTCTCTGTATACATCAAAATCCTACTACAAATAAGGGGAAAGCCTCAGAGCATATTTTGAAATTTTTTCCCTATCTTTCTTGCTTTCTCTCCATTTGATTTTACCAGGCTGCATATCCAGAACCCTTGCAACCTTTTGTTTGTATTAAGGGTTCAGGCACAACTGACTGTGTTTGGAAACTGTTAAGACAAGTCTTTGAAGGTTCTTTTTGTGTCAGCTGCATAGCCTCCTAGGAAAGACAATGCACTATGTCTGAGGCTGAAATTTAGAACTATCTGGGCAAAGCTGATGAGTTATTTGGGACAAAAGTCTATTTAAAGGGGGAGCTGGAGAGGCTCCCAGGTGAGGACATATCCCAAGGGAAGAAAGAAGGATCTAGCTTCATCAACTTGACCTACTGCCTCATGCATTCTTTCCTGGAGGCAAGTATAGATCGTGATTATAGCATTGTTCCATTACATTAATCTACCTCCTGGCTAACTCTATAGAAGTGTGTTTAGGTTCTGGGGAGAGATACAGGTTACAGTAAAAAATAAGGACTATAAAAGTAAAGTAAAAAGGAAGAAGAGCATTTTAAGGAACTGTGAACCTGTAGAATAACCAAGTTATTCTCAGGGTGCCCGATAATAGGGTTAAATGTCAAAACTAAGAGACACCCTTTCTTATTTCATCTCAGACATTCCCAAACCTCCTGCGTTCTAAGGGCTCAGACCAGACGCGGGATAAGTTACTGAGTCACTTAGTTACTCAGTTACTTAGTTACTGAGACAAGGGCAGGAAGGCTGTGGAACCCAATGAAATAATACAGGATAAATCCAGGAACCTAGAAAATAACAATAGGGGCGCCTGGGTGGCTCAGTGGTTTAAGCCTCTGCCTTCAGTTCGGGTCATGATTTCAGGGTCCTTGGATCGAGCCCCACATCAGGCTCTCTGCTCAGCGGGGAGCCTGCCTCTGCCCCACCCCTACCTGCCTCTCTGCCTACTTGTGATTTCTGTCAAATAAATAAAAAAAAAAAACTTAAAAAAATAAAAAGAAAAGAAAAGAACAATAAAGCTGGGAAACTGTCTTCTTTACCCAATGGACTAAGTGGGGCCACAGGCAAGGAACTGCTGAGTCTCGTAAGGTAGCATGGCTGCATGGGGATGGGGAATTGTTCTCAAGCACCTGTGAAATCCCTCTGTGGCAGTCCCAGGAATACTTGAAGGAAGGGGTCCTGAACCACAAAAACACCGGTGACCTGTTAGGTTAATGCTTACATTTAATTACGTTTAGTCAGTCTGGTCGTTAGGGATATTTACAGACATTATGACAACATTAAAAAAAAATAATAGTGTGATAACCACATAAAAATAACAATTTTGGCCAGAATTCCATTATTTTCAAGCCTGGGGGCAGTATGTGGCAAATGTTTCATACAATATAATACAAAGCACAAGATTGAGTCTAATCAAATTTGGCCACTTAAGCAATTACTCCTGTATACATTCCTGCGTTGATTTTCAAATGCTTTCATTCCATTTACATAAAAGAGTTATCAGCAGATAAGTTCACAGACTGCAGGTTTGAACAGATTTTATTCATTGCACACATAATAGCAAGAAAGCAGTGATTGGGTCAAGTATCTGCTTTCATAGATGGAAAAGACTTCACTCAGTGTACGGCTCTGATGTGCCTACGTCAAGAGCACATTTGATTTTCATCATTTCTGCCTCCGACAACGTCTTCCATCCTGATAAGCAAGTATGTCCTGCGAATGACTTTGAAAAGTCAACCCATTCACATGAAAGAGGAGGGAAATAGGTTTCCATTTTTTGCCAAGTGTTTCCTTATCTGGCTTTTATCTTCACTTTCATTCTTGAAGTTGGTTTAGAAGGACAAGAGTAGAAAGCGAGAGCATTCTTTTGGAGTGAACGCGTATAGGTTTGATATGCTGGTTGCCCAGTTCTCAGTGAGAAATTCCAGAGAGAATACAATATCTTAACCTAAGGGGGAAAGGCTGTTTGCAGTCCTATTCATCTCTCACACATATGTATTAGCTTAACTTTCCTGTGTTAATTATCTAAAGGCAAAAATGACCTGAAAGAATGTATTTGCTTCCTGCTGAATATTAAAACATTTTATACTACAATAATTTAAACAATGTAATGCTGGCCTAAGACTAGACAAAGAGTTCTATGGAACAGAATAGAAAACCCAGCAGTAGAGCCAAGTAATACAAGAATCAAATAGAATTTTAAATTAATGGGGGGAAACATGGGCATTGTTAGCATAACAGGGTAGTTGTTATCTTGAAGAAAAATAAATCCAGACTCTGTAAGCTAGGATAAATTCTAATGCATCAAAGGTTAAAAACAAACAGAAAACCACAAGAGTAATAGAAGAAGACACGAGATGTTTTTAAAATGTAATTCTAAATATGATTTTTAAAAAAATCCTGAGGCCGGAAAATAAAAGATGTAAGTTCAAAAAAATTCGGAAGGAATACCCTACATCAAAAACAAACAGGGACTCCTGGGTGGCTCAGTCAGTTAAGTGTCTGCCTTTGGCTCAGGTCACTATCCCAGAGTCCTGGGATAGAATCCTGCATCAGGCTCCCTGCTTGTTGCTGGCCGGGGGTGGGAAGGTGGGGGGGGAGGGCTGGGGGGGGTCTTCTCTCTCTGCCTGCCACTCCCCCTGCTTGTACTCTCTCTTCCTCTCTCAATCTCTCTCTCCCTCTGACAAATAAATAAATAAAATCTTTTAAAAAGTGGTCAAAGGGAAAAGAAGGAAAAATTTGCAATTCATATTACAAACGGACAGTTAATATTTTTAAGTTTGTCAACATCCAACAGGAAAAAACCAATAACCTAACCATAAAGTGGGCAAAGGTTATAATCAAGTATGGAAGTATAAATGTATCTAAACCATGTAAATATATAAAAATGCCCTCATAATAAAAGAAATGAAAATTAAAAGTATAATCTTAATTTGAGTGTAGTTGACACACAATGTTATATTAGTTTCAGGCACACAACATAGTGATTCTACAACTTTGTATGTTATGCTGTTCTCTGCACAAGCATAGTTCCCATCTCTCACCATATGATGCAATTACAATACCAGTGACTATATTCCCTATGCTGTGTCTTTTATTTCCATGACTTACTCATTTCATAACCGGAGCCAATACATCCCTCTTCCCTTGGTCCATTTTGCCCAATGTCTCTACCCGCCTTCACTGGCAACCATCAGCTTGTTCTCTGTACTTGTAGGTCTGTTTCTGCTTTTGGTTTATTTGTTTATTCATGTTTTTGGATTCCACACATGAGTGAAATTGTATGGTATTTGTTTTTTTCAGTCTGACTTATTTTACTTAGCATAATATTCTCTAGGTCTACCCATGTTGTTGCAAATGCACAATCTCGTTCTTTTTTGTGGCTGAGCAGTATTCGTGTGTGTGTGTGTGTGTGTGTGTGTGTGTGTGTGTAGCACATCGTCTTTACCCATTCAACTATCAATAGACACTTGGGCTACATTCATATCTTGGCTATTGTAAATATCATTGCGGTAAACATAGGGGTGCATATCTCTTTTTGAATTAGTGTTTTTCTTTTCTTTGGATAAATTTCCAGCCATGGAATTATTAGATCATGTGGTAATTCTATTTTCAGTTTTTTGAGGAAACTCCATACTATTTTCCACAGTGGCTGCACCAACTTACATTCCTACCAACAGTGTCCAAGGGTTCCCTTTTCTCTACATCCTCAAATGAAATTATAATTTTTTTCATATAGTAGATTTGCAAAGGGCTTTTCAGCAATGGTATTGACATGGGTGTAAAGAAATTATATATGTATATATGTGTGTGTGTATATATATACATATATATATGGCAATTTGATAGTACCTATTAAAATTTAAAATACATATATCCTTTTAACAAGCAGTGCCACTTCTGTATGGAAATAAATATGGTTAGGGGCTCCTGAGTGACTTGTCGGTTGGGTGTCTGACTCCTGATTTTAGGTCTGGTCATGATCTTGGGGTCCTGGAATCGAGCCCGGCATTGAGCCACACCCTGGTCTCCATGCTCAACAGGGAGTCTGCTTAAGGATTCTCGTCCTCTCTGCCCCTAATTAAATCTTAAAAAGAGAAATAATAGTTATAATCACAAAAGCAAGAGATGACCTATGTACAGTGCCAATATTGTAGCACTATTGTTAATAGCAAAAGATTGAAAACAACTTAAATACATTTAACAGGAAATTGGCTAATATGGTTATTTTCATATGGTTATTTTCATTTAGTTCATATTCCATTTCATATTTTACATTGTTTTCATTCATAATTCTAATTATGTAGCAATTAAAAATGAGTCAGGAATAATAGACCTGCAAGATATTATATTGAAAGGCAAATTTAATTGAGAACTGTGGTGCATGATCTATTGTCATAGGGATGTAGCTAGACATCTATGTGTATTCACTGCCTAGATGGAAAGGAATAACTCTGGAAGCACCCCCCAAAATCACAGAACATATTGGGAAAAGAACCTATGAAATTTATTTATAGGAAGATTAAAAGGATGGCTGTGGGACAGGGGTGGGAGACAGAATTCACTTTTACTGAGTACTCTCTTGTACTTTTTGAAGTTTTTGCTTCATGCATTCATTAACTATTCTAAACATGAGTTTTACCTCAAACTTAAGTACACTAATGATGGCTGAAGATCTTTGCCATTTAAACATCCAGACTACCCACTCTCTCCCGCTAACAGTGATAGCACTTTTCTTGGCACTATCGAGCATTAGCTAGTGTCCCTTTTTTCTACTTGGAAGGAGCATCTACTTGGGAGGTGAGTGTAAGTATTTTCATGTTGCTAGTCCACCCTCCCTGAAATGGGACATAATGTTAAGGGATATACTCTCAAATTTTATAAGAATTAATGAAAATTTAATGTTATAAGTTTAATTTTTAATGAAAAACAAGCAAGTAGAGGAGAGTTTTTCGATCTTGACCCTAGTGATCTTTAGGGCTGAACAGTTCTTTGTTGTGGAGGCGGTCCTGGGCGTGAAGGAGGGTTATCATAATTCCTACCCACTACCCACTAGATTCTACCCTCTAGATGGTTGTAGAACTTACCCTCCCAGTTGCGACAACTGATAGAACTTTTCTTCCCAAATTGTGGCATCCAGAAGTGTCTCCAGATATTGGCATATGTACTTGGGGAGCAAAATCCCTGCCCTGCACCTCTCCTTTTTCCCTTATGTGAGAACTATTGAATTGGAGTCAATAATCATTTATTGGGTCCTGACGAATGTAAGGGTCTAAGACTGTATATGTGAAATCTTGCTGCCTTTTTTGTTGTTAAAGACTTATTTTATTTATTTGAGAGAGAGAGAGGAGAGAGAGAGAGTGTGTGTGTGTGTGTGTGTGGATGCGCGCAGGCGCGCATGTGGGGGAGGGGCAGAGGGAGAGAATCTTCAAGAAGACTTCCTGCTGAGTAGGGAGCCCCACATGGAGCTTGATCTCATGACTCATGAGACCAAGACCCATGAGATCACGACCTGAGCTGAAACCAAGAGTCAGATGCTTAACTGATTGAGCCACCCAGGCACCCCAACACTCAATACATCTTTAATGCCTGAAGGAACAGTGTAGTCACTTCTCTGCATGTGTGATGTTATCCTGTAACAGAAATAGCCACTCTTCTAAATATTTGGCCGTCCAATGAAGAGCTATTTGATATTTTAAATGCAAAATAACAGAATTTTGAAAATAGTTATTTTACTTGACATCACGTATCAAGCTTTGAGAGAAATGAACCCATTTGTCATCGGAGAATTGAAAATATGGCTCTTGCAATGTGAAGCATAAAACATTTTTCTAGACATCATGAAAACAATTTATTTTTCAAGTCCTCATTCAAGAATAGTACATGCCTTCTTATTTTACTTCGGAAACATGTACCTTCTGAGACTCTGAGAGGGTTATTCCTTGGGCTCTATAGTAAGTCTCAGAATGTATATATTTCAGACCCCCAGGTTTCGTTATTGATTTGGAATGGTATATTTCTTTGTTAAATTTGGAAGAAATGTAATCATTCCTTCCTTGTTTATGGTTTATGGCTGTATATGGTTTTCTAAATTACTTCATGTATCTCATTTGAGATGAGTTTAGGAAGTACATGGAACATGGGAGTAAGGATTAATTACCACCCTACCTTATTTAAACCATCAAGGAAAATATTCCAAATTCCTGCACTCTAATGAAAATAAACCCTCAGTTATCTTTCTGTTTCTGTCAGCAGTTGTTATTTTTCAATTCATGCCATGTTCATCCCAAATTTCAGCGCACACTTTGACAATTCTCTCTTAACTTCATTGCAAATGCTGACAGGCCATTGTCGACCTCCTCTCCCCTCCGACATAACCTGAAGAGAGAATATACTGCCCTACACCTTGAGTGTAACTTGATTAATGGCAAACTAATAAGTGGAAACAGGAAATCATTCACTCATCTGCACTATAGGATTTGTATCCTCCAAAATAACTGAATTCTGATTTCATTTGGTTTCATGTAAGTCCAAGAACATAGGATCATACCATCTGCCTTAGTTTTGATAGACTTTGTTGTGCTTTGTGTTTTAGCCACTTCAGAAAAAAAAATACAACTGAAAAGATAGTTTATAAACAACATGAAGTAGCTCCAAGCCTGGGTTTTCAGGAAGAGCATATTGTCACCAATTGTTACGAGCCAAATGAAATGGGAGTGTCTCATTTCCCACTGATTCATACAGAACAGGACTTGCATAGTCAGAGTTCTGTGCTTTATCTGCACTGCTGTAATTCCAGGCAATGAATGAAGATCCTCAAATACGCATTAAGTGCAGTAACAACAAGAAACAGCACAATGAACAGAGATAATGCTGGATTTTCTTGGATTTTGGATAATGGGTGTACTAGGAATATTATTTCCCACTGATTACTTTTATTTTTACTGTAGGACATCTTGATGATGTTATTTTTTGTTATAAACAATGAATGAAAATTTTTAATTCATTAATTTTTTAATAATTCTAGACAGGTTAGAATGATTAATCTGAGAAACTAAATAAAAATAAGGTGTTAATTCCAATTTGGCCATCAGAGTCTGCTTTTTTAAATATAAAAAATAATAAAATCCAGTCTGGTATGTAAAAGCCATTCATTACATCATCAAGAGGTTTCTAGAGAGTGAGTGTGAATTGATAGTAATCTAGAGGAAATATTTTATCCCCAAATGAAACTTGCCCCTCAAAGCTACAGTGTAGAGGCTTTTCAAAGTAAACAGCAACCAGTTCTAGTCTTTAGAGATACATTTTATGTGAGAATTGTTATTCGAAATAAAACACTGATTTTACATTTAAAATTAAATATCTAATTCACCTCCAAAGGTGCTGATTTGTTTCATTGCTTGTAAATCAGAAGACTTATTAATAAAGAAGCCTTCTTTGATAATATGCTCCATTAAACTGCGTTTTCCAACGTGTGGTTAATTCTTGAGACCATTAGGTAAACGGTGTCATGTTTGTTTTTGTTTTTTGTTTTGTTTTGTTTTAATGCTTGAACCATCACAAAATGCCTTCAGAAGTAATTGGCAGTGCAGTGTCTGTGTAAGCAAATAGACTTGCTTGTATGTTCTTAGCAATACCCAGAGGCAGCCTCATCCATTAGAGTTAGTTTTATTGAAAGGAGGCGTATTGGCTAAGACATCCATCTGTTTCTAACTCTTTTGAAAAGACATTACAGAATCTTGATCATCCACCTTGACCATCTCTAGAGAGCAGACCCTTGGTTTTCCAAATACCATCTGCAAACTGGACTGGTTAAATTTCCATGAGATTAGATGTCCTTTTTCATCAGAGTTTACGGGCCTTTTTTCAGCTTTGTTAATGAAGGAGAGTCTCCTTGCATTGAATATGCTCATTACATACAAATTAGAGTTAAAACAGTGGCTTCCCAACCCCAGGAATGTAAGTGCTAATGAACAGAAAAAGGGTCGCCCATGAAAAATAACTCCAGCAAGTTCCGCCCCCTCCCCCACCACTGTTTGCAACGCTTGGGAAAAGGTTCTAATATTAATGCCTCTTGTCAGAAAACCCCTTACAACCTCTATTAAATCATCTTCCCTATCGAAGGTGCTGTAGTTATAAATAGGTTCACAATGAATTCGGAATTCTCTACATGTAAATCACACCACATACCATTATCTGATATCCTTGAATTAGGTATGCGTGGCCTTGGGGGCAGTGAAGGATAGGTCGATGATGCCGCCAGCTGTCTCGTTTAGTAGTAACTGCTGCACGTTAAAGACTAACAGTCAGACAATAAATAACATTTTCAAATCTGCATCTAGACTTTGAGGGGGAGAGAGATGAATAATGATTTCCTTGTGTTAGATTGGACTTAAGCAAAAGGTCAAACCTTTCAGCAAAAGGAACAACAGCTGTACAATCCAGTTAATCATAGACAAAAGTGTGTGTGTGTAAACCTGTAAGCAGGATAATTAACAGGTCGACTTGCTTTCAGTGTATTCCATTGTGCCATTTGATTCTTGCAAACTCCATTTTCTTTCATGTCGATTCTTCATTCTGACTCTCTTTAAAGGAAGGTGAGAGGTTAACAGATTAAATCCAATTTAGAACAAGGAGCTGGGAGTAATTGATATTATATTTGAACATTGTATTTAAATAAATCAAGTGTATCTTTTCAATGCAGACAAGGTCTTTGTGTATGGATTACATTGAGTTAGCGTTATATATTTTATAAGTATAGTAAAATATCTGAGTCTATTTGGGATCTTCTATGAAAACATAAATATTTCCGATATTGACTGAGTTTTATAGAAAAGCGATATGCAAGAAGCAGCAATGTTCTTAAATGAGAAATAATAACAACCTCAACAAGAACAGCAACAACCAGGGATAAATTAGTTCTGTGAAAAACCTGCTGTGAGATTTTCATTTTCTTTGCCCATATAGCTCTGGAAAGATCACCTATATCAAAAGATTGAAGTCATATTAATTTTTGCTTTACGAGAGGAATAGACCTAACTGACTGTAGCTTATTTGGAAATAATTCTTTATTTTAATTTTATTTGCATGATCACATTGCGTGTTCTGTGTGTGTCCGTTTGTCCAAGTCATGCTTTAATTAACTGTGGTAAAGGATCTCAGCTACTAAAGTATATTCTGTTTAACTGCAGATAAATAAGTCCAGACTCTTAATGGTTTAATTCCCCAGACCCCCTCTATCTCTCTGTTTCTGTGTGAACAATACAATAAAACTTCTGCCCCCTCCCCTTTTGAGAGGGAATTTTCAGTAGTGATACAAATATTGTTGTTTTTGCTAGCAAGTAATTCACCAGTGGCTCATTTCCATCAGCTTTTATTTCACAGCAATTGTAAAATAAACCACTCGTAGCCTATGCTGTTAATGTCTGGTCCCTGGGGTGTAACTGATGTTCGTGGTATGGGTCATGTACTAGCTAAAGCATGCATTCAAATAGGAGAAATTAATAGTACTACCACCGATTCGCGCTAAATGGTATTCAATGGGCAATGTCATCCCTTGAATAGTATCTTAGCATATTATTTCGTGGGTTTGTCTTAGAGTCTGATTTTAATGCAAAAATAAGCAAAAAAAAAAAAATGGAGCATGCTACTTTAATGAATTCTTCAGAGGCAGAACTGGTCCTATGCTGAAGTTTCATTTCTACATTACATTTTTTTCATTTCATTTTTGACCTTCATTTTGTATTTGATGATGCCATAAACCTTGTGGCACAATCACTAGATTCTGTGCTTCTTCAGAACTTGGTATAAATAATGCTACTCTTTGTATGCTTGGCTATTTGTGTATTCCCGTTATGCATTTTAAAAGTAAAAAAGATAAGCATTTGTTCTTAATTATGTATTTCTCAGGGATGGATGGATATAAATCACATAATTGGTTTCAAAGATGGGATACATATATAACATGTTATGTTCTAATTTTAATTGAATATTATTTTATCATATTCCATTTGGCCATAACGAACAAGTCCATGAAAATGCAATTCTTTTAAAAACGTTCTTAACACTTTCTAGATATTGTCACTCTTATGCTGATAACGTTCCCCCAAGATTGATAGCTGGCACACCATTCATCTTCTAGATAAAGATGTGATCATACTGAAGAGGTTATTTGAACACACAAAAGCATGTTTTAACTGCCTGTCAGTATCAAGTTCTGGCTAGCTGCTTTCCTATGCGTACAGAACTGATGTTCAAGCATCACGCTGCCCAAGATTGCAATCCCGGGATGCACCTGTGTGAGCTGGAGTGCAACCTTATCTCTTCCTAATTTACACTCGTGTCTCCATTCAGAGAGGGGTAAAATTTCTCTGCTGAGACTCTCGCATGCAGCACATAATATTAAATCCAGGCAATTCTTATTTTTGTTTTGTTTTGTTTTAATAGTATACAGTCACTGTGAACACCGAATTAGCAAAAACTGGATTATTGCTTGTTGGAGAAACAATAGTTTTAGGTTCCTGCAAGCCTTTTGTTGGTCCTAACATTTTCACCAACAGATACTACATAACCTTGTTTTCTGCGTGTTCCTGTTTAAGGAAACACACATGTATCATTTAATTTATATTGATATCATACATATTATATTTATAAAACACATAAAATATTTTATTTAATATAAATTGTGATTTATTAACATTGTGCTCATGGCCAACCACACTATAACTCACGCGTGAACGAAACTTCTCTGGCACAGTGCTTCCCTCTGTAAGGCACATCACAGCCTTCTCAGGTTTAGGGGCCGTAGACGGTACCTCAGTGCTCTGCTTGGGAGCCGTTTTAAACAGTGGACTCAGCAAAAGGCACAAAAATGAGAAAATGTGCCACTAAATAGTTGGTGAAAAGGACACTTGTTTACAATGACAGCTGACATAAAAAATGCCATTGCCTTGTTCCACCTCAGCTAGGAATGTAGGCTTCCTGCTACTCAAGGTTTTCATTACTACATGAATGTTTGCCAGTGACTGTGAAAATACCTCTATTGCTCCCTTTGGGGTTATGAATATATTTTTGCAAGTAGGTGACTGGCAAATATGGAATCTCTGAATAATGAAGATCAGCTTATATAGTGATACAAAAAATAGCATAGTCAAAACAAGCGGCGGGGCACCTGGATGTCTCAGTGGGTTAAAGGTCTGCCTTCAGCTCAGGTCATGATCCCAGGGTCCTGAGTTCCATATCCACATGGGGCTCTGAGCAGGGAGCCTACTTCTCCCTCTTCCTCTGCTCCTCGCCCTGCTTATGTGTTTGTTCTCTTTCTATCAAATACATACATAAATAAATAAAATCTTTAAAAAATCCCAAACAAACCAAAAGCCATAGGAACTGCCCAAAGTTCGATTGATACATTCCTATTTTTAATGTATAACGTATTAATTTTAAATATACATCATTATTTGATTATGTATGTATTGTGACATGATGACCTCAAGTTGAATTAATACCTATCCCCTCACATAGTTAAAATTTTATTTCTTATTATGAAAACTCGTAAGATCTACTCTAAGTAACTTTCAAATATATACCACAGTATTGTTAAGTAGAGTCAGAATACTGTATACCCCCAGGACTTACTTTTCTTGTGACTGGAAGTTTGTACCTTTTGACCACCTATACCTATATCCATTCCTATTCTTGAAAAATCTGTTAACTATTTCCTTCCTTTCATCATTCTTCCCCTTTCTAAGTTTTCCGCTCCATTCTTCCTTCCTACAGTTTGTCTTTCTTTCCTACCAACTCCGTGTGTTCTTTTTTTTTTTTTTTTTTTTTTTTTAATATTTTAAGGAACAAATTGAAATTCTTCATTAATTCTTCCTAGGTCTTTCTGGCTATCACCTCTACTCGACTTCCGGCCTCTAGATTGGATCCTGAGACACAGAGCAATAGTTAACTCTTGCTGTTCTTGGTCGCTGAGACGTTCTTGCTGTAGAACGCTATTGGAGGTTTTGCCAGAGGCTTCCAGCGTCTTCCATTGACCTACACTTGCTTCTTTGAAACACGAGGCTCTAGCTCTCTGTCCAGGCAACTAGAATATTTCACCCACGCTGTCCTTGGTAATCCAGGAATGCTCGGAAAAATAAGTTATTGAACTTCACCTTTGAATTTCAAATCAGACCCTTGATGCTAGCTAGCGGCAGAAACAAGAACTCTGAAAGAGAAGGTTTTTCTTTTTGATGTGTAAGAGACTGGTTTTGGGGAGGTGTCCCTATTTGGGGGCCCATAGCAGCCTTATTAACATCAGTTCTTAAACTGAATACAACCCAAATTGTGTTATATTTGTTTCCTAGCCTCCTGTACACTAAGGAAAGGAGCACATTATATGCAGAAATATGGCTAAAACTCATAGTCACATTGTTGAATGGAAGAATTCAAACACAGTAGCATACATACTGATGATTTCCTTTATATAAATTTTTAAAAAGGGAAAACTATGTTGTTAAAAGTCAAGATAGTAAACATTGGGCTGGAGGGTAGTGATTGTGAGGGGGCAAGGAACTTCTAAGGGTGCTGTTTTATTCTGTTTTTCATGTGGTTGAATATGAAATAGATGTGTTCACTATGGGAAAATATATTAAGCCACATAACATTTATAAGGGTAGCCCTCGTCTGAATATATAGTTGTAAATTCACCATGAATGGTGTGAACCTATTTATAGAAAATGCACTTTATGGTGCATGATTAGATCAGAGAAATAAATTTAGACTTATGAATGCTGATTTGTAAGGTTACACAAATTACACTGCTAGGTGAAAGAAGCAAGTTGCAAAGTACGTATATGTTAATGGGGTGGGATGAGAGCTTTGGAGCCTATGCAGGGAGATGATTAGCATTACCTTTTTGCATCTTTTATTGTATTATTTGATTTGTTACAGTAAGCGTGTACCAATTGGATAATTTCAAAAACATCAAGAAAATGGAAATGTGTTACAAAGAAAAAAACGAGTTGATGTCTGATTTCAATAAAATGCACATAAGAATGTAGAGATCCACCAGAGTGAAATATTCCCACCTGCCCCAGAACTGAGGAAAGGCCCAAGATCTTTGGGGAGGAGATGAATATCAGAGAGGAAGCGAGGAAGTCAGAGTCAAGGGGACTGAAGAAGCATGACCACAGATATAGATATTATTGGTGATATCACAATGTACCCCAAAGTCACCAGTTTTTACTAGCTAGTTTTTTTTTATTTTATTTATTAATTTGAGTCAGAGAGAGAGAGCATATAAGCAAGGGGAGCAGCAGAGAGAGGAAGAGGGAGAAGCAGGTTCCCCAGAGAGCAGGGAGCCCCATGTGGGGCTCCATGCCAGGACCTTGGGATCATTACTTGAGCTAAAGGCAGACGCTTAACCGACTGAGCCACCCAGGTGCCCCAACCAGCAAGCTTTCTATAATACTGAAGCCGCTTGTTCTTATTGCATCCTCTTAATCGAAATGTCATGTCCCCTGAAAATACCCTAAACTATTTCTGGGGACCGGCCGTTGCCTCCTAGAGACTCACAGACCCATTGGCTAGCCAGTCACCACTCAGTTCTCACAAACACTCTTAGGACGAAATGCCCTCAGCCTGGCCCCTGCCTTCTCTCCACAAACTAGTTCTGCAAAGCCTGCAGTGCCCTCCCTGTCTGCCTGTCCTCTTCATTGTCCCCACAACAGGCCTTGTGCCTCAGGGACAGAACAGCGTGAAGTGTAAGAGAATCGTTTACAAAGTCTCCATAGATCGTAATACATGTACCTCAGTGCCCCAGGGGGTTCCCAACCAGAGCTTCTATAATCAGGGGGATGAACTCTGCCTCTGGGTTGGGGCTCAGACAGTATGCAGCTCTGCAGAGATGGGAATGAAGGGCTGTCTGTAGGAACCTGAAAGCTGCTGGATGAAGTAGTCTGCTCCACATCTTTACCACTTAGCCCATCACTGATCAGAGTGATTTTTAGATATTTTATGGACCTTCTATCTTTCTAGGAATCGTGCTTGCAGACCACAGTCAGAGGCTGTTTTCGTTTCCCCATCGCTAATATCCCTACCTCACCAGGTCTCTAGCTTCCTGGTCTTCTCTCATGGGTCCTCTAGAAACTGTGTTCTCAGCCTACTCTTTAGGCAGTGCCGCTCCCTATTTTTTTCTCATTCCGGGCTCTCACACTTTTTATTTGTTGTTGACTAGTTATTTTGTTTCTGAGGTAAATCTGTTCAAGTGTTCCATCAGTTCTTATACTCCTGCCGGGCCCTTTTGAGGGGACTGGCTTCCTCAGAGCCCGGAGCCATATGAAAGTTTCTGTCCCACCTCAGTCACAGCAACCACTTATTATCAGCTCACTGGGGTTAGGAATCGAAGATGTCCCGAATGTCCCCTATTGCCTCTACACCCCATGGGAACCTTAGACATGGACTGACCCAGTGTTTTGCACTTGCCTGTTAGCCCAGACATGCCAACTCTGAAGACAGGGCTTGGGTCTCATCAGTTCTGAATCTCTAGTACCTAGGAACTAAGTTTGAAATGGTGGGCATGCGAGAAAGAGGATGACCTCATCAAGGGCCACGATGTCTTTAGCATCATTCTGCTCAATGAGAAAGCAAAGATGAATACAAGTCTGTCGAGTGGATTGGCGCAAACGTTAGTGTTCAACCATCCTGTGTCTGTGTGTGGCTCTGTGTCCTTTCTGGTTTGGCATATAGGCCTTGAGTGGTTCACTTTGTTCATGCCGTGACTTGAGTCATTTCCTTCTGCATGTTTTCCAGAGAAAGACAAATGGAATCGGGGTCAGGGTGCCCTTCCGAATGGTCCTGCTTCCACATCTGCTGTTGTCCAAGCCCCTTCTCTCCATCATTTGTTTTTACTGAAATTATCTGTAAGAGCATCTCTTTAAAAATCCCAACCATTTAGGTGAAAATAAGGGCAGAAAAGAGCTTGCACTTCGCGGAGTGTTCCATCAATAGATCACAAAGCTTTGTTACCTCTAAGAAGGATTCATCTCTTCTCGTAACATGCAAAAACTGTAATCACTGAGTATACATATAAAGAAAGTGGTATCACTTGGAGGGACGGTAAATTTTCATAATCCTTTTTATTTTCTAAGATAGGAAGAGACATCTATTCCCAGCTCTGTCAGGTCCTAAAATGAAAGGGAATAAAACACAATAAATTGCAAGCCAAAGAATCAATTATTAAGGCAGATTAATGCTGCATCCCACAATGTTGTCAAAAACCCAGATGTGTCATGTTTGAGTTGCATTTTCATTACGTGCACATACTTGGCTTTGAGCAAAATTATATGAGTTGGATTAATTTTTTATATGGCCCTCCAGCAGCTCAGTGCAGAACCATATGGGAGACATTTGGTTCTCATCAACTCCCTTTTATTCTTCCTTCCACTCCATTGCTTTAAACGGAACTTTCATTCTCTTTAACAATCTGCACGTTTTATTCTCTTCAGAGAGAGGAGCCACTAAAATATTATGACCTCTAAGTGACGGGCGGTGAGACAGGGTCACTTTCCAAAGCCAGCCCACAGCTGTGCCTTGATGGTTCGTGTCCTTGGCCTGGTGGACGCTGTGGGACGGGTCTGTTCTCTTTCATCTCACTGGGAGGATCCTTACAGCATGGTTGGCCTCTCTCTTGTGGTCTATAAGGAAGTGGAAGGATTCAGTTTTCAGCCCAGTTATTATGGTGGTTTTGCTTCAGCTTGAAACTCGCTTTTCAAAGAGGGGAGATGTTTTACGAGGGGAATGGTTGTGAGGAGGTTTTCTGAGCTTCAGCTTCAGTGATAACTCTTTCTAGTAATATCAAGGCTTCCCTGGAAAGATTTCAGACATATCAGCATGATTATTTGCTAACCACTCTGCAGGAGGGGAGGGAAGTGGCAAATATCAATGACTTTCTAGAATGAAGGAGCCTGAGACTGGGAAGGTGATAGAATGCCAGCCAGCATCGGAATCTAGGTTTTCTTCCCATTCAAAATCTTTCTCTCTTCCTTGTCCAGACCATCCTGTTTCCTCCCATTGTGGGCAGAGGAAACACTGAGAGAAAGAGCACAAAAGTTCTCCCTTTCTGTGCATTGTGAACATGTGCGTTGGGATAGAAACGTGAGGCTAGGGCATCACCTATAATCATGAGGTCCATTGTCATTTGACGTAAGAATTGAAATAAACTGCCGCTGGACACAGTATCCCGTGTCAAGTGAATGGAATTTTAATTCCAATCAACATGCAGTTGTTTGGAAAATGATATCATGAGCCAAAGCAAACTTAAAAGACAGCTGCCATTTCAAGTGACTTACATCATGTAGGTAAATTCCATCAAAAGACAGCATCCCTCTTAATGAACTGAAAGTACTCTATGAGGTTCACTGTTAGTATTTTTATTTCGCCTCCTGCTCCGTATACTAAGTGGCAGGGACTTTTGTGCAATATATTTAATCCCTTGATGGAATTGGAGCGCAGGCTAGAAAGTTCTTTTCAATATTTTTGATGAGTCTCTATCTTGCTCAGGTTTAACATTTATTCACGATGGCACCTCGTCCCTCGCCTTCCTGCTTCAATGCCAGAGGTTAAAATTTCTTATGGAAATGCTACTTAACAGAAAGCTTTATTTTGCATAATTACAATCTGGCTCAACCTCAAATCATCCAACATTTATTATAACATTTAAAGGTCTCAGAAATTCCTCTGAGATGTTTTTTCTCTTTTTTCTTCCTTAACAAATGAAACAGTTTTCATAAGTCATATACCCAAGTTCGTTCATTCTCTCTCTCTCTCGGTCACAGCAGCACTGGGCAACTCTCCTCTGATGAGCTAGGTTCTCATTCATCATTTCTCTTCAGCCCCGATCTGACCTGAGCCTCTTTCAAACTTACTGCCATCAGTGTATTGCTTCACTCAGAATTCTTGGGCTGAAGCCTGCATATATTTCATGATCTGCAGTGTAGTAATTTATTATTAGTAATTCTACTTCTTGTCTCGATCCATTAAACAGCATGATGTCTGGTCACGCAACTCGGTTAAATGAAAGTTTGAACATTTATATAGTTAGAGTTTATAGCAAAGCTAATGTAACTGACATGTTTTGAGCTATGGTTCTGGACAATTACGTATTTTTTTTTTGTAATATAATTGCTAACTGGCCAGAGTAATTCTAGAGTCTGGAAATAGGAGAATATCAATTTAAACTGAAAATAGTAAAGGGCCAGGCTCTTATTTTTCTCTTATCTAAATCCTCAGGATAAGTGGTTTGATTAAATATAAATAATGTTAAGCTGTTTGAATTTAAGAATTATCTGGAAGGTTGCTGCATCACTTAAGATATGTCTGACACAAATAATTAAGGGTGGTGAGGGTACCTGACTTCCTTTATTAAAACATTTTTTTCCCATTCCAACTTCTCTGAGGAAAAAAAAATGCTGCTCTCACCAATTTTTTTTTTTAAACATAATCATTGCTATGCCATCAATAACCCAATTGGTGCCTGAGAACATCAAATGGTAAATCCAAGCATATTAATTACATCATTAAAGTAGCATTTGGTACACTGCTGAGATACATTACAATAACAATAACCTTTCTGCTAATAGGATCCGCTGCCAGCGTGTAATGCCCAAGTTGCATACAATGAGGATATCCCGGTCCATCACCTCATGGTATAAATCAGTATAGCAACAAAGAGTGAGTATTTCCATAAAAATGACATTAAACTCGTGTGTGTGTGTGTGTGTGTGTGTGTGTGTGTGTGTGTAATGCCACAATTTAAAACCCAGATAACTGCTCGAGAGAAAGCAGAGTTGCTTGGTTACATCCGCTGAAAACAATCTGTGCAGCGTATGAGAACTCATGTCAGCTCAGTAATTACCACAACTGAGATAAAGCCTGTGCTAAATGTCACCTGCCGCTGACAAGCTGGGGAAGCCAAGCACCGCTGAATGAGTCGGTTACTCTGAGAGTATTTAGCTCTCCTTGTGGGCTAAATGCATTTGTCTTGCATAGAAAAAGAAAAAAATATATATGTGTATATATGTATGCATGTATATGTTAAAGGAAAAAATTAGAAAAAGGTTTATCATGAAAACCTCACCAAAAATCCTCACTGCCCGCTCGTTAGTTGAGAAGTACATTAGCTAAGAAGGCTTGCAGAGGCAATCAGGTTGCAGGAGGAAGATTAAGGCATTAATGAGAATTTCTGTGAATCAGGCACAGCCTTACACGTTCTGCCAGAAATTGATCATTAGTCAGTGCAGTGCAATTTCCCTGAGTCTAGAAGGATGCCCCAAAAGACAGCTGAGGTTCATGTTGACAACCACAAGCCAATAACACACTTGAAGAGTTTGCTGTTTTCTACATGGATACCATGTGTATTTAAAAAAATCTTAAATAGCAGGAGTTTACTGGTGCTTTAATAAGTATTTCTGACTAAAGCAGAATTAATGGTGTTGGTGTAAAGATAATATCTCTCCCTCTCTCCTACTTATTTTCTTTATCGTGCCTTTAAAAATTCATTCTTTCCAGTTAAAATATTATTTTAGCTGCCTTGAAATGTGATGTGATTACAAAAGACTCTCCATACTTCATCACCTAGCACTTTGCAGACACTTACGTGGGAATTTCTAGTACCCGGCAGAGGACCTGGAGTGCAGAAAGAGCCCAGACCCAGGGGAAGCTCATATAGCAAGGACAGCTTACTGAGCCTCGACACGGGGACGATGATACCAGGATGGTGATAAGAGGTCTTCATGACCATGACTGTCTCTCGTTACCTTGGTGAATTTTCCAAGTTTCAGGGTCTGCCGCTCAGCCCTCAACCGCATCTTTAGGATCCCACAGGTGGATTCAACTCTTGGGGTGCTCTTTCATGAAGTAGGCTAACAACTACTTGCAAAAATGAGTCTTTACAATACCACAGTAGTATAGCAGAGCCTGAGACTAACTGAAAATGGGCTACACGAACAGCCACATCATTATTCGAGGATGTTTTCTGATGAGTAGAGAGCCAGAATTGGGGGAATTGGATGATTTGAATGTTTAATTGCATCCTTCTCACCGTTGGGCTGATCTTACCAATGGGATAGGAATATCAAGAATCTGCTGGTTGTAGCTACCAGCATCTGTTTTCACATTAAGGATGTGCTTGCCTATGGGATCAGAGACTCCCATGTAGCCTGTTAATTACCTATCGTTTATTGAACTCTTACTATGTACCAGTCCCCTGTCCTAGATGATTTCCATGCCCCTGGCTTATTTATTCATCACAAAGTTCTGTGAAGAGAAATACAATGATAATCCTCCTTTTGCAACTAAACTTACCCAAGGCCTCACAATTCAAGCAGCATTTATTTTTGTGTTTTACTGGCGATGTATTAATTGACCCACTTGGGAACTACTCATTTTGGACAAATTGAGAAATTTTATCACTGTGTAATCAATGGAAATAAATCGTGATTTAAACTTTAATGATCATTTTCTGAAGTTCAGAGCAAGGGTGCTCAAAATGTAGCCCAAGGTCAAATACCACCAGCCTCCTGCTTTTTCACAGGACCTGTGAGCTAAGAGTGGCTTTTACATTTTTTAATGGCTTCAAAAAAGGACAAGTATTACTTTGTGACCCATGAAAACCATTGGAAAAATTTTGTGTTCATTAATAAAGTGTCCATTAATAAAGTTTTACTGAAACGCAGCTACACGCATTTATTTAGGTATTGTATATGTACGCTGGTTTTCTGCGGCAATGGCAGAATTTAGTAGAACTTAGTAAATGTGACAGAAACCATATGCTCCACAAAACCCAAATCAACTATCTGGCTTTTCACAGAAAATACTTTCCCACCCCAGATTTAGATAATCTATTGCAAACCTTTTATCACAGTTTGTTTGTTGAGCTTGATGATAGTAAGCTTAAACTTTAGGTAGCATTGCACATGGAGATAGTTATTTATTACTTTTTATTTCTGCTAAATCAAGAAAGCTTAATGTAAAGAAGGGCATTGAAATGGTAGCAAGCAAGTATTTGGTGGTTGTAGCATACGGTTATGAATATTTGGATCAAGCATGGACACAGGAATGATAAAACGAGTTCTTACTGAAAACTACCTTCAAAATTTTCTCCGATGCTCCTACAGCTGATCTTTCTCTGTGGAAACCCAGTGGGTGGACCCCTTCTCTCAGCTTGGTTGCATTCAACTCTGCAATGTATTTCATTACATTTGGATATGGTTTTTAAAAATTTGCTCCAAAATTGGTCATACATTTATTTCTCCTATGAATAAAAAAAATAATCAAATGGGGAAAGTCAGGTTCTTGGAGATAAAACCATTTGGAGCCTTGTTTGGTCTTGGTTTAAAAAAAAAAAATCCTGACATCTTACCATATATGTTAAATATTGTGCATTTTTTTGGTCCTGAAAGATAGTTGATAGATTGTTGAGATCTGCTGCTTAGCTGTTTAACATGATAGAAATGGTCTTTAATTGGCATTTATACAGTTATACAAAGAAATGTATCACATCCCATATTTCAAAGATTCATGTGAGAATCTTTCCCTCAACTATTATGGAAAAGTTTATTCAGCTTCATTGGGAAAATTAGTCTTGTATACATGGCTCATTTTTTTACATGTGTAAAAGCAGATGTCCTTGGTGACTGTAGTGTAATTATTAATAAATTTTGTTATTTTCTTCAGCAATTAAATCAAGAAAACTTTCAAAATTTAATATTATTTTAAATGAATATGTGATCATTTTAAGAATATTAAAACATCAGAAATAAATTGAAAGTACCTTTTAACTATCATATATAATTCCATTGTCCTCTCTAGAAGTGATCATTCCATTAACTCCATAAATAGTTTCTCAACATTTTATATGAATTAATACATAGAAATATGGCTCTTTTGCAGTTGCTTTTTTCACTCAATAGCTTATCTGCTGTTTATGTTACCAAGCATGACCTGTAATATATTTAGTAATTTCATTGAAAAAAGGCATTGAGATTGTTTTCTTTTTTTTTACTATTACAAACATTGCTGTAATAAATACCTTTGTTTATATTCCTTTGTGCATATAAATCAGTGTTTCATTAGAGCTGATACCAAAAACGTAGGTTTTCTGGAGGTTTAAGCATTTTACGTTTAATAGACACTCTCAAATTGGCCCTCATACTGCTGCATATATTTCTATTATTGTGAGGGTGATGTGAGGGTCCCCATTACCCACATCCTTAACAACGTTTTAATTTTTGCAAAGTAGTAGGTGAGAAATGATATCCTGTTGCTATCTTATTTTGTTTTTAAGGAAATTAAGCATCTTTTATATGTTCTATTAATCATTTGAATTTTTTCTCTTTTTAAATTGCCTGCTCATAAACTTTCCCCATTTGTCTGTTGGGTTCATTGTTCTTTATGTCTGCATGTATATATTTTCAATATTTTGGATAGAAAACCTTGTTTTCCCAGGATAGCCCTTCCTTTAACATGAATGGTGGTGTCTTGCATTGAAAAGAAGTTTTAATTTGGTTATCAAATAGATCAGTCTTTTTTTTTTTTTTTAAAGATTTTATTTATTTATTTGAGAGAGAAACAGTGAGAGAGAGCATGAGCAAGGAGAAGGTCAGAGAGCAAAGCAGACTCCCCATGGAGCTGGGAGCCCGATGCGGGACTCGATCCCGGGACTCCGGGATCATGACCTGAGCCGAAGGCAGTCGTCCAACCAACTGAGCCACCCAGGCGTCCCTAGATCAGTCTTTTTACATTTGTTTTTGCAGTGCCTGTTTAAGAGCATTCTAAGACATGTGAAAATATATTTATTTTTTCTATGTGATTTTACAATGTTTTATTTAAGTAGAATTTATTTTTATAAATGGTGTGAGATAGGGATCTTTTCCCAAGTTGTTAGCAGATTGCTTCCAAAATTTATCAAGTATTGATTTGAAATAATACTTGCTAGAACTTATATTTCCATATGTACAAAAGAATTTCAGGACTTGAATTCTGTTCCATTCATTTGTTTGCTATTAACTTTATATTTTTTGGCAAATATGATACCATTTTAATTTCTGTACCTTTATAATTATTTTTAGTATTTAGTAGTGTGATTCCCTTGCCACCATTTTAGTTTTCAAAATTATTCTGGTAATTCTTCCTCATTTCTTTGTATAATTACAGAATTAGCTTACAAAGTTCATGGAAAAAACTGAAAAAATTTATTGTGCTTTATTTGGATTTAATGATAAAATTTCATAAGATTTTAGGGATTTTTATTCTGGCAATTTTCCCTTCTAAGGGCATGGTTTATCTCACTATTTATGCAGATGTTATTTTATGTCATTTAGTAAAATGTTGTGTTTTTCCTCACATAAGATCTGTATGTTTTATGTTATCTTAAACATATTTTAGTTTTTCATTGTATATGAAATAATGTATTATCTAATTTATTTTGTTTCTGCTTATTGCTAGTCTCTAAGTACGAATTTGTCTTCTCGTGGTAAGATAAAGTCCTTAGACCTTGTATTTAAGGGATAATCATTTGCAGCCACAGAAGGAGGTGTGGGGTGGACTTGCCAAATTGGATGCTCTCACCCAGGACTCTGTCTCTTAAGAGAACAATTCAAATAGTAAATGAAAGTTGAGGAGTTCCTAAAGGAAGCACAGAGTTCAAACCGCTCTGGTGGTGTTTGTCAAGTGGTGGTTCTACCAGAGGCATAGCTGTGATTATTCTGCATGTCCCCTTGGCTGTGTCCCCCCAGTAGCCTTCCTGAGACACTGCACTGCAGGCAGTCTGAGCCTGTGTTTTCCAGGCATCTCACTGATCCCATGACCTACCCGTTCCTCTTATAACAAATCCCTTCTCTTTAAATTCACCAGAGTTTGTTGTCTTTCTTGCACTCAAGAACACAGGATAGATAGATTTTGGCACAAAAGACTGGGTTTTAGGAGAAATTCTCTCAGGAAAATGAGGCTGTAGGGAGTCTGAGTTGGGTCATCTATTCTAGGTTTAGGTACAGGTCATGAAAATCCCATTAACATCCAGTGGTGATATTCTGGAAGCTCACTCCCAGCAGGGGCCAAGAAGTTAGTTAAATTATCATCAGCAGTCACCTTGAGCGAAGTGCTTACTGAGGTCAAGGTTTGGAGGGATCATGGTAGTTTGCCATATTGCACTGTAAACGGCAATAACTGCTTCTAATAATGCTGCACAGCTTATAGGAAGAATAACCAAACTCACATCCACAAGTTCTTGTCACAGGGATACACTGAAAACAAGATCTACCATGACTCTGTCAACAGGAACTTTTGATCTGTTATTTACAGAGCTAAGGTGACTAAATTCCAGCTAAAAATTGGATGCAGCATATTCCTGAAATACATTGCTATTTGAATCACAGCCTCACCAGGTCACTTTTGTGAATGCTAGAGTATTCATTAGCTAAGCGTTGTCCTCTGCCATTTAGATGGGGACCAATTAGAGTAATTGAAGGACTCTCACTCCCCACTGAGCCTTTGTTGATCACTTCAGCACATCTCTCCCCTTGTTTGATGAAAGGTATTCTCTCTTGCCTGAAGGTATTACACCTCCCTCATCTGTGGGAGCTGCCTGGCAAAAGGAGGACATTTCCGCTCTCCTTATGTCTCCTTCCCTCTGAACAACCAGACATATAGGTACAATCAAATCCTAACAGGACCTATGGGTCCAACTATAAAATCAAATCTGGGGAGAAGTGAGAAACTAACAATTGCACAACTGTGGTAATGTACAGGAACAAAAACCTAAGAAATCTATGAGGAAATGAATTCTGAAGTTTCACATCCACACAGAAAGGGACATTTTTAGCTCAGGCTGAATTTAGCAAATGTTTATACACCCACCAGCGTGTATAAACATTTTTAGGTAGCTCATGGAGCCATTAGCTCCACTGGCTGATGGAACACTGGGGTCACACACTAAGGGAAATGGTCAGAAATTAATGTTTGTAAAATAAAATATTAAAAACCATAAATCATTTTATTTAGCTGTGGTTAAAATTCTAATTGAGAACTTCAACCCCACATTTCAAGGATACTTACTGAAAAACACTCAGTGAAGTAATTGACACAAGTGCTTTTGAGAATGGATGAGTCATTACTTTTGGTGGGGGAGAAATTTAGAGATTGTTAACCAGCCATTATAAAGCTTGAGTTAAATCCACATTTATTCTGTTTCTAGTCTTCATGAAGTTGAATTTCTATACTTGTTCACTAAAAAGAGCAAAATGATTCTTCTATGTATTTGGAAATTGGTGTAGTAGTTATTTTCCTAGGACTGCTAACTTAGTAATTTATAAATAACTTATATTTGTTATGGAAAGCTACATTTGTTAAACTGTGTGCTGTAAAGAATTATGTTTTTTTCACTTCTCCACTAGAGTTGATTAAATTTGCTCGTTAACTTTGTGAAAATTAACCTGCTAAATATGACCTCCCTGACCTGTGATAATTAATTGAACTAATATATACTGGTAATGCATTCTTTTATTTTTGAAAATAAAAGTGACATATGCCTAATAGTTTAGCTTTATAACACCATATAAAATTTTGTTCCTCTACTTTGATATGTTGTGGAAGAAAAAATTACTGGTGTAAATTTATCATTGCTCATTGCTGAGTAGGCCTTGCGACATTTCCTGCATGAGAGCCTTCATAAGTATGTAGATAATGACAGTGCTGACATCTTTACGAAGAGCTTTTGTTGCTCTTCTCTCTACTATGGGGAATGCTGGTGGGAACACTGCAGTTTAAATGGGCTCTCTGATTTTGATGGAAAGGAAACACCCAGGGGACAGCAAAGGCTAAGAAGCAATTTAGTTAATAGCTAAGTTAATAGCTCAACTATTAAAAGCACAAAGAGCTAGTTACCATAATAGACAGCAAAACCAATCTCTAAGCTAAATAATCTAAGCCATATGAATCTTTAGTAGTACTTAACTGATCATGGGAAAGCTAGATGAATACAAACTAATAAACAATATCATAATCACCAGAGTCTACTATTTTGGATTGATTCTATCTCTAGGAGATCCAGTTGGATCCCAAACTCATCTTGGGGGTCGTTCTCTCATTTCTGAGTACAGAGCAGGAATCACGAATGCAGCAGATGCTTTTGGTGACTTCTGTCACATTCTCTTAGTGTTCCCCGTATTTCTTAAAATATTATAATTTTTTCCCTCTATCTAATCTCTACTTAGGAGAAAAGGTGAGATCTGGTATTACTGGTCATTGGGTGAGATCTAACAGATCACTGAAAGGGTCAGCCTTTTCTAGAGCTTGTAAAATTAAAAAGAGAGAGAGAGAGAAGGCAGTACATACAAACACAAATGCAGGGAGCCAAGAGAACTTGCCAAAGTTCACTTCTGATTGCGTCTTCTCTCCCATTGAAGTAGGAAGCAAGAAGTAGGAAGCAAGTTCATCAGCTGAGAGGGGGAGAAGGAAGGAGAATTTAAAATTTGAGTATAGGGGAAACTGCCTACAATCATCTAGGTGAGTAGGAGAGTGAGCGGTCTGGGGAAATAGAGTAAAATTGCCAGACAGCTCTATGGGCCCATTTAAAGTGATGACAAATTCAACTAAGTACAGTCAGCGTGGTTCCAGTAGTGATGTGTGAGCGTGTGTGAGCCTGTGTATGTATGTGTGTGTCTGTCTGTTCTCAACTTCTTACCTTACTCATCTACTTAGGTACAAGGGTAAAGCAGGCAGACCATGGAGCTGAACTAAGATGAAACTAAGGTTTTGGTTTCGCCAAGAGAATGAGAAAAAGGGTGAGTGAAACCAGAGTGGGCATATGAAGTGGAGGGATTTTAATGACCTACTAGTGTAAGCTGCATACATTGAGAGGCGAGGGCATGCAGGCGTGAGGGAAAAGGAAGAGTTATGAGAAGCAAAGAATTGTGAGCAGGGATTGGGAGAAAGAATTGTTGTGGTTGGTGTAATAATGTGTGTGATATGCAAAGACAGGAAAGGTTAGAGATTGGGAAGACTGAAATTAAGATTTGGGAGGAGGGGGTTTAGTGCTCGGTAATGGCAAGATTTAGGGTAGGGTTGTGGGAATGAATAATCAAGGTAAACTATAGAGCAATATCATCAAAGGAGAAGAAATAAGAAATGAAGAGTTTGGAGGTTGAAAGAATCATCTCTCTGCTTGTCCCAAACACCAGTAATTATGGCCATGACCAAGGTGACTGTACAATTTCTTGACCAAATGGGAACACTTTTAAGAGTAAATTGTGGGTCTTAATAGACATTTTGGGTCTATTAAGAGTTACGGAAGGACAACAAATGGCTTAAGGACCATAATGGCTTAAGAGGTAGTAATGGAGAGAGTACAAGGGAGCAGAAGATAAAATCTTCAGAGAATGGGAAGAATGACCTTAGGGTTATCAGAAGAATGAAGGGCAGTGGACAGTCTGATGGGATCGGTTTTAAGCTGGTGTTGCTTGTTATTGATATGAACAATATTAAAGTGTCTGATGAGTATAACGGTGGAAAGAATTTGGTGTTGAGGTGAGGGAGGAGTTTGGTAGGACCATTTCAAAGCCAGAGGCTTCCATTTGACTTCTGATCACAAAGATGTGGAATCAGAAGATGTAGGGCACACCGTCTGCCTTCTTGCCCTGTCAAGAGTACAAGAGTAGCCTGCATCTGCTAACCGTTATTATCTTGTCCTAGATTAGAGGCTTCAAAGAATCACTGGGAAAATATACCAAACATAAGGAGAAAGAGGCATGAGGAGGAATGATCTGATGTGTAGACCACATAAAAATGAAGTGAGAATGATCTTCCCTGGCTCACGGACTTGCCCCGAGGTTTTCACCTGTGGTTTAACGGCTTTGTTTGTTTGTTTACATTTCTTCATAATTCAGTTTATTTCAGAAAAGGTTAAAAGGTATTCATTTAATTGCCTGTATGGATGCTCGGGCAGGAATCAGAAAAATATCGCAGAATTGAATGGAAAAATGTGGTTTGTTAATAGTTCATCTTCCAGACTCAAATGAAGACTTGAAAAGAACATTAAAATGGGCAAAAATAATAGACAAAAGACATATCTCACCAAGTTGGTTTTATATAACTTGTAATAATCAGCTTTCAGTAACAGAAGATAGTACATGGCTGGCTTCCTTTGTGTCTCTGTCATTAACCATGTGGAAGTACTGGGGCAGGTGAAATTCCAGTTGCATTGTGGGAAGTGCCTTGTCTTGAACAACAGCCTGGTTGATGGTATTGTCTGACTCAGAAGGAGACCTCATTCTTCTGAGAGAGAGAGAGAGAGAGAACTTAGTGCTGATAATATACCAGGAATCTTGAAGCAAACTCTTTTCAATATGTAAAAAAGTGCAAATCATTCACTCTTTGTCACTGTTTCTGTCTTCCATACCACCTCATGAGGTTCCAGACACACATTTAGCTACTGAAATTACTTGGGCTACAAATAAGTATACTTGAAAAAACAAAACAAAACAAAAACCCTCTGCATCTGTGAAAAGCAACTCCAACTAGAATATGTTAGTACATTTATTTAAAGGTAAAATCCATTCCAGGTTTTGAAAAGCTTCAAGTTTGGTTACTTTTTGCTCTATGACAGTGTCTTTCTGTTCAAGTAAAATGAAGGAATTGTTCTTTTTGGTCCCTTTGTTTTGAGGATTTTCGCAGGTAAAGAAATGAGGGGTGAGAGATGATGTGAAAGTCTCTTTTGCTGGGAGTGTATTTAACTACTTAGTAAGGGATGCGATAAACACACATCAAAGGTCATTGTGAAATGCTCCTCTTCCCTTCCTTTGCCCGGATAACACCTAATTACCCTTCAAACCTTAGGTAGCTGTCGTTTCTTCTGGAAGTCCTCTCCAAGTCCCAGGGATAGATGCTTTGCACATCATAGCCCTTTACGTTTTCCTCGTTCACAGCACTCATCGTCACATTATATGGAAATTACAGTCCTAATTCATTTTTATATACATGGTGCTCTCCGTTATATGTGCCTATAAGGAATGCTCAATAAATGTTGGTTTAATTAAAATGTAGGGAAAAGAGCTTTTGCTCTTTCTCCTACAGTCTGTATATAGGTCCTCTTTGTCCCATAGAGCAGTTATTTATCGCAGTGGCATTTTTGGATCTGGAAGTGAATCTTCCAGAAATGTTCTGCTTATAATCAAAAGGTAGGTTAAGTGTTAAGAAAACAATAAAAGTCTGTAATATGCTTGTGCTAACATGCAAATCTATCCCAGGCAAAACAGTGAGGAAGCAGAAAGTTTAAACAAACAAACAAACAAACAAAAATTTTCAGCCTCAGAATCCCCTAGAATGGTGTTTCCTTCTCTTTACTAAGGGTCTGTTTTGTCCATGTTGCTCCCTAGATTCTGATGAAGGCCAGAACACCCTTCTCTTCTTTCTCAATCAAAACTTGTTTTTACTGACACAACATTTGGAAAGGATGTAAAAAAACAAAATTCTTTCTAATGTGTCATTCATTGATAAGTATGGAATGGTGCGTATTTGTCTCTTTATGAAGGCTTTTGACAAAACCCAGCTCTGGATAAACCAGTCTTCTTCATCTGTGTTTATAGCTGAACAAGAAGGTAGAACTTAGGAATCACTGAAGTAAATGAGATGGTTTATTATGTGTTATCCAAAGCCTAAATGGGTCTTCAGATTCAAATTTCCTGGGTTTTTTGTTTGTTTGTTTGTTTTCAGATTTTCTAGAGCACAGAGCTTGAGGCAAGGATTAATATACTGTTCTTAATGGGGATGATGGTGAAGTGAGGCATGAACAAATGTAAAACAACATAATGTAATGAGTTATCACATTTCCTGCCTGTTTTGTAGAGGCTAGGAAGTGGCACAGTTTTGTCACTCAGCCAATGTGTTCTCTCAGCAGGAAGGGTATTCCATGGTTCTGTTCTAAAGATCTTTATCTCAGACTAGTCCATGGAAAGGAGAAAAGAGGGAAAATGTAACATCCAGTTCCCTTTTATCTCTCATTTCCCATGCCTTTTTGGGGTGCATTTGCTTGCCCTGCAATGGATGGTCTGGAAGCCCTAAGGTGTGGCATTTGACTCAAGGCCAGAAGTGGAAAGGTGGCTTAGAACGGATAGCTCAGTGTGTGGGAAGGGCAACCAACCACCTGGCCCCGTACTCAGAATTCAACCTCGAAAACCTGCCAAAGGCAACAGTGGTGGGTACAGCATGGTATAGGAGGGAATTCGTCCTTTATGGAAAAAGTAATAATCAAAGGAATTTAAGGAGGGTATGGTGGCATTGTAATGTCAGCTTTGCTAGTTTGAATAGGTTTCCCAGAATTCCCCGTCCTTTCAATTTCCTTTCAGATGGGCCACAAAAGACATTTTCACATGAGATAGAAAAAGACAGACGTAAAGCACCAGACATTTTATAATTTACCCTCAGAAAGTTGGGGCAGGAACTTTTATAGCTCTCATATGTTGTTGCTTATCTCCTGGTTCAGCTCCTTGACTGCAAGTATTCTACCATCCTGTGGATTTTCCCTCCCTTTCTCTTCTGGGCCAAGTGTGTGTTTAGTTCTTGATGAAAGGTACCAGCTTCTCCTTAAGGTTGGGGTTTAGATTGTCCTCATGGGTTTCAGTTGCTTCCTGCTCTCTCCTTTTTGCATCCATCTTCCTTCTGTACTGCCTAACCCCCAGTTCCAACATCAGACATGAACACGACAGGTTTACAGTGTTTGACCAGTGTGCTTAATTGCATAATGTCAAATACTACCTCACAGTTACATCCTTATGAACCCCTGTCTGGTGCAGAGGGGAACAAGGTTTTGGACACTACAGCCCCTACTTGTATCTCCATGAACTTCTTAGATGCTCTCTTAAGTACAGATTTCTTCTATGTTGTGTGTAAGACTGGAGATGCCCTTGCTCCTCTCCTGAAGAGTCCAATAAGCCACAGAGACCTTTCCAAGGTGGTGTTTAGTCTTCATGTTCTGGATGACTAATCCAAAAGAGTCCAAAAGAGTCAGTGAAAAAAGCTCTAGTCTTCAGAGTTGGAAAAAAAAAAAAAAAAGCAATGCTGCGGCCATGCTCTGAGTTAACCTCCCTCATGATGCAACACACCTTCTTCAGGTGAGTTCATTCTTCAATTTCTAGGGAAGGGGTTGTTTTCCCAGCAAACATGGCTCAGTACTTTGGGGGCTTTCAAGATTATTGGGTTCACTTGCCAGAATATCCCATTGTGGATCTCAGTGTCCTGCTCTTTCTTCCCTACGACCTTGACTCTAATGTAAGACATCTGAAAGCTGCACATTTTGCATCCATTGCAGTTCTGTTGCCCATGAACCAGACCCTGGGATTGATCCTCAGTAACGGTCTGCTACAGGTACAAAGATAAAAGTCTCCATTAAAGCTACCACTCAGGGGGCACCTGGGTGGCTCATTGGGTTAAGCCACTGCCTTCGGCTCAGGTCATGATCCCAGAGTCCTGGAATCGAGTCCCGCGTCGGGCTCTCTGCTCGGCGGGGAGCCTGCTTCCTCCTCTCTCTCTCTGCCTGCCTCTCTGCCTACTTGTGATCTCTCTCTGTCAAATAAATAAATAAATTCTTAAAAAAAAAAAAAAAAAGCTACCACTCAGGTAATTTGGTTCTTAAAACATGCTCTGTTTTGGAGGGAAATGGGTGGGATAGCTCTACATCTACCATTTCTTCTTGCAGGGTCTCTAGGGTTATTGTAATGCACATTTTTATATTAGCATATTGGTCATACTGATTAAGTACTTCGGCCACTGATTTCCCAATGCCTTGCTTTTTATACATACTTCATTCCTATTAGTCAAAGGTGAATACTTAAGTATCACCCCAACTCCCACCAATCGGGTCTCTGTTGGTTTTACACAACTGCCAATTCAATACCAAGTTCCCTTTCTGAACATCCCTTTTTTATACCACTTCCTGTACTTCCTGTACCAATTGTTCTAGTCCAGTTTTTATTGAAAGTAAAGTAAAGGTAAATGTGCAGACTTTTTGTGTGTGTGCTAGTCAAGCTGAGGCAAAAAGGTCAACAAAAAGAAAAACCAACAAGGGAAATACCATAGAATAATATAATGAGCTATACCATCACACTGGGTCCCACTTCATGATTTGTTTTGAAGAGACACATCAGGGCACTCAGCAGTCATGTTTTCTTGGTATGTGCTTCTACCAGGAACTACACACGTAAAGAGAAAAAGAAGTGAGATTCATCTACCTGACCCCATCCCATCTCTTGTTTCCCATTGGTCAAGTATCACGTGACAAGAGATAATGACTTTGAACTTTGGCTGATCCACCTGGCTCCTTGGTGAGTGCTCTGGAAGCCAGATCCTCCCCTTGCGGTGTATTATTTTACCAATCTAGAAAATGCGGGGTAAGAGCATGGACTACATAGTGTGTGAAGTGTACCGACTATGGAGTTTACCTTGGGTTTCAGCATGAACGATAGCCAGCTCAGAGGCTCTGCAGCTGTGACAGTGAGAGTGGAAAGGCGGTCTTGCCAGCAAGTGGTAAGTTCTGAAAGAAGAAAGCTGTTGGTGAAATTTGGGGAGGTACATTTGTGTCGATTACACTGGTGTCACTGATACGCTTCTCGGACCAACTCACGTTCCATCCTTTTTAACCATTATTTCAGACTGTGCCTGATCCACCTGCAAACCATTTTACTCATTCACACTCAACAGAAAACCTTGGCTTCTCTTTTACAAAGACTACAGGAGGAATGAGAGAGTTAACTCCTCATGCTGTAGACATCAAAGGTGCAAGCTCACCTCTAACTGTATTCCTTCCATAATTGTTTCCTCTTATTACCATAGAAGAGATTTCTTTTATTTTATTAAGATCAGTTCTTCAGTTTCTATGTCATGTCCCATCCCCTCTTCTCTTTCCAGGAACCTGAAACACAGTGGCTGGCCTTTCCCTTCCTTGCCCTTACATTCAAACTCTCCCTCTTCGCTGGTTGCATAGCAGGCTTATCTGGAGATACATGTGTATATGGTGTCAAGGTGGTTGTGTATATGAACATCCCTGATTGTAACACAATTTTATCTCATTTTTAAAGGTGGCACATGCTTATTGTTACAAGTTAAATATTATATGTAGAAATGTTCATAATCTTTACCTTCCTACCTATTATTACTCTTCAATAGCAATTATTTTAACAATTTAATGTGTTCATACTAACTATACAAAATATATGGTGGAAGAGATAATCAGTGCTCAGTGAATATCCTTTGTATTTGCCAGCTTCTCCTTTACTGTAATTTCGAGATGGAGGAGGCCTCCCGATAGGCATGGGTTTTGTGTGAGAAAGATATAAGCCTTTACTGTGTTAATCTACAGAACTTCCAGCGTTTTCTATTGAAGTACATTCTGATACATATGGGTATACACTAGGCATATTATTCTGTAAATCCATCCATCCATCCATCCATCCTTCCTTCCTTCCTTCCTTCCTTAACAGTGTTGCTAGGACTTATCCATCTTTTCTGAAAGTTGAATCACATCCTATAGTATGACTATATCATGACTTATTTTACCATTTCCTTACTGCTGGGAGTTCAGATTGCTTATGATTTTTGCTCTAGTATGCTTTTTGCCTCCAGAAACCACATTGCCATAAATACCTTTACACAAACAGCTTTACATACAGACACTTTTTTGTAGTGTAATTTTTCCCAAAATGAGATGCATGGGTCAAAGGATTTATGCATGTTTATTTAAGTAGGGATTTCTGGGCTGCTTTACAAAATTATTTTGAGCTTTTCACACATCCCTCAGAAATGCATGCGTGCCTGTTTTTCTTTAATCTTAACATGGAATGATATTGCTTTTCACAATTTTCGCTAATATAATATATAACAATAGTAAAAACTTCTTATAATATAGATTAAATAATTAGGATGCAAAATTATTTTTTGCCTCCTTTGTTCAATATATTTTTTTGAAAATTTACCCTAAATTTTTATTTAAATTCCTGTGAGTTACTTTGTTCAATATTTTAAAATACTATGACTTAATTTGTGGTATTCACTAGTGGTTTTCAAACTAACATTTATCCAAGGCACTCAGAGGGCTTGTTAAAATACAGATTTCTGGACCTCACAAGAATTTGTGTTTCTAACAAGTCCCAATGTACTGCTGATGGTTATTCCCAGACCTTCTTGGAGAACTGGCCTAGACAATAAAAAGAATAATATGAGTAAAGCAAATTAGTAATAATGAGATTAGGTTGCTTATCTCTGAATTTATCTCACTGTGTAGGGCATTCATGAGTTCTTTTTTATTTCCCTAGGCATGATTTTCTGGTAGGTAATAATTTTACACATTCCTTAAGGACACTTAGGAAACTCCTGTGAATTATTTGTAGGAAAAATAGCTTGAGAACAATAGGGTTAGAATCTTACTACAAACAAACTATGGCTTTTAAAGAAGTATCTTAAAGTATAAAACTGATAAAACATATTAATAGAATGTTTTAGTGGGCGTGCAATGCAGAGACATTGGAGGAATTTAGAATATGTCTCTATTTAAATCCTATAGTCTATGTCTATGACTCTAACTGGGCAGATAAACACTTTCAGTTAACTTTCAATCATATTGAATGGACTCTATCAATATTTTATTAGGTCTGTTCATTGATTCATTTGCCCTTTAACATTATTAAAATAATGTCATAAGTTTTCTCTTAGGAACAACCTGTTTCCTTGACACAAAACATTTAATCCCTACATTAGCATGAGCAAAGTCATCTTGGTTTTTCCAAGATTCTCTTGAGAAAGTTAATACAAATTAAATGAAGTGACATTGTTATAGGAGTAAACTTGATTCTGCTCCAATGTATATATTTTAAAGCAAGTCATTTTTAAGTTCTAAGTCTATAATATATAATCATTACTAATCCAGTTTATAATATCATATAGCAATATAGTTATATTATGATATGATTAACAATTATTTAACTGCAATTACTACTTTCATTTAAGTGTTAGTGCCAAAAAAAAACTTGTTATACTCCTTATATCTTGACAATACAATTTCAAATACAATAGGATACAATGTCAAATCCTGACAATTTAAATTTGTACCCCAAAAGTGAGAATTATTACTGTGGAGATGTTTTATGTTAGAACAGTGAATGGCTTAACCTATAGGCCTTCCCAAGGACTGGATCTATTATGACCACACAGAGAAGTTGTCAACAGCCCTCAGTGGGCATAAGAGATTGGTCTGGCATTTGGCCCTCAAAAACTTTATGGTCTGATCCAATTTAGGGCATATGATTTTAGAGAGTCGGAAATGGCTAGGACTGGGAAGGACCACATTACAATCCCATCATTGCAGAAGAAACAGGTCAGAGAGAGGCTGAAGGGACATGCCCAAGATCACAGTTTTCTAAGGACCCAGGCAATAGTATAATAAACACTGATGAAATACATCAAGTACGTTGTATCAGGCAGAGTGCTTTAGATGTATTGTTTCATTCAATACTTACATTTTGATAGTTTAGTAATATCATCTACTCTGAAGATGTGAAGATTTGGATGCAAAACAGGTGAGAATCTTTTCCAATATCACACAGGTGGTTGGTACTGGTAGTGAGTTTCTGCACAAGGCTGAGTCCCCCATCCCAACGCCTCTCCTTATTCCCAGTGTAGTATCCTGTGGTCTCCAAACTCTCTGTGGGGTGCTCAAAAACTAGCATCCAGTATCAGAAATGACACTTGGTAGTGTACAGATGCTAATTACTTTGTTGGAATGTGAAAAATCTGACTTCTAAATCCTTACACTGTCCAGAAGATGACCTTATGAAAGAAGCTGAGTCTAAGTAAACAAGGAATTTGCTGATCATAATCCCATGCACCTCCGCACCATGATATACACACGGCCATCATTTCAAATGTAGAGTAGGTTGTTGACATTCTTTTTCTTATATTGCTTCCCCTCTTTCCTTTGTATAAGATTGAATTTTATTTTTAGCCTATTAATACATCTGAAATTTATTGTGTTTGTCCAGTGGGAAGGAAATCAATAGCTTTCCCTACTGGGCCTTTATACGGTGATCAGATTATAGTTTATACATTGCACATTTCACCTTCCCTCACTGTTTTTATAGGCAGATTATTTTTATGGCCTAATGGTTCTTTAATAGGCTATAAACACCTTATACATTTTCAAGTTCCCTGATAACAAGCAAAAGGAGCATGCCGGTTCTAAAAGTCTCAAAACCAGGCCTTTGATAAAGTGTTAATAAAAAAAAAAAAAAACCTGTAAGTCATTAAAAAAAAAAAAGAGAAAGGTTAAGTTTTGTTGCTGTCATATTCAAATGTTATTTTTGGCTAATGTTACATGCAAATATAATGGGTTTCTTTAATAATTACTTTATGGAAACAAGACTTACTGGAAATTTTGCTCAAATGGACCAGTGGGACTTTGAGCATATTTGGGGGAAAATCCCTTGCATGGAGTTCTCTTTTCTTTGCTCTGGCTGACTACCGACTTTGTCACAAGAAAGATCACCCCTATGGGGACACTCTATTTTAAGATTGATTTTACCTGTAGTTAACCATATTATATGTGATTCCATTTCTTTATTTTAAATAGCAAAATATGAACCAGATGCAAAGAATGTGGAGGTGAAATTTTCTCATGTTCCATTGAGAACCTCCATTAATTCCCTGTTGTGGGCAGGAGGAACACCGGGTGCTTTAGAAATAGCCTAACACATGGGAGACACTGTTTGCAGCGTCTTATTATTTGCCAGTGAGTTTTGGCATTGTTCCATTTGGGATTTTCTGGCTATGTGATGTGTGTATGGATGTGTGTGTATTGCATACTCGTGTATATGTGTGTACTCAATAAAGCTAAATCTGTAAACCTCTGGTGGGGGGTGGTAAAGGAGAAGGTGGTGGTTTAAATATCTTCTACGAAGTAGGTGCCGTGGTTTTCTTTCTCTCAAGGTAAAAATTGCAGAGCTGCCTTTTGTTGAATCGCAGCTGATTTTTTGGATGAACTGGCACCCCCATTCGTCTTACTTTACTGGAACTCTTAAAGCGGTTGTAGAGGACAAGTACTAACTACACCTGTTCTGAAGGCCCAAAGACCTGAATTTTTCCTGGAAAAAGTAGAGCACATGTTCAGCCTGCAGGCAGATCCCTTGTTGTAGTGAATTTCGCTTTTGTGGGCAGCCGGCAGCCTGCTCCGTGGTTGTCTGCTGGGGCTTCTGCCAGCTGGAACGTGGAAACACGGATTGGCTTACTCTATTGGCCAATAGACCCAAAACATCCCCTCATCCCCTTTAAAAACATCATTATATAAAGCAAAGTAATACTTGCTCAATTTTTCCTCTCTCTCCCTCTCTCTCTTTCTGTAAATGGCAAGAATGTTTCAAAATGATGTCTCTTCACTGAATGCTCCGGAAACATACTTTCATGAATTAGCATGAAACTGACATTTTCATTTTATCTCTTTCTGTTGTGTAGAATTCAGTCAGCGGCAAGGACCTTGCAGAACGCACGTATAGAACGTTCAGAGGTGCTGCTGGTTTCCTCATTCCACCCTCATATTTTGAGGTTTGTCCATACAAGTCAGCTTGAATTTGATAATATCCTGTCAATTAAACTAAACCTTGTTTTCAAAGCCAAAGAGCATAAGTGCCCGGGGCACCTACAAAAAATCCCAAGCACACAGGCTCAAGTGGATAGTTAGGTGTGCAATTATTTGATTTATACACACGTGTGTTTCTGGAATTACAGCTGCAGGGTTTGTGGTCTCGGTGGGGGTGTGAACAGTTTTGCTGGCAAGCCCTGTATGCCTTACTTTGGAAATTTGGCTCCCAACACGAATTCCCCTTCCATCATTGATGGAGAACAAAGTCTATTTGTCACTTTTCCATTTGCCTTCCACAATGATTCAGAAAGAAAATAGTGTTATTTTGCTGCTGTAATGGGGAATTGCTGATTCATCTCACAAGTGCAATTATCTCTGTGATTCATTATACGAACACAAGCTAACGATGCGCATATATGGTAGAAGTTGGCGTGGGGAGGGTGGGCTCACCACCCCCCATTACTGACCGGAGTACTTATAATTCGCTTGAGGGGACCCAGTCCTTTCCACACAACTGCCCCATTTCAGTTTAAGGGTTGAAAACTTAGGAATTCATACAAAAGAAGGTTCTGTTGTCCTTTGAGTTTTGCAGCTCTTTAAAAACAATCCTTGCCTTCAAGTTCTATGTCTACTTTTAACCTTTGGCTTTAGCTGTAGAAAAGCTTATTACTGCAAGCTGACTCAATCATCCTGATAGCCAACACCCGGGAGACCTTACCCATGCACTGTCCAGCTGAGTAATTAAATGCACGGTAGATTTACAGTTCAGTGGACTCGCTCATGGTAGGGTGGCCACCATATCTTCTCTCCCTTTTGAATGTTCCCACTTCACATGGCAGCTCTGTATCAGGATGAGTGGAATCAAATGTGAAATCAAATATTAAAGAGCAAACATCAACCATAAAGGGGGTGGCACACTGGGAAAAGAGAGACAAGGACATTGAAGGATTTTGCCATCCAAGCAGAGGAAAATGATTCCAACTTGTGTAACTTTGCAGCTTTGTTAATATTAGAAGATGTAGCTATTATTAGATTGTCTTTTCATAAGGAAATTAAACAAGGACATTTCAGTAACACTTAGAAAACTCACACTTTCTGCAAAACCCCTATTTCCTCAAGAGGCTAATAGGAGCTCAACATGGATAGAATAAAAACCTCCTCCTTTCATCTATTCTCAGAATAGTTACCTGGATTCATAAAGACTGGAGATTGAAAAGGCCTATTCAGCTCTTGGCAGCGGCCTCCAGGGATCTGGACAGCATTTTCCCTCCTAGTAGAGTACATTCCCCACTGTTTTGTATGGTTTTATTTTAATGGCCTCAAAGCCTTCTCCACTTCTACAGAAAACTCATTCCAGACTCTAGCCAATCTCATCATGAAAATTACTTTCTTAACAGAATTGAAAAGCTATCTCTTTTTTTTTTTTATTTCTCTTTGGTAAGAACGTATATGAGACATATAAAGGTAGCTGGAGAGACTTAACATGTCTTGACCTATTTAGATGTATCCGAATTGGCGCAAACCTATTTTCATGCCAAAATGATGATAGTAAGTATTTTTAAAAAAAGATTTTATTTGTTTTTTGTTTGTTTGTTTATTTATTCATTTATTTCTCAGAGAGCAAGAGATATGTAGAGAGAGAACATAAGCAAGGGGAGCAGCAGGCAGAGGGAGAAGCAGGCTCCCCGCTGAGCAGGGAGCCCAGTGTGGGACTCGATCCCAGGACCCTGGGATCATGACCTGACTTAACCAACTGAACCACCCAGGCATCCTGAAAATGACTTTTTTTGTTTGTTTGTTTACAAGATGCAAATTTCAATAGTATATTTGGGGTATGAGGCATTGTCTTTTGAGTTAGTAAAACTGGAAAGAAGCATAGGTATATCAAAGAAGACAGTAAATAAAATCTTTTTTTTTTTCTTTTTTAAAGGGGTGCCTGGGTGAGTCACTCAGTTGTGTCTGATTCTTGGTTATAGCTCAAGTCATAATCTCAGGGTCCTGGGATTGAGCTCTGCATTGGGTTTTGCACTCGGCATGGAGTCTGCTTGAGATTCTCTCTCTCCCTCCCCCTTTACCCCTTCTCCTTTTGCTATCCCTCTCTCTGTCTAAATAAATAAATAAAATCTTTAAAAAAAAAAAAAAAAAGAGAAGAGAGTAGAAGAGGCTTGATATCATCACTCTTGAAATGAAAAGAAAAAAAAAAACAAAACCCTCCCAGTTTTTATTAACTCAAACATCCCCTAACCTTGGCACTGCCCATTTATATGTTTCTTAAAATTATATTAAAAAAAAATTTTTTTGGCGGGGGGGGATGTCTGGGTGGCTCAGTTGGTGAAGCGACTGCCTTCGGCTCAGGTTTTGATCCTAGAGTCCCAGGATTGAGTCCTGCATCGAGTCTGCTTCTTGCACTAGGCCTAATCCGCTTTCATGCTCTCTCTCTCTCCCTCCCCCCCACCTTACTGTCTTTCTCAAATAAATAAATAAAATTTAAAAAAAAAACCACAAAATTTTCATCAGTTACTGTTTGAAGAAAGCCTTATTTCTCTGTTCCTTTTCCTCTTTTAATGAAGATTTACTCATATTTTATAAAAGCAGTTAGACCACATTTTTTTTCCTTCATTAAAGACAGAATATTCTGTACTCAGTTTATAAATAGCAATACTATATACATATCAGTTGCCTCAGATCATTTTTGGGAATAAGCAAGTCATAAATACTACTGAATAATGAATAAATACATATATGGAATATTTATATCATAGCTTGTTAACATGTTTGATTTGTCATTGCTAATTAAGCAACTATTTTTATCCTCTGGGAAATATCCTAAATTTAAATATTGATTTCCCTCATTTATTTATTCATTCATTCAGATAAAACTTGTTGAGTACCTTCTAAATGTTGAATGTTGTTGTAGGCTCTGAGGATTTAATGATGAATAAAACCAAGTCCCTGTCCTTGTGAAACGCATAGCTGAACGGTATGAGATGAATGTCTGCAAACAAATAAATGCATAGTACGACAAATGGTGGTATAGGCTATGAGGAAGAAAGATCAAGTAGGATAAGGGAGATCAGCCCTCCCTTAGAAGTCTATGTGTACACCCTTGTGTGGATTCATGTGCCTGTGCGTGTATGCATTTATGTTGGAAGAAGGTGGTTGTGTTACACGGGTGGTCAGTAGGACAAGGCGGCCATAAGAGAAGAAATCCCAAACTAGGACTGAGCCTAAAAATCAGCAGATTGCTAAATATAAAAAAGTCAAACGCTGCGTATATAGTAATATGCAAACTGACTATTGGATTTAGTACAATGCAGAGCATTGGTCAGAAGCCTAGAAGAATGAGAGAAGTGAAGTAAGACTATAGTTAGTGGTCATGATCGTAAAATGAATCCAGTCAGTGTGGTTTTCTTTTCCTTCGTATATTCACCTCTCAGGGGCAGAAACAGCCCAAGTGGTTAGTTGAATTTTACTGGGGTTGGGGTTTTTCCAGGGAAGTATGATGAAGCGGGGAGGAGCATTGTGTGTATGGTGGTTAGGTGTAGGCGCAGGAATGATGATATTGATTGAACACAGAATTTAAGTTGGCTTCAAGAGGGATGTGAGGGTAAGAAGACGGAGACGGAAAGCTCAAAAATGTTCTGATCACGGTCCCAGTGCGAGGTTGGCGGGGTGGGGGGGCACAAGTCGTGGAAATCAAAATCCTGAGAGAGGGAGTTGGATCTAGGAGCAGTTGAGTCAGAGATGAGGCCCCTTGAAACATCATTCTAGATGAAGGATGTTGTTACATGAAAAGCTTGATTTGTAACCACAGATATTAATCATCACTTTTTCTTGCCTTGTGATATCCCATATCCATCTTCATGCCTCTTCTTTGGTAAAATAAACTTCCTAGAAGAGACCTTGAGATTCAGTTCCCCTCTCCACATGCTGGACATAATTACAGCTACCACAGTTATTTTGTGTCTTATGGTTAAGAATTCCTTTCAGGGGCACCTGGGTGGCTCAGTGGGTTAAAGCCTCTGCCTTCGGCTCAGGTCATGATTCCAGGGTTCTGGGATCGAGCCCCGCATCGGGCTCTCTGCTCGGCGGGGAGCCTGCTTCTTCCCCTCTCTCTGCCTGCCTCTCTGCCTACTTGTGATCTCTGTCTGTCAAATAAATAAATAAAAATCTTTAAAAAAAAAAAAAAAAGAATTTCTTTCACACACAGTTTCTTATTCAGTTCAGTTGTCTCCAAAATGCTGTGAATCCATGTTTTACAAAAAGAGGAAATGAGGTCTTAGGTTTAGAAACTTTGTAAAGGTCAGAGTGTTACTTTAACCCCAAAGGCTCCCATGATTCATCACACTGGACACACACACACACACACACATGCACACACTCTCAGCCTCACCTCCCCCAACAGACATGCACATGCATGCACAAATGAAAGCACACCACATTTTCAGAAAAGAAAATTAGAAAATTTCAGGGGCACCTGGGTGGCGCAGTGGGTTAAGGCCTCTGCCTTCATGATCTCAGGGTCCTGAGATGGAGCCTCGCCTCAGGCTCTCTGCTCAGCGGGGAGTCTGCTTCCTCCTCTCTCTCTCTGTCTGCCTCTTTGCCTACTTGTGATCTCTGCCTGTCAAATAGATAAATAAAATCTTAAAAAAAAATGAAAAAAGAAAGAAAGAAAATTTCAGCCTTCCTTTGCACTGGCTTTTGGCATCTAATAAACTTGGGCTTGTCTCTCTGTGTCCACTCTTTGGATATCTTCCGCTCTTCCTTGGTCAATCCATTCATCTCAGTGCAGCCAGAATAATCTTTAAAACAAGCAAAACTGACCTCGCTTGCCCATTTTAAATCTTTCGACAACTCCCCTGTATTCTTAGGGTTAAGTAGAATTCCATAATCTGACCTATCATACCTTCTATTATATTAAAATACTTCTCATTTTCTCGATATTGTAATCCCCAGCATCCAGCCCTGAACTCTGGGATATGGTTCAGGGACCACGAACACTTAGAGGGCACAGAGGCCAATCTTTGTTCTAGGTACTATATATTTGTAAGTGTGTTGTCATCTTTTATTATCAATCTCTACTATCTACCACCTATCTCTCTATTTATGTTCCATCCAACCATCCATCCATCCATCCATTCATCCTTCTCTATCTCCCTCCCTCCATCTATCCATCCATCCATCATCTTTACTATCATTTGTCTGTCATCTATCTATCATCTCTATCATCATTTAATGCTCACAACAACCTAGGAAGTAGGCATCATTATCACCCTTTACAAATACAGACGCTGAAGTACCAGAGAATTAGACTACTTGCTTAGACTTCTATAGTTCTCAGTTGGTGGAGGTAGGAGTTATAGCCATACAGGTTGGCTCCGGTGCCCATACGCTTCACTGTGACACAGAGTGTCACTCGTATTGTACATGAATGAATGAACTAGTTACTAGATGAATGAAAATAGGGTCCTCTGTTTGGCCATCCTACAAGAGTTACACTGGAAGTTTCTCCTCCATTTTTCAGTAAGAGTTACCTCATCCCTTGCTGTTCAAACTTGTATTACTGGCAGCGTTCTAAAAGACACCTGGCTTCATCGCTGCAAACTCAGAAAACTCTTCTCCTTAACATTTTATAACAAGTAGTCCATGCTTGTAATACAAACAAAAATTCACAGGCTCTAGCTCTTGTGAAAGAAACATTTTTCAATGTTATTATTAATCAAATGAAAAGGCATGGTAAACTGTAGAACTTGAAACACATGTATGTTCTTAGTACTCTTTCTGTAATTCAGAGGGGGTAGATCAAGGTTGAAAAATAAACCAAATTCTAGGCAAAATTACCTTACATCATTAAAACTGTGCCCAACAGAAATTTGACCAGGAATACAAATAGGTTAAATTCAGTAGAAATTACCACTTTCTGCATGGACAACACAAACATACCATTAAGAGAATTTATTCCTTTCCAAAGAGTTGATATATTTATTGTGAAAATAGAGAACTTCAGGTATTTTTGAGTCCCAAGGGGACAGATGTCCTGTTTTGCAACTTGGGACATAGATGGACTGCTCTCCAATGACCTGTTCTTTGTGGGAATTTCTTTTACTGCATCAGGAGGCCATCTCTGCTGGAATAGTCTTTTGTGATAAGTTGCTATTTTGAACAATTTTTTAAAATTAATTTTTACTGTTAGAAATTTCTTTTATCTTCTTTCAATTTCTGCATACTGGAATTTCCAGTTATTGGTTTCACTTTTGCCCTTTTGAAACACATGGATCATCCATCCCCACTCCACCACCTGATAGGTGGTAACTCCTGATGTCTTGAGGCTTCATGAGCTTGCACTACTCGACCATCCTGAAATCCCAACCATCTCAATAAGATGTTGAGCCCAGGTATCCTTCCATCCAGAGGTCCTCCCCTTCTCCCTGTTTTTCCTGTTTTTCTTCATAATTCTCCTTATATTTTGGCATCTCATAACAGAATACAACATTCAGGATGAATTCTGACTTTTTCTAGATATTGTGCTAAAAAAGGTATTAGATCTCATTTACTGTTTGCTTAATTTTCTTTCTTCTTTCTTTCTTTCTTTTTTTTTTTTTTCAGCTGTTGGTCCATATTGAGTTTACTGTCAATGAAATTCCCAACATAGCTTTAAATCTGTGTCATATGGATGATCAGATTTTAGAATAGGGTACTCCTACGAATTTTTTACTCTCTAAGACTTACATAGTTTCCCTTCTTGAATCCAAGGGTTATTGAGAAGTATTTTCTTCTGGACATTAATTTTTTTTAAACTACTAACTGATAGATAATTTTATTGCTTTATAGATAAAATCTATGTAGTGTTGGTTGGGAGGCATATATTGAGACTTTGTGCTTTGTATAGGTTAGTTTTCTAAATTTTTAAATTTTGCATGAAGCAAATGCATAGACTCTGTTGATGTAAAGCTTATTAATTAGAGCTTTTTTTAGTCAGTAAGGAATATATTTGCTTTTTCTTGGTCTGTTAGCATTTTTGGCAGTAATTAGTCAATAATCTCCAATTATAGTTGTTGATTTATCCATTTTCCCCTTTAGGTCTGTCAAAGCTGTTGTGTAATATTTTCGATTGCACTGTTATATGAAGATAGATTCATGATGATTATACATAGCCAGCATATAATATCTCTGTTTTTTCTCTTGATCATTTTGTAAAGATTTTATTTATTTTATTTGAGAGAGAGAGAGAGAGAGAATGAATGTGTGAGCAGGGGGAAAGGCAGAGAGAGAGAATCTCACCCAGATACCCCGTTGAGTGCAGAGCCTGACCCGAAGCTCGATATCATGATCCTGAGATCATGACCTGAGCCAAAATCAAGAGTCAGATGCTTAACTAACTGAGACACCCAGGTGCCCATCCTCATGATCATTTTTATTCTAAATTATTTTGTCTGGTTCTGGCTTTCTTTTGGTCCATGTTTGTGTGCAGTCATCTGTTTTCTCTCCCTTGATTTGCAAACTTCATGTATTTTGCATTTTAATATTTGGGAATCTTTAAAAAAATCCACCAGAGATTTTTGGTTAGTGGTAAAGGCCATTTCCATTTCTTTTAATTACTATTACATTGGGACTTCTGACATATATTTTGTTTTTTTTTAGCTTATTAAAAGTGTTTTATTTTATCCCTCCCCCCCACCTTCCTTCCCCTATTTTCCTAATATTCACTGAGTAAGGTGAATTTTCCTCTGCTGCTCTGAAAAGTGATTATCTTTTATTAAGACTTATGCTAGGGGTACCTGAATGGCTCAGTCAGTTAAGCGTTCAACTCTTGGTTTTGCCTCAGGTCATGTCTCAGGGTTGTGGGATCAAGCCCTACACTGGGCTCCATGCTCAGTGGGAATCTGTTGGAGATTCTCTTACCTGCCCCTCCCCCTACTCTCTCTTTCAAATAAACAAATAAATAAATATTTTAAAAATGACTTATGCTAAAGCTTATTTTTTTCTAATTAGCTTTTTTAGTAAGTAAGGTATTTAATCACCCTTCCTTCCCACATGTTTGCAGCATCCTCCCAGAACTAATGCTTTATTTGCTGAAGAACATGTCAGATAGGTTTTTGTGTGATTAACTTTTTGAAGTCCTTTTTGCCAGGTAAATTTTTTTTTTTGGCCTGGCAATATTTTTATTTCACACTTCTATTGAAAGAAAATGTTGACTAGAATATAGAATTCCAGTATCATGTGCTTTTCTTTCAGCACTCTTTTGCCTTCTTGACTGTGATGTCCTTGAAAATTTCAATGTCAGTTTAATTCTAACTCTTCTATGAGTGATTGGATTTTCCTCCCTGGAACTTTTTATTTTGGCTTGATGTTTTTAATTGTCATCAGAGCGTGTTTCAGTGTAGGTTAGTCCTAATCTAACCAAGTTTCCAATTATGTGTTCTTTCAATCCGAGGTCTTAACATTTTTCTTCAATTCAGAGAATTTTAAAGTCATTTCCTTTTCTAAAATGTCTTCTTTCCCTCTATTTATTTATTCATTCCCTATAAAATTCATTTATCAACTTATGTTGACATTTCTATTTCTATTCTCAATACATTTACAACTTCTCTTTAATTCTTAATGTCTCTTCACCTTTTCTTGATGTTTTGGGACATCTGTTTTTACTTGACCTTAGCCAAATTACCAAGAAGGGATTTTCAGGATATGTTTTCAGTCTGATTATGGTAGATACTATTTGTGACCTACCTATCAACCATTTCTGCTTCTTTCTTGCCTACTTTGTGTGATGATGTACCCAGAGATAGGGAATGCATTATTATTGATCTAAGGCAATTCAGAAAGCCCCGTTGACCATGGGCATCTAGAAGTGATAAGATGACTCTAAGAATGAGTACATGCATTAAGACTTAGCTTTAATTATGAAGTCGGGGACCAAAGAAAACAAGAGAGAAGGAACCAACGTGACTCCACTGGTGAATGGATTCTCAGCGTTCAGGTTAGGTGTTTTTAGGAAAATTAAGAAATATAATATTTTTATATTTTGTGAGTCACTGAGCATTTCATTTCTAGTATTAACATATTTGAGTGCATTATTTCATTTAGCTAGTTCTGGCTAATAAGATATGAGGGAAGTATGTTGGGGACTTTGTGAGATATTTTTCTTTACTGTTCCTGATATTAGCAATAATGCTAGTAATTGTTACTACCATCACCACTATGAATGATGATTAATGTTGTAAAGGGATGCAAAGGAAAAACTCTTTAGGCCCTAAGGCTGAGCTCTTTTTTTTTGGTTCTTCTCCTACTCCTTTCTCTGGTTTACTTGGCTGGGACACTTAAGTGCCCTCACCACACATCTGTCTCTGAAGTGTAAGCCACCAGCTGGCATCTAGGTTCAACGTGATTCAGTGGGAACCCTTCAGGTCTAAATACTGTCAGTAGCCTGATGCCAAGTTTCACCACTGCCCAGTGATTCCTGTTGAGAACACCCACAATACTGAAGTAGATTTCTCAAATGATTAGTCAATATTTTCAGGTATTGGCCTCAGGTACAGTCTGGATCTTGGTTTTTTTTTGCCTTCAAGTCCTCTTTGCCATCCTGTTATTATCATCCGAGGTGTTCCAAAGTTGAGACTTGTGTCCTACTGGAAACATATTTATAAAGTAGAAATAGTGTGGGTGCCTGGGTGGCTCAGGTGGTTAAACATCTTTTTTGGCTCAGGTCTGGATCCTGGGGTCCTGGGATTGAACCTGGCCTCTGGGTCCTTGCTGAGTGAAGAATCTGCTTCCCCCTCTCCCTCTGATTCTCCCCCACCCACCACCCCACTCTCTCTCACCTCCTTGATCTTTATCAAATAAATAAAATCTTTAAGAAAATAGAAATAGAGCATATCCACTAGGAGATGATAATCTATAAACAGATAATTATAATATAATCTCAAGTAGATTATAGTAGTAACATTAAAATGCTATAGAAGGGAAGAGAGAAAGTCTCTTTGCCTAGAGAAGTTAATAATTAATTAATAGAAATGTTGACATATGAGCTGAGCCTTGATAATTTAGCATTTGCATTTCAGGAGAGAAAATGTCATGTACAGATAATGGAAATAGGATCATGAAAGAGCATGGTATAGTTGAAGAACTTAGCTAGAAATTCATCTCCGTGCTTTTTGAATGCTTGTGGTCAAGGTGGAACAGGGTGAGATATTGAGCACTTAAAATTGCAGGATGTGCCAAATCAACCATGGTTATATTTTCTTCTGCCTTTAAAGGAGTAGGTGTCATCCTTGGGGGAGAAGAAAAGGGTATGCATTTTTTAAAAATTGACTTTTATGTTTTCTTTTTGCCTCAGAATAGGTAACAGGTATTTTCCAATTTGAGAGTATGGAGCCTGACTTGAATCATCCAGCACTTCTCTGCACGATCATACTCAAAGCTGTTACAGGAAACAACCAAGGGAGAGCTATTGCATCTTTTATACAGTAAGAAGAACGAGGCTGGTAGTGCCCATGAGAGGATACTTCTCAATAAAGAAGAAAGGAGAGGGGGCACACAGATCATGTCGCAGGTTTGGGGGAGGTCGAAAAGGGAAAGTCATTTGGATGTCACACCTTAATGTGAGACATTGTGGAGAGGGCTCAGAACTGGCCAGTAAGCGGTGGTTGTTCCCTGGAAGGAGAAATAAGGAGTGATGATGACTCAGCTCTGAGGGTCCGTGCCTGATCCGCCATGGAGAATGGCCACCGTGCGCTAAGGCCCAAGGTGATCTGCCATTGTCCAGGGACCAAATAAAGCAACGAAGAAAGGAGCCAATGTGGAAGCTGATGCCCTTCTTGCCACCAGGGGCAAATAAAAGTCTTGGAGTCTAGATTAGATTTGATTTCAGAAGGTTCCGAGATAGTTTGTTTTGTTTTGTTTTGTTTGCATCTTGCATGACACTGGGCACTTTGTCCCTGTGATTAACATATCTGAGTGCATAATTTAATTTAGTTTAATTTTTCTTAACGAAGGTATGGACACCTTGAGGACAGCCACTGAATCTTAATCGCCTCTGTGACTTCTGCAGCTCCCATTATGTTACACACAGAGCAGGTTAGTAACAGTTATGGGCTGACTGAACAGAGGACCTAAGGGTGAGGAATTCAGAGAGGTGATTGCGCGGTCAGCTGGTGATCTTATCAGCATTAATTCAGTAAATGTGTAACTTCCAGACCCACTTTTCACACCCCTGGAGATCCTTGTGCTTCACACTGATTATCATGTAGTTTTTCCTAAGTGAGGAAATAATGCATACTTTATTCTAATGGTACTTCTCTTTAGTTTCTCCGATGCAAAGGTTACTGTCAATGTAGAGGGAATGGCATGGCCTTATCGGGAATGTTTTAACCCTAAACATACACTGGGGAGGATGGTGTTCCTTTTCCGAAGCACCATCATCCTACAGATGAGAGATGCGTATTAAGTGCCTGTGTTAATCTCTGGGTAAGTGTAAAGCCTAAGATCCCTGTGCCGTGTAAGAAAGGGCATATTTCCCCTTCTGATTCAAATACATTTTCATCTCCTAATACTCCTTCTAAGTATGGCAGGCTTTTTGTGGTTCATGTTTTCCACATGTGTAGGTCATCAGCATTTTATTACTAAATGTCCAGTGAAAGGTGCACATTGTCCATTCGTCGTGTAACCTCAAGTTACCATCCCTTGGTTGCGATTACATATTGGTAGGCTAAATGCCTTTCAGAATTTGAAACACTGTCTTTTTCAAGATGAGGTTGTGAGTAGAAAATAAAATGACAGCAACAACAAAAACCGGACTGCCTTTAGAGATGTGGTGTTCAAAGTAAGTTGAGTAGCATTTAAGAAGTAATGGTGCTTACCGTGTTGTGATTGACTTGGGGCGAATGATCTCTTTATTTTTGGCATGGACGTGACAGCTGTGCTTACCTTACTGGGTTATTTTGAAGTTAAAATGAAATAATATATGTACAGGCACATTATTACGTGTCATTACTATTTTAAAAATCTATTGGCTTGTCTTTTCTCTCTTCCTGGAAATATGTTGATTGGACTAATTTAAGGTGTGCCTATATTGGGGTGGTGGTGGTAAGTAAAGGTATGGTCCATTCTTTATTAGGGTTTTCAGAAAATGGTTAAGTGTTGCATAAAATAGCAACATGCCAGCAATTTTATAATCTTTTTCAAGACTTAGCAACAACGTTGCATTTATGTTTACTTACTGCCTGAAGGACCTCCTACCAGGACCAAACAAGTCAGTTGCTTTCAATTAGGGATAGTAGTTCAGTGCTCAGTGTTTACACATTATAATTTATGTATGAGTTGGGGGTTCCTACTCTTTTGAAATGGGTATTAGTAATAAAGAGCTTGATTTTACATCAGACTTAGCCACCTAAAATTCAAGCCTAATAAAAAATACCGTGCCTATTATATGACAGCATTGTAGATGATTTTCTTAGTTAATTTTCTATTACTCATAATGTATGGATATTCCTAATGATTCCATTAGAGTTTAAATAACAGAATTCAGCACAAATGTATTTTTACTAAGCAGAAGAAACATAATTTCTCTGGAACTGCAGCTGCTGTAGTTGAAGATGAGGCTCTTACTATCCCTTAGGGAGATTACTGTCTCTGCCAGCTGACTTCGTTTTTATACAGCCAGCGATTTATTAGATTGCTTTGCTCTTAAGTGTGATAATAGGCCTTATGCTTAGCAAGGTTTAGAGACTTCCAGTGCATTAATATTTTATGACAATGACAGGCAAGACACATTTTGTTTACCTAACAAGACAAGCCAAGCCAGAGCTGATGTGTATTGGATATCAGCACTTTCAACTTGGAGGAACCCTGCCAATTATATATTTAGGGCTTTGCTATAGCTCTTCTAATGGTAATCTAATCAGTTCCTTATTTGGTACATTGCTATTATGTGTAAAGAGATCATCATGTCCTCCCAGTCTGGATTTAATGGGAAGTAACCTTCCTATTAGGGGACTAATATTAACCATGTAATGACCATGGATTTTTCTAGTGTTTCCTTTTCTTCCAGTAATGGATTTTATTTAACTTGGAAATCATTCAGCCATGTGCCAAAACTGGTAGATGCACATGTATTCTAGTTTTATTCGGAAGGCCCCCTCAACTGATTTGAGTCACGTGAGAGAGAACATTGTGTCATGTTGCTCTGTATTTCTGGATTGTATTATTAACTTACTGTTACTACAATCTTGATTGTATTGTCCTGTTATTTTACAAGCCATTTAAAATAATGTGTATCCTGTGCCTCTTACAGAACACAAGTATAACTAAAACAGCTCTAGATGAAAGAAACCAAGTGAATTACCACAGCGCCATTTTAATTTTGTTTCTTTTCTTCATAAAGTTAACAGTCACGTCAGTTTCATTATTGGACAAAAATCATTAAGTTTCAATGAGTAGTGAAGGTTGGACTATTGATTCTCTCTAGTTTCAAATTCTCTAAGTATACCTAGCCCATATATATAGCTTTGAACATAAAACTATGTGTACAACATTTCTTCAGTGTTCCTAATGACTGCAAATATTCCAACCAAAATATTAGGTACTTATTAGTAGTAATATTAAGCTGCATTTCTTACATTAATTAATAAACCTTTAGATCCTACCTGTAACTATAATTCATGCAATGGAATTTGAAATTTCTCAAGTTGTCCATATCCCCTTAGGATGTAACCCTAGGCATCATCTGCCCCAAGGAAACAGGGACCTTGTTTAGAAAGGGGACTGGAAAGCATCCATCAAATTGGTTAGAGTATAGTTTGGGGGAGAGGGGTGAGGAGAAGGACAGATGCAAGCTTAGAGTGAGACGAGTGGGCATTTGCGAGGGAAAGAAGCCTAAATAAGTTGAGAAGTGAGTTAGTATGTGTGCAAAACCAGAGGACACCATACACGTGAAGATTTGGAAGAGTTACTAATACCCACAGTGTTCCAATGAGGCGTAAACACAAACCACGTCATGCCCTGCAGGGTCTCTCTGTGTGTTCATTACTTTTAATACCATTCTGTGCAAGCCTCAGAGGAACACAGCCAACTCCCACATCTCAGGGTTAGTGTAATCTAGCTGTGGCTGGCACCTTGCCTAGGCTTGACTAAGTCTGCTGATGTTTCTGAGAGGAAAAGACATGGAAAACATTTGGTTTGAGTTTACAGATTGCTTTCTTTTCTAAGGTCAGGGTGGGATGGCTGGGGTGGGTAGGAATGAAGGCTGTCGCCTGGGTTAAAGTCTTAAAACTCACAAATACATAATGAAATGAAATTAATCCTTGGGCTCATCCTTATGATATTTGTACTTGGTTTTGGGGTTGGGGGTGGGGATTTCATGGGCAACCGCTTACCATTCCCAAGAATGCTTGGCCACTAGGGTGTTAAAACTGTTGACTTGTCTTTCAGGGCTTTGCCCCTTTCTCTGCAATTGCCTAGGGAGTGTTTATTTAAATGCTAGTTAATTACATTTCAGTGAGGACCAATGCAATCAGATTTATCTCAGTCTCTTCATCTTCTGTTCCTAATTTAGCTTTTAAGGAGTACTTTCTGATTGCAAACCCCATGGAAGGAAAATCAGAAGCTATGAGAGGAAGGAATAGAGATTGTGTTACGTTTCATCAACCAGGAAATAAAGCGAGAATACATTTTTAAAGTGCTAGGGAATAGTAGAGACACGTAGACACATACCCTGTGCTCGAGGACAGTAGTTCAAGTCTGGTCTCCATTTTATTAAGTGTCAAGTAGTATCTTTTTTTCCCTCTGCCTCCCTCCCCTTCCCAGAGCAGAATGGCACTCAGACTTGACTGAAGCTCAACATACCACGCTGTTGGAAAAATGCTGATTCTAGCTTTCTTCAGGGAATTTAGAGACCCGGAGTCTTGGAGCAAATCACATGGCTGGTGATTGGCTTTGTCTCTGTTTTTATAAGTGATTAAAAAGAAAACCACTTCAGTAATCCTCAGACCTCTGCTCTCTGCTGGGACCTCTTCCAACCAGGCCTGGTTGGAACCCTGGTGGGGAGGAAAGCACACAAACCCTGGGCCAAAAAAATTAGAAAAAGCAAGAAAGACACTGGAATTGAATTGAGAGCTAGAACTGAAGGGCATGAATTTTTTTTTCTTTTTTTTCTTTTTTTGCTTTGAGCCTCATTCTCTACTACGATTTGTTTTTCACATCACCCTGTCTCAGCTCTCAGGGTCTCACAAAAACCTCGATTGTTTTGTATATGTTTGCTTTGAACATACAGATAGTTTGGTTCTCCGTTGCCGCTAGAAAATGCAGTAATAACAATGACAATCAGATAATTTAAGTAGCATGAGTTTCAAGAGCAATAATAATGTCGAGTTGTCGGGTGAACACCTGAAATGAAGGGATCTCCAAACGGATTTACCAAGCGATTGAGTTTCTTAGCCCTCAAACAAGTAAAAGCCACATACAATCTACATCCGTTCAGTATTCTTTATATTGGCTTATGTTTTTTTTTTTTTAAAGATTTTATTTATTTATTTGTCAGAGAGAGAGGAGCGAGAGTGAGCACAAGCAGACAGAGTGGTAAGCAGAGGCAGAGGGAGAAGCAGGCTCCCGGCTGAGCAAGGAGCCCGAGGCGGGACTCGATCCCGGGATCATGACCTGAGCCGAAGGCAGCCGCTTAACCAGCTGAGCCACCCAGGCGTCCCGGCTTATGTTGTTTTTAACGAAAACACCCACATGTGCCTTTTTAAGAAATCGAAATCAATTGCCTGGCCAGTGAGGGAGGCAGTATGTTCCAGGGTCTGAGTTCCGAATGCTAGGCTTAGAATACTAATCCTATCACGTATGTGGTGTAAAATCTGAGGTCAACCACTGACCTTTCTGGATGCTCTTTCCTCATCTGTAAAATGAGGATAATAATAAGGAACCTATCCTCTGGGGTAGTTTGGAGCAGTAGAAGAAATAATGTACACCAAATAATTTACACAGTATCTGCAGCAAAGGAAGTACTTCCTAAAAAATGACTATATTACCTTTAGGACAGGAAACTTGCTCTATGTTCTTCTGGATTCCCATACTGTCTAGTGGGATTTGTTTTGTTTTGTTTTGTTTTTGTTTTTGTTTTTGTTTAAGAAAGGACTATATAAAGAACAGTAGTTGTGGAAAATAGTGATTTATAGTCATTTTCTGTACCTTCACCTTACAGGTGGGTGAAAAAATTACTGAGTCTTTTTTTTTTTTTTTCAAATAAAGTAGTATTGGGAGAATATCTCTTGTAGGATTGTAGTATGTTTTCTTTTCTGGAAATCACTGAAATACCAGACAATTGTCCATTGTGAAATCACAGTGGGTTTAGCGTGCTTAAGAGCTTGAATATTGTTTTGTGTTTATAGTTGTATAAATGCAAGGAGAGGGAATAAGGCTGCATAAAGTCCCATCTGTATTTAGACTTGCTTTCGTTTCATACTAATGTTTCATATCACTTTAAAAATACACTATATTGCCATTTTTGTTTCACCCAGAAGTATCTTGAAGAAAAGAAAATCCAGGAGTAATTATATGAATTTTTCACATAAGACTTGCTATTTTGTTTTATGCTATTAGCCATTTAATACTCGAAGTATTTGTATAATGGTCAAAACATTAGAAATAATTAGCCTAAATGTGTTTAAACTTCAACAGAAAACACTTGTGCTCTGAAAGATCTAAATATTTAATGAGATTTTTGAAAACCACAATTATGGCTTTTTCTAGAAAAGGAACTTTACCTCTGAGACCTGGAAAAGACTGTTTATCATTGAAAGAAAGAGACTTTTATATTTTAACATATAATTTAATAAGAATTGTACCATTCCAATCTTAAAATCTACAGCTTGAGAAGAAAACCAGAAAAGGCATGTCAGAAAAATATTTTAGAAGGGTAGCACCTATTTATTTTTTAGGAAAATGTCCAAAGTAGACAGAAGGCAGAAATCTTACTCAGACTGTTTTAGTTTATTGAATTTTCTGTGCCTTGAAAATCACAGCACAATTCTCTGGAGACACCTATAAGGATGTATTACATCATAAAGTACACCAAGGATAGTAACCCGTGTTATTAAACTGTCAACATACATTATACTACAATTTGTCCTCAATCCAATGCAACTAAAAGCCATATTGTTGGCAGGAAGTTTAGAACATAAGACCATTCTCTAATCATCTAAAGCCTAAGGTACTTTGGGGGGAAAAATGCTGTCATAATCGCTCCACTACTCTATAGCAGCATGTGTGAATTTCATTGGTTTTGTACAGCAAATGTTCGGCTATTACAAGAAAGGATTCAAAAGGATTACCACTTAAAGGCTTTTACTAGTGATGCTGTAGATGTCTCATTTCACAGCATATTAATAGCAGTTTTGTATAATAGTAGCAGGGAGAAATAAATCTTAGAAGCTCGAATTTAAATCATGTTTAATTTTCACCCAAATGTGTAACAGAAGTTCTGACATTGTAATATTGCTGATACCATCAGAACTCACAATTATAGAATTCTTTTAATTTCTGGAAGGTAAGTAATCCATGGAAATGTGGACACGCTAAGGGCTGGTCCATATTTCCTAACATGCTTTGTTTATGAAATGGGTCAGGCATTCGTGGCAGAAGGAATTTGCCAGTAGAGAGACAATTCCTGGTTCAAAGATGGTTGAGGGCTCCCCTCATGGGTGTGATGCCAGGTGCTTTGTCATGACAAATTTCAAAGGCTTGCTTGCTAGAAGGATTTCAAAATAAACTGGTGGTCCATAGTTTTTCATGAAAATTTGATCTTGGGGATAAGCAGAAAGGACATGGAAGCAGGGGAATGAAGGACTTATTTTCTTTAACCTGAAGCACACTGAGCCAAGAGATGGTGGGTATATTCCAGTATGCATGTGTTGTTTAATACAGAGAGAAATATCAATATTTTTTTTAAAGTACAGCCATGTCTGTAATGTGATGCTGCTGCCTAATAACATCAGCAAAATTTGTGGCATGTGAAATTCAATTCCTTTTTTTATAAAGAAGTTGTTTTCCACTGCATAATTAAGTTGGGCTGGCTTGAAAACTTGGGGAACCTGTTAGAGTGAAGGAAATAGCTTCCCCTGTGGTTTTCTTGACATCCCCTGGAGTCAAGGTTAACCTTGGTAAAATACAAGCCAATGAAGTCAGTGTCTTCCCATTGCTTGCTAAGTGCAAAATGGGAATCACCTGATGTGGCTTCTAAGCCTATGTGTGACCAGCCTTCTGTCAGTCGTATAATTTTGTTCAATTTGACATCATTTTATGTCTTTCTGTCTACACCCCAGCTTTCTGCTTCCAACTGCCACTGTGTAGGTTACTCTGACTTATCCTTCGATCTCATGTTGAAACCAACAACCTCAAGGAGTTCTTCCCTGGCCCCCAGGGTCTGATGTGTTTTCATGGGTGTGTGCATTTTCTTCCTCGGACTTCTATTGGCTTGCTTTCTGTATTTATGGGAATATTTATTTAATCTGTCCCCTCCCCGAGCTTATCAGTTCCATAAAGGAAGAGGCATTATTTTAGAGTTTTCATGTGTTTTTAAATATCATCTCTGTGGGACTAAGCAGTATCTAGCTCATAGTTGACACTGAATCATTTCTGATTAAATGAAATGGTGAACAACTGCAATTAAGTTTACCTAAATGGAATAATCAGGATGAGAACCAGTCCCTTTCATTTTCCCAGCAGTAACTAGAAAGGTAGTTGGCTCGAATATGTACCAGCCTTTCATTTGTAAAATTCATGATAACTTGGCATCCTGGAAAGGTATAATGAAGACAAGAGACTGATCTGATGGTAGAATCTGAACATTTTTGATTATTTGCCTCATTGTGGGAGTTCTTTGCAGATGAATGAAATCCCTTCCTCAGGGTAGTACCTTTTGAATGTTTTGTCACCATTATGTCTCAACATCAGCATCCGGTAACTATGACATCACTGGGGAAAGTGTCAGCCTACCACTGTGATCTTTGTTCCTAATATGGAGATGTTCATTCTCAGAGGTCTCTAGTTTCTTTGCGAAAAATCCTCTGCCCCCATCAACATGGAATTCCTAGGGTTTAACACTACATTGTGGCTGTGATAGTACCAAATGGGCCAGAATCAGTTTATCAGTCATATACCCGAATTACTTAGATTTGACCGAACAGGGTCATGGTGAGATGTTTTATGACAGAAAGGATGTGCAATGACCAATAGCCCAGTTTATATCCAAGGGATATAGGATAACACCTATGAACTAGACAGCACATTGTCTAATCTGTGAGACTGAGTGGTAAGAAATAGGATAGAAGCTTCACTATCAGACCTTTGCCGCCACTTTCATAAAGAATCCAGAAAAACTTCCATGTTTCTGTTGAAGCCATCCTCCCCTCTACGCAGCTGAACTTCTCCATCTCATGTGTTACAAGACAAACATCAACAAATTGAATGTAGATGATCCCTTAGGGTCGTCATAGAACAGGTTTCATGTATTAGCATATTAATAGCATAACTCACCTCTCATCTGTTATGAAAACTTCAGAATTCCTTTTGGTGTGTAAAATTTGTGTCTAACATTTATCCTTCTGTGTATACATACCATAGGTTACTTCTCTTCTAGAGTGTTCCATTAACTATAGAATGGCAATCTTTCCAAGCTCTTCAATAATTTATTATGATTCTGCTTTGTGGCTGTTTCACAACCAAGAAGAAAGAGCCTCGCCAAGTTAGGGGAATATGGACTCATGCCTTGATATTTTTCGGTAAGCTGAGATTTCCTAAAAACACAGTTTCCACGGAAGAGACAGCTAGCTGTCTATCAGAAATTCATGCCCTCCTTCCATGGTGAGAATTGTTGAATTAACCTCTGGCACAGAGACACCCTTGAACAAGAAGAGTGTTTGGAATCTGCAGGAGTGAAAAATAAACTTGTGTTAAGCCACTGAGATTTGTGTTAAGTTACTGAGATTTTAGGGTGTATCTGTTATAGTAGCTGTTGTCACTTCACTAATATAATACCTTACAAGAAAAGGAATTGAGCCTCACTGAAATACAGGAATTTATCAAACCAGAATGATATTCTTAGTTGAAAGGTCGTAACCAGATAGTCCCTAACAGGCTAATGAGCCCCTTCAGAAAGAAAATCACTGACCTATCCTTATTTTCCATTCATTCATTCATACATTTCCATTTTTCTAAAATATGTTTGCAGAGTCCAAATTCTTTTTTTTTTTTTTTTTTGGACATCCAGTTTTTATATTTTTTTCTTATAAGAAATTTTACTGAAAACAGGGGACGTTCAAAATAAGCAAATATGTATTTTGCTGACTCATCCTGTGCCTTGTAACATCCCCAAATCTGTGATTCTGTAATTAAAGATAGAAGACAGAGGAATAAAAAAGATGATGAGAATCCAAGAGGCGATCATATCCTAAAATATTCAAAGTGAATCACATTCCATGATCCACAAACAGCCAGGGTCAGTAGCTCTTTGCACAATGTTGTGTTTTCCATCTGGTGGCTCTGAATGCCAGGAAATCCACTTAACAGGGGATGGGCTCAACAATCGAAAAGGAAATAGGTTCCTCATTCAGTTTTAGCTGCTGCCATAGTTTTTCAATTCAAATGATTGTATGAGTGTGTGTTGACACTCTTCTTTCCTTCAGACATTTTTCAGTGTAGGTTAGAAAAGAATATTTATAGACTGAGATTTAAAAATCCCTATTACCAACGCTTCTGTGTAACCCACTGTGCTTCATTATCAGACATAATATTAGATGCTGTATCTTCATCCCTGCATTTGCAACTATATATCAAAACATTTTGGACACTCACTGATGTCACAGAACTTTGTAATATGCACACTTTTTTTATAAAAGGTTTATTTATTTATTTTCAGAGTGAGAGAGCACAAGCAGGAGGGGAAGAGGGAGAGGGAGAGAGAATCTGATACAGACCCCCTGCTAAGCTCAGAACCCCACTCGGGGCTCGATCTCACAACCGTGGGATCATGAACTGAGGTGAAATCAGGAGTCAGATACTTAATCAACTGTGCCACCAGGCCCCCCCTCCACCTTTTTTTGCACACTCTTTAATGCAGTAAGCACTCTTTCTTGTCCCTATATAGGTGGCTGCATTTGTTTACCTTTTCATATTGATACACAGACTGGAGGGCCATGAGATTTCATGCTCTGTGACCTAGGAATGTAAATCAGGACCCGATTTGTCTACCAGGAACATGTCTGAAGTAATATCTCCAGGTGTGAATTTGAAGGGCAGAGAAGTGTATTGTTGGGTAGATGGCATAACCCACAAGAGCTGGCTTCCCCTTAAGCGTAGGATAAGTTACGTAAGTCATAGGAACCACTAGTAAGTTAGATTTCATTTATTTTCTGTTCCAAGTAAGAGGGTTATACTGGATATGTACTCTGGTGTTTACTGTAAACTGGTATTAGTAATTCGTTTAGAATTTGTTTGTCTTTGTCAAGACTTTTTTTTTCTTTTTCTTTTTTTAGGAAATAGATACATTTCAGTGTGAGTTCATTGTCATACCTGCCCCCAGGCCATTTGCCAAGAACTAATGGAATATATAAAATTCATTATTTGGTCTGCATGATTATCTTACCTGCACAATGCTTCTAGCTCCTTAATTAACTGGCTAAAGTCTATTTTCAGATAGGGCAGACATAGCCACTGATTAACTACAACAAGGACTTTGTTGATTCCTCAGCTTACAATGGTTTTTATTTTTTTAAGATTTTTCTTATTTATCTTTTATTTTTAAAGAGAGAGCAAGCATGAACAGGGGAGGGGCATAGGGAGAGAATCTCAAGCAGACTTTGTACTGTGTGTGGGGCTCCATCTCACAGCTCTGAGGTCATGACCCTGAAAGCATGACCTGCACTGAAACCAAGAGTCTGTCACTTAATTGACTGAGCCACCCAGGCTTCCCTTAGCCTGTAACATTTTATTTTATTTTGAAATTTGAAATTTATTTTATTTTGAAAGCGAGAGCACACAGGTGGGAGGTGGGGGAGCAGAGGGAGAGGGCAAGCAGACTCTGAGCTGAGCATGAAACCGAACACAGCGCTAGATCCCACAGACCTGAGCTGAAATCAAGAGTCAGATGCTTAAGCGACTGAGTCACCCGCACACCCCAGCTTGTAACATTTTAAAATAATCTTTTAAAAATTACGAAACACAACCCACTTCTCTAAAAGTTTAGAAAATATAAGTACACAGCAAGGCAAATAATGATAAAATGCAAACCCGTGTAACCACCACCCGATCTAAGAAATAAAATTTGGTTTATGGCCTTTAGATTTTAATACATTACATATTTTTTTCATAGATTCCCATCTGGTTTTAGCCATCCTGTGTTAGGGTCTAACATTGATGTGTGCCTTTTTGAGAATAAATTCTAAAGGTTTTACAAATTGTAAAGCTGTATTATGTCGTCCTTCCTTAAGTAAAATTGAAAAGTTTTCATTTCCCTTTTGTCTTCAAAGGGCTAAAAAGTCAGTATAAGTTTGTCGATTTTCTTATCCTTTTTCTTTTCTGTTCTAATAGAAGCATCTCATCTAAATATTTCTGAAGTTAGAGAATACAGAAGTAAAAAAAAAAAAAAAAAAAAAAGAAATTTGCCTTCACTGTGTTTCAGGGCCTGGACCACTGTTGGGAACTGATTCTGTCTGTTCTCTTTCTTGACAGTCTTCACAGCTGGCTTCAAAGACTGCTGCCAATCTAATTGCTTTTGCCACTCGTCATGAACATGTAGCTTCTTTTCTCAAGGAGCTATACTTGTTACCTGTTGGCGTGAGGATTAGGTTTTAAGCAGCTCATTTTTATACTGAAATGAACTAATCACTCATGCCATCGTATACTGTTACCTTAATCTCCTGCTGCTCTTAGAAGGGAAAAAAAATGTTCTCATCTATTAATTATTCACATCACACTTAACAAAACATTTCGTAACCAGTGTCTCTTTGCAGTGCTATTTGGACTTTGCAAATATGTTGCGTAACTATTTCTCAGTGGGCTTTTTCTCAGTGGGGGTGAAGTTGATTTGAGTTGAGTCATTTAGAAAGTGGATTTCATTTTGTTTTCTCTGTTTCAAATTATGAGGGTTACACTGGGTGTACAATTTGTGAGGAACTGGAATTAATATTTTCCCTTATGATTGTATTTTCCTTGTCAAGGCTTGACTTTGAGGAGATAAGTAGAGTTTTAGCATGAGTTCATCTTTATGCTTGTATCCATTTACCAAGAATTAGTGAAATATATAAATTTATTATTTTATTTCACTTTTGCTGTTTTATGTGCTTCTGTAGAACATTTGCACATACTATTTAAGAAGTATACGGAAAAGGTAAGCAAAAAGTCTCTAACCACTCTGAGAAACAAACTGAGGGTTTTGGAGAGGCGGGAGAGGGGGGTAGGTGATCCTGGTGGTGGGTGTTAAGGAGGGCACGTATTGCATGGAGCACTGGGTGTGGTGTATAAACAGTGAATTCTGGAACACTGAAAAGAAATTTTTAAAAAAATGGGGAGAAAAAGTCTCTAACCAATGCATTTAAGTGCGAAATGGAAGTATTTGATTTTGGATGTACAGTTGGAGATGCATAGCACATTACGGAGGAAAAATATTCATTTGTAACTCTGGATAAAAGTTGGGGCTAGAAATCCATGTTGGGGAACAGCCGATAGCATAAAGCTCAAAACCATGATTCTAACTAATGTTTATACCATGTTCATAGGTACAGAACTTACCTTTGCCCTCAATCCCCAACAAATTATTCTAGACATCAAAATAATTAACAATTTCTAATGAAATGGTAGACTTGATGTGATATACCTATTACTGTAGGTCCTTTCTTTGTTTATGGCTGATGGAATGAGATTGAATTTGGGGCTTAACTATAGTTAGTAGACCATACAGCTTATCCCTGTTTTGACTCACAGTAGTCATACAGATGTGACTTTGTTTAGTTTACAATGTTCCATTCAAATCACACTATTTTGACTACATGCTGGTGGTTTCAGAATTCCAGAGAGCAGAAAACACATCATGGTCTTTGAAATATATTTGTTCCTTCTATTCATCATCTTGTTATTATGATTTGAAAATCGTATGGGTTTTCTTATTTGATGTTCATAAATGCCCTGTGAGTGAAGCAGAATATGTCTCATTAATCATTTCTGATGTACGCAGAAAAAGATGCTCAGAAATATGAAATGACATGGCCAACATGATCCAGTTTGTAAGTGGTAAAGTCAGGGGACACCTGGGTGGCTCAGTAGTTAAGCATCTGCCTTCAGCTCAGGTCATGATCCCAGGGTCCTGGGATGAAGCCCCACATTGGGCTCCCTGCTCAGTGGGGAGCCTGCTTCTCCCTCTCCCACTCTCCCTGCTTGTGTTCCCTTTCTTGCTGTCTCTTTCTCTTTCTCTTTCTGTGCCAAATAAGTAAAATCTTAAAAAAAAAGTAGTGAAGTCAGGACTCAAATTCAGGGATTCTACACTCAGGATTTATGGTTATGCCAACAAGAGTTTATTTTTTACAGCATCGTAAGAACAGTGGTCAGTCAGATTGGCTGACAAATAAGGCTTCTAATAGTATGTATGTAAAGCATATATTTTGAGATATCATCAATCTGTTTTATAATTGAAAAATTGAAGCAGAAAAGAATGTCTGACTGGCTTGAGGTCAGTGTGTTCAGAGAGAGCAGTTGTTGACATCTTAAAATGTTGACTTTCAGGCCACAGAGAATGATGGAGATAATGTCTTTAAACTTGGGAATATGCTATGCATTGTAGTTTATTACAAATGGATGTTAGCATACCTTGAAAGGAAAATTTATGTGGGGAAGTTTTCTTTTTCTTTTTAAAATGCTTATTACTTTTTTACTAAAAGTTAATAACTCAAATTATAATCATTCAGTTAGATGTACTTTTGTATTTTAAATGTTGCAAAGAGAAAAATATCAGGTGGTTTAGGTCATCAAACATAACCTTTTTAAAAGGTGTCATGTAATCTAAATTCCCAAAGGGCTTTAAATTGGGGTTCATTGTAAAGTGTGTCATTTGGCTTTGGAGAAATTAAACAAAGAAATCAATTGTCATTATTAGTGTAGGGCTTATTCTAAATTAATGGTGTATGCTGTTAATGAACCGTTGCTACAAAACTAATAGAGCCAGAGAAGTAAATGCTATTCCCAGCACTGCACATATTTCCCTAACATAATCAAGTAGGCTAGTACCCAACCATGAAAGTTGTATTGATTTGGGCAGTTTTTAAAACAGTAAGTAAAAAAGGCAGTGTCTTCCGGAGGGGAAAAATGACGTGATTAAGAAGTCATTTCATTTTCAATTTTCAAAAAATGTATCTCAGACTGCAGAAAGCGTGGAAAATTTATCCTCACATAATTGTGTGGTTCAGGAAAACTGTCAAGGAAAAACTTCATGTACAGGTAGCAAAATAAATATCACAATTATTTGTTGTGTAGAATGCATTGATCAAAACTTCATTGGGATTTTAAAACTTGGCAGTGACTTTTATCTAATTTTGGTGAATGGCCACTCATTTGTCATGGAAATTGTTTTCAGTATTTAATTATAAGTGAAGATCATTCGTGTTTGAAAAGAACACTCACTTTGAACCTGTGATACACATTGCAAGGAGTAATTTTTAGGAGAATGTTTTAGTACAAGTAATCCCCATAGCCTCCCTCATTTAATCAATAATGCTCTGAACTACGTCTTTTCTTTGTTATAGGTAAAGACGAGAGAACATTGTCTTCTCTCAACTTTGCCTATCTTTGGTGTTGGTGCTGGCCGTGGTGGTGGTGGCAGTCGTGGGTTTTGAATTTAGAGGAGCTCGAAGCTGCGTAAATCAGATAACCAAATATATCTTTAATTGCTTCTTTTGAAATAGATCCAATACATCATCCTATTCTTCTCCCCCCCAAACCCCAATATGTCAAACCCTTTAGCCAGATACATTGCAGGCTATTTTCACACTGTTTCATTAACACAAAAGGAGTAACCATAAGTGTGTTTTTCAAAGGGGATCAAAATTTGAGAAATCCCTATTAATACTAAATCTGCAACTAAATTTGAGCAGAAAAGATGGGAATTTTCTAAGGGAAATTAATCCAGTGGTTCTTGATCTTATCAGCGACAGCATTCTATTTAAAAAAAAGAAATTAGGAAGGGCCGCTTTATTATCCGACAAGGGAAAGCACAAATAATATAACCTACCTATACATACCCAACTAAAGTATTGACAGAACATCTTAATTATACTATAAAGGAAAACTATTGGAAAGCGATTTATAGTCAGCTATTTCAGTAAGCTTGTAGGTACTGATGTCTCTTGATAGTAGATCTGGTGGTGTTGTCACACCAGTGTGTAGGACCACATGAGTATCACAGCTCTGAGTGTGGGCAGCTGTGATGACACCAGTACCACAACACACTTCTGAATCAATGGGCTATTTTTGGTAAATTTCCAGACAAAACAAAGTGCAAGCTTCCTTCACTTTATTTATGTATTTATTTTTTAAAGATTTTATTTATTTATTTGACAGAGAGAGGGCGCAAGTGGGAGGGGGGAAGGTTAGAGAGAGAGGGAGAAGCAGACACCCTGCTGAGCAGGGAGCCCAACACAGGGCTCGATCCCAGGATCCCAGGATCATGACCTGAGTCGAAGGCAGATGTTTAACTGGCTGAACCACCCAGGCGCCCCGACAATCTTCCTTCACTTTAGATGGTAATTTCTTTTTTGGAAAAATCAATACTTATTAAAACACAGCAGAAATGTTTTGCATTGATAGAGCTAGTACCCAGGTTCCCAAAATGACAAACATTTTCACCTATATGGGGCTGTCCACAAAACATTGCAAATTTATGTGCGGCCATGAGAGGGTAAGTATTGTGCATGTTCCTTGCGGGGTTGCAGGATATAAGCATCTGTGATGCCTGGCTTCCAGAATATTCTGATACCATCCGCTATCCTGGAACACACCACAAGTGTCTTTGCATATTTTCCCAATTTGAGGGGACTGGTTTGTTTTGTTTTCTTTTGTTAAAATTGCAGATTCTGATCTGCCTTGTTTTATTAGTTATTAAGATGTCGTTGTTGCTGGAGCCTTTGCAGTATTTTGGTCCAAATTTCACATGTAAGGAAAATTAAGGCCAGAGGGAGTAATTACACATTTTCAAAATATTAAAATGGAACATTGAGCGAAATAATAGCAAAGCACCAACTATGTATCTGCCGGAACAGCCCTTTGGCCAAGTTAGTGAAGAATTATAAAGAAACAAATCAGGCAACACGACATCCCAGCAATAATTTTCACTTTCCAAACATGTGTTTTGGCATTGTGTGTTGGCCTAGCGATAAGCCCAAAGCAGCACTGGGCTGGACCCGTTCCCAGCTCTGTCACGGATTAGTTACGGTGCTTGGATAAGTCACTTACCCCCTCTCTGTGCACTTTTCTCATCTATGAAATAGAATAATGCTCACTCCATCTACCTCATTATTAGGACACAATAGTACCACATGTGAAAGTATGATATTTGATACTGACAGTCGGGAATGCCTCTGTTAGGCCTCCACTTGGTATGAGATCATTTTTTAATCTTTATTGCCCTTCTGGCTTGCAATGTATATTGTAGGCTTTATACCATTGGAAGAAATGAACAGTTAAGGGTGTTTGAACTTACACTATGAAATAATCTACCTACAGGTTAGTAAGTAGCTAACCTGAGAATTCTGATCTATATGCCATATCTCCATATGTGTACGTATCTGTACTGCACTGAATACACAGTGTTTCTAGACATCTGTGGTTCTCAAAGTACAGTTTGAGTCCCCGTCCGTCTTTCAGGTTGTCTGCAGACAGAACTTTTCTTGTAATAGTACAAAAATCTTATGTACTTTGTCAACAAATTTGCTTTCTCTCTACGAGTAGAGAGGCATTTTCCAGAGACCGAGTGACATTGCTGGGGATTAGACGCAGAAGCAGGTAAGAGGATCTAGCTCTCTTTTGCTAAACATCAGGATTTGAAAAATGTGAAACAATATCACTCTTCTCATTAAATTTATACATATATCAAAAGCTATCTTACTTTTAATTTCTCATACAGTAAACACCAGGAAATACAAACCACATAAAGTTTTTTGAGATCTCCAGTGATTTTTAAGAGGGGATATATTCCCAAGGCTAACAAGTTGGAGAACCAGGGTGTCTGGCTGGCTCAGTTGGTAGAGTGGGCAACTCTGAACTTTGGGGTTGTGAGTTCAAGCCCCACAGTGGGTGTAGAGATTACTTAAAAATAAAATGTTAAAAAAAAAAAAAAGGAAATACAAAAAAAAAAGTTTGAGAATCTCTGATTTAGATCATACTCAGATTCTCTCTTCATTGAAGAGCTGGCAGCATTGGCTTTTGTCGAAGTATATGTTTGCTGGCTCTAAAACTTCACTGTCAGGGTCCTCCTTCTATCTTCGCTTTCGGTTCTTCGTGGATTTTGACCTGGGTTGGAACAGTTGCTTCTCCATCACAGAGATGTTACAGCAAATGCAAAAGCAGTTCAGCCCCTCTATCTGTAAACCCGATTTTCTCCCCTTTGTGTAATCTGCAAAATACCCAAACTTGCCTCCTCGCCATGTGCCCTGCGATGCCGTTCACTTGTCTCATGCTGCCTCCTTGAGAGTTGCATGGAAGCCATGGATGGATTTTATAACACTGACGTTTTGGCAGAAAGGAAATCACTTCCAGGGATGTCTGAACTGCAGTAACGGCAGTGCTCTGCAGAAATAATTAACTCTATAACCTTCTGATACGTAAGTTGCTAACACATACCTAGCTGCCGCAGTCCAGAGCCTTGGAATTGCCCTCTGACCACGCTGCGTGGTCTAGTCTATAAAGTCTAGTATGATATGTGTAAAGCACCTTATAAACATAAAGGTACATTCTCAACCAGGTTTCTCTTATTCTCCCTTCCCATTCAAGTATTTTTCTTTTCTTTCAACAGTGTTAACCTTGAAACCTTGATTGCTTTGGTATATGTTCGTCAAGTCTCTAGGCAGATGTACTTGGAATAATATTAATGGACTAATAATATCAGTACAGCTGGCAGTATTCTCTGCAAAGGATTTAATCCTACTTTTAAGCCAACAGAACTGTGTTGGCCAGATTGTGTAACAGCAATTTCCCTTTCATTTTTTTGTTTGTTTGTTTGTTTTGTTTTGGCATTACTTTGTAAGTCTCCACATGAGGTGGTGCTGACGTATTTTTATAAATTATTTTGGCTAATAAAAGAGGATCTTGTCAGTCCCCAGTTTATGAATGATTTAGGTATATAAAGAGTTAGGAGAGCTGGCAGCTGGGAGGCACTTCACCAGGTCTCTGTGGAGGGAGGTCCTCTTGAGAACCATCCCCCCCTTTCAGTTGAGAACAGTTAAACAAAGAATACCCAGAGCATTACCTAGGTACTAGTTCAAGGAGACCTAGGCCCTTGTTCAGAGGTCCCAAACTCTCATAAATCAAGGGCACTTCAGCCCCAACTTGGAGATTCTCAGAGGATGTTTCCCATTAAAAATCCCCCAAATCGGGGCACCTGGGTGGCTCAATGGGTTAAGCCGCTGCCTTCGGCTCAGGTCATGATCTCAGAGTCCTGGGATCAAGTCCCGCATCGGGCTCTCTGCTCGGCAGGGAGCCTGCTTCCTCCTCTCTCTCTCTGCCTGCCTCTCTGCCTAACTGTGATCTCTCTCTGTCAAATAAATAAATAAAATCTTTAAAAAAAAAAAATCTATATTCCCCTCTTTAAAAAAAAAAAAATCCCCCAAATCCCTCTGGATTTTTCCAGAGGATGGAAACCTGTAATTATGTTTAGTCCAACATTTCTTCAAGTTCATTATCCATAGAAAGCTTTTATGAAAGAACATATTTGAACAAGTCCTAGGACACTTCCATTATGGCAGAACAACATTTGGGAAATAGGAACTGAGGAGAAAAATCCATCTCTTAAGTAGCTACACTTCTTAAGAACCACACTTCTGATTCCATAAGTACCCGCCTTGCTTTCTTCTTCCCATATCTCTTGTTCAAGCAGATGGTGTCCTGTCCTTAACTAGAGGACAGAGTAGATTATCTGACAGAGCTATGTTATCCACGTGGCTATGCCCAACTGAATTGGTGTCCTTAGTAATCTACCACAAATGCACCACGCATATATATTGTGTACTACTATAGGAGAGCTTGTTCTGAATTGCAAATCTATCTACTTCATATTAAATGCTTCAAAGATAACCAGCTGGCAAATTGGGAACTTGTGGTACTAATTTTTTACCTTAAGATTTGGAGAGTCAGTAAGTTTGAAATGTATTTAGGAACAAAGAAATATTTTAGCAGTAGGAAAGGATGATGTAAGATGAAAAGAAAAATGTAAGCATGAGAACCTTCCTAATTCAGTGCATTACTAAATTTGGGTAACTAATGGCAAGCCTCCTTATATATGGCCCGCAGAGGGGCAATCATCATCAACAAATATTTTTTGAAAAATATCCGGCTATGAACCACCAAATCCATTTTTCTGAGGCAAGGCTGCATGATGGAATATATCCACTTGAAAATTCATTGCCTCTAGGGCCCAGGAAAGCAAATGTTCATCCATTGTTAGTTCTCTCTTGAAATCCCCCACAACCAAAAGTGGAACTTTGGAGCAATTAAATGCCAAGAAAATATATGTGTGACAATGTTGCCTGATTATAGAACTGATATTACATCTTAAATATATCTGAGCTGCCACAACTCCCCCAGAATGCAGCATGCCAACATGTTAGCCAAAGAAATGGTACTCCAAAATCAACTTTAAAATGGAGACCTAAACAAAACAAAACAAAACAAAACTCTTTTGGAGGCTTTTCTATTCAAGGGGCTCCAGAGAACTTATACTAAATAGTACAGCTGTCTTAATGGTGACTTTTTTTGAGTAGTCCTATCAGTTATTTGGAAATTTGATAGCAACATTTTTTAAAAGATTTAATTAATTAATTAATTAGTTTGTTGATGTATGTATGTATTTATAGCATAGTGGGAGAGAGAGAATCTCAGGCAGACTCCATGCTGTGTGAGGAGCTTGACGGCCAGACTGGATCTCATCACCCTGTGACCATGACCAGAGCCAAAATCAGGAGCTGGATGCTTAACGGACCGAGTCACCCATGGGCCCTGTAATGGCACAATTTTTGTGTAAAACCTAACCTCAGAATTCCTCAAAAATATGTTATGGCTGGGGGAGATTTCTAAGTTTCTAAGGATCCTGGGGGAGCAGAATTTAAGAACCACGTATTATATAGTAAGTTAAAAATATGAACCAACTAGTCCTTGTGTTGGGACGAGAATTACGGGGTTTGAAGAAGCTGAGCTTGGTTACTTCTTCCTGGATGGCCTTGGTGCTTCATGTGTGTTCAACTTTAAAAGGTCCATCCTAATTTTATTTTAGCTAATTGGGAACAGAATTAAGAGAAAATAAGTAGCTTAGCAAAACATATAAGTGTAGTGTTTTACACACTTTCCAACTCTTTTTCTCCCTTTTTCTTTTTCCATTCTTCTTCTTCTTTTTTTTTTTTTTTTCCTTAGTGGTGAGTTTGAAGGTATGTACTCTGGGTATTCTAATGGCATTAAGTTTCAGCACCATGAGTGATGTGCAATAACTATTGTTAATGATAACATTTTAAAGTACTTTCTCTAGCGATGATACTAGGGAAGGACTGTCTACAAACATTTCCACCATTGCTCATTTGCTTTAATATCTTTGACAAGTTATAGTTCCCTATTAATTGGGTATAAGCACTTGGTGGACATAGAGCCAGTCTACTTGGATCAAATTCTCATAATCTGGTATTATCCAGGAAACCATTTGGATACGCTGTTCCTAGGTCTGCCATCTTAGCATCTCAGGGATTCCACCCATAAATAGTCTCCTATTTCTAGTACAGCATAGATTTGCAGTGAGCATGTCTTCATGCTCATTTCACTTGTGTTTCCCCTTTCAGAAGCATTGCAAGGCTGGAATTCATTTATAATGACTTAATCAGCTTCTTAGCAGGGAAAAATCCTCTTTTAGATAAACTTGATGAACACAAAATAGTGTACCTGCCTGAGCCTGAATGTTTTTAAATAAGAACTCATTAAGTTTTTGTTTGGAAAGATCACCGCGAGAAAACAAGTATCTTTGTTTCATGGAAACATCTTGAACTATTTTACTATGCTTTTTGGGTCATGAAAACTCCAAACATACTTCGTCAAACACTCTTTGAAACCCATGTGTATAGCAAGGGAAAAGCAATCTGTATGTTTCTAATTAATTTGCACTTAACTCATCAGAATGTTGTTTTCTAAGAGCTATTTGATGTGTAAGACCCCTTATGAGCCTTTCAAATATAGCTTCTAAGCATTTTTCCTTTGAACCAGAAAGTCACTTTTTTTTTTCTCTTTTTTACCCCTGAAGCAAATAGAATTCAATTCTCAAAAGACTTGAGTTTGGTTCAAAAAATTGTCAGACTCACACAATCTGACAAAACATGTTTTCTCACTTAAATGGATTAACTCATGCAGCAGGCACTAGGAATTAAAGGGCATATCATTAGGCAAAGATTTACTTAAAGTTGCCACAGTGTTAATGAAATTTTTGTTTATTTAGCAATGCTTTCTGATAAAATACCTCTAAATACACTCATGTCAATAGGCATAGGGTACTGCTGTAGAAAAATGCAAAGGAATTAAAAAGTTTTATCTTAAAAGTACACATCCATCTTTACAACGTATATACAAAGGGTTTTGAATATTATCTCCCTGGTTACAGTCCTAAAGTCAGTGTTGCGCACAGGAGAGACTCATAGATTGGTATCATCCAATATTGCTTCTCTTGCCTTTTATATAAGGATCCTAAAAGCGGTGACTACAGTGAGATGCAATGACGCATCCTGAGCGCAACTGTTGGAATGTTTCAGGTGTATTATTGTTTCACTATGTTTGCATAGTCCAAGTGTGTATGAGTACTTTATTTTCATCTAAATCCCCACTTTATATTAGGCATACAAGGACATTTCTGCTTTTAAATAGCTACTTCTTTTGAAATAGCCACAATGATTTTCCAATTCTTTTATCATAATTTCCTGACTAATTTTTTAGCTATTAATTGTAGTAAAAATTTTGTTTAGAGTTATCCTGTTAACCCGTATATTAGAGAAAAAATTCTTAGAGCTTCCTTTAACTATCTTCTCTGCTTCCAACATAAAAGAATCCATAGATGTGCTCTCATGATTTTTTTTTCTACCATTTACACTCACATTTCTCCCTCAATTCAGGCACACATGAATTCATCATCTCTTTCTAAATTCTGGTTAATGATCACTTATTTAGATTTTTTAGCTTCTTGAAAGACAATTTTAGTTTGCATGCAAAAAATGGAGGATTTTATGTTATTACCCCTGAATTCTTGGGTAGTTATATGCTCTTAGGACACTATAGACAAAGAACCGATCCCATTGAATACTATAAGCCATCTAAATATTATAAATTTCTATTTCAAGAACAGCTTTTTTTTTTATCTTCTTCCAGATGATTTTTGTTGGATATAACATGAAAACCAACATAGTTTGAAGATCATATAAAGACAAATGTAAATCTGGTAAATTTCAAAATGCTTTTGTGTGGAAGCAAGTATTGTATAACTTCTGGAAGATTTCAGTACACTAGTTAGGAAGATTTTATAGGTTAAGTTCAGAAACACTTTTTTTTTTAATTTAATTTGAATTCAATTAATTAACATATAATGTGTTATTGGTTTCAAGGTAGAGGCCAGTGATTTATCAGTCTTATGTAACACACAGGACTCATTACATCACGTGCAGAAACATTTTCATAGAGGTAGTATTTCTGATTTCAGGATACACATGAATGTTTTAAAATGAGAAATCCAGGGGCGCCTGGATGCCTCAGTGGGTTAAAGCCTCTGCCTTTGGCTCGGGTCATGGACGGAGCCCCGCATTGGGCTCTCTGCTCAGCGGGAAGCCTGCTTTCTCCTCTCTCTCTCTCTGCCTGCCTCTCTGACTACTTGTGATCTCTGTCAAATAAATAAATAAAATCTTTTAAAAAAAAATGAAAAATCCAGACTCCATTATTGCCATTATCACTGAAATATTAGATGGTCGTTACATCCATGCATTTCTCTGTAGGAAGATTCAGAGAGTTTGGGCAATATGTGTATTGCCTCCTTAAGTGAGTTCTATAATTGGATTACAATCCAAAATCCAAAATCTCATTTTGTTCCTATAAAGGACTGTAGAGCCATAATTCCCAATTTCTTCTTTAGTGTTCAGTGCCGGTCTTTGAAATGAAGTTTAAAAACTCATCGCAACAACCCTCAAAATAAGTCTACTTCTTTGAGATACTTGGTGTATCTCTCAATGAAAGAGCATGTTCTAAGAGAGAGCACTTTCAAAGACGTGACTAACTCCCCAACCCCCCGGACCACCCCCAGGAGATTTTCATTTTCAGGCAGCATCCATAGTGTGAGATGAAGTGGCTCTGGATGTTTTTGTGACAAGCCAGAAGGACATTTAAATAGAGTAGTACTTGTGTATATTGTAGCCTTATTCCCTGATGAGCCATAAGAAACAGTTAAAGCATACTCTCCACTAGTGGCAGACTGCTATGGGGAACCACTCCAGTTCACTTGTGGGTTATAAACACATTAGTTAGGATCATTCCTCCTGTAGGTTAAAATTCAAAGTAATATCAAAGAACAAGAAGGTCCTAAGTGATTACCTTCCAGTAGATCCAATGTGACTACACTTAAGGTTCAGATGAATAGGACTTCTGAGAGAGGGAGAGAGAGAGAATAAGAAAAAGGAGGGGGAAGAGACAGAAGGAGAGGTTTGGTGGGGGGGAGAATCAAGGAAAGGGAAGGGGAAAAAGATAACCTCCCAGGACTTACTTGATAGTTAAGAGGAAAAAAAAATTTTTTTTTTAATTATGTTATGTTAGTCACCATACAGTACATCATTAGTTTTGATGTAGTGTTCCACGATTTATTGTTTGTGTGTAACACCCCAGTGCTCCATGCACTACGTGCCCTCCTTAATACCCTTCACCAGGCTCACCCGTTCCCCCCACCCCCAAAACCCTCAGTTTGATTCCCAGAGTCTGAGGTCTTTCGTGGTTCATCTCCCTCTTTGATTTCCTCCCCTTCATTTTTTCCTTCCTTCTAATGTCCTCCATGCTATTCCTTACCTCTCACAAATAAATGAAACCATATGATAATTGTCTTTCTCTGTTTGACTTATTTCATTTAGCATAATCTCCTCCACTTCCATCCATGTTATGCAAATGTTGGGTGTTCATCCTTTGATGGCTGAGTAATATTCCACTGTGTATATGGACCACATCTTCTTTATCCATTCATCTGTTGAAGGGCATCTTCCACAGTTTGGCTATTGTGGACTTTTCTGGGGGTACATGTGGCCTTTCTTTTCACTACATCTGTATCTTTGGGGTAAATAGCCAGTAGTTCAATTGCTGAGTCATAGGATAGCTCTATTTTCAACTTTTTTTTTTTTTAAAGATTTTATTTATTCATTTGACAGACAGAGATAACAAGTAGCAGAGAGGCAGGCAGAGAGAGAGAGGGGGAAGCAGACTCCATGCTGAGCAGAGAGCCTGATGCTGGGCTCGATCTCAGGACCCTGTGATCATGATTTGAGCCGAAGGCAGAGGCTTTAACCCACTGAGCCTCCCTGCCCTATTTTTAACTTTTTGAGGAATCTCCACACTGCTTTCCAAAGTGGCTGTACCAACTTGCATTCCCACCAACAGTGTAAGAGGGTTCCCCTTCCTCCACAACCTCTCCAATATTTATTGTTTCTTTTCTTGTCAATTTTTGCCATTCTGACGGTGTAAGGTGGTATCTCAATGTGGTTTTGATTTGAATTTCCCTGATGGCCAGTGATGTTCAAGATTTTTTCATGTGCCTGTTAGCCACTTGTTTGTCTTCTTTGGAGAAGTGTCTGTTCATGTCTTCTGCCCATTTTGACTTATTTGTTTTTAGGTATTGAGTTTGAAAAGTTCTTTATAGATTTTTGATACCAGCCCTTTATTTGTAGTGTCATTTGCAAATATCTTCTCCCATTCCTTGGGTTGTCTGTTTTGTTGACTGTTTCCTTTGCTGTGCAGAAGCTTTTTATCTTGAAGTCCCAGAAGTTCATTATCGCTTTTGTTTCCCCTGCCTTTGGGAGATGTGTTTTGAAAGAAGTTGCTGTGGCTGGTGTCGAAAAGATTACTGCCTATGTTCTTCTGTAGGATTTTGATGGATTCCTGTCTCATATTGAGGTCTTTTATCCATTTCAAGTTTATCTTTGGGTATGGTATGAGAGAATGGTTGAGTTTCGTTCTTCTGTATATAGCTGTCCAATTTCCCCAGCACCATTTATTGAAGAGACTGTCTTTTTTCCATTGGATATTTTTTCCTGCTTTGTCGAAGATTGGTTGACCATAGAGTTGAGGGTCCATATCTGGGCTCTCTGTTCTGTTCCATTGATTTATGTGTCTGTTTTAGTGCCTGTACCATGCACTAAAGACAGTACCATGCTGTCTTGGTGATCACAGCTTTGTAATATAGTTTGGGATCAGACAACCTGATGCCCCCAGCTTTCCTCCCCACCAACATTTCCTTGGTGATTCAGGATCTTTTCTGGTTTAATACAAATTTTAGAATTGTTTGTTCCAGCACTTTGAAAAATGCCATTGGTATTTTGATCGGAATGGTGTTGAAAATATAGATTGCTCTAGGTAGCATAGATATTTCAACAACGTTTATTTTTCCAATCCATGAGCATGGAATGTTTTTCCATCTTTTTGTGTCTTCTTCAATTTCCTTCATAAATCTTCTATAGTTTCTAGAGTACAGATCCTTTACCTCTTTGGTTAGATTTATTCCAAGGCATCCTTAGGTTTTTGGTGCTATTGTAAATGGAATCGATTCCCTAATTTCTCTTTCTGCAGTTACATTGTTAGTGTATAGGAAACAACTGATTTCTGTGCATTGGTTTTATATCCTGCCACATTACTGAATTGCTGTATGAGTTCTAGTAGTTTGGGGGTGGAGTCATTTTGGTTTTCCACATAAAGCATCATGCCATCTGCTAAGAGAGTTTGGAGGAAAAAAATTCTTTAAGTTTTCAAAACAGTTTTATAGATTTCTACCTACTTATTTGAATCGTCATTATGTTTAGGTAGAGTGAGTAAACTACCCAAATGAGTTTTTAACTCCCTCATTCCTGATGCAAATATCAATGGTCTCTCAGTAACTACATTTAAAACAGCAGAAAATACAGAGGATCTGAATAGACATTTTTGCAAAAACATACAGATGGCCAACAGACACATGAAAAGATGTGCAACACCATTAATCACCAGGGAGATGCAAAGCAGAGCTACAATGAGATATCACCTCACACCTATCAGAAGGGCTAAAATCAAAAACACCAGTAATAACAAGTGTTGGTGAGGATGTGTGGTGCTATGAGGGGGTATGCAAACTGGTACAGCCACTATGGAAAACACTATGGAGGTTCCTCAAAAAATTAAAAATGAAATTACCATATGATTAAAGAATTCCACTACTGGGTATTTACTCGTATGTACTCAAAGAAAGTGAAAACACTAACTTGAAAAGATACATGCAACCCCGTGTTTATTGTGGCATTATTTATAATAGCCAATATATAGAGACAACCCCAGTGTCCATCCTTAGGGAATGGATAAAGAAGACAGAATATAACTCAGCCATAAAAGGGAATGAAATCTTGTGATTTGCAATAACAAGAATAGACCTGGAGGCTATAATGCTAACTGAAATAAATTACTCAGAGAAAGTCAAATACCGTATGCATTCACTGATTTGTGGAATTTAAGAAACAAGTGAACAAAGAAGAAAAGAAACAAACAAACAAAAAACCCTCTTAAGTAGAGACTAAACTGGTGGTTGCCAGAGGGGGAGGTAAATGGAGGCATGGGTGAAATGGACAAAGGGGACAAAGAGTACACTTATCTTGATGAGCACTGAGCAATGTATAAAACTGTTGAATCATTACATTGTACACCTGAAACTAATATAACACTATAGGTTAATTATAACCCAATAAAATAATGGAAACTTAATCATTTTGCTGTGAGATTAGAATTCCTTGAGGTGCCTGGGTGGCTCAGTGGATTAAGCCTCTGCCTTCAGCTGAGGTCATGATCCCAGGCTCCTGGGATCAAGACCCACATCTGGCTCTCTGCTCAGCATGGAGCCTGCTTCCCCATCTCTCTCTCTGCCTGCCTCTCTGCCTACTGGTGATCTCTGTCTGTCAAAAAAAAAAAAAAAATCTTAAAAAAAAAATTCCTTTCAATGAGTTAATAATCTTGTTTATTAATGGACATAGTCCAGACCAGAATTCTACCTTCTAACTTGGCTATAGAAAGTATAAGAGTTCACAAGAACTCAACAATCACATAAATGGATTTGAATGACTTGAAAAGCATGTTTGCCAGATGTACATTTAGTATAGTACATATCATGCTTCTGTTATGTTGTCGCTTCTTTGAACTCAAGAGTAGAATGGGGGAATGCTATGAAACTGTGTGCTTTTGTCCAGCTCACCAGTGTTCTTCAGAACACACAGTAGGGTCCATAAACACCTTCTCAGGTTGCAACACAGCTGCCCTATTGTGAAGAATCATCCCTTGTCTCAGTGGGATAGCGGTCATACTGCCATAAGATAATTAGCTATTTGTCTTACCTTAAAAGCTCTATGGAGATATTGTTACGGGATTTTTTTCTCCATTGGTGCCCTCGGTTCTTGGTCATGCCACTTAGAAGAATGAAGAGGTAGACCAGACGGAGTGGTAGGCAGCAAAGCAAGGTTTGTTGAGTGCTAGTACAATGCTCCTAGGGAGGGGAGGTGGACCTGAGAGAATTGTCATTTGGGTTTCTAAGTCTAGGGTTTTTTATGGGCTTGTTGGAGGACTATTTTAATCTGATTAACCCTCCCTGTGTCTGTCATCCAGTCAGGCTTTTTTTTTTTTTTTTTGTCATATGTCTAGCCCATGGAAAAGGGTAGACGCCTCCTTTTAGGGCAGTGTAAAATTCTTTTAAGGATTTTTTTTTCTAAGGGCAAGGCCCCCTTGTCTGTGCCTACCTTTCTTCCTATTATCCTTCATCAAGATTAGCTTGCCACTTTTTTTTTTTTCTGGCTGTAAAACTGTTATATCCCCAAAGACAGTACACTAAAGTTTACTTTGAAACGGAAGTATTTTTAAATACAATTAGGTTGTTGGATTTTCATAGCATGATACTTTTCTGGGGTTTTTTTGTCCTTAAAATGGAAAGGAACAAATATTTTTAATATTTTGGTGTTTGTTTTTCCCAAGGGAAGACTACTATAAAAGCGGGAGGGCAGTTTGGTGTCTAAAATGGAAAAGGTAAATTGCCGCTTTATCGGTTAAGTGTCTTTCGTAGGTTGGAAGTGAAAAATATTTTTAATTTAAAAGTGAACTTAGAGATCTGAGCATGCTCACTGTACATTACTTTAAAATTATTGAAGTAGTTTGATTTAATAGAGTGAATCTTTTCAGGCTGAGGAGTACTTCACCTTGCACTGCATAGACTGAGATGTTAGAACCCGATCTCTTCCCAGCTGAAGAGCTTATAAAAAAAATGTGAAGTACTCTAATAATTTTAAATTACTCTATATTGCACATTTTCAGGTCTCTGATCACCTCCAAATTCAAGTGCTTATAAAACTGCTCCCATAATTTTAAATTGCTATGTGCACAGTGATTTAAAATTGTGAGAGTGCTTCAAAGTTTTTTAATAAGTGCTTTAATTTAGAACTGAGTTGAGCGATACTCCAGTATAACTTCAAGAAATTATTAAACTGGTATAAAAATTTATCCTCTGGAAAGAAAATTACATTATGTATAAAAGGGTGAGGCTTCAAATGAATATATATGAGGATGAAGGCACCAAATGCTCAGGAACAATCAGTAAATGAAACAAGATAATAGGGTCCTGAGGTGGGGAGGGGGTTGTTTTGTTAATTTTGCTCACTGCTTGCCTGGGGCAATAGTTCTGGAAACTCTAACAAGTATTTCAATTCCTTTAAGGTGAAAAATTGCATTTAGAGGACTTTGCTTTCTATTCTCGGCGTTTTCAAAGATGTCAGGAAAATTTCTCCTGAAATTGTGGGAAAATGGCATTGTGAGATGGAAGGAGTGTATCTTAGAGAATGAGGGAGGGGAAGGAAGAGAGGGGGAGGACAGGGGAAGGGAAGGGCAGGTGGGAGAGTGAGAGAGCTTGTTGGTAGGATAGCTTTGGGACATTACTGACTAGTGAATTTCTCATTTTTCTGAGCTACACATAGCACGTTTTAAATTGTACTCATGCATGAATGCAATTGTTTTTATTGAGGACAGAACTCCTTCTGTAAACCAATGGTTCTGTTCACTCCAGAGGAGATTTTGTTATCTGACTACCCTCCATTATTATTATAATGTACCACTTAATTTACTTTAAACATGCTACCTTCCTACACAGATCTAGCATTAACCCACATGTTTGGGGATAAAAGACCTTGTGAGGTGCCCAAATGCCAACAAGCTGCCTTTTGTGTCTCTTCCCCAGCTTATTTTCAGTGTTGTTCAGGTCAACAGTCAACATGATGACTGTCACTGGGTTTGTCCAACTGCATTACTCAATCTGAAATATCAAACTATTTGACAGGGACACGAGGCCTTTCATATATTTATAATTTTACAATGTCTTTAATTAATAACATTAAAGTGAGATATGTAAAAGATAAGGATGCTCTTTTGTCAAAATGTTGAAGGCTTAAGTGGTACATTATAATAATGATGGAGGGTAGTCAGAAAACAAAATCTCAGCGCTCCTCTAGAGTGAACAGAACCATTGGTTTACAGAAGGAATTCTGTCCTCAATAAAAAAACAACAGCGGTTCTTTTTAAATTTTAATTTTATTTATTTATTTGAGCGAGAGAGCACACACACACACACACACACACACAAGCGGGGTGGGGAGGTGGAGGGAGAGGGTGAAGCAGACTGCACACTTAGCAGGGAGCCCCCCCATGGAGGGCTTGATCCCAGGACCTTAACCAACTGAGCCACGCAGGTGGCCTGTATTGTTATTCTTAATATGTTTCCAAATTCTGTAAAACCCCACAGCCTTACTCTCAAGGAGAAGACATTTACATTTTACTAAGTTGCAGATGAAATAAAGGGAAATTGACTGCGTGCTTCAGCAGTTCATGTTTCAATAAGGGAAATTATATACATCATTGGCTTCTAGGGTATAATAAATGGGTGAATGTTAGTTATTATCACACACATTGCTATAAATATTACCATGCACCAAAACATTTGAAATAGTTCTCATCTCCATTTTTGGCTTATATAAATATTCCTGGAAAATAACTATCTTCCTATATTTTCTAAATATAGAAGATTAATTTCTCTAACTGAAGGGAAACAAGACTTTCTGAAATGTAATACCATGCACATATACATAGTCATGGGCCAAAACGAATGTATCTGAAAGCTTAAAATAGAAAGTGACTCTCCTTAAGATAACTTATCATTCAGCTCATACCCATTCCACCATTTTCTTAAGACTTTTGCAGCACCACTAAAACAAACTGCATTCTGTATCCCCACTGGGACACTTATTAGGCCTGGAAGTATGGGTTACTCTGATCGTGAAACCTTGTAGAAAGACAAGAGTTGCCTGGTTCCACGAAAGTCAGTGGTTTGCTTTCACTGACAGAGACTAGTTGTAATTCTAGGGTAGAATTATCTGATCATTTTCTATCTGATGTGATTAATTTCTACTTCTCACATCTCCACAGACGCTTATTTAAAAACCTTCCCCACGGGTTTTTTTCTTACTGGGGAAATGGAGGCAGCGGGAAGGAAAAACAGGAGGTTTTTTGTTTTTTGTTTTTGTTTTTCCCAAGTCAATTCGGGGCAGTGAATAAGATGTGTTTTTCTTACCCATGTCAATAACAGACCATCCCTTTAACTGCCCAGCTTATTAGTCGTATGCATTGCCTTAAGATATTGCCCCAAAGATCAATACCCTGATTTCCTTTCCATCTGCCTAGACCAAGATAATTAGGCTCTTTACTTTGTTTTGTATATAATGAAGGAGGCAACGTAGTGCTAGTAGGGAAAAAAGGCGATCTCCCTGTGGTAAATGTATTGACATTTACAGACACCGACAGAGCACAACATGGAGAGAGTAATGAGAAATTTGACTGCTTTCCCCTCTTTCTCGGCTTCCTGCTTCCGAGCTGCTGCATCCCACAGTGAATTACTAGCTACAAAGAGAAGGCACTGCTTAGGGACTGACAATTGAGAGCATTTACAATTAGCTGAATTGATTAACCTTTACAAATGCTGTTACTTTATGAGGTGTTTTTCTCAGCCCTGGTTGAACAGTACGTCTTATTGATTCAACATACTCCTTTATGGAACCCCTGATTTGTCTGGGACTCCACCAGTCATAACGCCTGCCTTGGTAATCGCTTCTGCGTGTTCTTGGAAAAACTTGACAGGGTAGACTGATTGGTATCATGTAAATGGAGTCCTTGTCACCCTTTTGGTGAAGGAGAGGTGTATGGGGCAGGAGAAGAGAGGGCACAGACCTCCCTGCACCCCAATCTCCAAGCACAAATACGAAGGATGCCAGACTCTTACTGTCCCTCACTCTGCTGCCTTGCTCCCAATAAACAGCCGGTGGGGTGAAAAGAGCTCCAGACTTTCCTCTGAGGTCACCAACTCCCTTATATTCCCTGGCTTTTATTTTGGGTTTCCCGAAATAAGTCGGTTTTTGTGTATGAATATGTAAGGGAAGGGGTGTGGGAAATTGTAAAAAAAAAAAAAAAAAAAAAAAAAAAAAGAATTGTATTTAGCTTATTTTTTTGAAACATTATAGACTTACTTTGAGTGCCCACTTCGGCTCATGATCCCAAAACCTATGACAAAGGGCATATTCCTTTAACCAGCTTCATTCAAAAAGTCCCTGTGGCTCAGAATAAATATCACATAGAAATGGCTGCCTTCCATCTCTCATGGCCCATCAGACTGTATGAATACAAAGTAAATACTATTTGGTTTTCCTTCCGCTCAATGCTTCCTTCTCTCCACTCTCTTCCTTCTGTACTTCTTTTCTTCTTCATTTCAACGGGTGCCTTTTTGTGATTTTAAAGATAAAAGAACTGACAGCCTGAAAAGCTACTGAGTTATTTCATCAGCTGTTCTACCAGCATTCTGCACCCAAGACCAGCTACATGATTTCTGGGGTCCAGGGCACAGTGAGGATGCAGGGCCCCTTGTTCATCAATTATTAAAAATTCCCAACTGGTGATAGCAGAGCATTAAACCTAGCCCAGCTCTTATGTAAGCATGAGGCTTTGTGTGCCTGTGACCTCACGTGCCAGCAAGTAGGCCCCGTCTTTACAGTGGACATTGTATTTTGGGAAGACGGAGGTGGTGGTGTTTGTTTTCTTTCCCAAATAGAATTTAAACTTCCCTAATGTGAGATTGGTTTATTCTGGATCAGGCTGAACTGCCTGTGCCCATTTCCCACTTGAGCTGCTGCTTTGTTGGTAGGAACCAAGAGCCCCACTCTAACACACATCTTCTGCATCACGGGGGAAACCTAAACCAGACCTGGGTGATTTGAAGCACTTTTATCCATGCCAGAGTTAGGAGACTGGAGTGTTTGTTACCTTGTGCATTCAGTGCTGGCTGAAGGAAGTTTGTTTTGCTTTATGTGATTCAACTGAATGTTTTGCTTGATGCACATGCAAAAATATGTGCATTTATTCTAATATAATACATAGATGTATTCAAATGCACAGGATTTTTTCACACATATATGTGCATAACAGAATTGAGTTTTTGGCATTCCAAGACACAGATGAACAATGATGGAAGACAGCCATTTTTTTTTTTTTTTTTTTTTTGGTTAATGAAGAATCGATGTATTTGTAAAGAAAAAAAAAATCCGGGAGCTGCTCTAACAAAGTCTGCAGCATTCACAGCGTGACAAACAAATGAGAAAACAGCAGATGCAGCACAAATTAAGATGTATTTAGCACAGCAGCCCATCAAATGTGTGAACGTCTTTTGTAACTCAGCTTTGCAAGGTTGATGTATTGCACTTTAGACAGCTGATAATGAACCCTCCTAGCAATTAGAAGTGGAAATACTGAGGAGTCAAAATTGTGTTGTTCCCAATGGGCCAAAAAAGGGGAAAAAAAAAAGAAAGAAAGAAAGAAAAAAAAACCCATGTGAAACTTACTTCTTTATGTGCTTGCAAAACAAAGAGAATGTTTCAATTTATATACTGGTGTGTTTGAATTTCTCTTGCCTTTTAAAAATTCCTACTTCATTTTAATTACCATCCGATTCTAAAGTGTCATTAAATAAGTATGAATTCTGTTGCAGTTACACACGTTTTATGGCCAATACAATGTCTTTCCTTTATGGGATGCATTATTTAGTAATCTTACATTAAGACAATAACTTCAATCATTCTGCTTTCAAACGGCAATAAGCATGGTAATGGTTTCGTGGAGCTGCTTCCTGACTCTATCATTGTGTTTTCTCTTTAATATTAGAGCTTTGTTTTTATTTCTATGCAGATAGTGTGTTGTACACCCCCCCACCCCCCAATTTCTGTTTTCTGAGAGGGGAAGTACATTTGCAGTAGGGAACAAAGCATCAAAGTCCATCTAAAAGGCCACATTCTATCCTAATCCGGTGCCAGGGTGAACAGTATACTGTTAATGTTTGCTTTTAAAAAAAAAGTCAATATTTGATTTAAGCAAGCATATCATTTCCTTCTAGAAGGAAGAGGTGCTCGGTTGTCATTTTGTGGAGTTAGCAGTAGTCCAGCATTTTGTCAAGTATGGGTTTTGACAAATTTAACAAGCTTGAAAGGACTCACAGGAGAATAAGCCAAACAACATAAAGGTGAAAAAACAGAAACAAATAAGGAAAGGGAGCCTAATTGGTGTATTCTGCCTAGGAAAGAGAGATCTGACAGGTGATTTAAAAGCTGACCTGCCTGTGTGAAAAATCTTTTTTTTTTTTTTAAGATTTTATTTATTTATTTGACAGAGAGAAGGAATCACAAGTAGGCAGAGAGGCAGGCAGAGATAGAGGAGGAAGCAGGCTCCCTGCTGAGCAGAGAGCCCAATGTGGGACTCAATCCCAGGACCCTGAGATCATGACCTGAGCCGAAGGCAGAGGCTTAACCCACTGAGCCACCCAGGCGCCCAATGTGTGAAAAATCTTAGATGTTTCTGATGTTCATGGTCTTAAAGAAATCAGCATCACAGACACTTGACTCTTTTTCCTGCTATTATGTTGTTGCAATCCGTATCCTCAATCCCAGACCTCCGAAGAGAAACCTCCCAACTTCAACTCTAGGTGAAGTTTAGAGGAGCATGAGGGTGAATGGAAACATTACTGTCACGTTTCTATAAGAAAAACAAATGTCCAAGTGTATGTGCAGATTGGTCATATTATGAACACCATGGACAGAAATTATTTTACAAGGTGGAAGCCTTTCTGTGCTACCCAGAGTGGGGTCCAAACAGTACTGTCTTGGATTTCCATTGTAATTTAAAGGGAATTTTTCAATGACCAGAGCCCGTGATGTCCTGTGGATGGAGGAAGGTGACCTTGAGCACTATGCACCAGAAACCCAGTTGGGTGGCACCAGTTTGACTTCCAAGCGAACAACAGTTCTTGGCATCTACATCATAAGTCTTCAGAGGACCTATGAGAGGAGCTCTTTCAGTGATTGATGACATCGTTGCCATCGAAAATTCCACTGACGTCAATGTCCTAGCCTCCAGGAATACTGGCCAGGGAGCTATGCTGAAATTTGTTGCTGTCACCAGAACTACTAGGGTTATTGACCGCTTCACTCTGGAACCTTCGGGAGCTCGACTTCCAGTGATTCCTGATCTCAGGGCCAACCACCAGCTTCCCACAGAGGCGTCTTCCGTTAACCTGCCTACCATTATTGCTCTGTGCAACAGACTCTCCTGGGAGCTCCCTCTTCGGCGCCACGGCGTGGAGCAACACGAGAGCTCGCTCAGCCCTTTGGTTCCCACGGCTGCCCCCATGGGAAGTTCTGCGCATGCGCGGCACCATTTCCCGTGAGCACCCGCGGGGTTCACGCCTGATCTCGCCCTCTCTGACGTGTTCTGGAGAGACTGAGGAAGCAGAGCAGGTCACTTTTGAAAAGGCTGTGACCCGGAGGAACTCCCGGGTGGGTGGGACTGCTCCAGTTCCCAGATTTACTGCTACTCCCTCACCCGAGGAGGCAGGCTGGTCTGAAGGCTGAGGGTTGCCCTCTGCACCGCCTCAGCACTTCCGCGCGGAAGACCACCGCGCTGGGCCGCCACTGAGGACCAGGCGCGAGTGCCCTTGCTCCGGCCGCTGAGTAGGTAGGAACGACCCCTGCAGTGGTCTCCAAGCTGTTCTTCCACAGGCTCTTAACCCGGACTCAAACCAGAGAGAGGGTTCAAAATCGTGTCACTAGACGAGAGGTCATGAGCCAGCCAGGTGAAGCCTGGAACAGGCTTGTAGATGTTTTATTTGTTTGTTTATGTATTTTTCAATGAAAAAGATACTGTTTTAAAGCCAGGAGATTTTCCTGGTAAGGTGTGGTTTTCAGCTGTTTGAGGGATCGTTTAGACATGGTTGCAGGTGGGGACATGCGACGCTCCGGTGGGCTGACCCGGTCCTGGTCTCCACCCCCGCCGCTTACCCTCGGCTGCCTCTTCCACTCAGCTTGTGCATTAGCTACTATTTATCATGCTGCTTGTGTGTTTTGTTTTGTTTTTAGACCCAGGAAACTTTTCTTACTCCACGGATTTCCTTATTTTTGTTACTGTTTAGCCCTTATAGGCCATATTTATGTTTATGGCCACAACCATTCATAGTATCTTCATTAGTGAAATCAGAAAGATAAGCTGGGAGATTTATTTTTCAAACCGAAGATCCTGTGGTTCTGTTTATATATATGCAGAGAAGGGGGAAATGGAGTAACTAGAATAAGGAGAGAATTTAGGGCGGTCATGAGAAAGAGCCGCTTGAAAAAAATGGGAAGGAAGCATTGTACTCTTTCCTGATGGAGATTTTGAACTCTCTTTATCCTTAACATAAAGAATGCTAATCCCTTACATTCCTACAATGCCTTAGTACTTTTTAAAGTGCTGTCATATAAAAAGAACTTCTTTGAGTCCATTTCATGAAGGCTTTTTTTTTTTTTAATAGAAAGGACATAGATGATAGTAGATAATCCATCTAGGATGAAGTCCATTGGAGTGTGTGTGTGTTGGGGGGAAAGGGGGATACATTAAAGACCTTATTCTGGTTTCTTCCTGCTATATAATTCTATTTTTCACCAAGGCTTTGACCTTTTCTAACAGACTAGTAAATACACTGCAAAGGAATGAAACAGAACATGTTGGCTCCTTACGATGATGGTTTAACCCAGGTTCCCCTTATTACACTGATTTATGAGGCAGGTGGTATTACGAATCACCAAGCTTATTACAACTATTTTCATTTCGGTATTGTAAATCTAAAGCTCACCATGATATCTGGAAATAGCTGGAGAGATGGTAATTTCTGTTAAGTCACATGCCTTTTGTGCATGTAGAAGTCATTTGGCAGATCTCTCTTTTTTCCATTTCCACCTAAGTCAGAATTTGTAGGGAAACAAGGTTGGGATGAGTATCTAAACCCTTGAGGGTAGTGTGGTGCTTGAGAAAGACACTGGCTTCAGATTTCGGAAGCTGGGGTCGTGGGCTTGCTCTTTATCCTTCCTATGAACTTGGCTCATCTATAAAAAAGGAAGGTTACTTCAACAAAGGCTGGCTTCTCTTGTGAGCTGGACACATGGATCCCCGGATGGGTGTATCCCATGGCTTTCATCTCTTGCCTCCCTCCCTTGACAGTATGAACTGTTCCTTCTCAATACTGTTGAAGACAGAATTTTACAACTTCCTTGGGGAACAAGTGTTTGGCCGTGGTTGCTCAGGTCCCTTTTAAAGACAATATGCAGGTATATTTGAGCTTTGAGAGTTGGTTGTATCAAACAGGTGGGGGGTACACTTAGATTCAGGGATGAAGTGAAACACAGCTATGTGGTGGTATTTCTTCTGACTTCCTTTTGCAGTTGGTATCTTATCCTCCAGTAGAGCTCTTATATCTGATTATTCAAAGTCTTTTGATCACTCAGACGACCTCACAACTATGTCCTTTTGTCTTGCCCTTTCCTTAAGAACCTAGCCCCTCAGATTCATCTGTCAAAATTGAGATGTCCTAGTTTAGTGAGGTGCTACTCCCTAATCTGATAGTGTAGTTTACAAGTAGGTGTTAAGGGCAGTGACTGACTCATTTGCCATTGTTTGCTTTCTAATCAGGTACATGCACATCACAATGCACAGACCCTTTATTATCACTAATGATAGAATTATAAATACGAAATGGTTGATGAGGAAAAGTCTTTTGGGTCAGGGATCAGCAGTCTTTCCCACAGTCAGAATAAAGCTAATGAAGGAGGTAAAATTATAGCAGAGCCCAGTATGCTGTAGTGTTAAAGACATTCAAAAATGACCTTCTTAGGCCTCACAGGTGCAGTCTTCTGAAATGGGACCTTTTAATAGGAATACTCTAGGTTCCTTCTTTGATTGTGCAGGCATAATACTAGCACTAGAAAATTTTATCATTAGTGAAGATTTGACCTCTTGTAGAAAATTCATTGCTGGGTTTTGGGGGATGAAGCTGAGAAGGCATTCATGCAGACTGATTTTATAACGATAGAGTGCCATGTCCTAAACCCCACGGCTTTGTCAGCTAGGAGAAAAGAAACACAATAATGACAGGAAAACTACTCTTACTGTACAGTGAGAAATAACATATGGGCTATCATGTGGTTTAGGGGCACCTTTTTAGAGTAAAGTTCTTTAAAATAAGCAAAATTTGCCCTGTTAAAAGCTACTTATGTTCTGAACCTTATTTAACATTCAACCTACAGCATTTGACCTTCATTTTCATGCTGTGTTATACTGGTAGTTATTAATGGATTTCATTTGATATGATAGTTTTAAAATTAGACAAGATTGCTAGCCAAAGCACTCTTAATGCCTTTGATCAGGAAGTGAAGAGGATTCTCTCTGGGCAAACAATGGATGTTTTTAGGCCCTTAAAAAAGGGAACATCAACCCAATTGGTTTGTTACTCTTTTGATTTTTTTAGATGCACACCCCTCACCCCTATCCCCCATTACTTCATTGGTTTATTTGTTTACTGCTATATAATGTCCAATAAAAGAAAACATAAAATACACCTGCATTTAAGGAAAAAGATCCTTTGGACATGAAATCATTTCCAGATAAAGGGCAAATATTATTGTTTCTTTGTTCAAAGAAATTATTTTCTGTTTCATGCTCAGTTCGTTCTGTGCTTTTATTTTTCTGTTGAACGTGCTCTCTGTGACCTCTTAGCCAACACAAGCCTTTGATATGTATTGTATGATTATAAAAATGTTATGCCAAGTTGAATAGGCAAACCTACAACCAAACAGTGGGATTTATGGAGCAGACTTGCTGCTAACGGTGCTGTAGCACGCCTGTTTTCTTAGAAATGCTAGGTTAATTAAACATGGGGATTTAGAACTTCAGTTTTTTTGTATTATTGTAATTTTTAAATTATTATAATTTTTAAAACAGATTATTATTTTCTTGCATGTCTAAAGGTAGATCTTTATTAATAATAATTTCTGAAACATTTGCATAAGTTTTTAAAGTCCCTGGTGTTTTACATAAATTATTTCTTTTAGTCATCACCATTTTACAGATGAAAATGTGAGGCTCAGGAGTATCTTGTTGTTTTATTAGTATCAAGTATCTAGTAAGTGGTGAATCTAATATTTAAATATGGTTTTCTAACTCTTGTCCTGGAATAGTGGGAGACAAATTTGTTGTGGTTCTTTACAAGTCTATTAATGTTATTTTTCTTCTTTGAAACCTTGGTTTTCCTATATTTCCTTCTTGATTGACTGAAAGAATTTCTAAGTGTTGAGTATTCTTTTTTCCCCTGTCTCCCTTTCCACAATGGACCTTTCCCTGCTTGACAAAAGAGAGGCATGATTCTCATCCATTCTGAATCTACTACGCTCTATTGCTGTGGGGTGAAAAGACTTCCTATGGCCTCCTAATAGATACTTCCTAAATACATTCTTTTGAGAAAAATATTTAAAATAACAGAACAGATTCCTAAAGGTCTATTTAAGGGCATGGGACCTTGCTTTACTCATAGAATAAAGTTAAAGAACTAATCCTGACTGCACTCCTTTGAGGAACCATGTGGAAAACTCCTGAGAATTTTTTCACTTTGTAATGGGAAATCTGAGATATCTCTTCTCTGACTCCTGCCCCCATTGGTTGAAGGATGCTATGGTCATTAAATCCCCATGCATTGCAGGCTGCTTAGCACAGGGTTGAGCAAGCTCCTGTAACCATGAATGCAGCTTGCTGGTAGAGAATCTCAGAGAGTTTTTTTTCAGTGGGGAGGCTGTGTGTGTGCAGGAAACTGTGCTGTGTTACTGCAGGTAAACTCTGAGGTAAGCTGAAGGAATGTATAATCGTGCATGCGTGCATATGACTGTGTGTTTTCAGATTTCAGTGAAGCTTTGATGACCTCATATATTAAGATGTCATTGTGTAATAGGGTCCTATCCAGACATTCCAGGATTTTGCCTTAGCCAGTCTGCTCTCATCATAGAGCTTTCTGAAAGAGATAGAAACATAAAAAGGATGGTTGTAAACAAGAAGTACAGTATTACATTGTTAAGTGGGAGCCTCTTATCCCAGTGCAGAGCTCTCTGGAATATTGGGTTGGAGCTCATGACTTTAGCTTAAATCCTAAGTGGCACCTCTTTCTAACCTTACACCAAGTTCCTACTACTTTTTTAGTCATAGGGCTTAAAAGGATCATTATGGGTGAATGAGGATGATTATAGTCCATATGTGTATTCCCTTTATATAAAAACAGGTTCATTACAAGGAGTAGATTGACGTGATTATGAGGGCTGGCAAGGCAAGTCTGAGTCCTTCAGGGCTGTCAGGAACGGCAGGCTGGAAACCTTTGGTGTGAACTGCAGCTGCTGTCCACAGGCAGAATTTCTTTTACTTTACAGAAAGCCTCTACTCAACTGTTAAAGCCTTTCGACTGATGGAATGAGACTTACCAGATTATCTGGGATAATTTCCCTTACTTAAAGTGAACTGATTATGTTCTTTAATCAAAATACCTTCATAGCAATGGGTAGTTTAATGTTAGATTGAATAGTAGGGAGCTATAGTCTAGCCAAGTTGACACAAAATTGCCATAGAGGACAGAGGAAGAAAGAGGGATTATCTGGGACTCACCCAGATAAGGCAGGACCTGGCTCTTATTTTTTCTTATGTTCTGAAAAGAAAGTGGTAGTGAAAGCCACATACTTAAACTTGACCTTTACTTTGACTTTACGCCCATCCATTTGTAAGTTTAGTTCTTTTGGTGATGGGAATTGATCTAGTTAGATTGGTATCACCTCCTCAGGAACAGCTAAATTGGGGTGGTACAATTCTGGTACCAGTTCTTTTTTTTTTAATTATGTTCAGTTAGCCACCATATAATACATCATTAGTTTTTGATATAGTGTTCAATGATTCATTAGTTGTGGGTAGTACCCAGTGCTCTGATGCCAGTTCTAATGCATACGATACACACACACACACACACACACACACATATATATTTATTTATTTAATTTTTTTTCCCTCTCAGCACCAAGTAATTCTTAGACACTGTCTACTTGGAGATAGCCATCAGATCCCACAGGTTAAGGGTTCAGTCCTACAAGAGTGCCCTCTCCCACCCCCTACTTCACATGCTAGACACAAATCCAGAGTTGTCGCCCATGTTTCTCCTTACTGGCTATAGATTGCAGAGTCAAAGGACACCCTCTTTGGGTTCAGTTTATTTGTTGGAATGGCTCATAGAACTCAGAGAAATGTTTTACTTAATAAATTACTGGCCTGTTATAAAAGGAATAGTCAAATGAAAGGAATGCATAGGGCAAGGTTTGTGGGAAGGGTCATGGAACTTCCATACTCTCCCCAAGAGTACCACTCTTCACACATCTCTATATGCTCACCAGTGAGGAAACTCTCCAAATCCTGCCCTTTTGAGTTTTTATTACATAAGTATGATTGATACAACTCATTGTATCAACTATCCTGGGCAGTTGATTCAGTTTCCAGCCACTCCCTTCCCTGGAGGTCTGGGTGGGAATGAAAGTTCTAATTTTCTAATCTTCTTGTTGGCTCCACTGTTAAATTCCAAAAGCTGTTTTGTTAACATAACAAAAGAGGCCTTTATCTCTCTTCTTACCTAGATTCCAAGGGTTTTTAGAAGCTCTGTGCCAGAAATGGATAGTAACCAAGGTCAAATATATACCTTCTTTATTGTAAATTATAATGTCACAGTAGGTTAGAAGAATTTTCCCACTTTTCTCCCCAAAGCATGGATGGATAGATAGATATGTAGGTGTGTGTGTGTAAATTTTTTTTTCTTTTAAGCAAATAGGCTAAAAGCCAAACCTGTTGTTTACTAGAGATATGGCCGGTTGCTCTTTGCAGGGGACCTGTAGGGAATGAGAAAGTCCATCTCCCTATATGTAATTGCTTACCAATTGCTCTTACACAGTTGTCTGGGATCAGTGAGAAACTGGGAAGTTCTGGCTTGTCAGGGATGCTTGTCTGCTGTCATACCATAGTATTTCTAAAATGGGTGGTATTAAAATATCCTTTAAGCTAATACAAAGTTATATTTTGATTGGCTATTCCTTTTCTTACCCTTTGTGTTTTACACTTAATGTTGTCTAACCTACCACATTTGTACATGTTATTCAGTGGGCAGTTCACAATGTTAAACTCATCACTAATTACCATCAATTCAAAAAGGACCAAATTCAAACAAGATGAATACAGTATTTTCTATTATTAATTTTCCATAAAGAAATTAAAGCCCAGAAATGTACTCACTCGTCTTGTAGAAATTGTTTAATGAAGTCCAAGTCTGAAAATAATCCTTACCCAATGTTTCTCTTTTGTGTAGTCCCAAACAGAGAACACTTACCCATGTACCTAATTCATGACCAAATACCTTCTTTAGCAGCTATAGCTTGAGCTGTATCTAGTGTAGATCCTTCATGATCTCCAAAATTGTACTCATTCATCAATTAGTCGGATGTTTCTGAAGTTCCAAAATCTAGGAAGATACATAATATCTTACCACTATAGGCACATTCATAAATTTACAAAACACTACTCCTCAGCTATTGTAGTAATTTTGCTGAACAAAAACTGGTATTCCTAAAGCTCATTATGTTTTATAGACTATCATTCTAATTGCTAACCGTAGGGCATGCTTGAATCTAATCTATGTATTGTGATACATACAATGGAGGGACTCTCTCATTGGGTATTAACAGAGAACTGTTTCTGTTTTTTTTGAGGGGGGGTGGGATTTATCAATAGCTACTATCTCCTTTCTCCTCTGGTAACAAAGAAGCAATGAAACCACATTTTCCTCTTTGTAAAGCTCAGTTTTTGGTTCTTTCCTGAGGATCTTTTCTACTCTTTAGTTGTCAATCTTTTGGGAACTTTTTAAGAAAGATTTTGTTTTGTTTTTGCTGTACACTCTTAATCAAAAGATTAAAGGAGAGACTAGTAAAAAAGGACTCTGTTAGGAAGTGATAGAACAATAAAAATTAATTAGAGAGCATGCAAGAATTGACAATCCAGTCAATACAGAAAAAAACCCTCCATTTTGAAATTAAAAAAAGAATAAATAATTCATTGGTCAAATGAGAAATCATAATGGAAGTCAGAAATAGCATGATACTGAATGGCAAATACTGCATATAAAACTTGTAATAGGATACAACTAAAATGCTCTTTGAGAACAATTTATATCCTGAAGTGTTTATATTGGAAAAGAGAAAAGGCTAAAAATTATTAATGAGTAAGCACTCTAAGAGTTCAGAGAATGAGAAGGAATGAATTCAGAGAAAATAAAAAATGTAATGAAGAAAAAATCAAATATCAGTAAAATAGAAAACACTTCTAACAAAGAGGATCAAAAACTATTAAGCAACTTGTTGAAAAGCTCATTAAAGTGGTGTCTGACAATATTGATCAACTTAAAGGAAAAAACCAAGAATAATGGCACAAATGCACTAAGAATGAAAAAGGAAGTACAGATTCAAATATATGGTAAAAATACAAAGAATTTCACAAATTCTCTGTATTTGTGAATAATAAATTTGAAATAATAAAAAATTTATGTTTAAAATAAATAAATTTTTTTGAATAAATTTGAAACAATAAATAATAAAAATTTGAATAAATTTGAAACAATAAATAATAAAAATCCAAAAAAATGCTACATTCAAGGAGAAATGATCAGCAAAAATAAACCTATAACCATTAGGGAAATGTAACCCAAAGAGTGAAGACTTATAACAAATATAAAAGCAAGCTTTTCAGGTACCTTTTACTAACCATTCAAGAAACATTACCAGTATTGCTGAAAATCTTCAAGAGTATACACATAGAAAAGCATAAGCTATAACTCATGTTATGGGACCAGTATAAGTATTCGGATCAAATGAAAAAATGCCTACATGAAAAAGTAATTAAAAGTCAAATTCGATGATGAAGGTAGATGCAAATATCCAAAACAAGGAATAAACTTAACCAAATTGGTGAAAGACTTGTGCACTGAAAATTATAAAGCATTAGTGAAGGAAGTGAAAGAAGATAGGGATAAATGGAAAGTTCATGGATTGGAAGAATTAATATTGGTAAAGTGTCCATACTACCCAATGTGATCTGTAGTTTCATTGCAATCCCTATCAAAATTCCAAAGGCATTCTTTTCAAAAATAGAAAAAAAACCTCTTAAATTCAATGGAACCACGAAAACTCCAAATAATCAATACCTTCTTGAGCAAGAAGAACAAGCTGGATGCATCATGTTTTCTGATTTCAAACTGTACTGCAAAGCCTTAGTAATCAAAACAGAATGGCCCTCGCATAAAAAGACACACATAGAGGAGTGGAACAGAACGGAGAGCCCAGAAATACATCTACAACTTTATGGTCAGTTGAACTTGACAAGAGTACCAAGTTCTGTCTTGGGGAAAGAACTGTCTCTTCAAAAATAGCTTGATTGTGGTGATTATTTCCTAATGTATACCTATGTCAAAACATCAAGTTGTATACCTTAAATATATATGTAATTTGTGTATTTTATATCACAATAATTTTGAAAAAAGAAATTGTGTACATCGTTTGGGCTATATACTTTTCCCAGAAGTTCTTATCATATATATTATTATGTAATATTTTAGTAGTTGGTTGTGGTATATATTTACTCCACTAAACTGTGAGTGAACTCATTGTGGACAAGGAATACAAATTAATCATCTTCATATGAGCAGATTCTTGGAGCATGGTAGATGCTCAATATGTGTTTTGTGGAATCCATGTGTAAATGCTGGGGTAAATTTGGGATCACCAAATATGAGTGTTCTTAAGATTCCTGGACTGTGTAGATCCTATATCCCAACTTTTATCATAAAAAACCCAATAAAAATGGTTGGGGTTTCCATTTTCATAGCTACTAAAATGAGGAAGAATTTGTCCTTGGTAGAGTAGTAATTTATTGTCCAATTAGTGAAACTAATGAATGTTGTAGTGCAAGCAAAAGGGTTACAGAACCAAACACCTAATGAAAATATGGGCATTGGAAAAGGATAAAGAGAATTAGACAAAGCCAGGAACAAAGTCATAAAACTCTTATGATGAAACATTACAATTTATTATTTATGAGCCATTCATCTGGGAAGTAGTAACTAATAAGTGGTATGTATGTTATAAAGTGATTAGCATGCCACCAGCTATGCCATTAGCAAGCACAGTAACTTGTAAGTAATGTGTATGTTATAAAGTGATTAGCATGCCTCCAGCTATGCCATTAGCAAGCCGCTTAGCATTGTGCCAATTATTTAACCTCTTTGGACCTTAGGTTCTGCCTCTGAGTGTTAAACATGTTGGCCCTCCAACAGCTTAGGTCCCATCTGTTATTATATGCCATACACACCTTTCACTTTGTCATATATTCTTGCTTCAGATATTAGAAAATGGTATTCCGCTCAGTTTCAGTGTGACTAAGTAACCCAGTAACATTAATTATATATATATGGGAGGTGACATCTGCAGATTGGTTGTACCCCAATAATTCAGGCCTAAGATTTATGGAGATGAGATATCTTTAAGGATAATGATAGATAATTGTAATTCCAGACAGTTTTGTGACAAGGAAATTGAAACGAATAATATGAATACAGTACATCCGACAGGAATTACTTGTTTCCTGAATGTGTGTTCCAGCACATAGAAAGAAGAGGCAGAGAAACACAGTAGAGTTCAAAGAATTTTAATTGCAGGGCTTGTGAAGATTATCCGAAGCTGTCTATCCATCAAAAGTGCTTACCATAGGACAGTGTGGTACAGTAGATAGGTATGAGTTAAGAATCAGATGGAAATGGGATTAAAATTCAGTTTTGCTATTAGCAACTGAACTTTAAGAAATTTACTTAATTTCCTTCCATCTGAATTTCTTCATCTATAAAATGGGAATCATAATACCATAAAAATTACATGATTTCATGATAAATTAATAAAACACCTTAAGTATTTGGAACATAGTTGATACTTTAAAAAGACCCTTCAGTTTTGGTTTCATTTTTTACATTTTTTCGGTAAGTTTTTATTTTAATTCCTGTTAGTTAACTTGAGGTGTTACATTAGTTTCAGGTGTGCAGTATAGTAAGTCAGCACTTCCATACATCCCTTTATGTTCAGCACAACTAATGCCCTCCTTAATTCCTGTCACCTAGTTCAGCCACACCCCACCCCCCCAATCTCTCCTCTGGTAACCATCATTTTATTCTCTATAATTAAGAGTCTGTGTTTTAATTTCTCTTTTTTCCCCCCTTTGCTCATTTGCTTTGTTTCTTATATTTTACATATGAGTAGAATCATATGATGTTTGTCTTTTTCTGAATGACCTCCGTCACTTATACTCTCTAGCTCCATCTATGTCTTTGCAAATGGCAAGATTTCATTCTTTTTTATGGCTGAATAATATTCCATTATATATAAACCACATCATCTTTATTCATCACCTGATGGACACTTGAGCTGTTTCCATTTCTTGGCTTTTGTAAATACAGTTTTATTTATTTCACTGATCTTAAAATTTACCTAGTAATCCATACCACTGACACATGAAAGCAACCCAGTTATTTAATAATTCAAGAAATATGAAGTGAGAGTCATCAAAGATTTTATTTTTTTGTAGGAGAGAGAGCACAAGCAGAGGGAGTGGCAGGCAGAGGAAGAAGCAGACCCCTTGGTTAACAGGGAGCTGGATGTGGACATCTGATACCAGGAGTCTGGTGTCAGGACCTGAGCCGAAGGCAGACACTTAACTGGCTGAGCCACCCAGACATTACCATCAGATCATTTTTTTAAATGCTAAAGATACACAGGTGTAACTGGGCAGACATGGTTCCTGACTTCATAGAGTTTACATTCTAGTAGGCAGGATAGATAAATAATGAAACAAAATACCATTATAAGTTGTGGTAACTGTAGGAAGGGGACAAATTGAAATTATGGGGAAATAGTGAAATATTAGGGAGTAGGGATCAGAAATCTATTGTATTAAAAGAGGAAAATGTATCAGTTTAAGAGAAAAGTAACAACTTATTACAGTAAATTCAGAATATGCACAAGTTGGCAAGATACTATAGAGAAACAATAGTGCGAGCAAATGAAATAATGATTTTATTATGAGCTGAGCAACTGATGTCTAGGTAGTTTCACTTTGGAAGAAGACTGGGGCTGGATTTGGCAAAGAAAGAGATAGATCATCATGGGTTGCAGTTTGGATTAGAGGTAAAAGGTCCGTAGCAAACTTGACCACTTAAGAACTTGTTGGATATTGAAGTTCTGCTGTCTTTTCCATGACTTGGTCAGGGCAAATAAGTGAGGACTTTGTGAATCCTGTTACCACATATATAATGTCTAATATTTTCAGTCTGTACTCGAGAAATTGAGAGGGAGCAAGACAAACAGTAAAACATGAGGTGGGGGAAGAATTGATAGTGTGATGAGTAAAGGGTTTTTAGGTAACTGTGTGAGGGTAACCACCACTGATTTCTTTGAGAGTAACTGAAGGTTTTGGACAAAATCTTAAACAGTATTGCCTTCAAGGCAATAGAGAGCAATACAGTAGTGAAAAAATTAAAGGAATGAGATCTTAGAAAAGCAAGGAACCAAGAGAGATGAGCCCAGTATTTGACTTATAAGACAAAATGAGAATTATAAAGGCACCACGTATATTGGATGTCACTGAAGCATTACTTGTAATAGCGAGAGTCCAACATATCTTAAAGGATGATCAGTGATTGGAGAGACAAATAGATGGTACTGCCCAGAGTATACATAGAATTAAACATATCTACATTGATCCACGTGGGTAGGATTTCCAAAAGATAGCATTGAATAAAATGAGCAAGTCCCATGAAATGCATAGATTTATATATTTTTCATGCATGCACAAATAATTAGATATATTTTTATACATATATATTTAAGAAAGGAATAAAATAGTTGTTTAATACAGGTAAAATCCTACTTTAAGACATTGCTTGCAGTTACAGGAGCTGAAACCATACTTAACAGAGAGATAGTCTAACAAAGAAAAAAGCCCCTAAACTACATACATACTACTACTCAACCTACTGAATTTTCTACCTCTTTATAAACTCAGATATTATTTGGAAATAATAGCTTGCATAAATATTTCCTTTTTCAACTGGGTACAAATTATTTCTCCAAGTATAATTTTATATGTGATGATAGGTATATAAGAATATAATAATGAAGCTTAGAAGGCATTGATTTATGGCATTAAATATCTTTTGCAGGAATAGGGATGGGACTGGGGATAATAGAGAAAAGAAATGCACACAAAAAAATTTGGGACCATACCTGTTCTGCTAATAATATTATGCCATTAACTGGAGGGTGCTTTTTTTTTTTTTTTAAGATCTTATTTTTATTTATTTGACAGAGATCACAAGTAGGCAGAGAGGCAGGCAGAGAGAGAGGAGGAAGCAGGCTCCCTGCTGAGCAGAGAGCCTGATTCGGGACTCGATCCCAGGACCCTGAGATCATGACCTGAGCCAAAGGCAGAGGCTTTAACCCACTGAGCCACCCTGGCACCCCTGGAGGGTGCTTTCAATTGAAATCTATGCAGTTATGGCTTGTGAATAACTCCAGTATGAAAAATACACTTTACAATTTGATATGTTATTTAAACTCTTACATAATGAAAAGGAGAGTTTTTCAAAGGGGGAGAAGTAATACACTATATCATCTTGGTTTTTCAAGGGAAATAAATGAACAGAGTATGAATAGGCAAGAAAATTCTCAGGACCTCTATGTGATCTCCAGTTCTGCGAAATCCCTAAAACAATAGCTTCAACAACTGTCACCTGGGCATCTGTTAGTAAAGAAAATGTTGATTACAATGTTTATATGATTAATCAGTAATCAGTGTAACTTCTAAACTCTTAGAAACATGGTGTAGCGCATACTTGAAACAGTGATTTAATTCAAACCTCTGTTGGTGGAAATATTATTTACTCTCATATTTTGTTGAGGTACCTTGTGCAATAGACAAGCAATCTCCGATAGTGGATAGATTGAAATTTTCACTGTGAGAATATTTAATGTGTCCACTCAGTATGGTTGTTCAACACCAGTGACTTGCCCTGTATTTACTTGTTCTGTGTCCACCCCAACTTCCATTTGTTTGTCCTCCTCTATTTAGCTCTTTCCCAAAGCCTTTCTCATTCTTCAGTGTTTTTAGCCCATATTCATTATCAAGTAACTGTTAGTATACTTGATCGTTCTTTAATGTCATTATTAGTATTTCTCCCGTTTCTCATAGTTCTTATGAATTATGTTTCCATTTTTCACTTCCTAAAAACGTGTCTATCTCTGACTATGTAAATGAATACTGAAATAAGTGTGTAGTGTTTCTTGGGTAACATAACCTTTTAGAATCATGTTTTTTTGCTCAGGTTACTCAAGGGAAGTTAACTCATAAGAGAATGTTAAGTTGATGCATAAAAAAATCATCTATAGTAAAAAATTATTACAGAAAATTTTCTTAAATCATCCACAAAATGCAGTATACCTGGTGTTTGTTTGGAATAGATGATTGCTTCTTCAGGTTAGTTTAATTTAGCCATTGAGTTAATTGGCTTAAATATTATATTTTATATATTTATGTGCTATGTGCATATACATATACATATACATATTTAATACCAATAGTCAGTATGCATATTATATTCAGTACATATATAAAAAGAATTACTTTATGGGAAACACCCAAGAACTGAGGCCAATTGAAGAAATAGCAGTCATGTTTCCTATCTAATATTCACTCCTGGGCATGTGTCAATGAGTGGAGTGATTGGGAACCAAATACACTGTATTTTCTCTGTGTGTGTATCTCCTGATTTGTTTTTGTCCTCCCCTTCTCCTGGATATATATTAAAAAAGCACATACAGTGCAATGTAGGATGATTTACTGAAATGAATTTGTGAATTATTTTATGCATTTAGTTAATTCCAACACAGATAACAAGATTTCAGCTTTGAGATCATAGAAGTTTCAAATGCATATGGGTGCAGTAGATAAAATTTAGCTACATTATGACTCTGTCATCTCGGCATTTCAACATTTATACATGAGAATGTGTGCTTTGCATGTAATTTCAGGTTATAGACACTTGATGTGATCATGCAGAAATCACTTTCAAAAGGTTCTTAGAAAAACATAGACTTTTTTCTGGAGATATTTTCTATAGAATTAATGATATTTCTTCTTAACTATTTGATAGACTTTGCCAGCAAAGCAATCTGGGTTTGAAAATGTGTGTTTTAGAAGGTTTTAAGCTATGACTTAAATTTCTTTAATAGTTATAGGACTACATAGGTTATCTACTTCATTATGGGTGACTATTAATGGTAGTTTGTGCTTTTTGAAGAATTAGACCTTTATCTTAGTTGTCAGATTTATGTGCATAGGGTTAGTTGTTGACAATTTCTTATTATTCCTTTAATATCTGTGAGTTCTATAGTAATATGCTCTTTTTCATTCCTTATAATTAATTTTTGTTTTTTCCTCTCTCTTTTTTTGTGCCCTTCTAGAGATTTATCAATTTTATTGATATTTTCAAAGCACCAGATTTTGAGTTTCATTTTTACTATTTTTGTTTTAAAATTTATTTTTTATTTATTATATCTCATTTATTATTTTTTTGCCTTCTGCATGATTTGGGTATATTTTGATTTGGTTTCCCTGGTTTCTTAAAGTAGAAACTTGAATTTTGAGTTGAGATCTTTTTATCCATTCTGGTTTTTTTTTTTTTAAGATGTTATTTATTTATTTGACGGAGAGAGAGATCACAAGTAGGCAGAAAGGCAGGCAGAGACAGGGGGAAGCAGGCTCCCTGCTGAGCAGAGAGCCTGTTGTGGGGCTTGATCCCAGGACCCTGAGATCATGACCTGAGCTGAAGGTAGAGGCTTAACCCCCTGAGCCACCCAGGGGCACCCCTTTTTTACATTCTAATATTAGCATTAAATGTTACAAATTTCTCATAGGCACTGCTCTAACTGCATGTCACAAATTTTTCTGTGTTGTATTTTCATTTCTCTTCATTTTAAAATACTTTTAAATTTATCTTAAAACTTCTTCTTTGGCCGTAGATTATTTAAAAATATATTATTTGGGGCGCCTGGGTGGCTCAGTGGGTTAAAGCCTCTGCCTTCAGCTAAGGTCATGATCCCAGGGTCCTAGGATTGAGCCCCACATCAGGCTCTCTGCTCAGCCAGGGAGCCTGCTTCCTCATCTCTCCTCTCTCTCTGCCTGCCTCTCTGCTTACTTGTAATCTCTGTCTGTCAAATAAATAAATAAAATCTTTAAAAAAAAAAATATATATATATATATATATAATTTAATTCTTAGGTGTTTGGCTTTTTTCCTGATGTTTTTCTGTTACTGATTTCTAGTTTAATTTCATTAGAGTAAAAGAACATATTTCACATGATTTCAATTCTTTTTAAAGTGGTAAGGTTTGTTTTATAACAGGACAACAAGCTAAAGGTTTGTTTCATGATTTATCTTGATGAATGTTCAATGTGCATTTGAAAAGAATGTGTGTTCTGCTTTGGTTGTGTGTAGAGGTCTATAAATGTCAATTAGGTATTACTGGTGGGTGCTATTTTCTTTTCTTTTTTTTCTTTAGAGACAGACGAAGAGAGCACATGGGACTGTGTGCCCAGTGGGAGAGGGGCAACAGAGTGAGCAGGAGAGAATCTTAAGCAGGCTCTGGGCTCAGTTTGGAGTCCCACATGGGGCTCCATTTCATGACCCTGAGACGGTGACCTGAGCTGAAATAAAGAGTTGGACACTTAACTGACCGAGCGATCCAGGCACCCTGTTATTTTCTCAGTTCTTCTTTATTAGTGTTGATTTTGTGTTTACAAATTGTATTTAGTACGAAGAGAGGAGTTTTGAGGACTCTGAATATATTTGTGGATTTAGCTATTTCTCTTTTCAGTTCTTTCAGAATTTGCTTCATGTATTTGGAAACTCTGTTGTTAAATATACTAACATTTCTTATTGAGAAATAGGATTTGCATTTCAACGGTTCAAAAAAGAGGATAACAAGTGAGAGATTTGTATTTTATTGCAGTACATTATATTTCATATAAGATTTACTGAAGATGAAAAGCTTACAATTTTTGGAAATACAGTTATAGAAATAACCAAATTATGTAATCTGTGAAACAATCCAAATCTGAGCAAAATCTAATTTCTTATTATGTCATAATGAGGATTCATATAAGATCTATCAAGAGTTATAAAGAAACAGCCTTAACTAACTTTGCCACCTGGAGAAGATAATTACAGTTTAAGAAATAATTCTTTGCAAACTAGATTGTAAATGAGAATGTCACGAACTCAACACTAAGTAGCTTGCTTTTCAAGTCTATTGGAAGAGATGACTTTTTTCCATTAAAAAAATAAACATAAGGAACTTAGAAGTCATCACTCCATCCTAATAATATGTAAAAAGGTGAGCATAATGAAAAATCAACAATTCTTTTTGGCTTCATAAGAGATGGGAGGACACAGGGCAAACAGCTGCTTCTAAGATTGGAGATAGACAAGCAAATACAGGGGAAAATGGCTTACTAGAGCTGAAATTCATGTGTGGAAACCAGTGCCAGTGTAGGAAAAACTGAACTGTATTTGATGAATTGCTGGAGGCTCAGTGCAGATAACTAATAGAGTTAAAAACTGAAGGTGGATGCAGTCATGGGAGGCACTCTTAGTTTCTAAGATGAATGTCTGAGAACAGTCTTTAATGTGTATATGCCTAACACCATAGTATCAAAGTACATGAGGTAAAAAGTGATACAGAGGCAAGGAGAAATAGATGTACCATGATTAGGGTTGGAGGCTTCAACACCCCTGTATCAGAAATGGACAGATCTAGCCAGCAGAGTATCAGTAAGGATGTTGTTGAACTCAATGATGGTGATCAGTCTTGTGGATATAATTGACATCTGTAGAACTACTTCATCCAACAATGGCATATGCTTCTCAAGCTCACATGAACATTTACCAAAATAGACCACATCCTGGGCCATAAAACACACATTAACACATTTAAAAGATTAAACTAGAAATCAGAAACATCTCCTGATACATGTAGACGAAAGAACAGGCTTCCAAATAATAGATGGGTCAAAAAAGAAATCTTAAGAGAAATTTAAAAATATTTTTAGTTGAATGAAAATGAAAATGCATCTTATTCAAATTAGCGGGATACAGTGAAAGCAGTGTGTGGCAGAAAATTTATTGTGCTGAATGCATACATTAGAAAAGAAGAAGAATCTAAAATCAATAATCTAAGTTTCAGTCTTAGGTAACTGGGAAAAGGAGAGCAAATTAAATTTGAAGTAAGTAGAAGAAAAGAAGTAGCAACTGCAAATAACTGCAGGTAACAACGCAGTTTGAATACCCTACCTGTTCGCAAGAAAAATGCAAAATAAGATACATTTAAATATTTTTTATGTAGTTTCAGTTTGTATTCTTTAAAAATTAAATGTTTGTAAATATTTGCTTTTATGCTTAATTTGTCTGAGTTTGGAAAAGCCAAAGTAAAATAAACTTAAATCTGATTAGCAGCTTTTATTTTTATTTTCATTATTCTGTATATGAGGGTTTTTTTTGTATATGAGTTTTTTACCATTGAAATTTAATTTACCAAGAAATTGTACTGATGCTGTACAATTGTCCAAAATTAGAAGAGTTTTATCTGTAAATTATTAAATAGATAGTATATGTTTTTAATGTTCTAAATTTTAATAATTCCTTCTGTATATTAGGACTAATTTATGTTTTGGTTTTAGAGTTTAGGTATCTCTCTTTTACTTAAGATGTGTATGTGAAGGTGAATAAGACATTTTTCTATTAATACGGTGTTTGTAAAAAAATTTGCCTGTTCTCTCTAAATATGTGATGGCAGAGCATAAATGGATTATTCAACATTCTGCATTGATTATAAATAAAATTATCATATCTAATATATCACAACTTTATACATCTTTGAAGGTGCAGCACAAATTATTTTCCTGTGAAGTTTTTTTGATTTGTTATTGTTACGGGTTTCAGTTAAAGCACATAAAAAACATGCACACAGAGAGCTGCCCATTGGAATCAGCCTGGGAGATACTTCCTCATGGAAATCCTTGAGCCCCATCCAGATATACTGAATCAAAATCTCTGGAGCACTGTGATGTTAAAAATCTACCGAAGCTGTTCTGATGCTCTCTGGTTAGGAGTCCCTCATCTCTAGAAGCCCCTGCCATGGCACGTTTCCTTCTCTTCAATTTCACTTTGAGAGTTCCTACCAGTGCTTCAAAGAGGTTGGTGCATTTGTCATCTTGGAAGAGGACTCCAAATTTTGCACTTAACTTCCCATCAGCATCTAATTTGAGAAAATACGTTAGCCAATGCAACGTCTATTTCTTGTCCTCATATATGGCAAATTTACATTATTAAAAAAAAAGTCAAACTATAGGTTAACCAGGATTACGCTTTAACAGTTCATGCTTGTAAACTCAGTGTAATCTCTTGCCAGATCCAAACAGTGATGAAATAAATGCAATGTGCTATATACCTCTTAGCCTTAGTATCATTGGGGCAAAGACCAGAAGAGAACCAAGACCCATTTACAATAAGTGAGTGTGTTACAGTGTTACTACTGTGGACCAGTTCTCTGTCTACATTTGGATTTTTTAATGGTGGTATTGCTGGGTTAATAAAAATAACAAAAGAGAAAACATACAAACAGGGCAATAACATAAGTAAATCAATAAACCAATTAATACAGTACTAAACGGGTGCACTGAAGGAATAAAACAGTAACTTACTGTTGCAAAACTATATCATACTACACTAAATTGCATTTATTTATAGAAATTAAACACACAAAAACCAGACAGAAAGGCAGAGAAAATTAAAAAACTTATAAATCATAGCAAACATAGTACTATACAAACCACTAAGTGTTCTACCCCTTTCTTACTTCATTAGATTTAATTTGGAAATTATATAAACATTTGCATAATAATTTCACTTGGGTATGTATAAATTATTTCCCAAATATACTTTATGTTGTTTTTTCTTTTAAAAATATTTTTATATGCTTCTTAATGATGGTATTCTTTCTTTCTTCCTTTTTTTTTTTTTTGTATTTCCCGAAGTTTGTTAGTACTCTCTGTAGCAGCAGGTGTCAATGTTTTTTTGATAAACAACACTTTATTTTTGGGGCGCCTGGGTGTCTCAGTGGGTTAAAGCCTCTGGCTTCAGCTCGGGTCATGGTCCCAGGGTCCTGGGATAGAGCCCTGCATCGGGCTTTCCACTCAGTGGGGAGCCTGCTTCCTCCTCTCTCTCTGCCTGCCTCTCTGCCTACTTGTGATCTCTGTCTGTCAAATAAATAAATCTTTAAAAAAGAAAAAAAGAACACTTTATTTTCAATAATCTCTTCATAAGCACAAGAATAAAATGAGGTCACATTTAAGATAATGTTTGCTTGTGAATTTAACTTGAGATGCTAAGAGAGGCTGATCTTAAACATTTAAAACTTTTAAAGAATATATATTTAGTAAGATAAAATATGTGTTTTAGGTAAGTTAAATTTTTCTGAGTTTGAATATATGGAACATTAATAGAAATCAAAACATGAAATTAAATTTCTTGGTCAAATTTCCAGAAATACTTTGACAACTAATATAATCTTGAATTCTTGGGGAACCTGGGTGGCTAGTTGGTTAAGGTCTGCCTTCAGCTCAGGTCATGATCCAGGAAGGAGTCCCAAGATGGAGCCCCACCTGGCTCCCTGCTCAGTAGGGAGTCTCCTTCTCCCTCTGCTCCTTCCCCAACTTGTGCACTCTTGTTCTCTCTGTCTGGTTCTCTCTCTCTCTCAAATGAGTAAATGAAATACTAAAAAAAATGTCTTGAATTACCAACTGTGTCACTTAACATAAATAGTTTTTCTTATGAAATTTATCTTAAGAGGCTGTACATCAATTATTCAGATTAAATCTTTAGGTCTCCTAATAATTTCAATTGGCAGTATTAATTTAATGTTGATGATCTTTTTTCTGAAAATTTTTGTTGTGTACATCAGTACCATTTTTCCACTGTGTAAAATTAAGCAGCTTCTATCTTTTCATAGAGGAAAAAATTTCAGCATATTCTTATTGTTATTTATTGTGTTTTCATTGGATATCCAGCATATCTGTCAATTTCCATTGTATCAATATATTTATCTTAGAAAAGTAACAGTGGTCAAAAGCTGATTGTAGGTATTGGCCTATCGGTGTGATTTCTGAGTTTTGGCTTGGTCTTCATAATTGTGTGTACTGAAGTGCAGAAAATCAGTTTGAGATTGACTCAAAGTTACATAAAAAAGTTACATAGAAATATAGCAAACTTCTGACCAACTTCTCAGGAATAAGTTGCCTTTATAAAACATGAAGACTATAAATGTATTTCAGTTAATTTTTTAATATGTTTGCTGAAATTAGATCATAGTTTTGGAATTATTAGTTTTCAGTGGATTGAAAGTATTATAGTTATTTGGACAAAACTCATTTACCATTTCAAAAATCATTTTGTCTTTGTGAATAAAGCGTATGCTGTGTGTGTCACAAATATAAATTTTTTTTTTAATTTATTTTTTTTATTTCCAGCATAACAGTATTCATTATTTTTGCACCACACCCCGTGCTCCATGCAATCCGTGCCCTCTATAATACCCACCACCTGGTACCCCAACCTCCCACCCCCCGTCCCTTCAAAACCCTCAGATTGTTTTTCAGAGTCCATAGTCTCTCATGGGAAGTGGTGATGCAACATGGGGGCTTAAGTGGGTAGGAGAAGAAGAAATATAAATTTTTTTAAAGATTTTATTTATTTATGACAGAAAGAGACACAGTGAAGGAGGGAACACAATCAGGGGGAGTGGGAGAGGGAGAAGCAGACTTCCTGTGGAGCAGATGGCCCGTTGCGGGGCTTGTTCCCTGGACCTTGGGATTGTGACCTGAGCCGAAGGCAGACACTTAATGGCTGAGCCACCCAGGTGCCCCACAAATATAAATTTTATATGTTTACTGATGAACTAATCAGTTTATCTTCTCCCACCTAGTTTATAGAAATATGTTGTGCTCTGACAGAAACAGATCTCCCCCAAATGATGTTTATCTTGAATTACATATATGTATATAAACATTATTCTTACATAGCTTCTTCAATAAATAAAAATTATATCTACACAGTGTCAAAATACCTGGATAAAAACAAGAAATTAATGCGTTTATAAATTTACTCTTGCTTTATAGAAGCCATATATTTGGATATGGCAATAAGTACAAGTTTAATACGAAGAACTTTCTCATTGTTGGCATGGTTGTATTAGTAAAAATGAAATCCAAAAATAATTAGGAAATACGCTTAAAAAAGAGAGAGATTGGGGCGCCTGGGTGGCTCAGTTGAGTGTCTGACTCTTGATTTTGGCTCAGGTTATGACTTCAGGGTCTTGAAATTCAGCCCCATGTCAGGGCTCCGTGCCAGGGTGGGAGTCTGAGCCTGAGTCTCCTCCCTCTGCCCTGCTCCACTGTGTGTTCTCACTCTTTCTCTAAATGAATAAATCTTTACCAAAAAAAAAAGAAAAAGTAAGAGAGTGCACACAAAGCTAGCAAAATGAAACCAAAATATTCATGAATTGCAGTCCCGTCAAATCTGAAAGAACAAGCAGGACTTAGAATACTTTCATATATGTTGTGGGAGAGATTGTGATCATGATGTTAGCTATCAAGGCAGTGAACAGTGCTAAATGCTGAGCAACAGGTGATGAGTCCTTCCCTGAATGGAAGGCTCAATCAATATCATAGGAAATCTCTTTCTTTTTTCAATTCAGAAGAAAAAAATAGATATTTGGAGGGAGACAGGTTGCATCCCCATAGGTTACTGAGATGGCTAGTAAAATTTAGACTTCTTTGTTATTTTTGGTCTTACCTGACAGGTAAGGGAACCAATTTTACTTTTAATTATAAATTCTTAACTTTTATCTTCATCCAGATTCTGGGTCCCCAAGCACTTGCATTGCCTTTTGTGGTCTTTATTTTTCTTGTTTTTCTTAATTTGTTTTTAGAGACTTTGAAAGGTATGAGCATTGGGAGAACTTCTTGGTTAGGGTGGCAATAAGATCATTTTAAACATGAAATCACACAAAGAAGCAATGGCACTTTGATATGAAATGAAAGTAGATCACTGAGCAGCACTTCAAGTGGTTCTTGGGTGCTTTATAAGATTGTATGTATGTATGTATGTATGTAGAGAGTACAAATGTGCAAGGGGGTGGGTGGGGGAAGAGCATATGTGGTGGGAAAGGGAGAATCTTCAGCAGACTCTGCATTGAGCCAAGCTCTACCTGGGGCCTGATCCCATGACCCTGAGGTCATGACCCTTTCAAAACCAAGAATCGATGCTTAACGCAACAAGGCATCCAGACATCCCTCTTGGGTGCTTTATTGAACCATTGTTGAACCATTGTTGAACAGGAGGCAGTAGCTAAGATTCTACAGTGATTGTGTTGTTAAAAGCATGGACTACAGGGTGAGGGCCCTCAAGGTGGGAGGGCTTGAGTAATTCAGGGGTGCCCCAGAGTTTAAAAAAAAAAAAAAAAAAGACAGAAACTTGGAAAGAAGAGGGGAGTAAAAGCCTTATGAAAGACAAATAAACTGAGGACAGTATAGTGACCAGTGTTCAAGCAAATCAAGCTGCCATCTCTATGATGAAATTGGTGTGCATCTAGCAAGCTGGGATTCATGGGGTCAAACAGCACAGTCTGTCAGCAACACTCATGGTCCCAGGATTCCTTGAAACTGTCAGGGACTGAAGTTATACTGAGGTGGTATGGGGGCAGCTTTCTTTCTTGCTCTGATGTTTGAAATAGCACTTCAGTGGTTGGTCTGTAAGGACTGATTCTGTGGAAAATGAAAGTAAATTTCCTATGTTGGATGTGTTAACAGGGGTTTTGATAAAGCCAAAGTCTTTGCCTTCAATGGCTTTCTCCAGGTGCTTGGAAAGCTGGGAGGCTTAGATAATTACATTGAATGCTTTTCAAGTTTCCCTTGAGTGTCTTCTGAGGATAAAAAAAGACAAATTCTGAGGCAAGGTATGTAAAATTTGATTGCTTAAGAATTTTTAGCAACTGGGGATACCTGGGTGGCAGTCAGTTAAGTGGCTGCCTTGGGCTCCGGTCATGATCTCAGGGTCCTGGGATCGAGCCCCATGTTGGGCTCCCTGCTCCACAGGGGCTGCTTCTCCCTCTGCCTCTCCCCTTGCTCATGCTCTCTGTCTCTCTCTCAAGAAAATAAATAAAATTCTAAAAAAGAAAAAAAGAATTTTTAACAACTATATATGTGTAGTACTTGAAAAACTATTCTAAGATGCACATTTGTTTCACATTTTAACTTTTGGAATTTTAATGCATCTTATTATTAATGTGTATATTTAATGTGGTGGTGTTTTTGTTTATTCTGGAAAATGCTTTTATCTTGGACGCATATAAATTCATTATGTGTAATTGAAAACAGTAAAATGAATCCCCACTCCCAACACTTGACCCAGAATTGTTGAAAATGGACAAAAAGAAAATTCTGCTGTTCACCATAATGAACCTAGGCAGTGAATGATTTTTCTTTTTGCACTGTTTCTTAGAGGGAGAAAATATATGTCCTTGAGGCTGTAGGGAAAGACAGAGAACTCAGGAGAGAAGGAGTGATTGGTTTATTGGGTCAGTTGTTTTTCGTTGGAGGATAGTCCTACTCCCAACGGGGTCTCTCATTCATCTTAGTGATGCTATTGTAGACTGATTTCCTGATTGGATTTTAGTTATTTGGAATCACTGTGTATTGTGGATTACTGGAAAGGTGAGTTGTTGCAGGGGAAGGATGGGATTTCCATGAGTAGGAGATTGTTAGGTGGAGTGTGGTTTGTGCGATGGGTATTTGAAGGAGGAGCTATTGAGATGAGAACAAGACCAAGGACAGAGGTCTGTGTTGTGTGTACCCTCAAGGGGACCTGCTGGGAGAGATTTTACATTTTAATGCTTTTTTAAAATTCAGTAATGGAGATTGTTTATCAATTGTCTACATTTATATTTCATTTTAATTCTCTGTCTTCAGTGAATTCTCATTTATGTGTGTATTGTGGTATTGAGAAGAAGCAAAAAATGGTGTGGCGCAAGCATATATGACTTATCTTTCTCACATTTACCAAAACTTTCAACATCAAGTCTGGAATCTGCAGTGACAGCACCTATTCGGGCTACATTGGGATTCCAAGTTAGTGACTAACAATGAAATTCACATTGGCCCACAGCGAAATTGAGAATGAGATTTCAGAAACCAGGATGAAGAGACCATTTTGGACAGACGCTAGAAGAGATGTTAGGGCAGAGGCATTAGCCCATTCTTCCTGGGAGTCTGTGTACATCATTTTGCCTTAAGCTATTCTTTCTTTATAGTTGTTTTCTTCTTCCATTCATAACCCACAGATTTTTCTGAAAGCTCCAAATTCTTTCAATAAAGACTCCTGTAGTGCTGCCAGTTTTGGACTTAGGGCAGCTGTGGAAAAAAGAGGAAAAGGGGAGAGCAGCCAGGTTGTTTATGATTATTAATGAGTGATTGTAACAGAAGACTCTAGTAGCCAGAAAGATCTTCAGAAAATAGTACTCCAGTGACAGGTTAAGAGACATACTTGAAATTATTCCTATTTCATGGAAACTCAAGTTTCTGAGTTTTGTTTTGTAGGCTATCTATTCGTTGCCAGCCTGTGAACATTGATCATATTTCTCTATTCATTTCATCAGATTGTGTCAAGGAATTTTACCTGGCAACGTTTGGTTAGGCTGAGTTTTAGTCATTCTCTGTACTCAGTGGGAATAAATATCATATAACATCTAGCCTCATTTGGTCTTCAGTCAGATTTGTTAGAATTTCCTCATGTACCTGGTATTTTAAAATACTACTTAAAATCCCTCAAACTGGTTATCTCCATTTACATTTATTATATTATTCTAATAATGCCAGATGATGAATTCTATCAAATTTTATACCATTTGGAGACTCAGGATATCAAAATCTTATGTGTATATGGAATCTCAACACTGGACAATTTAATTAAAAATAAAACTTAAAGCCTCTAGCATGAAATTCAGGCATCTTTTATGAACAATCTTCCATATGGCTTGATGCACAATCAGGAGAAAGAATGGTTGACTTAGAAAATCTTATTGGGCCAATTAAAGATATTCTAACCAAAAAAAATCAACCTCCTGACAGACTACTCAGTATTTTAGAGTAGTAGTTTATATTAGAGGAAAAATGTATTCATTTAATGGTTCTTTGAATCATTATAATCCGAGAAGCTTCAAGTGTTTTATCTGGATGACAGTTCTGTGCAGAAGAGAGATAAACAGAAGAGCAGAGAGGTAAAGTTATTTTTTTTGAAATCTGTGAACTACAGACTTGAGGGTTTTCTGCCTCCGAATTTAGTGCTTTGTCCAGTGGTTGTTTTGTGTAAAGAACATAAAACATTTGTTGATGTTGTTACTGGGGTGTGTGTTTTTTCTGCTATTTATTTTGTATAACTCAAAATCATTCATCCTCTTAGAAATTCTGAGATCTCTTTTAAAATAGATACAGTATACTTAAGTCACTAAACTTCAACGTTTTCCGCCCCAGGCTTCACTGTGAATACATATTTTATTCCTTTTTTTTTTTTTTAAGATTTTATTTATTTATTTGACAGAGAGAGAGATCGCAAGTAGGCAGAGAAGCAGGCAGAGAGAGAGGGGGGAAGCAGGCTCCCCACTGAGCAGAGAGCCCGATGCAGGACTTGATCCCAGGACCCTGAGATCATGACCTGAGCCGAAGTCAGAGGCTTAACCCACTGAGCCACCCAGGCACCTCTGTATATTTCATTCTTAAGGACTCAGGGCTTAAAGAATATTCAGCCTTTCAGTCTAAAGTTAACTAATAGCTGCCAGTGACATATTTAATTGCAGTCTCTGTGTTTGTTAACTTCCTTAGACAGTTATTAGTCACCTAAACATACTGCCACAGTGGAAAATCATCTACAGCAATGGTAGCATTTATAGAAGCTGTCCCAGAGATTGCAGAACAGAGAGACCCATAGATCAAATTAAAGGCTAAAATCAAATGGTTTATTTAGTCAGTTTCCAAAATGCAGAAAGAAGCAAAGTATTAGTATTGGTTTATACCCTTAAAATAGTGAGATGCTGGGCACCTGGGTGGCTCAGTCAGTTAAGCATCTGCCTTGGGCTTAGGTCATGATCTCTGGGTTCTGGGACACAGCCCAGCGTCAGGCTCCCTACTCAGAGGAGGTCTGCTTCTCCCTCTCTCTCTGTCCCCTGCCCCACACCCCTACTTGTGCTCCCTCTCTTTCACACATATAAATACAATCTTAAAAAAAAATAATGGGATGCATCTGGAATACAAAGAACACACTACCAGATCCTGTGTTATACGGTGCTCGTATGCTCATTTCTCTCTCTCCTTCTGCCTCATCAGCCTGCTCTGCTGACAGTGTAGTTAAAAGAAGCAGAGTTGAGGTTTAGAAAGGGCACTCAGCAGATAGAAGGCCCTCTGACCTATCACTTGCTTGTTCGATTAGAGAGACAGAGGGGCAAGTATGCCTGGCCAATAGCTGTAGATCACTGATGACTTGCTGAACAGCCATGGATTTTATCTGTGTGTCTCTGGCAGAGGTCACATGGGACCAAAATGGGTGTCACCAGTGGGTGACAGTGTCACAATAGGGATCACATTACTGGCAACTGGGAGCAATATGATCCAGGATTTATGAATATTTAAGGTTTAAGCAGTCTTCTCATCTCTGTATATGAACACATTAGCTCTCATTTGTTTAATAATTATCTGTGTGCAGCATACATACTATATTCTATGCCCAACTGTTTGTATAGGTTAGCAATTTTGTAACTATTCTTAGTAGACCTTGTAGGTTTCTTCCATGTTATTTATCTTGTTCTCCACAGAAGAGTTGAATATCTGTAAATGGTATGGCAAACACACATGATAGCCTGACTAGGATCTGTTGTTATATTTGCAAAATTTAGAAACCTTGGGTTTTTATTTCTAGATAAAACAACGAGAATGGGGAAGACAAAGAAGTCTTCTGGGTTTCTTTTTTTTCCAAGTTTTTATTTAAATTCCAGTTAGTTACCATACAGTATAACATTAGTTTCAGGTGTACAATATTATTATTCAACAATTCCATGTATTACCTGGCGCTCATCATGCATTTTGCTGTTTTCAGCAATTATTTTAGAAAAAAAAATAATGGTGGAGAGGTTGGAAAAGGCTAGGATGAAAAAGAAGGGGGAGCTAATACATCAGAAATGATCTGTGTATAATCATCTCTTTCCTTCCTTCTTTTCTTCTTTGTTCTTTCTTTTGTTTCCCCCCTCCCTTCCTGTGTATTCAGTAATGATTTACTTATAGTATGTTAAATTATATGACAATTGGTACTTGTTTTAAAACCCAGCATATGTTATTTTCTAGTCAGTGTACTATGTATAATAAAAATGAATGTGTATTCTGGAGTTATTGGGTATAGTGTTCTCTAAGTGTCAGGTCAAGGTGGTTGATAGTATTTTTTTAAGATAATCTTTGTCTTTACTGATCTTTTGATCTGATAAAAGGGGTATTGAAATGTAATTGTGATTTTATCTATTTCTCCTTTAATTCTGTCTCTTCCATTATAAACTGTTTTAAGGTACTTTTAAGATTGTTCTGTATTCCTTTCAGTAGTATATATATATAGTATATAGTATATAGCTGTATTGATCATTTTATTTTTTTAAGTGTCTGTTATTATCTATAGTAACATTTCTTTTCCCTTGAAGTCTGTTTTAGTAGATATTAAAATAGCTCTCCCTGGCCACTCATGCCTACTCTCTATATGATTTTTTTCCATTGATTTACTTTGAATCTGTCTGTGTCTTTATATTTAAAGGCCAAAATTTTTTTGAAGGTGTATAGTTCAGTTTTGCTCTTTTATTCGTTTCAGAAATCTTTGCCCCTTGATTGGAGTGTTGAATACATTAAAACACTTGTTACATTGACATTTAGTAAAATTGGTGATATAATTGTATTTAGGTCTCTATTCTGTTGTTTTTTCATCACCTCTGTTGTTGTTGTTTTGTTGTTGTCATTCATCTGTTCTTCCTTTCCTAACTTTATTTGGATTATTTGAATATTTGCAGGATGCATATCTTACTCTTGGTATTAGATTTTTAGCTTTACCTACCTCTGTTAGTGTTTTAGTGGTTGCTCTAGAAATTACAATATAAATCATTAAGTTTTCATTTTACTCAAAGTTCCCATTCTACCACTTCACATAAAATGTAGAAAGTTGGCACCCATTTAGAATACTTATTCTGCAGACATTACATATATCTGCATACCTGTAAAACCCAGTGTTATAATTTTTCTTCATCACTCATGCATTTAAAAAGAAATTCAAGGAAAAATAATGTTTTTTTGTTTATCTGAATATTTATAATTTCTGATGCTCTTCATCCCTTCCTTATAATCTGAGTTTCCCTCTGTTATATGTTTACTTTCACCTGAATAACTTCTTTTAGTATTTCAGATACGTTTATTTGTCCTTTAGTCTTAAGAAATTGTTTCATTTGAAATAGAATTCTGAATTGATAGTTCTTTTAGCATTTTATAGATGATTTTCCACTATCATCTGGCCTTCTCTACTTCTGATGAGGTGAGTAGTTTTTGAATCATTGTTCCCAGTATGTAATGTGTTACTTTTCTTTGGCTGCTTATAAGATTTTACCTTAATCTTTGTTTTCAGCAGTTTAACTGTGATGCGCCATTTATTCTGTATGGAGTTTGTTGAGCATCTTGCATTTGTATATGAACAGCTTTCTTCAAACTGGGAAAAAATGTCCTGAACAGTTTTCCAAAAAAATTATTTTATTTTATTTTTCAATCAGAGAATTTTCATTTAGATCTTATTATATAATTTTTACTTCTCTGCTATGGTTTCCTATCTTTTATGAATTATAAATATGTTTTCTTTTACATTATTGAACAAAGTTTTAAATAGCTGATTTAAATCCTTGTCTGCTTCTTCTAATATCTTGGTCATATTTGGAGGGCTTTTAAATTATTGTCCTTTTATTAAGAATTGGCCCAGTGTTGCTGTGTCTTATGTGTTTAGTCTTTTGGATTATTTTTCCTGGACATTTTAAATGTTAAGTTGTAGAAATTCTGCATTCTTTAATAGCGCTCTGCAGAGTGTTGGTTTTTGCTTTGCTAGTTTGTTTTAGGAGGCAATTATCTTGGTCAGACAAAAACTGTAAATTGTTTCTTTTGGGCTGCAGCTGAAATATCAGTTCACTTCTTTTAGCTTTAGCTGCATCATTTTGTGTCTGCCACATACTGTGTATATCAAGGATCACTTAGAGATTTGGGCAGAGTTTATACAAAACAATTTAGGGCCCCCCTCTTTGACTCTCTTTTTCTAGGGGATCCTCCCCCTCACATTCCAGAGACTGTAGTTGACTCACGCTGTGTTCTCTGAAAGACTGTGTTTTCTGTTGGGATTTTTATGCACCATACATAGCATCAACTATATCCTGCCTTTAGTTTAAAAGTCTTAAAAACAGGAAATTCATACCATGCTGTATCCTTTTCCAAGTTTTGACTTTTCTCTAGAATTTGTCTGATTTTTTTTTCTTTTTTCTTTTTTTACTCTCTAATGCTTTCAGGTTTCTGTTTTTTGATGTTTTCTAGGATTTATAATGGTTATCTCTTTGAGAACGAGTTTGTTAGAAATATAGCCATAGTGGAATTAATACTTGAGATTTTACACCTTTTCCTTCTGGATATTTTTTGTAACCCCAAGGAAAAGGCCTACTGAAAACTCAAATATTTTTGTTAATTATAGATTCTGAAGTATAAAGCTACAAATGTTATAAATATATTATCCTTTCATTATCACTGAATGAAGGCAAGCGTATTCAACCTTGGATAAATAAAACTAATGATACAATCAACATAAATTAGGAGATAGAATGGGAGGAGCAAAGATATGGAGGTTCTGTAGAAACATAATATCTTCTTATTACAAAAATAAATACCTACAATGGGACATTCAAGCAATCTGAAGAAGAAATCAGTTGGCTTCAAATAGATTGCTTTCTAGTTGAATAGAAAGGTTTCCATAAAATTAAGATGCTGAATGATGTTAATGATAAGAAGAGGATTGGATTTTTATTCTTCTCTCAACAAGAAAAAAGAAAAGGCAGTCTTAAAATTCGTGAGAAAAAAGACTTATATAATCTTGTTTTTATATGGAGCATCTCAAAATACAGTTTCATTTTGAGAAATTTATGGGATGTGAGAAATGTTGACAACATTTTATCTGTGTACTGGAAACATTTTCATTTGAATAGGATAGTTGTGATATTCAACCTACAGACAAAATAATTCCTAGCTTATTACCTGATTTTTATGTGTGTATAATATTTATATAGTCCTAATAACATAAACACTGCATGTTTTCAACTTTTAGAATCAAACTTTAACTTTTTATAGTGGAATTTTTATTTATGGTTATAAATGAGTTGTTCTTAACTTCTGCATTGTACTAATAGAAGTATAACTAAAAAAAGATGCAATGAGAAAGAGGAAGGGAGAATGGCAGGCGAGATAAGGATGTTTGTATCTTTATGGAGTACCTGGGTAGCATGGTCGGTTAAGGGAGCAACTCCTGGTTTTGGCTTGGGTGGTAATTTCAGGGTTGTCGTGAGTTTGAGCCCTGAGTTTGAGCCCTGAGTTTGCTCTGCATTCAGTGAGAAGACGGCTTGGGATTCTCTCTCTCTGCCCCTGTTTCCCCCAACCCTTGTCCCCTGGTCCTCTTTCTCAATAAATAAATAGATGGATAGATAGAGCCTGTATCTTTATAATATGAGAATTAAGGGATACTTAATGGCAGCTTTCAAAAGATAATGCAAAAGTTGGACTTGAGGTATGAAGGATATTGCTTGACATTGGGTCTTTACCTTATGAGCACATAAAAACTTTTATTTTTAAAAAATCTCTTCCTATTAAAAAATGAGGAAAGGTGTGGTTTAAAATTATGTAAGGAAATGTTAATGTCAATAGGATTGCAAATACTACTCTTAGTTTATAGTAGTTGACTAGCATCTGCCACAAAATTCCCCATGCAGTTACTACATCTGATTTTTTTCCCAGAAAATTTTCAGCATAAATTTCATTTAAATACTGGTTTTGGGAGAATCACAGCACAGAAAGCAGCCAAATGGGATTTAAATCACATAGCCTAAATTTCTTTTTTCTCTTTCCATTGTCTTTAGGATCCACTAGTTATATTTTCATACCTAGTAAAATTTAGCAGGATTTTGGAATCAGACAAACCTATTATTTAATCTTGGTTCAACCAACTATTAGTTGTTTAGATAGTTCTTCTAATTTTTAATATTCCCTTTTATCAAAAGGGGTCTCTTGTATTTTTTTGTTTGTTTGTTTGTTTATCATGAAAAACTGTATTTAGATTTAGCCTGCTGGACTCAGTTTAGATGATCCCAATTTTGTTGGCAACATCCAAAGCATCATAGTCAGGGACCAGCCGAATGTATGCCTTCTTCTCTCCATCAGGCCTGATTAAGGTGTTGGCCTTGGCTATATCAATGTCATAGAGCTTCTTCACAGCCTGTTTGATCTGGTGCTTGTTGGCCTTGACATCCACAATGAACACAAGTGTGTTGTTGTCTTCTATTTTCTTCACGGCTGACTCAGTAGTCAGGGGGAACTTGATGATGGCATAGTGGTCAAGCTTGTTTCTCCTGGGGCGCTCTTTTGAGGGAATTTGGGCTGCCTTCTGAGATCAGAGTCTTGGGTCATTGGAACGTAGGTGATGTGCAGATCTTCTTTTTTTTGTGACTGTGGACGCCTTTCAGCACTGCTTTCTTGGCTTTCAAAGCCTTTGCTTTGGCTTCAGCTTTGGGAGGGGCAGGGGTTTCCTTCTTAGCTTTTGGCACCATCTTCCTCTTGTATTATTTATCAGTATTAATCAGAATCACATATTCATGGTGTTTGGCAGAATATAAATCCGTGTATTTTTCATCATTTCTTCTATACCTCTCTAATTCTTTTCGTCTAAACATTTTTTTTACTAAAAGGCAGAGATTAGTTTTATTTAACACAATATGTTGGTCATAGAAAATATTTTAATATTGCTGGTATTTCTAGGCTTAGTTGACATTTCTGACATAACAGTATATGATTCAAAGAAATGAATCATCTGAAACAAATCGTTATGCTAACTTATACTCTAATTTCTTTCAGTATCAATTACTAGTCTATGCTTTAGTGGAATTACTCTGTCTTTGTTTCAGTCATCTTAAAGAAGTTTTGACCTTATTATAATACAGCTTTGTATTTAGGAGCAAATGCAATAGTAAAACAGTTCTGTATTTAAATATAAGTAGAAAAATTACAAAAAATATTTTGAAATTTTCATCATTGTATTTGAATGATGTATGTCTTTTTTGGTCTAGTGAGTTTTTTTTTTTTTTCTTAAGATTTTATTTATGTATTTGACACAGAGAGAGATTACAAGCAGTGGAGCAGCAGGCAGAGGGAGAGGGAGAAGCAGGCTCCCCTCTGAGCAAGGAGCCTGATACGCGACTTGATCCCAGGACCCCGGGATCATGACCTGAGCCAAAGGCAGACACTTGACCAACTGAGCCACTCAGACACCCCTGGTCTAGTGAGTTTAAAGGGTTTCTTCTAAACCCTGATGTTAACTTCATTAACATCAGTAGTTGGGTTAATACAATTACTTTTCTAAAAGTAGGGTTGTTTTTTTAAGATTATTTATTTATTTATTTGACAGAGGGAGAGAGAGAGAGATCACAAGTAGGCAGAGAGGCAGATGGGGGGCGGGGAGCAGGCTCCCTGCTGAGCAGAGAGCCAGATGTGGGGCTCTATCCCAGGACTCCGAGATCATGACCTGAGCTGAAGGCAGAGGCTTAACCCTCTGAGCCACCCAGGCACCCCTAAAAGTAGGGGTTTTTAAAAGCATTTAGTTATCTTGATGCAATTTCCTTCCCCCTCCCCCCAATTTTCATTTATTGTGTATTTTTCCTTAAGATGAACATGACAACACATCAAGAGCTTTGACTTGAGATTTGGTGTAGGCAGGCTGAACAAGAATATTTCCACTAAGCTCTCCTAAAAAGCTCTAAGATGGCTTGCCCAATTAGGAGGCACACAAAGAAGAAGGGACTTTTAGATCCAAAGCAGAAATTTGTCTTTTAGTGTTAACCATGTACTGGATTATCATTTAAATAGAGATCATTGATACCCGATATATTAATAATTAAAAACAGTACATTGTAGCAAGTTGCTCCATCTTGAATCATTTAGAAAGAAAAAGACATAAAAATACTCTATTTTTGTAGGTAATAGGTAACTCTGCTTCATAAAATTATTAAAATATGAACACATAATGCCAGCCTTATTCTTTGTCTCCCCCCTGCCCTTGGCGCTTAATGACCTTTTGATTAAACAGATACTTATCTAGTCAAGGTGTAGGATAAATCCTAGTCACTAAAATCAATTGTGGTAAATCAGAGGCAGCTAGCAAACTCAAAGCTTCAACTGACATTGATCTCTGCTCACCCTTTTTGTCTATTTGACCATGAAATTGGAAGTGGTTGACTTTTCCAACTATGAGCATTAACATAACACTTTTTTTTTTTTTTTTAAAGAACTAAGGATCCATTTAAATCTTAAATTTCCAGTTCAAGTCAAAGAACTATCTCCCTTGTGGTATTAGGAATAGGCATAAAGAAACTTGAATAGAGTTAAAAGTAATTCAGGAAAGCTTAGTTTTCAAACTCGATTCATCCAAATTTTCATTGATGATAAAAATTATCTTTGGAAAGAAATATACAGATAGTCAAATCTTGTCTAATTTTTGTGATACAGTGTACCTATGTAGTCCAAGTAAGCCATTTCCATAAAGTTAATGATAGTCCTATATGTGTACACTTTGAATAAAGTACCATTGTTTTCCAAAGTAAAGAGATTTTTGCTGAACAACAGCAAAACAATTATAATTGTTAATAACTTGAATTTGAGGTGAATTCACTTGTTCTTTATTTCTAGAGATGTTCACTATAGGTACTTCTTGCCTTAATTCAAATAAGGAAAATGAAGATTTGTCAGTGGTACAGAACTCTCCTCTCTGGAAAATTAGAAAAGAAGAAGATTGGGGCTCAGAGATGGTACTCATGGAAGGAAGTGTAGGTTAGGCACAGAAATAAAAAGGGGAAGTTACTGCAAGCTGTAGGCACAACAGTCAGATTCCAGGCACCCCATCTTTGCACTATGAATGAAAACACTTTGACTTCTGTCTACTGAACAAGATACTGGAAATTTTCCTCTAAAGAAAATAAAAAGCCAGAGAAAAACCAACTCCTTGTGTTGACTTTTTTTTAAAATAAGGTTTTGTTTATTTGCCAGAGAAAGAGCAAGCACAAGTAGGGGGAGTCTCAGGGAAAGGGAGAAAGAGAAGGAGGGAGAGGGAGAAGGAGGCTCCCTGGTGAGCAAGAGCCCAGTTTGGCTCCATCCTGGGCTCTGGGATCATGACCTGAGCTGAAGGCAGATGCTTAACTGGTTGAGCCCCGCAGGTGACCTGTGGGCTTTTATTTTTAATTGTACTCTTAAATTATGAAATTTATCTGGCATTGTATAATTTTGAAATATTTGTGTATGATATATGATCTATATAGAGAATACATAAGAGATTTTTTATTTTAATTTAAGTTTATAGGACACTGGGTGTTGTTTACTAGTAAAGGTGTTATTAAGTCTTTAGTCTGTAACTGGAACTGACTTTATAGTTGTAGGTCATGGTATCTTTCAAGTGGTATTACTGCAGCCATTTCCAATAAAATACAATACCTCAAAATCAAATCTCACACTCTTACAGTTTATGGTAAAGCAGATTCTCTTGAGTTTCAGTAATGGTGATAATGCTGGACCATTGTGTGACATAGTTAAAGAACATTATATAGTGTTAGAGGACATTTGCAAAAATAGTGGTACTTAAGTTAGTTTTAGCATTCATGATCTTAGGTGAACTGCATAGATGATACATTTTTTTTTTTCTTCTCCTTTTGGTTGTTCTTTTTAATCTGATTTTCATATAGATTTGTGTCTCCTTGTATTCTAAATGTAATGTAATTCAAAAGATGTCTAGTGGTTGATAACCAGGCATACATTAAAATATTGGAAGCATTAAGCAGTGTGAATGTGCATATTCATAATAGCTGTCTAACTAATGTTTTTTTTCCCTTCAGTAGACGAAGGCATACTGTATATTTTCCATCCAACTGAAATATTATAAATCACTTTTTAATATCTTTTTATCTGAACAAGAAAAAAATCATTTGTATTACAGACATGTAAATTTAACTTAAAACTATGAAACCTAGTTTGAGGCTTGATACTGTGGCCATAAATCATATACAATAACATTGTAAATGAGATAACTGTAACATTATATTCTCTGGGCAAGGTTAATAGATTCAGTTCAAGTCTAGCAAGAAATTGTAGCTGACATTTTCCCATTTCTTTCAGAAAAGCCTTTATAAATCCTCAACTTCTAAATTGGACTGGATTAGGTCCCAGTGGAGAAAATCCTAGATTTAGTGTTTTTAATTTCCTAAGTTACTGAGTAGGAACCAACTTTATAACTGTAGTCAGAAATGGCTTGGGGACTCTAACCATCAGGTTATTTTTGTGATTTTCATCCATTTCCAGTAATAAAACTAATTTCATTAATAATAACAAAGGAAAAACTGGTAAAGGTAATAGTCCAAATTTTTTAAAAAGCCTGTCAATTTGGTTAACCTGGGATAATAATGGAAAGAAATATAAATAAGTGTTTTATGCAAGTCTTCTCTGGGTGACTAAATAAAACACAGCAGGTCTACTGCTTTCATTTTCAACTCACAGCTCTTTACCTTGGTAACGGAATATTGACTTTCTACTCTGCCCTGTTTCTTGATGCTGTCAAACTCTCCTTTGAGAACTGGCACAATGAGTGACCTTAATCTCTTTCTACTGTGGTAAAAGGAGTGCTGCACCATGATGCCTGGAGTCCCAGAAAGCTCAGTTTCCTAATGTAGCCTGTGCATGGAGAGTTTTTCCAAATGCCATTTTGCTATTGGGCATTGGTTACAAGACCTTCAAGACACTGTTTCCTGATATAGGTAGAAACTGGATGATCTGCAAAGTGGGGAGATTGTTGAGTAGGAGAACTCCCCACAGTGCGATGGTTCTTCTGGTTCTTCTGTTCATTTGTCAGGACCCTAATTGCCTTTTTTATCCCCAGATGCCAAGATGATATAAATGGTCTCTTTTCTTGCTGAAAGTTTCTGTGGATTACATTTTACTCCACATATCTTTTTTGGATCATTCTTTTTGGAATTCCATCTCGTCGTTTCATTTTGCTTCTAAGTTCTGTCACGCCTCTTTGTCCTTCAAGGACGGCAACATGCTTTTCTGACTGTCTTTCTGAGACTTCTCACAAATTTATTTACCCAAATTTTTATCCTCTTTCTGTTCTCTACTTACAAACTCATCTCCTGTCTTTTTCCCTGTTCTCCATAACTTGGATACTAGTCAAATCTGAGTGCAACCACTCACTATGCTATGAAGAGTGCCTATGATTAAAACATGGCTTAAAAGCCAGTTGAAAAGTCACTTTATCCCTGAGACTTGCTATGGCGAATTCCTTCCTGCATTGGCTTTCTGTTATTTTGAATTTCCTGTAGATTTACAACAATACTATATATCTCATTTAAGTTCCTTTAAGAAGTAGTCTGGTGATTCCTTGAAGGTTATTCATATTTCCTCAATTGGACTTATACTTTAGGTCCACAGTAATACCCTTTTACCCTTTTCACATTCCTTGAAGATGCCACGAAGTTCTAGGTGTATAGTAAGTGATAGTCGAACTTATTTTTTTGAGCAGATCGTAAGCTTTCTTCTTAAAGGCTTATCTGTTCTGGGCATATTTCTACTAGAATATTTTTTACCCTTGTGCTACAACCATGTTGTGTGTGAATATAACAAATCTTCCATTTGTTATATAACTGAATTACTGTTAAACTGCTTGAAACACTATCTATTATTCTTCCGGGGTGATTTGGGAATCAGAATGGTGTTATATTTGAACATCTTTGCCTCCTTTACAAACACTAATCATCTCTCTGAGATTCACCTTCAGTTCTGTGCTTAAGGAAATGTGCATTCTCTCAATATCTTGTGCTCTTTATAATATTGTATGTTCTCTTGTATTTGAAAATCCTATATGTTTAAAAATTATTGTATTTTTAAACCGCTTGCTTTAAATTTGCAGCATCTCAAAGGTAGAGATTATTTAGCCATAACTTTTTCCATTTTAGCAATGCAAATAACACACATAATAGGTGTGGGTATTTAATGTTTAAATCTCTGATGCCAGGATTCCTGTATTGTAATTAGATGCAACATGATGCCCTGAGGCTCTTGGCACTTACTCTCTTAAAAAGATTGGCTAGGAATGAAGGATGATATTAACATTTGCCTTATGAAATAAAATGTTACCATCCATCTTTCAAATATTAGGTTCATAAAGTGAAGAGAGGATCATATCTCTGATAACACAAATTATTCCTCATAAGAATAAGTGTTTTTAGGCTTATAATTTCTAAATCCTTATCATAGAATAATTTGTCAAACATTAAGAAGATCTCTTATGATTGGCATAGATATCTATTAGGCTTTGTTTTTGAATATCATTATTTGTTAAAATTAATTCAACAAAAGAGTAAGCTTCCTGTAAATTTTTTTTATAATTGTCTGTGTGGCATCAAGTAACTGGCCAATAATTTTGAAAGCTTCAATTAGCAACTTCCATTTTGGTTTCAAATAAGTAATTAAAAGATTAGTCTCTTTAATTATTCATTTTCAGCAATTTGTTGTCATTAATATGAATTTAATCCCTTTATTCCTAGCTATTCATCTTTGATTCTGTGGACAGATTTACTTTTCTGGACACTGTGGGGTACAAAGAACACATGATGCTATCTGCATACTGAAAATAAAGAGCACACACATACGTGAAAGGCTAAATAACAAGAGAAGAGATTAGCAGGTACTTCTATGAGATAGCATGACTAAATGAGCTGTGTGAGTAAATGAGCAGTATGAGCAAATATTCATGAACTGAAAGGAGATTACTATCAGGCAAATACCAAGGAGTTGTCAGGAGAAAGAAATTTCAGACAAGAGCTCTGCTATAAAGTATACCCTTGAAATTCATTGTTTTAGCATTTTTAGTTTCTACTCAATTCAGACAACTCCCCAAAGACCCCTTTATGTGGATTTGTACTTTTGCTGAGGAAAGATTCTGTTGTGTGTAGCTTATAAAGTTGATGTAGGGAGGGAGAGTGGCTGAAATGCCCCTAACATCCATTTTCATTTCATTTTAGCTTTCTCATTCTCTGTGGTGGCATTTGTCAATTTGAAAATCAAGAGGACCTCGAATGAGTTATTCTTCTTGAATATTAAATCTTCTCTATTGTGTGCCCAGTGATTGACTCTGTTTTACATATTCTTATAACCAGGGCCTGTAGTCACCGCCACATTGCAGGTTCTCAGTATTACTTTGAATGTGTGCGTAGATGATGGACAGATGCATGTGCTTCAGTGTGGCAAGAGAAATGGTTCATGGAGGAGTGCGGAGAAAGATCAAGTTGAAAGTTCAGTGGGGTCACAATGGAGAGGCCCTTGAATTCTGAAAACAACTTTTTTCTTCTTCCATATTGTAGACATATTTTAAATGCAGCATCCATAATAAAAGTTGCCAAAAGGAAAGAATCTACATTATTTTGTAACTAGTTACTTGTGGGAGTTTGTAAGAATAGAAAATTAATATTATATTTCATTGTCTTGAAAGGCACAGACTCTATGAAGATATAGAAACCAAAAAAAGACATTGTGGGAATGATATGGAATGGACATGTTGGAAATATTTTGCTAACTTTGTTTATTGGTCAAAACAAATAGAAGTAGTATTTAGAATATTTAGAATATTTAAAATAGAAGTAATATTTAGGCATTTTTGGAAAATCAGATAATACAGAAGAGCTTACCTTGGAAAACTATCAGTGTTCATTTCTTCCCTCTTCTTTCAACTCCCACTCCTCAGAAGCTTTTGTTAACTGTTTTGGCTTTTAGTTCTTTTTATATTACCTCCATAACTTTATGTGTGTTTATAGATTTGTTGACCGGTTTATCAATGATAGTGTCTATTGACTTCATGCTGTTACAAACATGTGTATTTTACTTACATGATTCCTTTCCTAATTAATTATGTCTGTATTGCTAATTTAACTTTTTATTATTTACTTCTTTTATAAATATGTCTAGAATTCTATTTCTTGCTTTCTTACTACTAACATCTTTTTTTTTCTCTTTACTTTTTTCTATCACTTTATTCCTTCTAACATTATCAAGATTGGAAACAATTCTATTCAGTTCTTTAACCAAATTTGGATCTTTCTCCTGTTGAATATCATGTACATATGAAGTTTGAAAACCAATTTGTGGAATTTAAATTACCACCATGCAACTATTCACCATGAATGAAGTTGCTATTGTGCTAGTATTATATTACCATGCCTACAGTTCCAGTGTCCCCTATGCCCATAGACCAACAGACCTATGGAAAGAGCAGTTCCTAATTGGGTTGTAGTTTCTTATACACAATTACCTAAACACATGTTACGTCTTATTTTATTTTTCCTGTTTAAATAATACTTTCTTGAACAGATTTTAAATTTTATTGATGCTTTGATTTTCTGATTTTACCTTACTCAGAGGAGAAATTACATTTGTTTTCATCATCATATATCTAATACTGTAGCTTCTAGCATAGTTTCTGTTTCTTGTATTCTGTAGCGTCTATTCCATTCTTTAATACAGAAGTCTTCTCAGAGCTCTCTGGTTTCCTCTTATAATTTAAACTGATTGCTTTATAGACCTGCTTTAGAAGTCTTATCTTGAATACTTTTAGCTATTTGGCTGTCTTGGTATTTGCAATTTTGAGATTCATCAAATTCTGGGTGTAATCCATTTTTCATGTTATGTATTTACGTTCTTTTACTTTTTACTCAGTTGTATCTTTATATCTATATCTATATCTATATCTATCTATCTATCTATCTATATATATCTTATATTTAAAGTAGGTTTCTTATAGGCAGCAAATACCTGTCTCTGTTTTTTTTTTTTTTAAGATTTTATTTATTTATTTGACAGAGATCACAAGTAGGCAGAGAGGCAGGTAGAGAAAGGAGGAAGCAGGCTCCCTGCTGAGCAGAGAGCCCGATGTGGGGCTCAATCCCAGGACCCTGGGATCATGACCTGAGCAGAAGGCAGAGGCTTTAATCCACTGAGCCACCCAGGTGCCCGATCTCAGTGTTTTAATTGTGGGATTTAGACCATTTATACTTAGTATGATTATTGATATAGTTACATGTAAATCTTCCATCTTGCTGTTTGTTTTCTGTTTGGTCCATCTGTTCTTTGCTCATTTTTTCTCCTTATTTTACTCCCTTTTGAGCTAATTAGGTATTTTTTATGATACATTTTATCTCTTTTATTGGTTTATTAGCTGTGTTTTTTTGTGTGATGGCTCTAAGGTTTATATAATGCATCTCTAATCACAGTTAGCTTCAAGGAATACTGTACTATTATACCATTTCACAAATAGTATAGAAAGCTAACAATATTGAGTTTCCATTTCACTTCTGCCCTGTATGCTACTGTTGTGATGCATTTTACTTCTACACATACTGTTAACTAAGCTATACAATCTACTGCTAATATTTTTGCTTCAAATAATAAATTATTTTAAAGAGTTTTATACCTATGAGAAAAGTTATTTTGTAACTAATTACCCACATTTTGCAAAGGTGTTCTTCATCCTTTTGTGTAGATCCAGATTTCCATCATTTTCCTTATGCCTGAATGAGTTAAATTAACATTCCTTGTAGTGAAAATACACAGATAATGAATTCTTTAATTTTTGGAAAACCTGAAATAATCTTTAGCTTGCCTTGAACTTAAAAAAAATCATTTGTATATAGAATTCCAAGTTGATAATAATTTCCTGTACTTAAGTTAGGAAAATTCATTGTTCCTACTAAGGTGTGTGATACAATTCTTTGTTCTTCTGTATATAGTGTGTCTTTCCTCTCTACTCTCACTGTTGTAACTCTTTTTAAGTTTTTCTTTTTATGGGTAATTTAAGCAATTTGATTATAATATGCTTTGGTGTTTTTTCAGTCTCTAGAATCTGTGGGTTTTTTTATTCATTGAATTTGGAAAAATTTCAACTTTTTTTTTGAATCACATACATCAGTACCCTCAATATTATTTCAAAGCTTATTTTACTGTGTTAATTTTTTTCATTCTTCTTTCTCTGTATTTTATTTTAGATGTTTTCTGTTTTATATCTTTAAGATCATTAATCTTCTGAAATGCAAATCTGCTGCTAATCCTATCCCATGCATAGCTCTTTTTTTCTAAATGAGTCATCTTATTATACTCATGCTTTTTTCTCTCTCTTTTCAAACATAGGAAATATATTTGTAATATTTGTTTATAATCTTGCTGTTACTGATTCTGTTGTCTGTCATTTCTGATTTCTGAGTCTGTTTCTATTCATTGATTTTTTTTTTTTCCCTTATTACAGGTGACATCGTTATGCTTCTTTACATGCCTGGTAACATTTTATTTGATACAAGCATTGTTAGTTTTGTGAACTTGGTGTTGGGTATTTTTTGTACTTCTTTATATATTTTTGTGTTTTTATCAGTGATGCAGTTCAATTACTTGGAAACATTTTGGTTCTTTAAAATATTACCTTTATTCTAGTTAGGTAGAACTAGAACAGCATTTATTTTGGGGACTATTTGGGTCCACTACTGAGGAAATACACTCTGAGTACTCAAACTTAAATACTATAAGATTTCTCAACTCTGGTTGCTAGAAATGAGCAAATTTCAAAAATTTTTCTGTTACTTCTATAAAAATGGTATATTTATAATATTATATTGTACTCATTTTATTTCCCTCTAGAATGAAGCTCTGTGTGCAGAGACTTAGTGTCCATATTCGTTGCTGTTTCCTCATGCCTATAACAATATCTAGTTGATAGTAGACTCTCAAGCAAGTATTTGTTTATTTATTGAATGTCTTGAATTAACTGTTGAAATACTTAATTTGTGCTTCACAAATATAAGTGTATTAGAAGTTGTTCTGGAAGATAAAAAGGTTTCATCTGATAGATATTAAGGAAAGAAATACAGTGACAGAATTTAACAAGGGGAACCCATTTGCAATTGAATATAAAGGTGAGTCTCTCTAAGAGAGAAACCGAATGCTAAAGGAAGAGATAGGAACTCATTAATTGTTATAAACTAGACTGTTTATACATGTACAATTGTATATCTTCAGATAATGCAATATAAACATCAGTTCAGTGATACATTATTCAACTTGTTATTAAACGATGTGTAAATTAGGGATTTTAGCTTATGTAGTTGTACTATCCTGTAAGTATAATCTATGTGTTCATTTTTAGTGCATTGCTCTTGTTTTATGGCTTTTGCAGCACACTGGCTTAACTTGGGAAAATGGCATGATAATGCCCTCCTCTTTGAAATAAGGGATTTGGAAAGAACTGGGTCTTTTTCTTCCTAGGATGTTATTGTCATCTTTGTAGTGTTTGAGCCTCACTAAAATTTTTATTGTATGAGGCTTTCATGGTATTATGAAGACAAAGTACCTGGATTTGAATCACAGCTTTGCCCTTAATAACAGAAAAATTGGGCAAATAACTCAATGTCACATTTTCTCTGAGAGTAGTAGCAATATCAGAGTCTCACCATTGTTGGAAGAATTAAGTGAGATAAAGTTATGAAATTGAAAACTTCTCTACTTTTTGTTCTTCTTTCCTACAGATTTATTCTTAATCTCTCACATCTTATTCCTTTGTTTGTAAAATAGTTGTTCTTCTGTTGTTCAAGGCTAATTTGTCTACTTAAGCTTAAGTATTTGTTCAGAAACATTTTAGCATTGACCCTTCTCCAATTTTCAAATGACTTTAATTTCACATTTCTCAAAGCCCTTTTCTTTTTTTAAAAAGGTTTTATTTATTTATGAGAGAGGAAAGAGAGAGAGAGAGACTGAGAGAGCAAGCAGGCACCAGTGCGGGGAGTGAGGACGGATAGAGGGAGTGGGAGAAGCAGACTCCTGGCTGAGCAGGGAGCTCAGTGTGGGACTCAGTCCCAGGACCCTGACATCGTGACCTGAGCCCATGGCCGCATTTAACCAATGAGTCACCCAGGTTCTCCTAAACGCTTTTTCTTATCAGCACATAAACATAATCAAATTCCTCTTAAATCCATATCACACTACAGTTTATACTTTTTTTTTCTTTTCTTCACAGTCCGGCTTTATAAAGTAGATGAAGAATTTACTTCACACTCCTAAAAATAGTGTTATTATTTATTGTCTCCTGAATCCCACTAAAATGGCTCATGTCCTCATGTGGTTCACAATTTTTAGAGGATACTCTTCTTCAGTGACATATGTTTTCATTGTAAATGCACTGAGTTATGGAAGAATCTTTAGTGGGTAGATTTACCTTCTCTCCTGGGAACCTATGAGCTTCTGAGAAGCAATACCTATTTTGGGTTTCAGGAATTATCTGATAGTTTGTGCAGTTCTCACTTGGATATATTATAGGTTTGGTTATTACAGTTATTTATGTCACTTTTAAGAAATTCACTATCCAGTGAATTGTTCCTTTTGGACTGCAAATTTCCATCCAGTGATGGATGTAATGAATTTATGCAGAAGTTTCTGTTCATAATAAATAACCATATAGGTAGGTGTGCCTGGATAGCTCAGTGGGTTAAAGCCTCTGCCTTCAGCTCAGGTCATGATCCCAGGGTCCTGGGATCGAGCCCCGCATCAGGCTCTCTGCTCAGCAGGGAGCCTGCTTCCTCCTCTCTCTCTGCCTGCCTCTCTGCCTACTTGTGATCTCTATCTGTCAAATAAATAAATAAAATCTTTAAAAAAATAAATAACCACATTATAGATGGGCCAAACACCTTGTCTCACATACTCCAGTAGGCATTAAAGCAGCAGCCTTTATTTTGCATTTTGGTTTCCACTTACTTGCATTTAGAATGGGAGCATTCTTCTCTCTGCCTTTGAGTGCCCCTTCAGATTTTTTTTTTTTTTTGAAAGTTTGGCCGTACATTTAAATTTGTTGTTGCAGGAGTGGAAATATAATTATTTCCTCTACCATTCTGAGTTCTTAGAATCACCTCCTGTGATAAAACACTGATTAACAAGAGAAAAACAAATAGAAAACAAATAGCATATATACTTCATGTATACCTAGGAGATACCAAGGGAAAAATGAGTAACTCTAAGAAATGGCTTTAGAATTCAGGCTTACAGACCATCTTAATAGGAAGAAGGGAGAGTAAATGATTTTTAGGAAAGGTGAATGGGCCCTTAGAAAATAGATGGTTTATAGGATAGTTTGTAACAAAGTGTGTTGGTATGATGTTGATTTCTAGTCTTCCTTCCTGTGATTAAGAATCTTGTTTGATGAAAGTTCTGGAGAAGAACTTAGGACAACTGAGTATCTTCTGGAGGATCTGTCTTTAGGCAGATGAGGTGAGTTTAAAGAAAGCCTTTCCCTGCCTTTGCTGTTTTTCAAGTATGTACAGCTGAAAATAATCAGTATGCCATAGTGGTTTATTTTGGGGTGCCATATTCTGCTACTTTTCCATATTCAATTATTTTGTTCTTTATTGTTATTTCAAACAGGAAGGAGAAATTCCTATGCCAGCTCTGTGTGACCTACTGATTCTCAATTCCCCATGTATAGGATAGTAGTAGTCAGAATCCCTCCAAGGATTCTGTTTTTATTAGTCACCAGATATATCTAAAGACAAAACACAGGCTTTATTTTCCCAGAGGTGGCAGCTTACTCATTTTTGGCTTCTGCGATATTAGCCATTCCTGATTTTTTACACTTAGAATGTCGTGTCTGGATCCTTTTCGTAGGACTACCAATAAATTTTTCAAGGTATCGTTGACTCTCCTATATGCTGTCTATGGATAAATCTATAGGTTTAGGCAATAATCTGATGAATAAAAATTACCAGGGATCCCTCTCCTAAGATTTAGAATGAATTTATCTGACATCGAGGTATCTACAAGATATTTCCACTTAAGCACATTAATAACTTTCTTGTGTGGGCTCAACCTGAAAACCCTGCTATTTACTCCTTCCCCAATTTAACTATACACGATTCTTGATTTTTTTATTTCAATGATACTAATTATTCTAGCCACTTCTCTGGAAATCGTTCTTCTCACTTCCCTCTCTTTCTACCTATACATTCAAGAAATTAAATGTGTCATGTCAGTTTTTACTTCTAAAACTAGGTAATTCATCTGTCTTTCTGTAGCCATTCACACTAAAAAATAAGCCATCTTCCTTCTTACCTTGGTTTATGGTAAGGTTTTTATTACCTCTCTTTAGACCAGTTTGCCACTGTACAATAAAGTAAGCTATTCTTTTTAGAAGATACCTTTGGCTTAAAATGTTTCATGTATGCTACTGTCACCACCTGGGATGGCTTTTGTGTTCCCTTTTCTTCACCTGAAGAGCCACCATTTACCATTCAGTATTTCTATTACTAGCCACCCTGGAGGCCTTCTCAGACGCTCCAAGCAAGGCTGGCTTTTCCTCCTTGGGCTTGTTCCCATCACAACACTTATGCCATATTTTACCTGCAGATAGCCTCACTAGCCAGAAAGCTCTTTGCATCCATGTATAACCTGTGCTTTGTACAGGGTCTTGCATGTAGTAGACACTTAGTAAATATTTGTTGTATTTTTAAAGAAGGATAATACTCTCAGTTTCTATGTTATTGCACCCAAAGCCAGTGAAAAGTTATTTTGGCAAAAAATATCTCCAGTCCTAATATTGTCAAAAAGGAAGTAGATTCTATTCTAATGTTTATTGTATTTTATCATTGATATATCTTAGAAGTAGTAAGAGAAGATATATCAGATATTTTAATCTACATTTTCTATAGTTTCTTTTCAAGGATCTGACCTATTGATTATATCGGGAAAAAATCTGCTGAATGGTATTTGATCTATATATTTAAAATTTTCACCAAAATAGTCATTTTTCTGAGCTTTGAGGCTTTGCCAAAGAGTAATAACGTTAAATACTTTACTATATAATGATACTACGTAATTGAAGGAATTGTTATGGATTTGACTGTGAAAATGACTGACCTAATAGGTGCTTATATGAGACTTTATTTTCGTGAACACCGTAACTGATTTCAGAGAGTAATGCTTCATCACAGGGAAATATTAAAAATGATCTTCAGAGATATTTCAGATGGAAAGATTAATAATTTACATATATTACTATAGCAACCACGTATCAAAGTATGAGCTGTACAGTTCTTTTCTTTAGAATATTTACATCCCCAAGTCAGTGTACTGATCAAGTGTTTGATGACAGCTTCTTATAAAGAACCCCAGAACAAAATATAGAGAAAATATTTTGGGTAAACTGTTAAAATATTTTCTTAAAAATTTTTTCTATATAGTATTATAATGGGTATACTGGTTGTATTAATACTGAGCAAAAATGGCTTTGAGACCAGAAATACTACTTGAAACAAGGCAAGCCATTTCATAATGACAAGAGTATCAGCATATCAGGAAGATATAACAATTATGGATGTATACAACACCTAGTACCAGAGTCCCACTTCATGGAAGTGAAAAGTGAAGGAATTGAAAGGAGAAATAGACTATTCAACAGTAATAGAAATTTTGATACTCATTCTTGGTAATGGAAAGAACAATTAGCAGAAAATCAGCAAGGATACCGAAGTCTTGAAAAATACTTGACCTATTTGACACATATAGAATGATCTGTTCCCACCACAGCAGAATACATATCTTTTTAAGTGCACATGAAATATTCTCTAGATCATATGGTATGCCATAAAAAGGCCTTAAAAATTTGGAAAGATGGGAAGAAATCATCACCTAAGACATAACAATAAAAACCAGAGAACAGAGCAACCAAACAAAATTCAAAACCAGTCTATAAACCAAACCTCTTCAAAACCAGTCTATAAACCAAAATCCCAAAATCCATTAAATCATGTAATACTAAGGAAGAAACAAGAAATGATAATTGGGACTTAAGTTCAGTCCAGATAAAGTTACGGATAAAGAGTCAGACAAGATTTAAAATATTTTTATTTAGAACAATCAAAGGTAAAAATTGAAGTAATAGTACTACTAAAAACCATAAAAACATAAGGCAGACATTCTGGTACAGGTGGAAATAAAACATAATTGGTGCAAAGTCTTAAGGAAAAATTATAATAATTGAAGCCAAACATAAGATATTTCCAAAGGGAATTGACCAATCATATTGAGTAACGCCCTTAAAACAGATGTGTTTCCTATTTCCATTCATTCTTCCATGATGATTGTCAGATCATCATGGAATGTCCAGACAATGTCCAGAAATACTGCAAGATTTGTTCTGTTACTTGTTCATTTATCCATTCTGTCATTCAGCATATATTCATAAGGACTACTGTGGCAGGCACTATTTAAGATGCTCCCATGGAGTTTCAGTCTAGTAGGAAGAGAGACACATTAGTTAAAAAAAAAATTTTTTTTTCATTGTATAATAAGTGATATTAAAGAAAGAGCACTGTGTCTCCAAGTCTAGTATAACTTCTGACTACAGGGTAAGGATGCTCAGAATCTTACCTGGGTCAACAAGTCAGGATTTGTGTAAGGTAATTTAGCAGGGAAGCTCTGAATAGCCCCTGACAGTAAGTGCAGACCAAGGCCTGTGCTGGCCGGGGAGTGTATCCTTAAGGTATTTAAAATGTCATTGTGCCAGTAAGTGTTTGTACTTTTGAAAGCAGTAACTAGAACTACAGATATCAAAACCAGTGTAAGACATATAAAAATATAGGATCTAACATCTGTTTCACACTCTATCAATAAGACTTCCTTAATACCCAATGCAGATGGAGAATGAATTGAAGAGATAAGAAAACCCAAAGAAGAAGCATGGACACAGAACAGAATATTTAATTTAGATGTTTTCATTATCTTATTTAAACTGGTAATCTAAGGTTATAGATGACTATTAGTATTCAAGTGTATTGTACTATATTATGTATGAGTAGCTGTTTTCTTATTTTGTACCATCCCTTATTCATAAGCCACACATTTCAAATAAACACAGTGACTGTTATTGCCCTTGCATGCCATTAAGTTTATTTTAGAAAAACAGAAAAACAAAACCACCCACCTTTTCTATTTTGGTATTTAAAAAAATATATTTTTTAAGTAGGTGCCATGTCCAACATCCAGCATGGGGCTCAAACTCATAACCTTGGGATGGGGATTTGCACACTCCAACCACTGAGTTAGCTAGATGTCCCCCCCAACCCCAACCTTAGCATTTCTAATCAAACTGCACAGAGTGATGATCTTTGAGAGATCATTAAAAATAGCATGCATCCCAGTTTCCTAGCCAAAGTTAATTTGTGTGAATTAAATGTAAAACTTCCCAAGATTCAGGCCCAAGTTCAACTTAAAGTAAATATTATTGTCCAACTTAATCCTGGAAGTAGTGAATTGTTTGACATTTACTATAGAACGTGTTAACTACCTCAATAAATATTGTAATAATCGACAAAAATAGACATTTTAGAAGAAGGAAATCATTTGAGGAAAAACCACCACATCTGCTAAAAGGGCGAGCCTTTCATACTGTCCCCAAGGGACAAATTGGGAGCACATCTTTTCCTTTGAGAGACATTCAGTAGCCTCAGGAGGAGCCAGTCAAAACACCTAAACACAGTAGCTAATGCATAATCAAGTACAGGTGCATTGATTAGGTGATTGTTACTGGTGCCCTATGGAAACTTTTACATTGTTGAAAATCATTGCAAGGAAATAATTCCCCAGAAAGGCCATCATTCAGATAGCTCCTACATCTTACAGATCTGATAAATATAGGAGTAGGATACCATAACTTGATGATCCAAGTCAGAGACTAAAGGAATGACACTAGTTTTTGTCCTATGTGGAAAGACTGCATTTCAGTCTCAGGCCAGCAGACAGGAGGGAGATGAAGGACCAGACAGTGAGGACTATTCACATGATATTATGGAGAAATCAAATGCAGCTAAACACACATCATATCATGAGAAAACAAAGAGTTACAGTTAAAGCAAAGAATTATAGTTCTTTGTATGGCTCTATTATTGTGTGACTTCTGAGAAGTTACTTAACATCTGAGCTCCAGTTTACCAAGCAGAGTAAATTGGGGGCGATAGCACATTGCCTTGTGGCTTGACTATATTGCCAGGAAGATAAAGCAATGGAGATAAAACCCACGATAAAGGTAAAACTTCCACAGAAATGTAATCTCATTCCACAAACAGGTGGGCTCAAGTTTTGTAGAAATCAGAAAAGAATCCTTCTCAAGCTAATATTTGATCTATAGATGCATGATTTTTCCAAGTCTCTTTCCTTTAATGTGATTAGCATTCAGTACAGGATTTGAAAAGAACTGTGTCTCAAGTAAGAGGTAAACTAACCATTCTCAGGAAGAAGAACAGCTATGAGTACACAGACTTTGAGGACGTCCACTCTAGTGTAAGAAATTAAGCACATAGAGACTCCATTCCAAGGACTTTGTGAGTGGGGGCCTGCACACCCAGAAGTCCTTAGCTGTGCCATCTTCAGATTCCATCTCCAGCTGCCCCTGCCACTAACCTCTGTGTCCTAGCTATGCCTGTTCTTTACATAGAAAAGAATCATACATTGTCTCTTGCTAGTTTGTCACACAGAAGAGGTGACAGTGGAATCATTTTGTTTTAATAAAATCGGGTCTTCTGTGCCAAGGATTTGATCAAGTGTCTCCATTTTTAAATCTATCAGTTTCCCCTCCCTTCTCAATTCCATCTTCTGTCATCTGGTGATGAATTTTTATACGAATGATCAGTTCATGGAAGGTACACTTGATGAGCTAGATACCTAAGCCTTCTTTGAAAATGATAAGTTTTTAGCCTAGGAAAATCTTTTGCTAGGAAACTCTAGTGTATGTAGTTTTCGTGCTATGTAACACTTCATGAATAGATTAGAAATCAAGGGTGTTCATTTCAGAGAGGGTAAGAATTGTGGAATTACCATATTGTACACCAAAAACTAATATAACACTGTATGGTAACTATACTGGAATTTGAAATTAAAAAGAAAAGACTACTCTATAAAAAGCATCATTGATCTCCTCTGAGAAGGGTTTACTTATTCTTTAGAGAAACTGCTTCCAATTCAATGGGGAAGAATACGAACTTTAATTTTAATTACTTGTAAGCAGAAAGACATCATATTTTCTTAAGTCTTAGCCATAGTATTTTTATTTTCTTAATTAAAAAAACTTGCAGGGGCCTATATTTTTGTCTTCCTTTTGAAATCAAGACATTGTGCTACTCAGAACCCTTCTACATTCCCAGGGGCCTGCACAATAAAGTTGAAACTGTCATATATTCAAGGGACCTCTTGATTTAGTCTAAACTGTTTTGCTGGTCTTTAACTTCCTATTCCCCATCCCTCTTCTGCCTCCCACAGCACACTGCACTAAGTTACTCCTAATTTCATTAAAATACTCCTACCTCAGAATATCCAAGTGCAGATTTGCTTACGTGGTTTTATCTAATATGTTCTCCATTCTTGCTGCTTATTACTATCCTTCCCTTGCTCAAAATTCAGCTGGAGGTCATCTTTTGCATGAAACCTATCCCAGCTTGTCTTGTTGAAATTTAATCTCAGCTTCCTCTCTACTCTAGGTTTGTGTGTATTTCTTCTATAGCACTTCTTTGTTTTTAGATAATTATATATATGATGGTCCAACTGAGTAGGTTGTGTGATTTTTAGAGCAAGAGACTGATTTGTTCATCTTTGTTTCGCTGATATAGCCTAAAATATCCTTACATATTTATATACAGAAATTGCCAAAAGGAGACCTTTTCATAAATAAATAATGAGTTTGAGAGAGAGAGATTTACAGGACTGATCATTCTGGGATTATTTGGCGACCCACAGAACCTTTTGCTCTGTCTTGTCCATTCACACTCCCCTTTTCTAGTTAACAAGTAGTAGTAAAGCAAACAATCCTGTGAAGGACAGACAGCCAGGAGAGTAAATGCAGCCATTAACTCTCGCAGTAACGTCATTTCTAGTTAGGTTCATAAACGCATCTGTCCCATGTGGTTACTGGTTGAATAAAGTGCTTTTGAAATCCAAGCTACCTTAAGGAGGCCTCATTTTTTAGTTTAGATACTGGGGGAAAAAACCTGTCATTTATGGGAAAATGTTAACAGATGACTGAAATAAAATGCAATGCTCATTTTGTCGTGCGTGATCTGTCATGTGCAACTATGATTTTACCTTACAGACTATTAAGACAAGCCATCTAGAAGTACATTTTATCCAACAGCAAGTTCTGTGTATCTGAAAAATACTGAGGATCAGTGCTCTGCGCTCAGTACAGGAGTTATAACCAGGGCCTGAAGGCTGCTTGAAATGTATAGAAGCAAAAGTCCCCAACAGGCCAGATGAGTTCTCGGTTTTTGTTTTGTTTTGTTTTGTTTGTTTGTTTCTGTTTCCCTTCTGGAAACTTTTCAAGTGACCTTTTCCATGCCAAAAAGTGTTCCCTATACTTTTTTAAAAAACATTTATCCACATTTAACTGTATCTATCTGAATATCTCATTTTGAGTAGTCTATGACTCATTGGTTTATGTTAGGTACAGCCTATTTATTGTGTGTATAGACACACTCTTAAAAGACAGTTCAATTAATATAAACAAAAGTCTTTTTCCCATCTTATTGTTTCAGAAGGGTAATAAGATAAACTGTATATATAGTGGACATAATAGACATTCCAGTAAAGCACTTTTTTCCAAGTATAAAATAATAGCAAAAGATAAGAGCCAACATAATTCAAGAGTTGGTGAGGAAACACATAAAGGGGGGGGAATGTACAGGGTCTGAAATAATTCTTTTGCTTAGGATGTAACATGTGATAAATCTTGGTCTCTTGGTCCCTAATTATAAACTTTGAACTCCTTTAATGACCACATTAGGATAAATAGATGAAGTCTTTTTTTTTTTTTAAAGATTTTATTTATTTTATTTGACAGACGGAGACCACAAGTAGGCAGAGAGGCAGGCAGAGAGAGAGAGAGGAGGAAGCAGGCTCCCTGCTGAGCAGAGAGCCCCATGCGGGACTCGATCCCAGGACCCTGAGATCATGACCTGAGCCGAAGGCAGCGGCTTAACCCACTGAGCCACCCAGGCGCCCCTAGATGAAGTCTTCACAGTGATTTCTAAATCCCTTGATCAGAGATCATGAAAGTCAGTTCAAATCCAAGACACTGTTGCCTAACACATCAGCATTCTCACGTGTACACCGTCACATAGCAGTCACAATGATGTGGCAGTCCCATTCCTTTACCCAGAAGTTTCTGATTTAAGCAAACAAAAAGAAGGTAAGGTGCCTAATTTAAGGAAGTCCGTATTTCTGTACACAGTTTCCTTGCTTAAGTTTAGCAATAAAAAAAAAAGTGAAGTTTCTTATAATTACCAAATTGTGCTTCTGGGACTATGTTGGAATCTCCTCTGCTCACATCTGTCTGGATAATCTGGAGTTACTGTTTGTATTTCTAAAGAACAGGTACACATTTGAGTAGTTTCACCAGAGTATTGTTGAAGTTAACCACTCATTTTATATTCATCCAAATGCTATATCCTGCACATCCACCTTCAAGTTCATTAACTTCCACACAGATGTGTATCTACTTGATATATGACTGATCCTGCTTATCTAACCTAAAGGTTTGATAGTTTGCTAAAGTATGCCCAACTCAGAGAGATATTTATAGGCAGAATCCTGGCCAGCTAGGAACATTCATCCTTAAGGACACCAACTCACTGAGACACAAATGCTCAGAGAATCTATTTCTCAGGGGAAAAGTAAGTTACAGCAATATGTAAGTTGGTAATATAGCACCTTAAAAGTACTGTATAATTTATGTTTGCATAATACTTATCAAAACTGAATCTCATAGTCCATTGAAGATTGCCCACCTGTGCTCATTAGCGTAAAGAAGAAATGCCTTTGGGAGACAATGTACTGTTCTGAAGTTATCCCAAAAAGGTTTACAACATTTCTTTATATAAGGACCTAATATTGTTTTCAAATCGCCAAATGATTTGATGATTTGCCAAACATCCACTTAGTGTAGAATAAAGAAAAATTCTTTTTGCATTCATGTAAAGAAACACAGTGGGAAGAATGTCATGTTTCTGGGAGTGGTAGAGTTAGTATTTACCCAAAGAGTTTTGACCCTGTACTATCGGTTTAATTTTTTCTTCTGGTGATACTTAAATTAGTTTACTTTAGTCTATGTCTGTGTAATTCTCCTGATTTTCTCCTTTGGACTATTTGTTAAGTAAATGTGTGGATACATGCCTAGTATGTGTAAGACACAGATTTTCCCTAAATTGTGGGCATGTCAATATGCATAGGCAGGGGCTGTCTAGCAGTTTTCTGTGTCTTTCCCTCTGTCTAGTATCCCCATTAGAATGGAGATGGTTACTGCCCAGCCCCTTTGCTCTTTTTGCTAACACTTCCTAATGGCAGTCTCCTTATGCATTTTATTATGATTTTCTCTTTCCGGTACTCTTAGATCCATTCATATACATTATAAGGATGGTTCCTAAAACATAGTCTGTGAACCACTAGTACTCTGTGAAATGTTAATAATTTCATAATTTTTTAGAACAGAATTTTGTGTAGGTATCAGCTTGGAAAGCTTACATTAATAAAGCTAAGCAGAATTCTTGATTCAGGACTACTTAGAACATTAAAAAGAAGTTAATGTGCTCTGTCTCAAGTGGCCGGTCATGTATGTTTTTTCAAAATTATTTCACTTAAAAATTCTTTTTTTAAAAAATTTTATTTATTTTTTAAAAGATTTTGTTTATTTATTTGACAGAGATCACAAGTAGGCAGAGAGGCATGCCGAAAGAGAGATGGGGAAACAGGTTCCCTGCTGAGCAGAGAGCTGGGTGCCAGGCTTGATCCCAGGACCCTGAGATCATGACCTGAGCTGATGGCAGAGGCTTAACCACTGGGCCACCCAGGTGCCCCTTAAAAACTATTTTTGAGGAATATTTAAGGATCCCAGTTTTCTATAGTGCACATTTTGAGGGAAATCTTCCAATAGTGTCTGAACCATATATTTGTTTGACAGTTCTCTCTTTTATAGGGAACAACTATTATTTTACATTATTACGTCCTACAGACACTTTGTAATTTCAGTGGGTGTTACATGAATTAAAACTCAACCTCAGGGCCCTTCATGGGTTTCTTTTCTATCTTCTTTAAATACAAAAGACAAATATATTTAAAAGGAAGTTATTTCATATTAATTGGGGGAACTTACCAGAACTTTGTTGATGTAATAATATTTAATGCTGATTGAAAAAAAAACCAAAAAAAACCAGTCTGTTAGAATGGCTTAATGTTTAGGGAATGGATTTTGAAGTCAAGCAGACCTGAGTTTGACTCTCACATCTACAACATAACAGGTATGTGATTTTTACAAGTCTTGGGTTTTTATCTGCAGAATCGGGATAATGGTATCTTCTTCATTGCTTTATTATAAGGGTTAAAAGAAATGATTTATATAAACTGTATAGTCTAGTGCCTGCTGGTTTTTTTTTTTTTTTTTGTAACTATTTTCTTTTTTGATCATAGACTTGCAGTAAAAAATTTTTTTTCCTTTGGCACAGTAATTTTATTTCTTTTTCTAAGCTGTCGTCCAAGCTAGGATACAAGATGAATAGCTTACATAGCTTTGCAGCAGTTGGTAATAGAGTCTGTAATTAGGCTGGTGTTCCTATGCCCTAGCTGTAGTAGTGGGTGTTGACTGCTTATGGGTCATACCCATAGCATTTATTTATTTATTTATTTTTTGGCATTTGTCCTTGACTGACAACCATTTTGAGTGCTTTCGAGGATTACTCATGCCTCCCCACTCTCCCAAAAGCAGGTCCTGGATAACCCTTGAATGATGTGGGAGATAAGAGCCTATTCGCTTGAGTCTAGTGGGACAACGTCAGTGCTAAAATTTACACTCCAAAGCTCCCCATTGGAATAAGCAAAGAATACACTTATGTATTAGCAGCACAGTTATGCCCACCTTTACTCCTGACCCATTCTGCTTTTCTCACTCACCTGTACGATACTCCTGAGAGCACACCTCTCGTATCAGGCTCAGCCTTCATTCAAAGAGATCCTGAAATTTTGTCTTCTGTTCTCCAACTGATTATCACAATCAGTTTTATTAGAAACAGGTAATTATTTGGTAGTTAACTATACCCAAGATTTCATGCTAGGTTTTAGGATTCTTGAAAATCAGAAAACTCTGTTTCTGCTTTGAGAAGCATATAGTTTTAAAATCATAGCACTCTCCTTCCTCATTTTTACTGTCAGTACAATTTTATGCTTCTCTCGTTCATTGAAAACTTTTGGTATATTAAAAAAAAATAAATTCTTATATCCATGTCACTCTAAAATTAGGTGATATACACAAGGGCTACATTATTCATCAGACAGCTCAATTCCTGAATGACTCTGGCACAACCTTCTTCTTGTAGGGTTTTTCAGATACGTTGGGTTTCTTAACATGTTTTGAAATAATTCTCAAGGTAGGAAATTCAAATATCTACTGAATCTTTTCTTTTTAAAGATTTTATTTATTTGAGAGAGAGAGAGAGGGAGAGAGCATGAGAGGGGAGAAGGTCAGAGGGAGAAGTACTTCGACTCCCCATGGAGCAAGGAGTCCAATGCAGGACTCAATCCCAGGACTCTGGGATCATGACCTGAGCTGGAGGCAGTTGCCTAACCAACTGAGCCACCCAGGCACATGTACTAAATCTTTTCTGAATGTTCTTTTGCTTCTAGTCAGTTGAACATTGCCAGGAAGAATTAGTTTTTATTGTTTCCCCTCATTATATTTCCACATCTACTCTAATCTCCCTTTAGGGCTACATCCTCAAAATCCTTGTTTTGTTCCTTTTTCAAAATTATTTTTTATTTTATTACTTTTATATGGCCCATCAAACAGAACTTTTATGACTCATCAGAAACAGCCTCTGAGGTTTTGCAATACTTTTTTTTTTTACCCTTCCTGGAGAATAAAGAAGGCCTAATGATTAAAAAAAATATATGCTGAGAGAACATAAATGTTGCATTCTTGCTTGCTGAGTTACTTTCACTGAGAAGAGTTTCTACCAAAACAGCCATTATTGAATGAAGAAATGAGTGAATGAATAGAGAAATAGATAAATCTATAGATACAAGGAAGAAACATTAAGAAGTGAGGAAAGTTTTATTCTCTCTTGGTGGATCACCTTTGCCAGCCGTGTCTTTGGTGGGATACTTTGTGATAGCAAGAATGATCCTTTACATAATACAAGAGAAGATCTTTCACCCAAATTCAATGATTCTGTTATATCTGAATAGTGTTTCAATGAGGCACAGGTACATTAAAGTGCTTGTTGGAACCCACACAGCTAGTAAGACAAGCAGGACTATGCATCTAACTAATGTCTTTGGGCTCTCAGTCTAGTGTGTTTATAGGATACTAGCACTCCTGTGGTATCAGTTTTCCTGTGTATGAGCTCAAGTAATTCTTTGTGCCTCTTATTTTGACACTCTTTCTAATCTGTTTACAGTTAGTAGTATGTTTATCTTTTTTTCTATTAAAATGTATGCTTAATTTCTTCGAGCAAGGGCTGTATTATCAATTTTTTCTTTTTATCCATATTTCACAAGTTAGAGTTTAATAATTGTTTCCTGAAAAATTGGAATGAATGAACCCTACGGGACCTGGATGGCATTTATTTATCTCAGAACAAATTGGAAGAAGGCTTAGCAATGGACTTCGGTTTGATTTGACTAGCTTAAATGTCTGATACAGAAATCTTAACGACTACCTGTTATTCTGACATAGTCTCTCCCTTCTTCAACATATTTATTTCAAGTAGCTCATAAACTCTCAGAGGTCAGGTTTAGAGCACAGCCACACTGTTCAGAGGAGACATTTGAAATGCTCATGGTAAGTTCTTACTAAATACTTCTTCCTGATGGTGGTGATGATAAGAGTTTATCATTTGCATGTAACTTCTTGCAAGATGAGATGTTTCATTAGGACAAAACTTGCAGTGATCTTTGGGACTACACTCTGTGCTTCCTGTCTGGCACTAATCATTGTGATGACTAGACACTGGGCTGTGACAGTGGCTTGCAGGCAGGAATTAGCATGAGAACAGTCCTTTTGTGAACATGCAGAGAGGTCAATAAGTACATGATTATAAATTAGCTTGGTGGACTAGTGTGGTCATTAGCTGGGTCGAGTGTTCCTATTTCATATAATTGTTTGCTGCACCTGAATTAATTTGAGTGTTTAAATCCTGCATATTAATTCTGTGCTGCAGGATGTAAAGCTTTGGACTAATCCCTTTAATACTCTTTAGTATAAACACCTTAATCAAGCAACAGCTTTATAATTAGTTCTACTTACAGGCTGGATATAATTTACTAGTTTTACAGCTCATAAGTTACTGCAACTTTTTAATCATAGTAATTATGCTTTAGAATATAAGCATAAACGGACTTTTCTAGTTTGTTCCAAGAATGAAACCAAGGCAGGCAAAATCAGGAGATTAATAAAATCCAATATATGGATACACTTTGTATTTTTATAGCAGCTCAAGATCACTCATCCTTGGAATTTAATCACCAGATTAAGGTAGCTTTTGAGCTGAGAAGGTGATTTTTTTCTTAAAAGGAAGTACAATTCTCTATATATTACATATTTCTTTTGTTGGGTGTGAAAAATGCTGACGTGATTTAATTTTATCGCAGCAGTGAGTGCTCTGACAATATCCCTGTCCTGTACTAAACCTGGTAAGTAAATAATGGTTTAGCTACTAAGGATGTGCTGATCCATTTTTCTTTTTATCTGTTTTTTCCCTGAGGATTTTAAAGTACAAATCATTTCTGGCATTAAGAACATTTGTATGGTCAGGCTACACAGTTTAGAGGGCAATACTTTAAATTAAATCTTAAATAAGTGTAAAAATTAAATTTATTAAGAGTGTTATTTATATAAATTAAAGTAAAATTAATTATTTAAAAATCTTCACTGAAATTTAGAAATGTTATAAATGATATTACATTGTTGCTAAACCTCACTGAACATATATTTTTGGTTAATCCACTTTAAATATATATAATCACTGTCTTCCTATAGCTTGTTAATGTATTTATTTGCCATTCTGGTACAAGTTGAATACATAGCAGTGCCTGGGTGGCTCAGTCGGTTAAGCAGCTACCTTTGGCTCAGGTCACAATATTTGGGTCCTGGGATCAAGCCCGGCCTCAGGCTCCCTACTCAGCAGAAATCTGTTTCTCCCACTCCCCCTGCTTATGTCACCCCTCTTGCTGTCTCTCTCTCAGTGAAATAAATAAATCTTTAAAAACAACAACAACAAGTTGAATGCATAGATAAATTTTTTGAGAAGACTTTGTGAAAATGGGCTAAATCTTTTGGCTTTCAAACATAAAATCTGAAACATAAAATAATATATATAGGTGTATAGATATAAGTATAACTTTATGGTAAAAATATATATACATACACACACAGACATACACACATGTAAATGTAAACAGGCTTTGTTATAATACAGTAAAACATACACAGTCATTAAATATTTTGGCCACTGTAACAAAAAGTATTGATTACCCTCTGGTTAATTTGGTCATAATTAATTGTATTGATTATAAGGATGGTCAAAATAATTGATAATGTTGTAGGCCAGGTCAGAGGTGGCATATAAACATGGTTATTGTGAGAGTGTTTATATAGATTAAATAAAATATCTCTCGCTCAACAAGTGATATTGTTCATGCATAGTTTGTAATTAATTGATATTATGGACATTGGGTTTACTAAATAATTATACTGTGTGGCTCAGAACTCTTTTGGTGGGATACAAATATTTAAGGAAATTTTCAGAAATACGGATAAATATTGTACAATAGGGAAGAGACAGGAATGTTGCTGCTTCCTGGGGTAAACATCTTGGCCAGAGACAAGTTGGCACTAAGTGGAATCTTACAGACTGCAATGGGAAGAAATGATACACAAGAATGGAGACATATCCAGTTCATCAAAGAACTTTGGAGGAATAGTCCCTGGCTATGGCGACTGAGTGTCTGAGGAATCTTGCAACCATCCTTGAAAACCTTAAACCTGTAACAGGTCCAGAAAGCACTAAACTAGCTTTCCAATTGTATCCGATACCTGGAGGTATCGGATACAATTGTTATCCCATGGCATAAGCAGTGAGCTAGAATGTGGAAGACACCGTGCCCCTTGCCTCACCATTTTCACCCTAATTGTCAGGTCATAATTGAGGGAGAGTGAGAAATCCCATCTTTAGAATGAAGACTGAAAAGATGATTATCCTAAGAGTCATCAAGTAAAATATATGCAGTACTTCTCTAAGTGAGGTCTGTAGACTCCTGGGAGTGCCTGAGAGACTCTCTCTTTTTTTTTTTTTTTTTTAAAAGATTTTGTTTATTTATTTGAGAGAGAGAGAGAGAGAGAGCATGAGAGGGAAGAAAGAGGGTGAAGCAGACTCCCCGTGGAGCTGGAGCCCGATGTGGGACTCAATCCCGGGACTCCTGGATCATGACCCGAGCTGAAGGCAGTCGCTCAACCAACTGAGCCACCCAGGTGCCCTGCCTGAGAGATTCTTTGAGGAGATCTTAAATATCAGAGCTTTTTAAAATAAAATACCAAGGCATCATTTGTCTTTTTCACTATGTCGAAGTTTGCACTAATTTACAAAAGCAGTGGTGATGAGATTGCTTCCTCATTGGCTGAATCAAGGCAGCAGTGACAGATTGCACTGGCAGTGAAGTATTCTTCACACTGGCAGCTAATGCAAAAAAAAAGCAGATATCAAGTCATCTTTTCTTTCATTGCTGTTGTGCCTCATACATTTCTTATAGCCATGTTCAACGTTTATTTTCTCTTGTCTTTAAATATGTTCTTTCTCTTTTCCCCATTACCTGGACTGTCTCTCCATGCGAACATTTCATGCCAGAGGGATAAACAAAGTACTCCACTCCCCTGACCTCCCTCTTACCTCTAGTTGTCCTCTACATCTTCTTGATAGATTTTACCAAGTCTTGACCTCACCGTCTGGGATTATATCTGATTCTGGGCTGCTCTCTTGCTCCTTCCAAATTAAACTCACCAATGTCCAGTTGCCTCTGAATGCCTTTTTTTTTTTTTTTTTTAAATAAGAGCTAAGTAGTTTGCTAAGATTATCCTTGAAGTATTAGAAGTTGCAAATATTTTTCTTGATTCTCTCCCTCTGCTACAATTCCCACATCCCCTTCTCTTATGATATGGAAGTCTCCCTGTTTCCTGACAGAATTCTGAGGGCAAGACCTAGCTAAATTACATTTTCATGGGTTTTGAGGCATTATGGATAAAAGAATAGTATCCAAAATAAAAGTGCTCCTGGGCTTAATATATTCTTTGCTTGGCAGACAACATCCAGGGGTTCAAAATGGTGAGTCATCTAAAATTATATCATCAGTGAAACTCTGGTGCGTAGCCCAGCAAAAACAAGAAATGATGAGGTTTTGTTAGCTGAGTGCCGAGACGTGAAGGGCAGTCTTGTGATGGTTGACCTATAGGAGGTGTTCAAGTAATGCTTCAGTAAGGTGGATAAGCAAATATCACACCTACCTGCAAATTTACACACAATTAGTGGACCCACCATTGGATGGGTGTTATTTCTCTTTTCCCACCAACAACCCAGATCCAAGGCTCCCAGTTGGTGAATTCATTCCCATTTTAAAACAAAATCCTGAATTTATAAATACTTTTGCATTTAACCAATTGAAATAATACCAAAACTAGAGGAATATAACATGAATCTGTTGTGGGCTTTGGCAGAATTTAAGGCCAGAAGCAAAGTAAGGGAAGCTTATTTAGTATAACCCCCGGTTTTAATTCACAAACTTTATCCTTTTATACATTTTATACATTTATATTTTCAATGTTACATTTTTCTGCCATTGTCTGTCTTTGTTCCCAATTATGTATGAACTGTGAATGGGAAATGAAGTAAAAGGGACAAACTCCTAAAATTCCACTTTTATGTCTTTTGATTTTCTTATTGACAGAGCATTATGTAGTCAAGAAAGGCATCCTCCACTAGCCTTTTGGGTGGTGTTCTTTGTTACAAGACATCTTTTATTTCATCCCAGCAAAGAAATGAACCAATTTGATATGATCCTTTTATCCCAGAGAAAGGGCACAACTTCTTTATTTTCAAGGTTGTGCATTTTTTTCAACTGTAAAACATACTCCACTATTGAAGCCGTAATTATATGCACTTGTCAATCAATCTTAACCTACTACACTATGGTTATGGCATTTTATCTAAAAAGAGAAGGATTAAAGGCTTTGCGTGAAATGAAAGGTACACACAGTCAGGGAAGTATAATGCATGTCATTAGCTATCTGGCAAGAGAGAAATGGACAGAGACAGATTACCAATATTTGATTTCTCACAGGCATTAAAGAAGTATTTAAGGCTACCTACAAAATAATGTAAGGGAATTTGACACTTTGATTCCTATTTTGTTCTCTTGGCAATTATTTAAAAGAGCTCCTTCATCTAGCAGCTACATAAATCAAATTTGAAAAGGATAACATTTTAAAGTGAGATTAAGAAAGGGGAAAAAAAAAATCCTGTTTTAACATAAGTGCCACAACTTTAGGAGAGCATTTTAAATACTACTTTCCTCAAGCACATTTTATTTTTTGGGTATGGTTTTTCTGGGATATCTACAATTATTTTTAAACACATTGCAGCCCTTTGGGTCTCTGAGCAGCCCTATGGCAGTTGGGAAGGAAAAGCAATTTCTGGAAAGATCATAGAAAGGAAGCCAAGACTGAAGTAGTAAGCTTATTTTCTCAGAAAGATTGGTATGATGATGGGAAATACCAGCTATGTTTAATAGAAAAAATACTGGGATATTGGGAAGACAGTAGTCACAAGGACTTAAGAAACAAAATTGTATCTGAGAACTTGAAGATTGTGTTTCTGTAGTGAACCTTGCAGATCTTCTGAACAATCAAATTGCCTTTAGAAAATGGAAAATAATTGCTAATCATGTTCTGGGTAAAAACTTCTTGTCTAACTCCTACTGAATGAATTTTGCTGTTGGCTGAAAATATTCTACATTGAAAAAAATTGAAGGCCATATTTGAAGTTTCTTTTGTCAAAACTACTGATGGCCACTTGGTTTTTCTTTTTTGTGTGTATGTTTTTAAAATTGAACTATAATTAATATATAGTGTTGTATTAGTTTCAGGTATAGAGTGTAATGATTCAGCAGTTGCATATTTTACTTTATGCTCATCAAGATAAGTGTGCTCTTAATCCCTTTTTTTTTTTTTTTTTTTTAAAGATTTTCCTTATTTATTTGACTGAGAGAGATCTCAAGTAGGCAGAGAGGCAGGCGGGTTCGGGGGAGTGGGAAGCAGGCGCCCCGCTGAGCAGAGAGCCCGATTTGGGGCTTGATCCCACGACCCTGAGATCAGGACCTGAGCCGAAGGCAGAGGCTTAACCCCCTGAGCCACCCAGGTGCCCCCTTAATCCCTTTTATTAGGGATTCTCCCTGCACCCAGCAACCACCATCTGTTCTCTGTATTTAAGAAGTCTATTTGTCTCTCTTTTCTTTGTTCATTGATTTTGTTTCCTAAGTTTCACATGTGAGTGAAATCAGAGTACTGTCTTTCTCTGACTGACTTACTTTCCTTATCTCAGTACACTCTAGCTCCACCTATTCATTGCAAATGGCAAGCTCTCATTCTTTTTATGGCTGAGTAATAGTCCATTGTATGTGTGTCTGTTTGTGTGTATACCACATCTTCCCTGGGTTGCTTCCATGATTCGGCAGTTGTAAATAATGCTACAATAAACATAGGAGTACATGTATCTTTTCAATTTTGTGTTTTCATTTTCTTTGATTGAATAGCCAGTATTACTGAATCATGTGGAAATTCTGTTTTTAATTTTCTGAGGAACCCCCACCTTAAGTCTGTCAGACTGGCTAAAATAAAAAGCACAATTAATGATAGTGTTGGTGAGGATGTGGAGAAAAAGAAGTCTCTCTAGGTTTTTAATAAAAAACATCAGTAACCCAATCCAGAAAGCCAGTTGTGATGAGCTGCAAGAGGTCTGCCAAATCCAAGAAAAGGTGATGGAAAGCATGACCTGAGAAGGCAGCAAATGACTTGAAGAAGTAAGTGGTCAATATGGTGATTCCAAATGGTCCACCATTGGGGATGACACACCATTGGCTGGTATTCTGTCCTCTTCATGACACATTGATTAGAAAAGTAAACTGTGAAATGGTAAAACTTGAGGATCTTCATGGTGAAGGCAATTGTTTTGGAAAAACTTTGTGGATGAGACAGATGATTAGGTTCAGTTCTGATGGATAGGAATCTGATGGATATGTATTTTAAAGTTAAGATGTTTAAATGATGAAAAAAATTATCAGCAAAAATGCTAAAATAATAATCAGTATGTTGTCCTTTATATAAATAAGCTACAGGGAGAGACATGGATGGTAAATTCAGGTTAAAGTGTACCCATTTAAATTATAAGTAGTCTAATATCCCAGTACCAGCCTACCTTTTTCTTAGTCCTTTTTCTTTCTTTCTTTTTTTTTTTTTTTTAAATTTTTCCTGTGAATAAGGAAATAGTTTGGGTAAAGGTGAAGACTTGCCTTTTCTTTAAGTGGACTCGATACAATTTATTCTTCCTTTGGCCTTATAGGGGAGGAAAAGTAATTTTCTTTCTACCTTTCTGAATTCTTGGTTAAGAACCCTTAATAGACAGATTAGCAAGAGAAAAGCAAAAGGTAGTTGAACAGCATGTGTACCTCATATATGCAGGGAAGATACCCCGGGAAAAATGAGTCACTCAAAACGGTGGGTTTAGAATTCAGCATTAAATACCATCTTATTAAGGGAAAGGGAAGGGGGCATGTAGGCCTCCCAGGGGAGAGTAAATGATTTTTAGGAAAGGTGAATGGGCCTTTGGAAGAATAGATGGGCCCCTGGTGATGAATATTAAGGAGGCCACCTATTGCATGGAGCACTGGGTGTTATATGCAAACAATGAATCATGGAATACTACATTGAAAACTAATGACTGGATAGTGACTAACATAATAAAAAAAAAACGTATTAAAAAAAAAGAATGGATGGGAGGCTTAACCATTTGTGATGAAGTTGGGGTGTGGTGTGGGTTTCTAGTCTCCTCTTTTGTGAGAAGTGTCAGACCTCACCATGTATGACAATTAAATTCCTTTTAGATGGCTTCTCTTCCAAACATAAGGTGGTAAGGGGAGTTCAGAGAGAGCTTCTCCTTGCATTTGCCTATATCTCAAGTGCCTATATCTCAATCAACATATGAAGTGGCATTTTTTGGTGTGGCATATTCCGCTATCCCTCAACCTTTTGTAAAGTTGTTGATGCTTATATCCTTTAAGTTCCATATATCATTGAATATCTGCCACACATACCCATGTCAACTCTCTGAGCTCTTCCAGCATGAATCTGTGTTTCTTTGTTATTTTAAACTAAGATTGCTCTAATTCCAAACTCTTCTTCTTCTTCTTCTTCTTCTTTTTTTTAATATTTTGAGTTGAATTTCCTTCTTTTGGCTGGTTCACTGTACTATAAATCTTTAGAATGTGAAGTCACATGACATTTCAACCAGTGTAGAGTTAGCACCCTGGTGCATTTGCCAAGATCTGGCCCAGAAATGCCTTGTTTTGTTTGGCTTGTGCACTACTGGCTCCTATAATTTTGTTTGCTTTAAAAACAAAACAAAACAAAAAAACCACTTAGCACTCAAAATTCAGGAGATTTCATATAAAAACCGAGATTTTTGGAGCATTAAAATAGTCATAAATAGCTTCCTGTCATTCTGGGCTTTCTTTTTCTGCATGGTATTTATCATCATCTATTTATTTTACATACTTGTTTCTTATCTATCTCTTCCACTGGAATGGATGTTTTTCTTCTTTTTGCAAATTAAGGTCTTTCTTTGCTGTAGAGAAGGTGACTGAGAGATTGCATGGAAGTATCATAGGTAATAGATAACAGGTAAGACTTCTTCATTTACCCCCTGGATCTTGAAATTCAGATAACTAGGGACAAAGCCCCTCATTCCCTTTTTAGAAATAAACTGGTGTTAATTCACTGATTCATATTGAAAATAAGGTTGAAATGAGCCTATTGCCCTTCATAATTTCTAATGGTTTGGAAGAATATCTTTGTTCTTCAGATACCTTAAGTTTCCAGCCTCTTGCAGGATGTGGAATGCTACATCAACCTTGCTTTAGTAACATCTGTTGTGTGTGCACTAGAGGTAGCGTAGTAAGAATTTTATATTTTACATGCGGTATTGTAATTGCTGCCTCCTACTTTATAACCCCTCAATGATTCATAAAATTTATGATAAGGAGAAAGCATTTTAACTCTTCTAGTAGATTTATTTTATTCAACATGTATTTACAGGTTGCCACAAGGAGTAGTATTCAACAAAATATTGCCAGTACACATAGATCAGATTTAGTTTTCAAATTGTTGATGTTTTAATATTACTCCTATGACACACTCTTACTATTATAAAATTAACGTGCTGCTTTAAAAATATTGTATGAATAGGTTGCTAATGGGATTAGGATCTGCCTTAAGTTTTGATGAATGTATTTTTGCAAGCACTTCAAAAATTGTAATAAAGGGAATAAGAATTTGGAAAGTGATTTTTTTAACTTGTAAAAATTCCTGTGTCAGCCAACATGTATATACTTGCCTTCAGAATCTTTAATGATCATCTTGTACCATGCTTATTTTACCATTTTACCTAACATTCAGAAGTAATTAAGAGATAGTAGTAGAAAGAATGCTCCTATTAATTGGAGCTAGAGAACTTAACTTTGTATTTTAGTTTGTCTTAAAAACTGTTACAAAAAAACACAAACACCCAAAACCCTGAGTTAGGTATTTGGATAATCATTCTCTCTGAGCCTGCATTTCCTAAATGAAAATAAAAGAGGTAATCTTTTTTTAATTATTAAAATACAGACAGAATTTACATACATGAAGTTAATAATTTCAGTTAAATTACTTGATAAATTTAACACATATTTATAACACTGAAGGAAAGAATTAAGGAAGCCTTTTCCACTCAGTGGAAATAATATTTGTAGAATGGAACACTCAGTATTGTTAAGATGTTCGTTCTTTGCAATTTGATATATTCATCCAATACAATCACAATAAAGAGTTAAACAGAATTTTTTTTCTAGAACTTGGCAAGCTGTTAAAATATTTTTTGAATAGTTTGTATACTGTTTGGAGAAAACGTAGAAAAAGCACTCGGTAGAATTCAGCATTCATTTATGGTAAACGACAACAACTGCAAACTTCAAATATATTAAAGGCATTTCAAAACTTATAGCTAGCATTATACTCTTTGAGGAAATGTTGAATGCTTTCCTCCAAAGATGGAGAACCAGGCCCACTGTCCTACTACTATTCAGCATTGTACTAGTGTCCTGGATATTGAAAATATGGTAAACAATAAAACCCCTAAAGGTCAAGAAGGAAGGAGAAAAGTTTTGTTTGAAGATGTCTTGATAATTAAGTGAAAAAACCCAAGGTATCTAAAAAAGAGTTACATGAAATAAGTGAAATTAACACTGTCAAAGGAGATAAAAGGATACAAAAACCTACTGTATTATTATGTACTATAAGCAAAGAACTAGACAATTAAAACATAAATTATATGCAAAAAACACTAAAATTATAAATTAGCTTTCAATTTAAGAGATATGCAAGAGGTTTTCATTGAAGACTACAGAAAATTGAAAGAATTAGATGTCAGATCCCAAATTGATCTGTAGATTAAATGCAATCCCAATAAAAATTCTTATAGATTTTTGGTAGAATTTGATAATTCTGAAATTTACATGGGAATGCAAATGACCTAGAATAATCAAATAACTTTTTGAAACAACAGAGTAGGAAGATTTCCAGTGCTTGATTTAAAGATTACCATATGAGGCCAACATTACCTTGATTCCAAAACCAAAGGCCACACCAAAAAGGAGAATTACATACCAATTTCTCTGAGGAACATGGATACAAAAATTCTCAACAAGATAGGAGCAAATCAAGTCAAACAGTGCATTAAAAGAATTATTCACCACAATCAAGTGGGATCTATTCCTGGGTTGCAGGGGTGGTTCAGTACTTTTCAGTCAATCAGCATGAAACACCATATTAATAAAGGAAGGGATAAGAATCATATCCTCTCAATAGATGCAGAAAAATCATTTGACGAAATATAGCATCTATTCTTGATAAAAATCATCAAGAAAGTAGGGATAGAAGGAATATACCTCAACATTATAAAACGTGTTGTGAAAGACACACAGCTAGTATCATCCTCAGTGGGGGAAATACTGAGAGCTTTTCCTCTGAGGTCAGGAAGAAGATAGGGATGGCCATTTTCACCATTATTATTTAACATAGTGCTGGAAGTCTTGGCCTTAGCAGTCTGACAACAAAAAGAAACAAAAGGAATCCATATTTGCAAGGAAGAAGTCAAACTCTTACTATTCGCAGATGGCATGATATTCTATGTAGAAAATCCAGACTCCAAAAAATTGCTAGAACTGATAGAACTGTTGCATTTCTATATACAATAATGAAGCTGCAGAAAGAGAAATCAAGGAATTGATCCTATTTACAGTTGCACTAAAAACCCTAAGATGCCTATTAATAAACCTAACCAAAGAGGTAAAAAACTGTACTCTGAAAATTATAGAACACTTATGAAAGAAATTGAAGAAGACACAAAAGAAATGGAAAAACATTTCATGCTCATGGATTAGAAGAATATTTTTTAAATTTTTTGATGTGCAAAGCACATCAAAATAACGTCAGAATTTTTCACAGAGCTAGAACAAATAATCCTGACATTTGTATGGAATCAGAAAAGACCCCAAAGAGCCAAAGTAACATTGAAAAAGAAAAGCAAAGTGGGAGGCATCACAATCCCAGACTTCAAGCTGTATTACAAAGTTGTAATCATCAAGACAGTATGGTACCGGCACAAAAACAGACACATAGATTAATGGAACAGAATAGAGAACGCAGAAATGGCACCTCAACTCTGTGGTCAACTGATCTTCAACAAAACAGGGAAGAATATCCAATGGAAAAAAGATGGTCTTTTTAACAAATGGTGTTGGCAAAACTGGACAGCCACATGCAGAAGAATGAAACTGGAGCATTCTCTTACACCATACACAAAGATAAACTCAAAATGGATGAAAGAACTCAATGCGAGATGGTTTCCTAACCATCAAAATCCTAGAGGAGAACTCAGGCAGCAACCTCTTTGAGCTTGATAGCAGTAACTTCTTGCTAGACACATTTCCTGAGGCAAGGGATGCAAGAGCAGAAATAAACTATTGGGATTTCATTAAGATAAAAAGCTTCTGCACAACAAAGGAAACAAAACTGAAAGGCAACCAAGGGAATGGGAGAAGATACCTGGAAATGACATATCAGATAAAGGGCTAGTATCCAGAATCTATAAAGAACTCATCAAACTCAACATCCCCAAAATAAATAATCCAGTTAATAAATGGATAGAAGACTTGGACAAACTTTCTCCAAAGAAGACCTACAAATGGCTAACAGACCCATGAAAAAAATGCCCAATATCACTCATCATCCTGAAAATACAAATAAAAACCATGATAGGATACCACCTCACAGCTGTCAGAATGGCTAAAATTACCATCTCTAAAACAACTTACATTGGCAAGGATGTGGAGAAATGGAAACCCTTCTACACTTTTGGTAGGAATGCAAACTGGTGCAGCCACTCTGGAAGACAGTGTGGAGGTTCCTCAAAAAATTAAAAATAGAATACCCTACAACCCAGCAAGTGCATTAGTAGGTATTTATCCAAAAAATATGAAAATTCTGATTCAAATGGGCACATGCACCCCAGTGTTTATAGGAGTGCTATCAACAATAGCTAAATTATGGAAAAAGTACAAATGTCCAATGGACTGATGAATAGATAAAGAAACACACACACACACACACACCCCACTTCTCTCTCTCTCTCTATATATATATTTATTTCTTCTATGTATACTATTTATGTACTTTCATATATATATACTATATATAGTGTGTGTATATATATAGTATATAAGTTACTTTTTCTATATACATATATATATATTACTGTTACTCAGCCATCAATAATAATGAAATCTTTCCGTTTGCAATGACATGGTTGGAACTAGAGTGTTATGCTAAGCAAAATAAGTCAGTTACAGAGAAAGAGAAATACCATATGATTTTACTCTTATGTGGAATTTAAGAAACAAAAATGAACATGGGGAAAGTAAGGAAAAATAAGATAAAAACAGAGAGGGAGGCAAATAATAAGGGACTCTTTAACTATAGAGAAGAAACAAAGTTGCTGGAGGGAAGGTGTGTAGGGGGATGGGCTAAATGGGTGATGGGGTATTGAGGACATTTGTGATGAGTACTGGGTGTTATATATAACTGATGAATCCCTAAATTCTCCTCTTGAATCCAGTATTGCACTATATGTTAACTAAGTTGAATTTAAATAAAAACTTGGAAGAAAAAGATAAAGATTACTATATGGTTATAATAGTTGACAGTACAGTTGTGGTAAAAGCATTGACATGGGTCAGTAGAACAGAATAGAGAATCTGGAAATAGAAAGATACAGATAAAAATCAGTTAATTCTTGACAAAAATACCAAGGCAGTTCTATCAGACAAAAAGTTCTTCACAACAAGTGGTGGTGAAACAGCTGTATATTTTTGTTTTCCCAAAATAAAAATATATAACATCAATGTTTACCTCATACCAGAAACAAACATTACCTTGAAATGGACCATGATTTAAATGTAACAAATGAAGAAAATACATAGGGGGAAAATCTGTGCTTTCTTGGAATAACAGGCAAAGATTTCTTATATGCAAACTCATAAGCATTAATTAAAAAAAAAAAAAAAGTTGCCCGGTCATTTAAACACTTTTGTTCTTTGAAGAAAACCCTTAAAAAATGAAGGGAAAGCTGTATAAAGGGAGCAGTATTAGCTATACATATATTTTTCAAAGAAATCCTATCCAGAACATAAAAAGTACTTGTATGACTCAGTAATAATAGCAAAGAAGAAAAAAAAAACACAATTAAAAATGGGCAAAAAATTGGAGCAGACCCTTCACAAAAGCAAATATACAAATGGCCAATTTACACAAGAGAAGATGCCCAAATCATTCACCAGAGAAACACAAAAATCACAATTAATTATCAGGGTACACTGACTAGAATGGTTAAAATTTTAAAACTGTATCAAGTGAGTGTTGGTAAAGATATGGCACAACTGAACTCTTATATATAGCTCATGGGGATAAACATCTATAGTTACTCCCTCAAATTGTTTTGTAATTTCTTAGTAAATTCAATACACATCTAGTTTGGGACTCAGCCATTCAACTCCTAAGTGTTTATTAAAGTTCCCAAAAATACTTGTGCATAAATGTTTTTAATACCTTTGTTTATAATAGCCTGAAACTCAGAACAACTCAAATATCCATAAACAGGGCACCTGGATGGCTCATTCAGTTAAGTGTCTGTCTTTGGCTCAGGTCATGATCCCAGGATCCTGGGATCGAGTCCCAAATCGGGCTTTCTTCTCAACAGTTAGCCTGCTTCCCCCCGCCCTGCCTGCTGCTCGCTCTGCTTGTGCATATGCTCTCTCTTATTTCTGACAAATACATACAGTCTTTAGAAAAATATATCCATGGAACACACTGGGTGTGGTGCTTAAGCAATGAATTTTGAAACACTGAAAAAAAAATAAAAATTAAAAGACTATGCCATATATATACACACACACACACACACACACAAATATATATATATTTGTGGTTAACCATAACCAGACTCTACCATATTCATGCACTGTTCAGTGATAAAAACAAATGAATTACTGTTGAATCTAATAACATAGATAAATCTCAAAAATTAGTATGCTGCGTGGCTCTGGGAAATACCAGTTTTGTTTTGTTTTGGTTTTGGTCATTGTACATAACTTTGATTTTTACATATATACACATACATTTCATACATTATGTCTATGTAGGTATTCATCAATTTTGTTTTATTTTTGAAAGAATCAAATTTTGGCTTTATTGTTTTTCCTTTATTTTTAGTATGCTATTTTAGTTATTTTGACATTGTTGATTAATTTTTTTGTTTTTAATACTGCTTATTTTTTATTTTTCACTTACTCTTCTTTTGCTAGTTTCTTATGAAGCTAGCTTTATTTTTTCTTAATGTGAGCATCTAAAGATAGGAATTTCCCTCCTAAGATTGCTTTCACAACATTTGCCAAATTTTGAGAAATTATGTTTTACCAACATTTAATTAGATATATGTATGATTTTCTTTGCAATTTGTTCCTTTACTCATAGGTTTCCAAATATTTGGGGATTTTCTAGCTGTCTTATTATTGATTTATAATTAAATCTCATCTTAGTAAGAGAGTCTCCTCTGTATGATCATAGTCCTTTGAAACTTGTTTTATGGCTCAGTGCAGTCTCTCCTGGTGGATGTTACATATGTTGTAAAAAGTGAGTTATGAAAATGAACTATTGGGATTTCATCAAGATCAAAAGCTTTTGCACAGCAAAGGAAACAGTTAACAAAATCAAAAGACAACTGACAGAATGGGAGAAGATATTTGTAAACGACATATCAGATAAAGGACTAGTGTCCAGAATCTATAAAGAACTTAGCAAACTCAACACCCAAAGAACAAATAATCCAATCAAGAAATGGGCAGAGGACATGAACAGACATTTCTGCAAAGAAGACATCCAGATGGCCAACAGACACATGAAAAAGTGCTCCATATCACTCGGCATCAGGGAAATACAAATCAAAACCACAATGAGATATCACCTCACACCAGTCAGAATGGCTAAAATCAACAAGTCAGGAAATGACAGATGCTGGCGAGGATGCGGAGAAAGGGGAACTCTCCTACACTGTTGGTGGGAATGCAAGCTGGTGCAGCCACTCTGGAAAACAGCATGGAGGTTCCTCAAAATGTTGAAAATAGAACTGCCCTATGACCCAGCAATTGCACTATTGGGTATTTACCCTAAAGATACAAACGTAGTGATCCAAAGGGGCACGTGCACCCGAATGTTTATAGCAGCAATGTCCACAATAGCCAAACTATGGAAAGAACCTAGATGTCCATCAACAGATGAATGGATCAAGAAGAGGTGGTATATATACACAATGGAATACTATGCAGCCATCAAAAGAAATGAAATCTTGCCATTTGCGACAACATGGATGGAACTAGAGCGTATCATGCTTAGTGAAATAAGTCAAGCAGAGAAAGACAACTATCATATGATCTCCCTGATATGAGGAAGTGGTGATGCAACATGGGGGCTTAAGTGGGTAGGAGAAGAATAAATGAAACAAGATGGGATTGGGAGGGAGACAAACCATAAGTGACTCTTAATCTCACAAAACAAACTGAGGGTTGCTGGGGGGAGGGGGTTTGGGAGAAGGGGGTGGGATTATGGACATTGGGGAGGGTATGTGCTTTGGTGAGTGCTGTGAAGTGTGTAAACCTGGTGATTCACAGACCTGTACCCCTGGGGATAAAAACATATGTTTATAAAAAATAAAAAATTAAAAAAAAAAGATACCCCCCCCAAAAAAAGATACCCCCCCCAAAAAAAAGTGAGTTATGAAAATTTTGTGTGCTATATAAATGTCACTTAGTTCAAGTTAATGATAGTCTTACTCAAAGCTTTGATATTTCAGCTTAAAACTTTTCCCAGTTCTATCAAGGTACTTGGTCAAGATATCAAGATATCACTGATAGAAGGGTGTTAAAATATCCTACAGTAATGAGTGTGGATTTATCTGTTTCCCCTTTTAGTTCTGTAAATTATCTTTATGTATTTTGAAGTTATTTTATTAGGTAAGTAGCATTTAGCTAGTTACTATCTTTTTGATGAATTGGTGAGTTATTATTATCATAAAGTAAACCTTTTTTATCTGTAGTAATAGGTCTTTTGTCTTAAAGTATGCTTTTGCGAGATGAGTAGATCCACATTAGTTTAGTTGTGCTTACTGCTTGCATGGTATGTCTTTTTCTCACAATGCACTTTAAATGAATTTCTGTTTTTATATTTAAAGTGCATATTTGGAAAAAAATTAATTGGTTATTGACTTTTTTTGAAAGACTTATTTATTTAGAGAGGGAGAGAACATCTAGGGGAGGGGCCATGGGAGGAGGGGAGTCTCAAACAAACCCCTTGCTGTGTGTACCATGGAGAGGGCTATCTCAGGACTCTTGAGATTACGACCTGAGCCAAAACCAAGGTCTGGTGCTCAATCGACTGCACCATCCAGGTGCCCTGAATTTTTTAAATCACTTTTTCCTCTTAGAGTGTTTAATGCTTTCATACAAATAAGTAAACTCACTATGTATAATTGGCTTTATTTCTAATGTTAATATTTGTGTTCTTCTTGTGCCTTTGTTCCTGCTCTTTTATTTATCCCTGTCATCTTTTATTTATATATATGTATATATAACACATATAAGTAGGCACACACACATATTTTAGTTTTTCATTCTCTCTTCTCTAATGGCTTTTTAAAATCATAGCATCTTGTATAGTTGACCCTTGAAAATGAGAGGGTTAGGGGTATTGACTCCCTGCAAAATAAAAAATCCATGTATAATTTTGACTTCCCCAAAATGTAATTACTAATAACCTACCCTTGACCAGAAGGCTTCTGGGTAAAATAAACAGTAGATTAACACATATTTTGTGTTATATGCACTATATACTGTATTCTTAAAATAAAGTAAGCTAGAGAAAAGAAAATGTTATAAGAAAATCATAAGGAAAATACAGTACAGTATCATATTTACTGAAATAAATCTGTGTATAGGTGGACCTGTGTAGTTCACATTGTGTTGTTTAAGGGTGAACTGTGTTCTCCTTTATGATTGCTGGAGTATTACAGTTTATCTTTGATTTTTCAACTTAGTATTTTACCTCTTCACATTAATGTAAGACTATTATAATAAAATAATTCTATTTTACTATCACCCATTTTTTAATCCACTATTGTCATCTATGCTGTGAACTCTACAACATATTGTCAGCTTTGTTTCGTGGGTTTTCTTTAAAAAATAAGAAGAAAAATAATCTTTTAAATTTGCCCATATATTTGCTGTTCCTTATTTTCTTGATTCATTTTTGTTCAAATGAATTCTCATTGGATATTATTTCCCTTCACCATGACACATTTTCTTAGTATCTCTTATGAGTCTCCTGATAAATTCATAGCCTTCTGTTATCTGAAAAAGGACTTTGCTTTCATTTTGTCAAAGATATTTTCACTAGATACAGAATTCTTGTTGACAGTTTTATTTCTAGAATTTTAAAAAGTGTCATTTCATTGTTCACTGGCTTCCATTATTTGTGATGATATATTTATTATGCTTACTGTGTTTCTCTTGAATATAATGTTTCTCTTTTCCAGGGCTTTTGTGATTTTTGTCTTTTTTTAGGTTTCCACAATTTGACTATGAAGAGCTTAATTGCATTTCTTTGTGTTTATTTGGGTTTTGATGAGTTCCTCCAAACACATGGTCTGCTCTTCTGGTCATATATAGAAGAATCCTGGCCTATGTTTCTTCAAATAGGTTTTTTGCCTTCATTCTCTCTTTACTCTTGGTGAGTACGCATAGGATAGGTCACTTAACAGTATCCATAAGTCATTGAGAACTTTTCATTTCTTTTCAGTGCTTTTTTTCACTGTGCTTCAATATTTGTAACTACTATTTCCCTACCTTTATTGATTTCTTTTCCTCTTGTGTCCAATCTACTATTGATGATATCTAATGAATTTTTAATTTCAAGTATTTTTTCATTTCGAGGATTTCTGTTGTTTTCCTTTTCTTACGTTTTTAATTTCTGCCCTAAATTTTCATCTCTTCACTTCTTATATCTCATTTTCCTATCCTTTCTTTAGCAGAAAGTGGTTTTAATGTTGTTGCCTATAAATATAGGTCATCTCTAGATCTGTTTATATCATGTATTTTTTCTTTTAACTATTACAGTATGTTCTTGTCTCTTTTCATGTCTTATAATAGTTTATTAGTAGACATTGTGAGTAATACATTGTATAGATCTGTTATTTTTCCTTTATCTTTTTTTTGAAGAACACTGCATTTTGTTTTGGCAGTTAAGTACTGGGAGACACTTGGTCACAGTGTTGTTCTTTACTACTGGGATATATTCCTTAGCTCTGGGACATGATCTTTACTCATAAGTTTAGTCTTAATAAGATTTCAGTGTGTATCTCAACGTGTTGATCAAGCCTCTTTATCACCCTGATGGATTGAATTCCTACCTTTATGTCCCAAGTGGTGGGCAGCTTCTGAAATCACCAGTTAGTTTCTATAAAGTCTTAGATGTTGTTTTTCTTGGACTTCCAGGTCTGTGCACCAGGACCTCCAGGTCTTGCACCAGGTCTGTGCAGTTCAAGAGTCATGCATACTGTATGTACCCAGATTTTGGGATCTTCCCTGTGGATCCCTTTGTAAGATTTCCCCTTTAGTTTCCTTTTGGAAGCCTTAAACTCCAACAACCTACTACTCATCCCAATAAAACTAGTATGTTCTGAAGAAGCTCAATTACCTATCTCAGCAGACCTGGAGACTTCCATCAACAGGGGTTGGGAGGGGCATAAATTTGGTTCTCATCTTATATATTTCCCTTTATTTCCAGGTATCCTAATACCTTTAGTAACAACCTAGTCTCCAGTGCTTTCAAACAGTATTGTACTAATTTGTATAGCATTTGAAGTTGCTCTTGTTAGGAGAGTTTTATGTTTTAAGCTACTCTGCCATTAGCTGAAGCCAAAACAATTTTAATATTTTTGTTACAGAGTTTTGAATAGAATTTTTCACTGTTGCCTCAGAATTGAGGTGAAAGTTCCCAACTTGAGGACAATGTATGCACAAATAATCTTCATATGTTTACCAGACCTAATATGGGTAGTATAACTTTTCAATCCAGGAGGAAAATTTCAAGAGTACCACTCAGAGATTGGGAGTGGCTTCACACAGGAAAAACTGGAAAATTGTTCTTTGGTTGGGTATTTCCTTAGGAAATAGAATTGCTGATTTGTCTCTGGGCCAGTTGTACATGAATAGGACTGAGAAAGCAGCAATTGAATTAAAATAGAACAAGTTCATATTTCTGTCCTGCCTCTTCAGACTATTTAATGCACTGGATACATCATATTTACTGAATTGTGAGGATATAAAATAATACATAATGAAAATGAAACATGTACTGGTCTCAGGAGTGAGCTTTGCTAAAAAGGAATTCTGGAGTAGGTACTGCATTCTGGTTGTTCCTACTGTGAGCCCATTAAGTTCAACAATATATTTTAGGTATTTGTAATATAGTCAGAGTATATACTCTTTAACAATTGATTTTTTTCAAGATCAAAATAATTTATGTAGTAGTCATAATTTATAAGTATGATAAGGCAGATCAATAGAAATCTACCATTCCCATTTGGTTGATATTAAATAATCATGTGTTATACAGAGAAAACAAAGGTAAATTTTTGGATTCTGAAGCAAAACTTACATTGATAGTATCTTTAATTTTTTGTGTATTCTATTTGAAAAACATTTTTAATTTTGTACCTTGTTTCTCTTCGTAACTTTTAAAACCTTGAAAATTGACTGAAGAATATACTTTTAACATTTTACTCAATAATAAGCCTGTGCCTGTATTGTTCTGTACCTCTGTTTTGAAAATTTCAGGCTAATGTCTGAATCACTGAGGTTTATCAAAATAAATTATGCTGAGATTCTGTTTTCTGGACCTCAGTGTCTTGTACTGTAAACCATGGGAGGTAGACTTGGGGACACCTCGGCAGCTCATTTGGTTAAGTGTTCAACTCTTGATTTTGGCTTAGATCATGATCTCAGTATTGTTAGATTGAGCCCCTTGTAGGGCTCCATGCTCAGCATAGAGTCTGTTTGAATTCCTCTCCCAATAACTCTCTTCCTTCTCTCTAAAAAATAAATAAAATAAATCTTAAAAAAAAAAGTGGGGGGTGCCTGGGTGGCTCAGTGGGTTAAAGCCTCTACCTTTAGTTCAGGTCATGATCCCAGGTTCCTGGGATCAAGCCCCGCATCAGGCTCTCTCCTTGGTGGGAAGCCTGCTTCCTCCTTTCTCTCTCTCTGCCAGCCTCTCTGCCTACTTGTGATCTCTGTCTGTCTTTTTAAAAAAAAAAAAAAAAGTGGACTTTTTTCCTGAGGTCCCTCTCTGTTTATAAATCTCTTATTCCTACCTGCCGAGTTTTCATAAACAAGCATTGGTGGACAAGCCACACTCCTGTTCAGAAGGAGTCTGGATGAATACTTTAAGGGTGATAGGGGTGATTTGACAGTTGACCCACTCTTCTAGACTGGTGAGTTTGATAGCAGTTAATACAACACATGAAAAAGCTGCCATGAGGGTTAGCAGAATCACCCATTTGCCAAACACGGTGATGACAGGATTTTTCTCTAAGCATTTTGTCACTATAGCTTTCAGATGAACTTATTTAAAAAAACTTTTGTCACTGTAGCTTTCAGATGAACTTATTTAAAAAGACTTTTCCATTTTTAAGGGCTTTTTGTCACACACACACACATTCAAAGCTGTTGTGTTTACAAATATCAGTGCTTTTCTTAGTCTATAGCAGTGGTTCTCAACCAGGAATATTTTTTCCATGAGGTAGCATTTAGCAGTGTCAGAGATTGTTTTGTTTGTCATGAGTTGGAGGAGGTGTTAGTGGATGTAGATAGGTAGTATCTAGTAGGTAGATAACAGGGATGCTGGTGAACATGCTTCAGTGTGCAGAGTGGCCTCAGAATAAGGAATTAGCTGACCCAAAATGTCCATAGGGGCAAGATTGAGAAACCCAGGTCTAGAGAGAGGAGTTTTGGATTGATGGGAGCCATGCCATGGCTATGTGAAGCAAATAAGAGTAGAAATCAATTCAACCATCTATGTTAGGTGTATGTAATGTAGTTAAAATACTTACTGTTTAATAACTGATTTTTATAGACAATGTTGACTTCCTCCAGCTTTTTGTCAAATTGCTAGTTGCCTACTCTATGTGGAAAAAAATAGTTATTTGACCCCTTTCCTCTTTGTTCTTTATATAATTATCTCTTTATTCATAAAGGGAATCTTCCAAAAATAAACTGAATCTATGCTATAACAGAGATCAGTACGAGTAAAAGAGCGATGCTACACTCCAAAAAGTGTGAGAATATTGGGCAAACAATTTCTTGTCTTTCATTACAAGGAGGTCAGGAAGCTGTCTGGCCCTCAAAATAGTAGGTAGTAGCAGGTTAAATCAAGGCCTTGGTTATACATTAAGTTAAAAATAGCAAGAATAGAAGGAGGCCCAAATAAAGGACTTTTGGGATACTGATCTTAGGTAAACTTTGTATAAACTGAAAGGTGAATAAACAGAGCAATAAAGACATTTTACACAGTCATCTGCATTCAAGCAAGTTAGTGAATACTATAAGGACCTGTATATAGGAATAGACTGACCATTCCCGTAGAATCTGTGGGGTATTGTTACTAATTGTATGTTGAGCTTCATAGTCAAGATCAGAGACTTTATATCAGATTGTACTGTGTTCACAGTCAAGGTCTGCCATGAGCGAGCTTTGTAAAATTAAAAATTTGTTCTCAGTTTTTCCTTATCTGTAAATGGAATTAATAGTAATATTTGGGTCATAAAGATGTTTGCAAGAGTACACATGATATGTAAAAATTACAGCCCAATGTATAGTTGAGTAGTAAATGATCAGTTATTGTGACCCCTAGTTGTCATCACTGTTATAATCCACATGACTGTCTCCCACACTTTTGTCATGACTGTATTTAAACATCTTTATTCAAGTATGATCTTTCTTTGGATGCCTATTTAAAACTCTAATATTTCTTAGTGTTTTATTTGCCTTCCCTGCTTTTTTTTTCCATAGTATTTAACATTGTTATACTGCATTTCATTTACTTTTACTGCTTAATTTTTGTCTCCTACCACAATAATGCAAGCTCTATGAGGGCAGAGGGTATTTTGTCTATTTTACACATTACTGTGTCTTCAGGTTCTGTAACTTGGTACAGAGCAGGGACTCAGGCGCTCAATAAGTAATTGTAGAATGAAAGAATAAATAACAAAATTTGGTGTGTGATGAGATGATAATAGGCCTCTTTCTAATTTGTGCATATTCTTTTTTTCTAATGGCAGCTGAGTTATCCCCAGTTTTCTTTTATTATAACAATTATTGATAATTTATTATGACAATAGGTGAGATACTTTAATTTCCCTTTGACAGAAAGAGTTCATTACTCTGTGATGAGATAATATTTTTGAGATAGTAACTGGTGGCTTTTCTCTCTGTATTTGTCTTTCTTTCTTTCTTTTTTAAAAAAAGATATTACTTATTTGAGAGAGAGAAAGGGCATGAGCTAGAGGGAAGGGAAAAAGGAGAAGGACAAACAGACTTCTCTGCTGACAGGGAGCCTGATGTGGGAGTCAATCCCAGGACCCTGAGATCATGACCTGAGTTGAAGACAGGTGCTTAACTGACTGAGCTACCCAGGCGCCCCTTCTCTTTGTATTTTCTATAAGCCCGACCTATTTCCTACTTGGTCAGGAGCAGAACTTGCCATATCCATGCCTTTGGAAAAGTTTGTTATAGCAGAAAAGAGGAGTAAATGTTTAGGTTTACAAAAACACAGGACCCAAGGGAACTCAAAGCTATGAAAACATGTGGTAACTCAAACCAAGATTTCCTTCCCTTGTAGGTGCCATAGATTCCCTGCGTTATGGGAAGTTGGAGGGTCAAAGGCAGAAATCAACAGGGAATAGGTGATAAGGGTTCTTGAGAAAGGGAGCCTGCACTCAGATGTTTACCTAGGCTCTCTCTTGGCATTGAGATTAACAGTAGTTCCAGATAGATTTGAAAATGCAAGTCAGGGATGCCTGCATGGCTCAGTGGGTTAAAGCCTCTGCCTTCAGCTCAGGTCATGATCCCAGGGTTCCGGGATCGAGCCCCTCATTGGGCTCTCTGCTCAGCGGGGAGCCTGCTTCCCTTCCTCTCTCTCTGGCTGTCTCTCTGCCTACTTGTGATCTCTATCAAGTAAATAAATAAAATAGAAAATAATAATTAAAAAAGAAAAAGAAAGAAAAGAAAAAGCAAGTCAGAGAGGACCTGTGGTTCATTTTCTGGGTAGTGATTGAGAAACCAGAAGGTCTCTAGAGGAGAAATGTCCATGTAGTCAGTAGACCTGCGGAGGTGGACCTGAGACACCTTGACCTCCTCATGACATGACTGTGATCTTGGCAAACATACTCCCACATCCCATACCCCCATCAGTAACTGCTTTCAAAGTGCCTCCACTCTTTCTTGGCATGACCAAGCTTTCTTGGGCTGCTCCTGTTTTGTGGGCTGGTCCCTCTGTTCACTCAGGATGCTTCTTCTCTTTTCTGTGCAAGGAATATGGCCATCAGGTCCTTAAATGTACAAATCCCAATTGTTGCATAAAGTCTTATTTATAGAAGGCATTTCCATTTTATGAAAGTCTCTCCCTAAAGTATGTAGCACTTACCTTTCACTGTTGTTTGATAGTTCTTTCTTGACAAGAAAAAAGAACATTTTAAACATTGTTGGGATTTTTACTCCAATAGCCTCCAGCCCCGTGTTTTGCATAGGGCTCCATCTTCTGACATGCCAGAAGCAGTGTGCACCAGGGAGTTTTCCATGAATATTTTTGCATTTGATCTTCTGGAAGTTACTTTACTTCAATCAGAACTGTTTTCGAATGAAAATCTCCCCTACCCCCACATCGTTAATACCTGCCCTCAACAGAGAATTATCTAGCAATCCATACCCCTAGCCCATCTCCAAAGCCTCATTGGGTTTAATGGCAGGTAAAATGGTTTGCAGATCTTTGGATGTGGAAGAAATGGCTGATTTCTCTGTCAGCTGTGTTACCGTGTCCTTTCTTCATTTTCTGGTTCATTGCCCACTGTCTGCCTTGTTGCCTTCCAATTGGGCTCATGAGTATCAAGATAACCAGTTATTTCACTGGTCTCCTATGATTGGACATGCCACTTTTCTGCCAAAATGCTGCATGCTATCTGTGTTCCTAATCATTGCATCTCCCCCTGAGAGTTGATTTCCACTTGTTGGCTAATTGTGTTTACTGAGAAAACCTAAAATGTTTTATGCCCAAACCTCTATATCTGAGTAGTAACAGTAAAACTTCACAGCTGCCAAAATGGCTACACTTGAAAGAACCAGACTCAAGACATCTGTGTCACAATAATGTGGTCCTGTGGCAATAATTCAGGCAGATGTGAATCAAAGATTTCCAGAAAAAAACACAATGGCAGTGTAAATTGAGTAGAGGGCTCACAAATAAAAGAATTATAAGAACATAAAACCAGAAGGATTTTTAGTGGATAGGAATAATGAGATAGAAAGTTGACTTTTTAAAAAAAGGATATGTATTTTTTATGTTAGCCTTGGTGATAAGGTCCAAATTAGTATTATTACCAAAGAAGTTGAACACAAAGTTTGAACAGGCATGTGTCAGATGAAAGAAAGATGCACTGTCTTTAGTTGTGGACCATAGTCATGTGTAGATAGTGGTGGTAGCCAAATTAGAATGTTTCTATCTCTATAAGTTATCTAAATAATTCATTAAAATTATTATTGAAAGCATAGATGTTTGGAAATTGTTTTAAATGTTCCTGAAAACAGATGGACTCAGCAGTGCTGAGGTCAGGGGTCACATAGAAGCACACATGTTGTGACATTTTATTAGGCAGAGTAATTGAGATGTTATAGAATTGGCTTCTAAACATCCCTGGTGCTCTCTCAGCCTTTACACTATTGATGTAATATGAACAAGATTAACAGCTTTGAAAAAAAAAAAATCTCCTTTCTATGAACATATGAAATCAATAGACCAAGACAAGTGAATCATCTTTGATTTGGGCTTTAAGTTCACATTTCCTCTTTTGAAATTCTATAGAGCTGCTTAGCTAAATCCCTGCACAAAGAAAGGCAATTTAAAACTATCAAAAGGTCCAAAGCATCTGCCTTCCTTGGGAAAAGTGGCCTATCTGGGTAGTAACATTTGTTTAGGTTTTGGAGTGACGTGGTCCTGCCTGTGCCTGCTTACTTTTCTCTGATCCTCTCTTTGTAGATCTTTCTGCCTGTTGACAATTATATAATTATTCATGCTCATTTATTATGATTCAGGTGTGGAAAAAGATTGACCTAGCATCAAGTTAGACAAAGGTGACTCAAAGAGCATTGAGCCTTCTCTCAAGCTCAGTGTTTTTGTCCAGCTTCTGTAAATATTGGAAAATTCAGAAGCCTCCTTTGTAACTGCCTACATTCTCCAAAAATATTTGAAGAAGTCTCTTATCCATTTTGCATTTCTCTATTTTAAAATAAAATTTAAATGGGAAACTGGATGATGTAATGTGCCAGTATCGTAAAATTCTGTGTCATTTAATAATACAGCTAAACATAGGGCAGAAGTCAGCTAGTACAGTACATTCAACTCAGTCATTCAACAAATATTTGTAGAACAGCTCTTCTCTGCAAGCCCTCTTCTAATTGTTTGGGATAGATGAGTGAACAACACATAGAAAGATCCCTGCCTTTATGTAGTTTACATTCTTGTGAGGGGCACTGATGATAACACATGAAACTCACTGTAAAGTTAGAGAGCAGTTCATAGGACCATCCTCACCTCTGACGCCAGTTGCAAGTTTGGGGGAATCAGGATACCCTCAGATTTGATAAGTCACTAGAGGAGCTCACAGAACTCACTGAAAGCTGTTATACTCATGGTTATGGTTCATTACAGATTTAATTTAGCCAAGGGAGGGCTCCTAGGTGGTTCAGTGGTTCGGAGGGTTAAGTGTCTGCCTTTGGCTCAAGTCATGATCCCAGGGTCCTGGGATCAAGCCCCGTTTTAGGCTCCCTGCTCTCCCTCTCCCTCTGCCACTTGCCCTGCTTGTGCTCTCTCTCTCTCTCTCTTAATAAATACATGAATAAATACTTAAAAAAATAAAATAATAATCAGCCAAAGGAAGATGATGCATGGGGCAGAGCCCAGGAGGGTTCTGGATGTGGATTTTCCGGTTGCCTCTCCCACTGGAGTCATGGCCAGGGTTAACAGCTCCTGGCAGTGATCTGTAGTAATAAGCACAGAGTTATGCCAACTAGGGAAGCTCATTTGAGATTTGGTGTCCAGAGCCTTTAAGGGAGTCCCTTTGCATAGACATGGTCAACTGCCCACATTGCTAACCTCAGTCCCTAGCCCATATAGAGACTGAACTGGTACTGTGATTCAAAGTTCTCACTCTGAATCACATTGTTGTACTTCTGGCATGGCATAGAAACCACAGGCAAACAAATACACTTATGAGGCAGAATACTCTAAGGATTTAGAGATTATTTCCCAGGAACTGATGCCAAAGGCCAGATCTCTCTTTGGATGAAGATATATTCTTTAGTATATAATAATATGTAAGTAAATTATATTGAGTATGGAATGTTAAAAGGTAATAGGTGGTAGGGAAATCTTTTTTTCTAAAAATAGAACAAGGTAAGGAATTAGGAGTGTGTATATTGAGAGTGGAGGGCAATGGCAGTTCACCGTTTTGAATATAGTTTTCAGGATAAGCCTCATTGAAAAGGTAACTTTTTTTTTTTTAAGATTTTTTAAAATTTATTCATTTGACAGAGAGAGACACAGTGAAAGAGGGAACACAAGCAGGGGGAGTTGGAGAGGGAGAAGCAGGCTTCCTGCCGAGCAGGGAGCCCAATGCTGGGCTCTATCTCAGGACCCTGGGATTATGACCTGAGCTGAAGGCAGACGCTTAACAACTAAGCCATCCAGGCACCCTGAAAAGGTAACATTTGAGCAAAAAGTTGGAACAAATGATTTTTTAAGATAACAAAACGAAGGTCCAGAAAGGGACATGGCTTATCTAAGACCAGTTGAGACTGCCTGTTACATGGAATTGAACAAAGACGTTGTCCAGCAGAGTGTTGTACGCAATACTGACTTGCATGGTAATAGGTCAGTTTTTATCCATAGTCAAGAGATTTTTGACGCAGTAGAATTGCAGAGACATCAGTAATGGAAGCTGACAGAATCAGAAGCTGTTTTAAGAGAAATGAAAATTTTGAAATCTAGAGGAAAGCAAGGTAAGGAGCAGATAGGGATCGGGCATTGGAGTTTGGCCTGGACTAGTTCATACAAATTGCAGACAGTATCATCCCAACTATGTTGGGATGTGTCCACACCTATCCATCAGGCTCCTGGGCCCTCCTGTGAGGATAGCCATCAGTGTCATTAACTTCATTCCTAGAATACCCTAATCTCTTCTCTTCTCTTTTGACAACCTCCCATTCTTCTCAGAAGACCCAGTTCACACATCTTCTCTGATTATTCTCTTTTCCATTCTTCTTGAGCATTCAACTCACTTCTGTACCATTTATAGCATTGCATTATGGTCTTATGCAACATTTGGCAATGGTTAAACTGTGAGCTTATAATTAGTAAGGACCGTAGTTTATTTGTATTTGTATCCTTAACACCTATTACCCAGGGAGTATCCAGTAAGTATGTGTGTGTGTAGTGAGTGAATAAGTGAATTCTTGAATCCATGAAGGTTCTCAACTGATTGTTATTCTGTTATATTCTTCAGAGATAATCCCAGGAAACAAAATTCAGTGATAGAACACTACTTGGTGTTAGAGGAGAGGTGTCATATACCTGGCAAACCAATAAGCACTGTGATCACTTATTTGTGGCTGATTTGTTATTACCAGCTCTAGAAATAATACCAGATTTTTATTATAACAGTAAACAGAATGTTTATAAATAATTTTGGATTGGATTTTTGTGGAGTTTATCTTTCTCAGTTTTCTAAGATTAAGCAGTCGTCTTTTATGCAATGAATCATATATGTATTTGTGTAACTTTTTTTTTTTTCTGTAAACCAGGTATTCTGTTAGGTATGGGGGTACAAAAATGAGTAAAACACAACCCCAGTCTTTTGAAAGGCATAGTTTAGTCTTAGATTTTAAGGGATCAATTAACATGAAGTCAGTCTCAATATAGTATGTGTACAAAGTGGGGCATGACCAGATCTTTAGCTAAGGATGATGCCATTCTCTTTTTTTCAGTAATGCCTATCGGACAGTCTCATATAGCCATATACAAAAATAGTGGCTCTGAGTGCATCAAGAAAAGCATTGTAACTTTTCTAATCTGGCTCTTTTCTTCTAATTAAATTCAACTGAACTGATTTGGAATTGAATTGTGGCTCCTTTGTATCAGTTGTGATTGTAGACAAGTGTTCTAAGCCTTGTTTGCCCAATTTATGAAATAAAGATAATGTGTCTACCTAAAACACACACACACACACACACACACACACACACACACACACACACCACTTGAGGAAGAATAATTTTGAAAACATGTATGCAAAGCTCCTACAATATATCCAGCAGACTCCAAACTAGGTATTGTTTATTATACTTCACATTATCTATGATGTCAAAATGTTAAAATTTAGAAATTGCAGACCATGGATGATTGTGAAAAATGCATTTCATTTTATAATGCCCAAAGCTTTCACATTTCTACTCCATAAGAAAAGTGGCTGTTCTTTGAGTGAGTAGGAAAATCAGGGTTCTTGTGTTAAAAATAAATGCAGTTAGGTAATCCTGTGCTTAGGATAGCCCCTTTGTATGTGTATGCCATGGTTCTGACAGTATGGAAAATAACATTTTCTTTTTTCCGTCATCAGAATACATTGGGCAAGGAGATGTTACTTACTAGTAATGTTCTATACCTTTCAGAGGCCAGATGTCTATATAAACTTACCATATTTCACCTATTAGGGCACAAAGGCCTTGCTGTGTAACTGAATTTATTGTAAAAAGTGGTCCTGCTTCATTTGTGAACTGAAAAAAAAAAAAAAAAACCTCAGTCCTGTAGAGGTCAAAGAAGAAAAATGCTACATTAATGATAGTTCAGGGAAAGTATATTTTAAATCCTCCATGTCATGCATTTCAGTGTTGGTACAATTTATATAAGCAATATATCCTTAAAGGGAACTATATCTGCATCCTGTATTAAAACATTCAAGAAGCCTGGTTTTATGAAAAGTTTCTGGCATTGTTTTTTTAACCTGGTGATATCCCAAGAATATTGGTTTTCCTAAGCCCAAGTTCACAAAAATTATATAGTTATATAATATACTTTCCCATATTTATGTATTCATTTTTGTGAGTAGAATAATTTATATTTTAAGTCAAATTAGAATATTGCCTTAAAACATACTATGTTTTCTATATAAAGCCAGAAATAAAACATTGAATTTCAATTAAGCAGACCCATTGTTTCAAGAAGAGATACAATTTATTTGGAAGCCTTCCAAGTAAATTTATTATTTTTGTTAAAATGTTCTAACTGTATGTTTTATGAGTGCTGAAATACCATTCTGATGTTCACTGGGCTTAGTGGTACAGGTCCTGACTAGTATTGTTTTTCAGTGTCTGTTGCATAACAAAAAGCTCAAGTTGATCCTTGCGTGCAGTATGGTTTGTCTCTTTTGAGCTTACAGGCAACACTAACATCTCATCACGATTACAGAGTCTCTTGTAGAAAGATAGGCCTAATCCCAGTGCTCTATCAACTCAGTAATCTATTCCAATCAGCATGTGATGGATTTGACAGGCCATCTCTAGCCAAGTGAGACACACTCAGGCAGGTCAAGCAACTTAGCAGTCTGCTGCAAAACATTGGGGAAAATCCTTGCACTACATAAAAAATTATACATGCTAAAATCACTTCTGGTTTCTATTGATAGAGAAAGGACAGGAAAAAAATCCAGATCTACGGTTCAACATATTCCTGTTGTTCTAGTCATTGTACACATTCATTCAACATTAAAAATTAAAGCTAGCCAGATAAATAACCTGGTATTATATTGACAACAATAGCAGTAATTCAGGATTATTAAATAAGTTGTTTCAATGCATGAGGTTTGCTTAAGCTTTTGTATTTTTCTTACAAATCCCTGACTTCTAAGGATCATTAATCAACTCTTAAAATTCAGCTTAAAGGCATAAATACATACATACATAAATAAGTATTGAGAGATACAGTTTATTCTAAGATAGCAAGCATCATCTTTCTTTATATATTAAATGTAACAACAAAAAAGGAAGTCATTTAAAAAAAGAAATCATGGTAGACTTCAGATCTCACTGTTGTACAAAGTCATTTCCAATTCTGGAGGCCGGGATACATGGAAAGAAGCCTGTCTATGTAACTTGTCACACTTGAACATTTCATTTTGACTAGGGAAGACTAGTCTCACTTATGTATTTTTTCCTTTTTATATTAGCACTTGGAAGATAAAAGAATTTAGAAAACTATAATTTCTTAATATGTATTTATTGCTATAGCTTATAGTAATGATAATAAAATATGAAATTTCTTCTATAAGGGACAGAATCAAAACTTAAAATCCACAGATAATAAATTGTTTCATGTTTCTGTCCTAGGGGCAAAATTGAACTGTGAATTTAAAGTGTTTCTTAAGATAAAGTAGAAGTGATGTATAGTAGTTCAATATTACTTATTTCAGAAGCCTTTTTTCTTGTTCAGATATGCACCCTGGCAACTTATTTTAAGTATGTTTTATTCAACTACCACTTGAAAGACTTCAATATACTCCAAATACTAGAATAAAAACAACTTAGTAAATGTACTTCAACTACTTTTGATGTCTGATAAAAGCAGGTTTAAGGAAATTTTTGAAGGGATATCAATTTAGAGCGCTTACTTTTCTTGCTCTGTTCTTTTCTGACTTTCCCTTCTAGAGCTCAGTTGGCTTCCATGATTTAACAGCAAGCTTTAAATAAAAAGGAAATCCTAATCTTTCCATCCTTCTTTGCCTTAGGGCTAGACTGCACATAGTAGCTGTTAATCTAAAAGTTTTATCTAAGATTTTAAAAAGCAGCTTTGCATGTGGTGTGGAAACAGCATAATCTCAGAGCACTAAAATGTATTTCCATTTTCATTATGAGAATGCAGCTCGCTGAAAGTAGAATTCTTGTTCAAATATATCTTGAGTCTTTAGCAATCACCCTAAGTCTAAGTGTGTGCATCTTAGTACTAGCGTCTGTTCCTACACCTCTCCCCAGCACCAGGTGGGTGAATTTGCTTGAAGTAGCTGGAAGGTAGTGGGAGACTGTTTAGTTAAAAATATTTTGCAAACAAACTGTTTTGTAGCAGCACTGAAGTAATTCTTCCGTTGTCAGATACCTGCACAGCGTTTTAATTTGCTAAAGTGCTTATTGTTGGATTTCTGTCCAGGACCTATGCTCAACCAGTGGTGACTGGAAACTGTTCTTTGGGTTTGGCAGTTTAATCATTGGAGTGTACAACCAAATTCCCTTTTGCGGATAATAAAGGAAGTAACTGGTTTTAAATGAAAGAAGCCTTCAGATAATAGAGGTAAAACAAGACACAGTAATAGGTCTGATATGAAAAACAGAAAGTAGATTTTTGCTGTGATAGGGAAAGTAAGCATATCTTGAGAACCTTTGTAGGAAGATATATCTGAGGCAAGTGTGAAAAACAGAGAAAATGCCACAATTAGTTTTGTCAAAAGATTATGGCACATCCTTGTTCTTATCCCAGAAAAGAAAGAAGATGGCTTTCAAAAGAATTTTTTTTTTTTTTCAATTAAAAGACAAAAACCATAAACATCTTCTTCCCTGGGCATTTCATCCATCATTCTTATGTTCATTAATTTTCATCAGGTTTCACTGATGCAAACTATAGAGTTGCTTTGGAGCATTCATATTGGGCTAAAGTTAGCGATGGCTTCTGACTGAAACTTAACCACTTAACAGAGAATCCTTCCAAAGACTGAGAATATTCCTTAAGAGGAAAATAGCAGCAAGGAAGCTGGACCTAGTTAAGGTCTCTGAGCTGTGCAATTCCATCCTTGACCACCCGTGTCATTGCAGGCCCACGGAACCTTGAACTGTGTCTGCCAGAAATCTGCATTAAGGCCCTGCGCTGACTCCCACTGCTTTTCAAGAGTCTCTGTGGGGGAGCAAAACCGAGATTAATATGCGTTGAAAAATAAAATGCCCTTAGCACATTTTTGTCTGACCTTTGCACAGTTAAACGAAAATATTTCCTCACTGGGAGTTTTTGGCTTCATGTCAGGTTTGCAGAAGGAGAAAAAAAAAAGAAAGTCCTCAAAGTATAAGGAGGAAGGGACGCTCATATAAGTGCACCTTGACTGATATTAGGAGAGAGATGCTTCCAGGCCAACTTGTCTCCTCTTTCTTTCCTTTGCACTTGGTGTTCTACCCTGGGGCGGAATAACTGATGGAAAATTACATGTATAGAAGAGTTGAATACTGCTTTAAAATGCCAATAAGGCAAGCTTGGGAGCAGACAATAGAAGCTTTATTTCATTTCATTTCATTTTATTTTGCTCTGGAATGCTTTATATGCCAAAGCTTGTGGCAGAGCTAGGTGAGTAGGAGGAAATCAGACTTGTAAAAAGTTAACCTTGAACAAAGAAAACACCAAAAGCTTCATGTCTGCTATAGGGAAAGCTTTTTCAGGGACAAAGCCAAATCAATTGCCATGAAATATGTGGATAGCAAAAATGCAAAAGATTTTCCTTGCAAAGATTTTTTTCATAGTCTATTTATTTCTTCATTTTTTTGCCAAAGTGCCTGAGGGAAGCGACGCCTACTAGTAGCAAGAGACTTGGGTTCTCTTTGTCTTGTGAACACTACATGGGCTTTAAGTTGGATCCCACCTGTTCCCTTTTTTTCTGCCCTTTCAACGGTGGAATCTTGGGGGACTCTATTGTCACTTTCTTCTGAGCATGGGAAAAGAGTAAGCAGTGAGTAAAGATTATAACTATGCATCAAAGTCAGGAGGAGAGAAGGTTAAGATATAAAAAATAAAAGTCCTAGAAACAGATTATGTTGATCTGAAAGAATGTAATGCAGGGCCAGGATGGTCTGGGGAATGAAACAATGGGGAATCCCACTCTGTGGTTGGACAAGAGGTTAGCTTCTGTCCAGCCTGCTAGCCTAACCTTGGATTTGTATAGGTCATTGCCTGAGTGCAGCAAGCAGAAGCTGAGAGGCCACCCAGAGTCAGTGTTCTGTAAAGGGAGAGGGAAAAAAGAGCAAGAAATTCCCTCTCCGTATTAGAAGCAAAAGCATTCTCACGTTGAACAGAAAAGCTTTCAACTTGTTTTGACTGTTAGAAGAAAGCTAAATAAGGAAAATTAATTTTAGTTCAGTTTTCTCTTTTTTTTCTTTCCTATGTTTTCTTTCTCAAGTAACAAAACAAAGTGTTTAGGTTTTCTGTTTTGTTTTGTTGTTGTTGTTGTTTGAGAAAGAAGGTGAATATATTTGATCACTAGAAATCTACCTCATTGCCCACTTACTATAATGGGAACATATTCTTCAAAAACATGGAAGTTGTGGTGATCCAGCGTTGTTGGTCCTATGATGTTTGCATGGCTGTGGTCTTTGTCTTTTTGGTCAGAGTCATCTCAGGGTGCTTTTTGTTATAAAAAAATCCCTGGGACCCTGTGGTGAGTTCTGAGAATAAAAGGTAATGTGATAACATGAGCACTTCCTTGGCATTGACTTTAAAAACAGTTCAATTAGCTGTCCTAGTAGGAGAAAAATGGAAGCTGTGGTCACCAAACGTTTTTCCAGCAGCAGCCTGGAGGGTCTTTTGATATATTAACATCATTAATAATAACATGCTCAGTGTTGCTTTTTGGGGTAGTTAGATAATGTGAGGATTATTTGATTTGATAAAATTTGTTTTCTGCAAATGGTTGTTTATTAAATTAGAAATGGTATGTTTTGTGGAAGTATTCCTGCTTATCAGTAAAATAATTCACATTGTCAACACACCTTGAAAAGATTAAATTGAACACACTTTGGGCTAATTAACAGGGAGGGATCACTTCATAGACTAGACACAGAGATTCTGCTATTTTCTCTTTTCTTTTCAAACCTGATTGTCTGTTCTCAGAAGGAATGATTCAGCCACCTTGAGCAGCATGCTTTCCTTGTTTTTTTTCCGTACCAGGAAACATTAATCAGATTCTGATTACTGTCTTAAACTTGTCAGGTGAATGGAAGTTTCAAGAAGAATCTAAGAGAATTGGTAAACTCTAGCTCAGGGAATTGAGTGAACACATTAGATGCGGAAAGTTAGTTACCAGGGTGATGAGTTAGAAAGGGCATTTAACTATATTTTGCTAAAAATAACACTTTTTTTTTAAAGGAGCTCAAAGAAACATGGTAGTACTTTTAACCAAACTACTTCCATTTCTCTTTTCCTCCAAATTGAGGACTACCAGTTTTACATAAAGTTCAGGGAAAAGCAAAGTTTATCACAATTTAGTAAAATAAAATGTGATTTTTAAAAGTAATAAATCATGAAGAGGGATGGAATTATATGCAAGTTTTCACTGATGTATGTTTCCGCTTGATGATGTATAGCTTGATTCAGTCCCAAATCCAGATGTTGTTTTTTCTGATTTCTTTTAACTTAGAAAATTATAATTCATTTTCATAGGCTATTGAGACTGTCAGCAAATTCATCGTGACTCTATGAGGCATTTATGCATATTTTTAGATTAAGCATTAATCTGAAATTATGGAGAGATTTCTCACTAAAGATATTAAGTTCAGTATTCATGCCACATTAAAAACATGGAAGGTTGAATATTAACTTGAAAAATAGCAGAAAATGGATTCTCAATTTACTTCTCAGTTATAGACCACTTAGAAACATATTCCTTTACATGCCAAATGTAGTTTGTATATTGCCCAAAACTATTATTGATTTCCATCACTGATAACAGTGGAGAAAATTGCTCATATTGAGAATCAAACTCTAGACAACTGAAACATTTACATCACAGATCAATCTTCTTAAGAAACCTTATCTTACATATTAAATTAGAAGTTTTGCTCTAGAACTTAACGTACACGTTGAAACCATGTTAGATACCACTGTATTGCTGATGCACATCACTTGATCAAACCAACTGAAATTACGGAAATTGTACTTATCAGAATGATCATGGTGGTGAAGAAATGCTGGCATCATTTACTGCTCATTTCACACTCTCTTAAGTGTCACCGTCTTTGTTGCTGTCTGTTGTTTTGCCTAGTTCCTAAAAAATGTAAATTAAATGGCTTTGGTTTTATCATCTTCTGAATTTCATCATTTGATCAGTACTAAACTAGTATCAGAAAGGGCATATTGTTGTCTAAAACAAATCGTGTACGGACTGACGTTCAGACATAATCCTTTATAATTTACTGGAGAACACCTGGCATGGTTAGCATGTAATTGCTTCATTGGTACCGATTGTGGTGTACATTTCATGGTCTGTATCATGACTCACAATAACAGGTCATTTAAAAGAAAAGACTTCTTCCATGGTCTATACTTTTGGAGGTGTCGAAAATAGTTTTTACCAAATATTTCCTACCCATACCTACCAAGCTTAAACCCAGAAATATTTATAAGATGAACATTAATTCTATCCAAATGTATAGTAGGGTGTAGAGGAGTATGATTTTCAGCATTCAAAAACAGTGATCTTATGTGACATCCAATAGTCATTTAACATAGGCATCTTTGCCAGTATTACAGTCTGCATCCCCTCAGAGGAGGATATTTTTCATTTAATTAGTGGATGGATTTGCTTTTTTATATGCCTAAGAGCAGTACAACTTTGCATGATGCTTCCATAGTTTTAGTTTTTCTCTCTGCCTTTAGTGACAGAAGTCATACATTTCACATCAGAAAACTATATTTAGAATTTATTATGTAAAAATTCAATTGTTTACTAGAAAGTGTTCTGTGTAATGCTGGGAAAATTTGGAGGAAAACCATGATTTCATTCCTTCAAATGGGTCTTAAGATGCTAAGCGCTAATTGCTTTTGTGAACAGTGAGTGATACTGATACAGCCCCTGTCCTTAAAGAAGATATATATAATACTGCACTTTTTTTGTATAATAAACCCGTTTGCTGAAAAGCAAAATAAACTGGAAGAGTAGGCATTGTTACTATTTCCCTTTGCAGTTTTTTCTGAGTGACGCTGTCTGTGGTAACATGGCTGTTTTTCCCAGAATGGTTAAAGGAGCTCCCAGATCTCTGTTTTAATTACAATGAAACAGTTGTTCTGACCTGGTCCATAAGGAGTTCAGAATATACCCCAAATATGTCAGAATATACCCCAAATATCAATCTGGCTTATTGATTATTTTGAGATAAAGGCACTGGAAAAACAGCAAATAAAAGAAAAACAACTTCCTCCTCCTACTTGAAAGCAGAAGGTAAATTTGCTATATGACTGATGTCTTCCACATACCATTCTAATAACCTTCTAATGACCAAGAACAAGAAGTTGAGACAGAGAGCACTTTATACAAAAGAGCTTGTTAAAATATTTTCCTGGAGCTTATCAATTGTGTTTCCTCAGTTGCCTCTCCTTTCTCAACCTCATATAAAAGCAGGTAGGCTTTGCCATGTCTTTGTGTTTCAATTCCTTATGAAGGCTCTGATGTCAAGTAAAGCTTGTATTTAATACATTTGTGTACTTTTCCTGTTGATAGATCGTACAGCCTGTCTTATATCAATTTAGTTCTCAGGTCCAACCCAAAAGAACCCTGACAGAGTAAAAGTGTGGGTCCTCTGTAGTCCCATCTTTGTTGTGGGAAGGTTATGTACAAAAATGACATTGAGAACCTGAGTTAGTTCAAAACCCAGCATAATTATTTCCTAACTGTGAACTTGGGTATGTCTCATCTATCTTTAGAATGACTACAACCATTCTTGTCTTGGAGGTGTTTGTATCAGCTACTGAAACACACTCCTGCCACACACACATTCTAAGAAGCATGATTTGCTGAGAAGAGCTAAGTTGACATGGAATTGTAATTCATCCTGTGGACTTACTTGTTTGTCTTCATGGTACCAAGAATTCCACAAGAAAGCTACAAAAATAAATATCACATGATGGTTAATTTAGGTTTATGACACTAATGTTACCAATGAAAAGATGTGATGGCTTAAGTAATTTGAACTCGGAGTGAAAACAAAGCTGTCACCTGCCAGGACTGTTGATTTAAGAAGACAGCATGGGTTTAGCTGGATAGGGCATTATAAAGAAACATATTCAATCACCTCTTTTACAAAGAAGGAAACTGAGGCCAGAGGTGTTTATTGACTTCTATTTTGGTATCAGACCACAAGTTAGCAGGAGGCCAGTCCTAGAAAATTCTCTCTTGGGTGCCAGTTTAACTGACTTGGCTGTCTTCCTTAGGAGCTATTAAGGAAGTCCTATCTACAGAAAAAGTTAAAGAGATGCTTAATTTATATTCTCTTTGAAGATTATTAGAAAAATCAAAGTTGCCAAGTGAACTCATAAAATGTACTTCAGATTTAGTAAAATCTGTTTACTTTTCATGTAGTTACACTTTTTGTGGGAGACATTTAATTTTTATCCCACACCTATGTGTTTCCCCATGCTTTCTAGCCTTTTTGTAGATTGGAAGGGCCAAACAAATAATTGGTTTGGCCAATGGATTAGAAGTGGGAAAAAGATGTATCACCTTTGGCAGAGGCAGTGAAAATTCCCGGAGAGTTCTCCAGCTCACTTCCTTTCTGTGGTGCAGTGAAGGGCACATGTACCTTTATGATGTAGACAGGCTGTCATCACTGCTTGGCACGTGGTTTCCCAGAGGGCCATGTGATGCATGTAGGCTCTGCAGAAGTGAGAAGCCCCTGAGCTTTGGGGGTTTGGGTATTACTTCTCCGATGCCTAGCCTAACCTGACCTATGCAGTTTCATTTTGTTCTTATTATAAAAGTTGATTCACTGAAGAAAAATCCCGAAATATACAAAATAACTACTTACAACCCACTACTGAGAAACCGTCACTTGAAAAATTTTGATGAATGTCTGATCATAAACATATTAGATTTACTGTATAAATATTTTATACATATAAAATAGGTAATATAAAATATGACACAAAAGAAATATATAATAAGAAATATGATAATAAGTAACATATACTGAATACTTATAGCACTCACGTATTGTGCTAAAAGCTTAATATGGATTTTCTCATTGAAGTCTTGCAAAAGCCCTGGAAATTTGGATATTTCACTCTATAGATGAGCAAACTGAATTTTAGAAAGGTTGGAATAACATCCCAAATGTTAGACAACCACTAAATGTTCCAGCCCAAACTGGAACTCATTTGTCTAATTCTGAACTGGGGTTTTAGCTAAAAAAACATATTGGCTCCATACTAGTACCATATTATATATACAATTTCAGTCTTCTTTTTTACCCTAAATACATATCATAAAGTATTTCTAATGACATTATTTATTCTCTTATGACATTTTTAAAAAATGGCTGTAATGCTGTATTACTTCAAACTAATTTGACTGAAACTATTTGAAAGTAAAATTTCGCTAACGTGATTTCTTGGGATCAGTTCTAATATGCTGTATTTCAGAATAAAAAAGAACACTTTTATTTTTGTTTTTCTTTGAATTATTGTCAAATTCCTCTGCATGGAAGTTCTTACCAATTTAAGTTACATCAGTCTTGTATAGGATTGCATATTTCCCAAAATCTTAGCAACATGTTGGCTCTTTTATTTAGATTGACATTTCTTTGATTATTTTGTGAAGTTGATTATTTTTTTAATATTAATAAGCTATTTGTATTCCTTTGTTACCTGCTCTATATATTCTTTGCCCAGTTTTTAGTTTAGAACTTAAAATGTATTTTGAAAATAATTATTCATATGTCCTAAAATGCCTGCTGCTCTGGCATATTCTTCCAGGAAAAAAGAATAGATTTTCAAATTATGATATGTATTAAGTTTCTTATAGCTAAATAATTTAGTTTGTGAATTTGGGGAACTATGAGCTTTTAATTTATTTTAGTGGAAATTGCAAAACTAAGCTATATCTGACAAAGGCTTACCCATGAAACACTCTCTAGTCTCATGACCTTGATCAAAAAATGTGTCTGCTGTAATTTACAGTATGCTGTGATTATAAAACACAGGTAATACCTTTGTGAAGTATGTTGAAGGCTATTTATTTATTTATTTTAAAGATTTTATTTATTTATTTGACAGAGAGAGAGATCACAAGTAGGCAGAGAGGCAGGCAGAGAAAGAAGGGGAATCAGGCTCCCTGCCGAGCAGAGAGCCCAATGTGGGGCTCCATCCCAAGACCCTGAGATCATGACCTGAGCTGAAGGCAGAGGCTTAACCCACTGAGCCATTCAGGTGCCCTTTTAGGGATATTTAAAGTAATGGTAAAGATAACACCTCTGAAAGAAGTTTTACTGTTTGGACAATACAATAAAATTTAAGCTCTGATTTCCATGTAGTATATAAGTCTCCTAGTTATAAGGAAAAAGTCTAAATGATATAGAGAAATTGGGCAATATGGAATAGATGAAGGATAAAGCAAACATCCAACTTTTGGGGGAACACTGAGTAGACAACATATGTGATATTTACACAGTTTTTACCTTTCCCTCAAGTGTACTGTAACTTTTTTGCAGTCCTCCATGTTATGTATATCTGTATATTTACATACACACACGAAGAACATCCAGAATTAATTAATAACACCAAGAATGATCCCTCTATTTGACATAAGGAAAGACCTTTTTCTGTGATTATGTAAAAAGGGTAGAACTTTTAAAAATGCCATTTTAAAGTCATCATAAATACATAAAAGAATGTAGTCCCTTAGCTGTAATTTTGAAAATGATGACAATTTGTACTGATTAACTGTAGATCTCAGATCTACATAAAGAATGACCTCACATGAAGAAAAAAAATGCATAGTTGGCCTTTAGGACACATTGATCTAAACAAAATGCATGTTACTTCCATATCTCAAGGGAAAAATTGTTCATTTTCATTTCAGCTTTATTGAGATATAACACTGTGTTTAAGGTATATAATATGATTTGATATGCTTACATATTGTAAAGTGATGGCAGTAGGATTAGTTAACACTTTCATCACCTTACATAATTACAATTTCTTTTGTGAGGAGAACATTTAAGATCAACTCTCTTAACAACTTCCAAGTATGTAATACAGTATGGTTAACTGTAGTTGCCATGCAGTATATTAGATCCCCAGAACTTACTCATCTTACAACTGGAAATTTGTACACTTCAACCAGCATTTCTACTTACCCTAAACACCAGTCCCTGGCAATCACCTTTTTACTCTCTGTTTCTATGAGTTTGTTCTTTTCTCAGATTCCACAAATAAGTGGTATCAATCAGTATTTGTCTTTCTCTGATTTATTACATTACATTTAGAATAGTGCCCTCAAGATCTGTCAGTGTTGTTGCAAAGGACCGTGAATCTGTAGATTGCTTACTGTAGAATGGACATTTTAATAATAGTAATTCTCTGGATCTCTGAACACAGACTGTCTTTTTTATTTGTGTCTTCTTCAGTTGTGTGTCTTCTTCAAATACTAGATTTAAGTGCATAGATCTTTCAATTCCTAAGTTAAATTTATTCCTGAGTACTTCACTGTTTTTCATGCGGTTTGAATGGGATTATTTTCTTTGTTTTTTTCCAACTTATTTTGTTGTTAGAATATGAAAATGCAACTGATTTCTGTTTGTTGGCTTTATATCCTGCAACTTCACTGAATTTGTTGGTTGGTTCTAGCAGTTTTTAGTGGAGTATTTGTAATTTTCTGTATACAATATCGTATCACCTGAAAACGAACTCTGCTTTGAATGTCTTTTATTCCATTTTCTTGTATGATTGCTTTGGCTTGAACTGAGAGTGAGAATCCTTTCCTTGTTTCTCATCTTAGAGGAAAAACTTTTAGGCCTACAATGTGGAGTATAAGGTAAGCTGTGAGTTTGTTCTGTTACCATTCTTTTATTATGTTGATGCATGATTCTTCTTTACCTAATCATTGAGAGTGTTTATCATGAAAGGAAGTTTTTTTTTCCTGTACCTAATGAGATGATCATATAATTTTTTAAAAGATTGTATATATTTATTTGAGAGAGAGAGAGAGAGAGAGAGAGAAAGTAAGAGAGAAAGTGAGAGAGAGCATAAAAGGGGAGAAGGTCAGAGGGAGAAGCAGACTCCTGCAGAGCTGGGAGCCCGATGTAGGACTCCATCCCAGGATCACGGGATCATAATCTGAGCCGAAGGCAGTTGCTTAACCAACTGAGCTACCCAGGTGCCCTGATCATATAATTTTTATCTTTCATTCTATTAATGTGGTATATATCACATTTATTGATTGCATATGTTGAAGCATTCTTGTCTCCCAGGGATAAATCCCACTTGATCATGTTATGTATCAGACCAACTGATGTTCTTTTATTGAATGAAAGAGAACTAAAGATAGAATAATTAAAATGTAGAAATAGCCAAAAGAAGAGCTCATGGATTTCAATACATAGCCAGAGAGGTAGGAGGAGAACTGCGGTGGGTAATGCTGTTAGAAACTCAAAGAGGAGAACTTCCAGGAGAGGATGATCAGCATTTTCAAATGCTACAAATAAGGACTGCAAAGTCCCCCCTGGGCTTTATAAATAAGAGTTCATTATTGATCAGGGGAACAGTGTAGGTTCAAAAGCAAGGTTTTAATACTTAATAAATGAATAAAATGAATAAATAGGAACAGCAGGATTTTTACTTTCAAGACTCTTAGATGTGAATGGAAAAAATAAAGGAGGTTTTGAGTTGAAGGAGGATTTTTTTTTTCTTACGATGGCATACATTAAGACAGACTGATGGAGATAAAAGGCATTCTAGATAAAGGGGAAAAGATAATTGCAGGAGTGAGATAACTTTAGAAGTGGGATAAGGTAGGGTCCATAAGATAGTCTGAGAAAGCTACTGCCGATTGAGGGAAGGGATACCTCTTCTTTGTGGTGAGCAAGAATGAATTTGAATGCAGTAATGTTGATAATTTGAAATGGGGCTGGGAAAAATGGTAGAGGGTTGAAGTAGTTCTCTATTCAAGTGATTGATACCAGTCACAGAGAAGCAATGACCCAGAAAGAGAAGGTCACTATTTCTTATTAAGGAGATGAAAAAATGGAAACCTAACCTAGTTGATGGAAATACAGAGAACTCACAGGAACAATTTCTTCCAAGGTTGGAGCCCAGAGCTTGGCCTGAAAATTCAACACAGAAGGAACCAAGATTATTGTCTCATAAATAGAATGGAGGCCATTTAACCAAGCACTTTCTTTGTGTCAGCCACCCTCCAAAATACTTTGCCAAAATGGGTTTTGTTCTAGTCTTTTAAACCCCATTTAATAGGTTTTTTAAACTACGTTTTCCTGATGAGAAAATTAAGGCTCATTGCAGTTAAATGAGTTGCGCAAATTCTCACATCTATGAAGTATTATAGTCAACATTTCCAGAACAGCTTCTCTGTCTCCAAAGCTGGTACTTTTGAATAGTATTCTATTTTCTCTGGGAAGGCCATGTGTTATAAACTTTGTCCAAGCTAATTGGGTAATATGATAATATCTATTTTAACTTCAAATTTATATAATTCTAATTTTTAAGATTTTTTTTCCTACTTCAGTAATGATGAACTGTGGTGCTGAATGTGATAAACAGTTTGAGGGAAGAAGGCTAAATGGAGGAAAAAAATAATGTGAGAGAAAGCTATAAACCTGAGAACATACACTTACTAGAGAAATAGCTTCTTTTTTAAAACCTGAGGGAAGTTAGTGGAATTAAATGATGAGCCCAGAGGGCTTACTTTTTGGCTGTTGCCTTTACATACTGCTCCAGTTTCTTAACGGGAGTCTCTACTTGGAAATCTTAAAATTCTGACTTCTTTTTCCAGGAGCAGTCTCTGTGTAATTTCCCAGAATACTTCACTCATTATTTATTTATTTATTAAAAAAAAAGATTTCATTTATTTATTTGACAGAGAGGGAGACAGAGAGATAGTGAGAGAGAGAGCATAAGCAAGGGGAATGGCTGGCCAAGGGACAAGGAAAGGGATGGACTGAGGGAGACAGACAGCGAGAGGCAGAGGGAGAAGCAAACTCCTCGCTGAGCAAGGAGCCTGATAGGGGGCTTGATCCTGGGACGCTGGGATCCTGACTTGAGCTGAAGGCAGATGCTTAACTGATTGAACCACCCAGATGCCCTGGAATACTTCATTTAATTCAACATTTAGCTATAATCTTTCCGCACTGATTTTCTTCCCAAGCAAAGAATGAAGTTCTTCAGTTAGTTGTCCAGGAGATCTCTTGCAGTGACATATTTACAGAAAATGTGTGATATTTAAAAATTAGACAAGAAGAATGCACACACCCACACATTTATAGATTTGCTACTACATGGGAGACAACAGTTTTCAAGTAAATTTCAATACTCACAAAATTAGATGAGCAAAATCATCAAATTGTTTTAGAGTTAGAACTCCTGAATGATCTTTGCAGTCAGATTAGAAAACATTTTTTTCTGAATGGAGACAGAAATTAGCAAGTGGATGGCTATTAAGAGTCTTAATAGTTTTTAACTTCTGCACAAAAAGGGTGTCTGATATTAATTCCCCTTAAACTGAACCTCAAAAATAAACCCCAGCTACAGATTATTTTTAAAAGTAAAATAGGTAGATGGTCAAATAAATGTGGGAAATACTGCAGAGCCTATAATTTTTTTCCCCTTTCATGACTCAATAGCAAATAGGGTCATGGCCCAGTGTCTCACCTGCTAATCCAGAAGCTCATAGACAGCATGATTACTTTAATGACAGTTTTAAGAACCACAATAAAAATGACAAATCTTCACATTATTTGACCATGTTTGCAAGTGATTGGGACATTCCTTGTTAACACCGGGAGAACACCATGTGTTCTAGGCACTGTTTGTGAAACTGTCCACCTGATTAGTTCATGTTCTCTGTAATAACCCTGATAGCACTGAACATATGTTGTGGGCAAAAGCTGTCAAGCAAAAAAAGGAGTTAATCCCATCTATCTCTGTCACCTTTAATACGCACACTTACTCAGTTACTGAATAAGGCGGTGAAAGATTTGGATTATTATACTTTCAGTATTTTCACATGTAATAAAAATAGTCTGATGAATTTGAAATGACGAGAAGGAAATCATAAAAAATGACCACTCATTTTACTCAATTTAAATTCATAGCCTAGAACACTATAGCTAATAATTAGCTGTAGCTAATGAAACAAGGCACATGTAATTGACAAGACTGTACCAGAGAGGCACACTCTGTCATTTTCAGATACAGTACACTGCATATGCCAGAGTTTTCTAAAAACGAGAAAGCTTGAACGAGGCAGAAACCGTAAGATGAAAGAGGAAACAAAAACAAAAAAACCTTTTTTTTTCTTTTTAGAAACACACGGTAGCTTTACACATCTCTGGATTTTTAAATGTGTCTGATGTTTTTATTAATGTGTTTAAGCCAGTGTTTCCCTAAGCATGATCATCCCCAGTAGTTTTTGCTGAAAGTTCTCCACTAACCACGTGTTTTATCTTTCGATTTTATAATCTGACAAATAAAAAGTTCCAGAATAGTGGGTTGTGCACACAGGTTTACCCAAGCCCAACTGTTATAATCACTTAGGGGTTGCTGAGTTCTCAGTATAGCTGGTCTGTTATAAATCAATTATCGTCATTTCCTAAGGATTTATGACTCACACTTTAAGAATGTGCTCTTATGAGTCTTAATTTGACTTTGGTAAAATTCCCCTGGATTATAGAAACGACATACAGTTTTATTATGAGCCTGAGATGAACCTGATTAAAAAGCTAGGATATTTATTATTCAAGTCACAGCCATACTTCATTAGAAGCTGTGTTATGAATAACTTAACTCAATGCTGATTTTTATAACATTTGAAATCAAACATCAATACCAAGCACACGATGAGAGAAATGAATTTGTCTAATTCTTAGGTCACTCTGCAGAAACAGAATTATGTAAAAGGTAGATAAGTTATTTTAAAAACAAGCTGACATAATAATGCAGTAATAATCAACATCCTAAAACATAACTGTGTGTTAATTGTGTTGATTTCCTTAAAGATGTGTTTTAAAACAACAAAGCTATATTGGATATGGTATATTTAAAAATTGGGATAATGTGGCTCTTAATATTTTGGAAAGTATGAAAATGATAGCACAGATATTTTTTTCCCTCAGTCTTTAATATTACAGTACGTTAAGTAAACAGAAAAAGACAAACTAAAACTGGGTAGATTACACAGAAATGCTGGCACAGTATTTATGTACAAATAAGCGTAGAAACTTATGTTCAGAGCAACCCTGGAGAACCTTTTGATTTTACAACCTGTCAAGGCTATAAGGGTCAGAATGTTGAACAAGGAAATTACAGGGTACTCAGGGTCAGTAGTCATCTCCCAGCCAGAGTTAAGCACCAGTGTTTACAAAGAATCTTTGTTTCTTCTTTTTTTCTTTCATCTATTGTCTTTTTGTAGCAAAGAGTGTCTGAAAGGATGCTAGCTAAAGCAAATGGAATGCTCTTCTGGCTAGACTTCTTGACCTGAATTTCTTATCAAACCATCTTCATAAAGATGTCATTACTGTTGAGTGGTAATTTTAATTGCATATCTTACTCTAGTGCAAGATACAGGCAGAGTTAATTCTTTTTGAGGCTTTATCAGAATGTGTTTTAAAAATAACTGCAGAAATGGATTATTTACTATAGACTTAATCATTGCAGTTAATGAATACTACCACATGCCAAAAGAATTTCATAGGTCAGCACATCTAAGGAATCACTTTGACATGATTACACTTATAAAAATAAAATGCTGTATGGTTAGATTTTTATTCTAAGTGTGAAAAATATTTAAATCAAATGTTGCATCTTTAAACGATTTTAAAATGTTTAAAATAACAAGCTCTGTTATACATTTATGTTCTTTTATCTGGGCTAAACTCTGTTCATATTCTGAATATATTTTAACGTTAACAATGAGGAAGTGATAATGACCTCAGGAGCGTGTTCAGTCTCCTTTGACCCAAGGATAAAGGGCTTGAGAAACTTGAATTCATGATTTTCCATGATCCATGAGAAGCCAAGGACAGCAGTTGTACAATTTCATCATCTTTAAAAGCATGATATATCCATGGAAACTATTCTCTAAGAGTAATTTAGGGACTTTTGTTAGGTCCATTTAATCTTTTGGATTATTAAGAAACCAATTGGTAAGTAGCCACTATAGTATAATAAAATTGTCTTTTACAACATTTTGTTAAATGTCAACATTTATATTAGTCTTCATCATTATGATCTTTCTCTTTCAGTATAAAACTGTCAGAGAATTCATTATCATGGAGCTCAGTTTCACCCTTAGACCACAAACTCAGGAAAAGAGGGACATGGTAACACGAATCCTTAGAAATGGAATATATTCAAGAACTTTCCGTATTGCTAAAATGTTTAAATTCTGGCCTGAACTGTTTAGCATTCTACATAGTCTTGCATATTGAAGACTATAAAAAACATGTTCTGAATATCAGGACGTTACATAGCATACTATAACAAAGAAATTTTATCTTTCCACAATCAGGATTAAAATTGTGCATATGGAGGTAAATCTTTTAATACCTTTACATTTGATAAACAATATTGCATTTGTATTTCGTGTTACCTATCATTCCTTGACTTGTTGGATTGCTCTTTGCCAAAAATCTCCTCCTGTATATACTATAATTCTATACTGTAGATAGCATATGCAAATATTTCTATTACTGTATATAGGATATGTAAATATTTCTATTGATTCCTCATCCCCAAATCCACGTTTCTTTTCCCTTTGTAATAGTATTAACTTCTATTTCCAAATTTTATGCTTCATGTATACTTTAATATTTATTGCTGATTTTGTTTCTTTCTCTTTTATCATTCCTTCTGTTGACTTGTCAGATCATGCTCATTAGTTTTAGTGCTAATGCTAAATGCCTTAATTTCATCACTGTTGGTGCTTCTCTTAAGTTTGCTGTCCAGTTTGACCCCTCCTTTTGGCTTTACTTTTGTTATCTGTGAAGATAACACGGTCCAACTCTTTCAGACCTCATTTTTTTTTTTTTTTTTTAATTCTTGTGATTGTCAAGCCTTCTGTGTGTTTGTTTTGTTCTGCCTCTTGTTCTTTGTAAGTCTGAGTGCTTTTCTTTGTCATTTTTTTCAAGTATTGTGGTTAGGTCCTGAGCTTCTAACGATTCTTTCTAGAAGTCTATGCATTTCTGTTTGGCATTTCAGTTTTCTTGTAAAATTACCTGCATTAAAAAAATGAGAATAGACCTCAATAGCATGCAGAAAGGAAGCCTCTGAGACCGCAAGTGTCCTCTTCAAACAAATGCCATGGTTTAAAATATACTTATTCAAGGACATTTATCATAACATTTAAAAAACCATTTCCCTGAAGTGTCTGCTTCAGAAACAGTGTTACTGAGGAATGAGCTTTAGGCAATTACTAAAAAAGTTGATTATATAAGGGTATCTTCCATGCGCTTATATTTCCTGTTCAGTAAATGCCTATTTATGGCAAAACTGTTGGTGATAACTGGACTCTGTCCTGTTACTATTCATGCAAAACAATGTTGGCGTTTTCTTCTTCCAAAATATGTAGTTCATTGATTTGTTTTTAATTCTATAAAATGATGTATGTTGTAAAAAAATGTTTTTAAAGAAAACAAAACAAAATGAAAACTAGTAATTTCCCTATTTCTTATAATATTTCCTTTCGGCAAATAGCACAGCAGCTTCTCTTTTTTAGTTGCTTGTACTTACCATTCTTTGCTTTTTATGTAATTCATGTATTTATTATGTATTATATATATGTTATAATTATACTACTGTATATACTATAATTATATACTATATATAGTATGTATATTTACTTGCTCTATTTATATTATTTGCATATTTGCTCTTTTTCTTGAGTTATGTACTCTGAAAAATATACATTACCTATTCTTTGGAAAAGATGAGGAATTTAACATATATAGCTTCCTGTATTCCCCCACCCATTATCCAATTTCTGGCTGGTTTATGATTATAATTTTTACTTTCTTTTAGTAGTTTATATTCCATTTAAGTCATGTACTAATATTTGATTTATTGCCATTGTGCTTTAAGCCATTTATTTAAGTTTTTGGTAGATATCATCTACCACGCATTCAACCCCTTGGATATTCCTTTACTCAACTCTAAATTTCTTCACATTTTCTGAATTTTCCATTGTAGTTATAACATGTATTCCATATTATCTTTTTATATTAATTTATTTTCATTTGTAGGAATATCTCATTCTGGAATGCAGATGACTGCAAATAAGAAAACAAATATCTAATTGTACTTTGATGACATGAAGATACACATACATTACAATTTTTATAGCTGGGGTTCCTGGTTGGCTCAGTTGGTGGAGTATGAGACTCTTGATCTTGGGCTTGCGAGTTCAAGCCCCACATTGGATATAGGGATTGCTTAAAAATAAAAAAATCTTTAAAAAAATTTTACAGCTATAAAGACTAGCCAGTGCCTCAAGGATCTAGGCTCCTCTTGTCTTCCTGTTCTGTCATCTTTACTGTGTAGCTTTTATGCTAATTATATTAGTAAGTTTTGTGTCTACACTCCAGGAAGAGGGGGAGGAAGACTTCTACCTGAATTTCACTGGTCATAATTGTGTAACATGGTGATTCTAGCTACAAGGGAAGCTAAAAAATCAAAATTTCACAGCTTTCAGGAAGACAAAATACATACAGTAACTTCCGTATCTTCTTCTAATAACATATTTTTCTCAGAGTAAATGGATGATAAACTGTTCCAGTTTTCACATGTCTGAAGACTTCCAAATTTTGCTCTTTCTCTTGAACTTGCTTTTATGGACTTACATATTCCAAATAACTTCCCCTTAGGACTTACTTTATATTGCTTTATTATATTTAAGCATCTTATTACGAGAAGTCTGTTTCAGATCTGATCCTCATTGTGTTGTGACAAACCTGCAGGGGTGGTAGCTGTTTATTTTTTCATCTAAATTGGATAATTTCTTAATCCTTCTGGCATTTTAAATTTCATCATATCGTGTCTAGCTTTGGATTGCTTTTCACTGATATAGCTTGTTATTATTTGGTCTTTTAAATGTGAATTTTCTCATTTTTAAAATTCATCGAGATATAATGCATATATGTGAAGCCACCCATTTAATGTCCATTCATTTTAAATATATTTACAGAGTTGTGCAACAGTCATCATTATCTAATTTCAGAGTATTTTCATCTTCCCTTGTATCTGTTAGTAGTCACTCTTCATTCACACGTCCCGGTCTTTCTTTGGCAACTGGTAATCGACTTTCTATACTCATAGATTTGCCTGTCCTGTACATTTCATATTAAAAAGGCCATTTAATACAAGATCTTTTGTAACTGGCTGCTTTATTTATTATAACATTTTTAAAGTTCATCCATGCTGTAGCATGTATTGGTACTTCATTTATTTTTATTGCTGAATAATATTTCATTATAGGGTTATACCACGTTTTGTCTATCCATTGATAGACATTTCGATTGGTTCCACCTTTGGACTGTTATGAATAGTGCTGCTGTGAACATCTGTGTGAAGGTTTGCATTGACATGTTTTCAGATCTTTGGGGTATTTACTTAGGATTACGTTTTTTGTGTTACGTGGGTAAGTTTATATTTAACTTTTTGAGGAACTTCAGACTGTTTTCCAAAGTGGATGAACAATTTTGGGAGTTCAAATTTTCCCACATCCTTGACAACACTGGTTTTTATCTCTTTTTGATTATAACCATCCTAGTTGGTATGAAGTTGTGGTCATTTATATGATTTTGATTTTCCTTTCTTTAATGACTGATATACGTGTTTATTAGCCATTCACATATCTTCCTGGAGAAATGTCTCTTGAAATCTTTTGCCTATTTTATTATATTAATTCTTTTTGTTTTCAAGTTACAAGAATTTTTTAAATATCCTGGAAACAAATCTTTTCTTTTTCTTTTACATCTTAATTTAATTTTTTTTCATGTTCCAGGATTCATTGTTTATGCACCATACCCAGTGCTCCATGCAATACGTGCCCTCCACAATACCCACCACAGGCCCACCCATCTCCCCATCTCCCTCCCCTCCATAACCCTCATTTGTTTCTCAGAATCCACAATCTCTCATCTTTTCTCTCCCCCTCCAATTTATCCCAATTCACTTTTCCTTTCATTCTCCAAATGTCCTCCATGTTTTTCCTTATGCTCCACAAGTAAGTGAAACCATGTGATATTGACTTTCTCTGCTTATTTCACTCAGCATAGTCTCCTCCAGTTCCATCCATGTTGATACAAAAGTTGGGTATTCATCCTTTCTGATGGCTGAGTAATATTCCATTGTATATATAGACTACATCTTCTTTACCTGTTCGTCTTTTGAAGGGCATCTTGGCTGTTTCCACAGTTCGGCGATTGTGGACATTGCTGCTGTGTCTCTTATCCAATATATGATTTCCACTTATTGTCTCCCATTCTGTGAGCTGCCTGTCCACTTTTTAATGGTGTCCTCTGACAAAATTTTTAATTTTGATGAAGTCTGCTTTTTCAGTCTTCTTTTTTTGTTACTTGTGCTTTTTGTGTTGTATCTAAGAAATTGTTGTATAACTCGGGATTATAGAGGTAATCCTGTTTCTTATCTAAAAGTTGTACAGGTGTGTGTGTGTGTGTGTGTGTGTGCATGTGTAAGGCAATGACTTTAATTACAATCACAGTGTTCTGCAACTATTACTACTATCTAGTTCTACAGTGTTTTTATCACTCCAAATGGGAACCCCATACTCAGAGAGTCATTCCCTTGTTCCCTTCTCCCATTAAAATCACATATCTACTTTCTGTCTCTGTTGATTGGCCTATTCTGGATATTTTATATAAGTAGAAACATACAAGATGAGACCTTTGTATCTAGCTTCTTTCACGTAGAATAATGTTTTCAAGAGTCACCCATATTGTGGCTTGCAGTGTTTCATTCCTTTTTATGTGTGAATAATATTCCATTGTATGGTGTTATTTAAATGAACCAAACATATCCTCTGTGTTTTAGCTACTGGATTGTTAATTTTTTTAATAGCAGGCTGAAATCTGTTAGATCAAAAGCCTGCTAGAGTCAAACTCAAATTTTTACATCTACTTATTTTTAAAATCATCTAAACAAGCAGATTTTTAGACACATAGAACATACCTATTTTACATACTTCACAAAAACTTCACCGAAAGCTGAACTTATTGATAAGATATGGCCTTGTCACTATAAGGCCCAAAGCTGCTGCCCATTTTATGGTTGTCTGACCCAGACACTTCTTGCTGTGCTGTTTATTGACATTATATAGATACATAGATCCCTTCCCCAATCACCCTGTCCCCTAGAAATTCCCTTTCCCTCCTTCCCTTATCAATAGCTACACTTGTGCTGTAGCTTCTGGACAGATACTACCCTGAGATGCTTTTCCTCTATGAAAATCTGTTAAAGCATCACCTAATGATACTTGTGTGTGCTTCTGCCAAGTTGTAGTCATATTTTTTTTTCTAGAACAGCTTCCAAATTCCTTGAATCTCTACATATGGGTATTACCACATTTTATTTATCAGTTCATCCATTGATGTACCTGTCTTTGGCTATTGTGAATAGTGCTACTGAACATTTGTGTAAAAGTTTTTTGAACATATTCTTTCTTTCTTACTGGTTATATATCTAGGATTGGGACTGCTGGGTGATGTGCTAATTCTATGTTTAGTGTTTTGAGAACACATCAAGAGGATTTCCTTCTTGGTTGTACCATTTTACAATCTCACTAGCTGTGCAGAGTGTTCTAATCTCCACATTCTTGACAACACTGGCTATTTTCTAGTTTTTGCTTTTGTTTTATTATGACCACCTTAGTGGATGTAAAGTGATACTTCATTGTGGCTTTGATTTCGATGTGCTTATTGACCATTTGTATATCTTACTGGAGTAAGATATGTCCATTCAAGTCATTTGCCCATTTTAAAATTTGGTTGGTTCTGTTTTATGCTGTTGTTATTGTTGTTGAGCTGGTTCTGTAGTTTTAACTCTTCTTTTTAGGTTTGAAATTTACATTGAATTAATTTTTGTGCATTGTGTGAGATAGGAAGAGGTACTCATTGTTTTACACGTAGATATCCAGCACCATTTGTTGAGATGGTTGTTCTCTTCTCTGTTGAACTGGCATGGCATTCTAGATAAAAATCAATGACCATAAATGTCAAGGTTTATTTCTGGAATTTTAATTTTGTCCCATTGATCTTTATGCTTATTCATGTGCCCGTATCACACTGTCCTGATAAATGTAACTTTGCAATAAGTTTTCAAATCAAGAATGTGATCACTCTCCCTTTTCAAGATTGTTCTGAGTCTCTTGCAATTTCAAATGAATTTTAGGATCAGTCTGTCAATTCCTTCATTTTATTTAACCATTAATTTTTTTAGTATTTTATTTTATTATGTCTTTACTTTGTTTACTCTGTTTCTCTTTTTGGAATCCCTGTTAAGTAGCTTCTGAATTCTCAGTTCATTAGGACTAGATGGTTTTATCTTTCATGTCTACTTACATTCTTCTTTCTTCGTACTTTCTATCCCTTTGGTTTTTTGTGTGTGATAAGAGATTATCTTCTTTTAGTGTCCCAGGTTTTTCATTTACCCCTCAGTTATTTCTCTTGTGCTATTAAATGCCATACTATTAAAAAAGTAATACTGTGGGATTTTTAATTTCCAAGATTTATGATGGGCTCTCTAGATTTTCACATACAGATTTCATATCCTTTATTGTCTCCTCAATGGGGAGTTTCTCTCTAAGTATAGCTTAGTGCTTTTCTTTCATGGTGTTTTAAAAAAAATTTCTCCAAAAGTTTGGTGACTTTTTAGGGATGGTGTGGTCAGGGAAATATGTTTTCAGAACTCCAACATTATTCTTTCTTCTAAGGATAGACTCTATCCTCTATTACTTTTGGAGGAAAAGTTTATTGGTTGCATGTGACATTGTTATCTTTTTTCGTTTTGGTCTTCTGGTATGTTCTAGGAGTCAAGTAACTCCTTGGGGAAATTCTCAGAGTGTCAAGATTTTCTCTTTTCTATCTAGATTTTTGGTAATTACCATTGTGTTCATCTACACAACCAAGCAGAATAGGGAATAGGGAGAACAACCCAGTGGTTCTGACTTTGGGTTCTCTATTAATTGCACAGTGTTTTCCTCAGTGGCCATTTCTGTTCATTTTATCCATTACTCACAATCTTGGATTGCTTCTACTGCTATTAGCAGCCTTTTGTACTCATACTTCAATTTGATTGTATTTACCTCTAGTCTTCAGGAATTTCTTTCCTTTTTTTTTTTTTTTTTTTTTAGATTTTTCTTTATTTATTGAGAGAGAGACAGAAGGAGCAGACAGAGAGGGAGAAGCAGGTGCCCTGCTGAGCAGGGAGGACTATGCAGGGCTTGATCCCAGGACTCTGAGATAATAACCTGAGCCAAAGGCAGATGCTTAACCCACTGAGCCACTCAGATATCCCTCTTCAGGAATTTCTTATCATTTCTCGTCCCTGTGTGGCTATTTTTATTTTGTCAACTCTGTTATGTCTTACTTCTCTTAAAAGACGTTTTATTGGGGCGCCTGGGTGACTCAGTGGGTTAAGCCTCTGCCTTTGGCTCAGGGTCCTGGGATCAAGCCCCACATCAAGCTCTCTGCTCAGCAGGGAGCCTGCTTCCCCCTCTCTCTCTGCCTGCCTCTCTGCCTACTTGTGATCTCTCTCTCTGTGTCAGATAAACAAAATCTTTAAAAAAAAAAAAAAAGACCTTTTAGTATATTTCAGTTCATGCATTCTGTAAATAAGACCTTAGTCTTTTCAGTTCACCATTTGGATATAAATATGTCTTACAAATAATTTTAAACATATAGTTTATTTATTTATTTTTTAAAAGATTTTATTTATTTATTTGACAGACGGAGATCACAAGTAGACAGAGAAACAGGCAGAGAGAGAGGAGAAAGCAGGCTCCTCGCTGAGCAGAGAGCCCGACGATGCGGGGCCCGATCCCAGGACCGCGGCATCATGACCCAAGCCAAAGGCAGAGGCTTTAACCCACTGAGCCACCCAGTCACCCCTAAACATATAGTTTAAATAATAGTTTCTAATAGAAGACTATTATGAATCTATTTTAGACATACAGTTTGAATAATAATAAATAATAAATACTTTCTTCCTTTTTTTTTTTTTTAAAGATTTTATCTGTTTGATAGAGAGAGACAGAGAGAGAGAGGGAACACAAGCAGGGGGAGTGGAAGAGGGAGAAGCAGGATTCCTGCCGAGTGGGGAGTCCGATGTGGGACTTGAACCCAGGACCCTGGGATCATGACCTGAGCCCAAGGCAGACACATTTAATGGCTGAGCCACCCAGGCACCCAATAATACATAGTTTCTAATAGAAAACTATTATGCATCTATCTGTGGGCTTATAAGAAGATTGTGTTTTCTGTATATATTATTCCATATATCTATCCTGCTATAGGAATGAATTTGATCTGTGTGCTTAAATTTATGTAGATGTAAATGTGTTTGTGTGTGTGTGTTTGTGTGTGTGTGTATGTTGGGGGGGCAGAAGAGGAAAGGTTATATATCTCAATTGTCACAGTTAAGCTGTCATTCCTGGCTGTAACTATTTAAGATATTTATTTATAAAGCTAATAAAAAATATTGAAGTACATACTCTTTGCCTTCATTGATTTCAGACACTATTCAGGTTAAATGTGGATGTCTGTTTGAATATGACAATGTTTTTATACTTTTCATGTATGTAGATGAGCCCTCACTGTATCTATGTGACTATACCTATAAGTTTATCCTTTTTTTGTTTTCATTTTGAGCTGTAAATTTTAAAAACCTGTGCTCTTAGAATTGCCTTCACTTCAATTTTCTGGAGCTCTTTCCATGGAAAAATGAACCTGTCCAATGAATTGCTTAGTTCTTATTTATATGATAAATAACATATAATTGCATTTTAAGAACCAATATTGAAGTATTTAAAATATCTTTAAAATGTTGAAGCAGAAAATAATTTTTAAGATATCTTTTATAAGGCTTAGTTATAAACAAAAACTGGTGGGAGGCTCATCCCAGTGAGGTTTTTCCTATCTAAGTAATACAGTGATTGAAGAGGAATATAAAAGGTAGAGTGAAATGATGATAAGTACAGTTGTCACAAGAATCATTTTTTTTTTTTATTGGATAGATATTATCATCAGACTTGATAAAAACTTCATTGATCACCCTCTGGCACTTTTTTCTCCTTTATTTCCCATGAAAGGAAGAGCTAATGAGAAAAACTAAAGAGGATTTCAGAAGTAAGTCACACATTTCTTAGAAATCCACATATCAAGAAAGCCAGTTGACTGTGGAAATAAATGATTAGAAGGTTTAGCAAAAATTGTGAGTTACGTCAACCGAGTTCTCCAGAGCTAAGCCCTTCTTTTATAAATGGGAGACTGAAAATTGAGACTTTGATTCTGATCTACAGGTTCAAAGAGACCAGAACATACCACATATGTATGGCTTAATAGAAGCAGGAACACATCCAGGACTGTGGCATCTGGACTCTAAAATTTAAAGGATAGAAATCTAAAGATGTCAGTTTACAGCAAAATATAAATCAACTAAAGTATGTAAAGTTTAATGTAAAAATCTTTATTGTAATTATATAGATCATTACGTTATTTTGCTCTTGGTCTGTATTTTATTTATTTATTTTTTTAAAAGATTTTTATTTATTTATTTGGCAGAGAGAGAGAGAGAGAGATCACAAGTAGGCAGAGAGGCCGGCAGAGAGAGAGGGGAAAGCAGGCTCCCCGCTGAGCAGAAAGCCTGATGCGGGGCTCGATCCCAGGACCCTGAGATCATGACCTGAGCCAAAGGCAGAGGCTTAATCCACTGAGCCACCCAGGTTCTCCCCTCTTGCTCTGTATTTTAGAGCTGAGATTACATCTGTTGTTTGAGATTGATTGAAATATAACCATTCATATTTAATAAGATCTTACTATATACCAAGTAGGTACTGTGAAAAATGTGAAGAACATACATGGTTAATTCACTGATGGAATTAGCAGTCAGTCGGGACTAAGTTATTAAACAACCAATTAAAAAAGAGACTGATAAATGCGGGACATGTCACTGAGTCTGGGAGTGTTGGTGAGGTTTTTAAGAGGAAATGATTAGTGTATAAATGAATGAAAAAAAGAGCTAGATAGAAAAATTGAGAGAGGTAGAAAAAGTAGGGACATTGTTTCAAACAGTGAGAAGAACATGTGCAAAGCTTGTAAGAGAGAGCATTACACATTCAAGAAGGATGACAATGGTTAACTGTGGCTAGAGGAAAGGCGTGAGTTAGGGAAAAGCAGGAGTAAAACCGAAAGCTGTTCAAGATCAGGTAATGAAAGACTTCCATAGGCACCTAAATATATTTAACTTGATGAGAAGGGTAATTGAAAGCTACTGAATGGTTTCATTAGGCATTGTTTTTACTAGGTTTGTGCATTGAAAATATGCTAGGAAGAAGAAAGGCTATAGGAAATGAGAGCATTGACCAATCTTTTGTGGTAATCCACATAAGGTATGATGGTATGATGGTGCCTTAGACTGGCATTGTAGCAATATGGATGGGATGATTTGACAAATTCAGAGACAGAAGGTAAAACTTCAGAGGATTTGGTAGTTAATTATATATGGGAGAGCTGAACAAGGGAAAACCAGTCATTCATAGCACCTAGATTCCTACCAGGGCATCTAGGAGAATGGTGGTGAAATTTACATAGTTTGAACATGTTAATTACCATTAGATCAATTTACAACTCATTGTTACCATGGGTTGGTTTATGGGTTCCATTCCAGAAAGAAGAAAGCTGGACCTTAGTTTGGAGGACTTGCATGGCATTCCTAGTTATGAAGTAGCATGTCAGAGCTCAATCTAATGTCCAGGTATTTGGTAGATTTGACATTTTCTTTTCATTATTTGAGTCAAAGAGTTATTTAAACTATTTAATTATCCATTCAAATGTTAGTATGTATTCATTGCATTTATAATGAATAAATACTGAGCATTCAAGTCAACAAGATTTAGTCCATGTCCTAAAGGACCTTGGAGTCCTGATTTCTGATTTGCAGCAAGTAGTGACGAGGTAGAAATACACTGGTTGAGACTTGCCTTACAACTCCATACTTAATTTAGTGGCAAACATTAAGTTCTAATGCATTATCTGAGAGGCAGTGTTAAATTTCAGTCTTGACATGTTTTCCTTTTTCCATTCTATTGGGAATTTTTTTTTAAAAAAGTGTGAACTGTGTGGCAGTGTGAACTTACTGACATTCAGTGTTAATTCTCCTCCAGCAGAACCCTAAAGTTTAGCTAGGCAAATTGATACACCATTTTAAAACTGTATTTCCTAGCTCATCTTACGTCTAGAGCTATCCCATGGGACTTCTAAATTGTCCTCTTAAAAAGAGGTTGTATGCATTTCCACACCTTTTCTTATATCCTGCTACCTGGAGGGCTGATGCAGCAGCTGGAGCTCAAGCAGCCATTTTGGACTATGTAAATAAGTCCATTAGTGGCACATTAGTGAGCTGGAGGGCCCCTCAATGCATGCCATGGAGACCCTGTGGAAGTCAGGGATCAGAAACACCAGGCTTCATTTATGTGAAAAAGAAATTCCTATTTGGTTTAAACACATAATATATTTTTAAGTAGCCAAACCCACTTCTAACTCATACTTTTACAAACAACAAACTAAAAACCTCAGCTAAGGAATTGTCCCTGCACTCATTAAAAGGACAAACCCAGGTTAAACACTCTAAGAATTCTTGTATTTTTGTTATGCTAGTGGAGAGTCAGGAACAGGATATTACTTTCCAGTCAGAAAATTCACAGCTGTGAGGCAAGTTGCATGATTCTGTCTCCCAGTATACTCTGAAAAGCAAGTTAGTTATGAGATGATATACTCATATGTTTATTCTCTGAGGAAACAGTAGCAGTGGCATTCCCCAAGGACACTAAACCCCAGTATACGTATAACAAAAGAAAACTGTAATCTTATTCACTGGTCTTTTCCCATCTGCTTTGGTTAACATCTCTATTGGTCCAAAGCTAAGGCTTGATCAGTTAGCTTTGATAACACAGTTTTCCTGTCCTTTATCAGCTAATCTATATAGGATGAGTTGCAAATTTACTGTGTACGCATTTTTGGCTTTGTTTTGTCACCTTGAGTACTGCTGTGTTCAAATGTTGTCTCTATTTCTTCATAAGAATAAAGTCCTGTATAAGGAAAAACCTTAATATATATTTCAAAAGGTTAATAATTAAGTGTTCATTTTAATCAGGGTGATTTGAACTTCCAAATAGGCTACGAATTTTTTTCAGCAATACTTCTATCCCATATAGAATGAATGAAAAAAACAAAAACATCGTCTTTTTCCCACATCCGGGTGTATTTTAACATATAAAGTTCAATTAAAAAAAACAGCACTATAGCTGCATTTTTGATACTGAAGAGGTGTTACAAATGTAATTTCTTTCATTATATATCTTTTGTTATATATCTTAGAAGAGTAAATATAAAAATTGATTTATGATTGCCATCATAAATCCCTTATCAATTGTGATCACATGTGTATGGCTTAAGAACTAACTTTACACCATTACTGAGGGGAAAATAAATTGTTTATAAAACAGGTAATCACTCAGTACTCAGGATATCCAACAAGTAATTGATCTGCAGCTTTATCTTCTTTATTCTTATAAGAGTAATTGTCCAGAAATGACAAACGTTGCCAACTATTTTTTTCTGAGACAATATAATTGTGAAATATCCAATTAGACTTGGAGTTTCAGATCAATATTTTGATAGTTCTTCAAGATGAAGCATTCTTTTGATAGTGGCCAAAATTAAGGGCTACATTAAGAAGACGATTTTCAGTAAGTGATTTAGCGTTGTGTCTAGCACAGTGTAATTAATGATATGTCTATAACACTGCCAGAACATTAAGTGGAATTTACTAACAAATGCTGTTAGGTTTTCACTTCTGCTCTGATGATTTGCTTTACATTAATATAAATGAGGTAAAATTAACACCAGCTCATAGTATAGCAGCCCATTTAATTTGGTTGAATATTTTTCAGCTGCTTTCAAGTAATGCATTTGGTTTCAGTGATAATAAAAGGTGAAAATTTATTATGTTTAATTTTAGAACAAATAATTTTGTGTATAGTTTTTTAATTTCTTATGACTGTTTGCCAGTCTCTCAGATGCAAAACAAAACATGTACAATATTTTAAAAAATTCTTAGTAAAAATTTTTGTCATATACAATAAAAGAAAAGAAAGAAGTATTGAGGAAAATTTTATTTTCTGGGGGAACTACCTGGAAAAAAAAATTTCTTTTGTTACTAAGGGTATGCCAGTACCTTTATCACTGAGCATTTCTACTTGCTTTGTATCAGAAAACCATATTTTGCTCACGTATTCCTTCTTATGCTTGTGGAGAGAAGATATTTACTTTAAATGGAGCCTGTCCCTAAACATTAGGAGTCACTTGAAAGAAAACATCTTTCTAAAAATTTGTTAGACAGGAGTGGAGCAAAAAGTAGTTACCAAATGAGAAACAAAACCCAAAATCTTTGAGGTAGCTATTTTAAAGCAATATGATAGAAAGAAGACATATGGTTAAATTGATGGAACAAAAAAGAACATGTGAGACTATCACTTAAAGGAGTGATAGTATGGGTCAGGATGATTAGGAGAGCTCTGAGGAAAAGGTGTGTATTGCAGTGTGAATAGGTGTTCTGATCCTGGCTATGTCAGTTGACAGAGGGTCACAGTAGGACAAAAAGCTTATAGCAAATCACTCTCTGCTTAATTGTCAACATGCTTCTAAGCTACAACAACAAAAAATTAAGTACCTGTGTTGCATTCCTTTTGGGGAGCTGGACTCTGGGCAGCTTGATACAATGAGGCATGAAAGCATAGGGGAGCCTGTTCATTTTTGTCTACACTTCACTATTTGCAGTCCTAGAGCACCAAATATCTAAATGTTTAGTAAAAATTGATGCACGCTAATTTTGGAAGAAAGAGTGAAGAGACAGTTGCTGGTACTGGGCTGAGTGGAAATGCATTTCCACTAGTCCCTAGCATTTGTGTTGAAGGTATCTTTTATACAACAAAGAACTGAGAAGGTTGACATCCTTCGCAGGGAGGGAGGAGGACATATGATATGGATAACAGGCCGATTCCAAAGGGAAGTCTTAGACTCTACTCTCTCAGGTAAGAACTTGTCCCTTGGAGGCATTTTCAGCTCATTTCTTTTGCTGTGTGGATGGGTATGTGCACTGTGCCCTGCTTTTATTTACTTCTAAGGGAGAAGCTAGGTCATTCTCAGAGGAGAGGAAAAAGAATGTGACCACAAGGGGACCTATTTGTTTTTCTTTGATTTGACTCTGGAGCCTGTAACTTTTAGGTGACAGCCCTAAGACTATGATTCTAACCCTGGCTTGACCCTGTTGGGTTGCTGGCAATGAGAAATATTGCTTTACCTAATCCAAAAAGAATATCACATACAAGTGTTGTCACTTGTATGTGACCCTGAAATTGTGTGGTGAGATCGTTAACAGTTGTGTTACCTTTATCAGTTATCTTTAACAGTTCCCTGGGGAATGTCGGGATCCATTTTTTTTTTTTTTAAAGATTTTATTTATTTATTTGACAGAGAGAAATCACAAGTAGATGGAGAGGCAGGCAGAGAGAGAGAGAGAGGGAAGCAGGCTCCCTGCTGAGCAGAGAGCCCGATACGGGACTCAATCCCAGGACCTTGAGATCATGACCCGAGCCGAAGGCAGTGGCTTAACCCACTGAGCCACCCAGGCGCCCCCGGGATCCATTTTTAAAATTTTGGGTTTTTTCCCTTAAATAGAAGGAAGGATTAGACCTATGTTTCATACATGGAAATTTAACTTAATTTCTAGCTGTACCCTCTTCTATGTGGAAGTGATTACATACAAAGTGATCCAAAAATCCCATGCTATATTTCAAAGCCATGAAAGCCCAATAATAAGAATGATAGCCATTTTTTTGTGTGTGTAGAAGTTACCCATGGATTAAGACAAACAAACAAAAAAACGCACTCAAACACTCAACCACTGTCTCACAAAAGGTTTAAACTGCTTCTCCCTACTGCTCACCACTCCTAGCACCAGCCAGAGGATGTTATTATACACATGGAAACTGAACTCTCTTTTCCCGGACAGATAACTAACTCCTGGCCCCTTGAATGCTGTCTAGCCTCTGAGCCACACATTTCTTTTCTTTTTTTTTTTTTTTTTCCTCCCTCCCTAAAACACTGACTCCAGCTGATCTCTGACACTTGTTATTTCAGGGAGGGAGGTAAATGGGAGGACACTATTACAACAATGCCAGGGTTAGGATGATAAGGATGTTGACTACGGTACTGTGGGTAGGAGTGAAGGATTTAAAAAGCATTTCCATAAAAATGAATTGACAAATGTTGATCAGTTTGGATGCAGGGAGAGGTGACTCAGATCTTTCAAGTGTGGTTTCCTGCTGACATTAAGGAAGTCAAAGGGGGAGCCAGTGGAAGATGGAAGTAGTGAGTTTTTTGCTTGTTTGTTTTTGAACACGGCCAAAGTCGTGTTAAGCTATCAAAGTCAGGGGCACCTGGGTGGCTCAGTGGGTTAAAGCTACCAAAGTCAGTATTCCTAGGTGGTAGTTGGGATTGTACTTTATGGTCAGAGCTGTAGGAAATATATTTAAACAGTGGTTACATGGGTACAGATGTGAATGTCATGAGAGTTAACGGAGGAGAGAAGTGAGTAGAGAAGAGGGAGGCAGGAATCTGACCTTGGGAAGTATACACATTTGCAGAACAGGGAGAGGAGTTGGACAAGCTGGCAAAAGAGCTGTGTGAGAGATGGGAGATCAGCAAGATTTCTTCTTGTCCCTGGAAGGAGGGTGACAAAGTAGAAGTGAAAGTATAAAGACAGTCCCCCCCCCCTTGGTTTTTCTTATCCATAAAACATATTCTTATGGATGTTGTTTTTCTTCAGAATGTAACTCTGCCTGATAAAGTAAGAGTAGGGAAGAAAATTTGTTTGAGGTTTTATTTTTTTTTTCTGAGTTTTATCATAAGTTACTATGTCCACATAATGTGGCAGCTTTGGAAATGTGCTTCTCAGATCTCTTCCAAGAGAAACTGCCTTAAGAAGCAGATTGACTGACAGCGTCAGTGGCCACTACTGACTCCACCACTGAATTGAGACCAGTCTTTCCTGGGCCATTCCCCCTTGGTGACAGAGTACGTGACAGAGTGTCACGTGACAAAGTGTCACGTACTATCTACTAGGCACCTTTTGCTTGGAGACAGCTGGTTAGCCTGGAGAAGTTTTTCTCAGAACTGTACTGCTGTCTGAAGCTCCTGCACCACAGTATCTCTCCATCCTGATTCCTTTCACATGGATTGAGCCTGCTCTTGCTGATTACTCCTCTGCCCTTAATGGGTATTTTACCTAATACATCTCTTGGTGTCTGCTTCTTGGGACCTAAACTGACACGTATCTCACCCTACGTTTAATAGATAACCAGGGCAGCTCTGATAACCTCAGCTTCTCAGATTGAAGAGCCAAATCCTCAAAACTGATTTGAAATTAACTTGTTCACCACTCAACCTAAGATTTTAGGATTTAATTATATTCTGTTTGAAGAGAGATCCTTGTCAAAGAACCTAGACTAGACTGGCTTGGGTCATACATGTTCTTGACTCGCTATATTTAGTTTAATTGGGTCATTGATTTCATTTCATAAATCATGACCATTTGGAAAAATAGCTGACTTGAATATTTTAAAATTGCTTTTGACTCTTTTAAGAATTCCTCTTTTTAAAAAAATATATTTGTAGTAACAGTTCTGAAGATTTTTTTCAAAAATTTTAAAATGATCAATAAATGGAAACCTTTATATTATTTAGAGACACTTTTTAAAAAGTTAACAAGAAAGGCAAGTCTACAGAGTCTTAAAATTAGGAAAACAGGAACATTTTACAATGTAGATTTAGAAAACTCAATTACTCAAAATGAGTATGTTCTTAGGCAATAACTAGCTTCTGGGAATGAGACAGGCAATTTAAAAGTTATTTTATCAGATCCTTGAATGAGTGGATGAATGAATTGATTATGCAAAATTGAAAGAAACGTTTTATAATTAGCACATAATTTCGGCATTAAGATAAGGATTTCCAAATAAATTGCCATGCGAGAAAGTTAAATAACAACATAACTATGTAAGTGAATTAATGCAACCTCTCAATATATATCGTATGTTCTATGTGAAAGAGGTAATTAGTAGGCCCTTAGGAAATCTGGCTTTAACTTGTACCTGTTTGTATAGCATTAGACTTCCTTTAATTTCTCTCTTTCTCAGATTTCTCACCTAATATATGAGCCCCTCAAAATTTTTCAGTCTATGATTTTATTCAGTTTATTTCCAGAAGGTTATGCAGTAAAAATAACTAGTTCCATTTTTGTAAAAATTTGATGGACATGTATTCAGGATCAAATAGATACAAAAGTAATATTATGATGTCGTGCAGAGTATATACGTCTACTCATACATTTGCTGAAATCCGTTTCTCCTCAGCTGCTCATAATAAGGAATGCCTTTGAAGAGACTGGTCCTATTCTACTCATGTTTTATCTCCTATAGTATATCATATAGTGGATGTTAAACACTGTGGGATTGGATTGTATATTTTGTATCACTAGAAGGATAGGGAGGGGTTTCATGTCATGGTTGTGGGGAAATTAATAGGTGTTACACATTTGGGGAATCATATTGAATAATCTGTGTAACTAGAAAGATTATGGGAGGTTTCACACATTGGTTGCTTTGAAAATACTTACTGAAGATGGGAGTTCTTTGGTACTGGACATATACATGGACTCAGTCATAAAATAAATCACGAGCTGGATCACCTAGATGGTACAGTCAGTTAAGCCTCAGACTCTTGGTTTTGATAGGTGGCTCAGGTTGTGATCTCAAGGTCATGAGATCAGTCCTCTTATTGGGCTCTGCATTCAGTGCAAAATCTACTTAAGAGTCTGCTCCTCACTGGGTGTGGTGCACAAAAATGAATGCTGGAATACTGAAAAGAAATTAAAAAAAAAAAAAAAGATGCTGCTCCAACCCCCAAATCTGTCTGTCTCGCTGTCTTTAAAAAAATAATAATAAAATCTTTAAATCACAAGCTATGTTCGTTCTCTAAAACCATTATATAACATGAAACATTCATTTGAATATTTCAATAACATATATAAGCCAATAGCATATATAATAGCTGAAAAATTATTCTTACTTTGGGAAGAAAGAAAAATGATGGTAGTATTTAGTCTTATTTATTATTTATCTGACACTATTAAGAACTTTATTAAATGGTTTTATATCTACAACATAATTGTTCTACGTTTCAGCCCATCCCAATTTCAGCTGAAGGAAGTCAGAGGGGTTAATAAATTGTCCACAGTCATACTGATATTAAGAGACAGAACCAGGGTTCAAATTAAATGAATCTGCCTCTCAAGCTCAGAGACTTTCCACCAAAACAGAGAACCATAGCTTAGGAATCTTGGGTAATTCCCCAAATGTAGTTTCATTCATTCACCATGGCGTGAGAGCCTCTGTCCTTGGTGCTGGATTGTGAAAGTTTATAATAAAGACAAGGTCTCTCTTCTCATTGAGTTTATAGTTTAATGGAAAAAAGGTAAATAAATGAGGTAATTTCAGCTCCTTTTAAAAGTTGGAAACAGGACCCAAAACTCAGTGATATCTTGGTTATTTCTCTGACTCCTAGTAACTAAAAGTAGAAAGAATTTCCATTAATTTAATGAAAGGGAATCCATGAAAGTCTATAGAAAACATCATACCTAATGGCAAAATATTGAAAACACTACCTTTGACTATTAGAAAAAGACAGATGTAAAGGAAGACCTGAGTATAAAAAATGCATAGTATTTTTTAATTAGGAAAAATACATTGTAAAGATGTCAGTTGTCTAAAGTTTTTTTTTTTAATATTTTATTTACTTATTTGACAGATAGAGATCACAAGTAGGCAGAGAGGCAGGCAGAGAGACAGAGAGAGGAGGAGGCAGACTTCCTGATAAGTAGAGAGCCCGATGTGGGGTTCGATCCCAGGACCCTGAGATCATGACCTGAGCTGAAGACAGTGGCTTAACCCACTGAGCCACCCAGGTGCCCCTAAAGTTTAATCCATAAATTTAATAACACTTAATAAAAATCCCAGTGGGACTATATGGAATTTGGCATCTGAAAAGGAAAACATTTTTTTGAAAATAGAAAAAGGGAACAAAATACTTGACAGGCCTTGCCATGCCAGATATAAAATAAAGTACAAAACAACGCCAAAGGCAAGGGAAGCAAGGGCAAAAATGAACTACTGGGATTTCATCAAGATCAAAAGCTTTTGCACAGCAAAGGAAACAGTTAACAAAATCAAAAGACAACTGACAGAATGGGAGAAGATATTTGCAAACGACATATCAGATAAAGGACTAGTGTCCAGAATCTATAAAGAACTTAGCAAACTCAACACCCAAAGAACAAATAATCCAATCAAGAAATGGGCAGAGGACATGAACAGACATTTCTGCAAAGAAGACATCCAGATGGCCAACAGACACATGAAAAAGTGCTCCATATCACTCGGCATCAGGGAAATACAAATCAAAACCACAATGAGATATCACCTCACACCAGTCAGAATGGCTAAAATCAACAAGTCAGGAAATGACAGATGCTGGCGAGGATGCGGAGAAAGGGGAACCCTCCTACACTGTTGGTGGGAATGCAAGCTGGTGCAGCCACTCTGAAAAACAGCATGGAGGTTCCTCAAAATGTTGAAAATAGAACTGCCCTATGACCCAGCAATTGCACTATTGGGTATTTACCCTAAAGATACAAACGTAGTGATCCAAAGGGGCACGTGCACCCGAATGTTTATAGCAGCAATGTCCACAATAGCCAAACTATGGAAAGAACCTAGATGTCCATCAACAGATGAATGGATCAAGAAGAGGTGGTATATATACACAATGGAATACTATGCAGCCATCAAAAGAAATGAAATCTTGCCATTTGCGACAACATGGATGGAACTAGAGCGTATCATGCTTAGCGAAATAAGTCAAGCAGAGAAAGACAACTATCATATGATCTCCCTGATATGAGGAAGTGGTGATGCAACATGGGGGCTTAAGTGGGTAGGAGAAGAATAAATGAAACAAGATGGGATTGGGAGGGAGACAAACCATATGTGACTCTTAATCTCACAAAACAAACTGAGGGTTGCTGGGGGGAGGGGGTTTGGGAGAAGGGGGTGGGATTATGGACATTGGGGAGGGTATGTGCTTTGGTGAGTGCTGTGAAGTGTGTAAACCTGGTGATTCACAGACCTGTACCTTTGGGGATAAAAACATATGTTTATAAAAAATAAAAAATTAAAAAAAAAAAACTTAGTTTAAGTTAAGAGAATATGACATTGGTGAAGAATTAGACGATTGAAATAGAAGACCCCCCAAAACATACATATACATATATATAAATTATATTTATATATGCAAATCAAATTTTAAAATGAGAAGACATTTGGGAAAAAAGCAGAAATGAAAAAAGAGGAAGAAATGATTCACAAGAATAAAAAAATATGAAAATACATTCAGGTTCGCTAGTTTTTTTTTTTTCCATTTTATTTTATTTTATTTCATTTCTTTCAGTGTTCCAGAATTCATTGTTAAGGAAATATGCATCAAAATGAAATCTTTCCTTATGGTAACACATTAACAAAAGATTTAAAAATTTGTGGTCTAAGATTTTGGCAAAGGAAAAAATTACGTTCTTATAAACTATTGATTAGAGTGTAATTTGATAAAGACTTTTTGTTGAGATACTTGTTAATATCTGTCAAAACTTACAGTATTCCTACTATTAGAGTTAGTGATTCCAGTTTTATGAGTTTACACTATAAAGATTACTGCTCGGTTTTTTAAAGTGGTCTGTGCAGTCAAGTATCAGCCTTCACTTTGCTTTTAAGCTATAAGGAGGGAGGTTTGGTACTATTTCCTACTAAGAACTTAGGAACCAGACAGCTCAGCCTGGGGCCGTATGAGAGAGTCCTCTTATCTGAGAAAAATTACCTAGTAAGTATTTACTTTAAGTTAGTCCATTTCATTTATTTTTTTTAAAGATTTTATTTATGTATTTGACAAAGATCACAAGTAGGAGATAAGGCAGGCAGAGAGAGAGAGAGGAGGAAGCAGGCTCCCTGCTGAGGAGAGAGCCTGATGCAGGGCTCGATTCCAGGACCTTGGGATCATGACCTGAGCCGAAGGCAGAGGCTTTAACCCACTCAGCCACCCAGGTGCCCAAGTTAATCCATTTTAAATGGGAGGACAAATTACATAGAAAATGGCAAAATATAATTTACACAGGAAATTTTCTTGAGAAATAAAGCTAAATATTGTAAAAAGAAATATATGTAATAGAATTTAGATTATAATTACTTTTTTTGGCCATCTTAGCACAAAATGTGGATCAAGATGACATTTTTCATGTAGCATTTTCAATAATATTTTATGATAGCATGTTACTGAGTCCCCCATTTATGATTTTTGCAATGAAAGCATTAAGAAAACCTCATTCATTCTAAAAGCCTCTCTGGTTACTTTAATAATAAAATAATTATTTTGAAACAATTACCATGCAATCATAGTTGTCACTTTCCTCTTCTGCCCATGTGAAATGATTCAACTATGCCGTGTCTCCATTGTAATCACTTTTGTGACTTTAGCATTTCCCCATTCTCACAGCGTGAAACACATTTTCTTCTGTGAAATTTGTGGTATCATGTTAAAAAATCAATTTGCATTAATATTGCATACTATTCCAAAAGAACAGATTCAAATGTAGCATCCAGTAATGAACAGGAGACAGACAATAAAGATGTGGTGGGAAGGGAAAGATGACAGTACTGCATAGTGAGGAAAATCTGAGAGGGCTATCTTTAGAAGTGATGGTTTCATTAGTTTATATTTTTGTGTTTTACTTCCTGACACAATGAAATTGTGGAATTGCAGATTCGAACATATTGATTACGGTACAGATTGTAATAGTGCAAAATGGATGTACCTCAGTGTCCCTTAATAAGAAAAGGATTAAGTGCATTATAGAAATGGTGTGGAATACTCTGCACTCCAATTTATTAACAGATTTTGAGAAATTTATAGGCTTGAGAAATATTTATCAAGTATTGTTAGATACTAGGTCTCAGAAAAGACACGGAACAAACTTAAATGCATATTTCTAAATGAAAGAAGCCAGTGTGAAAAGCCTACATGGTATATGATTCTAACTTTGTGACATTTTGGAAAGGGCAAAGTTATGGAGATAGTAAAAAAAGATCAGTAGGTGTCAGGAGTTAATGGGGAGGGAAGGAATAAATAGGTGAGAGGTAAGGAATTCTTAGGGCAGTGAAACTACTATGTATGATACTGAATGGTGAATACATGACAGTATGCATTTGTCAAAACCCATAAAATGCACAACACAGAATGAACGCTATGTACCATATGAACTTTAGTTTAATAATAATGCATCAATTTTGGTTAATCATTCGTTATAGTGTCTCATACTAGCTTGAGGTGTTAATAGTAAAGAAACCTGGGCTGGGAGAGAGCAGATAAACGGGAGCTCTCTGTGCTGTCTGGTGAATTTTCTGTAAGGCTAAAACTCCTCTTAAAAAATGATGTCCGGGATATGTGGGTGGCTCAGTCAGTTAGGCATCTAACTCTTGATTTTGGTTCAGTCATGCATGATCTTAGGGTCCTGAGATCAAGTGAGGAATCCAGCTCCATACTCAGCAGGGAGTCTGCTGGAGATTTTCTCACTCCTTCTTGATCTGCTCCTCCCCCTGCCTATGCACACACACACTGTCTCTGATATAAATGAATAAATCTTAAAAAAAATAAAATTAGTTAAAAAAATGTCAGGGGCGCCTGGGTGGCTCAGTGGGTTAAAGCCTCTGCCTTCGGCTCAGGTCACAATCCCAGGGTCCTGGGATGGAGGCCCGCATTGGGCTCTCTGCTTGGCGGGGAGCCTGCTTCCTCCTCTCTCTCTGCCTGCCTCTCTGCTTACTTGTGATTTCTCTCTGTCAAATAAATAAATAAAAAATATATATTTTTTAAAATGTCAGTTAATAATAAACAACTGAACACCATAACAGAAAGCCCCACAAATCAAATGCATATCTTACTGAAATATGATGGAGATATCCTTGAAACCACATCAAGAAGTGAAACTTTGTCAACCACCATAGAAGCCTGCCATATATCCACCCCATTCTGCAAAAGTAACCACTTGGCTTTTATAGTAATCACCTTTTTGTGTTTTTGTGGTTTCCCATAAACACTATGGTTTAGTTTCCCATTTAAAATTTTTTGACATATTTAAATTTTAAAAAATTTGTAGCTGGAAATATTTTTAAAACATCACTATGTCTGTATTGGGTGTGGTGCATAAATGAATGCTGGAACACTGTAAAGAAATAAAATAAGATGAAAAAAACAAAACATCAACAACACAAAAAGCATCACTATGTCTGCTCTGTGGAAGATAGACTATTTGCAGTATAAAGACAGGAGACAGGAGGAATCACTGAGACTATTACAGTGGTAGTTTAGACAAGAGGGACAATGGGGACAGGTAGAGGGAATCTCTATGCTTTTAAAAGGTTGAGCCCAGAGGATTTGGTTTGGATTACCTATGGAGTATAAGAGAAAGAGAGGAACCAAGTATGGCTAGAAGAAAAAAGTTGCTATTTGCAGAAAAAGGAAAAGGCGGAAACAGCCTTCTATAAAAAAATAATAGGCAGATCCATATTGATTTTTAGGATGTGTTATATTATTAATTTAAACAACCAACTTTAATTACTGAAGAATAATGATGTATTTAATAACACATGTAATAGAATAACATATGTAAATAATAGAAATGTACATTATTGGTTACCTAAGGAAGGGAGTTTTACAGTGAGGTATGAGAGACTACCAATGTTATTTTTAAAACTTCTGTACTCTTTGGTTAATATGATTGAATTATTTCTGTATTTCAAGTAAACAAAATTATGCATATGTATGTATGAGTGGGCATACATATTTAATACCGGATTTTGCCCCCATAATTAGTGCATGGTTTATAAATTTGTAGCTATGAGATAAATTTTAACATCATCAATTTCAGTTGCAGGCAGTTGAGTGTGCAAAGTACGATTGAGTAGGGACTCAAGTACAGCCTTGCAAATTCCAAGTCAAGATGTGATTGCAGTGTGGGAGATAGCTCTGTATTCCCAAACCCTGTAGAAGGATTGTGGAAGTGCTCAGAGGAATAATTGGTAGGTTGCTTGGAGGAAGGATGGAGAAGATGGTCTGTGAGCCTAGCCCCTCCAGGACAGGGTAGGACTGTGGATGTCCAACATTATTGCTGGCTTATCCTGAGGAGGCACAGATGGCATGAAATACACCATGGAAGAGGGAAACAAGGTTAAATCAGATCTTTCCTCCCAACATAATGATAATGGCAAGCTTTCAAAATTTTCAGCCAACTTCAGGAAGAAGGGAACAAGGGGCAGAGGAGGAGATAATTTGGAATTGACTTAGTTTAAACTCAGAAATAAACACACATAATCAGGAAGCTTTGGGGAAAAGGATGCATAAGATGTGTGCATATGCACACCTACATGTACACATGCACACACACACTAACTTTAGCATGACAGAGGGAACAAGAAAGAGAGCACAGAAGAGAGTGAGTCACTCTGGATGACAAAAAAATAATTTTGCATGGACATTAAATTGTGAATGATAGCGACTTAGAATAATTTATTGCAAATACAGATTGAAGAGTCTGATATTTATGGTTTGATATTAGTTTTTTGTTTTTGTTTTTTTTGTGGCTTCTAAATGAGTTTATTCCAAATGATTATGTCAATTTTACTTGGGCAAATAAAAAATAAGAATTCACTGTGTTTTCATAAGAGTTAATGTTATATGAAATGTCCTGCTTAACTGAAAACTACTATTGATCTTAAGTTCATTAAATTCTGATATGTTTATATTTTAGTGTAAAGGCAGTCTGTGTGTAATATACATGAAGAATATCTCACAAATCCCTCTCATTTGTATGTATCAAAATACCAGTGGTATTCTTCAGTGTTTTCTGGTTATTGGTTAGTATGCACAAACACTCATAACAATGGGGAAAAAGCCATTTGTTATATAAATAATGGGATAAACTCAAAGAGAAATGATGAAAATGCATTGAAAAACATGCTCTAAGCAATGCTTGCTTTGCAGTCTATGCAGATTGACATTTCCAATTGTGACTGGAGAAAATAGGAAGTAATTGCATTCAGTCTTTCACAGCTATATGTGCTGATATCCATAGAATGACAGGTCGGGCAGCGCATTAGTATGGGTCCACGTAGATGGATTCTTTTTTCCCTTTTTAATAGCGTCAGTCAGCAGCAGTTTCAGATATATCGTTGAGAGTACAGGCCCAGGGCAAGATCTTACTGTGGTGCAATGACCTTTTTTCTTTCTTTCCTTACATTTCCATTAGTCTTTTTAATCTGTCCTAACGCGACAAGTTTATGTCAGCTAGCATTGTCTTAAACTAACATTACTTTGCCAGAATTTTCCAAACAGTTTAACAATTTGCCAGCTGTTGCTTTTCATAAAAAATGAAAGGTTATATGTATTATTCAGCTGACTGCGGTTCAGGGGAAAAAACGAAAAGTATGCAATGGAAATTGCAACTTTCCAGTGCCCTAGTATTATTAACCTTGCATGCCTTTTCAGGGTTTTGGTACAGGGTGAAATCATCAAGGTGAAATTGGAGAATGACAAAGTAATACCTTGGGGGTATCTCCTGAGGTTATTTAGCCATTATTTCCCTTTTGGGATACTTTCTATTTTATTACTTGAAATGAATTTTTATGCTAGAAATGAATTCCTGAGGAGTTGTCTTTCATGAACATACATAAATACATGCACACGTGTATGCGCATGGGCGCACACACACACACACACACACACACACACACCACCCCTACCAAAGCTTTGTATCTGTTCTTGTTCTCTGCTGACCCCAAATGTTCATATTCTCCCAAGAGCAGTATTAGAAGTGATTCGGTCATCATGGTGTTCCGCAGTGCTTGATAGTTCTGCTGAACAGTGAGAGGAGTAATCTCTTAACTCAGAAGACTGGCCCTATGTTCGCTCATTCTCATGGGGGTTAATTATGTTATAATAGAACAGAGAATGATAAGATGATGCCCAAATTCTACAAGTTTAAATCACGTGGAGGTACAGTGTTACTGTTTACAAAACTGTTGAGATATGTGCTTTAGGATTTGGGGAGAAGGAGCAAAATACCTGTTTTGAATAGACAGATACTTTCCATCAATTTGAAGTTTTTATGGCTGACACATAAAGATTGTACTGTCATCAGTAGGCAGATGCTAAATGTTCACATAAAGAGAGGGAGTATCTGTTCTGAGAAACAATATAGCCCATCTGTATTCATATATGGAAAGCCAAGATGGAACACTCATAAAATACTAAGAATTCATGTTCAAATAGAAATCTATTAGATATAAACACAAGATCCAAAACCCCTTCAGAAGCAGAGGGATAGAGGTCGTATAGATGGGGAAAAAGGATTATACATTTTTATCAAATTATAAATAGAATCTTGTTGAGAGATCATTAAGTCAGGAAAGTAGTGCTTTGTAGAGGTCTGTAAGAACTAGAATTTCACTATCATTGAGTTGAGAAGAAAATAAATTGAGAGAATTTTCAAAAAGAAAGTTAATAAATCTTTGATATTGTAGAAGTTTATGCATGAAGCAGTACAGCCCTTGTTTATTTGTTTAAAATTTCAAAGCTTGTACTTTCTATTGCAGCCATTGATCCAGTGGTTGACTTTATTGTTACTAGGATTTACATCTGTCATGGGGAGGAAAAGAATGAGAGAGGTTTGGCTGCCTGATAAAATTTCTTCATTTTCAGGGTCTACTTGTTTCTGGCTCCTGTTGCTTGACTTTGTAACTCCTGTCCTTGCTTAAGCCTTTGGCTTTTGGCTACTTCAGGGTCCTCATTACCAATGTGGATATTACACCAGGCTATGTTTGTATACTTTCCACTTGACTTTCTGGGTTTAGTTTACATTATGATTATTTCTTCCAGTCCCAGCCTCACCTGTATTTGGCATTTTTTCTTTCTTTTTTGTCTGAGCAACCTTAAGAGAAAGATGTTTAAAAGAGACGGGGGGAAAAACCCCCAAAGCATTAGCTTAGGTTGAAAATTATTTGGCTTCAGGGGCTGTCTTGTTCTTAGTTATTTATGAACATCTAGAATAATGCTTAATATAGTAGGCAGAGTAATGGTCCTTAAGTATATTTATGCCTTAATCATTGGAACCTGTGGAACTATGAATGTGTTAAGTTATATGGCAAAGGAACTTTATAGATGTGGTTAAGTATCTTGAGATGGCAAAATGACCCTGGATTATCCCAAGTGAACCCCAAATGTAATCACAAGTATTCTCACAAGACTGATGCAAAGGAGAATTGACTACAGTATAGGAGTAGGTGATGTGACTCAGAAGCTGAGATTGGAGTGTTACGGCCAGGAGCCAAAGAATGGCATTAGGCTCTACAAATGGAGTAGGTAAATAACAGACTCTTCCCTGAAGCCTCCAGAAGGAACCACTCCTAATGACACCTCAATTTTTGCCACATAATATTAATTTTGGGCTTTTGGCCTGCAGAACTGAAAGAAGAGAAGTTTTTGTTTTTTCAGGCTGCTGCATTTGAGTTAATTTGTTATCATTGCCCAAAATAACTAACACAGATTTTGGTACCTATAGTTAGATAGTTGCCATAACAAGTATCTAAAAATGTGGAAGTGACTTTGAAATTAAGCATTGAATAGGACCTGCAAGAATTATGGGGAACGCGATAGAAAAAGCCTAAATTTTCTTGAGCAGATTGTTAAAAATATGGCATTTAAATATTAGTAGAATATGCTGGTGAGGGCTCACAAGAAATGAGGAACATCTTAACTAGAAACTGGAGGAATAAGGAACCTTGTTATATAGGGGCAGAAAGCTTAGCTCAGTTGTGTCCTATACTTATGTAGGAAGCAGGACTTGGAAGTGATGAATTTGGGTATTTAAGTGAGCATAATTCCAAGAAAGCGTTGAAGGTACAACCTGCTTTCCAATTGCTGCTCGTTGTAAAATGTGAGAGAAAGAGGTAAATAGAGGGAAGAATGGTTATGCAAAAGGGAACTAAGATTTGATCGCCTGGGAAATTCTTAACCTATCTGGATTGTGAAAGGTGTTAAAATTAGAAGATTCACGATGAGGAAGTTGTGCTCTGGAGAGAAGACCAAGATTGTGTTTGGACAAAGTTTGGCTAGTGCTAAATGGATTAGGTACATGGCTCATTGATCTCCTCAGCATGTCAGCAGAAGCTGGAAGAGAGATTAGATTATATCAGAAAGATCTGTGGAGGAGCTTCTTGTCTAATAGAGTGAATCCTTGAGACATATACAGGAGACCCACAAAGTTGTTGAGATTGTTTAATCAGCAGAAATACTGCTAGCCTAGACTAAAAGAGTCACAGGCAGATAAAATGAAAAAAAGTTCTCAGACTACCAGAACTCTACAGGCATAAAACAAACTGATAAAACTACTAGCTGAAAATATGTACTACCCTTTAAGGAGGAAAGATGACTTCAAGGGCAGAGCCTTTGGCCCAGAGGAAGCCTTGAGCCACAGATTATTTCCAGGCTTGGAAAACTATTGGAGTTTGCCCAGATGGATTTTGTTGTTGTTAACTTTTTCTTTCTTTCATTCTTTCTTTCTTTCTATCATCTATCATTTTTATTACATTTTAAATTTTAATTCTGATGTAACTGACATACAATGTTATATTACTTTCAGGTATACAATACAGTAATTCAGCAATTCCATATATACTCAGTGCTCATCAAGATGAGTGTACTATTAATTCCCCCCTTCCATACCCATACCCCCATTCACTTCACCTCAGTTTGTTCTCTATAGTTTAGAGTCTGTTTCTTGGTCTCTCTCTTCCTTTTTCTTTTGTTTCTTTGGTTTGTTTCTTAAATTCCACAAATCAGTGAGATAATATGGTGTTTCTCTTGCTCTGAATGACTTATTTTACTTAGCATAATACTCTTTAGCTCCACCCATGTCATTGCAAATGGCAAAATTTCATTCCTTTTCATGGCTGAGTAATATTCTGTTGTGTGTATATACCACCTCTTTATAAGAGGGAGGCAAAGGGAAATTTGATTACAGTGGAGGAGATGATATGAAAATTGAAGCAGAGATGGGAGTGATGTGACCAGGAGCCATAGAATGGGAGCAGCTGTTAGAAGTGGAAGAGACAAGAAACATATTTTCCTCTGGATGCTCTAGAAGGAACCAACTTGCTGATCCCTTGCTTTTCATTCCTTAAGACTCATTTTATACTTCTCATATGCAGAAGTATGAGACTCAATTTCTTTTAAGCCACTAAGTTTGTTATATTATAAGTAAGTTTATATTTTTAAAATAATACTTATTTTAATAATAACAATACTTATATAATAAGTATAATACCTTAATAATAATACTTATTTAAGTAAGTTATATTTTAAGTAAGTTTGTTATATTTTAAGTATTATAAGTTTTAAGCCACTAAGTTTGTTATATTGTTTTATAGTGAAAAGAGGAAACTAATACATTGATGTATATAAGCGTTCAGTAAGTATATGATGAATGAATGAACAATTAAAACAATTTGTCTTTATCAACTCTATGTAATTTCTGTAGAGTATAGGATCCCATCAAAATGGGATGCCAATTTGATTAGAAAAAACTTAAAATTATTAATAAAAATATTTTTGGTAAAGACAATTATTTTAATTAATGTCTAAAATTAATGTAAAAATAGACCTAATTATTAATGTTAAAAACTGTAATATTGTGATTTATAAAGAAGTATACATTTGCTCTTTATCTTCATTTCTGGCACAGAGCTCCTAAAACCCTTGGCATTTCCTAAGGGATGAGGACAATAAAAGTGTCTTTTGCTATGTTAACAAGAAGACTTCTGAACTCCACCTAAGGATGGTGGCCTGTTGCCAAGAGAATAACCATGTGAAACCAACTGAAATTTCCAAACCCCTGAACTGGGGTGGCTGGTGGGATGGAGGAGAGCTGCTGGAGGATGAATCCATCACCAGTGGCCATTGATTTAATCAGCCATGTCTACGTAATGCCACCTTTATAAAAATCTGAAAGGACGGATTTTGGAGTATTTTTGGATGATGAACATGTGAAGGTACAGGGAAAATGGTGCGCCTAGAGAGGGCATGGAAGTGCCATGCCCTTTCCTCATCCTTTGATCTATATATCTCTTCCATCTGGCTGTTCTGTGTTGTATCCTTTTATGATAAACTGCTGATCTAGTAAGTAAAATGTCACTCTGAGTTCTGTGAGCCACTCTAGCAAGTTAATTGAACCCAAGAAGGGATTGTGGGAGCCTCCAGCCTATAGCTAGTTGGTCAGAAGCACAGCTGGACCATCTGGATTGGTAGCTGGTATTTGAAGAGTGCCTGTGCGAAGCAGTCTTATATGACTGAGCCCTTAACATGTGGGATCTGATGCTCTCTCCATGTAGATAGTGTCAGAATTGAGTTGATTGTAGGACACCCAGCTGGTGTCAGAGAATTGCTTGGTGTGTGGGGGAATAAACTACCACATATTGGAATTGGAAGAACAGAATTGATTAAGTAATGTGAGTAAAATTTCTGGCATCTTCAGGACTAATCTCATCCATTGATGTGGGTAATTAGTTACCCATTACCACATTTTTTCATCAATTAATTATGATGCTTAGTTTTAACCTTATCAATCAACTTTGGCATTTTCAAATTTAATTTTGAACTACTATATGAATATAGTCTTCCACCAAATGGAAAAAATAGGTGTAACTTAACCACAGATAACAGGATAACAGACTCCTATCCTCACTGCTGAAATGGGGGTGGTGAGCAATAAAATTTAGTAGTGCTTTGATATTTGCTGATTGAGCGTTAGTAGCATGAAACTCTTATGTGTCAAGTTATTATTGAAGAGACACACATCTGAATGTTATACCAGTGGATGCTCTAGGACCGTCCATTGTGTTTTGAAAGTCAGAAATGATCATTTCTCTTTGGAACTAAGTCCATCCCCACAGTTTTCCTCAAAATGTTTAATTTAATATGAACTGAATAATAAAAAAGCTGCCAGAAGGAAACAAAAAAAAAAAATCAAAGAACTAGAGTTTTTCTTAGCTATACCTCTAGTAGGACACCATGATGATACTGAAATAGGGTTAAACCTAGTTTCTGTAGAATGATTTGCACCTTTGTTTAAGTCTTATTTTTGTTTCTGTGCATATAAGCTCAAATCATTGATATGCTGACATAAATAACTTCAAGCAGCTGGGAAGAAGTTTCAACCACTAAAGTGTGCTGAATCCTTCTGTAATGCCTTTTATTTTATAAACCTGTTAAAAACTTTCATCGTGTTACTTGGCTATGGTGCTTTTTTAAAATTGTTGCCATGGCTATAGTAACCTGTTGTGAATGAAGATATGAGCAATAATTAAATCTTGAAAGCCTTTTAAGAAAGTTGTCTACCTTTAGACTTCTCTGCTCAAGGCAGAAATTGTGAGATCATGGCGATATTAAATCACAATTCTTTTACTAACTTAGAGAGTCCTGGGCTTTTCCAAAACATAAAAAGGGAGAGTCGTGATTTCTAAAGGAAAAGAGATTTAAAGTAAATGTTTTGCAGATGTAATACTGTCTTAACCTTTACTGAAGGAGTGCAAAATTCCTGGCACAACTTGTTTTGGAATATTGGTCCTAGCTTATTAAAAACTTCTGTTTCTGTGAGAACAATATGTTATTTTAACATGATGTCTAAATCTCTGCCTTCCCCAAAATAATTTTTGTCAAGGAGTCTCTGATAATCGACTGCAAATACTGACACACACGCATACAAACACCCTCCCCCAACACACATAATATATTATTAAATGACTTTCAGACTTCTCCTTCATTGCCTATGAAGATAAGGCAGAGGAAATGTCAGGATACGGGAAGGATAGGAAAGTATTTTTATGGTGGTAACAGTATTGATTGGTTGATTTACTGTTTTTCCCCATATACCTTATAGTTATTCATACTCACAATGTGATACAGCTCTCTTACTGACTTAGAGGTACAAACATAAGCTGGATATGGTAAATTGTCATTTGTAGATAATTTCAGAGTGTTTTACTGTTAATTTCAATGAGTTGAAATGTTTTAGAGGGAGAGATTGATCCCAGTGGACAAAGATGGGTACACAGCTTAAGGAGTCTGTGAATATGAACATTGTTTCTATATATTTCCCATAATTAGTAAAGATAAGGCTCTTTTGGTCCCTCAGTTTGGCTAGAAATGATTCCTTATTTTTTTGGTGCCATGAAACTCCTTATATTAATAAAGTTATGAAATACTCATTTTAAAAGGTTTGATAATAATTTTCCTTTTTTTATATGCAAACAATTCTGTGAATTCCTACCCTTCTCTAAGCTATTATTACTTACCTTTAGTCTTACTTCCAAAGATATTTTTACAATTGACTCTGCTAGCTTTTATGGAAACAAAATCTTTCTCACTTGGTTTGACCTCTGTCATTTGAGGCTGTCAGCACAAATTGTATTGGTGGAGAATTAACTTAACTGATTCTGTTTCACAGGTGCAGACCGACACTAGCTCCGGTTTGCATTATACAAATGATCAAATGGAGAATGAGCCAATATTCATAAAACTCACTGCCAGTATCAGAAATAAGGATAGTCACTATTTTTTGAGTACCTGTTTTGGGCTAAGTATTGTCCTGGGCACATTACATATACCACATAATTTTTTACAGATAGGCTTTACTCATAATTTATACCTAAGACTCAGAGAGGTTAAGTTACTTTCTGAAAGGCATAGTCGGCAAGCTTCCAAATCCTATATTCCCCCCCCTTAAATCAGACTGTAAGTATCAATGTTGATAAAGCATTATTGTTGAGTCAACAGTGCGTCTTCATATATGAGATTGTACCTGTTACAGGTATATGTTTAAATTAATGTTGAATAAATAAATGGCATCAATATTGAAATAATATCATTGATACTTGGTCTTTAACTCTTCAGAACCTATAATGAAATGAAAGGGGGCAGATGGTAGTGAAGGATGAATTAAACAAGTGTTTTTATTGTATTTTATGTGGGCATAGTACAGAAGTTAATCAAAGAGGGTATGGTGCTTGTTCTTAACACAAGGCATAAGGACACAAAGAAATGTATTATGATACAAGCCATAGGTTTTTTTTTTTTTGTCAAAATAAGTGATAAGTACACAGAAGAGTAAATGAGGTAAAAATATGGTGTGCAGAAACCAATAGGAATGGACTTATGAAATCATAAGTGAGAATTGAAAGGTGGGAGAAGTTGGCAGTAAAAGGACTGGGAACATAGGAACACCATTCCAAGCAAACAGGATCAAACACACACACACACACACACACACACACACACACACACAAAATTATTGAAATAATGTTTGAATATGACTGTGTTATACTTCATGATTTTTGTGAAATATTTCTCTGTCTTCATTTTGTGGTAGGATTACATTTCTCTGCCCTGCTGATGTTAGGCTCATTGTCTGATTTATTTTGGCTAGTGAAATATGACTTATGTGACTTCGTTTCACCTGAGCAAAAATTTTAAATGTAACCAGTTCAGTTTGATCTCTGGCTCTTCCCTGAAATAAATAGGTAATTACCCCTGGCCCAGAGAATAGCCACAGTCAAACTGCACCTTATATGTAACAAGCAAGAAATAAACATTAGTTTTAAGCTACTAAGACTTTGAGATCATTCCTTATGTGGCATAGCTTAGTGAGAGCTGACAAATGCAGTGGCATTTAAGGGTGGTCTGTGGGTAATCCTGACTACAGAATAAGGTTTATACTGGATTCTAAAGTTAAATGAAACATTGAAAACAAGTTAAAGATTTGGGCTTTATTCTGTGCTATCTAGAACTGGTTGCCAGATCATGGTTTTAGCTCTTATGATTTAAAACAAAACAAAACAAAACAAAAACAAAAAAAAAACCAAGTGAGTTCCATCTGATAGCCTTGTCCATAAGAATCATTTTTTCTCTGGTAGTGATCAAATATGAGTGCTTTTCATATATTTTTTTGTCATGGCTAGAATTAATGGTTTAATAGATAGATTCTGATTTTACTTTTGCTTTCCTGGGTAGCATCTCCCTCATTAACCACCTCTCATCTGGGCTGTCACTGGATTACATGGAATCCAGGATTCTCCTGTTAAGGTAAGAGTGAATTGGACTGGCATGAAATTGGCCTGGAATTTTTATGACTCTTATCTGTTTCCCTATTAAATGAGTGCTAGGTGTTGTTGGACAAATTTTATCTTTAGGAATTTCTCCTTCTGATTTAGAAATTGTTTCTCCGAAAAGCTATTAAAAGTTTTTAGCACACAAATGAATGTCAAAATCTTCGTAGTCTAGATAATTAACTTAAAATACCACTATATTAATGGGGTAACATTAATTACAATTAATGGGGTAACAATGCAATTTGTTGTCCAGATAGGGACACTTTGGAAAGCAAAATGGAACAGTACTAATAATTGTGCTGCGACAACAGACATGAACTGAAACTATTTGGGCAATCCTAGATAAGTGGTCATCCATTGTGTGAATGAACTCAACTATCATGTTTATCACTGCTCTCTACCCACTTTCTTGAAAAAAAATAAAAGGAAGGAATGACCAGTGACACTGCCCCTCTTCTGTCAGTCATCTTTTATGCCCACACACTGCCTCTCTGTCTTTCTCACTTCCAGTGGGAGAAGGGTGAGCTACTGCTGCAGTGAAAACATTAAAAATTTAGATCATCTTTGGAATGAAAAGGAGAAGAAGATGAATATTCATTGATTCAATTTTTCAAAAAAATTGGAAATTTAAGTTTTTTTTAAATTTTAAAGAATTTAAGAGTTTTTTTGCTGATATTTTCTTCCCACTTACAGTAATGTGAAATGTAACCAAAGCAGTGGTTTGCAGTGCCAAGAAAACTGTCATTGTAAAATGTTGTAACTGACTTCAGTTTGACATGAACTTCAAAATGGGATTTTTGCAGTGGAGTTAAATTTATTTAAGAAATTCTATTTGATATGAGCTCTTCAAGGCCAGTAATTATGTTATATTTTATCTTGCTATATTCAAATCCTAGCACAGTTCTGAGCACAGAGTAAAACTTCAGAAATATTTTGTTAAATCAGTGAAGAAATTAAAGAAAATATCTAGTTCCATGTGAAATATGGATCAAATATAGATTAAATTTAGATTAAAATTCAAGACTATTTTGAAATCTAATTAGAGAAGTAATTGGCAACATTATGGAGATAGAGAAATATGACCTAGACTTTGAAAATGTGGAACATTGTTAGTATGCATAGAAAGTTTTAAAAGATATAGAAATAAAGTCAGTAAGTACTAAGAGAGCAAAAGGAAAGCACATGTTTACTGCTCTCTGAAGAGGAAGGTATTCAGAGTGGGCAGTCCATTTTTTGGGAATATCAGTGATCCAGTGTTCCATAAATGGAATTTGTCATAAAAAGGAAAGTAGTTATATTTATATTTATATATTCTTGAGTTTATATTGTCCTCCTTAATTTCTAATTTTAAAAATGCTGTGGAATCTGCTTGAATTTTATAATCCTCTTCTCCTTCAGAGGAAAAGAAGAATTACATCTGATTTGTTTAGGAATGGATGTCAGAATGATGAAAAAATACTGATTCTAAGTTTATCCTTTACGGAACAAACATATATAAAGAATCCATAGGAAATTAATGTAATTTAGCAATAGACTGTTTCTGAATACAATAAAAAGAAGAGTATATAAGAAAATAAGTTGATAGTTGTAAGATCAAACCCATTTTCTATATCCAGTAAATGTAAATGAGCTAAATTCTTCTGTTAAAATAAAAATTAATTGAAAAGATATACACACATACATGTATACAACACATACATGTGCTCAGAAACATACACACATGTAAGTGACTGATCTCAAAGTAACTCTGAAATATATGCAAAAATAGGAATGAAAATATGCAAGGGCATTCTAGGAATACTTAAAAAGACAAGTATCATTTAAATAGATAACAAATTTGGAAAGTTGAAACAAAAATATTGAAATAGAAAAAACGGATGCCTGGGTTGCTCAGTTGGTTAAGCAACTGCCTCGGGTTCAGGTCATGATTCTGGGTCCTTCGATCAAGTCTTGCATGAGGCTCCTTGCTCAGTGGGACCCTGCATCTCCCTCTGCCTGTTCTCCCTGCTCTGCCTGCTGCTCCCCCTGCTTGGGCTCGCTCTCTCTCTCTGACAAATAAATAAATGAATAAATAAATATTTTTCAAAAAATAGAGAAAGGAAACTTTGTAATGATAAAAGGAAAATATTAAGGTTTTCTGTTCTAAAGGAGGAAACCTTAATAATATAATAAGCATCCTACATCTAATTGGCATACAATGACATCTCTATCTTAAAAATATTTTTTCAAATGTTCATAGAATACTAAAAAAGTGACTTTTGTGGTGTGCTTATCAAGACACAAAGGAAACACCAGGAAGTTTCCATAAGTAGACAATGTGGGTAGTATCTGTTAGTTGTAATTATTAACACTATAAATTGATCCTTATGTTAGTTATATATTGCTGCATAAAAATATTCTTAGAAATTGGCTTTCTTGGAGCACACACAATTATTATCCCACAGTTTAATCTAGGTATTCTAAAATGCTGCAGTGGCTTAGCCAGAGAAGCAAAGACTTTTTAGCTCATATGTTTGTGGGCAAATTCAGTTCCTTATAACGTGTGGCTACACATCAAAATTGATGCATATCTGTGGAGATTGTTTTTGTTTTTGTTTCAGTTTAGAGTTAATAAGCAAATAGTAAAGTGACTGGTTACAAGATGAATATACAAAACTCAGTATTTACTTTTATTGCAATTAGCACATAGAAAATAAAAATTAAAGTAGTTTATCTATAATAATACCATGATATAAAATAGATGGTGACAAATTTGGTTAGAAGATCATGGGGCTTTAATAATTAATATTGTGATGTGTGTTAAAGTACATAAAACAAGATCTGAACAAATGGAAATTCATTAGCCAGTTTTTGATGAAAAGATACAGTGTGAGATTTAACCTTCCCCAAATTACTATATAAATTTAAAGTAGTTTGTAGTAGAATTTTAATAGGATTTTTTGTAACTAGAGAAAATTATAGAATATATATGAAATAATACATACCCCAAAAGAACCAAGTAATATAGGAAAAAGAACAGGAGGAAGGACTTATCTTACTAAAATATTACAATATATTCTAAGGTCCCTGATGCTAACATAAATGTAGTATAGAAAAATGATTAGATAATTCAGCTATACAAAATAGAGAGTTAAGGAATAGATTCCAGTATAAGTCAATTTATATATTACAAAGTTGTAATAAATAAAATTGTTTTAGTATGTAAATATATGAACTAATATGTTTATCATTATCAATGTAAAAATGTAGAAACAAAGTAAATATTCAACAATAGAAGAATAATAGAATAATTTATATCTATATTTTATGTAGCAAGTAAAAAATATAAATTAATGCGAAGTTAATTTTCTTGAGGTTTGTAATTGGATAAGAAAAACAAGGCATAGAAATAAATAGTATGATCATAATTTTATAAAACAAAAGTGAGAAAAACATATTTATATATACTGATGTATATTTAGGTATATACACATTTCTATATAAGATTATATGAGGCTGATGAAAAATAAGACGAAACATAGGAATTGTTGGTAGGGTGTGTTTGAGGTTGAGGTGGGATGGCTCATGTAAGTGAACAATAAAGGGAGCAGTCACTGGAAACTATATTTACTTATAGTTAAAGGAAAAGTAACATTCAAATTAAAACTAAAAACCTGTATTTTCTCACCTTTTAGATCAACAGAATTCAAGATATTTGAAAATAAATGGTGAGTGTTTGGAGGGGAAATAAGGACTCTCTTGCCCTAATCTCAAGTCAAATTTTACACATCCTCTATATTTCTAAGAAGGGCATTTCCTAATATCCATCAAAATTTGTAACAAACTCTTATCCAGTTTTACTTGTAGTTTATCCTACAAATATACATGTGTGAAGTGTAAAAGGATATTAATATCAGTAATGCTAGAACTAGTGAATGATTAGAAACCTAAATGAACAACAATCTAAATGTACTAATATTTGAGTCATGACATACTCATAAAATTCTCTGCATCTATTCAGCAGGATAAGGCATTTCCATTCATTCAGGAGTGGGCACTGGGTGTTATATGTAACTGATGAATTACTGAACTACATCTGAAATAAAGATGTACAAAGATGTTGGCTAATTGAATTTAAATTAAAAAAAAGAAAATGTACAGAAAAATGTATACAGCTTTCTACCATTTGTATTTAAAAGGAGTGTTTATGTGTGTGTGTGTGTGTGTGTGTGTGTGTGTAGTTTATATACATAGATCACCTCTGGACCTTTTATGAGACATTGGAGATAGAGAGTTGTCTCTAGGAAGGTAGATAAGATGACTGAGAGGTTGAGTTGAACTGATTATCTTTCTTTTCTTTTGAATTTTGTATCTTGTGCCTGAATTATTTACCAAAAACCAAAATACTTCTAAAATTTATTCATAGTGAATTATACGGAAAAAACAAAGATAATGTAATCAGACACACTAGCTAAATACCAGAGAGGCTCTATTATAATAGTAAATTAACATGACTTTTTAAAAAAATATATTTTTATTTATTTATTTGAGAAAGAGAAAGAGGCAGATGCAGAGAGAGTACAAATGGATAGAAGGGCTAAGGGAGAGGGAGAAACAGACTGGGGTTGATCCCAGCACCCTAGGATCATGACCTGAGCCGAAGGCAGATGCTTAACTGACTGACGACCCAGGTGTCACCACTTGGCTTTCTAATATTCCCAAGTAATTTATGTTTATAAAACTTAGTATTCAGTATAAAAATTTCAAAATTTTATTAAAAAATGTGACTTTATTTAAAAAAACTCTTGAAAACCATTTAAAATTAGAAGTATTCTTTTTTATTGGAGTGCAAATGATATATTAGTTTTACGTATGCAACATAATGACTTGATATTTGCATATATATTGATATAATGATCACCACAATAAGTCTACTTAACATATGCCACCATGCATAGTGACAATATTTTTCTTCCTGTCATGAGGTTTTTAACATTTATTCTCTTAGTGACTTTTAATTATGTAATACATTATTAGTCACTGTAGTTACTATGGTGTACATTACATCCCTATGACTTACTCATTTCCTAACTATAAGTTTGTGCCTTTTGACCTTCTTTACTCATTCACTCACCTTACTGCCTGCCCCCACCCCACCTCTGGCAATCACTGTCTTTTCTCTCTATTTTTTTTTTAAAATTTTTTATTTTTTATAAACATATTTTTATAGCCAGGGGTACAGGTCTGTGAATCACCAGGTTTACACACTTCACAGCACTCACCAAAGCACATACCCTCCCAATGTCCATAACCCAACCCCCCTTCTCCCAACCCCCCACCCCCCAGCAACCCTCAGTTTGTTTTGTGAGATTAAGAGTAACTTATGGTTTGTCTCCCTCCCAATCCCATCTTGTTTCATTGATTCTTCTCCTACCCACTTAAGCCCCTATGTTGCATCACCACTTCCTCATATCAGGGAGATCATATGATAGTTGTCTTTCTCCGCTTGACTTATTTCGCTAAGCATGATACGCTCTAGTTCCATCCATGTTGTCGCAAATGGCAAGATTTCATTTCTTTTGATGGCTGCATAGTATTCCATTGTGTATATATACCACCTCTTCTTGATCCATTCATCTGTTGATGGACATCTAGGTTCTTTCCATAGTTTGGCTATTGTGGACATTGCTGCTATAAACATTCGGGTGCACGTGCCCCTTTGGATCACTATGTTTGTATCTTTAGGGTAAATACCCAGTAGTGCAATTGCTGGGTCATAGGGCAGTTCTATTTTCAACATTTTGAGGAACCTCCATGCTGTTTTTCAGAGTGGCTGCACCAGCTTGCATTCCCACCAACAGTGTAGGAGGGTTCCCCTTTCTCCGCATCCTCCCCAGCATCTGTCATTTCCTGACTTGTTGATTTTAGCCATTCTGACTGGTGTGAGGTGATATCTCATTGTGGTTTTGATTTGTATTTCCCTGATGCCGAGTGATATGGAGCACTTTTTCATGTGTCTGTTGGCCATCTGGATGTCTTCTTTGCAGAAGTGTCTGTTCATGTCCTCTGCCCATTTCTTGATTGGATTATTTGTTCTTTGGGTGTTGAGTTTGCTAAGTTCTTTATAGATTTTGGACACTAGTCCTTTATCTGATGTGTTGTTTGCAAATACCTTCTCCCATTTTGTCAGTTGTCTTTTGGTTTTGTTAACTGTTTCCTTTGCTGTGCAGAAGCTTTTGATCTTGATGAAATCCCAATAGTTCATTTTTGCCCTTGCTTCCCTTGCCTTTGGCGTTGTTCCTAGGAAGATGTTGCTGCGGCTGAGGTCGAAGAGGTTGCTGCCTGTGTTCTCCTCAAGGATTTTGATGGATTCCTTTCGCACATTGAGGTCCTTCATCCATTTTGAGTCTATTTTTGTGTGTGGTGTAAGGAAATGGTCCAATTTCATTTTTCTGCATGTGGCTGTCTAATTTTCCCAACACCATTTATTGAAGAGGCTGTCTTTTTTCCATTGGACATTCTTTCCTGCTTTGTCGAAGATTAGTTGACCATAGAGTTGAGGGTCTATTTCTGGGCTCTCTATTCTGTTCCATTGATCTATGTGTCTGTTTTTGTGCCAGTACCATGCTGTCTTGATGATGACAGCTTTGTAATAGAGCTTGAAGTCCGGAATTGTGATGCCACCAACGTTGGCTTTCTTTTTCAATATCCTTTGGCTATTCGAGGTCTTTTCTGGTTCCATATAAATTTTAGAATTATTTGTTCCATTTCTTTGAAAAAGATGGATGGTACTTTGATAGGAATTGCATTAAATGTGTAGATTGCTTTAGGTAGCATAGACATTTTCACAATATTTATTCTTCCAATCCAGGAGCATGGAACATTTTTCCATTTCTTTGTGTCTTCCTCAATTTCTTTCATGAGTACTTTATAGTTTTCTGAGTATAAATTTTGGCCTCTTTGGTTAGGTTTATTCCTAGGTATCTTATGGTTTGGGGTGCAATTGTAAATGGGATTGACTCCTTAATTTCTCTTTCTTCTGTCTTGTCGTTGGTGTAGAGAAATGCAACTGATTTCTGTGCATTGATTTTTATCCTGACACTTTACTGAATTCTTGTACAAGTTCTAGCAGTTCTGGAGTGGAGTCTTTTGGGTTTTCCACATATAGTATCATATCATCTGCGAAGAGTGATAATTTGACTTCTTCTTTGCCGATTTGGATGCCTTTAATTTCCTTTTGTTGTCTGATTGCTGAGGCTAGGACTTCTGGTACTCTGTTAAATAGCAGTGGTGATAATGGACATCCCTGCCGTGTTCCTGACCTTAGCGGGAAAGCATTCAGTTTTTCTCCATTGAGAATGATATTTGCGGTGGGTTTTTCATAGATGGCTTTGATGATATTGAGGTATGTGCCCTCTATGCCTACACTTTGAAGAGTTTTGATCAGGAAGGGATGCTGTACTTTGTCAAATGCTTTTTCAGCATCTTTTGAGAGTATCATATGGTTCTTGTTCTTTCTTTTATTGATGTGTTGTATCACATTGACTGATTTGCGGATGTTGAACCAACCTTGAAGCCCTGGAATAAATCCCACTTGGTCGTGGTGAATGATCCTTTTAATGTACTGTTGAATCCTATTGGCTAGTATTTTGGTGAGAATTTTCCCATCTGTGTTCATCAAGGATATTGGTCTATATCTCTCTTTTCTGATGGGATCCTTGTCTGGTTTTGGGATCAAGGTGATGCTGGCCTCATAAAATGAGTTTGGAAGTATTCCTTCCATTTCTATTTTTTGGAACAGTTTCAGGAGAATAGGAATTAGTTCTTCTTTAAATGTTTGGTAGAATTCCCCAGGGAAGCCGTCTGGCCCTGGGCTTTTGTTTGTTTGGAGATTTTTAATGACTGTTTCAATCTCCTTACTGGGTCTGTTCAGGCTTTCTATTTCTTCCTGGTTCAGTTGTGGTAGTTTATATGTTTCTAGGAATGCATCCATTTCTTCCAGATCGTCATATTTGTTGGTGTACTGTTGCTCATAGTATGTTCTTATAATAGTTTGTATTTCGTTGGTGTTAGTTGTGATCTCTCCTCTTTCATTCATGATTTTATTTATTTGGGTCCTTTCACTTTTCTTTTTGATAAGTCTTTCAAAGAACCAGCTCCTAGTTTCGTTGATTTGCTCTATTGTTTTTTGGTTTCTATTTCATTGATTTCTGCTCTGATCTTTATGATTTCTCTTCTCCTGCTGGGCTTAGGGTTTCTTTCTTGTTCTTTCTCCAGCTCCTTTAGGTGTAGGGTTAGATTGTGTACCTGAGACCTTTCTTGTTTCTTGAGAAAGGCTTGTACCACTATATATTTTCCTCTCAGGACTGCCTTTGTTGTGTCCCACAGATTTTGAACCGTTGTATTTTCATTATCATTTGTCCAGATAAGAGTATATGAAGGAGCAAGTAAAATACTAAAAGGGTGGCAACAACCCCAGGAAAATATGCTTTAACCAAATCAGAAGAGATCCCAAATCGTGAGGGGGGAGAAAGGGGATAAAAAGAGGTTCAAAAAGAAAGAAAGAAAAAAAAGAAAAAGAAAAAAAAAGAATTAAAAAAAGAAAATGAATAAAGAAAAATATAAAAAAGAAAATATATATATATTAGATAAACTAGTTAAAAAACGTTAAAAAAGAAAAGGGTAAACGTTAAAAAAAATTTTAGCAGAAGAAGAGAAAAAAACATGAAAAAGAAAAAAATAAAATAACTGCAAGACTAAAAAAACCACAGGGAGAAAGCCATGAGTTCCGTGCTTTGCTTTCTCCTCCTCTGGAATTCTGCTGCTCTCCTTGGTATTGAAACCGCACTCCTTGGTAGGTGAACTTGGTCTTGGCTGGATTTCTTGTTGATCTTCTGGGGGAGGGGCCTGGTGTAGTGATTCTCAAGTGTCTTTGCCCCAGACGGAATTGCACCGCCCTTACCAGGGGCCCGGCTGAGTAATCCGCTCGGGTTTGCTTTCGGGAGCTTTTGTTCCCTGAGCGCTTTCCGTAGAGTTCCGGAGGACGGGGAATACAAATGGCGGCCTCCTGGTCTCCGGCCCGGAGGAGCCGAGAGCCCAGGGCCCTACTCCTCAGTGCGCCCTCAGAGAACAGCGCCCAGTTACTCCTGTCTGCCTGACCTCTGGCCACGCTCCGAGCTCCCCGAGCCTGCGATCGGTTCAAGGTAACCCCGAGCTGTGAGCTTACTGTCGGCTCTGTCTCTGTAGCCGGTTTTCCCATTCCAATACCCGAGAGTTCTGCGACACTCAGACACCCCCGATCCTTCTGTGACCCTGCGGGACCTGAGGCCACGCTGACCGCGCGTGGGCTTCACCCCAGTTTAGCCTCTGGAGCGATGTCCCTCAGCGGAACAGACTTTTAAAAGTCCTGATTTTGTGCTCTGTTGCCTCTGTTGCTCCGCCCCTTGCCGGGAGCCGGCCCCTTCCCCCGGGGTCTATCTTCCCGTCGTTTTGGATTCATTTCTCTGCCAGTCCTACCTTTCAGAAAGTGGTTGTTTTTCTGTTTCCAGAATTGCTGTTCTTCTTCTCTTCGATCTGCCAATGGATTTGCAGGTGTTTGCAGTCTTTAGATAAGCTATCTAGCTGATCTCCTGCTAGCTGAAGTAGTCTCAGCCTGCTACTTCTCCGCCATCTTGACTCCTCCTCTCTCTTTTCTCTGTATTTTTAAGTTTGTTTTTTGCTTGTTATATTTTTGTTTGTTTGTTTGTTATATAGTTTGTTATATTTGTTTGTTTGTTTTTCCTGTGATATTCTACATGTAAGTAAGATCACATGGTCTTTGTTTTTCTCTGACCTATTTCATCTAGCATAATTCCTTCAAAGTCCATCCATGTTGGATCTTGCAGATGGCATCTTTTTTATGGTTGAATAATATCCCATTGTATGTATGTACCACACTTTCTTTATCCATTCGTCTGTTGATGGACATTTATGTTGTTCCAGTTTCATGGCTATTATAAATAATGCTGCAATAGCAGCATGGGGGTAGATCTGTCTTTTCAAGTTAGGTATATTTTATTTTCTTTGGATAAATATTCAGAAGTGGAATTGCTAGACTGTAAGGTTCTATTTTTACCTTTTATAAAAATTTTATTTATTTTTTATTTTTTATGAACATATAATATATTTTTAACCCGAGGGGTACAGGTCTGTGAATTGCCAGGCTTACACACTTCACAGCACTCACCATAGCACATACTCTATTTTTACCTTTTTGAGGAACCTCCCTACTGTTTTCCATAGTGGCTGCTCTCGTTGGCATTCCCACCAACAGTGCATGAGGATTTTTTTTACATCTTCACCAATATGTTATTTCTTGTCTTTGTGATGGTAGTCATTTTAACATTTATTAGAATGTGGTTTTAATTTATATTTCTCTGACAATTAGTGATGTTAATAATCTTTTCATGTATCTGTTGGCCATCTGTATTATTCTTTGGAAAAATATCTATTAAGGTCATCTGCTCATTTTTAAATCAGATTATTTGTGTGCTATTGAATTGCATGCATTTTTTTTACATATTTTGGAAGTTAATTCCTAATTAGGTCTTTGTTTTGCAAATATTTTATCCCATTCAGTAGGTCACATTTTCATTTTTTTGATGATTCTCTTTTTGGTGCAGGTTTCCATTTTGATGGAGTCCTACTTGTTTATTTTTGCTTTTCTTGTCTTTTGGAGTCAGTTCCAAAAAATGATTGCCAAGATCCATGTCAAGGAGCTTATATTCAAGTCTTGAATGCTTTTTGAGTTAATTTTTTTGTATTGCGTAAGATAGTGGTCCAGTTTCGGGGGTTTTTTTGTTTGTTTGTTTTGTTTGTTTTTTTTGCATGTGGTCCTCTAGTTTCCCCAACATTGTTTATTGAACAGACTGTCCTTTTCCATTACATATTCTTGGTGCCTTTGTCAAAAAGTAATTGACCGTGTGTGTGTGTGTGTGTCTGTGTGTGTGTGTGTGTTGGGGGGATATTTCTCTGATCCATTGATCTGTGTGTCTGTTTTCATGCCAATACTATACTGCTTTGATTACTATACCTTTCTAACGCAGTTTGAAATGAGGGAACTTGTTGCCTCCAGCGCTGTCCTTCTTTCTCAAGATCCCTTTGGTTATTCAGGGTCTTTTGTGCTTTTATGCAAATTTTAAAAGCGTTCTTTGAATTACAACTGAAACAGAAAATAGGACCAGTATACTGAAATGATTAAAGTAACTGTGAAAATGAATTTCCTGAAACTCACCGAAGGATGTGTTTGATTTGGTGATTTTATCTGAGGCTCACTTTGGAAAAGATAAAATTCTAAAAGCTGATGTCCGTTTGCTGTATTCCTTCACCAAATCAGAGTACCCATGAGTTCAACCCCGATTACCCTGAATAGGGAAAGGCAAAATAAAGTTATATTTGATAAAGATTGTGCTTAAATTTTCAGCTGATTTCTAGAATGAAAATTTCATTTCTGGAATGAAGATATTTTTGGTTTATAACTCTTCATTGCTTTCTAGAGTGAAGGTTTATGTCTAAAATTTTATACATTCTCTAAATAGTACTATATTACTTTTATTTTCTTCTGTTTAGGTTGTGTTTAGAGTCCAGACAGCGATACCTTTTCCTAAGTTCATTTTCTGATAAGATGATAAAATGTCTATTTAATACTACGTATTGGAATAAATGATAGGACAATAAAATTAATTCTCAGGACTATTTATATTAATTGTATTTACTAGTGTGGTAGTGTATTAGCGTGCCACCAAAAGTTTTTTGAAATGCCAGTTAACTTGTGAGCCTTTTTTTTTCCTTTTCTTTAATCTCTAAATTCTTTGTGATTAAAACTGCAAGGTGCCTGGGTGGCTCAATCAGTTAAGCTTTCGCTTTTGGCTCAGCTCATGATCCCAGGGTCCTGTGGTGGAGCCTGTATCAGACTCCCTGCTCCATCAGGAAGCCTGCTTCTCCTTCTTCCTCTGCCCGGCTTGTGGTCTCTCTCAAATAGATAAATAAAATCTTTTTGCAAGAAAGTACATTAATATTTCTAAAGTAAACAGACTGTGTTACTCTTATAACACTAATATTCTTTATATATTTCTTACTAATAAGATAGTTTAAAATAAATGAAATACCAGATTTTAAAATGATTTCTTCTCTTGAACATTATCCAAAAGCAGCAGGGTGAGCATAAACCAGTGAAGTTAGGAGATACAAGTAGCCCCAGACCAGGAGATATGAAGAGGAGTTACCAAAGAGAGTGAAGATCATATACAGGTTAGTAAGTCGACGAAGCAGGATCCTCCTGGAAATAGAATTTAGACAGAGCCTACATAATAAGTGGCACTTTGGTGCAAAATTAACCTTCAGTTATTTAAACCAATAAGAATGGTTTCATGGGCTGCTGGTGAATGCTTTTTCAACCAGGGTTACAAAATCTTAAGGAGCAGGGAGGCAAGTAGTGAAGGAAAAAACACACCCGCAGCCATATTTGCAGAAAGTAAACCATCAGTGAAGGGGTGCAGAGACCGAAGAGGCCATTTTCTATACAAAATAAGAGATCAAAGCCCCAAAACCACACTCAAGAAGGAAAATGAAATGAAGTCTTTATAGAAACCAGATTATTTAAACAGAAGCAAAATTGGAGGAATGAAGGCTAATTGGAAAGCAGCTAAAAGGCGGTAGGCTCTGAGAAATGTCATAGAGACTTGGGAGCAGGATACAAAAATGTAAGGAAAATTAAGTGATCAGGTAGTTTTTAAATAGCTGCAGTTCATATCCACTATCTCATTCTTTATGTTTCAAGTTTCAAATTCTAGTTAGTTAACATAAGAGTGTAATATTAGTTTCATGAGTATCATCTATCTCATTTTTGATGCTGATAACTAATGTCTTGTGCTCTCTCTCTCTATCTTCCCAGGCCAGTCTGGCAAGAGGTTTATCAGTTGTATTTTCTTAATGAACCAACTTTTGGTTTCATTGATTTTTCTCTATTGTCTTATGTTTTCTAGTTCATTGATCTGATCTTTATTATTTGCTTCCTTCTGCTTATTTTGAGATTCATTTTGAAACTGAGGTCATTGACACAAAACTTTCTTTTTCTTCTCCTGTAGGTAGTTAGGACTGTGCTTTTATCTCTAAGTGCTGGTGTATCACCTTCCCACCCTTTTGATATTTTGTGTTTTTACATCTATTGAATTAAGAATGTTTTCTATTTCCCTTTTGATTTCTTATTTGACCCATGGGTTATTTATTTTCTTATTTTCAAATATTTGGGAATTATCCAGAAATATATATGTTACTGACTTAATTTAACTCCATTTTAGTCCGTGAACATAGACTATATGACTTGAGTCCATTGTAGTTTATTGAGACTTGCTTTCTGGTCCCGAATATGGTCTATGTTGTCAAATGGTATGATGCATTTGAGTAAAATATTTATTTGGCTGTTGTTGGATGGAATATTCTGTAAATATTAGTTAGGTCAAGTTGGTTGATTGTGTATCTTCTCGTATTTACTGATTTTCTATCTGCTTGTTCATCAGTTATTGAAAGATGAGTACTAAAATCTCTGAGTATAATCATGGATTTGTCTATTACAAAATTCACTCTTAGGAGAGGGAAAAAAAAGGCTTTGATGTCTGTCTGTCTCTCTCCCTCTCTCTCTCAGTCTCTCTCTCTTGCCCCTCCCTTCCTTCTTCTCTCTTTCTCTGTCTCTCTTTCACTATAGCTATCTATGTATCTGTCTTTCTGTCTTTAATCTTTATAGTTTTCCTGATGACATTTCAAAGGAATATGTCAGTTTGTATCTTCATATTAAGATAAAAATACATTTAATTTAAATTGGCTAGAAAATGTCCAACAGTCTATGAATCCATATCAATTATGCTTAGCAACCTGGTTGCCATGCAAACCATTTATTTTAGCTGGTCAAGGGGCAATTTGAAAGCCGGTTGACATGGTGATAATATTTCTGTTATGCAATTGACATGTTGTCTAAAAATAGACTTGCAATGAATAAAGCTCTTTTACTCATCTTTCTAATGCTCTTTTCCCTGAAAATCACTAGTGCATTTGTGTCTGCCTGTTTCACATTTTACTTTGTAATAATCATATAGAAGAAATCTACAGGGCTTTTTGTCTCTTTCAGATAAAGATATACGGTTAATACTATCACTTTTCTAACTAATGAGATGAACTGTGATACAAAAGTAAGACTCCCTTTCTTCATTAAAGGAATGTGGTTTTATTTGTTAAGTAAAATAGTTATACTTACGAACAGAGGAGTAGATCTATAAATGAAGATGAGATATTAGGCTTTTAACCTATGATGCTGCTAAAGACTTCTAAGGATTAACTATAGTTACTCAGGTCAAAGAGCAAAGATTTACCAAAGCATTTTTGGCAGAAGTAATGATATACAGAGTTAGATCTGAACTTTCTAAATTATAATTACCAGCAAGGGGATTACATTGCAACTATGAAACATAGATTTTCAATAAATGTAGTTAAAAGTAAAATAATTTCTTCTTGCCTATAAATTTATGAGTGATGATATTCATCACAGTTATATATGATGATAAGTAATAAAATGATAGATTACATGATGGTCTTTAGTTAAAAGATATTTTGTTTTTTTATTCTCATAAATAAATCACTATTCATGGGACTAAAACTCTAAATATCTAAAAACTCTAAAAGAAAAGGGTGGGAAATAATAGCACTTCTATGAAGATAAATTTATTTTATGGGAGACTTCTCTGGCTAAACTTTAGCACATTTTAGTACACCTGAAAATTTTTTGATAAAGCTTCATATTATGACCCTACCATGGTAAGACAGTAAAAAAGACAGTTTCTGTTTGCTGGACATTAATATTGGACTGGATATCTCACAGTGGAGTTCTTCATTCATGTAGAAATGTAGGGTGCTGGAGATAACATACCTTAATGGCATATCTTACCCATACAGTATTCCTACATTTCAAGTTTCCAACATTCTGTGGAATTCCTGCCAAAACCCCATATGCAGTGCTGGTTTCCTGAACTCAGTGTTGTCATTTAAGTGTTACTCAACCTTAATACCTTTTAAGTTTTAAATGACTCAAATTACGAAGTCTATATTTCAACTCAATTTTTTAGAAATATGCTTGTTATTCAAATTATATACAATTCATAATGATTTCCATGTGGTTACACAGTGAATCTTGAGATAAAGTGAGCACTGTTTATCTTCTGCAGAGCTTTGAACAAGTTGAAAAATGAAGTAAAGGAGTACAGTGGGGACAAAATACCACTATTATTAGGGGACGCTCAGTGGAGGACAGGGCTTGAAGTCAACTACATGGGCTTATTAGAAATTACTCATCAGAGTTAAGCTGAACTGGGGCACACATCTCCACCAATCCCACAGCCCAGCCCCTGCTTATTGGCAAATGCCCAGAAGTAGAAACTGACTTTCTCCGACTAGTTAACTCTCAAGAGGAAGGAAGTTGAGCCCACTCTCACAAATTTTTCTTACCTAGTCCATAAATCAAATAAGGCATTCGACCCTGAAAGGGGGAATGTATTGAGAGAAAATATTTCCTTGTGGAAAGTATAAGTGGCCCTCTAAGAATATTATTTTTAAACTTTCCCAAAGGGCGGAAGAAGAGATAAATAATAAGCACAAAAGAGCTGTTCAAAAGAAGACTGATGAAAGTTACTTCCTTGGGATGCCTGGGTGGCTCAGTTAGTTAAAAATCTGCCTTTGGTTCAGGTCATGATCCCAGGGACCTGGGATCAAGTCTTGCTTTGGGCTCCTTGCTCAGCAGGGAGCTTGCTTCTCCCTCTGCCTACCACTCCTCTTGCTTATGCTCACTCTCTCTCTGACAAATAAGTAAAATCTTTAAAAAAAAAAAAAGTTATTTCCCTTTCTCTCCTGATGGGTCACTTTATAGATTAAATGACCAAGATTCTTTGATGGCTAAATGCAAGAAAAATAGTATTGGATTGAGGGTTAACCTATAAATTAAAAGAAACCTGAGTAGTATAAGCTAGAAAGAAGAAATGGGCACAATTTAACTACAGTATTTGGGGTACGCATTTGGGTGATACAGTTATAAAGAAAAGCAAGGAAATGATTCCTCTTCTCTTTGGAACGTAGTTTTCCTTTGGTGGAGAGAGGGGTTTGTGACTGGATGGTATATGTGCATGGTCTTCTGAGATGCATGGAAAAGGCTTGTTCTAACTTCTTACACACCTGTATGTCCTTGTGAGTTTTTTTTTTTTTAAGACATTTATTTTAGAGAAAATGAGTGGGAGGAGCAAAAGCAGAAGGAAAGAATCTCATGATTACATTCTGCAGATCAGGAAGCCTGACATAGGGCTCAATCCCACAACTCTGAGATTACAACCTGAATTGAAACCAGGCATCTGATGTTTAACCAACTGTACAACCCAGGCACCCCCCCACCCCATGAGTTTTTGAGTTCAACCTGTCCACCTTCCCCACAAGATGAACCCTGATCGTCCTATTTAAAATAGATATTTGTCTCTGTCTGGTTTTGTCATTGGTGTTCTCTAGAGCTAGATAGATACTCTGAACTTGGTAATTAATAATTGAATGAGTGATCAACATTCAGAACCCTGTGATTCCAAAATCCTTGCTTTTAACTGCTGTTATTATGTTGCTTTCTTTAGCTTCATCTTTTGTCAATGCTTGCATCAGTCCTTATACTCAAAATTCCAACACACGTGCCTTGCCGCATTTATTGGTCTGGTTACTTTTCTATTCTTTATATCCCCACATTATATCTTTTTTTCATCTGGCAAGCCCTTGATCATTGTTCAAGATTCAGCTCTGGTGTAATGTTCTCCAGAAAACCTTTCCTGATACTATGCCTGTCTTCAGACTAGATTAGGTAGTACTTGTCTTTCATGTTCCCAGAATATCATGGAGATAATGTCTGTCACTGTGTTTGTCAGATTGTATGTGTCTGTATTTCTTATTATGCAGTGAGTAAATGTTTGTTAAAGGACACAAGGAGAACCATTGCTTAAGACCAACCAATTAATAGAATGATTTGAAATTATCTCAACACTTGAAAACCTTTCAGAGATAAAAACAGACTTTTTAGAAATATTTAACTTAAATTGAAACAAAAAATCGGGACTGCTATAATTTCTTTGAGTAAAACTGAATTCAGTTATTTGTGATCAGGTTTATTAGCCATTTTAATTCCATTAATGAGACAGTTACAGATGATAGTCTCTTCACATCAAAGAAGAATAAGAAAATATGAAAAATAATCTTTAATTTCTGATGATGACTGGTAGCATCAGTTAAGGTAGTTTTGATTGCAGCAAAGATCTGTGCCTCAAAATGACTTAAAATAGGACATTTACTTTAAATAAAAATAACCTAAAGGTAAGGTGATCTCCAGACTTACCTGAAGACATCTCATGAAGCAATCAGGTTCCTTTCTTCTCTTTGCTCTGCATCCTTTGCAGATCAGCTAGTCTGACTTCCCTCTAAGTTTTAAGATGGTTGGAACAGTTCCCTGAATCACAAGATAAAATTCAGAGGAGAAAGAATGGCATTCTTAAACATACCTGCAGATAAAAGTAAGGATTAAGATGGAGAAAACACATTGGCTATATGTCCAGCTCCCTGGTCCTGTACTTTTGAAAAATGTGATTGACTTACTTTTCTGACAATTAGTTTTCATTCATTTTCTCTTTTAATCCCATTTCTGGAATATTTCTCCTGCTAAGATGAAGGATAAATAAAAAAGAAAAAGTCTCTCTATGCTCAGAAGGTTTTTCATTTAACTGTGGGTGAAAGATACATTATGAATAGTATTGATTTTTTTGACCTCAGTCAAGCGACATGAAAGCTTAACCTAGATTCATCTTCCCCTCACATTTGTCATAAATCTCTGACATGTCGATATTCTATATTTGAATGCTTTGTGCACATTAGCAATATTGTAAAATCATATTGTATTGTGACAAGGCACTAAATTTATTTCAGAGAGGGTCCATTTTAGCACTATATGCACTATGAATAATAAAGCAGTTATTGATCCTAATGACAGATTATTACAACATTAATAATTTAGTTGAAGCAAGACCTTTTTTCATTTGAAATTGGAGAGAGAGTTGCTAAGGAATAAAAGAGGCAGCTCCCCAGTTAGCCTTCCCTGTATTATAATAATGTTGTTCCTCATAATTATGTGGTGTCAGTACACACACACATATAGGTCATATTGAGTTCAGAAACATAGGAGTATAGTCTGTACTTCAGTTATGGCTATTTAAATCTTTAATTCTCATTGAAAATAATAGGGTAAAAGCTTATAAATGATTTCTGTATGCTCAGATAAAAATGATTGTGCATTCCTTTTCACCCCTGGTAAGATCTACTATCCCTGAGAACAGTGGTATCACAGTGAAAAAATCAGATGACTTGTCTAAAGTATTAGATTTATTTAAATGAAATGGAAATATAGTTTAAGGCAACAGCTTATTCTTAATTGAATTTATTTGAAGCCCTAAGTACTTGTGAAATTTTGGCCACAGGACTGTATGTTTGAATAGCTAAGTCACTAAATGGTTTTTGGGGAATTAGAGTATAATACATGATAAATTTCCTGTAGGAATGCTGTAGAATTTTCTCAAATGAAAAAAATCACCTTTTCCATGTTGAACTGTTTGTCATTGTTTTGTCAAATTAGATAAAGATTTGCCTTCATACTTAAGCACATAATGACCCTCCTTTTTTTCCCCTGATCATGTGATATACCTACAGACATCTTAATGAATATGGCAACAGCCAAAGAGAATCATAACTCCTCTATTTTTATTCTCAGTGTGGCAGGTCCCCATTGAGGAAAAAATATTTAGGACTTCAGTCTAGGATAGCAAGGTACAATTATCTTTGATCCAATCACCCTTTTTTTTCTGAAGCCAAACCCAATGAAAAGAGATTGAGAAACAAAAAGGTACATCAATCTCCCAGGAAAATAGGAACTGCCTATAACCCCAAGCAACGATATATTAAGAAAATGCTTTAGTAATTGGGCCAGGATGATAGAGAGCATGGAGTGGATAGATGTCTGTATAGATTTTCTGCAAAATAAAGTGTTCTTCAAATTGGGGGGCATATCCTGCAAGGATAAACCTGTAAGCCTTGTGCTTGGAAACAATGTTTAGGTCAGAGGAAAATAAGTGGGAGGCTCCCTGAAATCTGGGGAACCAGATGGAATGTTAAGGACACTGGGGCTGAGTGAGAGCCATTCATCCTACAGGTGTTAGAAGGAGGAAAGAGTAGTGACAAGCAGCCCTGAGGCTACTGATATTGGTCAGCCTTAAGGATGAGTAATGGCTAAATCAAGATACACACATACACATAACCCAACACATCTTGCTAAAGATGTCTCTGAGGCTAAAGAAATTTGTACCTATAGACAAAATGTTGATGAGAAAATTGCTGAAGGTAAGAAACTTGCTACTCAAAGTGGCTTCTTGCTCAGCTGAAAAATTAATTGGCCATCCGCAAAGATGCTGTAAGAGAAAGAGGAAGAAAATATGGCATTCAAAAGACAGAGTAAGAACGCAATTATGCCATTATGCAGGTAAATAGGAACAAAGAATTCTCCAAGAAATAAAATAAATTGAAGAAAGTATGAACTCTGGAACCAAAAATTGGAAAATAAATGGTACCCAGATTCAGAGAAGATATAACAAAACAATATGGAGAGGAAAACTGAACTGGTTGTATTTCAGGAGGGAAGAAAAAAAGTAGTAAAAATTCAAATAGCTGAAAGTAACTGATCAGATCAAATAAGTAGAGCTATATAGGACAGAATAACATAATTAAGAAGTTGGTTCCAATTGATATACTCATAATATCACCCTCAAAGGAAAAATAGGAAGTTATTCAAGTGTCTGTGTAACATATTAAAAAATGACAAGGTATGAGGTTATAAGTAAACCCATAAGCAAGGGACACTTACAAGTGGAAAGTAATATTAATAATATCAGAAATGAATAGGTTAAGAAACATAATTAATGAATACTCTGAAGTTCTTTGCAAAAATTAATAATGAGAAGAGAGAAGAAAATGAGAATAGAAAATAACCTCTATACTGAGAAAATCAGAAATATACAAGAGATACCACTATTTCCTATGCCCACTATCAGAATTTCTGCTTTTTTGATAATATAGTTCCATGTTTTTAGCTAGATGCATGACCATCCACAAAGCTTTGTTGTTCATACTTTTTTACAGCTGGTTTTGGCTGTATGACTAAGTTCTGGCCGATAAGATGTGAAACAGAAGTGTCATGTTGCAGCTATTAGGTTATGTTCTTAAAAGCACCTGCCCTCCCCTTTGCTCTTGCCTGCTGGGTCTTCTTGCTCTGCCTTGAACACATCCAGCAAGGAAGTTTTAAATTTTCTATGTGTTTTCCCTCCATCTAGATGACCATTTCTAAACCTGTTTGTTTCCTTATCTCATTCAGCATCAGCTCCAGGATCACCTTCTCAGATCTCCCTTGACTAGTCTATTAGGAAGCCCAACCCCATCTCTCCAGCCTCTTTTTCTGCTTTGTATTTATTGCCCTTTGTAGTACCTGCAGATATTTTATCAAAGTAATTCTTGAGTTGTTTTTTTCATATAACATGAAGAATGTTTAAACTCCACAGAGTATCAGGAACGTTGTCTCTGTCATTCCCATCAGTAGCTCCACCATCTACCAGGGACCTTGGATGAGGCAGGCACTCTCTGTCCTTGAGTAAATGCATAGTAGCTTTTTAGTGTTGGAGAAGATAGGGCAAGAAGCAAAAAAGAAGAATTATGGAACATGAGAATAGACTTAGGGAACTCATTGACTCCATCAAATGTAATAACATTTGTATATAGGAGTTCCAGAGAAGAAAAGAGAGCAAAGGTGGCAGAAAATTCATTTTGAGAAATAATGGCAGAAAATATTCCTGATTTGGGGAAGGAAGCAGACATCCAGATCCAGGAGGCACAGAGGACTCCCATCAAAAATCAACAAAAGCAGACCAATGCTAGGATGTATTGTAGTTAAATTTGGAAAATATAGGGATAAAGAAAAAAGTCTTTTTTTTTTTTAAGATTTTATTTATTTGTTTGATAGAGAGTACAAGCAGGGGAGTGGCATGGAGACCAAGAAGCAGGTTCCTATTGAGCAGAGAGCCTGATATGGGGCTCGATCCCAGGATCCTTGGATCATGTCCTGAGCTGAAGGCAGATGCCTAACAAACCGAGCCACCCAGGTGCCTCATAAAGAAAAAAGTCTTAAAGGCAGAAAGAAAAAAGAAGTCCTTAACTTACAAAGGAAAACCCATAAAGCTAGCTGGAGATTTCTCAACAGAAATTTGGCAAGCCAGGAGGCAGTAGCATAATATATTCAAAATGCTGAATGTGAAATATCTGCAGCCAAGAATACTCTATCTAGCAAGGCTATCATTCAGAATAGAAGGAGAGATAAAGAGTATCCTGGACATACAAACATTAAAGGAGTTTGTGATCAATAAATCACTTTTGCAAGAAATATTAAAGGGGACTCTTTAAGTGCAAAGGAGAGATCAAAAGTGTGAAAGCCAATAAAGAATCAGAGAAAATCTCCAGAAACAGTGACAAAACAAATAATAGAATGGCAATAAATACAGATCTGTCAATAATTACTTTGAATGTAAATGGACTAAATGCTCCATTCAAGGTGTCAGAAGGTGTCAGAATGGAAAAAGACAAGACCCGCCATCATGTGCTGTCCACAGGAGACTCATTTTAGACCTGAAGCCTCCTGTAAGATTGAACATGAGGAGATGGAGAAACGTTTATCATGCAAATGGATGTCAGAAAAAAGCCAGAGTAACAATGCATATATGGGACAAACTAGACTTTAAAACAAAGACTGTAAAAAGAGACAAATGAGGGCATTATATAACCATAAAGGGGCTGTCCAACAGGAAGATCTAGCAGTATTTATGCACCCAACAGAGGAGCACCCAAAAACATAAAACAATAACAAATAGAAAGAAAGTAATTGTTAATAATACATTAATAGTAGGATACTTTAACACTATATTTACATCATTGGACACATCATCTAAACAGAAAATAAACAAGGAAACTTTGTGGCTTTGAATGACCCACTGGACCAGACGGATTTAACAAATGTATTTAGAACATTCCCTCCTAAAACAGCAGAATACAGTCTTTTCAAGTGTCCATGGAATATACTGCAAAACAAATCATAGTGGGTTGCAAATCAGACCTCGAGAAATATAAAAAGATTGAAATCTTACCATGAACCTTTTCTGATCAGCCAAACTGGCCATCTCATACATTGTTGGAAAGACTACAAATTGATAAAACTTAATTAGATAGAAAATTGCTAGTATCTTTCCCAAACCCCCTCATCAGTGGAGAGCTTTTCAATTTTTGTATAAGTAGATAATGTTCATGAACTTGATTCTTAATTCTAGGATTGAATTTATTTCTACGTGTAGATTTGGTGTATTTACAAGAGTTGTTGCAGTAATTGTAAGAGCAATGCATTGGAAACAATTAAAATGGCTTTCAACAGAAGACTGGCTAAAAAGTGGTCCACTCCCAGAGGGGATATTATGTAGCTATTAAAAAATGATATGTATGTGTGGTTGTGTCTGTGTGTGTGTTCATGCATGCATGTTATGTTCTACTCTAGAATTATTTCTTAGATATATTATTCAATAAAAAAAACAGTATAAACAGCTATGTATCATTCTTTAACTTGGGAAAAATATATATCTTTATATACATACTATATATTTATATATAAACATAAAGAGAACTACAGCTAGTTGATTATAGTAAGAGGGGCAGAGTACCTGGGGGATACATGTGAGAAAGAGAATTACTTCTCTTTGTGATTGTAAGCCCTTTCATATTATACTTTTAAAAATTACTATATTGATATCATTTATTTAGTAAATTTTTTAAAAATTACTTTAACAAAAGAAATTAGTTTGCCTTATTACTTACATATGCTTACACATTATTTTTTTCTTTATGTTGTTCTTGTTTTCACTATATGCACAAATGGAATTTTGGCTTATTTGGTTGTATTTTTTTCTACAATGAAAGTAGAGCAGCATCATTTCATCTGTATGATTCATAAGAGCTAATTTTTTTTTTCTTTTTTGGACTATTTACCTTAAGTTGTAAATTTTCACTAAGAAGCAATACTGAGAAAAAAAATCCATCTACCTTGACATAATATAATGCATTTCCCTTTCTATACAATAAAAGCATGTAGAAACAATGTAAAATGGCTTACATTTATCGCATTGATGATAATGGAAACGGATGCTTTTTAAACCATGAAACTGTCTTTACACTGCTTTGAAATAGCCAATTAACTTACACTCCATTTTGGCTTAAGTGATTTGATAAAACACAGAATCATTCCATCAATCCTTAGTCATGAACCCTTGTTCCCCTAAGGTTAATGCTCCATCCTACTTCATTGAATTGAATGGTTTCATCTGTTTTGTATATTAAAGCAAAATATATATTTTAACTAGCATTTTATTTAGTTCTCATTTATATAAAATGCAGTGAGAACAGGGATGTTATGAAAATAGAATGGTGTAATAAATAGTTTCATTATAGGATTATTCTGCCCTTTCTTCCTAAATCAGTAAGACAGTATTCTATTGAAGGAAATCATAGATATAAAATACAGCATTCTCTTTCCATTACTTTATTCCTAATGTTCAGTGAGATTTAATATGCAATATTTTAAAACTCTCAGCCCAAGCTTTATAAGTCACAGAACACCACAGGGAAGAGATGGCATGAGCATTAATTTCTTTTTCTCTCGGCTATTGTAATGGAGCCTTTCTATGGCTACAGAAGCTCGTCCTCATTTTTTAATGTTATTTCAGTATGAACTGGAATTTTCTCCATTAGTATGTTTAGCAGAATTAGTGTGTCAGCGAGTGGAAGTAATGGTCTTAGAGAGAGATTTTTGCACATGAATTCTGTCTGTACAGCCTGTCCCGCTCAGTGGCTGCTGTTCACATGGTGATTGGACAAGTGCCCAAGGGCATAGGTGCCAGGCACGGATGCCTTCACCCTGACAGTTTGCACAACACAGCACTGTCATCTCATTAGCAGGCATAAGCATCTTTGCCACATGCTGATTAATACAGTTGCACCTGCTCTCACCGTGTCATCCTAAGGACTGGAGTTGGACTTATTTTGTATTCCTCCAGGCTGCTGGCCATTTAATTTCATGACATCATTGGACAACAGAGTCATCTCAAGAGGTCACCTGGTTCAGGCTTCTGCTCTCAGGCATACCAATAGTTAACTGTTGAAGATGAATGGGTTTCTGTTACATTTAAAAATAGCTAGTTGGGATAGTAATCCCACAATTTGTAGCCAGCGTCAGTGTTAAGTCTTGTAATTGTAGTGGCCTAGGATGACTGATGAAGGAAATTACATCTTTTTTTGGTTTGTTTTGTTTCTTAGGTTTTCAGGGTTTTTTGTTTTGTTTTGTTTTGTTCTTTCTTTCTTTCTTTTTGGTGTCGGTGTTATCACTGTTTTAGTTACAAGATAGAAAATTTGCCTTTCTGGAGTTGCTAGTCATGTCTGACACTACTCTCTTCCTGTCCTCTGCAGTCCTGGAGCCCTTACATATGGCCCATGTTGCTTGGTGGCAGTGAGAAACTATGCGTGGGGAACAGAGAATCCACTTGCTGAAAAGGGAACCACATTGTACCTTCCTTCACTTCTATTTTTTGTAGGAGTAGTAGCAGTAATTGGAATATTCCTGGTGGATTCAGATCTTCCCCAGTGAGATCAGGTGGCAGAGATAAATAGTCCCTCCACACCACACAAAAATTGCGATGGGCAGAGGGGGAGAGCCTATTATGGGCTGAGTTGTGTCTGCCCACTTCAAATTCATATGCAGAAGCCCTAATCAGTACATCATTTTATGGCCATATTTGGAGATAGAGTATTCAAAGAGGTAATTAAGTCAGAATGGGGGTCCATTAGGTTAGGTCCTAATCCAATACAACTGGTATCCTTTCAAGAAGAGGAAATTTGTATCCAGACAAATACAGAGAGAAGACCATAGTGAAGGCACGGGGAGAAGGCAGCAATGTGCAAGCCAAGGGGACAGGCCCCAGGGGAACCAAACCTGCCAACTCCTTGATCTTGGATGTGAGAGAACCTATTTGTGCTATTTAAGCCATCCAGTCTGGCAGCCTTAGTAAACTAATACAGAGCTTAAATAATGGTCTGAAGTCAGTGCAACTAGCCACACTTGATGTTGCACTGTTGAAGACAAGTCATACAGCCAGTGCTGGCAAGGTCTGCGGACTCAGTCATGCTAGGCACAATGAGTATCTTTGGAGGGCATAACTGTGCTTGAGAGTGAGAGTAAGGGTCTAACATTGGCCTTAGGTAGCTATAACTTAGCATAATATTGGAGAGAGGAGTCCTTTCTTGTTCCTACTTTATCAAGAGAAACTCTTATCAGACCAGCAGTGAGGTGTGGCTCTGCTTCTGAGGGATGACAGTGCTTGGACAGGGCTGCTGACCTTAACAGAGGTGGGAAGATGGAGGCAGCAGGACATTCCCCAACTTTCCTCTGCCTGAACTACCAGCACTCACTGAGAATTACTTCCCACCGAATGCCATTCTAAGCAATGTTCATAAGTAAAATAGGAATTCAAAACTGTTTCAGATGAAATTAGAAACAGCACAGTCAGATTGGGATAATATGAGTTTATTGTTGTTACTGTCTTTTTCCCTCTTTTTCGGTTTCCTTCTAGTCGAGTTGAGTTGGTTTTTTAACACAGAATTATTTACAGACGTGTGAAAGGAGACTAGGGGAATCACAAAGGATAGTGCAGTACCTGGGCCTAAAATCACTGAGGAGGAGCTAATAGCAGGGAGAAGCTCAGGCAGAATGATTTCAGCAGAGACAGCCAGCTAAGGCAGACCCTACTGTCGTGAGCTAGAAGAAGAACGAATATCTGGACGCTGCTCTCTTCCTGGCCTCGGCAATCCTACATTCCTCACTGGTTGAACCCAGTGTCAAACCTGAGCACACACCTTGCATAAACACCAGTTTTGTCGGGAAAAAAAAGAGTGGGTTATGGACATTGGGGAGGGTAAGGGCTATGGTGAGTGCTGTGAATTTTGTAAGACTGATGATTCACAGACCTGTACCCCTGAAGCAAATAATACACTACATGGTAAAAACAAACAAACAAAAAGTATGGGGAGAAGGGTAGAGCATAGAACTGGAAGAGCAAACAGAAAAGTTAAGACAGTTGCCCGGGATCACACAACTAATAAGAGAAAGAGATGGGATTTGAGCCCAGCAGTTAGGAGGCAAAGAGCCCCTTCTGATTTTGTAACCAATTGTTTGATCCAAGAGCAGCCATCCCCAGCAGACAGCATGATGTTCTGGCTCCAACATGTAAGCTCCGGGTATCTGTGTAGGACCTCAACTTTCATGCTGTTGGCTAGAAGTCCAGCTGTAATCAGGTCTTTGAAGCACCATAAAAGTTCTAAGGATTCTGAATTGTAGAATGGGAGATCTATTCCATGATAGACCTGATGAATACACTCTGCTTTATATCTGAATATAAAAATGGCACATTATGTATTACATAATGTGTAATTCTATTTACATGAAGTTTAAGAAAAGACCAATCTGTGGCATTGAAAATTATTACCTGTGTGTGGGGGGGGGCTGGATAGTAAATGGCATGAAGGAAACTTCTTGGAAGAGGGTTACTTTTGTCATCAACCAGGCCCCCATTTCCTATCTTTCAAGGTGTTTTTGCTCTGATGGGTGCTCTGAATTGACCAATACCAGCCACCTAGGTTTCTGTATCTGAAGTCCCTTTTATAGCTTACTTTCTCTCTGGGTATCCAACTTCACCTCTTCTGAATATTTGTAATTCTTTTTTTTTTGTCCTCTTTTTAATGTGGTGCTTAAACTCAACAACCATGAGATCGAGACCAGAGCTGAGATCAAGAGTCAGATGCTTAACTGACTGAACCACCCAGGTGCCCCTGGATATTTTTTATTTTTAATCATTCTGGTTTCCTTCTCTGGACTGTCTAGCTCTTCCAAATCCTCTCAGACTTAGATAAATTAAATCCTGATATAATCATCCTGATATAATAAATTACTCTTAAGTCATGATCTGTAAATAAGTGCAAGTTGTTACTTTCCAGTCCTTACATTTTCATTCCTATTAACATCTCCCTAAATCATTAGATAAAATATGTAACTTGCTTTCGTTTATTTTTAACTTTCACTTGGCTTTGAGTTCCGCAGCCTCTTCTGCCACATTTGCCCAATAATTAATTTTGTGTATCACTCTGATATTTATTACCTTACAATTTGTGTAGGCTAATGGCTGTGAAATGGTAGTATTTGCACTATGGTATGTTATAGTACTGAATTATTTTCTTATCAGGTACTTATGATGGAGGACTGTGCTTGGAGCTTGAGAAACAACTGAATAGGAATAGCAGCTGTAAACATATATAATTAATTTGAACACTAAAATGATAAAAACAGTAATCATCTTCCAGCAAGCCATTCATTATTTTCTCTTCCATGGACATGGCCTTGTTCTAAGAGAGGGATAGGACACTGGCCCTCTCAGCTTTATTTCCCTGTCTCTGAAAGGGAGGGCTTTTGTGAAAGGAATGCCCGTTTATCTGTCCCTTCTCTAAAGAGGCAGTGTGGTAGTGGAGAATGGATTAAGATAAACCCATTTTTCGAATCCTTGCTCAGTAACCTTCAGACAGTATAACCTTGGGCAAGATCCTTAGCTTCTCTGGAACTCTGTTCAGTAGTAAAATGTCCATACGAATTCCTATTTGCACGACTGTTGTGAGAATTGAGACAATATATGTCAAGTGCCTACATGTAGTATATACCCCCAATGTGACAGTTATTACCTGAAGATTCTATTGCTGGACGAAAGTTAATGTTACATATTTTATATCATTAATGATTCGAAATTGAAAGTCAGCTTCTGAACGAACTCTCAAATCAAGAATGCCATTTTATTATTATTATTATTATTATTTTTATATCATAGGTTACTGTTCTCTTAGTACAATTTGCAGTTCTTCTCCACCTAAGCTAAAGAAAAAAAGAATGATTATCTGATGATAGGCTATAGTGGCTCAAAGTTTTTTACACTGGGAACCAAAGAGTGCAAGAGAGATTTATTTTTTAGACACACACACACACACGTATCAATAGTGTTCTCCAAGGAGACCAAGATACTTTACCAAATATGATTTTGAGGCATACAAAAAAAGGAGGAGAGGAAGCAGGAAGCTGTTGCACTAGTTCTGATAAATCATAGTAAGTTCTGGTTGAAGATCAACCACATATAGAAAGACAAGGATCAGTGAAGAGAGTCTCTGCTGTAGAGTTGCACAAGGCCTGGACACGTACAGGGAGGGAGAGAAAAGGGGGATATAGTGAAGCATTTGGGAAGAGGTGCCTTCTTGTCAGTTCCCCTTCATTTCCTACCCTCAAATATGTATGATATTATGAACTCCTCCATCATTCTTTTAGAGGCCCTGTGCCAGTATTTATTAAAAGTATGGATAGTGGTGGGGCGCCTGGGTGGCTCAGTGGGTTAGAGCCTCTGCCTTCGGCTCAGGTCATAGTCCCAGGGTCCTGGGATCGAGCCCCACATTGGGCTCTCTGCTCGGCAGGGAACCTGCTTCCTCCTCTCTCTCTCTCTCTCTCTCTCTCTGCCTGCCTGTGATCTCTATCTGTCAAAAAAAAAAAATCTTAAGAAGTATGGATAGTGGTAAGGGCAAAGGGGATAAAGCAGGAAGCTCTCTCTAGTGATCAGAACATGCATTCATAAGAAAGAAAAATATGTTTATGTTTGAAAATTTTAAGCCAGACAGCTAGATCTTTAAATGTGTTATGAGTTTGAGACATAAGTTGAATGCTGAGATAGCACCCAGAGAAAATCCAGAATGTACATAAGAACTACCTATTAAGGCAAAGAAATCAAAGAAAAGAGATAATAGGTAGGAAGGGCTCAGTAGACACGTAGTGAATAAGACCTCCAGCTTGGGTGGAGGCTCTGCTATCTGGGACCAGTAGAAAGAACTTCTGGCTGTCTTACCACTTCTATGAACCTCCTACATAATGAATACGTTTCTTGTGTGAAGTCTTCTTTGAATTGTAAACCCGGACTTTCTTGGACATACCCCTCTTCAAAAAGGGACTTTTTCCTTGACTAGCATCAAGTAAACCAGCAGAGAACCAACAAATACAATTTTTCTTCTTGAATACCCCTACCATTTTCCTATCTTTGAGTCTGAGGGATGGAAAAAGGAGATAGAAAGAGGGAGAAAGCAATAACACCGCTACGCCACCACCATACTTGGTCTTTATTTATTTTTGTGTGTAATTCACATATGACATTTGGGGTGAAAATAAACTAATAAGAAATGTTAGAAAACTTTGGTGAATTGAAGTTCAGGCTTTAAGCTTGGGTGCCTGGCAGGGTAATTTCAATGCTATTAAAAGAAATGTAGGTATTTGCTCTTATATGGAAGGAAGAGGTAGAGATAGTATGGTTTAAATCAAGGATGATTGAATCCAGTGCATGAGACCAGGATTGGATCCTGTCTGCCACTCACTGTTCCTAGGAGTTTGGGAGTACCACTTAACCTCCAAGGTGAGTTTAGCCTTCTATAACCTGAAATGGGGGATTAGGTGGATTTTTTTTTTAATTTTTTATTTTTTATAAACATGTATTTTTATCGCCAGGGTTACAGGTCTGTGAATCGCCAGGTTTACACACTTCACAGCACTCACCAAAGCACATACCCTCCCCAATGTCCATAATTCCACCCCCTTCTCCCAACCCCCTCCCCCCAGCAACCCTCAGTTTGTTTTGTGAGATTAAGAGTCACTTATGGTTTGTCTCCCTCCCAGTCCCATCTTGTTTCATTGATTCTTCTCCTACCCACATAAGCCCCCATGTTGCATCACCACTTCCTCATATCAGGGAGATCATATGATAGTTGTTTTCTCCGCTTGACTTATTTCGCTAAGCATGATACGCTCTAGTTCCATCCACGTTGTTGCAAATGGCAAGATTTCATATTCCATTGTGTATATATACCACATCTTCTTTATCCATTCATCTGTTGATGGACATCTAGGTTCTTTCCATAGTTTGGGTACTGTGGACATTTCTGCTATAAACATTCGGGTGCACGTGCCCCTTCGGATCACTACGTTTGTATCTTTAGGGTAAATACCCAATAGTGCAATTGCAGGGTCATAGGGCAGTTCTATTTTCAACATTTTGAGGAACCTCCATGCTGTTTTCCAGAGTGGCTGCACCAGCTTGCATTCCCACCAACAGTGTAGGAGGGTTCCCCTTTCTCCGCATCCTCCCCAGCATCTGTCATTTCCTGACTTGTTGATTTTAGCCATTCTGACTGGTGTGAGGTGATATCTCATTGTGGTTTTGATTTGTATTTCCCTGATGCCGAGTGATATGGAGCACTTTTTCATGTGTCCGTTGGCCATCTGGATGTCTTCTTTGCAGAAATGTCTGTTCATGTCCTCTGCCCATTTCTTGATTGGATTATTTGTTCTTTGGGTGTTGAGTTTGCTAAGTTCTTTATAGATTCTGGACACTAGTCCTTTATCTGATATGTCGTTTGCAAATATCTTCTCCCATTTTGTCAGTTGTCTTTTGATTGTGTTAACTGTTTCCTTTGCTGTGCAAAAGCTTTTGATCTTGATGAAATCCCAATAGTTCATTTTTGCCCTTGCTTCCCTTGCCTTTGGCATTGTTCCTAGGAAGATGTTGCTGCGGCTGAGGTCGAAGAGGTTGCTGCCTGTGTTCTCCTCAAGGATTTTGATGGATTCCTTTCGCACATTGAGGTCCTTCATCCATTTTGAGTCTATTTTTGTGTGTGGTGTAAGGAAATGGTCCAAGTTCATTTTTCTGCATGTGGCTGTCCAATTTTCCCAACACCATTTATTGAAGAGGCTGTCTTTTTTCCATTGGACATTCTTTCCTGCTTTGTCGAAGATTAGTTGACCATAGAGTTGAGGGTCTATTTCTGGGCTCTCTATTCTGTTCCATTGATCTATGTGTCTGTTTTTGTGCCAGTACCATACTGTCTTGATGATGACAGCTTTGTAATAGAGCTTGAAGTCCGGAATTGTGATGCCACCAACTTTGGCTTTCTTTTTCAATATCCCTTTGGCTATTCGAGGTCTTTCGTGGTTCCATATAAATTTTAGAATTATTTGTTCCATTTCTTTGAAAAAGATGGATGGTACTTTGATAGGAATTGCATTAAATGTGTAGATTGCTTTAAGTAGCATAGACATTTTCACAATATTTATTCTTCCAATCCAGGAGCATGGAACATTTTTCCATTTCTTTGTGTCTTCCTCAATTTCTTTCATGAGTACTTTATAGTTTTCTGAGTATAGATTCTGTGCCTCTTTGGTTAGGTTTATTCCTAGGTATCTTATGGTTTTGGGTGCAATTGTAAATGGGATTGACTCCTTAATTTCTCTTTCTTCTGTCTTGTTGTTGATGTAGAGAAATGCAACTGATTTCTGTGCATTGATTTTTATCCTGACACTTTACTGAATTCTTGTACAAGTTCTAGCAGTTCTGAGTGGAGTCTTTTGGGTTTTCCACATAGAATATCATATCATCTGCGAAGAGTGATAGTTTGACTTCTTCTTTGCCGATTTGGATGCCTTTAATTTCCTTTTGTTGTCTGATTGCTGAGGCTAGGACTTCTAGTACTATGTTGAATAGCAGTGGTGATAATGGACATCCCTGCCGTGTTCCTGACCTTAGCGGAAAAGCTTTCAGTTTTTCTCCATTGAGAATGATATTTGTGGTGGGTTTTTCATAGATGGCTTTGATGATATTGAGGTATGTGCCCTCTATCCCTACACTTTGAAGAGTTTTGATCAGGAAGGGATGCTGTACTTTGTCAAATGCTTTTTCAGCATCTAAGGTGGATGGTTTTTAAACTCTTTTTGTAGACGAAAACCAACTTATCAAATACTGTCCTACACAAATTACAATATATGTTCCAGTTGGGTGGGTTAGGGAAATTCAGGACTTTCAGCTCCATTGATTTTGACCTCTTGATCCCAAAGCAGTCCCTCATATATTTCCTTGGAACCCAGTTAGATCATTCCTAATACGTTAACTAGCTCTGTATTTATATTAGTCCTAGTAAGCCTTGTTGATTCAGCAGTTCTTTCTGGAAGGCACTTTGAGAGTTTTGGTGTGATGATGGTAGTTGGAAATTATTCACAGTACTGATGGAAACGATTGCACATTGTTTTAGAATGTAATTCATGGCTATATGGCAGTGTGCATATTAGTGTACCTAATGCGGTCAGATCTTGACTAGAATCCTGTGATTGTCTGTGAAGTCCTAAGAGCTCTGCTAAATCATGCTTGTCTGTCCATCTTAGCTCTCAGAGAAGAAAGCGTGTGGTGCTCTTCCTGCTTTCAAAGCCAGGTTTCCATATGGGGAGTTTCTGCTGAATAAAATTCATCCCCTTAGAACATGTTCACTTCTGACCAATTTCCCTTATGTTAACATGTTATTTTATTAAGTAAGTTACTGTTTTTAATAAAGTTACACTCAAGTATGTCTTTACAGTGACTCTCTGATTACGTCCTTTCTGATATATTCTGTGATAATGTATAAAGTAACTGCCAGGAGGCAGACTTACTAAATTCATAATAATAATATCCATGTATTTTTTTTCAATACTTTTATGATGGGCACATTGCATACACCATATCAGTTTTTACAATCAAGTGCCAAACGTAAATATGTACCTTATTATCCTGAAGTGGGAACAAACTGTTCAAGAAATTAGTTAAGCTGCTTGAGATTTCAAAGCTAGGAAAGAGTGGGGGTTGGAGATTCTATGATATCCTATATCCTCTTCATTCTTGAGGGCCAGGAGTGAGTGGGCCTGGGATGGGGACACAGCAGTCAAGACACCTTTGCAGGTGTCCTGGATGAGTCAGATGCTTAAGAGTCCGACTCTTGATTTTGGCTTAGGTCATGAGATCAGGCCCTGTGTTGGGCTCCGTGCTCAGCAGGGAATCTGAGATTCTTTTTTCCACTCTATCTGCCCCTCCCTGCTGCACTCACGCTCTGTCTCATTCTTTCAAATCAGTAAGTAAATTAAAAAAAAAAAAAAAGGGCCCCTTGCTCCTTATACTGGCATCTATGTCCTTATTTAAATGTCAGGCATATGCTATGCCAGTCCTCCCAAAATTTACTGTCTCTTCTCACAGAATATAGATTCTAATTACATGAAGATACCTAAAGACACTTAAATATTATTTTTCCCTCTCATTTAGATTTTTACTACCTCTTTGACTAAAGCTGTTTATAAGATCCAGATAGGTATTTATGTAGATATCATTTGCAGAGCTGCTGATTATTTAGTACAGGTATTTCTAGGCTATTCCTCAGGGATCCAACTTCCTTAGGTCTAGAGAACATGACTACAGGACAGTGACATTCATTATAGAGAAAAAATATCACCAGCTAAGTTCTTTACCCTGGAAAGTAGGTTCTTTTGCCATCTGAATAAGTAATTTTTAACTGAAATTGTGGACACAGCATCTTTCTATAGCTACTTTTCACATGCTTGCCTCGGTAATTTTCCAAAGTCCTGTTAAATGTTTTCTTTCATATATGTTTAATTGAATTCCACATATTCAGATGTTCTCTGTAGTACATATATACCCATATGTTATAGTTGGACGACAAAGGATTTTTTTTTTCCCTTTCCTCTTAAAGGAAATGTTTAAAATTCAGCATGGAAGAGAACTCTATTTTAACCTAAAGTTCCACTTACAGAAGTTTAGATAAATGGTTTTAAAGAGACCCTAAGTCTTCTTACACATTAAGACTTTGTTTACAAAACATTGTCCTAATGAGGTTAATATAAATGAATTGGCAACAAATGGAGAGAACAAGTTTGAAATACATAGCTTCAAATGTAATAGAAAAATTGTTTTGTAAAATATGTTTTAGATTTCATTGAATTTCACATATTAGGTAATATTTTAATGGCGAATGCTCAACTCCAGTTTTTCATACATTCTTATCTAAGTTGAAATTATTGATGCAACAGATACAATAAATGTGCTTTTTCATGTTCTTATAATGTGTTATTCTTTGTTATGTTCTAAGACCAAGTCACATTTAAAGTAAAGGAAAAAAAAAAAGATTTAAATAAATAAAATGTATCTTAATTCCCCCAGCATGTATAATGTGAACTTCATTGTTGCAGTGAGAACCCACACTATTTATAGTGAGCTTGATGCTTGGGTTTGACAGGCAGCCATCTGGGGCACTGCAAGAGGCCATTTTGAAAATGCAAACCTTCAATAAGATCAAAGTGTATACAGAAGTATTAAATTATACCCAGATAGAAAAATATGTGTCCTCATTCTTTTATGTGAAATTTAACATTGATACATGCTCTGTAAGTTTTCTTCCACGCATACACACGAAATCCATGCCACTGAAATGCTGAGCGATGGCTGGGGGAAAAAAAAAGAATCTAAACTGGGATCACATGTCCTTTCCGGACTCTAACTGTGGCATTCATCTGACATAATAGAGACTCAGAAACACAGTGCGCCTTCACTCTGCAGGGGGTTACAAAGCTGTTCAGTGTAGGAAATCAGCACGTGAATATCTCTTCCCCTTGCTAGAAAATGAAAAACACCTGACACTTGAGAACTGTTAGTACATGATTTGAATGCCATTAGGGGCTGCTCCTACACATTTCATATTACAGCTGTGGAGTGTGTAACCCATGAATAGCACTTGTGTTATGTTTGCTTTAGAAAACTGTATTGATCCCTCCAGGCGCTCTATTTGCAAGTACTCCCACGTGAGGCATAGAGCAGGGGGGGACTGCAGCAAACTGATCTGTCTTACAGAGAGACTGTTCTGTAAGGAAATATTTTTAGAGACTGGAGACATGGATAGCATGCCTCCCACTCTGGCTGTAACTTTTGAAAGATGATGGCCAAGGAGATCTTTTATTGACATAACAAAAACTATTCGTTTGATATGCAGGGCTCAAGTTCTATGCAAGCATCTCCTTGAAGTGCAGAGTTTTAATGAGTTTTAATAAGGTTTGACATTGCCTCTTTGGATTTAGTTTGTGGAAGGAAGGTTATAAAATGAATGTTTTCCTTTGGAAGAAGTTGCTCTTGAGAGTTTTTTGGACTACTCAAATTGTGAAAATCACATCAGGGATAATCTTTCAATACATTAAATGAGGTGTGTATTTCTCTTGCATTTCTTTCAAGGTGGACTTATTTTAACACTTCCAGATTGCAGTAAATTCTCTTAATGTTTTTTTCTTTACATGCCATTCAGTCTCAACCAAAGTGCTATATTTTAGGAATATATAAGTTGGTGACTAAACTTGCTTTTGAATTAATGAGTGCATCTTGAAAATGATAGTATGATTTCAGTTGGAATTTTCTGTTTAGATCACATTTTTTTTCTTAGTTGTAGATAAGCCCCTTGGGTTATTTTAGGACTTTTTTGTTTTCGTTTTTAGGTGGTTGTCAGGATTATGTAGGTATCTCTGTAAGGGAACTGGCCTTGGAGTATGGTTAGAAATGAAAAGGAAATGTCATTTTCCTTTTCATAGGCTATATGATGGTGATTTACGTACTTGACTCCATTTAATGCTCATACACAACCTCACAGACACTCCAAAGTTGGGTAGTATTATATCCATTCTCACAGATGTGGATGGTTTCTCAAATTACCAAGCTAGTAAATAACAAAGATGAAAGTCACAATCAAATTGTTGTAATTCCAAAGTACATGCTCTTAAACATTATCCTTTATTGCCTTCCACAAATCATTGTGAAACTTTCTCAGAATTCACCACTTTAAAAGATCTTTTCAAGTCTTGACATGGCTCTTGCTTACTGAATAGCTTTGCCTTCCTCTTTGCCTTCTCAATAAACACCTAAAGAATAGTCCTGTGAACTTGACAGAATCCCATTCCTCCAAGTAGTGATTTGAATGCTTGAATGTCTTTAGCATCATCTGGAAAGCTTTTAAAAAATACCAGTGGCTGATCATACATTACACCATTTTCATCAGAATCTCTGGAAGTTGAGACAGGACATGGGCGTTTTTAAAGGTTTTCATGGTGATTCTAAAATACGACCAGGGTGCTATCTGTTGACATAAAGTGCATGAGTTCCAGTTTTTTTCCACATTTTTTTCTCACCTATAATAAAAAATTATATAGATTTTTCTGTCTTCTTGGAAAAGCAAACTGATTGTGTCTTTATGTATTTGCACAGGGGCTTATAAGCACACTGTTCTTCCTAATTGGTATGCTCAAAAGATGTGTGTTAGATCTGTCTGCATCTTTTTCCCCAGTAAATAAATGTGGGTTAGGACTAGCAACATGGAAGGCATTGCAGATTTTAGAAAATCAAAGTTGATACCACTTGGTCTTAAAATGTTTGGTCTTTTCTTCCCAACAATATAAAGGACTTGTTTTGTCATTTAGAGGACTACCTGACTGTCCCTAGCATCTGTAACCAATTTTTATTAGAGGTAGGACTGGGGTTTAAATCTATGCGAGGATTATTTATTTGCTACTTATCCATTTCTCTTGAAATGTCCTGGCACTGAGTTCCTTCCAAGCTTTGTTATTTTTATTTGCTCTTGAGTGAGTTTGTGACTAAGTAGGCTCCCTAGGTTGGCTTATGCCTTTAAGCCCACCAGACCAATTCATTGAGCCAAGTTATTATAGATCCAGATTTTTTGCTGGAGCTGGCAAACTTCATTTTCTCTGTTATTGGCAAAGATGAGGAATAATAGCACGTTTGACTTTTTTAGTAACAGTATTTATTGACAGAACATCACCCCTTATCCCTGAAAATGATAACATCAATGTCACACGTATCTAGAAAACAGAGGTCTATCTCAAGAAGCAATGCTATGAAATTGAGTAGATGTCACCTGAAAGGAACCCTCTTGTTCTCAAGAAAAATATTTTTGAGACCCATGTGACATTAAATTTTCATGAGAAATGAATAATCTGACATGAATTGATTCCCTTTCTATTGTTCTCTCTGAAATAAAGATGATGATCATGATGATAAACATGCTAATGTTTTTTGAGAGCTGAGTTTGTATCAGGTACCATTCTGAGCGTTTAAACTTATTACCATATTTAATCCTCAGAACACCTCAAAAATCCTAATGTACACATAGAATTTGAGTCGTTTGCCCAGTGTGGCATTTTTGTTATGTAATACAGCTAGGCTTTGAACAAAATTCTGCTGAAAGTAGAGGTAGCACTATTCAGTCAGGGGGAGACTGGGCTTACTGCTAGAAAGGGACAGTTGAAATGAGTTGGTGACTACCTGTTAAAAATAGCACTTAAGAAAACCAGATTGCCAAGCACTATTACAATTTCTAACTAGGTGATAGATTTGGTCTTGTGATTTCCCCTCTCCCCTCCCCACTCCCATGTTCTTGAGTATAGGGTTGCAGTTTCAGTGGTGCCTTAAAGTGTATGCAATAAAACACAGCTGGTAACTGACTTTAACTATAATTATTGGCCTCTTACCAGTATTTAAAGATGCAATGCATGGATCAGTGCTTTGAACTTTGCTTTTTAGTTTTTATCAACAGTGTACCATTACTTTCCTAAGGACCTTTTCTTCACCTTTATTTAGATCCTGCACTGGTCTATAATTACATGAAACTAAAAATTCTCTATGGATTGATTTCCATAAATTACAAATATGTCATGCGTTATGTTACTAGACAAAAGGTCAGCAAACCAATTTGTTACACCAATAGCACATTTACTAGAGCTTGGACAATGATCTGTTTGTTGAAAACCTTCTGGTTTTAACTCTTTCACTAGGATTTCAGCTGAAACACAAATTGTATGTAGAATGGAATTTAAATCACCGTTACCCCTAATAGTTAGAAAATTTCATAATTTTGAATAGGCAGTAGTGAACTGTATTTTGAGTCCAACACATTTATTTTATTTATTTTTTAAAAAGATTTTTATTTATTTATTTGACACAGAGAGATCACAAGTAGGTAGAGAGTCAGGTGGGGTGGGGGGGCAAGCAGGATCCCTGCTGAGCAAAGAGCCCAATGTGGGGCTCGATCCCAGGACCCTGAGATCATGACCTGAGCTGAAGGCAGAGGCTTAACCCACTGAGCCACCCAGGCACCCCTAACACGTTTATTTTTAATTCAGTTTTCTGTAATGGGAGAGTAAATATATGGTATTTTGCAACATCCCAAATACATCAATTCCAAATTAATCCTGTCAATGTAAAAACTAATTTTATCATATTAAATTATAAGTTTAGTAAAAGGAATCCTAATAGCTTATTGTTATCTTAAAAATAATAAAATATTACACATTATGCAACTTGAAAATTAAGCTGAATTCTTTCAGTGCCTTGAGTGGTCCTTATAATCAATTAAAAATGAATCTAATAAGATGGGATTTAAATGGCACAAATGAACTAATTAAGTTTCAATGGGGAACCTATATCCTGTCAGGCAGCAGCTTGTTTAGAACAATATTCATCAAATGATTTTGATATCGCTCCATTCTGCAAATGTGAACTCAAAAGATTTTTGGTCCTTCCCTTAAATTTTTCTTGTTCTCTTCTGAAAACCACAATAACTCCTTTGTCTAAAAATAATGTCACATTTTTCAGTTCTCCTGGAGTCAAAGTGTTACAATTATTGACTTTCCTCTTCTCCTTGTCCATTATGCAATGTGATGTCAAGTCCTAGTTCTCTGGTGGTGGCTCTGCCATTGTTGTCATCTGTTTTGTGCCACTCACCAACAACAGTGTTCTGTTTTCTCTAACTTCAACTATTAACTGGTTTTTCATGCCTTCAGTGCATAATATGCATTGGTATCAGATATGATTACTGGGACGTTCCTCAACACATTTCTTTTGCGTAGAGCCTGGAATCCCAAGTGCCCTGGCATGTATTCAGGGTGTACTGCATTCTCATTCCAGCCTGCTGTACCACATTTCTCCTCCAGTCATTGAGTCTCATGATTCTTGCATTGCTTAGACTACTCATCACCCTCAAGGAAGGCACTGCTCTTTTATAGTTTTGCTGGTTTCTGAAATTACCAGCTCCCACTTTTGCCCATCAAAAACTTTCCTTTATTTCACAGCTCATTTTAAGTGTTTAGCCCTGTTTTCCTGCATAGCAGTTAAATCATATTACTTATAATCTACTACCAGTTATTTGTATACATTTATTGTTATAATAATATATTATCATATTTACATTATAATTATATCTTATAATTATACTATATTATTATATTATAATTATATATAAATATATTATAATTATAATTATAATCACACATATTATATATAATATATAATTAATAAAATATACATAATGAAATATATAATCACATAAAATATGTAATTATATAATGATTATATTATACTTACATCATAATTATAAATATAACCATAATTATATATTATAATATATTATTATATTTGTAATTCTATTTATTATTGTAAATGTATAGATTTGTATACATTTATTGTTATATATTATTTATATTATTATTATGTGTCCCTTGTCTCATACGTTCTCCACAGTTTCTCCATGGCATATATTTTATGTTCCCACTTTAAATAAATAATAAATTGAGATTGAGAATTTAAATAGCTTCCCAGGGTCACACAGCCAGCACTGACAGAACCAGAATGAAAGCTAAAGTTACACTGGGTGCCTTCAAAGCCACAGGACCCTGATACTGTGTGGCTTTCCGTAGCTACTTCCATAACAGAATTGGGTGATAAGTATTCATACACATGCATACATCCTGTACTACTGTAGTAAATAATAGATATATGATACATAGAACTATTATAATGTAAGTTTAGATTACTTTGGCTTATTGTAGACTTTTCAGAGATATTCTCACTCTTAGCCAATTAATGGCCTCTTTAACAATTAATATATTTTCTATATTTCCTGAGTGCCTTCTTGATGAAAGGTGCCTGCTGCGCCTCACATTACACATGAAGGAATGAATTCCTATGAAACTCTAGAGTGTTCTCACCAACGTAAGAGTGTTTATTCCCTGAATTCTTAGTGGATTCCGTCTTTTGTGGGTAGACTTATGATCCTCAGTAGGTTTCCAAGAGTAAATTAAAAGGCAGACATTGGCATTGAAGTAGAGCTGCTCCTGTGCCTTAAGAGACTTGCATTAAAAATAATGACAACTAGGGCTAATGGTTAGTAGTACACGGGCCACTCTGCGCTGGTATGGGGCTACAGGGCAGCACTGTGCTAAGTCATAGGTAATCCAGAAAGAGGGAAATCGTGGATGTAACAATCAAGCTGTGAGGCAGCTTTGGTTGCCCTTTTGTTTCTCCTCCAATTTGGGTTCTTTTGTGTGCTTTTTTTCATTCATTTTCCATTCTGCACTCTACTTGGCTAATTAAAATTCTAATCACTCTGACAGCTAGAAATAGAAAAAAAAATTCTATGCTGGAGAAGGTAATTTCAAGGTGTTTTAGCTGCCAAAGAAACAAATGGAAATGAGACAAAGAAGCTAGTTGTCATAGAAGGAGAAATGAATTTTGTTTTCCCATTCTACCTAAAAATATGAAACTTTAGCCAAGATAACACATCACTGTTTGGCATCATAATAATTCTAAACATCTAAAGGTTAAACAATATGTTTTATTTTCCTATAGGTAAAGGTTTTTTGATAAAAATAGTCTTTCATAACATTTGTTCATGTCAAATGTAATTTACTGTTCTTGGGTGACATGAAGTATAACATCAAAGGTTTGACTTGGTCTCTGTGATATGTTGTTTCCGAAAGTGTTTCCTTTTAATCTTTGATTTTCAGATCTTCATTAAACATTTAAGGGACTAGAAATCCATATTTAAAACAAAGAGAAATTTGTGGTATGATTTCTTTAGTAAAATTGTGATGCTAAATTTTTAATGCCTTCTGGTCTAGAAGTGTTAAATACAATTACATCCAAGAGGTATTTGAAAATGAGTTCTCTAGAAAGGGAGGTTTCCTGAGAAATTTTCCAACTAAATTAATAATCAGGCTGAGTTTTGACTATGTCTGTTAGGGATCCAGAAATTGGGTAGGGTTTGGAAAATGTTTACCAGATAAGCTATTGTCTGAATTGACTGACATTGACTGATTACTTAATTTTATTAAATTGACTGGACATTTATTAAAATACACTGAATTGGTTTCCTGAACCAATGTTATTTAAATTTAATTGAATATATGAAAGAAGATGCTGCTAACTAACAAGAGTCATTGAGTGACTCATGTCAGATATCTATACTCTTACATAGGTCTACATACAACACAAGACCTCTAAGATTTTGTTATGCAATAGGGTTCTTTATTGTGTGATGTAATTTTCAGAAAGACAGTATTGGGGGCAATGGGTTTTTCAAATTTCCATAGCCTCTAGCCAACTGAGGGTTTATTTATAATTTATTTATTTTTTATTCATTCATTTATTTATTTCATGACCCAAAATTAGTGAGGATAAAATCAAACTGATTAAGCAAAATCTGCCTTCATTGATGGTTGCAACTATTAAGTCCCTTGTAAATACTTGCGTATTTTAGAATCAAATATCTAGTATAATTCTTTATGAGAGTAAACATTCAGTGTTATTTTATTAATGATCCATACCATGTTTTTGTTGTTCTTGCTAAAGCATTGATTCACTAAGTAATATCATTCCGTATATAAGGCTTTAATGACACATAGATACCAGAGTCCATAAGAATATCATATAATACCTTATATACTAATATCATTCAGTATATAAGGCTTTAATGACACATAGATACCGGAGTCCGTAAGACATAAGTGTTGTGTCTGTATCAACTTCAAGAGACTGAAATTCATAGAAATACCTAGGGAGAGTCCTACATGGCTCATACGTTGGTATGAAATATTTAAATCAACTAATGTTCTCTTTTAACTTTTTTTTTTTTTTTTTTTTTAAGATTTATTTATTTATTTATTTGTCAGAGAAACCGCGAGCGAGAGCGAGCACAGGCAGACAGAGAGGCAGGCAGAGTCAGAGGGAGAAGCAGGCTCCCTGCGGAGCAAGGAGCCCGATGTGGGACTCGATCCCAGGACGCTGGGATCATGACCTGAGCCGAAGGCAGCTGCTTAACCAACTGAGCCACCCAGGCGTCCCGTGTTCTCTTTTAACTTGTAAAGTAGCACACGATCCTGAAGGAATGATTTAGTGTTGTGTCCATTCTAAAATGCTTTTGAATATACAGTGCTTAGTGAAAAGAGCCTAGTAGAAATTTCATGGTTAGAGACAGTATGGATATTGGAGCTCGTAAGTTGAGAATGTATGAATTGATCATCAGATTTCCCAAAACACACCAAAAAAGTCATATCTCTGAATATTTCAGTATGTATTGACAGGGCACTAGATAAAAGTTTAAGTCTACAATAGAATATTAGGGGGTTGTATCTCAGATCTGTTCGTAAATATCTGGGTTGTCACGAGAAAAATCATGAAACATCTCTGAGATTCAGTTTCCTCATCTATAAAATAAGTCAGTAATATCATCTCCTAAGCAGTGATGATAGGTTGCTTATTATTTTTTTATCACAGTTACATGATGAATACAAAGGACTTATAGAAGCCCTAGCTATTTTATCATAATTATGATAAATTTTTTTCATTGTTATTGAATACCTACAGTGTTTGAACTTTCATGCTAGGAATTAAGAGAGACAAAGATGAATAAGGCAGCATCATTGACCTCAAACCATTTAATTTAGTAGGGCAGACAGCTGTGCATATAAACAATTGAATAAATGAGAGACTGAGTAACAGCTGAGTATGAAATAATCTAACATCTGTATAATGGGTTCAAATAATTGTGTTACCTGTTTTTACTTCTATCCACGTAGGCAATGTTAATAATATCTGGGAGTCCAACATGGTCATGCACCTTAGGTCATGTCAACCTGTAACTACAAGTAGAATATTTGCAGATGCTTCAACCTGGCTTCTGGTTCTCAATCAGGTGCCACTGAGATTTCCGTAAACCAGAACGTAGAGCAAAAGGGGCAATAATCGAACTGATGCAACAGGTAAAAAATATGAAATCAGAATCTATAGTTACCTTAATCAGAGCCCATCCTTTGGGAGTAATGAAACTGACTTTCAATCAAGTTTCTGCCCATTTTCTAGCTTAACCCTAATTCCTATTTCCAGATTTCTCCTGCCCTTTGGATTTGGGCTTTGTGTTTGGTCAGCCTAAATTCTGTCTGAAAGGACTTGCCTTTCCTAATTCCTTTGCCTCTTGAGGCACCATATTCTTTCTTCAGGAAGACACTGATCCCCAGCACCATCATACTTAACCAGTGAGACCTGCCAAGTCCACAGCACTATCCCATAAAGGACCATTTGGATATCAGATTTAAGGCTAAGGACATGGCCCAGTGAAAGCCTCTAATTCACTAAGAGTAAGAAGTTAGTTCACTTAAGCATACAAAAATTTGATGATAACTATTTTTGTGTCAAGACCAAGTATCAAATTTTGGCTATTATCTATAGGTAAATATTATTCTTCTTCACAGATCTGTCCCAATTGATACTTTTTATAAATAAAAATAGTACTTAACATTATTTTTAAAAATCCCCTTAGTACCTGAAATATTTATATTTAGCTGCCATCTGTTTCTAATGTTGTCCTGAGTATTCAACAAAAATGGCTTAATTTGATGCATACAATGATACAGTAAACAGAGAAAGACAAAGGGCTTTGATCTTAACTCTCATTTATTTCTATGTGACTTCAAGCAAAATGTCTACACATCTCTGAGCATCAGTTTTCAACTAAGACATAAAGATGGTGATAACTATCCACTAATATCTTTGTTGGTATAAATGCTAGAAAATTTGAGTTTTATCCCCTTCCCTCCTTTTGCCGTTTCTATTATTTTCTGACTAGCTGTTTCTATCTTATCTATCTGCTGAGAGGAAAACACACAGTAGGAAGTTTATACATGTGCCTAATAAATGTTTGGATTATGTGTTTCTCCCCCAACACTTATGGATCAGTGACACCTTTCTCTACACATTGTCTTAAAAAAAAAAAAAAAAGATTGGCATAATTGGGGAGGAGAAAAAGGTCAGTCATTGGTCTAGCTCAGCTTTCAATTCTAGGAGAGTATTTTCCTTTTACAGGGTGAACACACACACAAAAAGGAGTCTTGAAATTCATCCTTTTCAGTCATAAGTATCAGGAATTTGAGAGAAACTTTTCTACATTCCAAAAATAAAATATCAAAATCATCTTTGATACTAAGAACCAAAGTCTGTTGTACTAAGAATATCGAGCTTATGAGAATTAAGCATATAGTATTAAGAAAGCAGGACAAGACAAGAGAGCAGTTCACTTTTTTTTTTTTTTTTTTTAACCTCCTAGAATGAGGTAAGAATTACAGGAGATGTTAAGAGGGAAAGTTAGAGAGGACAACATCAGGATCAGACAGAGCTTAGGACCTTTGAGAGATCTCTACTACACCTTTCCTTATAATTGACATCCTAGCAGGCAGTAGGACAGGGGGTGATTTGAGGAAAAGGGGTTTTGAGCCTCTGAGGCAGAAAGAGCTCAAGGTCTGCTTCCTGACTGTAACCTTTTGAGGACCCAAAATTATGTGGCTCTCAGCAGCACTATGGAAGTCTTCAGAAGAAGGTCAATGGACTCCAGAGCAAAGAGCTTAGATGACCACTAAGTTTTTGTTTCAGCACAGTTAAGAGGAAAGAAGAAAAAACTACCTATGGTTATTAGGGAAGAAGAAGAAATCCCTAGCTGGTCACCAGTATCTGAAGACTGCCAGAGCAGTCTGTGAAAATGTGGCAAACGTGGTTGAGTCTCAGATGATCAGCAGTGCAGGTAAGAACTGATGGGGGAGCCTGTTACTACGTGTAATCTGTATTACAAGGTTCCAGAGGGAGAGGAACTAAAGGCAAAGGCATAAGTTGCGTCCCTCCAGCACAAGGAAGGTCAGGACAGCTTGAATCCTGAACCCGTCCTCCACTACTCGTGTTACCTTCAGCTCTGTGTAACTGAACTCCTAGTAAGTTCTCCAACTCTGTCTGCTACTACCCTCCTGAGTCTACACTAGCCCTGTAGTTTTCTTACTCTTCTTCAAACATGGGAAGGTTATTCCTACTCACATTTTGGCAGGATTTTCTTTCTGCTGAAAACATTCTTCATTTAGATCTTCACAACTTTATTCTTTCATTCAGATCTTCACAACTTTATTCTTTCATTCAGATCTCGAATCTTAATTCAAATTTTTCTTCAAAGCTCAAAGGTTCTAGTCTTAAAGACTTTACCCAGATTGTTCTTCCAAAAATAGCCTCCTCTACCTTCCTTGCTGTCCCTTTATCCTGCTTTATTTTCTTTAGAGTGCTTATGACAATCTAAAGTTACATTATATATTTATGTGCATATTGTGTGTGTGTGTGTATCAACTAGAATGTAAGACTATGAGGGCAAGAGTGACACAGGTCTCCTTCATGTTTATATCTCTTGTATCTAGCACATAATGGGTTTCAATTAATATTGCTTGAATGGCTCTATGAATAAATAGATGAATTCCTCTTACACAAAGATATGTCCTAGAAGAAAGGAAGCAGAATGAGTAGAAATCATGATAGGCTGGTTATTTACCAAGAGAATCAAATGACGGAGTAAAGCTGAAGTGACCAGGTTGCTTTTAGCCGGTGAGATTAATAGTTCACCCACACTCTGATGTGCAAACAGACTTCTGCCTTCACTCCACAGACCAGAAGTTGGGGCTCACATGCAAGTTAAATTTTATCAAAATAAAGTTGCTTTTGGGACACCTACGTGGTACAGTTGGTTGAACATCTGACTCTTGGTTTCAGCTCAGTTTATGATCTTGGGGTTGTGAGATCCAGCCCTGTGTGGGGCTCAGTGCTCAGTGTGAAGTCTGCTTGAGGTTCTCTTTTTTTCTTCCTCTGCCCCTCCCCACCATGCATGCTCTCTCTCTTTCTCAAATAAATGTAAAAAATAAAGTTGCTTTCCTTCCTGTCTGAATTGTGACTACGTATTTTAAGTATATCCACATATTTATTGTCAAAGCTGATAAGATACTAATTTGAACTAAGCTCTTCTGTTTCCATCTGTATCTTACCAAAGAATTGTAGTTTAACATAGAAATTTTTTGAAAGTATTTATTAGTGGGGAAGGGAACAATAATCCTAGATATTTTAGCTAGATCATGATCACACACCCACACCATGTAAAGTACTCTGCTATTCAGTAAAGTGTGTAAAGGCATTTGACCAGACACATTATGTTTGGAGCTATATATGATTTTGAATCCTCTAGTTTTTCTCTCCCAATTCATAACGTCTTCCTAGGATGTGAGGGCGATCTGGCTGCGACATCTGTCACCCCATTGATCGCCAGGGTTGATTCAGCTGATCTGGCTGGCTAGGCGGGTGTCCCCTTCCTCCCTCACCGCTCCATGTGCGTCCCTCCCGAAGCTGCGCGCTTGGTCGAAGAGGACGACCTTCCCCAATAGAGGAGAGGACGGTTCTTCGGTCAAGGGTATACGAGTAGCTGCGCTCCCCTGCTAGAACCTCCAAACAAGCTCTCATAACGTCTTCCTAGACAGCCAGTTTGTCAGGACTATGCATTTACCTCCATTATTACTTCCAAATTCCTGCAAATGGCAAGTAACAAAAGAATACGTTCTCTTCAGTACTGGACTTTATTTTCCAGTGCCATCAGTGGGCCAGGCTCATTAAGCAAATGAGATCACAATGATAAGGAAATTATAGCTGAAAGTATCTTCAGAAGAAGACTATAAGAGAGATCAGGAACAGATCAAGGAAAAAAGAATAAATACAAGGAGCAAAAGCTGCCTCTAGAACATTTGTCAGAACAACCATTTAAATGTCTTCAAGGTATTGAGAACACCATGCCCATTCCTATCTCCAATCCTACACTGAATATTTGACTTCAGGTTGAAATTTGAGAGCCACACATTTCACAGTGTGACTTTCCTCACTGGCAAGAATGCCTAGTATTAGCATTAGATTCTACCAAAGAAGCCAGAGCAGTTTAAGGTAACTCAGGACCATCAATGAAGACTTGAAGTTGGAAAAACAAATAAACAAAAACCAGGAACTTCCCTTTGAAAAGCAAAAGACTCAATTTCCTCAGTGTCAGAGGCAATCTCTCCGTATTTTGGCAGTTAGTGAGGAGAAAGATTCCTTGCTACTGGCCCCTCGACTGTACAGTGAATGTTAACAATCAGTTAGTCAGACCACATTGAACACATGTATTGCTATCCTGATCGTAGTAGAGGCATGCTGAGGGAATAAAACTTAAACAATTTGCAGAGAAAATCTACACCAGCTATTATACGAATTAGCCTCAAACATATTTCATGTATATAAATGTACTACCACGGTATTTGAGGAAAATCAACAGCATGGAATCAAAACAGCAGATAGACAATGAGATCAAATTAGGTTGGAGCAAACCAACAAAATTTAAGAACAAAAAACTGAACATTCTAATAAGTAAACTCGTAAAAATTCAAGAGGATAGGCCATTTAAAAACAGGGACAGGAATTTGCAAGACAAAAAAAAAGAATATATTTGTTGAAAAACAAACATAAGAATGCAAATACGATTCAACAGAAGGGTTGAATAAAATATTTGATATTACTGAAGACTTCTGTTAGTAATGCGGAAGACGAAGTCCAGGAAATCTCCCAAGGTATACAGCAAGAAGAGAAAATGATGGAAACCGTGAGGGCCGGAATCCTTGTTAGAGCAGTTTTAAAAGGATACAACAGTAATTGAAGAAGAGACATAATCAAACATAAAAATAAAAGGAAAATGTTCAAAGTTAAAAAAAAAACCTCACAAGTTTTCACTTAAAAGGGCCTGCTGGGTGGTTTAGCAAAATCTGTAAAAGAAAAAAAAAAAATCAAACATATCCTAGAACTTTACAGAACTCTGCCAATAAATAAAAAATCCTAAATACTTTCATAAAAAGGAGAGAAGGAAATTAAGTTTACTCACAAAGAAACATAAATCAGCATGAATATCAGATACTTTTTATATAATACCATATATAACAAATAATGGGGGATATCCTAGAATAAGTTCAAGAAAGGTGTTTTTGTTTATTTCTGTTCTAATCTGTATTGTTTGCTCCCTTCTAGTTTTGTGTTTAGTTTTTGCTTTTTAGATTTGTGTTTAGATTCTCCCCCACCATGTATTTAACTTGTAAAATTAGGTTGTTAACTGGAGAGCTTCTTTTTTAATATAGGCATTTAGAGCTATGAATTTCCCTCCTAGCACTGCTTTCATAGCATCCTGCAAATTTTGGTATGTTGTATTTATTTACATTTTCATTTGTCCCAAAATATTTTGTAATTTTACTTGAAATTTCTTCTTTGGCCCTTTGGTTGTTTAAGAATGTGTTGTTTAATTTTCACATATTTGTGGATCTTGTAGTTTTCCTACTATTGATTTCTGGTTTACTTTTATTATGAAAAGATACTTAATATGATCTCAATCTTTTTTAATTTATTAAGACTTGTTTTGTGGCCTGACATAGGTGATATAGCCTGGAGAATGTTCCATGTGAACTTAAGAAAAATGTATATTCAGCTGTTGATAGGTATAATGTTCTGTTTATGTCTGTTGGGTCCAATTAGTTTATAGTGCTACGTCCTTTATTTCCATATTAATCTTCTGTCTGGTTTCCTTTCCTTTATTGAAAGTGGAGGTCCACTTTCAGTGGAGGTGAATGGAGTGAAGTATCCCACTATTACTGTGTATCTTTTTATTTCTTTCTTGGACTCTATTGATATTTGCTTTATGTATTTAGAGGCCCTTATGTTTGGGGCATCTTTGTTTATAATTGCTATATCTTGGTGAATTGAACCTCTTATCATTACAGAATGTCCTTCTCTGTGTTTTCTAACAAATTTTTTCCTTAAAGCCTATTTTGTCTGTTATGAGGATAATTATTGCATGTTTTCTTTTGGTCACTATTTGCATGGAATATCTTTTTTATCCTTTTACTTTCAAGCTATGCATGTCCTTAGATCTGAAGTGATTTTCTTATACCCAGTCTTTGGTTGAATTATGTTTTTTTTAATTCAGTCAGTCAATATATTCTTTTGATTGAAGGGGGAAGGTATTCCATTTACATTTACTGTAATTACTGACAGGGAAGGATATACTATTTCCATTTTGAAAATTTTTTCCTTTGTTTCTTATAGTCTTTTTGAACTTCATTTCCTCTCTTACTGCCTTCCTTTGTGTTTAGCTGATTTTTTGTGTTGATACTCTTTAATTCCCTTCTCATTTCCTTTTGTGTATATTCTTATATTCTATAGATACTTTCTTTGTGTTTACCATGAATATCACATATAGTATCTTAGAATTATAATCATCTATTTTAAACTGATAATGAATTTAACATCAATCTCATGTCAAAACTCTTTTACCTTAGCCCTTCTTTATATTATCGTTGCAAATTACCTCTTTACATATTATGTATCTATGAACATTGATTTAAATGATTTTTACACTTTCATCTTTTAAATCCTGTAAAGAGTTAGAAAAGGAGTTATTAGCTAAAATGACAATACTGTCAGATTGTATATTTGTCCATACTTTGTACTTTTATTAGAGAAATTTGTATTTTCACATGGCTTAAAATTACTTTTTGGTATTGGCTTTCTTTTGCCACTTTCAAGATTTGCTCTTTGTCCTTGACTTTCAACAGTTTGATTATAATGTGTCTCAGTGTAGGTTACTTTGTGTTTGTTCTACTTGGAATTCACTCAACTTCTTGTATTTGTATATCTATTTGTCCCCCTCAAGTCTATGAAGTTTTTAGCCATTATTTCTTCCAATAAGCTTTCTGCCCTTTTTTCGCTCACTTCCTCCAGAACTCCCAAAATACTATCTTGGTTTACTTTCTGGGATCCCATAAGTCCCTTATGCATTGCCCCCCCCTTTTTTTAAATAATTTTGTGGGTTTTTTACTTCTCAGATTCAGTGATTTCCAATGACCTGTCTTCATGTTCAGTGACTCTTCTGACTGATTAAGTCTACTATTGAACCTCTCTAGTGAATTTTTTGTTTCAATAGTTGTATTTTTCAGCTCTGGAAATTCTGTAATTATAATACATACATATACATTTAACTTTTATTGATATTTTCCTTTTTTCATAAATAATTTTTCTGATTTTACATAAATTGTTTTTTTTTATTCTCTTTTAGCTCTCTGAACATATTTAAGACATTTGTTTTAAGTTTTTATCTAGTCAAAGGTTTCTGTTTCTTTAGTTTTGTTTTCAGAGATTTATTTTGTTCCTTTTAATTGGCCACTTTTCCTTCTTTATTTGCAGACTGGCTATGTGTGGGGAAGGGGGGGGGGTGGGTGGGAATCCTTACTTATCAGCCCAGCATGAAGACTTAAGGTCTTCTCAGACCTTTTCTAAGCATGCATCTCCTCTGGGCCTCTTCCAGTAATTCTATACAAATTCTGTTTTCAAGTGTGTTAATTTCTGTAAATGTCTTATTCCTTCTTCTTTTTGGGGACTTAGATGTTAGAATGTCTTTCTCTGTTCATAATTTCATGCCCCCACACATCTACATGTCTTTATTCTCCCTGAAGTTTTCATGTGTCACAGTGCCTGCCACAGGTGTTCCATGACTTTCAGCCTGACATCCAACATATGCTGCCATTCCTCTCTGAGCTCTGAGTCAAGCAATATAGATATCATTCCTTCATATAGCCTGCAGAAAGACCACACTGTTGCACACAAAGTCCTCTTTTTTCCTTCCATCCCAAAGGAGGAAACTTGTAAATGGGCAGTTTCCCCCTGACTATGTCATGCCACTTTAAGGACAGAGTGTAGTAAGGGCAGGCAGAAACACTGTGAAATTTCCTACCATTTTGAGTGTGGCTTTTTCAGGAGTGGCTGTTTGTAGGTTGCTACAGATTTTTAACTGGTTTTTAGACCTCCTACAAAGCTATTTTAGTTAGGCTCTAGTTGTTTGCTTGATGTTTCCAGTGGGTGATAAGAACCTGGAGCTTCCTAGTCTGCCATCTTGTTATCATCACCCCAAGAAATGTATTTTAACTTTATACTTTGTATATAGTATAAAAAACATTTAATTGTGAGATTAAAATGAAGTCTCTTTTTAGCATCCAAAGACTAAATAAATTTACCAATCATAATTTCTTCCTAAAAAAAAAAAAATCTGAAACATTGCAACAAAATTTTAATACTAATTTTAAATATTATTAATACAATTGTTCAGGGAATAGAAGTCAAAGAATAGTGGTAAATTAATAAAACAGAAAAAATATGACTCATATAACTCTGTTTTAAAAATACTGATAAGTAATGAAAAACATAATAATTTAGGCTAAAAATCCAAGATAACTCTAGTGGTTGATTGCAAAGAAGACAGGAGCAACAGAGAAAAGTGATGGCTTGTCATATTCTTTTGTTGTTCAGGATGGCGAATACAATTTATTGTAGGTTTTGATAATAAAAGCTTCTATGTCTGGCAGAGATTATATGGCTGGGATTATATAACTAAGTTTACAAGCATGGATTCCAAGTAAAGTCCTATAAATCACAACCAGCAGAATATTAAAACAAATGATAATATTCAGTGTTAGGGATGGTATAGTGAAACCAATGACCTTGTATATTATTAGTGGAAATGTATTGCTAAAGTCTTTCTGGAGAACAGTTTTGAAGTATATATCTAATTTTAAAATGTGTAAATTTTTGCCTAGCAATCTACTTTTGTAAAAAGTACCTGATATTTTATCTAAAAAGACATGTATAAATATTTTATTAAAGTATTTTTTTCTAAAGTGAAAAATAAAAGGAGACTTGTATGTCCATTACATGAATTGTTTTGGATTTTAGTGAATGCATATCATGAAATACTGTTTAGCAGCTTAGCAGAATAAGATCAATTCACATAGAAACTGCTCCAGAATACATTATTAACTCAAAAAAAAAAAACCCAAGTAGTGAAGAGGTATAAATTATGATTGTATTATACAAGTAACAAGACAATATCACATATTTGTATATGGGTTTGTAAATGCATGGGAAAATCTAAACTATACTAATAGTTAATGATGGGAATGCAATTGGGATGGTCTTAGTGAACTGAGAGACCAACTTTTAGTATATGTGCTTCTTTTTTAATCTGCTGCCATATTTTTTAGTGTAAAATAAATAAAAGCATGTTTAATCAAACAGCCAGTTTGGAATAATCTGACCACCTAGCCATATAGGTAATTTACTTTTGTCATTAACACGGCTAAAAGGACCTGACTACCATTTTTTAAATCTAAACATGTTTTTTTTCTTAGAGATATTGGCGCAAACACCAAGTAATTTGCTAATTGAAGATTAGCAAATAAGCAGAGATAAATTTGTCTCTCTTATAGGAGAAGAAAGAATGTGAACTAAGTGCAAGGTAGAATCAGCAAATAGAGATGGGTACACAATTAAAATTTTTAAATCAGCAAATTCAAAAAATAAGGCTAATTAAAAAAAATATTATGCCAAGACCATCTCATCTACTGATACGTTAATTAGCTTTCCCAGCTACTTATTTAACTGTTTGACTTTGATAGTGTTATTTTTAATTGTTCCTATTATGTGTTTTGTTAATTAATTGCAATATAAGACATTCCATCCAATCAGATTACCTGATTATATACAGTCTTTTGCTGGATGGAAGGGACAGAGTTCTGACATTCTAGCCTTCTCTGCTTTGAACACTCCTTCCTCCATTTTTTATTTTTTTTTTTAAAGCAGTCAGCAGTATAGTCTGACACAGGGGAAATGCCTGCCAAGGAACTTTAGAAGGAGGCAGTTTTTAATTAACAGGGGCCAGAGAAGGTGATAACCCCAAGGGGTAGTGAAGAGAAATTAACATGGAAAAGCAGTTCCACGCTTATGTGGGTCCCAAAAGGCCAGCCGTATTAGTGGTGTCTGTTCTGATTGAACTTTTGCTGTGTCTTTTTATTGATTCACTTGTCAGAATCTGACAAAAGGACCGCTGCCCGTCAGTTGTTTGCTCAGAGTGGTGGGTTATGGCTAGAAAATGCTTCCTTGTACGGCTGACTGCAGAGCGAGAGCTGTCGTTTTGGTTATCATTTTACAGACATGATTAATGTTGTTGGGTTTTACGCAAGAATTAAGCCTATGTACACACACACACACATACACACACACACACACAGAGCCTGACAGCCTTATTTACCTGGGATTTTTGAGCCTTTTTTTTTTTCTTAGTTCTTTCTTGGTTTTGCAGAAAACTCTTTTACTTATTAAAATATTTAGAAATGCAGTTTCAGGGATAATAATTACACTGACTGTTGCAGACACTTTCTTTCTGCCATTTACCAGCTCCTTGCCTTATGAAATATTTTTAAAGAATTATGTCTTATGAATCAATATTTCAAGTTTCTCTCCCAAGGATGAAAATGAATAGTAAATAAAGCATGTAAAGATCTTGTGAAATCAGCTCATGTAGTAAAGGGAGGAGAAGGTGGAGGGATTTTCTTTTTTTTTTTTTTTTTAACTGCCAAAGATGGTACATTGAGCTGCCAAGCTTAGGGTGGGCCCCAGGAGAGCTTTTGTGCTTTTAGCACAGTGAGAATGGAAACGTTCTTTAAAATATTTTAAGAACGTTTTAAACACCGTGTGGGTCTTTTTGCCTCTGTGAGAACCACGCTTACTACTCTGTGTAGGTCTATCAGTTTCAAAATATGTTTTTTCTTAAAGCAAGGGCAGGCTTCCCACACTTAAAAAATATGTGATTACTTTTTCTAAACTCAAATAGTATTGTCCTTACTATTGCTACTGGAAACACAGTATTTATTAAAGTCACTTAGTAAGAAAACAGTAAGATCATCAGGATCCTGGTCTTCATACATTTCCTAGAGCTTTTTTTTTTCCTCTCTCCATTTTGTGAGGTTTGGGATCCATTTATAAAAAGTGATTCAGCCAGAGTTACAGATCACTCACATCCAAAGTTAATGAGTATCTACATCTATGCATCTAAATCAGTGGCCATTAACTAACTACATCTAGCAATTGAGCACTTCAAAGGTGGTCAGTCTAAATTGAGATGTGCTGGAAATGTGAAATACACACTGGATTTTTATAGATGTATTATGAAAAATGGAATATAAAATATCTCAATAATAACTTTTAATATTGCTTACGTTTTTGTATAATTAGTATACTTAATATATTGGGTTAAATATACTATTAAAATTAATCCTATAACATTAGAAAATTTTTAATGTAGCTACTAGAAAATTAAAAATTACATATGCATCTCACATTATCTTTCTATTCGAAGTATTATTTAAGGTGCTAGCAAAATTTCCTATTTATTAAGAATTGGCTGCATGGCATGTGCTATGACCAGACACATGCTGTGTATTATCTCCTGTAATCTAATAATCTCATTGAGATATAGATTATTGTTACCTCTCTATAGACAAGGAAGTTTAGAAAGACTATGCAACCATGTAAAAATATATTTCACTCTTCTTCAATAATTAGTTATTTTTACTGTCTGCATACTACTGTGTGTAAGATGGTGCTATGCTATTAATGCTATGCTATGCTATTAATTACTCTGTGATATGTATAGTGCAACTTAGGTGATTTGGAAGGATTAAATATTGCCAAATTAATTTTTGCAAATTCTGTTTAATTAGGTGAATTAGGTTTGAGTAGATAAAGTATTGAAGTACTCATGGAAATTCCTTATGTTCCATGGTAGGAAATAATTTAAATGCATGTATATTTGTGAGATGTTTGAAGAGGTGACTTTATATGAAAGAGATTGACAAGTAGTACTGAATTTGGCATGAACTTTGATTTCAAAAGTAAGGTTTAAATTCTGTTTGTCTTTGGTATAGGAGAGAATCAGGCAGTAGTGGTAGACCTAGAGAACTGCATTTTCCACAGAACTGGAAGTGTTTTGTCGAGCACAGTACACTTCTTCTCATGTCAAGTTAAAAGTAAATCAGAATCAGGAAAAGAAAGAGGGAGAGAGAAAGAGAGAGATGACATGAGGGCAGGAGAGAGAGGTAAATGAAGACTCATTGTTAACTACCTGCTTATACCACTTGTGGGAACCGACAGCTCCACAGTAATAGTAGAAAAGACTGTTTACCAATGGCCACAGAAGTTTCTTGGCCAAAGTAGTAAAAATAGAAGAGGTATAGGAATAGAGGGAAAATATTTTTCTCTTTTTAATTGATATTCTGCAAACTGTAAGGCATGAACAAAAAATAAAGAAGTTAACCTAAGAAACTCCTTTGAGATAGCGGAACATTCTTGAATTTTAAGGCCTGGTTATTTCTGTAAGATTTCATGAGTATCTGAACAATAGAACAATAGATCTTTCATTGAGGGGGGCAAGATGTATGGAACAACTGGACTCATTTCACATCTTGTAAAAAAATTTCACATGCAGGAGGATGCTTCCATTTTTCAACTTTATTCTGTTGAAAATAGCTGCTGTGAAACTGTTTATTTTGTGTGCATTTGTATTTATTTTTGGTTCACATTTATATAGTTCATTCATGAAAGTATTAGTTAGCAAGTCAGAATCATCCTCTTTAAAATAAGTTGTGATATTTGCAGGATTTTAAAATTGCATAATTTTTTAAAGATTGCATTCAATACCTTACTTTTTAAATTGGGGAATTTAAAAATACTGAGAGTATTAGTACTATTTATTTAACTTCTACTTCTAATACAGGGAAGCCATGTGACTAGTGATGTTACTTGGTTTTCACCATAACAATTTCAGAAATCATTCCCCCCCTTTTTAAAAAATATTTTAAAAAATTTATTTATTTGCCAGACAGAGATCACAAGCAGGCAGAGAGGGGTGGAAGCAGGCTCCCTGCTGAGCAGGGAGCCCGATGTGGGGTTCCATCCCAGTATCCTGGGTGGCTTTGACCCACTGAGCCACCCAGGCACCCCATGACCCCCTTTTAAAATTGCTGAAGGAATGAAGTTCAGTTATGCTAAGTAATATTCCCTAGATTTAAAGGCCTGTAAGAGGTGAGCAGGAATTTAAAGCAAAATTTAAATGAAACTTTCTTCATTCAGTGCTAATCAATAAGCATTGTAAGAACCCTAAATTCTATTAGTCTTGAAATGTGTTGTGCCCTCTCCAAATCTACAGAAGGCCTTAATATTTAACCACACTCCCAAAGAAAAAACTTCAACATTATTTTCAGTTCCTTGCTCTTTCACCTTCTAATTTACTTTTTTTTTGCTTTCCCCTCTCTTACTTACTGCTCTTACTTAAATTCAAATTCTTTAGAAATTTTTATAGTCTCCAACGTGGTTCCCTTTTCCAGAATCTTCGCTCTATAATTGATCATCCATATTGCCACAATGATTATTTTTTAAAATATGCATTCGATTATGTCATTTACATACTTTAAAGTCTTAGGAGGATCTGCTTAGCCTCCTTAGACTTTGAGTTTAGACTAGTTAGAAAGGCAGTCACTGCCTTCATGTAGCTTTCCAGCCTAAATTCCTGCCTTTCTCTGCTGATACCACACATTTTCCAGTCATACTGAAACTATGCGACGGCGTCTCTATGAGCAATTGGGAAATAAATGTCTGAATCCTGCCAGTAGAGTACGACTTCACCACATGTGTGTGGTCACAGCCGGAGAGGAATTCATACCAGATCCCTGAAGCCTGAAGGCTTTGTACACTCTGGTTGTTATTTGATGATTCAGATTCATGCTGCCAGACCTTTGTCAGCCCTGAGTTTTACCTGATAGATTCCAGAAAAAAGCCTTAAGGAACTTTGGCCTTTTCCATTTCCAAGTAAAATCTGAAACCACTTCCTGCTGGAAAATGTGAACCTGGTCCTGATGGTTTTTATTTCTCCATGTCATTATTTAGGTCAAGACAAAAGATGCTGTGAAAACATTTATTATTCCTGAAATTAAATCCTAGAAAAAAGTATTGACAGATGATATTTTAATTGGTTTGGCCTCTCAAGTGATTAAATAATCATGAAATCTCTTCTGTTTAACGAGGGCTTGAGGTCCTTTGTATTCTTGCCTCGAAGTGGAGCAGTTTCTAGCTGGTAACACTGTGATTGATTTTTCCATATCAAATACAATGTTACGGTCTATTGTTTCCACAGCAAACATATAGCATCTGTCTTCGAATTCAGACTGTGATCTTGTGCTAGCCAGTATTACTTTATATGACCACATCCTTCCATTACAAGAATGAGTGGATTAATATTGATTTTTTTCCTTTCTTGTCCAAGACTGAAGGTCTGTCTTCACAGAATAATTTACACAGCTGGCATATAAGGATATGCTTACTCCTCCTTACTTCATGGTAAAGATTATTGCTTCATTTGAAAATCAGGATTCTGCTATTTTTAACCCATATATAGGTTGAAAAGGGTAACATGCTTTGTAGCTTTGTAGCTCCAGCCATTTATGTTGCCATATGTTTCCAATAACCTCTTGGAGCTTTTAGAAAACTTTGACCTTTTATGCTGTTCAAAACGTTAGAAGAACCACAAGAAGCTGGCAAAAACACATATCACCATGACTTGAATACAGTATGATTTAGCTAAACACCAAGAATTCTAAAGTGTGTGTTACCTATTTTATAATTTTAAATTGTTACCCTGAGGCCAAAAATTTATGACAGAATCTCTCTGATTCATCCAATCATAATGTACAGAACTTCTGCCCACCGAAGCCCCAAATACACCAATCCCAATCTCTCCCCTGTTGCTTTAGAAGATCTCCTTGCCTACAATGCCCTCACTTTGCTCTGTTGCTACACTAAAGTTACCCATACTTCACAACTCAAATCAAATTTAGTTACTCCCCGGAGCTCAGTGAAACTCTTTCCAGCCCTTGATGATTTTTCCTTTTATATTCTTCTAATGGTAAAGTAAGCACCATAAACATTAACTTTTAATTACGTTATCTCTTATGTTTACCTAATCTCATCCTGGATACCACCCAGGATATAGTGATCTTCTAGATCAAATGTATGTGAAAGAGTCAAACTACAGAGCATGGCAGACATTTGTTATATTTGAATTTGTACTGTTCTCTTTCTTTAGTATCTTACCCCATACCGCGTGAGACTAGTGTTCATTGGTAGCTGCAAATTCTAACTGGGTGGAGTTCCTTGTGCCATCGCTAGCGAAGTGGGAAGAGGGTTGAATTAAGAATTAAAGAATCTGAACTTCAGACCTGTTTTCATGACTATCAAATTGTATTACCTTGAGCAAGTTAATTACCATTTTGTGATTCAGATTCTTTGCTTAAAATTGATGTCGTTGTACCTGCTTAGACCAGAAGGAGCTGCTTTTTCTTCTATACTCTTAGTCCAAAAATCCATGTTAGGGACTTGGCACTGAACTGTGTACCATGACCCTGCCTCCCATTTTCATGGGTGATGGAAGAACGTTCCTACTTAAGCTGAGCCAGTCAGATTCTTGCTTTGGAGAAGGGGATTTTCTTAGTTTGTATAGTAATTTTATTGAAGTATATTTTTCTGTAACTTCTGACAAAGAGTTCTTGGTATGCTTAAATGCTTCTTTGTTCTACCTTCACACTTGATTGAAAGTTTGATATGGCTTAGAATTGTAGGATAAAAGGAATTTTCTCACAAAATTTTGAAAGCACAGCTCTACTATTTCCTAGCTTTTGTGATGCTGTTCAAAATCTGATTCATGTTTCTTTGTGTGGTTTTTATTTTTGCTTTTATATTTTTTTTATTAATGCAGTTTTCTTCTGACTCTGAGGATATTTATTATAGCTTAAAAAAATAAAGTTTGTTGAGCTTCTTGGATTTAGGCAAGGTATTTATATTCATGTCGTCATCACATATGGGAAAATTTTGGCTATTATTTCTTTGAGTAATTTCTCTAACATTGTCTCTTCTCTCATCTCCTTCTGTGCTTCTCCAGTGCATATGTTGGTCTTCTTGATAGTGTACTTACTACGGGTTCCTTATACTATTCATTTTTCTTAAATCTTCTTCCTTTTTGTTCCTCACACTCAATAATTTCAGTTGTCATAATTTCAAATTCACTGATATTTTTTCTTCTGACTGCTTAAAGCTGCCTTTAAATCCCTCTAGTAAAATTTTTATGTTACTGTATTTTTAAGTTCCAGAATTTCTTTCTTTTTAAGTTTTCTCTCTATTGATATTTCAGTTTTGTTCATACATCGTTTACTTTTTCCACATCTCTCTTTAGTTCTTTGAAGATCTTTACAGTAGATATTTTAAACTCTGTGTGTAGTAGGTCCTCTATCTGGTCTTTCTTGCATATGGTTTCCATTGTTGGTGTATTCCACCCCAACCCCCACCCCCCCAACTTTGGATGGGACATACTTTCTCATTTCTTTGTATACCTTTTGTTTATTTGTTCATTTTTTATTTTGCTTTTCAGTCAGTAACTGATCATTTGCATCTAATAATTGGGTAGCTCTGGTAATCAGACTCTCCCCTTCCCTAGGGCTTCCTGCTTTTTGTTTCTGTTTTGATTTGGTTGTTGTGGGCTAGCTGCATTCTAAGGATTAGTCTGAGGTGTGAATTTAAGATATTCTTGGATTTTTTTTTTCTGAAACTGTGCCTTTCCCAGAGCATGCACAGTGACCTGCTAATTTCCTCTGTATATGCAATTGCTTTTGAATGTCCTAGTCATTAATATCTGATTCTAAAAGAAGGAAAAATCAAGGTGGGGGGTGGGGGGTAGGGAAAGGTGCCACCCTTTTAAATCCCCTCAAAGCTGCTTTAGCCAAGAGCATGGGGTGGGGGAAAGGAGGAGTGCATCTTATACCAAGTTTTCCTGCCATGGTCTGTTGGAGGATAGGCAGTCAGTGCTGAGCTGAGACTGAAATGAACTGCAGTTTATCTCCAAGCTTCCCCTTGGAAGTTACAAGGCTTCTATAGACTCCAGAGTTCTAATATAGTTGCATTAGGTTGATCCTGCTAGTGCACTTGTTGTCTAGGTGGGGGGACATACTTCTCATGTTTCCTGCTCTACCATCTTCTCAGAATTCTCTGTATAAAATAATACATACACATTTATTTAATCGTTATTTTCAGCCACATGCCAAAACCTCTTTGTCAGGTACATGATGTTCGTGAATCTCAAACTTCTTCTTTTCGCATTCTCAAATCTCAAACACCAAACCTAAGAGGACATGTGGAATTAGGAGGAAAAATCTTAGTTATCTATCTTTGTGCAAATGGAATAGATTTATTCAACTACTTTTAATGTAGGTTTTCCAGTATTCTCTATTTTCAGCTCAATCTAATGGTCAAAGTGCTAAACTTCTCAGGCAGTTTTAAGTGAAAATTGGGTCATTTACGGCCACTGTTCTTCTTCTCCTGGCACTAAAATTTAAGTTCTTCAACTGTGCTAAGATAGTTATCACTTCAGCATTTGCTTCCCATCTTCTGAAAACTGTTCAAAATAAATTCATCTTCCATTTTCCTCTCAATTGTTTTCCTGTCCTTGTTAACTTATAATGTAACAATGCCATTTATTATTATTATACTACTTCTTTATTAGGTTTTGTGGGGGAAGAAAAAAATGGGATTCCTTTGATATCTCTGATGCCTTTACAACAGTTGATCCCTTTGGAACATTAAACAGGAAGTGGAACTCCAGAATATGGATAATTTAATACGCATCCTAAGTGGTTCTGTTTCACATTTGTTTGAAAAAATTCCTTCAGAGGGGACACAGACATGAATTGGGAAATACCGGTTCTAGAAAAAAGGTAGACATGAAACTGAAAATTTTATTTCCTGAAGTAAGTGCTTTCATAGAGTTGTGTAGGTTGCTATGGGAGCAAATGACAGTGGGGGAAACCATCTAAGATTTGGGAATGGATCTTTCCTTAGGTGGTAGGGTTTCAAGGGCAAGTGCAATTCAGCCAAGGAAGAAGTCCAGCAAGTAGACTGAAGAGAGGAAGTAGTAGATGGCAAGTTGGAGATACACAGCTCATTTCAGAAATTTAACAATGTTTGGTATGGATACAGGGCAAATGGGGTTGGCATTGAAGAGGCTATAATGACAGCAGTGGTAACAGATGAGGCCAAAATGAAAGATTTTAAGCACATAAGGACAGTTACTAGCTACAGTATATAACTAGATGATGGAAAGAGCAAGGAGAAAGAAAAATGTGAACCCGGACCTAGGGAAGATCAATTAAAAGCCTCTTGCTGTCACCATCGTACAGGTTGATAATGTCATAAGTTAAGACGGTGAAAAGGCCTAAGTGGATGAATGGGTGACAAACATTTGGGAGGAAGAATCAGTAAGATTTAGTGCCTAGGTATGTAAGAAGATAAAGAGGGGAACAGGAACAGTGGCTTCCAGATTTTGATTTTAGAGATGAGTGGCTATGACACCATGCAGTCTGAAAGAGAAACACAGATTTTTTTTTTAAAAGATTTTATTTATTTATTTGACAGGCAGAGATTACAAATAGGCTGAGAGGCAGGCAAAGAGAGAGAAGGAGGAAGCAGGCTCCCTGCTGAGCAGAGAGCCTGATGCGGGGCTCGATCCCAGGACCCTGGGATCATGACCTGAGCTGAAGGCAAAGGCTTTAACCCACTGAGCCACCCAGGTGCCCCAAGAAACACAGATTTTTAAGAGGAGTGGCAGAGAGCTGTAGGAGATTAAATTTGGTTGTTGGTTTTTATGGCACGAGTTATCTGGTAGAAATGTCCATTCGTCAGTTTGGATTAGAAATTTAGGAGAGAGTTTGGGATGGAGAGAAAAGAGGTGGTGGTCATTTGTTTATATGTCAAAATCGGAGAGTAGAAATTTCCCTGGAAAGATTATAAAAACACAGTAATAACAGCTACCAGCTATTAAATATTTATTATGTGGCATTCATAGTTGTGTGTTCAATGCTAAAAACAACCTTACAAGAAAACTGCTTCCCATTTTATTATGGAGAACACAAGGGCCTGAAGGACTAAGCTGCTTTCTGTGGATCCCCTAATAAGCTTGTAAGGGAGCCAAGAGCCAAACCGAGGTTTTTCCTAATTCTAGACTATGTTCTCCATCCAGTTTGCTCTCTTCAAAGATAAAAGTAGTTAAGTTGAAGAGGAAATTCATTTAAGGGACAGGCAGATGAAAGGAATCCCTGAAAGTTAATGATAAGGGGGGAGCAGCTATATTGGTAGATGAAAACTAGAATCATGGAATTTAGTGGAAAAAAAAAATTCAAGCAGTTAACAGAGCCAAGTACCGTGGAAAGTTCAAATGTGTTTATCCACCAGGAGGCCTTTGCTGACTTTGGTGAGAGCGGAGTCTCTGGTTTTCTAGAAGGGGAAGCACATCAGTGTGGACTGTTGAATAAGAGAGCAGTGAGGACATAGCAACAGTGAATTTGGGGTGTCGTGCTCTGAAAGTGAGGTGGGATGAGGGGTTCTTAAAAGTGTAAGAAATGGTAGAAGGATAACATGAAAGAGACTAGAGCATGTCTAGATGCTAATTGGAAAGAGTCACAACCAATAGTGAATTTGGAAAGAAAGGGCACAATTTATAAAGTAATGTTGCTGAGGGATTCCACCATAGCCTTGGAGTAGAATTTTATCCTTAGACATTTACAATTGAAAAAAAAAAAAAAAAAGGTGTTTTTCTGGCTATAAATGTGATTTTGCCTACTTTAAAAAATTTAAATACAAACATATAGAAATTAGAATCTAAAGATACTCCTCAGTTTCAAATCTAAACTCAGGATAACTGCCTTTGAAAGTCATTTATTCTTTCAGGCTTTTAAAAATCAATCTATAACCATATGTATCTATTACTTAAAATGGAACTATAATGTTAATACTGGTATATAAGCAGATTTTTCGCCTTTAAATAGTATATCATGGTTAGACATCTCTCCATGTTAGTACTAGAAAGCAATTTCAGCCTTTTAAGGTCATCATAGTATTCCACTGTAGGATATTGTTTTAGTCCATTTAGTCTGCTATAACAAAAATACCAAAGATTACCCAGGCTTAAAGAACAGAAATGTATTTCTTACAGTTCCGGAGGCTGGAAGTCCAAGAATAAAGTGCCAGTGGTATGGTGAATGCCCACTTTGTAGTTCTCACAGTTCCCTTACACAGCAGAAAGACCCAGGGAGCTCTCTGTGGCCTCTTCTGAATGTACCCACACCATTCATGAGGACTCGAACCCTCTTGACCCAATCACCTTCCAAAGGCCCCAACTCCAGATGCCATCACAACGGGGATTAGGTTTCTCAGTGCCTGAATTTTGGGTGCACGCAAGCATTCAGTGTGTAGCAGATGTATTTAACTGATTGCTTATTAATGGGCATGCAGAAAAATTTTAGTATTCACTATTAAAAAACACAGTAACTATGTTATACTATGATCCTTTTCTTTTCTTGGTCTACCTTTCTAAAAATAGAACAGCGAGGTCAAGGAACAAGATCATAATTGTTAACATATTGGCAAATAGGTCTAAGCCCTGCTGTCATCATCAATACAGGGCAAGGAAGATTTCCTCCAAGGGATGGGTGGGTAGGAGTGAAAGGAGATTATAAAAAAGGCACGGTTTTATGGACTGGGCAAAGAAAACTGAGGGACCATCTTGTCTATCTTTTAACCTCCCTTCACCCTTCTACTATACTTTCTAATTTCTCTGAAGTAAAGACAGAGCTTTGTGCCTACAGTAAAGACGGAGGAGATGCCATAGGTCATTTTTGAGGAAAAAGGAAAAAGGAAACTATTTGAAATAGTGACCATGAGGAGAAGAAGAGATTTGGGTGTGGATCCTGAAGGAAATCTGGTAGCAGTAGGACTCCATTGGGTAACAAAAGACCATCAAATGATGCTCATGGTCATCTACCAGATCACGTGATCTTTTTTCCAGCAGCCTGGTGTCAGTGCAGAGAATGTACATAATTTTGTTGGGTGGGCCCAGCTAAGGGGCAAGGAAGTAAGGCGGGTAGAACTGATGGACTGTGGGATCCAGGCTAGATAAAAGATAAGGTAAGACTCTCAAAAGGGAGTATATAGATTTAGAAAAATCAGAGTACTAACTGCCTGGCAGTGTTTCAACTATATACCTTTACACTGTTTTCACCGGCAATATCTTCAGGATATTGTTTATATATTGTTTACATGCATGATTTATAAAATCATGCTTTCAGAGGTATCCATACTAACCTGTGGATAATCAGTTTATTGAACTACTTTTGGATCACCTAACAAGTTAGTATTTCCATTACCCTCTGTCCATGTATGTTTCCATTTCTAGCCATTTCACCATGACATGCAGACATGCTGATTTGTGTAGGTACCGCACCAAAGCAGTTGAAGATTGGTCAGCCTACCCCCCCCCCAAATGCTTGTTATAGCCATACTACTAAAGCTAATTCATTTTATTATATAATTTAAAATAATGGAAATATTATTCCTCTAATAAATTTATATGGCCAGATTTTTATAAATATCTTTGAGGGGCATCAACAAGTACTGTCTTTATAAACTGTCATAACAGAACTTTCTTCTGATAAAACATAGTTCATAATATCCAGTGTTTCATGAGCTTTTTGAATTTTTACGTGTAGCAAAATGATTTGAAGTTATACATTACTTTGCTTAAATGGGTACAATTCCTTTGAGTTCCAAAGTCTTTATGGCTTTTTTTAAAATTAAAAATAGTAAGACTTTATAATACAATCCATTGTAGCATACATAAGCTTGACTCCTTGCTTGCACTTAGCATCACCTCACACTTTTATGAATTATCCAGCTGAATACATAAGTAAGAAGATGAAATTAAGTCCTTTTTTTCCCTTTTAAGATATATATTCTTGCACAATCAATTCCTTTCTTTGCCCTTGGTGTTAAAACTCAGTTGCTCTAACTCATATATCTGAGAATTTAAAGGAATTTCACTAATATTCTTGTTTTACTTATTCTTGGAAAATACCATCTAAAAGACTTAGTGTGCTTGTCACTGGCGTTAATGTATGGTTAGTTCATACAGAAGGACATGAAATGTATGTATCGTTGAAGAGATATTTTTTCAAAATGCTTTTCTTTTAATAATTATCAATCAACTATCTACATACTGTCTAGAACTCCGTAAGGCATGAGGAGTAGAACAGGGTCGTGATCCCTTCCTTACCTGTGTTCATATTCTAGGAGGTTTAAAGTGGTATTAGGTGAGATCCTGTGTTGTTCTGTCAAGATGCTCTGTGAGCTCTTGGACAGTTCTGCCCGCTGCTGAGCTGCTATTCAAGAACTCTTATGCCAACACCAGGGTAGTTGACATCCACTGCATGAATCATCCATTGTACAGAGCCACCTTTTGGTAGGTGTTCTCTGCTGAGAATTGACTTGATATGACATATTGGCACACTTAGCTTCTTTTCCCATAGATGCACCTGTATTCTTCTACCCCCATACTCCTTATCTCTAACTTTACAACCTTATTCCTTTCAGGCCCTGACCAAGCCATTTGCCACTGCCTTTGAGTCTGTGCCTGTCTTCCCCTGAGACTGTTTCTCCCTCTACATCAAGTCACTAAGTAGGTATGTTACTCAAAATTCTGCCCACGGCAAAAATTTCCCCTCTTATTATTTCAGGGGCTGTCCTCAGTGGGACCGTAGTGTGGCAACTGTCCATTTTTCAGTTGCATATACATATGTAGCTGGCCATTGGAATGAAATTTTCTTCTCCCTCCATTAATGAGTCAAAATTTTAAGTCTTTGAGAGCTGCTACCAATCTCTCTCATTCACCTCAAATGCATTATTACTTTCCTGATTTACTACCTTGGCCACGTAGAACCTGGGGTAGTTTAATAATGCATCTTAATTCACACTTTAAGAAATCAGTATGAATGTTCTTCCAGGTGCCTGATTTATTTATCACAATTTTGCACTCAGGGTAGGTGTTGCAGACTTGTTGTGAGCTGAAGTTACACTAGAACTTCATTTTATTGAGAAGGCCATAAGAGATTTGGTGTTTCCTGATACCAGCATTCACTTAGAGTTTGTATTTAATATCCCCACAGGATGAGGCATTCTCCTTTTACTCAATGTACATTTCCAGTGGTAAATGGCCAGAAGCCCTGTTTGGAAGTATGAGTATAGGAACTATATATGCTTGATATTATATGTAGGTTTCTTCCTGTCAAGGACCTGGTTGCCCATTCATTTGTTGGTTTGAGAAGTGGCTTTTCCATTGTAGCCACTGACAACTCCTGGACACCCTTTCTTGATGTTTTTGGACATATAAGTCAAGAAAATATTATATTGGATGCCTGTTTGTCTTCATTCTGGAAACAGTGGTCTCTTTGGCATTGCCATGGATCCCTTGCAGGTCAAGACCTACTTGTTGCCATTTAGGCCTTGCCAAAATTATTACTGTGATATGATAAGTATCATTACTATGGTTACAATGTCTAGATTGCCTCTGATGGCCAAATACTACCAGTTGACCTGTGCCATTCCAGATTCCTTGTATATTTTATATGAACATTAGGGAGCTTATTTCATAGCATCATCTCTTACTGTCAACTATGACCTATAAAGGACAGCTCCCACTGAGCTTCTCAACCATCCCGATACCTATTTACTAGCAATTTTTTTTTTTTTTTAAATCACTCTAAGGATTGCAGTGTCCTTGCAGCCTTCCTGAAGATTATAGGCAGCTGGCAGGTCATTGGAATTAAGTAGTAAACCCAGCCTTTTATTTCAAGCTGTGCAAGCACTCTAGGCTCCTCCTTATTACTACATCAAGACATTTTAATAGCCTTACCACTTTTACTCTAGGCCATCACTGTTTTAAACATCAACAGGTCTTCTAGTAGCATGCTATCATTAGCTCCTATAATCCTTGCCATAATGCTAAATCCAAAGAATGTTTCCTCATCAATAAACTCTTCAACCCAGTCTTATATCCCACTTTCCCTGCCCCAGCACCCTCGAGATTCTCCTCAGGTATTTTTGGCTGTTTCTGCCAGTGTACATTATATATCGAGTTCTCTCTTGCTGAATAATTCCTTTCTTTGGGTATTCAGGACAGTTCTGCCCTGCTTAAACACTGTTGAGACATGATTGTTCTTACTGCTCTAAAAGCAAAAAGGAGAGATGGGGATGTTTCTTGAGAAAACAAGTGCCATATTACAAAGCATCTGATTGAGTTGAGAGCTTTGCAGTATCTTTAGGCTGTGGGGGACAGGTGTTGTATAAAGAAGTGGCCACTTTGACCAGCACAGAGGGTTTAGGGAAATCAGAAATTTCATGTTTTTAACTGTATTCACTCTTACGTCCCCAACTCCAGTCTCAGAATCACAGCACCTTCCTATTTGGGCCCTATCTTTTTACCAAAATTTATACTATCAGCACCCTTTTAAAATCCAGAACTCTCATAATCAAATCCAATTCCCAATTTGCAGCCTGCTCTTTAACTATGGTGAATAAAGGTCTCTTTAAATATTGCTATGAATGACTTTTAGTTTTTACGGTATAATCTGAGTTCATAGTTGGCTGATCTGTATTCGTCCATTAGAGCTTCTGTGTCTATTAACAAAAGTCAGTAACTCCATGTTGTCAAGAATCTGGCTCTAGAGCAACTGCATACATTAGTGCCCCCTCATCTGCTCATACCCTATCTGATTCCACTGCAGATGCTCCAGGATCCCAGGCTATCTCATCCTACCACTTAATACTAGCAGTGACCTGGCTTGCAATTAATCCAATTCTAGAATCCAATCTGTAGGACAGCTTCCTAAAGTGAGCTTTCTCATGCTGAGTCCCAGAACTGACCTTGAGCCAAGGAGTTCAGTGCAAGTAGTTTATCTGGGAGGTAATCTTAGAATCCACCAGTAGATGGATAAAAAAGTAAGGCAAAGAAGGCAATCAGAGAATGTTATTGAGCATGATATCACCATAGCCACTTGAGGCTCAATTACACAGGTTTTCATAGGCTTCCAAAGTCATTTGCTAGGGCTTCCATAATGTAATATCACAAACTTGGTGGCTTAAACAGCAGAAATAGTTTGTAGGGCACTTTGTAGAACCTGCCGCAAAGTTATCCTACCTTTGTGGGGTAGAAGATGGGCTATTTACGCATAAAGTCAGGCAGTCGTTGGATGAGGGTTGCTGTCAGGAATGTTAATGGTAACTCCCAGGACTGTCTGCCTACCTACATGCAGGCAGAGTCCTAGGTACTTCCCGAGAGATTTTGTTAGGTGGATGCAGTCACTGTAATGGGATAGGCATAGGAAATGGACATGTGTGCTCTAAGCAAGGGTCTTAGTGAAGCCAGGACCATGAAGAGATGAGAGAGAAGAGTCTTTCAGAACACAGACAAATGCATCATCTTTATATGGGGCAGCTGCTTCTTACATTGTTAACAAAAATTAAATAGCGTAGTCTTCCTGAAGTTACAGATACATTTATAGGTTTGATGTCAGGCCAGCTGATATTTCTGTTTTCTCTTTGAAAAGATATTCATGTAATATTCTGAAAGCATAGGAAAAAGAATATTTAAGAGTTTAGGAGAGAAGACTATTTTTTTAAAGCTGCTACAAAGAAGGGAAAGAGCTAAGAAAATAATAAAAAGCAAAATGAATTGCTGGGCAATTTTATAGAACATTGAGAATAGTCACATCATTTTGATTTTTCTCTAGAGGCATTAATACATCAGGCCAGTATAGGCTTTGAAGATAGATATTCTGTATTGGGCCTTCCATCGGTGGGAGGTTAGATGAATGGATACAGGAAAAAGGATGTTGTTAAAACAGACAGAGGTTGAAGAAATGCACTGTATAATCTTGATGAAGCAGAAAGTGAAGAGAAAACTGCATGGTGTCTTTTAGCATGAAAGTAAAAGTTTCCAGTGTAGCCATGGATATAGTATTTTGGGCACACTTAAATAAGAGAGCTCTTACTGTGTCACAAATAACAGATTAAAATTATGTTATTTTGATTCCCATGAATAGGAAATTTGGCAAGAACAAATGTGAACAATCCAAAAACAGGAAAGCTGAGACATACTGTTTAGGAATGACTAAACACCACTTAAAGATGCAGCATAGTATAGGGAAGAATATAAATCGAAACGAATCAAACACTGACACCAAATTGCTTCTCTTTAAATTTATCTGTGTATGTATAGTTTTTTTTTTCCAAAATTTACCATATTCATTAGTTATATGAGGAGGGATAGGTAGGACAAAATACAAATGTGAGATTTTTATTATGTTTATAAGGTGCCCATAGTACTTAGGCAGTACGTGGGATCAAAAGCCTGAGGCACAACAAGAAGGAATGAATAGAATCTGAAAATGTATATATAGAATTACAAAAAAGCATCTTGAGGTAACTGAGCAATGCTTGAGATGAGGAGTCAAAGAAATTATCCTGACTAATCTATCATATAGTATAGAGGCAGTATGTCAGAGAGGCAGTCAGGAATCAGAGCGCTTGACAGTGACAATTCAGGGCAAGTCAATGGGTCATGCCAGGGAGGCCAGCATGTTGGTTGGAGGAGATTTCTGAGAGAGGGGTGTAGGAAGGAGCTTGGACAGTGGCCACATAGACAGTAAAATGGTAAGACATACCCAGGAAGTGAAGACTAAAGAAGAACAGCAAGGTCAGATTACTGGATAGATAGATGGGTGTCAAGTACACTGTTGTGGTGTCCCCCAGATACCTCAACCATGAGGCCAAGATCTTCTTCAGCTTGGAGACCTCATACATTGTTCTTGCTGGAGAAGGGGTATGTCCAAAACACAAGGGGCCCATTACTTGCTGGTGAGAACAGGGGGTTGAATATACATGGAAGGATATTGGAATGGATGAACCGAAAAAAGAACAGATTTTTGCAGGTGAGGTTTGATGAGTGAACATGGTCTTTCTGTTGAATGTATACCAGTAAGAATTGAATTTCAAGTATTCTGTATTCGGAAACAGAAGAAGAAGGGCTTTAGTTAGGGGATTTCTGTAGAAAGCTTTATATCACATAAGAGGAAATAATAAATTCTGAGAATCGTTGATAACAACTTTAAGATGAATGTTGCTTCCAAGAGAATAACCTTTGCGTGTTATTGAGGAATAAAGTGGGACTTAGAAGGGAATGCTATCACTGAAGTATCCAGGAAAGATACAGTCTGGAACTGGAGGTTAATCAAGAGATGAATGAAGAAGTAAGAATAAACAAAGTGATCAGATATTAAAAGAAGGAAAGATTCAGTAAAGTGAAAACTAAAGCTAAAGTTCTAAAGTTCTGAAGACTAAAGCTAAAGCCCGTAGACCCTCAAGATGTTTGTGGAGGGAATTCATGTGGTCAGTGGACTTGATCTAACTTAACCTAATCTCTAAGTGTAATTTAACATTTCTTTCAACTGTGATTATAGGCAATAAGCAATAGAATAGTAGCATCACCTATAACTCCTATAATAGAAATCACAGATATTTTCATCTTAGATGTGTTACAAACCTCAAAATACCATTTATGTTTATCATACCTCATAATTGTACTGTTTTTTTGACCCACCACTAGATCTTGTACTTAACACGTTAATAGGTAAACTACATATTTGAGTACATCCCAGAGTTGTTTTTGAATAAAAAATAAAAACAGTATTAAGTGCTTGATTTCCTTTGTTATCCTATATATTTTGTTATTTTATGCATTTTAAAAAGTCATTTTGAGAAGGGGTCCAGAGGTTTTCATAGGCTTCCAAAGTCATTTGCTAGGGCTTCCATAATGTAATATCACAAACTTGGTGGCTTAAACAGCAGAAATTTTTGTCTCATAGTTCTGGAGGCTAGAAGTCCAACACCTTGAAGGGTTGGTTTCTTTTGTGGGCTGTATGGGAGACTGTTCGATGCTTCTCTCACAACTTCTGGGGGTTTACTGGAAATCTTCAGCATTCTTTGACTTCTGGAGGAGCCACTCTGATCTCTGCCTTCATCCTCATGTAGTGTTTTTTCTGTGTGCATGTCTTTTTCCAAATTTCCCCTTTTTATAAGGACTCTAGTCATACTGGATTAGAGCCTACTGTAATGACCTTCTGTAAAGGTGCTATCTCCAAAAAAAGGTCATATTCTGATATATGGAGCTTAGGGCTTCAACAGCTATTTTTTGTAGGGACATAATTCAGCTCCTAACACTTCCAAAGTGTCCATGGCACACAAAAAGCTAAGGACACTGCTCTAAAGCTGGGTGGGTCCAGAGGAGTCTGATAATATTTCAGGTTTAGCCGGGCTGGTGAAATAGGGACTGCGCTCTCAAGTTTACCCAGACTGGACAGTTTGTTTGCTAGTATTTCCTCACATAGGCAAACCACTTGTATACTTTAAAATGGCTGACTTCCTAGTGAACCCTGGGGGAAAAGAGTGATACCACCAGAGAAGAGAAAGGGTAAAGACTATAAATTCCTGGGGCCCTGTGTCAGGAGGGGAAATCCCGTCTAATCTCCCCAGGTGGTGGCAGCTGAGTAAATTACCTAGTAAGCATCTGTAACACATTACATTGCAATTATCCCCGAAGAGTTCTGAGGGCTTGTAAGCAGCTGAAGATAAAAGGCAGCCCCACTAGAGGAAGAGCTGCTTCCTTTGCAATTTTACAGCGTTTGAGGAAATACACCTCATAGGACAGCTGCCCCTTTCAGTAAGCCTTAAAGTACAAATAATCTCCTAGTTATGCAAGAGTCTTGTGTCTGAATATACTGCCTACACATGCACAAGTCATGCAAAGAAATTGCATGGGGAAAACGAATATAATGAATCTTAGGAAATAAATATGCTATGTACTTCTAGAATGAAATCCACCAAGAATTTCCACAGTAAATATTATGATTGCCTACTTAAATCTTGACAGCAAAATATATAAAGAGCAAACATTTATTAAGTGCTGATTAAGTGCCAAGAAGTGTACTGCAATTTTTTCTGCGAGAGATCATCACATTTACTCTCCACAATAATTCTGAAAGGTAGGTACCATTATTAACCCCATTTTACAGATGGGGAAGACGAGGATCAGAAAATATAAATAGCTTGGACACTCAGTGTTTTTACTGTTAATAACTGATAGAACCATATATTTAATACTTATTTTAAAATTTCCTAGTCCTTTCCAGTTTATACAAATAGATATTGTAATTATTAAAATAAACCCTTTAAAAAATATTTTATTTATTTATTTGAGAGAGAGAGAGAGCAAGAGCCAGGGGGAGGAGCCGAGGGAGAGGGAGAAGCAGACTCCCTTGCTGAGCAGGGAACCCAATGTTGGGCCCAGTCCCAGGACACTGGGATCGTGACCTGGTCCAAAGACAGACATTTAACTGGCCTAGACAGAGGGCACTCCTAAAATAAACTCTTTCAGTAATAGTAATCAAAACCTTACATTTTTTTTTCTCCAGACTCAGAAAACCTTTTTTTAGTGGTGTTCTTTATATTATAGGCTCAACATTAACAAACCACAATTAACTCAATACAACATTGAGGGAAAAAAGAAAAAAAAAAGTAATTGTAGACCTAGTTACCTTGTGCCTTTGCTACAGAGCAAGAAGTTGTTAGATACCTAGGTTTGTATCTACGTAAATAGAAAAGTTGTAGTTCTTATTTGCCTTCCATTTTTTATGAGTAAGCACTTAAGAGAAATGAAATACTATGTAATATACCAGCAATGTGCACTTGGACTATAGCTTCCAATCAGAAACGAAATGTTTCCCAAATCATGTGTACAAACCAGGCGTTTACCAAGCTTCCTTCCTTTCCTTCCAGGGACATCAGAAATTCTGTAATTACAAGGTCAAATAGAAATTTATTGTCTCATGCATTTCCCCTCAGGATTTTGTCACTCCTGGCCAGTTCTCGAGTCCACATGGCACTGGGCCGCAGAGGCGTAAAGCAGGCAGTGCTGTACTCGTAAATGATTAACAGCCAGCTGTCTGGAGGATGCAAGCTCCGATTTGTAGGGGTTGCCCATTTCTGTGGTGTCAGTATTCTCCAGCGTCCAATTTCAATTTGCCAGCACGATGACAGTGAATTCAGAGCTTAGAAGATGTTTGCAGTTGAACACCATTATATTGTGTTTCTACCCCACAGATAAAATAGATACAAATAGCCTCAAGGTCATAAATAACATTGAAATGTGGCAAAGTCGTAAGGAAGTGATGAGGTTTTGAGTATTTTTACCTTTGCTGTTAATATAATTTATTCAGTCGTGAGTTTGTATAACTTATTTTTTATAAAAGCTTTTTAATTTACACAGCTTAGAATTTGGTGTACAACTCAGTGCTTTTGGTATGTTTGCAGAATTGGGCAACCACGATGACTATCTCATTTTAAAAATATTTCGTCATCCCCAAAGAAACTCCATGCTTGTTAACAGTCACTCCCCTTTCCTCACTACACATTCCTTCCTCTCCTAGCCCTTGGCAACCAGTCATCTGCTATAGTTTCTATACTTTTGCCTATTTTGGACAATCAGATAAATGCAGTTATTCAATATAGGTTCCTATTATTGAACTGTAAAATATATTGTGTGTGTGTGTGCATGTGTGTACATACATGTACATTTTCAACTAATGTAGCCTTATTCTTGCTTTGTTGCACTGATTAAGAACCTTCCAGTTCAGTGTTGAATAGAAATAGTGAGAATGGTAATCCTTGCCTTGTTTCTTTCTTTCTTTTTTTTTCTGATTTATATATTTTATAGAAAGAGAGAGTGTGTGTGTGTGCATATGCACACAAGTGGGCAGAGGGTTAGAGGCAGAGAATCTCAAGCAGACTTCCTGCAGAGCATGGATCCCTATGTGGGGCTTGATCTCACGACCCTGAGATCATGACCTGAGCGTAAACCAAGAGTTGGACACTTAACTGACCGAGTCACCCAGGTGCCCCAATCCTTGCCTTGTTTCTAATTTTAGAGAGAAAACATTCGGTCTTTTACCATTAACTGTGAAGTTAGTTTTAGGTTTCTGTTTTTAGTCTGTTGATATAGTACATTGCATTGACTGATTTTCAAATGTTAAACCCAACATTGCATTTTGTGATAAAAATCAGTCATGATATATTTCCTTATTTATATCCTATTGAAATATGTATGCTAAAAAGTGTGTTTAGAATTCTCACATCTGTGTCCATGAGACGTTTTATCTAAAGTTTTCTTATGTTTTTATTGGACATGGGTATCAGAATAATGCTTGGTTTATACAGTATTTTCTTCTCTTTTATTGTCTTGAGTTTGTGAAGATGTGGTATTACTTCTTCAGTAAATTTTTATAGAATTCATACCTAACTCATGTGGTTCCTTTGGGGGAATAATCTCAGCCTCAGGTTTCATTTCCTTAATTAATATGGGTCTTTCAGATTTAGCTATTTCTTCTTTATTTAAAAAAAGATTACTTTCTTTATTTTAGAGAGAAAGAGGGCATGAGTGGGAGGGGCAGAAGGAGAGAGAAAGAGAATCTCAAGCAGACTCCATGCTGATCTCACGACCCTGAGATCATGACTTGAGATGAAACCGAGGGCTGGACACCTAACTGACTATGTCCCCTAGGCACCCCTATCCATTTCTTCTTGAGTGAATTTTAGTAGCTTGTTTTTTTGAGCAATATATCCAATTTATGTGAGCTGTGAAATTTACTGGCATAAAGGCATTTATCATATTTCTTTATTATTATTTTAATATCTGTAGTATATTTTATCGTGCTTCTTTATTATTATTGTAATATCTATAGTATATTTAGTTGACTCTTGCTTTTATCCATCTGACAATTTTTATCTTTTCACTGGTGAGCTTAGACTATTTACATTTAATGTGATCGGCAAAATGGTTGTTCTTATGTTGCTCTGTGTGTTCTGTTTGTCCTAGATCATTTTTGTTCTTCTCTTCTGCTTTTAATGGCTGCTTTTGGATTGCATATTTATTTCTGATTACATTTTCTTTCCCTTATTGACTTATTAACTGTAACTTTCGTTGTGTGTGTATTTAAATTTAAATATACTTTAAACATTTTTGTTTTAAATTTTCTAGTAAACTGTATCTGAGCTATCACATATATTTAGGTAATATTATACCCCTTCAGGTACTCTGTAAGAATATTACAACAGTACATATTCTTTTCTACTCTCCCAGACTTTATTCACTTCCTTTCTACATGTTATAATCCCCAAATTATAGTTTTGTTAATTTTTGCTCGAAACAGCTATTTTTAAAAGATCTAAGAAAAATTCTTTTTTATACTGACTTACTTAACATGTGTGTTCTCTTCTTTCTGTCATGTCAGTGCAAATTTTCAACCTGGTGTTACTGTTCCTTCGGCCTGATGGACTTCCTTTAATATTTGTTGTAGGTCTGTGTATCATCAATTTTATCAGTTTTTAAAATTTTTTTAAAAGATCGTATTTATTTATTTGACACAGAGAGAGAGAGAGTGATCACAAATAGGCAGAGAGGCAGGCAGAGGGGGATGGGGGGAAGCAGGCTTCCTGGTGAGCAGAGCCCGACATGGGGCTCAACCTCAGGACTCTGAGATCATGACCCAAGCTGAAAACAGAAGCTCAATCCACTGAGCCTCCCAGGGGGTCCCTGTCAGTTTTTTTTTTTTTTTTTTTCTATGTCAGCAAAAGTTATTTCATTTTTGTTTTTCAAAGATATTATCACTGGTTGTAGACTCTTGTGCTGCCACTTTTTCTTTCAGTACTCTCATGGATGCTGCTCTATGATCTTCTGACTTGTATTGTTTCTGCTGGGCATCAGCTGTCATTCTTATCTTTGTTTCTATGTAAGCGATGGGATCTTCAGCTGCTTTTAAGTTTCCCTTTATCACTGGTTTTAAGCACTTTGATGATGTTCTGCACTGGTGTGGTTTTCTTCATACATCTTACACTTCTTTATTGTGTTTCCAGGAATCTGTTGATTTGTAGTTTTTATCAAATTTGGGGCATTTCAGCCTTTACTCCAAGTATGTTATTCTGTCTCACTTTTCTCTCTTTGTAAGGACTCCAGTCATACAAGTGTTAGGCTACTTCAGTTTGTCTCAGAACTCACTGATGTTATGATAATTTTTCCAAAGTTTTTTTGTTTCATTTTTGTAGTTTTTATTATTGTTTTTAAATTCACTAATCTGTTTTTCTGCTGTGTCTAATCTGAAGCACATATCATATTTCCCAATGAAAGAAAAGATTGCCAATGAAGGCAATAAGAGTCATTATAAAATTATAATATATATGTAATATTGTATACTATACATATATCTGAAAGTTTGATTTTTAAAGATTTTTAAATAATTTCTTATTTATGTTATGATCTTTTATGATCTCCCTTAACATGAATATGCTTTCTTGCTCTGTTTTTGAACATACAGAATATATTTGTAATTGTTTTAATGTCCTTGCCTGCTAATTCTATCACTTGTATGATTTCTGAGTCTGTTTCTATTAATTTATTTTTATCCCTTTCTTTTTTTTTTGCATTTTTTTTGTTGGATAGTGGAGATTTTAATTTTACTGTATTAGGTATATTTAATAACTTCTTTAAATATTTTTGAACTGCATTCTGGGATACAGTTAAGTTACTGGGAAATGGTTTTATTCTTTCTAGAGTTGCATTTAAGCTTTTATGCGAGGGCTAATTTTCCTTAGTAGTGAGATTATAACCTTCTGGGTGTTCTCCTGATGTTTCAAGTATTACCAAGGACTTCTACTGTATCTGGTAGGAAGATGAACTACTCCTGGTCTTGTGTGATCCCTGAGGCTTTTCCACCTGCTCCTTTCTGGTAAGTGTTTCCCTAACCTCAGGTAATTTCTTATATTAATGCAGTTTTTAGTCCTGAATAAAAGACTGCAGAGAAAACCTGTGCAAATGTCTGGAGCTTTTCTTGTATGTCTCTTGATTCTGATACTCTGCTCTGAAAATTCTAACCCATAGGAACTCCCCAAATTTTCAACTTTGTCTTCTTTATTCACAGACACCATAGGGGTCTGTTGGGGATGTCCTGTCCCTTTGTATGTCTGGGATCGTTTCTTCAGGCAGTAAGCTGAAACAATGATAAGGATCATCCGTTTCCCTTTTCTCAGTGATTTCTGCCCTGTGCTTCCTGGGATCCCATGTCAGAAACGCACTGGTTACATTTACTCTAGTCTTTAAGTTGTCCATGTGGAAAGAAATCTGGCCTTTGTTACTCCACTGTAGATAGAACTTCTGTGATATTTTGGCCAAAGTGACCCAAATTCAAACTGGTGATTGTCACTGTCACATTTATATAGTTATTCCCATCTGAAAACACATCATGGTACTTATGAATCTTCTGGAACATGCTGCACAACTTACTGCCTTTACTTGTGAACAATCCATTAATTTGATCTCCTTGGATAAAATACAGATGACACAGAGCTTCCAGATAGACTATTTAAAATTTCTGACTCAGCTCCACATGTGGGAAGGACTTGAAGGGCCTGGTGGAGGAGGGAGACATTAGAGCCTGCTCTTTGTGGCCTCCTGTGAGGAGTAAATGTGGACAGGCCATGAACTATTAGGAGTCCAAGATGTCTCTGATACCAAGTGCAGCAATTTTACCTGGTGCTTGATGGGCGAGTGGGCACAGAGGTGAGAGGTCTGCGTGTGCACAGAGTTTGCTCTGGGGTCAGTACTTATGGCAGATTTGCAAGTAAAATGAGGATAGAGTACTCTGTCTCCCCATTTGTGTACCCAGTGTTGTTGGTGTTTAAAGAACAGAAGCCTAGGTACACTAGCTCAAATTAAAATGGGGTAGATGGAGCTGGAGCATATAAAGAATTCAAGAGTTAGAAATATACTGCCTAGAGCAATCTGTACTTTCAATGCCATCCCGATCAAAATTCCACCAGCATTTTTCAAAGAGCTGGAACAAACAATCCTAAAATTTGTATGGAGCCAGAAGAGACCCCAAATTGCTAAGGAAATGCTGAAAAAGAAAAACAAAACTGGGGGCATCACGTTGCCTGATTTCAAGTTTTACTACAAAGCTGTGATCATCAAGACAGCATGGCACTGGCACAAAAACAGACACATAGGCCAGTGGAACAGAGTAGAGAGCCCAGATATAGGCCTACAACTCTATGGTCAACTAATCTTCAACAAAGCAGAAAAAAATATACAGTGGAAAAAAAGACAATGTCTTCAATAAATTGTGCTGGGAAAATTAGCTGTGCATTGAAGAATGAAACTCGACCAATCTCTTACACCATACACTAAGACAAACTTGAAATGGATAAAATACCTCAATGTGAGGCAGGAATCCATCAGAATCTTAGAGGAGAGAATAGGCAGTAACCTCTTTAACATTGGCCATGGCAACTTCTTTTGAGATGTGTCTCCAAAGGCACGTTTCACAAAAGTGAAAATGAACTTTTAGGACTTCATCAAGATCAAAATCTTCTTCACAGCAAAGAAAACAATCAGCAAAACAAAGAGGCAACCCATGGAATGGAAGAAGATATTTGCAAATGACACTACAGACAAAGGGCAGATATCCAAGATCTATAAAGAACTCCTCAAACTCATTACACACAAAACAGATAATCATGTCAAAAAATGGGCAGAAGACATGAACAGACACTTCTCCAAAGAAGACATACAAATGGCTAATAGACACATGAAAAAATGTTCATCATCATTAGCCATCAGGGAGATTCAAATCAAAACCACTTTGAGATACCACCTTACACCAGTTAGAATGGCCAAAATTAACAAGACTGTAAACAAGTGTTGGAGAGGATGTGGAGAAAGGGGAACCCTCTTCCACTGTTGGTGGGAATGCAAGTTGGTGCAGTCACTTTGGATAACAGTGTGGAGATTCCTTAAGAAAGTAAAAATAGAAAAAAAAAAAGAAAGAAAGTAAAAATAGAGCTATCCTATGAACCTGCAATTGCACTACTGTGTATTTACCCCAAAGATAACAGATGTAGTGAAAAGAAGGGCCATCTGTACCCCAATGTTCAGTGCAGCAATGACCACAGTCATCAAACTGTAGCCAAGATGCCCTTCAACAGACGAATGGATAAAGAAGATATGGTCCATATATACAATGGAGTATTATGCCTCCATCAGAAAGAATGAATACCCAACTTTTGTAGCAACATGGATGGGACTGGAGGAGATTATGCTGAGTGAAATAAGTCAGTCAGAGAGAATCAATTATCGTATGGTTACACTTACTTGTGGAGCATAAGGAGTAACATGGAGGACTTTAGGAGAAGGAAAGGAAAAGTGAATTGGGGGAAATTGGAGGGGGAGACAAACCATGAGAGACTGTGGACTCTGAGAATCAAACTGAGGGTTTGGGTGGGGAGGGAGGTGAGGGGTTGGGTGAACCTGGTGGTGGGTATTATGGAGGGCACATATTGCATGGAGCACTGGGTGTGGTGCATAAACAATGAATCTTGGAACACTGAAAAAAAATTAAAAAATAGATATATATGTAGACCTCACAGAAAGTGTTAAAGTCATAGGGAAAAAAGAAGGCAACAACTTCTTTAACTCTCTATATGGCCTTATATTTTCTTCTCCCTGCTTGTCTCTATAATTCCATTCTGTGCTTCTTCCTCTGTGAATTATCTTCCTGTACTCTCGGGCATCATAGTCACTACAAAATTGTACCCTCAGTCTGGTCTGCAGGATCTTTCAGCTCAGCTGTATAGACTTAATTGGCTTAATATTTCAGGGAGAGGAATTTGATTGGCCCAGAATCAGCTAAGGTGTCTACTGATGTTACTGTGGCCAAGATGGGCAGGGGTGGGGGTGAGTCATTTAATAGGAACACAGATAGCTACATGCACCCATAAGAAAAAGAATAGAGAATGCTCTTCTAATGACATTTATCATAGTCATGTATTTACAGTACCATCCCCTCTAGGGCAAAATATATAAGAGGAAATGAGAGCTTAAATTAGTCTTTCATGGAATTATGACTTTAAACTGACGCTGATGGCCCATCCTGGTCTTCATCATGTTAAGGCCTCTTTAGTATGACTAAGTCATTGATTGTGTCAACTCCCATTCCTCATTGTTCTTGAGTCCCATGAAGGATCTTGCTCATCTTTTTTTTTTTTTTAAAGATTTTATTTATTTTTTTGCAGACAGAGATCACAAGTAGGCAGAGAGTCAGGCAGAGAGACGGGGTGGAGCAGGCTTTCTGCTGAGCAGAGAGCCTGACGTGGGGCTCGATCCCAGGACCCTGGGATCATGACCTGAGCTGAAGGCAGAGGCTTTAACCCACTGAACCACCCAGATGCCCCTAGATCTTTTTAATTCTAAAGCAGATAGATGCTGTGAAGTCCCAAGTAGAAAGAAATACCATTTAATAAGAAATCCTCTGCCTCTTAGAGTTTTTCTCAGGGCCAGCTCCACTCTACTGTCTGGTTCTGCAAGCTGAGGATATCACTTGCTGCAGATTAACCATACTTTATATCAGCGATAGGTTTACTTGAATAGGAATTTCAGCCTTCAACCCCCCTAACGTGAGTATGAGGACAGAAACCTGAAATTTTTAAGGAATGTCAATGCGGTATTTCTTCTCATTGCTCTTTGCCGGTGCTCTGGGCATAGTAATGTCCCTCTTTCCCCATATAACCTGGGAAGCTATTATGCATATATTTTCTTTTTGCTCCGTTAAAAGTGCCCTGATACTTCCCCCTCAAATTCCATTTCAGTTTTGAAAACAGGACCCTCTCGGTCCAGCAGAAAATTCTGCCGTAATCAAGTCAGTATAAAACATGAAACATTCTAAATTCTTCTACCGTTAGGGATTGTTCGCCTAAACTCCTGTCAATTCTATTTTTTAAATGTATGGAATGTTCACTTAAAAGTCATTAAATCTAAGTGAATTTGCCTACACTGATGACCTACAGCCCCTGAGAAAAACACAGTATGTGTTCGTAATTACTGTCTCTTTGTGGTTCCTCTTTTCACTTGCTTGTTCTCTAACAAAGTCCTACAAAGAGGTGAGGTGACTATCTGTGTGCTTTGCAATTCAAGCTGTTTTTAGAGTGGCAAGAATTTCCCGAGAACTGCCTCTCTCTCCTTTTCCTGACCCCTTTACCCTTGCATTCATTAAAATCAAGTTCCTGGCTCAAGTTAAGGGAAGATTTTTGTTATTATCTTTGGCACAGGAACTCTCCATTGTGGCTTTGATTTGAACTTCAGCTCTTCTGAGTGCAGGGGTCACATGTGAATTTGTTATGCTTCCTGGCAAATGTTTCAGAATAAACGAATCTGATGAAATTCTTATGAAGTATTTGTTTTTTAGTGTTTCTCTAATACACAATAAATTGTAATTTATGAGCCGTAATTGAAGAAAATTCTGGAGGAAGTTGTGTATAAGATTAGGGGGATTATTAAATCAACTTTATTGTGTTCTCAAAACTTAAAAATGGTTTACAGCTATAATAAATTGGTTGAGAATGCTATCAACCCATAAATTTTAATAATTTAATAAACATTCTGCAGTTAAGTTGGGCTCATGGCCAAATCCCAGGGCTGGTTTTGTGTCATGTATAGTAATATGTGTTTTAGTTTACCTGGCTGATAAAGGAATGAGCTGTTTCATGCATGATACGCAGTAATCGGTCATTAATTTTAATGAACTAAAACTCAGAACTCAATTTTGAAGTCAGAGGGTGTCTGATGTTTCTCTGCTCCTCCACATCTGTTGAACTGCTCACTGTTGCTATTTAGTATCTTCAAAGTAAGAGGCACATTTAGCTTCCTCTAGCCTTTTCACCTTGAAAATTAGTTATAAAAGTAATAACTGACTCACCGGTTCTTGAGCTATTAACTGCATTGTTAAAATATTTTTAAAGTAATAAACTCAAAATACTTGCAATTATTGGCAAGTAGTTTTTTCCCTGTACTGTAATTGCTGATTAAAATAAATCAAATCTATATAAATTTCATCAAGAAAATAAAATGTGTGACATTTTTGGTATCTCTTATGCAACTCTGTGGTCACATTCTAAATAACTCGCTGAGAAGAGCAGGGTCTATGTGGAGAGAGTGTTGGCTTCAGATGCGTGCCTTAATGAAATGTGCTTCTTATTGGAGCATTATATAAAACATTATTCACATGTCTGTCTAGACATGCCTGTGCCTATATTGGAACCAAATTAATTTGTCCATATTTAATAAAATATCATTTTGATCTTTTTCCCTGTGTTCTCAAATGAATAAACTTACCTTAAAACTGAAATGACTGCTTTAATTAGACTTTGTGTTCACTTATTCTTCATTTGCTTTTTATGATAATCACAAAAATAGTCACTAGGATACTTACGTAAAATTTAAACTATTGACTTTAGACTACACATTCTGTCTTTTATAAAAAGCAATTTCATGACCATGATCAAAATAAGTATGATGCATATTAACAATACAGGAGTCTTTGTCTCTGATTATTTAATTCTCACTTTCTCATCTTACTGATTTGATTGAAAAAAAAAAATCATACTTGATGGTTTCTACCACCAAAAGAATGTCATTTAGTAACTGGATGTGCGTATGTATTTATTCACCCACACAAAACAGGCTAATATATGCACTCGCCATGCCTACGTTTTCACTTAATGAAGAGCTTAATAAAAATCAGCATTCATAGCCCCTACGTAGTCAGATAAATTAGTTAATGCACAATAAGCAGCTCTTATGTATAATGCAAAAGATTAGTCTTATCATTTGCATAATGTGCTACAAACGGCCCACTGTTTCAAGCAGTAGAAGCTCCCCCATTAAATGTGAGTTGAAAGCTGAATGACGTCAATAAAGTAATTATGCTTCATTTGGCATATCTCATTCATTCTCCGGAGTTCAAGACCCTATCTGAGCTCTGTTGACAGCACTGCTGAAAGGCATTGGTAATGGTTCAAAAGCAGAACGGTGGGACTCTGGAAAGCAGCCTAGTGTGCTGAGTCTACACTATGTACTTGTTTCCCAGCAGAAATTTGTTTTACACTCTGGCCTGTGCACATATTTATGTATAAATCTGTGCAATGAGAAACTTATTAGTTTATACTGAGAGTAAAAAAAAAATTCAGGCCAGTGGAGTACCTAGAGTGGTGATTTCCATATTTACCAGAATTCCTAGTAGAAAGAAAAGATTGCAGATGAAGGCATTTCTGTCTTACTCAGAGGCACATTTGTGAATACCCTGCTTCTGCCAGCGGGATATTCAGCATTCACTATCACAGTGATGGTTCTGTTCCTGGCCCCTATCTTCAAACATTATTTCCAAGTCTGTGAGAAATTAAAAGGCATGCTTTGAAAATCTAGTCTTAAATAAACACACACACACACACACACACACACACACACACACACACACACTGGTAATATGACAGTCAAGACCCAAAAAAGTTACACAGTTTACCTAAGACTCACTTCTACTAGGTTCAGAATACAGGTCTCTTGACTTTGATTCTTATGAAGAGTGTTTTCCTGTTTTGTGTAAGTATTTAAAAAAAAAGTTTCTTTTCACATTTGTTTACTGTTTCAAGGATGGGGAGACAAGTCATTTTGTATTCGTCATGGTCAGCTGGCAAATATTTTTGCAAAGCTTCACGTTAAAACCGTAAAAATGGTGGCTATGGGATTGCCTCCGAAAGATGATGCATTTGCACGCTCAGAATCTCACTCTGACTCATTGTTCAAAAGCAGACCGTAGCTGATCTTTTTTTAGTATCCCCTGCAAAAACGACATTTGGACAAACATAGTAAAGTATGACTTTCTTCTGAAAATGGCATTTTATTGAAATCCTTGTTTTCTGATTAAATCTTCTTTACTGATTATAGAAAAATAGTTTTGTTTGCCAGAAAATGTATTTGTTTTGAAGAAATGTATTCTGCATGATAGTATTCATTATAGTCCATAATAATAGTATAAAAAAAACAGTCAGTTGTCTTTCTACTACATAGACAATCTCATGATTTTCTACAGGTAACCTCCCTTATTAGTGTGCTTATGTGACTCTGTATGCAATAGTTCTGTCTTGGTGTGTGTGGAACTTAGTGCTAAGAGCAGGCTAAAATACTGTTGTAAGATCTATGATTTGTTGCCCTTGTTTGCAAATTAATATGAAGCCAAAAACCAAAGATATAGTTAAGACATGGAAGAACATATTTAAATTCAGACATTTATAAAATAGGAGGGATTTTGATATTTTTAGCCAAAGAAAGCAATCAGAGTAAGAAAGAATCCTAAAAATTTCTTTTACTATAATTATGATAAACTAAAGACACATTTAGGCAGAAATTATTGCATTCCAGTTTCATAAGTTTATTCATTTACATAAATAATTATTGAGGTAAGTTTAAATTGGATCACTCATTCTTCAGCTTTAGCTAAATGATAATGCAAATAATAGGTAAATTACTACAAAAATACTTATAAAAGCTAATTTGAATAGCACCAAATGGCCCTAGAATCAAATTGAAAACATAGAATGTCTTTTTCTAAATAATACCAATACCATTCAGAAAAAAAGTGAGATAGTATTAAACAGAAATATATCTCCAGATGACCAGTCTGAATACATTTTGGCGTAGCAACACAACTATAGCTGTGGCTATTTTGATAACAGATTTTGACTAATTATCTTCCAGGCCTCAGTAGTGTGTGTATGCATGTGTTTTGCGGGGGTGCTCTATCCCATGAGTCTCTTCCCTACAATAAGTTCAGATGAGATGGATTGCTAAAATCTGGCAGTGAGAGAAATAGTTGTTGTAGCACCAGCAGTGCAGCCCCAATCCCGCTCACAAACTGAGCTTCTTGGTCTGGGTTGTCTCTATGTAAAGAAGCAAGAGGTAGAAGTCCCACCCACAAAATGCGGAGGGAGTACAGCTGAAACAGCTCAGTTTCAGTGGTCATTCATGAAATTTAAATGGTATAAAGGAATTAGTACAGATGCCCTGAATGAAACATTTCCCAAAGTTTGATAGGGAATATTCACAACACGGACTGATTTCATTCAGCTAAGGGTGTGCTTTCATACTGTACCCGTGTTGCAGTAGAGGGTTTTTATTAGGCACTAGTAAATGGTCTTTGTGACTACTGCTATGACAGTCAGTGTTATATCTTAATTAGTAGTATTATTTCTAGTTCAACTAAAATAGCTAAAGGGTCCTCCTGGGATCTATTCTGGGATATGATTTTGTTTAATCTTATTATTAATGATAATAAATTTTTACTTTGTTGGAGTATCATCTGTATGCCAATGATTCCATTATTTAAACAAATAATTATTCCACATTATAGTTTCTTTTAGAACGTGACAATAACAAATCATAGTTATGGCTTATTCAAAGTAAATTACGTCTAAAACACTAATAAAATTAATTGCAAGATGTTTGATTGGAAACCAGAGCTGGTTAAAGCAGGAGCTCTCTCTTACAGTCTTTGATAATGCGTTACTCTCTGGAATAAAGCTACCAGCATAAAATATCTCAGGGCTTGTTAGCAAACAAAGAGTAATTGAAACTTGGTTGCTAGGAGACATTATTTCTCATTGTTGACAATCCTGATTTTCTTTGATTACTGGCACTATTGTTGTTCATTACACAAACTGGATGTTTTTATATAACACTGAAGAAACATATTTTGGAACCCAATTGTTGTGTGAATACCACCATGTGCTACCAAAGAAATGTTTATTCACAGGTTCGGCAGGTTAACCATCTCTGGTAAGCATTTGTTCAGAAGGCTTAATACATATTTTTTGATTTCTTGTAAAATGTAAGTTTTACCGGCAAGTAAATTCCAAGTTTTGACAGGACAAAGACTTAGTATAATCCAAGAAATTAAGGTTTTGCTAATCTTAAACACAGACATATAAACTTATCTGTGTAAATTTAACTCCTTTATTGTCATAACTTCTTTTTCATATTCCAGATTATTTCATTTGCATGAGGGAAAACAATATTTAAAATACAAGAAGGTGTTTATTTTGAATGAGGTAAGGATGTAAGCATCCTGGTTAGCAAGCAAGAGGTTTTAGAATGACATTAGCAAAACGGCACTTTGTTACATAGTTTTCTCCAGTAAAGGATATTTAAGTTTCTTTGTTTCCTGGGCAGGCTTTAGCATCATTTTAGCGAAGCTTCAGAGGTAGACAGTTTTGCAAGGAGAGACGTCCAAAATTTTTACTCCAAATGGAGTTCCGGTTGTTTTTATGCTATCTGACCTTAGGTGTCCTTCACCACTGCCTGGCAGTCTAATCTGCCTGCTGGTTCTTACCACTCCTTCCCGCTGCTATGTCATTGTTGGTTTCCCCACTCTTCACATGACTGCTTTACAGAATAGTTGGAAACAGACTAGAACTCTATAAAGCTTTCTCTCTTGTCACAGTTAATTGTCTTTTGTCTTTACTCCTCATTTTCTTCTCTCTTATAATGACATGTTTGCAGCGTGAAACTCCCTCTTCTGCTTCTCTTCTCTTCCTTTGGAAAAACCTTGGCTTTCAACTTCCCTCTCCTACTCTTCTCTTACCAGTAATTCTTTTTTTCTTTGGCTGGTTACGTATTCAAGCTAAGCTTAGAGTTCTTTTTGTTTCTTTGTTTTTTGCTTATCAGACTTCTTTAAAAAAAAAAAAAGTTGTTTTGTGTTTATGGTTTCATTTTCTAACACTGCGTAATTTGATTTCCTCAAATACTTCTGCTGAGATTGCTGTCATTTGTACAAGTGACCTCTCAGTCTCCAAATTAAGGGTTTTTCTTAATTCTCATTCTTTTGACGTCACATTACTGTTAGGGACCTTTCCTTCTTTTAGATCTCCCCCCCCCCACACACACACACTTCCTTTAAAATCACTATTCTGGATGTTTTCCCAGCTCTTAATGGTTTCTCATATGTCTTTTTCTTAAGCTTCTCTTTCTGCTCTTACATCCTAAGTTATCATTCCTGTCATCAAGTTTGTCTTGGCCCACCCTCTTCTTACATTTTCTCTGTTAAATATCTCCTCCTATCCAACAACTTCCACTGTCATCTCTGTACAGACCTCTGGGTAAAATTACCCAGATAAAATCCCAACTTTCTCCAAAATTCAATCCTGTGTATTCACCTGCTTCCTAATCACTATTCATATGGATGCTTCAGTGCTATTTTAAACTTGCCAAATCACTGTGGTTCCACTCACCTTTCTATGAAAATTTCCTTCTTCTCTGTTACTTCAGTTTATATTTGGGTACTGTCACTTCACAGCCATTTTTTTTTTTTTTCATCAGATCAGTTGCTTGCTCCTTTACATTTTTGTCCTGTTTTCTTTGCCATCTTGCTTCAGCTTGCCACTGATTCTCTCCTCTGGATTGCTGAAGTCTCCTGATTTGTCTCTCTTGGTCATTGGATGCATTTATCAGTTTTATATTTGAAAGAAAATCCTAATCATAGTACTTAGGTGATTAAAATGGTATTAGTTTCCCCAAAGGCAACTCAGGGGTCCCTTCTAGATTTATCTAATTTTTTTTCTTTTAAGATTTTATTTATTTATTTGACAGAGACAGACACAACAAGAAAGGGAACAAAAGCAGAGGGAGAGGGAGAGAGAGAAGCAGGCTTCCCACCGAGCAAGGAGCCCGATGCGGGACTCCATCCTAGGACCCTGGGATCATAACCTGAGCCAAAGGCAGACTCTTCACAACTGAGCCACTGGGCGCCCCTAACATTTTTTTCTCCATTACTTGAACTATCACAGCACTTTGTACCTCTCAGTCTATTATAAATTGAATTATATGGTGCCCTTTTAAAAATCATGTCTTTTGCCTAGGTGGCTCAGTTGGTTAAGTGTCTTGACTTCGCTTGGAGTCATGATCCTGGAGTCCTGGGTTTAAGTCCTGAGTTGAGCTCCCTGCTCGATGGGGAGCCTGCTTCTCCCTCTGCCTGCCCTGCCCTGCTTATGCGTCACCTCCCAACCTGAAAAATAGATAAATAAAATCTTTTAAAAAAATCGTGTCTTTTTCCATTCATAATTGGATATAAATTATTTGAAAGCAAGGTTTATATTTGATTTATCTTTGTATCTTCCATAGTATCTTAGTTCCATTTAATATTAATAAGTAATTAAGCTTTCTGTTAAAATATAAGTAAAAAATATAAGTAAAGATTATTTTTCAGTGTAAGAAATATGTTATGAGTTATTATATAGTTTTAAGTTTAATATGTAGTTATTATGTAGTTTTATGCTTCTTTTTATCATCTTTTCTTCCCTTTTCTTTTGGAGATGAGGACTTGTTTGTACTCATATAGACAAGGCAAGTTTTGAAAAGTAATTCTAAATCTTTGTAAACAGAAATGTTATTGACTTATACTGACTTACGCTAATTGCATGACTGTATACTACAGAAGAAGGGAAGGGAAGAGTATAATGTTTTAAGATCCTTCAATAATATCTAAATTAGGGCGCCTGGGTGGCTCAGTGGGTTAAGCCACTGCCTTCGGCTCAGGTCATGATCTCAGGGTCCTGGGATCGAGTCCCGCATCAGGCTCTCTGCTCAGCAGGGAGCCTGCTTCCTCCTCTCTCTCTGCTTGCCTCTCTGCCTACTTGTGTTCTCTGTCAAATAAATAAATAAAATCTTTAAAAAAAATATCTAAATTAGTATAATATTCTTAGAAAGCATACTGTGATAAGTTAAAGATGCACACTGTAAACTTTTGAACACTGACTTACTAAATAAAACTTAAAGATATAGCTACTAGGACAAGTCTATAGAGAAAAAGAAAAGTAAGGACTCAGGTATTCTAAAACTAAACAGTAAAAGAGGTAAAAAAAGGATCAGAGAACTAATAGGGAAAGATTGATATCATACTATGAATATTTTCAGACCACAACACTATGAAAGGTGGTCAACCACAAAAAATTTGGAAAGACCGCAAATACATTTTAGTTAAAGAACATCTTATTTAAGAATGAATTGGTGAACCAGGAAATTAAAGAAGAAATAAAAAATAATTCATGGAAGCAGGGCATCTGGGTGGCTCCACTGGTTAAATGTCCAGTTCTTGATAATTGGCTCAGTTCATGATATCAAGGTTGTGAGGTTGAGCCCCACATTGGGCTCTGGGCTGGGTGTAGAATCTGCTAGGGATTCTTTCTCTCCCTCTCTAAAAAAACAAACAAACAAGAAACCAAAACCAAAACCAACCAAAACACACACACACACATACATGGAGGCAAATGAAAATGAAAACACAACACTTCAAAACCTTTGAGATACAGCAAAGGCAGTCATAAGAGGGAAGTATATAGCAATACAGGCCTTCCTCAAGAAGCAAGAAAAGTCTCAAATATGCACCCCCAACCTTTCTAGCTAAAGGAGCTAGAAAAAGAAGTCTAAAACCAGCAGAAGAAGGGAAATAATAAAGATGAGAGCAGATAAATGATAGAGAAATTTTTTTAAAAGTAGAGGAGACCAAAGAAAATCGGAGCTGGTTCTTTGAAAGAATTAAGAAAATTGATAAACCCCTCATTAGACTTACCGAAATGAAAAGAGAAAGGACCTAAATAAATAAAATCATGAATGAAAGGATAGAGATCACAACCAACATGCAGAAATACAAGCAATTGTAAGAAAATATTACGATCAAGTATATGCCAACAAATTGGGCAATCTGAAAGAAATAGATAAATTCCTAGAAACAAATAAACTGCCAAAACTGAAACAAGAAGAAATAGAAAATCTGAACATACCCCCATCACTGCAAAGATATTGAATCAGTAATCAAAAATCTCTCAGCAAATAAGAGTTCAGTGCTGGGTGGTCTGCCAGGGGAATTCTATCAGACATTTAAGGAAGAGTTAATATCTATCCTTCTGAAACCACCCCCCCAAAAAAGAACAAAAACTTCCAAACTCATTCTGTGAGGCTAGCACTACCTTGATTCCAAAACCAGACAAAAACCACACTATAAAGGAGAATTACAGATCAATATCCCTGATGAACATGGATGCAAAAATTCTGAACAAAATATTGGAAATTAAATCCAATAGCACAATAAAATAATTATTCAGCATGATCAAGTGGGATTTATTCCTTCAGTGGTAGTTCAATATCTGCCAATAATCAACATGACATACCATGTTAATAAAAGAAAGGCTAAGAACCACATGATCCTCTCAATAGATGCAGAAAAAGCATTCGACAAAATATAGCATCCTTTCTTGTTAAAAACCCTCAAGAAAGTAAGGATAGAAGGAACATACCTCAACATCATGAAGGCCATATATGAAAGAGCTACAATTAATATCCCCAACGGGAAAAACTGAGAGATTTTCCCTTAAATCAGGAACACTACAGGAATGTCCGTGTTCACCATTATTGTTCAACATAGTATCAGAAGCCCTAGCCTCAGCAGTCAGACAACAAAAAGAAATAAAAGGCATCCTTATCATTAAAGAAGTCAAACTTTTACTATTCACAGATGGCATGACACTATGTAGAAAATTCAAGAGTCCACCAAAAAATTGCTAGAACTGATGCATGCATTCAGCAAAGTCGCAGGATATAAAATCAACATTCAGAAATCTCTTGTATTTCTGTACACCAATAATGAAGTAAAAGGAGAAATCAAAGAATTAGTCCCATTTACAATTGCACCCAAACCATAAGATACTAGTAATAAACCTAACCAAAGAGGTAAAATATCTGTGTGCTGATACAATTCTTATGAAAGAAATTGAAGAAGACACAGAGAAATGGAAAAACATTCCGTGCTTATGGATTAGAAGAAAAAATATTGCTAGAATGTCTATGTGACCCAAAGCAATCTACATATTCAGTGCAATCCTGATAAAAATAACACCAGCATATTTTCACAGAGCTGGAACAAAGAACCCTAGCATTTGTATGGAACCAGAAAAGACCCCGAATAGACAAAGTAATATCAAAAAAGAAAAGCAAAGTAAGAGGCATCACAATCCCAGACTTCAAGTTGTATTACAAAACTATAGTCATCAAGACAGTATGGTACTGGCCTGAAAACAGAAACATAGATCAATGAACAGAACAAAGAACCCAGAATTGGTCCCCCAACTCTGGTCAACCTAATCTTTGACAAAACAGGAAAGACTATCCAATGGGGGGGAAGCCTCTTCAACAAATGGTGTTGGCAGAACTGGGACAGCCACATGCAGAAAATGAGACTGGGCCACTTTCTTATATCATACACAAAGGTAAATTCCAAATGGATGAAAGACCTAAGTGTGAGACAGGAAACCATCAAAATCCTAGAGGAGAACACAGGCAGCAACCTCTTCGAGCTTGGCTGCAGCAACTTCTTGCTAGACATGTCTCCTGAAGCAAGGAAAAAAAGCAAAAATGAAATATTGAGACTTCATCAAGATAAAAAGCTTCTGCACAGTAAAGGAAACAACAAAACTAAAGGCAACCAATGGAATGGGAGAAGAGATCGGTAAATGACATATCAAATAAAGAACTAGTATCCAGAATCTATAAAGAACTCATCCAACTCAACACCCCCCAAATAAATAATCTAGTTAATAAATGGACAGAAGACATGAACAGAAATTTCTCCAAAGAAGACATACAAATGGCTGAAAGACGCATGAAAAAAGTGCTCAATATTGCTCTTCATCTTGGCGATACAAATCAAAACTGGCATGGGATACTACCTCACACCTGTCAGAATGGCTAAAATTAACAACTCCGGAAACAACAAATGTTGACAGTGATGTGGAGAAACACTTTTGCATTTTTGTGGGAATGCAAACTGGTACAGCCACTCTGGAAGGTGGTGTGGAGGTTCCTCAAAAAGTTAAAAATAGAACTGCCCTATGATCCAGTAATTGCACGAGTAGGTATTTACCCAAAGGACACAAAAGTGTTAATTTGAAGGGGCACACACACACTCCAGTGTTTATAGCAGCACTCTCAACAGTCGCTGCTTTATGGAAAGATCTCAATGTCCATCGTCTGATGAATGGATAAAGAAGAAGTGGTATATATGTACAGTGGAATATTACTCAGCCGTTACGGAATGAAATCCTGCCATTTGCAACAATGTAGATGGAACTAGAGGACATTCTGCTGAACAAAATAAATCAGAGAAAAACAAATACATGATTTCTCTCTTATGTGGAATTTAAGAAACAAAGCAGATAAACATAGGGGAAGGGAAGCAAAAATAAAATAAGATAAAAACAGAGAGGGAAGCAAATCTTAAGAGACTCTTAACTATAGAGAACCAACTGACTTTTGCTGGAGGGGAGGCTGGTGAGGGGATAGGCTAGATGGGTAATGGACATTAAGGAGGCCACTTGGGATGAACACTGGCTGTTATATGTAAGGGATGAATCCCTAAATTCTACTCCTGAAATCAGTACTATACTGTATGTTAACTAACTTGAATTTAAATTTAAAAAATTAAAATTAAACAGTTAAAAAATCAATCTGAATAAAAAACAATAAACAGCCTGAGTAGTTATCAACAAGTGAATGGATGAGTATACTGTGGTATATTCATATAATGGAATGGTATTCAGCAATAAAAAAGAATGAACTATTAATAAAGGAACAGCATGGATGAATCTCATGAATGAAAGAGGCCAGACATGAAGACTATGTACCATATGATCCATTTAAATGAAATTCTAAAATAGGCAAAATGAAACTATAATGATAGAAAGCACATCAGTGATTGCCTGGGAGCTGGTGCTAGGGGTACAGGTGGGGAAGGTTTAGCTGGGAAAGGGCAAAAGGAAACTTCGGAGTGATAAAAATGTTGTTTCTGGATCATGGTGGTAATTATTTGGGCATCACAGCTCATCAAACTATGCACTGTAAATGTTTGAATTATGTTTTATGTAAATTATATGTCAAGAAACTTGAGTAAACAAGGATAAAAAAAGTATCTGTGAATGGGTTTGGTTTTCTTTGGTCTTTCCTTAGTGTCTGACTAGTTTTCGTTAAGTTTGTAATGTGCTCACTAACTGTTAAAAGAGAAAAGAGTACATCCTGCATACAGTATCCATGGACCCTGTGTAAGGCTGTCATGTACCTAGTGTGAATTTTTGAATGGCCTTTTTTTTTTTTTTTAAGATTTTATTTATTTATTTGACAGAGATCACAAGTAGGCAGAGAGGCAGGGAGAAGCAGGCTCCCTGCTGAGCAGAGAGCCTGATGCGGGGCTAGATCCCAGGACCCTGGGATCATGACCTGAGCCGAAGGCAGTGGCTTTAACCCACTCAGCCACCCAGGTGCCCCTGAATAGCCTTTTAATATAAAAACTCATATTGAGAAACACAGTTCTAGCACAGGGCTTCAGTCTCATAGGTCTAGTGCAACTTCTGCTGAAGATTCCATTCAGTGCATATTTTGGCAGGCACAAAAGTGGTATCTACATTTAATTGTAATTTTTTAGTATTCTTATTTACCTAATCTCTCCAAATATACTGAGTTAAGATGGAATGATAAGTGGAAATAAATATATTCAGCTTATAGAAAGTTATTAAGAAATCTGAAGCAAGGGGCGCCTGGGTGGCTCAGTGGGTTAAGCCTCTGCCTTCAGCTCAGGTCATGGTCTCAGGATCCTGGGATCAAGTCCTGCATCGGGCTCTCTGCTCAGCAGGGAGCCTGCTTCCCTTCCTCTTTCTCTCTGCCTGCTTCTCTGCCTACTTGTGATCTCTGTCTGTCAAATAAATAAATAAAATCTTAAAAAAAAATCTGAAGCAATAAATCATATTTTTATAGCAACTTTAAATTAATAGAAAAATTGAGTGGAAGGTATAGAGATTCCCAAATATTCCCTACACCCACACAAACAGTCTCCCCATTATTGACATGCACCACCAAAGTGGTATATTGTTAAAATCAGTGAATCTACATTGACATGTCATGATTACCCAGAGTCCACAGGTTACATGAAGGTGTAGTCCAGGTGTTGTACATTCCGTGTGTCTGGACAGATGTATGATGACATGTATCCACTATTACAACCTCATACAAAAGAGTTTCACTGCCCTGAAAAATCTGTGCTCCTCTTATTCACTCCTCCTTTGCCACCCCACCCTCCAACCCCTCACTGCTCCTCATCTTTCTACTGTCACCGTGGTTTTGCCTTTTCCAGACTACCATATAGTTGGAATTGCATAGTATGTAGCCATTTCAAACTGGCTTCTTACATTTAGTAATATACATTTACTTTTCCTCCATGTCTTTTCACGGCCTGATCGCTCACTTATTCTTTTTAAGAAATATTCCTTTGTCTGGACGAACCACAGTTTATTAATCCATTTACCTACTGAAGGACATCTTGGTTGCTTTTACATTTCAGCAATTATGACCAAAGTCACTAGAAACATCAGTGCACAGGGTTTGCACAGACCCAAGTTTTCAGCCTCTTCAGATAAATACCAAGGAGCATGCTTGCTAGATTGTATGGTAGGAATATATTTAGTTAAAAAAAAAAAACCAACAACACACCAAATTGACTTCCAAAGTGGCTGTACTGGTTTGCATTCCCAGCACCAGTAAGTGAAAGTTCTATTCCACATCCTCTCCAGCATTTGGTGTTGTCAGTGTTCTACATTTGGGCTATTCTAATAGGTGTGTAGTTGTATCTCATTGGTTTAATTTCCATTTCCCTACTAACATATGACATGGAGCATTGTTGCTTGCTTGCTTCTTTCTTTCTTTCTTTCTTTCTTTCTTTCTTTTTCTTTCTTTCTTTCTCTCTCTCCTTCCTTCCTTCCATCCATCCATCCATCCATCCACCCACCCACCCATCCACCCATCCATCCATCCACCCACCCATCCATCCACCCATCCATCCATCCACCCACCCATCCATCCACCCATCCATCCATCCATCCATCCATCCATCCATCCATCCACCCATCCATCCATCCATCCATCCACCCACCCACCCACCCACCCACCCACCCACCCACCCACCCATCCTTCCTTCCTTCCTTCCTTCCTTCCTTCCTTCCTTCCTTCCTTCCTTCTTTCTCTTCCTTTCCTTCCTTTCTTTTTTTGGAGCATCTTTTCATGTGCTTATTTGCCATCTGTGTATCTTTCTAATGACAGGTTTGTTAAAGGTCTTTGACCCATTCTTTAAGTGAGTTGTTCATTTTCTTATTGTTGAGTGTTAAGAGTTATTTGTGTATTTTGAATAACCACCCTTTATCAGAAGTGTCTCCTGAACTTATTTTCTCCTAGTCTGTCATTTGTCTTTCCATTTTCTTGACAGTGTCATTCACAGAGCTGAATTTTTCATTTTAATAAATTCTATTTTATCATTTTTTTTCTTCCATGGATTATGCCTTTGGTATAGTCACTCCTAAATCCATGGTTTTCTAGATTTTCTCCTCTATGTTATCATGTAGGAGTTTTATAGTTTTTGTATTGTATATTTCAATCTATAATCTATTTTGGGTTCATCTTTGTGTAGTGTCTAAGGTCTGTATCTAGATTAATTTTTTGCATGTGGATGTCCAGCTGCCCCATTTGTTGAAAAGATTACATTGCCCTCTTGTATTGCTTTATTTTTTAAAAATAAATGATATTACCTTTTTTTTTTTTCTTTTTTCACTCTGCCAGTCACTATTGCAAAAATTTTATTAGGTAGTGCTTTTACTCCTCAGTGAATAAATGCCTCCAGTGTGAGGTCAAGGATGACTAGTTCCCCAGTTGTCAATATTCAGGCAGATAATTGATCTTCTCATTTTATTTAATCTTAGTAGCCATTTCCTTTTTCCCAGCCCCAACACTACTTAGAGAAACTAAATGTGTCCATTGTCATCAGTACTTAGTGTAAGTGTAAAATGACATGAATCAAAGACCCTTCAGGCCGGAGTAGAGACTGATAATTTATTATTGAAGAACAGAGGCTTTTCTGAATTTTTTTTTTTTTTTTTTAGCTCAGGCAGGTCACTATGAATTAACTAAGCACAGGGACAGCAGGTGCTCTTATTAAGTTTCGCAAGTTTCGCAGTCACTCGCTGCAGAAAGGAAAGTACTTTTCAAGGAGTGTGCAGCTGTGTGCATGCCATGGGCTCTGGCATAGGATTCCCTGAGGGTGGGTGGGCAGCACCCCCTCCCAGTGCTTCAGGCAGCTCCGGCCCCTGGGGCCAGGTGAGTGCTTGCCCAGCGGAGTGTGAAGCCGACTGTTCTCTGAAATGATAGTTTCAGATAGCTACCCAAAACTTTCCTGAGGTGTCTGGGAGATCATAGTGCCCTTTAGGGCCATTTTCCATGACACAGTGGAGTCTTCCTGGTCTGTTTCTCCTCTCCTCTTTGTGTCCCATTTCTCAAAACTGAATTTAAATGTGGGCATCATTTCTCTAGGTCAGTTTTGGTAATATATGTCAAACCTAATGGTAATAGCCTTCACAGAGAAAGTGTTACAGTGCAGTTCATTCAGTGTGCAGAGTTTCTCTAGAAACCAGCCATCATTTTGGTCTATAGGAACAGAAGGAGTCTCTTCTCCTTGTTCTGAAAGCTCTCTTTGATGTCCACCTTCCCAGGTTTTTATCCATTTCTTGTCCTATCTTTTGTTACATAAATAGGATGTTGTAATTTTTCTTTTTCTTTTTTTTTTTTTTAAGATATTGTTTATTTATTTGTCAGAGAGAGAGCACAAGCAGGGGGAGCGGCAAGCAGAAGGAGAAGCAGGCTCCCCACTGAGCAGGGAGCCCGATGAGGACCAGATCCCAGGACCTGAGCCGAAGGCAGACGCTTAACTGACTGAGCCACCCAGGCTTCCCAAGATGTCATATTTTCTGAGCACTTGGGCAATCTGCAGTGACGTTTTCGTTGTGGCGTCTTTTTCCTCTCCCTTCCTCTCTCTCTCTCCCTTCCTTCCTCCCTTTCTCTCTTTTTTCTTTCCCACTAGATTTCTTTCTCTCATTTATATATTTATTTAACTATTTAATTTTCGTTATCAGTCCACAGTTTGGTATGCGGCACCTTGCATTACACAACATTCAACAAATATTTTAAAATACAAGTGATAATTAAAAAAAAAAAAAACCACTAAGAAAACTAAAACTTTAGAGTCAAAACTATTACAGTTAGGTAGGGTAGATAAGCATATGATATTGCTCTACTTGAAGCTTATATTCATCCAAATCATATTGGATAACGAGTCCTGATGGATCTATTGCAGAACAAATGATCTACCAAGAATATAGTCAAGTATTGTAATAACATTGTATGGGGACGGACAGTAACGATGCTTACTGTAGTGAACACTACGGATTGTATAGGATCGTCAGATTGCTGTGCTGTACACGTGAAACTCCTATCGTATTTGATGTCAAAATACTTCCAAGTAAAAATAAATAAGTAAAAGTAAGTTTTGCATATTTCTCCCTTTGGTACCTAGTAAGTTATCTTAATCACGGAAGGCACTGAACACTTTTATTGTGATACTGTGTTGTTGATTGTGATATTCTGTGTTGTTGATTTGATGGTACTGGGGTAGCAAATGCAGTTACTGTATTGCCTACTGATATTTCTCTTTTCAGTTAGCATAGATTTTGCCTCAGATGCTCTCCAACCACCTGATCCGTCTAAAATTGAAGGACAGGATGTTAGGTCTGGAAAGGAGCTTAGGGTCCAGCTCATCTGACAGTGTCTTTGCCACTGCCACTGGTCATAGGAAAGGAAGCTGAGTTGGATAAATCTGGCCCGTCTGTCGGCACTAGCGAGGAAGGAAGAAAACACGGCAAAGGTTGTGATGACTGATGGCCTCATATATTCAGGAGAGCAGGCTTCATTATTTGTTAATTACATTTCTAAAGCACAGTAATTGTAGCCTTCTTCCTGCCCCTGCTACATACATGAAAAGGACTTTTTAAAATACAGAAATACTCATTTGAAATGGTATTTTCTTTAGTAGGAATTTATTTCTAATAACATATTCACTCCCAGACTTTACAAAAAAATTCCTAAAAGCTTTAAAAAAATGCCCTGTGTATGAGTGCAGTGTAGCTTTATGTTCTATTTGCAGATAGGCTTAGCTTCCATATGATCATCCACTTATGTGAGCGTATTAAACTGACCCATAAAATATGTGATGTATATGTGCGTGACATTCTGTGCAATGAATATAAAAGGTATGAGAATGCGTGTCAAAGGCCACTTAGTGGATAACTATATAATCAGTGCGAATAACATTTAGTAAAGCACTGTTTGCTTTATTATTAGACTAACATAGCCTGTGGGAAGAGTGGAATGTCAAAAAAGAAATATGAGCTTGTGAAATTTGTGTGCTTGTCTTCAGGATAGCCATATGTCTGTAATGGGCATGCAAGTGAAATTCAGTTTACAATATATAGAGAGAAGTAATATCTCAAGAGATTTCGAATTACCAGTAGACAAACATAAGACTGATGCCACCCCCTTCTTATAATGGAGTACTTAAATCTAAGAGCAACTTAAATGTCTGACAGTTTATTTTGTGACATATACGCTGGAGTAGAGATGTGGCAGAATTGGCTATAAATCATTCTAAATCATGCCAAAGGCAAGGGCTTTTATTTACTACGGTGCTCTAGCAGATGTCTCTGTTGCCCCATGTCACATTACATCCCCTCTTGAGCCTCTGATTTCAGCCAAAGCTACCATGTACTCTCCAGTGCTCTAACAGAGTCACCATCCGCCCTTGTGATTTCTGACCTAGGACCTACCTTGTGGTTACCTGAGTGTGCAAGCCCATCCCTGAGTGTGCAAGCTCTTCCCTGATGAGTAAAGGAGTTAATGCCTCACAACAACCCTCAACAGAGAGGTCAGACGAAGACAAATTCTATAGCTTCCTGAACTTGAGGCCAACAATTTGGGAAGCATTTGGTTCACTTCCAGGGAAGAACTGCTGGATCTGAGTCCTTGGTGTCCACTCTGGCAAGCTTAGCCGTGCATGCTGGTGGTGGCCTTTCTTCCCTTCTGTACCTCCCACCCCTCCACCTCCTTACTCCTGCTTCCAGGATAGACTGTCTCAGGCTCTGCGTTCTGGGGAACCAAAACCAAGACAACTTTTCATTAACGTAGTTTTCTTAACATGTAGAGCCAAGAATTTGTGAGATGTAAGTGCATTTGTGTATAGCATGAGGATGTTGTTTAGGAGACTGTTGGTATAGTCCTTGCTGTTTCTCTGACTTTTGGCACCGCCTTCCCTGGGGCTACATTTTCACAGCTCTGGAGACCTGCGGGCACAGGTGCAGCTCGTGAAAAATGTTTAATTTACTCATATCTGTTGCATGCTATCTGACTTATTCTCCTCTTGAGGTGTGAAGCATACCTAAATGAGAGGGTGAACGTCGAAACCACTGGTGGAGTTTATATTTGTTGCTTTGCTTGTCATCTAATCAAAATATATTTGCTGCACATGACAAAACCCAAATTATATGAAAGGACCATGAATGAAAGATAACAATCCCTGTCCTGTCACTTCCCAGCTCTTGTCTCTCTCCCATTAGCAATCTTAACCACTTCTATTTATAGTGCTTCAGGTTACTCTGGGAGAACTTCATCTTAACTTTAAGTACTCTGTGTCTCCACCCATCCTATTTTGAAACTTACATGTTTTGGTGATCCTGTTTGTATCTTGATGTATAATCTATTCTGACTCTTTGATGTACAAATTTGGGTATTATTTACTTACTCTCCACACTGTCATATGAGTATATTACCTTCCCTTTTACCTCCTGTCTCTACTTGAGATCTCTTGTCTTCTTCATTATCAAAGTTGATAACATTCACATTCTCATCTGCTGCCATAATTATGTCATATATGTTTTGGTGGTATATTCTTAAAACTCAAAAAAAGCCATATAGTATTTACATTATTACACTGATACAGATTTTGTACGTAGAATGGCCAAATAGTGTGGTAGGACTATATTTCCTTCTCCATGAGTCCAAAATCATGGCATTACTTCCATGGCATTACCAATTCACCAGATCTCAAGTCAGTCTAAACATCCCTCTATGAGCAGTCAATTCTGACAGAAAACTACTGGTAAAAATGACTAACTAGATAAAAATAGCTTACAGTCAAATTGGCGCTTCCAGGAAATGGAAAGAACAGTATGGAGAGCTTCGTGCTTTTCAGCAAAGCTTGTATTTTCCATTAGAATCTAAGCCCAAACTAATTTTTAAGACTGCTCTGACTGAAGATCTGTCACCTGGAACCTTTACCAGTGACTGTGGCAGGAGAAGAGAGTGCATACTGGCATCATACCAACTCTTTCATACTTTGACTTAGAGGTGGTGCCCATCTCTTCTGCCCACCGTTCACTGGCTGAGTCTAGCCACGTGAGTCCACATAACTGCTTGAGATCTAGGGATATTTGGTGAGCAGCAACTATCCCTGCCACACTAGTCATTCTGAAATTATTCACTGATCATTTAAATTTAGATGTTTCAAGTAAATAGCAAGCAAAGTATTACAGGATAGATACAGGAATTTGAGCACACATGGATTCTGGATCTATGTGTGCCATGGCACAAACTACTACTCTGCTTACTGACTTTCCCTCCAGAGCCAGACACTAAAATGTAGATGAAACTAATTTCCAAACTTAGGTCTCTTATGTTTGCCTGACTAAAATTTTCCAAAAGTTCTATTAGAGTGATTATAATTCTATCAATTGGTTGGTATCTTGTTACATTTCCTTGAATTTTCTTATTGAAAATTCTATAGGTCTTGCTAATTTTTAAAATTCTTCCTTCCTTGGGAATGTTTTATTGTTGTGGGACTTTACTGTTATTATTAGTCTTTCTTTTTTGTATAAAATTTTTGTTTAGTTTTGTTTTTCATTCTGCAAGTATATACCAGGGGTTGTGATAAGTAGTAAAGCAAAGCAAAGATTTTGGGTGACCAGATAGTGCTCTATGTTGTTCCTTGTATTATTTTTGTCATGTAGCCTCATAACTTCAGTTGGGTGACCTTGAAAATTTTCTTATGTTTGATCTTCAGTTTTCTTTTACGTAAAATGAATTTATATAACTTTCTCATGGTAGTATTTGTTTGTTTTAAACAGGTACCTATAACCTATGTACAATATGTAATACAAAGCTGAATGTATAATAGGCACTAGAGTAATATCAGTTCTCTGTTACCATATTGCTAACCAGAGACTGGTGTGGTAGATTAGAAAGAGTCCTCAAGAACTGGGCTGGATCCGTGTTTCCTCATTTAATGAATGGATACATATAGAAGATCATTATATTTCTTAATGTCATTTATTACTCTGAAATTGGAACAGTAGTGGCTATCTGACTATGCCTTCAGAGAATAGTCTTTGGAGCACAGGCACGGGGAATGTGGCCCTGGAGTCAGACTTCATATCCAGATGTGCCATCCAACTTGTCCATGACCTTGGATTTTTAGGTTCTGGACAAAAGTGGGAATGATTCTATCTGGGGGCAAGGTTGAACTTTCCTTCCTTTAAATGAGCAACAAAGTAGACATTTTGGAACACCAAGACTTTATTTGCTGTCCTCCACCACCACCACCAAATACACTGCAACATTCAGATATTTCTCCTCTAGATTCAGCTCTATGCTTATGAGAAGTCATTTCAATTTTATGTGTGCCATCCTCTTAGGGGCTTGGGGACAAACAGAATGTTGTTTGTAGCAGGTTACTTGGTTTCAAGGAAGAGAGTGTGCTGGCCATTTTGAAACCTCCGCTGGGACCGAATTAAATGACAGTGATAACAACAGATCACTCAGTTTTCCTCATTTGAGGCAAGTTTAATGGATAAGTCACTCTAAACTTTAGTAAAATCTTAAACCACAAATGATCACTTCTTCTGAATAGAGATTTTTTCCCTCTACAGAAAATTTGCAAGCTTTAGAGATTCCATTCATCATCATGAAATGAAAATTCACACTTCTAAGAAAATTGCAGATCTTAGTGTGACTTTCTTTAGAACAGAAAACCAGTCACAATGAATTAATTTCGTTTGTTTCCCATGAGAAATGGAGAAATGGAGTTGTACAGTAAGGATAAAGCCTTTATGATCGTTAGTTTCCTAAGCCCTTTGGCAAGTTTCTTAATCTCTTACACCTCTTTTTTTTTTTTTTTCATACTTGTAAAATGAAGGCATTGATAGTACGTTATGAAAAGTACAGATGGTAATGAGAGGAAAACCTCTCTGTGGTGCCTGACACAACAGTACCTAATCACTAAATGTTAACTTATTTTAGAACTGGTTATGGTAGAAAGACATACCTCTAGTATCACCATTTGGTTCATAGTAAATTTCTATGGTAGAATTTATGGTAGTAAATGTTTCATAAGCTCAGGAAAATAATCTAACATATACAATTTTGAGATTATGTGACCTATTGAATTAAATAGCTATCTACTTATCTTATAATCTCATATTAATGTGAATCAAACAGTTGAATGTTATATTTGTTACCATGAAAACTCACAGGTGTGTATCATACAAATGTGACAAGTAATGATTATTTAAAGGTCATTACACAGTTTGTGATTTTATTAAATGATGAAAATACTTTCGGATTCATATGTTGACACAGATTATTCTTAATGAAATATAGTGTCATTCCCACTATTTCAAAATTGAATTCAGATCCTATTCTTAAACTACTTATTTAATTCTTTGGGTAAAAAAAAATTATAATTTTTGGTTTTTGGATATTTCCATAATGTTTTGGATGAAATATTACAAGTTCTTAAGAATTTCCAGGAAGTTTCAAAAGTTGTTTTTGGAGTAGTAAAATTACTGAGTAGACTTAAGCTGAATATTTCTGATACAGTTGCCATCTTTTGGTATTATTACTATTGGTGTGTATAAAAGTACACATTTATAGCAGGTTTTGTAATTCTTATACTTAAGTGATATTTTTATAGTTTATGTACAGTTAACACATTTTGATAAAAGAAAGTTTCAGACTCCTATTATCAGGAATTTAATACATTAGTTTTTATCCCCAGCCCAGATTTCATTAAAAGAATAAATGAGCTTACACAGTTATTTATATCTCATATGAATTATTGTTCCTGAATTTCTTAAATCTTTGAATATTCTTCTGCATGTTACAGATAAGTGTAACATGTCCAAGTTCTTAGTCCTGTTGGTAAGATTCTAGATCTTAGTTTATCTTCTTCAGTGATACACTAGAAGTAAACTATTAAACAGGTCGTAACACCAATAAAACATGTAGTTTATTTTTTCGAAGTAAAGATTAAATGAGAGAAGAGTAATACTAAAATTTAATAAATTTTATCCATCCTACTTTTTACTAGCAGAAGGAAAGTTGGTGTTGTCATGTGATTTCATAAGAGACAAACCATTGAGGTTTACTTATTTATGAATTATTTGGGTCAAATATGTTTTATTCATAGATGTTACTAATTACACAAATGGTGCTTACAAGAAGATACCAAAAAATATCTAAGTATTTATTCTTAACTGAGAATAAAATAGATCAAATATATATAAAATATTAACAGCAAATTATTTAAAACCAAGCACGTCTACCTTAGGTATCTTGTTTATTTTTAATAAGAAACCATCACAGTTTGACAAAACATCATGTTTGAAATGTCTGACCTTTGAGAGAGAGATTCAGAGTGGGGGTGCTAGGGAATGGGAGCAGATTTCACTATTCTCCGTCATCCTGTCCATGTGCGAACTCTCTTTCAGGATTACAAATCGCTAAAGACAGATAGAGTCATCTGTACACTGTTTGAGGAAGACATTTCCTCTCTTCTGTTTCCTATTTACAATTCCACTGGGTTCATAAAATGGTCAGATGCTACAGAGCCATGAACAAACTACAGTGCTTTTAATAGAGCCATTCATCTGCTCCTTTTGAAGGTTAGTGCTCTCTCTCGAGGGAGGGTTCTCAGATAATAGGAGGAAAATGAATGCCAGTTGAGCACCTGTAATCAAATTACTCTTAATTCCCTCAACTCTTGTCAGATATTGAGCTCCTCATATCGTTTCATAGGTGGGCATTTTAGAGACCCCCACGGTGTAATACAGTTAGTTTCCTTTCCCGCTTCCCTTTCTCTTTCCTGTGCTCGAGCCACCATCCATCATGACTGGGTAAATCCTGTCAGACAGAAAGTCCCAGCCGTTCAAACAGTCAGCCACTGAGCCAGCCTGGTCTACTCATGCACCTGTCACTTCCCGGCATTCAGCTTGTGAGGAAGGGGGCCAAGAGAACATTTATGGAATGGATGCGGGCAACGTGCCCAGCGTGTCAACAGGCACAGTGTGGTTTCAGCCTCAGTCCTGGTAGGATGCTATATTGCTCCTGAAAAGATTCACAGTCTGCCTCACCCCCACCCCATCCCAAAGAAGGACTGATCTATGTAAAATGCTTGCTGTTTCAAACTGAGAGCAAACCATAATTTAGTCCAGGCTCTCCCAGACCCAACGTGTCACGTGTAACAAAACAAGCACCGCACAAAGCACTGGGCTTCTGAGTCTTTCAGCTGCACCATAACTCATCCCTGCTGTAAAGGCTGCAGAGGGAATTTGTAGAATGGGGTGAAGTGTTCCATTTCATTTGTATTGTATCACTTGGGATCTGAGATGAATTCGGGATGCAGCCGCAGACATGCCTAGAATTTCATTGATTTTATTATGTTGGTTGGAACTTACATATGCTTTATGGGTTTTTTTTTTTTTAATCTTAACTTTTAATGAATGTAACTCACACATAACACGTGGAGAATAATGGTGGTTCACAGTGACTGAAGAATATATAACACTGAGAGTATTTTTCTTTTTTATATCAAAGAACTTTTACCCTAAAAAACCTTGAGTTGGGGGTATACACAAAGATGCAAATCTAAGACGTGTGCCATTCTAATGAAAATGTGGGTTAAAGGATTTTCTAAAACCATCTGCAATCAGATAAGTCACTTATCAGTTATGGCAAGGTCAGTGTTAGTCTTGAAAACATGTTCCTCACTGGTGTGTTAAAAGGATACATTAAAACATTCCCCTTCAGAGAGATGTTTGTTAAGTCAGATGTAAATTGGTATGTTTCTTGTTTTTTGTCCACTTTGAGCAAAAGAGTTGCTTTTTCTTTCCTTTCTCTTCTCTTCTCTCCTCTTCTTCTTTTCTCCTTTCCTTCCTTCTCTCCTTCCTCCCCGTGTTTCTTCAGTAAGGGCCAGGCACCGAGTTAGGCTCTGAATTAAAATACTGAATAACACATACGCCACCTCTGTCCTTCTTGAATTTATGGTCTCATAGTTTCTAAGTATTTACCTATAGTGAAGGTGATTATACATGGAGAGAACATTACTTGGAGGAATTCTTTAACCAAGACATTAATATGGACTCTAAAAATTTGTGGAATATGACTAAACCAGACTTTTCCAAGAGAAGGATACATGTATTTAACTATTCTTCCTTTCATAAAGACCCAAACACATGCATTCTGATACATATATGCAGTTTATTCTCCCTGTGGACCTGGGTGGAACACATCAGGCAATAAAGTCTTGGCTGTTTGGAACTTGTGTGTCTACACCTCACCCCATCCTGTTTTGTTAGGATGATCATTCTTGCTCCAGGGTCTCATTTGACCTGCTTCATTCTTTCATTTGTTTAAACCAAGGCCTTGTTACTTGATTGCAAAGAAAGTCATAAATTCTTCCAATACTTTTAAAAAATGCTGGGTGATTATTGACAGGCTAATACCAGCTGCTCTATTTTACTTTTCCATTGTTTTTCAGTATTTGATTATTCAAGAACATTTGAAAGCATACCTATTTCTCACACTCTTCATAAATGTGAAGGTATGTCTGTCATCTCTCCAGTGGTCATTTCTGTCTTATTTCTTGCGGACAAACCTTGGACTTTGTTCACCATTTTATGAGTGTCTGTGTATCTCTGGAAAAGAAGCTGGGGTTGGCAGGGGGAGAATCTTGATTGGTCCAAGTCAATTAATGGCCTCATTTCCATGAAAATTAATTGATCAAGGTATGGTCATGTGACATAATTCTGGCCAATGAGATGTTAGGGTAATTCTGAAAAGATTTTCCAAATTTGTTAAAGAAACAAATGAAAAACAATCTGAGGGGTTGGAAGTGGCAGGGGGTGGGAGGTTGGGGTACCAGGTGGTGGGTATTATAGAGGGCACGGATTGCATGGAGCACTGGGTGTGGTGAAAAAATAATGAATACTGTTTTTCTGAAAATAAATAAATTGAAAAAATTAAAAAAAAAAAAGAAACAAATGAGAGGGATATTTCCTTTTCTTTCTCTTGACATTGTTCCCTGCATGTGATTCCCAGAACTGAGATAGCCATCTGAGGATCTTAAAGAGAACAAACCTAAGACAAGTCCAAACTCTGCAAAGTCAGATACGGCATAGGAGAATCTGTGTCTTTGAAGATACGTTTGCTTACCCAGCCCTGGAATTACCTGACTCACACACACACTTTGTTATGTGAGATAATACAACATTACATTTTGTTATATGAGATAATACAACATATACTTACTGTTTACTTTGCTATCTTTTGTCTTATGTGGAGTCAAAATATATGCTAAGTCATATACCTTTCTTTAAAGATATTTGAGATTTTAAAGTGTAATGAATGTCATGACTAAGATGAAGTCAACCCAACTCTGAACTTGAAAGAAATCTATTTTTACTTTGATCATTTGATATCAGCGTAAGAATCGAGACTATGTGCCTGTCATAAGTGTTCACTTCCTAGGTTGTGTGGGATGTAAATGACAAGATGGATCACTTTTAATATCGTACCTGTGCTGTTTTGTTTCCAACTGCACATGTACCATTTTCTAAACTCTTCCAACTCCTGTCCTCTTAGAGAATTATAGCTCTGCTCTCAGGTATCCGGCTCTCTCACTTCTAGGCCTGCGGTGATGAGATAGATGTTTCACACTCCATTGACAGGAAATCACATCCTTCTGGGAATACTGCTAAAAACAAGATGCCGTGTTCATCTCACAAACACTCACTGCATGTACCTCTTAACTTACATAAGCAGAGAGCTTATGGTGACCAACTTCCCTGCTCCGTGGGGAAGACCTAGGAATGAGGCCAAATCGAAGAAGAGTGTTACCAAGATGGAGAGTCACAGACTTCTGTGGATATTTCTGAGCTGACAGATTTAGCTGTCCCTAAAGTTCACTCTACTCAGTAGTCTTTCATTTATGTGGGTTGAGTTATCTTTACTGTCAAAGGCAGATTTATGGCCCTTCAAGATACCCACACCCCAATTCTCAGACCTGAGAACATGTTATGTGATGTGGCAAAAGGGACTTCACACATGTATTTAAGAATACACACCTTGAAATATGGAGATTATCCTGGATTTAATATGTGAACCAAATCTAATCATGTGAACTCTTAAAAGCAGAGAAACTTCCCTGGCTTCAGTTAGAAGATTTATGGAGCAGAAGGGGAAAGTCAGAGAGATTCCAAGACTGAGAAGGATTCAGTGGCTGGAATGCCTACGTGGAAGAACCAGAGAGAGAGGCCTCTAGGAAGTAGGAGTGGCCCTCAGTTCAGATCTACCAAAAAAGCAAGGACCTCAGTCCTACAACCAAAAGGAATATTCTGCCAACACTCTGACTCAGTCTTGAAGTGATTCTCCTCCAGAGCTTTGCAGTTTGATCCCAGCTGGCTGACACCTTGACTTTGGCCTGTGAAACCTATAGTGGAGAAATTAGGCAAGACAACCCAACCTTCTGACATGCAGAAATATGAGATAATCAACCTGTTTGTTGAAGTTGCTAAGTTCATGGTCATTTGTTACAGCAGCAATAGAAAACTACAAGAGTTAATAAGTAGGGTTTTTTTGTTTTTTGTTTTTTGTTTTTCCTGTTACAAATGAAAGGGCCTTGATGAATATAATATTATTTTTAGACCCAAATATATTGCAATATTGGAAGAAAATATGTCAGGTTTTATTTTGAGTATGAAGTAGCCACAGTCTTGGGAACAATATAGAAACTTTATTCTGACATATATTTAGGTTTTCAGGATCTTGTGGGTAGTTTTTATTTGTCTCTTTATGATAGAAGAGCAGATATCTTGAGAATAAAAACTGCATCCCAGGTTGAAAATAAGTCAGCTAAAAGAACACATTTGGAGTACTGGTTTGACACTGGAACTTGATGCAGGGATAACTGAGTACATTAGCAGGTCAGAAGCAAGTTAATCAGAAAAGACTCAGAGGCTCAAGCACAGGCCAGGGCAGGGGGAAATTCCAAGGAAAAAGGGCTGATCAAGAGGAACTGAGCAGAACCAAAGGAAGATGAGATCACTCAGCCTGATTTGGCAGCTTTGGAGGAAAGAATTTAAACAGAAACCAAAAATAAAAATGTTGGAAACTAGACTCATCATTTCAAAGCTGAAGTAAATAAAGGAGATAGTGGAGAAAATTCAAGTTATGTCAAGAGAGGTGCTGAATGTATGTTAAGAAGTAGCAAAATGAAGTGGTGCCGAACAAGGCCACTCACTGGTAATGCTCACCTCGGTGTTGAAGACTTTTCCTGGAAGTCAGGCACAGAGGCATGTGGCACCTGCAAGGGTGACCTTGGCTTCTCAGACTCCAGCCCCTCACAGCAAAGACAGGCATTCACCATAAATCACACAGTTAGCATGAACTAGCAGACTGATGCAGCATGGCCCAAGGCACACCACACTATTATAAGGCAGAATGTTCCAAGACTCAGAGCTCCCTTCCCAGAAGCTGGCCAAGGGCCAGTCCTGAAGACAGGTCCTTCTGGAGGAGTGTATAGAGTTTGAGCAACCCAAGCCTGCTGTATTAACCCTTTCCTGCACAGGCTGTTCTGTATCAAAGCCCTTGGGTAATATGGACCAATGAGGTTGTATTAAGAGTAATGGGACACTTTTTTATAAGCCAGTTCACAACGTGCTGTGATTGTATCAAACAAGAACTCTCTTCAGTGGAAGAACGTATCAACACAAGATGTCTCTTCTGTGCAGAAAAAGAGGAACAGGGAAAGGATGTTCCATGGGGCCACAGCCTCTACCCAGACTGGAGTCTCTAATCCGACCTGTGGTAACTGAATAGCAGCTCAGTTTCTCATGGGTCACAGATGCTGACAAAAACCCAAAAACCCATGGAGTAGCAGCTTCAGAGGTTGTGGGAACCCCATCACCTCTCAGTGCTTCCTGTCCTTGCTCATGTTGTAACTCACATAAAATACATGTATGGCTGAACAGAAAAGGCCACTGTTAGCCGGAGGAAACCAACCCAAAGACTGAAGGTACCTCAGACCTTTCCCAGGTATCCAAGGGCTGAGAAGATCCATGAGCTGCCCATCTGCCAAATATTAGCATCTTAATAAGCTCAGAAGCTATCGCATGTTCTGAGGGTTTGTCTCCTAGTCTTTGGTATGATAGCTATCACCCTGTGAAGAAAAACTGCTCTTTCTCCCTCAGAACTGTGTGCTTTCTTAAGAACATTTACCCCAGTCACACAAGGAAATAGGAGTATGAATTTACTTATTTCCCCTATTAGAAGACAATATTTTTATATCACTGTGCTGATTACAATAGTGGGTTCCATGTTGGGACTGTGCGGTCTCCTGGGGGGAAAAAAATCACAGAGACAGAGGGAAAGAGGTGGAAAGGAGGGAGGGAGGGAATAGAGGGAGAAAGAAAAAGAAGAAACTATATTGACTTTGCTTTGGGGGATTCATGAAGGGTCACAAAGAGTTACTTGTTTCTTGTGCTTGGTTCCAGGGGCTGGCTTGGTACTGATGCTCTAGCAATTAAAGAAACTGTTTCTACTTGTGTCTTCAAGGAGTTCGTATTTCACTGGAGTTGGGGGTGGGCAGAAGACAGACAATTAAAAAAAAAAAAAAGGTTAATGAGGGCTATTCTAGTGGAAAGCTTGAGACTACTGAATGGGAGGAAAAACATCTTGACATTTGTCTTGTCTAAAAATATATATATTCCACTTCATACCTTTAATAAGTTACTTTAAGTTCTCTTTCTGTTTGGGGATTTGGGGGGTCTCGGAAGCTTGAAAAAGATTAGGCTGAGACACCTTTGAAGATGTTCACTGCCCATTCTTGGTGAAGAGCCCCTTGAGCGCAGCAGCCCAGGACCCTAGCCAGTTGGGCAGGGGATACTGTGACTGAGATTCCCACTGCAGCATTATGAGATCTGCTCTCGTCTACGGCCATACCACCCTGAACGCGCCCGATCTCATCTGATCTCGGAAGTTAAGCAGGGTCGGGCCTGGTTAGTACTTGGATGGGAGATCTGCTCTCAGACTTAGCTCTTCTTTAAGCTCAGCGTGTGTTAGAGGGGCTAGAGTGGGGCTAGAGTGTCAAAGCAAAGAGAACTTTAAGAATATTACGTCTGGGCTGGCACAAATTTCTTAGTCACAAACATGTGCAATAATACACCTTTCATAATTTCTCTAATGTAATGTAGCTCTCGAGGACATTTCAGTTGATGGTGCAGAACATAATTTTGTCAGTTCAGGGTAAGCATACACTCATCCAGACTCACTTAAACATGCATTTAAATCCAGTCAATTGAGAATTTTAAGAAGTTTTCCGGGCTTATATTCAACAATAGCACGATCTCCCCCGTCCCTTCCTTCTGTCCATGGTGGCCTCCATGGACGGAGGGACGAGGAGCTCGGAGGGGAGAGGAGATGGGGCTTGTGTGTATCATGGCCTCCACAGCGGAGGCTGCTCTTACTCACTCTCTGAATCCCTGGATGTTCCATAAGATGTAACTTGTCTCTTTTGGTCTTCATTTCTCTGCAGTCATTCCCACTACTCAAGAATGAGGTCCATGCATTCTGCATTTTACTGATTAATCCCTCAAAATAATATCCTGTTAAAGAGTGGTATTCAATTATTTGCAGATAAAGTAACTTGCCATTGGGACTTGACTCTTTGTCCTATGAGATCTCCTCTCTCTCATGAGCTATCAGCATCCTGAGATGCATCACCTGTAAGAACTGATCATTCAGTGTTGACTGAATGTCTGATGTTCCAGTGCCCCCACTTTCCTGAACCTGGCAGCTATAGGTCTATGGAACAGGAATTCAGTGATCTTCCCTCGTAACTAGGGAAGGAGTGGAAAACAGATTCTAAGTAAAGGCTAGTTGTTAGGATGTTCTGGGAACACAGGCTATACTTCACAGAATGGCTTCTGAATTCTGAGCAGAAGCACTTTAAACTTGCCTTATCTTCTGCTCTTGTATTGGGAACTCCTTTTTCTCCTATTCAGCCAGATGCTCCTTATATTGAAGCTCAACAGATTACTTAGGGTATAGGAGAGAACCAACATGGTTGCCATTAGAGAGTTAATAGAATGTTTGGAAAATTAATGGCATGGTGACAGTAAGGTGATTGCGTGCTAATCTTACTGCAGGTTATAATTATACATTCAGCATATATATGTAACAGCCAAACCAAAAGGAATAGGACATGCATTTAAAGGAATTACTCTGTAGCAAACGCTTGCATAAATTTAAGCTAAATTACAAGCAACATGTGCCTAGGCCTTTTAGTAACTGCACTGGCTATTATTTGCTTTTGCTACTGGTACAAGGTGCAGGGCAGATAGAGAGGATCTACTTTCAAGTGTGCTTTCCTTCCTGTAGATCAAGGATTTACAAACTTGTTTTGTAAAAGGCCAGACAGAAAATATTTTGGGCTTTGAGAACCGGACTATCTCTGTCACAACTACTCAGTTTTGCCTCTGTAGCATAAAAGAAGCTGTAGACAATACATAAGCAAACGAGCATGACCATATCCCATGGTCATGAGGGCTGCCACTGGCCCAGTGACTATGGTTTGCAGACCTCTGCCGTAGATGTGAAAGCAGTCCTTTCCCAGTTTTTGTCCTGCTGTAGCAAAATGATTAAAAAAGGTGTGTTTGGGGAAAACCCATTAGCGACACTTCTCAGTCCTCAGGACCAGGCTTCATTTCTTGTCTCACTTTGTAATTCACACACGTAGCAGAATGCTCAGTACATAGGAGGCATTTAATGTCTTTTTCCAAAAAATTATGAACTCTCTTTGACTCTGTACAAATGAGGACACATTTCCCGTCTCGTTTTGGCAAGTGTCTGTGGTCAAGAGCAGATCTGAGACATATGGAGTACTTCTCAGTGGTGAGGTAAGAGACACCAGTATTGACAACTAGAACATTCTTTATGAAACAGACCAGATTCTAGACATGACACATTCAAATGCCGAGCTTGAGTCTTTTCTGAAGTTGACATTTTTCAAGTATGTATTCTTTATAGATAACTTAAAATATGTATCACCTAAGAACTGTTCTGAATAGTATTAGTTCATGCTAACTGTGCCTTGCCATTTCACGGCTGCTTTTGAGAGGCGTATGACAATTATTATTTCATTAATCCTAAAGGATGGAGCTGTGGCTTCCTTCAAATTTTATTTTCTGGCCTTTGCTCCCTCTGATTACCATTGTTCTTATGATTGTTAGAGGGGCATGCAAAAATACAGTTCCGATACTTGCATCCCTCGTAAAGATACATCTATTTGTAGTTGAAATTGGGAGCATTTGGTTTTGTTGTCATGGTTAGTTATCAGTGGAGCTAAAATTGCTAGAAGATTGCCAGGGATTTAAATGCCAGCATTTTATTCATGGGAGACACTGACACTTTCCACATGGGGCAAGATGAAAAGTCCCTTATTTTCTTCATTGTCGTCCAAATTAAAGCAAAGTTTAATTAAAGTTTCATTAAAGAAAGATCTTTTGTAGTCCTGGGAAGCATCTTTTTCTTTGAGCCAAATATGTTTTAGAATGACACACTTTCATCTCAAGTTTTTAACATTCTTCTGAGGGAAGAAAGGGAATAGATAGAACCATTAATGAGGTGTGATGTGGCTCAGCCAAGAGTGTAAAGCACCAGGTGTTCCATCCACTCTCATCTAGGCTGAATAGACTGCGGTGCAACACCTATAAGCTTTCCTGACTGACAGTGTCTTACCAGGTTGCCACCTCAGTGACCTCTAATGGGGTGTTACTCCTCTAATTGGGCTTCCCATTGCATTCTCCTCAGTTTTACTGTTGTTCTTTCACATACACGTTTTTGATGCCGAATCTCCTCCCAACATCCCCTTCTCCATTCCTTCACTGTCTGCCCCCAACCCCCTCCTTCATCTTTTTTTGGAACGAAACACAGCCTGTTAGTGTTAATCTCCTTGGAAACATTATATAACTCTTTTTTTTTTTTTTCTCTCACGTTCAGTATTTCAAACACGCATTATTATTATTATTATTATTTTCTCTATTTGGCCTCTGACATTACTTCTTGCAAATGAATGTCAGCATTTTCGGGTGGGATTATATGAAAGAGGTACACAATGGACAATAAGAATACAGATCAAATTCACACACTTTCTTAGCTCAGGTTTCCCTGGGAAACAGACTCTGAGGCAAAAATATGCATGTAGGAAGGTTACTGGAGAGTGCCCTGGGGAACAGTGTCTATGAGAGCATAAGGGAGTCAGGTTATACAGAGAGAAGTTAAACCGTAAGACAGCTGCCCCTGAGACTTCAGAAGACCACAGGGAGCTTTGCAGCTGTGAAGACCCTTTACAGATATTCCTTACTTAGCCAATTCTTGAATGCAAGAAGGCAGTCCTTTGGGCACAGGAGTTCTCTGTGGGTGAGAGGAATCCCTAGCACTCTCCCCCTTACTTGAGAACACCAACCTCAGGATCTGCCTCCTGATTGTCTCTTGATTAATAGGCTTATAACTTGGGTTAAATCACTGTATAATCCAGCGAGGGTCATGTGGGTCTAATAAGGAAAGAAAGGGACAGTACCCCAAAGGAGCTGTCATAATTAGACAACATGTAATGGAAAGGAATAAATTCTAAGAGTCCTTGGCTAAGGAGATAAGATCATAAGATTGGGTAGAGGAGGGTTTATATGGGCACACTCTTCTGAGATACATAGGACTTAAATGTCCTGAGAAAGATCCCAGGAGATGGGATAGTAAACTAGCGATTAGCATGGTTCATAGCAACATGAAAAAATGATGGTCTGCACTAAGTGCCATTGAAATGCCAGAAGTGCCTTGGCAGATGGTGAAGAAAGGAACTGAAAAACTCAAGAAGGTGGGTGTACTAGAGTTATGTAAAGCTGGAAGACCCATCAGATGACTATGTTTCAGGGAAATTCTGTAGGGAATCCACATGTGAGAGGAGCACAAATATCAGTAAAAAGCTTAATGGTAGCTCTCTTCTGTTAGACTGATCGTAGGATTAAATAGGCATTTCAGAACAGATAGGACCCTGAAATAGCAAAGGCCAAGGGGTAATTCTTACATGTAGAAAACCAAGTGGATGCAATTATCACTAGTTGGTAAGATTGGAGTGATAGTCAGGGAGACCTGATTTGTAGAGAATTTTGGAGATACTTTGGAACATCCCCAGAGACAAAATATATGTGTGGTTAACCTGAGTACTACTCAGTTTGAACTATCAGAAGAAAGCCAGGTCAGATGACCCAGAGACTTGAGGGTTCTTGTCTTAAGGAATTATGGTCCCTTACTCGGCTTCGGAACCAAACTGATTTTCAGACAGGGAACCAAAGAAAGGATGTTGTAACACTGTAGCTAGATATACTGTGGTAATTCCCTTAACCACCTCCGAAAGAGATCTACATTCAGTTATTAGGCTGACTATATACTGAGGAAAAGGAAAAACTGAAACGTTGTTAGGAGTGTTAGGTTTTATGTCCAAGTTGCTATCAGTACTTTGAAGTGTCATGGCTCCCGTGTAAGAGTGGAAGCATTTCAGGGCCAAGTAATAACAGCATTCTTTTTTTTTTTTTTTTTAAAGATTTTATTTATTTATTTGACAGAGACACAGTGAGAAAGGGAACACAAGCAGGGAAAGTGAGAGAGGGAGAAGCAGGCTTCCCACTGAGCAGGGAACCCAATGTGGTACTCAATCCCAGGACCCTGGGATCATGACCTGAGCCAAAGCCAGACACTTAAGGACGGAGCCACCGAGGCACCCCCAATAACAGCATTCTTGACCAGTGTCTGGCTTATAGTGGGTCCATTGGGTCAGCTGATCCAGTGGTTATTTTCCTGGCCCTTCAATATTCAGTTTAGATTGACATATGTCATAGTTAGCTTACTATTCCTATCGAGTTCTTGGCCTATGGCATATGACCCTTAATTTGGGGGAAGTCCAAATAGAAGCCTGTGAAATTTTACTCCCCTCCCCCTATCAAAATATAAATCAAAACCAAGCTTCCCAGAATGGGGGGAGGGATTAAAGTAGTGCTACCTTTAAGGATCTAAAGCAGTGCTGACAGAACTTTCTGTAATGATGGAAGTAGTTACCAAGCACTTGAAACGTGGTTAGTGTGACTATGAAAATGAATTTGTAATCTCATTTAGTTTTAATTGGATCAAATGTAAATAGCTACATGTCCTTGGTACTACAGCAGCACAGATTTAAGAGATACAGGATGGCAACCTCATCTTGTTTCCATTTAATTCACGGCTTTGTCCATTGGAAGAAACCTGTTGGGTCTGGGGTACCTGGGTGGATCCGTCAGTTAAGCTTCTGGCTCTTGATTTCAGTTCAGGTCTTAATTGCATGGTTGTGAGATCGAGCTTCACATTGTGCTCTGGGCTGGACATGGAGCCTGCTTAATATTCTCTCTCTCTCCCTCTACCCCTCTCCACCTTGTGCTCTCTCTCTCTGAAAAAAATAAAAATAAAAACAAAAAACAACAAAAATCCACCCAATAACCCCCACAAAAAACCCCCTTTTGTGTCCTATAAAATGAAAGTAAGCTACTGCACACTCAGCTAAGTGCTATCTGTAAATGCAGCTGCCATTCCAGATGTGTTATTTTTGTAGAGCCATTTAACATGGCCTCAAGTCCATGGTCTGAGGATAATAATTTGGCAAATTCTTTTATCTATTCCAGTCAGAAACTAGGATGACAATTTGTGTTTACATGGAAGAGGCAAACAATATGCAATTGTAGATTTGCTCTAGAGCGGTTAACTCTCCCGCCCTCTGCCGTAACATAATCCAAAGAGATCAGGACCATCTGGATATCCTGCAGGATGCACCGATCTCCTATATCCGCAATAAACAGGACAAATATGCCTCCTGTGAGTCTTTCCTGAGAGTTGCTATCAGAGAGTTTAAAAACATCATTGAGCCTCTGGAATTTGCCGTATGACTGTCTTGTTGTCGTTTTGAGTTTCGTTTACTAATAAGTGTTTACATGCGCACCAAACTTGGACTGAGACTTACTTTCCATTTGTCCCTTCACCTGGCATCCAGGTGGTGGGGGAGAGGCCTCCAGCACTACCTGTCTCTTACTGCTACAGAATCTTTCTGCCTGCCAAAAAGAACCTAATAATGGGAAATGAACAAATTGGCTTTGGTCAGTTTCAATAGGCTGTGTATATCCAGGCTGGTAAGGTGCGGTCCTTCAATGAAAAACAGAAGTTCTGGGATATTTTTCATAAAAAACAGGACAAGTAATTTAGAATTAGCAGGGCCTCTCCTACGTATATTGAATAATTTGAACTATCTGGTTCTCTTTTAGGGTTAGCCATTAGTCATTAAAACATTTTTTATTAACATAGTTACTTCATATTTTATTATACATTATAAATATAAATATTATGCTTAATGTTTAGTGACTTCATAATCATATTTTCTAAGACAAAGTAAATTTTAGTTTTCAACATATTGCCAGATTTTGTCTTATGTGGTCATATCCTTGGAAGTTTCTTTAGGTGACAAATCTCATCCACTTTGTGAGATTCTGAGATTCCTAACCATTGGGGGGTCTTTGTGAATATCATTACTTTTTATAGTCCTGATATTTATTCCTTGGGTCCATTGTGATTTCATTTGCTAGTCCACAATTTATGCATTAAGTATTAAAATTACATATTATGTTTTTAAAAATAGTATTTGATTAAACTGCAAGGCCAGGTTACTTTTTTATGCTTCATATACATTCGGTCTGTGTAAAACATCAGTGGTATCGCTTGTGTTTGTTATACTTATAACCTTGTATTTTTAGCAACTGTTCATACTCACCATAGTTTTTCTTTTAAAATGACCTTGTGAAACCCATTGTTATGTAGCCGTTCTGTGACTAAGATTCCATTACACGATGGAGCTGGCTGATGGCTGAAGTTTGAGCAGACACAGCTGGTTGTTACAGCTGTGGGTCACAGCACGCTACATCAGACCAAATGTTCATTTTGTAGACACTGCTGAAATCTTTCAGTGATGGAAGTCCCATTGACTTTGAACAAAATGTACCCAAGTGCCTCTTCAATGAGCATGCTAGAGAGGTGAACAAAAACCCAGCACCCGACATTTCTATGCCTGTAGAAAGTGGAGTTATAACTAAAGTTTAAATTGGAAGGTTAAAGCTTGGGCACCAATGAAGTGGTCATATCAGACAGTACTACAATCTTTCTCTTCTGAAGCTTCAAGGTACCAATGTCTAAGTAGAAAAGAATGCGGATTAATCAGCTAGAATGAAATGTTGTTGCCATGTCATTTCAAAAGAGCTTGTCTGAAGGTACCCAAATCAAATAGTGTTTTCTTCAAAGGATGCAGCAATTATCTCTTCCCAGTACACAAATTCTGAAGTTTTCTTTTTATGGCCACTTTAACATACATGTGCTTGAAAAGACTCCTGTAAAGGGACATTTTATGGATCAAGCCCAATTTTACCAGCCCTTTACAATAGCTATAAAATTAGCACAGTTGTGGCATCAAAAGTGATGAGGCAGGAAGAAAAAATTACAAATAAGGCAATTGTGGTCTTTTGACTTTGATTCTTCCAGCTGTTGTGCCTCTCCCTTCTCTTGGGTATGAAAGCTTCATTGCTTCTATTTCACACCTCCATCAAAGAGAGGAAAATGTGAACAGAGAAATCTTAGAAACAGTGTTGGATGAGTAGTGGAGCTTATGCTTTCCCAGAGGGAAATGCAAAGGGAAGCAAACATTTTTCTTTTACTTTTTAAAAGTATTTTTTATTTATTTGAGGATAAAAAGTGAGGGCATGTGTGGGGGGCAGGGGCAGAGAGAGAGCAAGAGAGAATCTTACACAGACTCTGCTCTGGGCATAGAGCCTGACTTGGGGCTGAACTTGGCACTCGATCTCACGACTCCAGGATTGTGACCTGAGCCAAAACCAAGAGCCAAGGGCTTAACCAGCTATGCCACCCGGGTGTCCCAGAAGCAAACATTCTTCTATACTTCTCTTTCTCTTTGATGTTCTTGGGTACCTTATTGTTATAGTTTCATGTTCAATCTACATGCTAATAATTCTCATGTCAATATCTTAGCCATGTTATTGCTAATAATTGAGTCCCCTTCAGAGTCTCAAGTATCCACTCCCCATCTAACACCGCCCATCTTTCCAGTTCATTCTTTCTCTATTTCTGATCCTCCAACTTAAGCAATTCCAAATACCAGTGTCCACTAGCTACGATCCTATCATCTTTTCAGTATCCCATGCCTGTTTCATTTTCTTTTTCTTAGCCAACTTAAATTCCACCATCATCTTAACTACTTTCTTGCAAACATCTACAATGCTATTTCCTGTATTTTGTTTCATCATAACCTCTTAGCAAAACCAATCCTAAAGAAATAAACATTATCCATACAACTGAGCATGACTGGAGGATAATGCATAGCTATAGTTTCACTTCAAATTCATGATCAGCAATTCAACAGTTGATCCCTAGTAATGCCGCGCAATCTTACACTTCCATAGTGCATTCATTCACCCACTCTTCTAAGCAAATAATTCACATAATTTCCTCTCATCTCAAATCTTTAACACTTCTTCCTGGTCTTACTCACAGTTGAGAAATGATTTCATATCCTTTTTGTTAAGAAAATTAAAGCACTTAACATGGGGGCTTAAGTGGGTAGGAGAAGAATCAATGAAACAAGATGGGATTGGGAGGGAGACAAACCATAAGTGACTCTTAATCTCACAAAACAAACTGAGGGTTGCTGGGGGGAGGGGGTTTGGGAGAAGGGGGTGGGATTATGGACATTGGGGAGGGTATGTGCTTTGGTGAGTGCTGTGAAGTGTGTAAACCTGGCGATTCACAGACCTGTACCCCTGGCGATAAAAATATATTATATGTTTATAAAAAATAAAAAATTAAAAAATTAAAAAAAAAAAGAAAATTAAAGCACTTGAAGGAGCACTTGCCTAAATCCCATCCTCCCATCTACTCCGTTCTTAGCAGAATATCCACCTACGCGTTTCATCTTTCCTCTTACTGTCCTGGACCAGCCTTCTCCTATCCAATGCCAGACACTCTTCTCAGTCTCCCTCTCTCTTTCCCTTTCTCCTTCTCTTTCTGTCTCTCTCTTCCCATCCTTCCTATCAACGTATAAACCAACCAGTTAACCTCATTATTAAAATCTTCTTTTCTTGATCCCACTTGAGCAAGTACAGGTCACAAGAGAGGGGACTCCACCTGCCCCCACTCCGATCCCGCTCTGCCTATCACTCCATTTCTCTGCTTCCCCTTGGCAGAAATTTTTGTAAATTACAACAAAAACAAAACCCCACAACTCTTGAAGTAGTTCTCTGTGTAAAGCCTCTCTTTCTCCATTAACCATTTAATCCCTTAAATCCAGTCCAATTAAAAAAAATAAAAAATTTTAAAAAAACAATAAAACAAAACAAAACAAAAAATCCAGTCCAATGAGGCTTTTAACCCACATCTATCGAACAGAGATCGCTGTGTCCCCTTTTCCACCTTGACAGACTATGCAACACAGACTCTTGAATTCCTTTGCCCCAACAAGCCTGTTTTCCTTGGTATAATTTTGGATTTTTGTGTCACACACTGAACTTCTCTCTTCTTCACAGATATGCTCTATCTCTCAACCCCAACTCTATAAATTTCTGTTCCTCTTCCTTTCTCTTGCTCAGGCCACAAAACTTGGAGTCATTCTTGACTCTTACCTTGATTTTACTCCCCATGTGTATTTCCTCAACAAATCTTGTTGCTTCTAACTTCGAAATATATACACAATCTATCTTTCTATGTATCTGAGCCATCATCATCTCCTGCCTGGATTTTTATAGAAACCTCCTAGCAGAGATCCCTGATTCTATCCTCTCCATACTTTCTTTTCTCAGCATGGTAGCCAGTGTGTCTTTTTTACATGAAAGTCATCATTCTTCTCAAAATCATCCAGACTAAACCAAAATCCTTATAGAAGCCTGTGAAGACCTACGTGATCTGGATTTGTTTTCTCTTTCATGTCATCTCCCAGTTTTTGCCCTCTACTCACCTTCGCTTCAGCCAAATTGGCTTCCTTACAATTTCTTGAATTTACCAGATACATTCCTGACTCAGGCCCTTTGAACTGAATATTTCCCTTGCGTAGTTCTCCATATACCTCCATATACCCTTTCAACTTTTCAAATTTTTACCCAGAAATCAGCTTCTCAGCAAGACTGATTCTACCACTCCCTCTTTAATACCACACTTTCTTCCACCACTATTCCCAAACACTGGTAGACCTGACCAGTTGTCCAACTCTTCTTTCTTCTCCTTACATATATTATTTTCTATTTTACTTATTGATTATATTTATTTCTTTTCTCTCCCTACTAATAGATAAGTTCCATGAAGGCAAGCATTTTTGTCTGTTTAGAACTTCAGCATCTGGATTGTTGCTTAGAGCATGGTACATACTCAGTAAGTAATTGTTAAATGAGCGAATAATGAGATCAGATCTTTTCCCTAATTATCTATTGAGCAAATATACTTGTCTGGCCTGGTCTGCCATGAATCCACACATAGGTGCACAAAAGTACTATCTAGTCTGTAATCTAAGAGAATGTCCCTTTCCTTCATGGGATTTCAAACATCTATAATGTTGTTGCACCTGGGTGGCTCACTTGGTTACGTGGCCAACTCTTGTTTTTGGCTGAGGCATGATCTAAGGGTTGTGAGATAGAGCCCTGCATCAGGCTCTGCACTGGGCATCGAGTCTGCTTAAGATTTCTCTCTGTTGGTGGCGCCTGGGTGGCTCAGTTGGTTAAATAAAGCCTCTTCCTTTCGGTTCAGGTCATGATCCCAGGGTCCTGGGATCGAGCCCCACATCGGGCTCTCTGCTCACCAGGGAGCCTGCTTTCTCTTCTCTCTCTGCCTGTCTGCCTCTCTGCCTACTTGTGATCTCTGTCTGTCAAATAAATAAATAAAACCTTAAAAAAAAAAAAAGATTTCTCTCTGTTCTTTCTCTCTCTCTCTTTCTCTCTCTCAGCCCCTCCCCCACCTTGAGAATGCACTCTCTCTAAAAATAAATAAATGAGTAAAATTAAAATAAAATATCTGTAATGTAAAATACATCATGAAATGTTTACTTAGAAATATTTTGCTGACATCTGAATACCACTTACTACCTTAAACTCTAATTATGTATATTTAATTTTTAATTTATATTTATGAATTATTTAACCCAAAATGTTGTGACAACTTATCATTACTCTTTTTGCAGAGGTAAGACATGCTATCATTTTGACATTATTGATTCATAAAATGGTAGTCTTTGCTATTTTTCTACATTCCCATTACTATCGTCTCTCTTAGCAATAACTACTATCCCAAATTTAGAGTGTTTTATGTTTGAATGTGATTCTATACTTTTACCACATACATAGTCATAAAAATGTGGGATGTTTGTTTATAGTTACAATTTTTCATAAATACCACCACCCTATCTATAGTCTTTGATGAGTTACTCTGTTCATTCAGTGTTATGTTTTGGGTTTCCCCATATTGATGAATTTTAATTACCTTAAAGTGTTCCCCTTTGCATAAACATCAACAGTACCTTATTCATTCATTTCTCCATAAATGAACAATTCTTCCCAGTTTTTTGCTTGAAATGTATGCTAAAATTGCCCTCCTTACATATGATTCATTGTGTACTTGTGTTGGATTTTCCACATTGATATGTGTAGAAGTGTAATTGCTGAGAACTATGGTTTGTGCATCTTGAATTCAATAGGTATTGTCAAACTTTTTTCAGATGTGGCTGTACATTCCCATAGGCAATTGGACACATTCAGTTTTGCCAGTTGAATCAATATGAAATGAGATTTCCTTGTTTTACTTTGTACTGAGAATCCACAAGGATGAATCACTCTTTATGATCATTGGCATATTCAGATTTCTTCTTCTGTAAAACTACCTTTTCATGTAATACCCTGCCTTTCTATTGGATTCTTTATATTGATTTTTTGATCTGTTTATATATTCTGAATATAGATTTAAATCAGATTTAGATCTAATAAATAACTTTGACTGGTCTATGAACTTGGTTTATAGTGTCTTTTGTCATGAGGAGTTTTTAAATTTTAATTTATAATGTAAAAATAACAATCTTTTCTGTGGGTTCGTACTTATATGTCTTGTTTAAGAAATGCTTTTCTTTAGCAATATAGTAAGTATATTTCACCCTAAAAGTTTTACTTGTTAGCATTAAGCTCTTAATCCCTCTAAGATTTGTATGTGTGTGCGTTTGTGTTTATAGAATGAAATATGGTTGTGGCTTGATGTTATTCCAGCATTACTGAATTGTCCATTCTTTCCAAGTGATTTGGAATGTGGCTTCCTTCGTATGTCACTTTTTGTTATATGATATATGTATATCTGCTTCTTGGCCCTTAATCCAGTTCCATTTTAATTCTACATACCTCCCTGAGTTGACTGGTATAGCTTTGTGATTTTTTTTTTTTTAAGATTTTATTTATTTATTTATTTGACAGAGAGAAATCACAAGTAGATGGAGAGGCAGGCAGAGAGAGAGAGAGAGGGAAGCAGGCTCCCTGCCGAGCAGAGAGCCCGATGCGGGACTCGATCCCAGGACCCTGAGATCACGACCTGAGCCGAAGGCAGCGGCTTAACCCACTGAGCCACCCAGGCGCCCCTAGCTTTGTGATTTTGAGGGAGTGGTCCGCTATCCTTTTCTCTTAAAAATTGTCTTTGCCATTATATTTATTCTTTGATTCACTCTGATCTGGTTTCTTTGGCCATTATTACTATTATTATTATTATTTTTAAAGATTTTATTTATTTGAGACAGAGAGATAGCGATAGAGAGCACAAGTGGGGAGGAGAGGGAGAAGTGGAGCCCAACGTGGGGCTCAATCCCAGGACCCTGGGATCATGACCTGAACTGAAGGCTGATGCTTAATCAACTAAACCACCCAGGTGTGTGGCCATTATTTAGTTAAACACATTTTTGCAATAATCATCAAGGAACCCCTACTAGATAATATAGATTTTTAAAAATATTTTCTTAATTGAACCCCTAATGACATTGAATACAAGTTGACCACTCTCTTCTTTTTAAAAGAAACTCTTGGCAAGTGTTCAAGGTCTTCTACCATCCAGTCCAAGCTTCCAGTCTGTCCTCTGCATTCCAGGCGCCCTACCCACATTCCAACCCTACCTAACACTGTTGTTACAATCACTTCCATTCATTTGTTCCTTTGTGATTCATTTGTTCCTGCCTGAAGCAGCTTCCCATCCAGCCTAGTGAAAACATGTACTTTCTTTTTAAGATTGTATTTATTTATTTGACACAGAGAGAGAGATCACCAGGAGGCAGAGAGGCAGGCTGGGGGGGGGGGGGGGGAAGCAGGCTTCCTGCTGAGCAGAGAGCCTGATGCGGGGCTAGATCCCAGGACCCTGAGATCACTACCAGAGCAACAGCAGAATCTTAACCCACTGAGGCACCCAGGCGCCCCAAAACCTATACTTTCAAAATGGCCACTGTGAACCCTTCCCAAATAGCCTTCAAGATGAATTTTTAAACATCAAGATTAAAAAAAAAAAAAACAGAATTACATCATAGCTAGTTACAAAAGCATTCTTTTTTTTCCTTGAGAGGTTGTGAGCAATTTGAAAGAAAGAACCACAAGTGTTTGCTTTGGTTTCCTTAATATACTACATGATGCAGAGCAAACATTCTTTCATTTATTCATTCACACAACAAATGCCTACTGAGATCTACTGTGTACCAAATATTTTTCTATGCACTTGAGATACATCAGTGTACAAAATAGACAAAAGTCCTTGTTCACAATCAGGGGAAAAGCTGAATTATACCATACCATATGCTAAATGTATTTCCTGATGTATAATTTTTCTATCTTCTTTTCATGTGAAGGGTAGCATCTGTATTTACAAAGCAATTATCATTTAGAATGTTTTAAGAGCTTTTTCTCACCAGTAGTAATTCTGAAGTTAAATTTAGAAAAATTCAGCATTAAAAAAAATTCAGCATCAAAGGAATTAGATGAAAACAATGATTGATAGAATTTATAGGTTCAGTGTGAAACTCTTGACTATAAACTTGCTTCCTATAGCAAGTGTATGTGCCTTTTGAATATGCTTCTTTTAAGTTTTTATTTTTCTGACTCACTGATCAAATGATCGTCAAACAAGAAATATGTGGAACCAAAGTCATCAGATGTGTATTTGTATTTGTAAGCTCAAAGGAAATACTTTAATCAACAGATAGGGCTAGGGCTCGAAAGAGCTAAAAATTGCCTTTCTTTGTCCTAAACCTAACTTTGAAATTATTTGGGTGACAAAACCTCCCCACAAACTATAATTTATAAAAACATTATTCTGTTTTTGTATGTAAACTAACAATTGTTTGGCTGAGTAGTATCTGAAAATACCTTTATCTCTTTCCATTCAGCAATTGGTGGACCAAGAAAGACCTTAATACGGGTCATGTTATTGCTTAATTAATTTAGCATTAAAGCATGACAGGGCGTGTTTTAGTGTCTATTAATGCACGCCTTGGGTGCCTTCAGCTGCTTGAGGCATGTATTAATAGCCCAGTAAAGCATGCCCTAGAGTCACCTAGTGTCATTATAAAATGGTTATTTAATTTGGAATTTTATTTTTAAACCTTATTTTCCAAAGAATTTACACTCTGTATTCTTCCACTGCATGAAATAGTTCTTACAGTTGGGATCCTTTTTCAAATTAATTTGCCATACAAGGGGGGAAAAAGCAGCATTTCGCTTCCGTGGTGTGAATATGTTATATATTTCTACACTTGCTACGTAAATAGAAACAGAAAAGTAAAGGAGGATTTTACCTACTGCATAAACATTTAAAAAAAAAAAATGGTCTGATGAGCAGAGGAATAATTTTCTACTCAGTAGAACTGAGTTTTCTGGTACTAATCACTTTTACCATTTGTTACCCCTTCCCTCAGTGATACAATTGGCTAAATCTTCTCTTCTTCTCTGAAACACTACTATTAATTGAATAATGAGATATGGTATAACCTAAATAATGGAATGAAAGCATATGAGGGAATATTGGATACCCCAAGCTGATATCCCACTGATGATCCCCGTCAGAAGAAGCAGTAACTCTTCCCCTCATCTCTGTCTGGCTGTCCCTTTTGTGCCTAAAGCCCTTGAATTGACCTTACCTGGAGTCATGACTTTTGACCCATACTTCTCAAGCTCTACCTCCACCAATCCTTACTGCCTCTAGACCAATATCAAAAGTCACGTCACACAGATGTGTGATGCTCTAGAGGGATTAAAATATGTAACGCCTAGCACAGTGTCAAATTTGGGAGAAGATAGCTTGCACATCAAAGCCACTGAGAGATTGCTCTTCTGTACATCAGTAAAAATTTGGAAAAATATATTTGGCAAGGAGTGCTGAAGACGTGGGATGAGGGAAGGAGGACCGTGATTTCTACCAGTGACAAGGTTTTGGAAAGTACACATAAAGTCGATCATGCAATAGATTGTGTCCTGGATTTTGTGTTGGATGTGGTTTGCTTGCCTGAGTGAGGATTTCTACCAAAAGCCCATTTAACTCACATTGTGGACCTGTGCAAGACACATGCATCTGGGACAATGACAGTGATTATTGTGAGCTCCATTAGGTGATCTCTTCCACTGAAGCTGTTACTGTGTACATGGGCAAATCAGTCCAGGGCCTGGTAACTGTTATGCAGCTGCTGGGCTGGAAGATCTTTTTTTCTTTTTTAAAACTTATGTCAATAAGGAGAGAACATTGGAAGCCTTGGCTTTTATCTGACAAATGGTTATTTAGATTCATTAGTTACATTCAGGCCATAATAGCTATAATAGTATGTATAGTGATACAGGACCTAGAAAGTAGTGAGTCTTCTAGAACCCATAAAAGATAACATGACTGCCAGAGAGTAGAAAATTCCATTAAAATAACTACAGAGTTCTGTGGCCTTGATGGTGTTTCTGGACTGTTTATGTCAAAATTGCCTTTTAAAGTGAAAGTTAGTTGTTCCATCTTTTACCCCCCTACCTTTCAAACAAGCAAGCAAACAATAGAATGTGTGGTAGCCCTGTTTGATATTGGGAGCAGTTTATATCTGGCAGAGGAACAGAGGAACTCTTCCTACTGGTCTGGGCTACAAGGCAAGTAGCAAGGGCACTGTCCTTTGAACGAGTGACTCGATGGTGCTGGAGTGTTTATAGCAGATGAGGAAGCTGCCTGAACTTGTAGAAAGACACAGCAGGATGATTGCTGTGGACATCCAGTGATTTTGGAGCAAAGCCATGCCTCTTCACTTATAACTCTTCTCCTTTTGACAAACAGCTCTTAGTTTTGCTCTTAGTTTTGAGCTTTCCAGGAAACTATAAAGGTAGAGGGCTGGCAATAGTTTATTATGAATTATAGTGATACACAGAAATCCAGCTTAAAAGCACAGATAAATTATGTGAGTATTCCCAATGGGCACACTTTTTTCAGATTGCCGTCTGTACTCTAGCCAGTGGCTTCATAGGTGGGTTTCCATGACGTGAAGGGGTTGTCGCTGGAACCTGGATAAGAGAAAATGTTGCATTACGTGCCAATAGCCAGAGGCAGCTTGTTGTGACTTTTGTAGTTACAGAGGTCTGAAGAACCCTGGAAAGGGTCACCCTCCTGTGGGCATAATGCCAAGTGGTGACTCTCGTTATCCACTTTGTCTGGTAAAGAGATGTCTGCAGCTACAGATCTTCACACAGAAGTAGCAGCTAATTGGGTAATAGTGGAAGGAGTAGAATTTGGGGTGGGAGAGGTGTTGTTTTGTGAAAAGGAAGATTGCTTAAGAATTATCTGGGTGTTTGAAAACACTCCATGTGAGTGATCATGATGAGGCCTGGTGCAGAAGAGAATTCCAACACTTAGGTACATGTTGATGTCCATACAACTCTCCTGTATAGCTGTCAGTCAGCCTTCCTTCCCTGGCAGACAAGTCACTTCAATGCTTTCTTGTAGGGTCATGAACAATGTAGCCATGGTATGAGGGATAAAATTTTGCATGAGCTCGCCAGTAGATATTTACTGTCACTGAGGATAACCTGATTACCAGCATTCATAGGAAACTAGTTTACTAGCAACAGTGACCAGCTGACACTGGATATGGTCCTATACCTTAGATTAGGCAGCCAGCCATGTGACATTAGTTCAGATGTGTCCTCCTTCTGGAAGAGATGACTATCTGTATTTCAGTTCTCTTTCCTTGTCTACCATGCTTCTGCCAGAGAATCTGTCTGTGGACTTATTAAATGCTTTGTTTATCATCATATATGAAGTATGAAAAGATGACAGATCTTTTGAAGCCTTTATTTCTGTGATTTCTGGAGGGCCTTGTGAGATTGATGTCTGTTCTATAGAATCTGGTATAGAAAAAACCAGTGGCTGATATTTTGTGATCATTCTCCCATGGCCAGAAACATGGGTCTGGGCAATGAAGGGACAGAAGCAAGAATGAATTTTTCACTCTGCAGTCAATGATACACTTCCCCAATTTTTGTTCGACATCACCTTTTCCCTAGACTGCTGATTTGGAGATATTAGGACTTAATGTACACATGCTTCCACCAGGGGACAATGGTTCCATCAAATTAGAAGCTGAGTCTACTCCTGGCCATTGAATAAATCAGCAAAAAAGGGGGTTTCTGTAATTACTGGGGTTCTTTTTCCTAGTTATCAAGAAAAATAGGATAACTGCTAAACAATGGTAAAGAGGACTATCCCCTTGGGCAGAGACTGACTCTGCTATAGAAATGATATAATATCCAATGCAGGCAGATTCCTTGTGTATGAAGTTTTAAATAACCTCACCAGGCAAAGGATCCCAAATTAGCTGAGGTATTGCTGAAGGAAGAGGAGTATAGAATGAATAGTGGAAGAGGGAACTTGTTAGTGCCAGCTGTAAGCCCCAAATAATTTCAGAAACAAAGATGGTTGTTTTTACTGCTGTGATTTTCCACCCCCCACACCTTCTCTTCTGTTATTTCCCCACTATCTTAGGCAGGGTATATTGATTAATTTATGGGTATATATGATTAATATCACAATAGCTCTCAGGTGCAAGTCTGTCATTATATAGTGATAGAGCTGGAGAAAGAGCGCTGGATATGGTAACTGATGAGAATTTTGATTGTTCCTCTATAGGAGAAGGAAGAGCATATTGTGTTCAAGCATTAACAGGTTATTGGGATGTTTAAGACGGAATATATTAATGTTGTCAAAGCCAAAGCATAGGCTCTGGTTGACATTTGTTATGTTTGCTGGTTGCCTAGAACCATTTGATTACCCTTCCTATGTTTGATGAAGTTCCTGCCCCAAAGTCTGAAGCTTGGGAACTCTGTTTCCCGGTTTCCTTGGGCATTACGACCAAAGCCCTATCAGTCTTACTATTAACCAGAAGTTAACCCTTATTGACTATTAACTGAAATGAACTAGTCTTGACATTTCTTGAATATAGTACAACTGGGTTCTTCTTGGCTACAGAGATTGTTTTGAGTGCTCATGGGTTGGAGATCCTAAACTGTAAGGAAGAGTGTTATTCTGTTACACTTCCTCTTAAATACAAGACACACCTCTATGCCATATGTTTCTTTTTTTCTAAAATGAAATTTCTGGTTCATAGGTAAGAATATACTATTATTAATAGAGTCAGACATCCATAAACTAATCTAAGTCCTATAGCTAGAACTGAATTGAAGATTTTTCTTTTTTCTCCAGAAGCTACTTTGCTTGGAGAAGCATCTCCAAAGCTGCTCTTATTATATTTGGAAGAGACCAAGGAGTGTGAACAAGTAAGTGCTTGCTTTTGAGTTATGCCAAGAATTAGTCTAGCATTTTAGATTTCCGTGCAAAATAATTTCACAGGCTCTTGAATGTGACATGAACATGAATGCAGCAAATCCCTTTATTATTACTCTTTCTTCACTTACTTGACACGGTTTTTCAAATTGTTTAGGAAAAAAATGCAAAGCATTCCAGAACACTCTTGAGTCCTGTATTCTTTTTAAGGCTATTCCACTCTATTCATTTTGAAAACACTATTTTTGGAACTGTTAATATTCAAGTATTTATTATTTTCTTGGGTTTGCATTAGAATATAAGCATTTTTTGAGAAAAAAGTGATTTTGACGTTATTCATTAAACGATCTAATGTATAGTCTGGCAGCATTATTGTGCAAAAACAGGCAACTCTCAGAGGTTCCTAGGTTCAGAGTTAAAGATGAGCCCTTTTTTGTTGTTGTTCTGAACTAAAAGCTTTTTTAGGTTTAATCACAGAGAAAATACTAACAGTACTAATAGAGTGTAAGTTGGAATTGGTCTGATTTTGGACATTAGGAGGGCTGTTTGCGTATGCTGGGTATTTGGTTTGAGAAGAAGCAAGTGAATGAGACAATACCAAAATGAATTTAAAGTTAACGTGTTATTTTTACCTAGCATGTGAGAAATGCAAAAACTACAGTCTGTGTCTTCATTCTTTTCAGATTAAACCTTTTTTTCTTAAAGGAAGTATGCCTGTCTCTTAGTCTCTCTCTCTTTCTCTCTCTGGCTCTTTCTGGCTTTCTAACTCTTCTGGCAAACCTAAGTTTGAAGTTAAGTTTGAATTGAGCCTGAGAAATTTCTGGCTTAGGACACATTTGGCTTAGAAAGAAGATTCCCATTCAACCTTTGGATCCAAGAAATCCTGCTGGACCAAAACAAATACCACTGCCGCCTACATACTTTTGTTCCCTGAATGTCTAGTTCACAGAGGTCAAGAGCAAGCATTATTAAAATGGGCATGCTGGGAAGGGGTAAATACCATTTTGCCGTAATTTATACTTTAATCTGCACTGGTAAGTGCAAATAGCTTGGCCTTACTTTACCTCCTTTTGTAATGTATCACACCCCGTGATAAACACAAATTTTATTTTTACTTAATCACAACCCATTCCAAATCCATATGGGAGTCTTTCCAGTGTTACGTGCCAGTAACGTTGGTTGAAATGCCTGTAAAGTTTCCCCAGATCATCAGACTTCTATTATGTCATCACACAGACTGCTTGGGAAGAATGTTTAGAGAACTAAAGCGGGGCTATGGGGGTTGTGGGGGCTGTTCTCAATAACAGTTCATTGGAAATGCAACTCTCTTTCCTTTAGAGCAGACTAAATATTGAGGATAACATAGGAACTAGCACACACATACACATCTTAGCAATAAATTATTTTTGTTTTTTCTCTCTGGCACATTTTTGGTAATTCCTTCTGTTTCTGTTCAGGCAGTAGTTCCCCCATATGTTGGAGGTGTCTCGTGTTCATTAGTCAGGCTGGGTCCGCTGCGATTTGCAGTGTTTGCTTTCACAATAGCCATGTGCGCTATATATTTCTTGAACGGGAACTCGAGCAATGCTTCCCATTTGCCTTCAATCACTAGCAGATGCAGAACAGTCAGATCATTTCCCTTTAACTGGCCTAAGGGACTGAAAGAATTCAGAGGAATTCTAAACCAAGTGGTTCCTCCGAGTTGCCTGACTTCACTTCTTGAACCTAAGGCTAAGAATCCAGGGTAATATAATCTGACTCCTTCTGAAGTATTCATTTCCTTTACTTTGTTTTTCTTCTGAGCATCAAACTTTGTAAACTCGTATAACTTTGTTTTTCTTCTGAGCATCAAACTTTGTAAACTCGTATATCTTTAGGCATTCATGCTACATGTGAACTGGTGTTGGAAGAAGTATAACAATGAAAACTAATGTTAAACTTCCTACTAATGCTTTTTAGTGTTTTAGAAAATATTCTGAAGCTTCGCGTAGCAGACAGGTCCTTGCAGTCAAGGGGCCTAGGGTCAGTTTACGGGTCTCCAGTTAGCCCTCAGATGACTTAAGACTGATAGAACCCTTTGGGTCTCCGATTCCTCAGCAATAGACTATGGCTCTGAGGCACCATAACCATGACCTCCCTCTTCCTTGGACATCCTGCCTCACCTCCTGCCAAGGTTACTGTTAATTGCACATCTCTGTATGAGTGTGTGTAAATGCATACACACATACATACATCCATTAGGTCCCCAGATGGGTCTCAGAATCTAGAAAGGGAGAGGATTCAAAGGAGAATTTGAAGAAGCATGTGATGTAGCAGAAATTAATGAAATTGGAGAGGCTTTTGGACATGGTGTTGAACGCGGAAACTTGAGAAAACAGAAAAAAGAAGAGAAAGAAAGAAGAGCCAAGAAAAGACAAAAGAGAATTACAAGGAAAAAAAAGAAAAAAACCCAAACCTCATTTTTCTCCACTTTTTTTCCTCTAACAAGAAAATTCTCGTGTAGAGATTTTTATTGATTTATCTCTGGTTTGGACCCTGAACTCTACGTTCTGTCCAAGAAAGAAAATTCCCTGTTGAGGATGGAGGCCACATTTCATTGCTGCCAGGAGTAACTGGTTAAACACAGAATGTATTGGGGCCTCTGAGACTTAGATCATTCAGTGAGTGTTTTTTTCCAAAAGTCACTTGACATGACGTAACCATTGAATTAGAATTACTCTCTAAATTCCACAATTATCACAGAACAAGCTTTTGTGATTTAGGGTGTTGGTGTGGAACAAACCTTATTATTGTGCCAAGCAAATTGGCTCTTGTTTTTAAAGCTCTCCATTTTCTTAAAAAAGCTACTAATGATAAATTTCCTGTTCATTTGCTTTTAACTTGTTTGATTGTTTGGTAAATATTTGAGGTGCAGAGGTATTTCAGACTGTTTGGTTAGTCCTAGTTTAAGAGAGAGGAAGTTGTGTCCTGCCATTTTGCGCAATAGTTATAGGATCAGCATGGGTTGTGAGTCCAAATTTACAAGTTAAAAAAAAAAAAAGTAATTTCAAACATCTAAAATATGATCTTTTTTCTAAGTAAAATTATTATGGTAATCCAGAAAACTCTTCCTAAAAACCATACATTTACAGATACAGTGAAATATTTCCTCCAGTGTGTTTATTTCCATTTTGTAAAAACTTTACTTTAGAAAAAATTGTGCATTTCTGATCAGTAGTCATGCACATTGCTAAATGAAGCTTTTTTTTTTTTTATTTCTGATTACTTGTTGAGGAAGGTAAACATTGCACACATCAAACATTTAAAGTTTAAGAATGCCACAGTTGCTTAAAAATGCCACTTCTCATTGCTGTTTAATTCATAGCTAATTACATATCACAGTGTGAAGAATGCCCCGTGTTAGAAGTAGGAGTCTGGGTATCTCTCTTGGCTTATATGTTCCATGTGTCTCTTGCACATGAGCTCCTGGCTAACATTGTCAGGCATACAATGTTTCTCTTACAAGGAGGATATGTATTTCAGTCTTATTATTTATTTATTTTTACCTGGCACATACGAAAGGAAAAAAATATAGTGTGATAATACAGGTAGATTCTTTTTTTTTTTTTAAAATACAGGTAGATTCTACTTCTTGTTTTCTCCTTCCCTTGCCCTTACTGCACACAGTTAAACTTTTTCTATGCCAGTATTATTTGGGGTTAGAAATTTTTAGGGTGACATATATATTATTAGAATGATGATTTGTACAAATAAATAATTTACTGGAATAATGTATTTATTATTATGAATTCATACATATAAAGTGCTCAGAACAGAGACTGGCATATTGTGTGTCCTCAAATAACTTTAGCTACACTTGTTGTATTTTGTTACTATTCACCTGATGCTCTCTACCTCCCCAGTCCCTACTCATTCCAAACGAGAAAGCGAAATGGAAATCAGTTTGCCTAATCCATTAAAGAGAGAGGTTGGGAGGGAATGGATTGCAGAGAATGAATTAGGTTCATGAAGCATTCTTAATAATAGCTAACAATTTTTTTTTTGCACACTTATGTGTGCTTTTCATGAATTTCATTATAGATTTCTTATAAGAGCTCCAGGAAGTAGGTGTTATTGTCATTCTTATTTTGAAGATGAGAAAATTGAGGTTGGAAGAAGTTAAATTGTCCATGGTTGCAGATTAGTAAGTCAAAGAGCTGGAACCCTGGTGAAAAGTTTTCAAAGCCAGAACTCTGAGCTTTTCTGTACTGCCTCCTTGGGGCACCTGGCTGGCTCAGTCTGCAGAGCGTGCAGCTCTTGATTTCAGAGCCATGAGTTTAAGCTCCACATTGGGCATGGGACCTGTTTTTTGTTTTTGTTTTTAAATAGACTTCTTCCTTGTTCTAATCACCAGCTATGTTCTCCGTTCTGTAGCTAACCCAGCATGGTGCCTGGGACACAGTTAGGTGCTCAGCGAATTTGTGTTGAGTTTCTTTGGTTCCTATGTTGTATGTGGTTGTGTATTTATTATTTTGTGAGACATGCTGAGTGGTGACACCAGCTATGGTTCATACACAGCCAGGACGGCACACGGGGCTCTTACATCTTGTTGCCTGAGAGGGTTGGCCTTTGTTATGAAGCATCCTTGGGTGTCAAGGAGTTCATCGCTTTCATATCGCCAGTACATAAGACAGTGTGCGGTACCTGTAATATCTTAATAAACGTTTGTTCATCCACACACTTTAACAGATTGTTTTCTCCCATTTTCATATCCCTGCTGTTATCTATAGCATTCTCTGCTCTCATACTCCTCTATGCTGCTTGGCAGTCCTTCCCACTATTGTTGGATACCTAACCCTTTCCTTCTCCAAGCCTAAATCTGTAACTTTTCAGCTATACAAATGCTTCCCAGGCCACCCCCTTGGAAAACAATGCTTCCTCCTCTGCAATCTGAGAGCCTTTATTCTCAACACCACTCGCTTGGCACTTATTGCTGACTGTAGCTGGCAATTTTCCAAATTTTGGAAGCCCCTTTTTTCCCCCCTCCTCCTGTTACAAGCTCCTCCAGGGCCGGAACTATTTTATATAAATGTGTGTTTAACATAGTCACCAAATTAGTGCTTTTTACATAGTGAGTTTTCAGTTTACTACAAAGACAGTTTTATTACCTGCTACATTTCTGTGTGGAGGAAAAACATTCGATCCATGTGGCTGTTCCGTTAACTCAGGTGCAGAATGAAATTTCCATCTTAGAGAAGAACACTTTCAGTGAAAGTTAGGCTGTGTGTGTATGTAAGTGTGTAAGTGTCTGATTGTATGTATTTAGCTCAAAAAATTAAAATTGCTTTATTAAACGTGCTGAATGCTACATCATCAAGTCAAATTTGTACTTAATAGTTTAGGGAAGGGTGATAATAACCCCAGTGATGTGAAATTTGGGTCTAGATGCTAGCATTTACTATGCCAACTCTCACAATGGAGAATTCACTACTAAATATACTGAAATGGTGCTAAAAGTGTCTTGTTAATCCAAAAGGCAATTTCCAATTGGGAATACACAAAGACTTGGCTCCTACCATGTTATACATTGTTGTAGTTTCTTTTGAAACCTTAAGATTAACCTCAAACCACAGTTAGTGCAAAAGACATTACATTTGAAAAAAAAAAAAAAGATATATAAATGAGTCATTGCGATTATTGCACAACCTCCACACCATAATTCTTTAGGTATTATTTTCTAGGGTTGATGCCTTTTATTTTGATCCATCTATTCAGTTTCTCTAGGGATCCTGCTCAGAACTAAAGGAAAGAGCATGCTTCAGAGACGATAAATTCATGCCTTCTGCTAGTCACTCTCCAGCAGAGTCTGCTCCTGACATCTTTTTAAATCATTTCGACTCTTTTATCATGTATCCTTTTCCTTTTTTAACTTCTGTTGTTATCACAAGGTCCTTCTGCTAGGAAGTAGTAGTGATTGTGCCAATCTCCACCTTTATAGGGAGCTGAAGATTTTATGTTTGTTTTGGTTTTGTTTAATTGGGATACTTTATGGTGTATCCAGATCTATTATGTAAAAGTGGATTAAACTTTTCACATACCGAAAAGCACTGTAAATTCCATATAAAGATAATTTCTTTCAAGTAAATCAGCCCTATTTGAATATCATTGAAAGCAAATACTGACTTAGAAGGATCAAAAATCAATCCCAGGTTTCAAAACACTGCATTCTTAAAATGCCTCTTGCAATATATTATCATGTACAGAAGCTTCAAGATTCATCTGCTTCCTTAGTTTAAATGAGAAATGATTCCCCCGCCACTGTTAACCATTTTATTCCTCCAAACCTCCACCAATATAAAAAAAGGGGGAGATGTGATTGCTCTATGATTAATGGTTTATGCTCAGAATTTTCATAAAGCAAGTGGATCTGGCCTGTCTGCATTCTCTTTGCCCTACACTTTTTCTAGTCACTATATTTCATATTCCTTTGGGTTTGGAAAGCTGCTCTGATTCCAGGCCAATCTATAAGTAGGATATAGGGTATATTCCTTTGGGCTTTCCAAAGTGTTATGTCTTAGAGAACTTCTTACAGTAGGAGCAGCTTTTAGGAATCTTGTGCTTTTCAGAGGCCTTAGAACCAGTAGTACATTCACACTGTGGTTCCTTAATAGTAAAGTGGGTATGAGTTACGCATTTAGAAAACACCAGAAGTGCATCGGCCTTTCTGATCTACTTTCCTTTATCATAAATCTAGTACCATTTGAAAGGGAAATAAGAAGAAATGTTGGCGAGACTCCAGTTTATATTTTGCTGAAAAGTGCGGAAGGGGAAGGATACGTAGAGAAGAATAACCTCCAGTTAGCTTTCTCTTGTTTTCTCTCCATAAGTTCCTCCCAAGTTGTAGTTATAATTAAACATCACGAAGCTGTTACATTAAACAGCCAGAAAGAAGCTATTCCCATCCTCACTTTGAAACCTCAGGGAAATTTACATTTTCCAAACATGGAAAGCTTTTCTATAGTTTCCAGCTATTGAGGAATAAATAATGAGTCACACACACACACACACACACACACACACACAAAAGGTACTGAAGTCTTTGTCAGACTGGTGAGTCATTTCTCAGCAGAAAGTACAGTTGTGGTCGATGGACTTAACTCTTAAAGAAAGATGAATAATACAAAGAGACCTGTTGTGACTGAATCAAGAAAGGGCCAGCGCCTGCAAGAGTTAAGTGCTGCTTCCCCACTTCCTTCATGTTGCATTCCCCTGATCTGGAGCTCAGCCTTGTTCAACACAGCTCCTAGCTTTTGCTTTGCCAGCCACTACGGCGATCTATCAGTTTTGGACAAAAATTGAGATTACATGAAGCTAAAGAGAGATGTGAGAGATGTGAACCCTAAAGTGACAGGGTCTTCCTTGGAGATGTTAATAGTCAACACATTTAGAAATAGCACGGGAAGGGAATTGGATATGCCAGGGCATATCTCCATGTTCTACACAGTGGCAGCTTTAATACTGAGCATATATACAGAGAGTTTCAAACCTTTTCTTTCTTTTTTGTGGAGTGGTATTTTTATTTTTTTATTTTTTTCAATGGACTGGTAAAAGAGAACCATATGATTTTAGCAGTATAAGGGAAAAATCCTTTGTGGCTGCTTTATGCTGAATTGCACTCCCTGAATTTATTGTGTGTGCTACCATGCATGAAAGGGGGCATATTCTCCCCCCACACCCCAAAATGGGAGAGACAGAGGGTGGGGGCTAGATTTTGAATTTGAGACAAAAATGATGGTGCTCTATTTTTATGAAACATGCAAGGCAAATAAGTCCACCACTGGAATATTTGGAAAAAAAAAAAGAAAGAAAAGAAACCTTAGCTGAATCACATTAAAAAATAGCCCCACAATAGTCCAGCTAAAACCTAATGGAGTTGAGTGCATTAAGCCACAGGGAAGCTTTGTCTTACAGCTCCGACACCATATTCTTGGTACAGAGGGGCAAGGTTTGTACTCAAAACTCACACCCCACACCCCATCACAGCTGCCCTGGGCTTCGTCTCATCTTTTCACTCTGTTCTCCTTGACTCAGAAATAGAAGGAAGAAATAAGAAAACTTGTCCCAGTAAGGCTGGCGTGAGGCAGGAGGGGGGAGGTGGGGCTGCAGGGGAGGAAGGAGGTGATGCCGCTGTCAGTCAGCACCGGCAAATGCCATTTATGTGGATCCAGTGCTCACTCAGGAAGCAGAAATAAAGCGCTCTGATGTGGCGCCGCCCCTCCCCCGCTGCACTCTCGCTCATTACCACTCTTTCTTTAAACTGCTGGGTAGACAGCTGGCAGCCAGAGCCTCAGAGGAGGCTGGAGTAAGGGAGCATATAAATTACTGTTGCATTTTACAGCGAAGATAAACTCAAACTGCAGGGTTATAGCCTGAAATGACATGAAGGGAAGGCTCCAGCAGGCCTCTCAAAAGAACAAGGAATAGAAAATGGATAGAAAGAGTTATTCAGGGAATATGGGATCATGGAGGAAGAAGAAAAAAAAAAACTAAACAAGTTGTGTAAAATCTGCTGCTTTAGTGGGTCTTAAAGAGCTTATGTCAGCTTAATTCTGTGTGGTAGCATAATGTAAATCTATGGGAAATGGGGCTTTAGGCATCTCTGCTCTATTCCATTTCTGCAGATTGCCAAGCATGGCAATAAATGTCAAGTGATTATTTATTTGATCATTAGAAACTTCATTAGATTTTGATTTGATGCTCTTCAACCTCCCTCTTCCCTACCACAACCACCAAAAGGAAAGCTCAGTTTTGAAATTCAATCCAGCTAGTTTGATTGGGGGGGAAAAATGTTATGAAATAAAAATCTAGTAAATACCAGCATCTAGATGACAACATTCTGCATAAATATAGAATCTCCTCTCCAAGGAGCTTACGGCACTTCGCTAATGCGATGAAAGACGCATTTTGGCAGGGCGGTACAATTTTTGGAAGCCTGTTTAGTATTTTGTTAGATGGAAGGCTGTTTCTGAGGTGAGATCAAACCCCTCTGGCTACAGACAAAGTCTGATTGTATGTTCTCGGCTTGAGTCTTAGCTTATAATGCATTTGAACTTTCACTCAGCTTTCTTGGACTTGATTTATTTGCAGATTATATTACCTGGGAAAAAGAGTTTGCGGGCCCTTGGTTGGCTTGGGTAATTTGGTACTTGGCTGCCCGGTGCCGGCGTGTTGGTCTCACCCTTGCTCACAGCACAGAACCCGAGCCTGATTATCTTCATAAAAAAGGGTCTTTTTACTGTCGACAGCAGAGTCAGATATATGTTTACAGCTGACTTTTTCATTGCAGTTTCAGTTTCTCCTGTGCCTTTCACGGTACAAATTTCCTAGGAATCATGTATAGTGTAGGAAACAAAGGAAGGAGGAGAGAAAGCACTGCCACTGGCTTGCTTCCTCAGGGAACACTACTTGCATGTCAAAAGACCCACCAAATAGGAATTGGACTGACTTTCATAAAACCAGGGATTTAAGCACAGTGTGGGGTATGTATTATTGCCACCGAGCACATACTGCAAAGAAGCATAAAGAGACAGGCTTTATCTCTCTGCCTGAAACCTTCTTGGAACCTTCTGGGAGTGCACATTCTAAATCAAGAATCCAAACGTTTCCCCAGCACAACTGCAAATTGAAAATAGGCACTTGAACAACACAGGCAGAGATGTAGAAGAAGAATGACTTTGAAATGCCTACAACCCACCCCAAGCCACCCTGGGTCTTTCTGTAGACATGAGCAGTCTTCATCTCCGCTAAAGGGTATGTAGCACTCGGTAGAAACAAACGACAGCTGACAAAAAGATCCATTAGATGCCTGAACCTGCCCCTTGCCAGTGCAGAGTGTTTTTCTTTTCTGTTTTTTATTCCATCATAAAGAAAGGGCAGATATTTTTATTTCAAGAAGCACCCAGTAGTCAGAGATTTGTTTTGTTTTGTTTTGCTTTGTTTTCCTGTAGCACTTGTAAGAATATCACTACTGAAACAAGTACCTGAAGGATGAATTTTTTCCATTAGTCTAAGTGGTATGAAACATTGAGGAGAACAAGCTTCAGAATATGTTATTGTGCAGCATGTTTAAAAACAACAATAACAACAAGTTAGGGGTTAGGAAGTCCATCCTTTTTGTAGGAGAAGTTGCTATCATCAAAGTCAAAATCTTTATTGCTGCGTATTGACCAATGACATTTATCTGGTAGGTTCCTGATGAAGAGCCCCACACCGGGCTCACCTGGCTTCATGGAAAACCGGCAGCCTGCGAGGGTCTGGGTCTAGGAAAGACAAACAAACAACCTGGGCAAGGAAGGTGAGTCCCTTCTGAGCGACATCTTTGCTGAAGAAGGAGAACTCTAAGTTAAAGGAAGTGTGGGAGGCCAGAAGCCCTCCTGAGCAGAGAGTGGGAGGTAGGCTCTCTTCCTTGAGCCACGGGTATTTGGAAGGAGCGCTAAGACTGTGGGTAGACAGGAAAGCAGAACACAACGTGCTAAGGCCAGAGGAAGGGGCATGTTCTGGCTTGGTTTTAACTATGTCGATGTTGTGTGAGAAAAGCAGTGCCGTCCACGAGAAAGGCAGGAGTTTGGGCAAATGGTCTTTTTAACCAAGTTGAGGCGTGTCAATCAGATACAGAAGGCAACATGAGCAATTATGATTTTGTGTCTAGAAAGGCTTCTCTTGCTGTAGGAGTCTGGGTAGCAGAGAAAGTGGATCCTTGAACCCGGCTTTTTAGGGCACAGTTTGGCTGCTATATCTATGCATTTTGTTCTAGATGATTTGTGGGTGACCAGGCCGTGTCCCTACGTTCAGTTTTGTTGAGATGGGAGAGACAGACTTAACTTACAAGAGGAGGTGTCTGAGGGAGGGAAAAGAACAGAGGGAGGGCGAGGGCTGCTGCTGGGAACAGACTTTGCAGTTTTCTCAGTGCAGCCCTGAGGCTCTAACACAGGGAAAGCAGTTCTCAGTTCTGGCTCCAAGAGACAGCATGGGTGGAGAAGTGAAAGGAGCATGATGGAAGAGGTCAGGAGATCGAAGGGTAAAATAAGCCAGAGGATACAGGCCGATACTGAAGCTGTGTGGGCCATCAAATAAGAATGGAAGCATAATCTGGTACCTTGCCAAAGATGACATTTTTGTGCGTATGTGTGTGTACAGTGTGTGTTCCCTCTATCTAACCAGAGAGCTTCCTGCCTATTCTAGATGATGGAGAAGACAGAAAATGACCTTAAGACAAGTGTTCCTTGCTCTGTGAAGGGCCACTAGAGCACTTATTTACGTAAATATAGAGCAACTATTTGTATAAATATTTAAGTATTTATAATGTTTATCACCATTTATTTACATAGATATTTAACTAGTTATATAACTATAGAACAAGTTGTCGTGTGTGTTAGCCTATTAAGACACACGTATTTTGAGTGACATTTTATAAACTTCTTTGTTGCTTGTAATTATTGAAGCTGGGTCATGTGTATGTGGAAACTCATTATACCATTCCCTTAACATATGCATGTATACAAATATATAAATATAAATATATATGCATATATTTTGGATATTTACATTGAAATATGTATGTATATTTAGATATATAGCCAATAGTTAGCTGATACCTATATATAAAATGTGTGTGTGTATATACATAATGTGTGTGTACTTAATATGTGTGTGTATATATATACACACATATATACGTGTGTACATATATATAATATATGTATATATGTGTGTATATATAATGTGTGCATATATAATGTGTGTATATATGTAAAATGTGTGTGTATATGTGTGTGTGTGTTTAATGTACATGTATGTGTGTAGATGCGCAGAGAGAGAGCTTTAGCCATACAGGGGAATTAATGATAGAAAAGAAAGGGAACCTGTATTGGATCCTGGAACAAGTCTTAATTTGCAGTACTCCTTGGCTGGAGGCTATGCATGAAAATGGCCAAACTCTTATAACGAAGCATCACACTAAAACATTTCCTTCTCAGGGCTCCTGGGTGGCTCAGTTGGTTAAATGTCTGTTTTCGGCTCGGGTCATGATCCCAGGGTCCTGGGATCGAGCCCTGCATCAGGCTCCCTGCTCAGAAGGGAGTCTGCTTCTCCCTCTCTTTCTGTGCCTTTGGAGTCCATACACTTAATGATGATATTTTCTGTTTACAACCTGTATATGCAGCATGGACTCAGTAAATGCTGATGAAGTGAGATTAGTCATGGTATAGAGTAGGACAAGGTATAGAGTAGGACAAGGTATATAGTATATAGGACATGGTATAAAGTAGGACAAGGATTTGAGGTGAGGTCGTGGTGGTCAACATGGGTAAGAAGTACCTTCTTCCGTAAAGAGAGCGGTGTGGGAGGTAGAGGTAATAGGAAGATGGACTGATTTAAGCATACCCAAGTTGTGAAATAGACAGAGGTAAGGGGGATGAGCTTGGCTCCTAGGACAGAAACCGTAGGCAAGCAATAGATAATAGAATATAGTAATGATAGTTGACAAGGAAATCGATAAAGATTTGGGGCAGGGTGTTTTGAGGACTTTAGGTTGAGCTTCTCTGTCAAACCAAATGCCAGAGAAAAACAAAACAAGGATGTGACCAGAAAGTAAGGACAATCTAACTAATCAAAGAAATCAATGGTGTATCATTTAGGAATATATTTGGCTGCAAAACCCCAAATGTTAATAAAAACTAGCTTAAAGATTGGGATGTATTTTTTTTTAAGATTTTATTTATTTATTTGACAGAGAGAGATCACAAGTAGGCAGAGAGGCAGACAGAGAGAAGTAGGGAAAGCAGGCTCCCCGCTGAGCAGAGAGCCCGATATGGGGCTCGATCCCAGGACCCTGAGATCATGACCTGAACCGAAGGCTGAGGCTTAACCCACTGAGCCACCCAGGCGCCCCTGGGATGTATTTTATTTACATAACAAGATACCCACAGTTTCCCTATTGGTAGTGTTGGTTTCCTCACTCAAGGATGTCATTAGGATCTTTTTTCCTTTCTGCTTTGTCATCCTGGAATGTTGGTTCTCATATCCATGCTTGTCTCGTGGTCACAAGATGACTGCTGCACATCCAGCCATTACATCTGCAAGGGATACAGAAAGAAGCAGCTAAGAACAGAATCCGTCTTATCTGTTGTCTTTTACAAAAGAAAGTCTTTTTGATGGCACTTTTCTCAGCTAAGTTTCACAGCTCAGATGTCATTGGCTAGAAGCAGGTCACCAGGTGACCCCTAACTGCCATGAATAACTTATACTTCACATCACCAGAGCAAGGCAGTTTCTGCTCTGAACAAAGAAATTATTCTCTTAAGAAGTAACAGAGATTGTTTTTATCTGAGAAACATATATATTTTCTGGTTTAAATTTGGAAAAGTTATCTTTATTTTGTCTCAGGATCTGACATGTGGTTGCCCGTCAAGCACGTTCTATAATCACAAAGATTCATGCCCAGAAACGTTCCAGTGTCATTCTTGGCTGTCATTTGTTATTTTGCTATTACACACTTCATGGCATTGCTGCGGTCCCAGTTTTCCAATGTAAGTAACATCTCACTGAGTGTAAGATACTTCTCTATGGAGCTTTAAGGGTGTTTTAAGATAATATTCATTGTGGCAACTCCTCAGTGTGGTACTATGGAGTCAGAGTCCTGTTGGGGCTAGGAACAGAATCCAGCTTCTCCAGCCAGTTAAAACAGAATGCAGACTTCTATGGGAAACATCCTACAGTCTCTTTCTGTGGGAGGAATCGTATCAAATCCTCTTGCTCTGTGTATGTGTGTGTGAGGATGGGTTGGGATGGGGGAGAGACAGAGAGATAGCAAGAGAAGAAATAGATTGTATACGATGTTTATTAATAAAGTCAACTACTGAGTTTCAATGTGAGGATCCAAAGTTCTTTCTGCCTTTCCTATCCTCCAATATCTGTTGCTATCTCATGCATTCCTGGTTGTGATTTTGTCTTGACGGCCATATTTACCATTGTGCTTCATGCTAGAATCAGTTTCAACTAGAGATTCCTGAAACCGATCAGTTTATTTCAGAAGCATTCTAGCAATTTTTTTTTCCTGTTTTGTACAGCTCTTAAATTCATGAAGCTGATATGCAGTGATCCAAACAAAAGCAGAAACAAAACACTTCTAATTCTATAATCTTACAAAATTAGGTTTTCCATTCTGCCACAACTGTAGATTAGTTCTTATCTCTTTATGTTAAACTTTTTTCTTTCTTATAAAAAGCTGTCACATTTATAAGAGACTTCTTAGTCCCTTCCTATTTTATACAAGAGCAAGAGGACCATATGTAGAAAATTATTACAAAATTGCCATAATAACATAACATTATGAATATTAACTTATCATAATTGCTTTGTCCTCTCTTCCCAACAGAAGCATGGCTTCTTGTTGGCAAGCAATTCACCTTTTTTAGTTTGCACTTGTGTAAGCAAGGGGACAGACCAACAAACCCCGTGGGGGGTAAAACAGGCTTCTATCCTTACATGTTCTCATTGCACTCAACAAACATAAAAATGTTTTCATTGTGCTCGTCCATTTCTTACACTTGAGGGAAGAGGAAGCTGCAATCTTAGATATTTCCACTTTCCTTCCAAACCCTCATGCCTTGTCTGGGTTCCCGAACGGTCAATTACACTGTCTCTTCAAGTGTCTTGCATCTCTTCCTCCCTACTTAAGCTTTTCTCTCGGACCATAAATGTTTTCAGTCTTTCTGCTCCTAAAAATCCTTTTCTTGAATATATCCCTCACTTTCTTCCCCATGACTGCCACCTTCTGTCCCCATGTTCACATGTTTCAGTGACTTTCCACCCCCATTATAATGCAGATTTCCTTGGATTAATAATTGTCAACAAGAAGCTAGGGTGGATGAAAAGGCCTGGCACACACTCCACGTGGAAAAATCTGTTCTACAGAAACAGAAGGGAGTCAGTGCCACTGGGATATGTAACAAGACCAAAAACATTTACAGGGCTAGACATAGGACAATGCTCTGGTTCCATGTCGTGTGGATCACAATTGCTGATGACTGTGTCTGTGGAAGAGAGAGGGTCATATTAGAGTTGTTGGAATCTTGACTGAACCCCCAAATCCAACATCCAGGTCGCCTAACCTGAATCACCCTATGTGGACCAGGTTTATTTAAACAACACCAACTTCTTATAGGTATAGTATGAATAGTACTATAGTAGAATAGTACTATAGTAGAGATTTAGGTACACTAGTACTACAACAGTTATCTAATGGACACCAAAAACCATATATTTTCACATCCCTTACAGGAAGAACTTAAGGAGACTAGACCTGGAATCCTTACAGCCATCCTGAATTACATTATGTAGAGTTCCATGTGGTATGTTGTTATTCTAGATGAAATAACCCAGATGTACAGAAATGTTTTGCTGGGAAAGGAGGAAAACCTAGAAAACTCTTTGGGAAGTGGGTGTTGTATCCTTAAAAGATGGCTCTTGAGTCATACAGCAGATTTAGGGCTGGATTTTTAGAAAGGATAAGAAGTCAAGTTAGGGGGCGCCTGGGTGGCTCAGTGGGTTGAGGCCTCTGCCTTCGGCCCAGGTCATGGTCCTGGGGTCCTGGGATCGAGCCCCGCATCGGGCTCTCCGCTCAGTGCAGAGCCTGCTTCTCTCTCTCTCTCTCTCTCTGCCTACTTGTGTTCTCTGTCAAATAAATAAACAAAATCTTAAAAAAAAAAAAAGAAGTCAAGTTAGGAACTGGGAAGTGGGGCAGTCATGGAAAGACATGTCATGAGGGCTTCACTTCGATACTACTTTGACTTTGAATTATGAGAGATTTTAAACCTTTTCATATTGTGATCCATCTTTTTTTGATACCTCAGTAAAGCCTGATAGACATGTATGACTTTGATAATGGATAAGTGGAAAAGACACATGGGGAGCCCAAGAGAGTTGGAGGTCTCAGCATCATCTCTGGGTCAAATCCATACACTCCGTCTTTCCACATACAATCATGGAAGGTGAAACTTTCTCAGAGGGGCAGAATGAACACGTATCTCATTGGCATTACCTTGGTGTCTGTTCCACATTCCTCTCTTTCGACATGTGCTTCTAGGGAGTCTATTTTATACTCTTGCCACGAAACACCAGCACCACCATGCTGAATCCCAAACTGTTACATTTAGCCCAGAGTTTATATTCAGTCCAAGTTCAACTTGGTCCTGGACTTCTCCACCTGGACATGTTCTCTCAGTCTGCTCCTGGTCAAGTTCTTTATCATCTTTCTACTACACTACTCTGTTCCTCCCCCAAAAGACTGAGTTTACACAGTGATTCAAAATAAACACAAGGTCTTCTCTGAGTGTTTGTTTACATTTATCACAAAATACTTTGAAATTCACCGCTAATCTACTCCCCAATTTCATTTGTTTCTCAGCATCTCGATCTGATACTGCCCATGCTCCCTCTTATTCGATTGGTGCTTCCTTTGTCTGTCATCATCACCTCAAGCTTTGTTCTACCAGCATTCTATTTTTACCCAGAAATCCACTTAAACTCACCAGAAAAACACAGTAAATACATAATGCACTTTAAAATCCGTGTAGCAGATTTAACCAGCCCTTTTAGGTTCACCAGCCCTTCCTCCCCCTGCTTAGGTAAGAAGCCCTGTATGCCAACACTCTGATATGCTAGCGATTCTTCTAATACAACATTTTCTTCAGTTTTGGCTCCATGATTTTAACACACTATTCCTTCTAAGCAAAATACTTCTTCCTTTCCCCTTTTCTCCAAATGTCAAGCGCTTAATTATCCCACAAAATTAAATCCATGTGTTATGTCTTCAGGAAGCAGCCTCTGACTCTTACCATCAGACTGCCTCAGAAAATGCCTTCTTTTTTCCATAAGCGTGTTTACAAAACCCTACGATCACATTTTTGGGGGAGAATGTCTAAATTTCTTTTTGACCCAGTTTTCTTAAACTAAGGTTGTCTTTTTAAATTTGTATCTCTGTGACACAGCACAGTATACCTTATACACAGTAGTTGCTGGAAGTGTTGAGTAACCAGAGAAGAGAGCAAATCTAGGGCTAAGTCACGAAGTATGGTTACTGAGGTGGAATTCATACCACCGGTGGAGACAAATATTTGTTGTTGAACAGAGAAAAGCCGCCACCTACTTCAGCTGGCAAGCAGACGGCACATCCATATAAATGCTCCCTCCTTCAGGTAATTTTTCACCAGCCCATGAGGATAAAGACATAGAAAAGCTCCTCAACACATACCTCTAATTTTAGTTAGGATTGATGTGCATTTTTTATTCACACACAAGAACAAGATTTTCCCCGAAGGTTGCTAGGGTAGGCTTCGATGATATATACATGACACTTACCTTCAGCAAGAAATGATTCATCTCCCCGGATCTCACTCTGAGTCTGCACTGGATCTGGAGAATTTTCTCAAGTTTCTTTTATGTCCAGCAAGACTGGCTGAGACTGGACATGAAAGCTGTCTAAATGCTCTAATCTATTCCCAACCCCCAGAAATGCGGGCTTCACACTCTCTGTGTTTGCTGTCATGAATCATGATGCTGACAAGTCAGTCAGATTTATAACATTAAACAAAAGCTGATAGGAGAAACTTCTTCCTTCATCTGTTGGGAAAGGGCACGGGTGTTCTGTAGACCGGAGCTTCTCCTGCCAAGGTAAACGTAAAGCTAGAAGAAGGACTGAAAGATAGCCAGTTTGAATTTCATTTTCCCTGGGACAAACACGATTCATTGTTTGCCATGAGAAGTCCCCATCCTGTTTTCTTTAGAGCTGCTTGCTGCTTTCTATAAATTCCATTGCATTGTTGCTTTAAAGTCTGTTCATATTCTATTATTAGGTTGTTATTATCCTGGCCTTTATTATAATGAATCATAGTAATCTGTAGTTACATGACATTTTTCTTCTTGGATCGTCCTGCTTAGCCTCATAAAAGAAATTAATCAAGTTACACCTTTAAGGAAAGCATTAAGCTACTTCATTGTAAAAGCAAATGGTCTTTGTTTGCTCTGATTGTAATTGTGTACAGTTTCCTAAATAGGCATGTTAAGATATCAGGGGAAATTTCAAATTGTTCTTTCCTTTGACTGGTCTCCCCCCCCCATTTTTTTTTTTTCTAAACAGTGTTTTGAAATGCTAAGTATATGAGGACAGATAGATGTTCTTGAAGCACAGCAGAGATCGGTGCATATATTAAGTATGTAGATGTAAAGTTAGTCTTTTCCCAGCACATTACACATTTTTAGATGTTTGTCAAGAAGAGGACTTGGTAATATTGAGCTGACCACCGTTTTCTTATTCTCCTTGCCCAGAATGCTCGCAGGAGTCTATGCAGAAGTCAGCAAGATGAAATGTTTCTGAGGATATCTAATAATATGACTCTTTGTCACCCCCTGCCACTTCCTCCACTTGGATAATTGTTACAGTTCCATTCTCTGCAGAGGGAAACATGAAGGAAAGTAATTATCATATTTAACTTACATATGAGGGAGGAAATTTCTAATAATATCTATTGGGTTTAGATTTGAATTTCGTTTTTTTTCTCCAGTGGAGATATGCTAAGTACTTGGCACACTACCCCATCTCTTAAATTTATCTTTCAAATTTTCTGCATCTAATAGAAGAAAATGGTAAGGAGATAAAGAGGGAATTTCTGTCTTGAGCTATCTTTAGCCCATGTACCTGCCATCTATAATCATGGCTCTTTACAAGTTCAGCATCATCTGGGTCCACATCAGTGCGATCTAGGCTGGTAACAGATTATTCTCACATTGGAGACACTCCACATACAGTCAGGCCTTTGGCTGTATATCTTTTGACTTAGTGTCTGTGTGTGTCTAGAAGCAAGTAAAGAACAGTCTGTTTAAAATTACCACCATTTTCATGAGGTGTATATACACTAGAAAGACCTCACAGCAGTTTTATCCTGTATGGAGCAAAGAGATAAGGGCACCTGGTTGGCTCAGATATTAAGCATCTTCCTTTGGCTCAGGTCATGGTCCCGGGGTCCTGGGATCAAGGCCCACATAGCATCCCGCATCAAGTCCCACATTGGGCTCCCTGCTCAGCGGGAGGCCTGCTTCTCCCTCTCCCACTCCCCCTGCTTATGTTCCCTCTCTCGCTGGCTCTTTCTCTGTCAATTAAATAAATAAATAAAATCTTAAAAAAAAAAAAAAACCAGAGAGATAGTATTGATTCAGTTTTGTTTGAAAAACAATTCATAACTTAGATGCGAAGAAGTATTAGAGAATGGGATTGAGAATCAGAACAGCCACTTCTAATTCCCATATGTAATTTAGGTTTTTTTTTTTTAAGATTTTATTTATTTATTTGACATAGAGAGAGATTGCAAGTAGGCAGAGAGGCAGGCAGAGAGAGGGAAGGAAGCAGGCTCCCTGCTGAGCAGAGAGTCTGATGTGGGGGGCCGATCCCAGGACCCTGAGACCATGACCTGAGCTGAAAGCAGAGGCTTAACCCTCTGAGCCACCCAGGTGCCCCTAGTTTCTTTTTTTTTGACATTAATTGTGACCCACAGCAGTGGGTGAATATGCCCCCCCCCCGCCTCCTCCCCTGCCATAATATGTCCATGTGAACCTGTGAACATGTTACATTACATGGTATGAGGGACTTCTCAGATGTGATCAAATTAAATATTTTGTGATGAGAAGATTTCCCTGGATTATCTGAGGGTACCCAATGTAGTTAAAAAGGTCCTCCCTCTTATAAAGGAAGAAAGAATCAGAGTTTCAGAAGAAGCTGGTGTGATGACTGAAACAGACAAAGAGACTTCTTGAAGATGCTCTCCTGCTGACTTTGAAGATTCAGTAAGAGTCCACAAGACAAGGAATGCAAATGGCTGTTTGAAGCTGATGCTGGAAAAGGCAAGGAAACCGCTTCTTCCCTAGAGCCTTGAAGGACTGCAGATTGCCAACATCTTGATTTTAGCCAGTGAAAGCCATTTCGGACTTCTGACCTCTAGAACTATAAGATAATATATCTGTGTTGTTTAGGCCACCAATCTGTGGGTAATCTGTTATAATGACCATGGGAGGCTAGTATATTCACGAATGATGATTAAGGTAAGTGTAGGGATTAAGATCACATACTCTAGATCTGGCCTGTCAGGGTTTGAATCTTGGTTCAGTTTGTGATCTTGAGCAATTTAAATAGAGTCTCTGTGACTAAATTTCCTCATCTTTAAGATGAGTACACCTATAGCACATTGGGTGTTATAAGGATTGAATTAATTAATTCATATTGAGAGCTGAGAATTGTGCTGCTGCAAAATACGTACTTGATACTGAGCCATTTGAATTAAAAATAGCGAGAGTTAAATAGTGCATAGATTAGGGGAATTTTATTTTTTTAAATGGCCATAGAACGGAATTTTTATTTTATTAATCACAGGATAATTAGTATTTGGAATTTAAAACTAATCTTATTGGCCTCCATCTCTTTGTATGAAGGATATAGATCTACACTACCTCTGTAGATATGGAACATCTATCAATTTCCTGTCAATATTGTGTTAAGATTACCCATCATTGTGTTAAGATTACCCTCTACTTCTGGCCTCCATCTCTTCATATGAAGGATATAGATCTATACTACCTCTGTGATATGGAACATCTTTCAGTTTCCTGTCAATTTTGTATTAAGATTACCCATCATTGTGTTAAGATTACCCTCTACTTCTGCTTATGTTTGAATTCATTATATGGGAGTTGTTGGGCTCCTAAGCTCTAACTTAGAAAGTGAAATAATATACCCATCCAAGGATTCTATAAAGTTTGTTAATACTTATATTGGATTTTAATTCATTTTACCAAAATCTATTGCTTACACAAACTATCATTTAAAAAACAAAACAAAACAGAGAACAAAAGATCTTGGTTTTCATGCCATTTATTGGTTTAAAGAGGAAAAGAATAAAAATATTATAAGTGATAAATGCAGAAGAGTTTGGTTACTGACATGCCTCTTTGGGAGGCTTATTGATAAAAATGTGAGGTTCCCTGATGTGTGATTAATGTTCTAATGGTCCTTTAGAAAGATAGATGGTCAGAAAAACTAAAGTTGACCCTAGTCATGTTTAGAAAAAAAACTTTCAGAGTCCTGAGTTGAAGATGCAATGATGATAATCATCTGAACAAAACTACAATTACTTGGTGAATCTCAAAAATGGAGATATGGAACAAAATGCAATCAGATAAGTATGGAATGATCCCTCATTTCCAGGACAGTATACCACCTTGGTTGGTGGGAGGAGCAAAAGCAGAGAGAAAGAGTTACGTCATTTTATTTTCTCCTCAAACTCTCAAAAATGTTTTAATTTGGAACAAACAAATCACCCATGTCTTCCTGGGTCATGAATACCTCTCCACCATCATTACTCCCCAAAACAAAATAGTCAAGGACTCATATTAGACCATGAAAGACTCAAGAAAGAAAGCTGGCACTGAAAGAAGACAGAAGATGAAAGTTGTGAGGAACCGAAAACCCAGAGACGCGCCGACCTTTTCAAAGTGAATGCCAATGAGGCCCAATTTGCTCTGGTAAATATGGAGTGATTTCTCTGGACATACTACAGAAAACATCTGGACAGGAGGGACTTGATTTAATTCCCTCTAATTTGTTTTCTTCTTGACTTCTTTGAAAAGACTTTTTTGATCAGAAGGATCACTGAAATAAATAATTTTATACCGCAAAAATAAGCCGACATTACATAGAATCACACAGTAATTGATATTGAAGTAACCTAATTATTTTCTCTGGTTTATTCCCCAAAGTCATACTCAATTTGCTATATTGTCACAAGGAATTTCAAAGAGAGACCAAAGATGTAAATAATTCTTCATTCATTCACTGAAAACTTACCGCACGGTACACAGTGTTAGGTATTGTACTGGCCACTAGAATGTGTTGAAATAATTCCTTTAAATAGTAGATGGAAAAACTAGAAGAAATTATTCTAGTTAAATAATTTGTTTACTATTTGAGAAGGTAGCACAGCTACTGGATGGGAAGGTAAGGTAAGGCAACAGGCAGCTTTGAAGCTGAGGACAAAAAAAAAGGGAAAGGGAAAATAGGGAAGGTTTTAGAAAGACAGGTACCCAGTGTAGTTCAGAGATCTTGAATAGGTCTTTATAGGTATGAAATCATAAATTTTACAAAATAGTGCAGATACCATGGGTCACTTGAATTTCTTGGGTTCTCTCCATTTTTTTTTCTTCTTATAGATTTTATTTATTTATTTGATAGAGAGTGAGAGCAAGAGAGATCATAGAGGGAGAGGGAAAAGCAGATTCACCACAGAACAGAGAGTCTGACACGGGATTCAATCCCGGGACCCTGAGATCATGACCTAAGCCGAAGGCTGAGCCACCCAGGCCCCCATTTTGTTTTATTTTTAATATGTTTTCTTCCCATTGAATGATTATCTTAGGAGTCAACGACTTTGACAGCTTTGACATATTTGTATTTCTATTCTTCCAGGAGAAATAGTAATTTAGAAAACATTCTAACTGTTACCAAATGGATTTTGGGGGAAATACCACTGAGACCCCCGAAACAGACCCTTAAACCTCCGTGTCAAATAAAAATAAGCCATCATTGTGTTTGCTGCTCCACTTGTGAGGCTAATCAGTCTGCTTAGCCTTACAGGATGGTCAGAGCAGTTAATTAAGAGCCAGGGGAACTCGGTTCCATGGAGCAGAGAGCAGTTTACAGTGAATGCAGGGTGAGGTAGCTTATGGCCAGTGCTAACACATTAATCCCAAATCGGTTAACCAGTAGAGTTTAAAGAACAACAACATCTAAATTGGGCTTTGAATAATTGATGACAGCAGCTGAACTATTAAAGAAAAATGTATCTTTCCTCTAGGAAGCCTATATGCCTCTAATTACTAAGCTTATTTTCTCTGATTGGATACAGTTTCTCACAAGAATATTTTCTTTCCTCTGAAACATGAAGAGGAACTCCAGTGACATGTTTTTGATGGCAGGGATAGAAAAATGTCATGCTTCTCCCAAATTAACTGAACTGGTTTTAAGACAATCCAGCCCCCAATTTTGCTATAGGTATAGGACAAGGTATAGGACAAGTAGGAGAGAGACAGAAATGGAGGGTTAACTTCCCTGCTGAGGGTTGGTTCGGAGTGATGGTGGGATAATGAGGGTCTCCACCACCACACAGATTTTGAGATAAAAAGGAAATGATTTTTAAATCAAATCAAAGGACAGCTTTTTTAAATACAGTGATTACAAAGAGTCTTCTAACAGGACGGAGTGTAATTCATTATCAACTTGTGAACCATTTCCTCTGATGAAAGAGTGCTCTTTCTAACCTAACTTTGTCTGACCTTCAGAAAGAGTGTTGTTTGCAGACTCAGTTTTTTGCCGAGGTTTGAAACAGTGCATAATGCACGTGACACTTCTGGATCAATTTTTCCTATTACCTCTTTTTCTTGTGCATTATAGATGTTACATTTCTAGTAGTTTCCATAGAAACAGTTAGTGTTGGACTTTTGAAACTGTAGTGGAAAGAGGTAGAAGAACAAGGAAGATGGTTTGGGAGCGAATGATTAGCAGATATGTTAAAGTTAAGGATGTGTGACATGTATGTGCTAATTGAACAGCACAAAGATTTCGCAGGTGTGGCATAAGGCTTTACAAACTTGATGAGTAAAGGTTGAATATTATGAGAGAGTCACAAATCCAAAGTTTGGGCATTAAATTCTGATCCTGGAACTATATGCATCATTTACCTATGTGTATACAGTACCTTAGAATTCTGTGGTAATCTTCTAGCCATCACATGCTTTACTAATTTATATTTTTAAAGAACAGCAAACATATACATTCCTTCTTTCAGTAAACCCATGTAAAATGCCCATCGTATGCCAGGCTCTCATCAAGGTGTTCAGGATCATTCCACAAAGCAGAGAACACCCCTTTACAGAGCTTACGTTTGGGGTGGAGTAAGTGGAGTAAAATGTTATAAATTGATATGTTCTATGAAAAAAAGGAACACCTGAGTGAGCTAAGACAGCTGGGTAGTTGGGATGCAATATTGACGAGGATGGTCAGGGGAAAGTCATGAAGAACATGAGTAAGTACTTACAGGAATTGCAGAAGTGCACCTTGGGAATAGCTGGGGAGACCCCTCCAGGCAGGAGGGACTGTGCCAAGGCAGAAGACCACCTGCTTCTTCTTGCTGCAGCAGAGAGGCCAGGTGAAGCTGGAAGGGAGAAAGCAGGTTCACAGGTTGTAGGTCAGAAAGGTAGCTGTCAGCCAGATCATTTGAGTTTTTAGGTCATGATAAGGATTTTGGCTTTTACTCTGAGTAATATGAGAAGCCCGTAGGTCATTGATTCTTAAAGCATGATCTCTGGGCCAGCAGCATCAGCATCGTCTGGGGAATTAGAAGAAATATGAATTCTCAGGTCCCACCCACACCAAAATTTCTGGGGATGGGGCCCCATACTCTGTGTTTTAGTCAGTATTCCAAGTGACTGATGCATGGTCTAGGTGGAGAACTACAACAGTGGATGATTCCAAGCAAAATGACATCATGTTCTAACTTGGTCATTTATCTTAAGACTTGTAGAAATTGACCAAAATTGGGGAATTTTTCGAGAGTAAAAAGAGTCCTACGAAACAGTTGTAATCTATCTACAACAGATTATAGAGTGAGATTTTCCAGGTCAAACCAAGACATAGGAGGCCATAAGTCACTCATTTATTCTATGAAATAGTAGTCCACACTCTTCTTCTAAAAAGAGGTCTACTCACCAAGGCAGGCTTCTACCTGTTGAAAAGAAGAGGAAGAGGGAAAGCTTGGTGAGGTACAGTTTCCCAGGCTGGAACTTTTTCCTCTCATGAGCCATAACCAGTCTGAAGTTCATGGGAAGGACATCTCACTTAAAAATACAGACAGCTTACAATACATAATCTGCAATGATTTAAAATGAAGCTGGAGCTAGAATGGGATTTTTATGGAAGCCTGACCTTTGGTCTTGCTCATTTTATTACCAAGTATTTTACTGCTGACATTTAGTCTGGGCCAAAGTTTGTTCCTACGCATTTTGAAGTCATGACATTTCATCATGTGGTATTTTGCTTTTGATTAAGGTGCTATAGCATTCGTTGCCTTATAAATTTAATAGTGTTTCAATATTTTATACGAACATGGTCTTTTTTTTAAAAAATGTGGCTCTGTAAAGGTACTATCTAATTTGAAATAGAATATCTAAACGAGCACTCTCTCAAGAGTGATATATTGCTATTATCAGGGGTGGGTTGAGATGCATTCTCAACAAGCCAGAGACATAACAGGAGAGAGCATCAAGAGCAGTGCCTACAACCAGGGCCCAGGCTCCTCGTACCCAGGGACACAGTGGAATGCTTCAGTCTCAGGAGAACTCGTTTCAACCCAGCTGAACCCCACAGAGTGAAGATGACTAGCCTCACTATTTAAAAAATTTCCTAAGAAAAATGTAAACTAGCTAAAAACAGAACGAAACACCTCATTTAAGCTTGAAAAGAGATTAAGGATTGAATCTCATGCTTCTTAAAGGCAGCCCATGGACCACCTGCCCATAGGTTGCCTGCGGAGCACGGTAAATAGACAAACACTCACAGGCTGCCTGCCAGACCTGCTGAATCAGATTCTCTGGACAGGCGGCTTAGAAATCTGCATTTTTAATAAGCACTCTAGTTGATTTCTATGCACAATAAACTTTGTGAAGCCCTATGATAGGGACAGTGTCCAAAAACAATAGTATTATCCAGAGCCACAGAAGGTAAAGATAAGAACAATTATAATGCTAAGATAATTTTCCATGTTTGAACTATTTTGGTTTGAATGACTGCAGAGTAAGGAGAAAGAAGGAAGAAAAAGATATGCCAAAACCCAGAGGACTCACTGCCACAAGTCAGAGGAAATGTTAAAAAGCTTGAGAAACAGCCAAATAGTTGCTGGGGTGTGTGTGTGTGTAGGGGGAGGTTGAGGGAGCCCGCCAGGAGATCTCATGGGACTAGCTTCACATTGCTAATTTACAATCACATGCTGCATCTGTCACTTTTACAAATCAATGAGAATGCCCACCCTTTAATAGCATGGGGTTGCGTGCAGTGGCTGCCGGTGTGGGCCATCCAGACGAGACCTTTCAGGATGTCAGGAAAGAACCTCAGTGACGCACATTAACACACACATGCTCCTTTATGTCACTTCCAATTCACTTTATCTTAAATTGTCAGCAAGAAGAAGTCACACCCATATTAATAACTAGAGGTTTGCATTTAGGCCAAGAAAAATAAACCCTGCTGATAGCTCTGCAGACAGCTGGTTTGTTCTAAGTAGAGCCTCCCCCCCCCAAAAAAAAAAAAAAAACAAAGAGTGAGAGAAAAAGAGAGAGAGAACGGAAAAAGAAAGAGAAAGCTCTTTGTGGAAATTTTATAATATTTTGGGAAGGGACTGCTAGAAGAATTGTTTCAATGTCTTCGTTTAGGAAAGGCATTTTGAGAAAATAATCAAGATTGTCATTAAACATTTTTTTTTTTTTTTTTTTTTTTACTTTAAACAGCAGAAAGAAGGGAAACGTTCCTAAGGTCGAGTCCTGATTAGTTTCAACCATCTGGGAATGGAATTATATGGAAGAAAGAACATCTAAAATATTCTTTTTGCTTTTCTAAAGACAAATGAAGAAATTAAGATGCTACTTCTGTGAATCCAGTTCTGATCAAGAAATAAGAAATTATTCACGGGGGGTGCCTGGGTGGCTCAGTGGGTTAAAGCCTCTGCCTTCGGCTCAGGTCATGATCTCAGGGTCCTGGGATCGAGTCCCGCATCGGGCTCTCTGCTCAGCATGGAGCCTGCTTCCCTCTCTCTCTCTGCCTGCCTCTCTGCCTACTTGTGATCTCTGTCAAATAAATAAATAAAATCTTAAAAAAAAAAAAGAAATTATTCATGATGGAAGTGGAAATGAATATGGACCATACCCAGACATGGGGCAAAGATATTTAAAAAACAGATTTCAAAAGCACTTAAAGGAAGAAATCAGATTTGACTTTTGTATGAGCCTTAAAAGGGAATTTGCTCAGGGAGTGTGGTTGGAAAATGATCTTCAGTTTGTATAGTTTCCAATCAGATGGCGAAAAAATATTTCTCAGGGAACTGCCTTACGTGCACAGAAAGGCTTCCCGAGAGTAGAATATACAAATGAACATGTGGAAGAGGTAGAAAGAGGGGCACATAGCAAGGAATGAAAATAAAAGAGCTGTGTAGGCTTAGAAAAGCAGTGTCCGGTTAGAGGCCAGAGTTACTGGGGCCTGAGGAACTGTTAGAGATAAGAAAAGGCTGTGCAAGCTCTGTTCAGAGACACTATGAGCAGAGAAGGGGACGGAGGTGATACCCTGGGGACAGATGACTGAAATGTTACCTGATAATTGATTTATTCATCTTTACATGCCCTACGCCAAGCATGGTGCCTGTCACCTATCAAGCGTACCACGCATGTGGAGGAAAAGGATGGGCAAAGAGTTCAGGTGGTGACAGTGATTTTGAAAATTGAAAAGTCATGGAAGAAATAGGAGTTTTATAGAAAAAATTTCAACTAATCAAGGGACTTGGTTATTTTTAAATGAGCTCTCTCTACAGACCAAGAAGGAGGATGTCCCAAGAAGGCAGGACTCTGCAGATCTGATGTGAGCACTGTCATTAACAATGCTTAGGATCGAAGTATAGAGGTAGCAAAGAGCAATCAGAGTACTAATCCAAAATTTCAACAAAGACAAGACATGGATTTCAGGTATTTCAGAACAGTGATTGGACTATTTCTGCCAGAATTCTATGACATCTTATGAAGTAGGAAACTGCTTCACTCTGAGTGATTTAGATTTAAAAATGATGTTTAGGGGCGCCTGGGTGGCTCAGTGGGTTAAGCCGCTGCCTTCGGCTCAGGTCATGATCTCAGGGTCCTGGGATCGAGTCCCGCATCGGGTTCTCTGCTCCGCGGGGAGCCTGCTTCCTCCTCTCTCTCTCTCTCTGCCTGCCTCTCTGCCTACTTGTGATCTCTCTGTGTCTAATGAATAAATAAAATCTTTAAAAAAATAAAAAATAAAAATAAAAATAAAAATGATGTTTAGAGTCTACTAAATGAGGAAAGTGTACAGAAAGCCAGTACAATTTATCTTTTTTTATAGGATTCCCTAATCTATTCATGAAAGAAACGCTGTCATCATGTGATCTCATTAGGGCATCCTGCAAAATTTCTTTTTATACTTAGGGAAAAGATGGAAAAGAGTAACTTGGTGATGATGCAAACAAATGGATTCCTGATTCCCAACTATATTCCAATAGGACCAAAATGAGACAGTCTCAAACTGTGTTAATAAGACTGTGTTTGGCCTTGTCTTGTTCAATATTTTGATTGATGGCTTGAATTAAAAACAAACAGAAAGGGTCCTTAATAAAATCTGAATATGACACAAAGCTAGAGACTAAAATAACAGTATATACTGCTAGTCCAAGCAAGATGGCACATGCTTGTCTTAATTCAGGTTGCTGATGTTGCTGTAACAAAGTACAGTAGAATGGGTGGTTTATAAACAACAGACATTGATTTCTCACAGTTATGGAGGCTCCGAGACTGAGATCAGGGTGCCAACACATTCAAATTCTGGTGAGGACCCTCTCTCTTTCCAGGTGGCAGATGGCCATCTGCCTGTGTCCTCAAATGGTAAAAGGGGAGAGGGGGCACTCAGGGGTCTCTTTTATAAGGGTATTAATCTCACTCAAGAGGACAGAGCCCTCATAATTTAATCACTTCAAAAGTCCCTACCTCCTAATATCATCACATTGAAGGTTAGGATTTCAGCTTATGAATTTGAAAGGACACAAACCTTGAATACATAACACATCTACCCCTTCTCCTTTCTGCTAAGTCAACAATGTATGCTAGAAACAACATAAGAAACAACCAGAGGCCTCTCAAAGGTGTTATGGTTGCTGAATAATGCCCCCCAAAGATACCTACATCTTAATACCTGGAGTCCAAATATACCTTCCACAGCAAAAGGGATTTTGCAAGTGTGATTCCATTAAGGATCTGGAGAGGAGGAGGTTGTCCTGGAATTGTCTACAAGGGCCTGGTGTTATCTCAAGGATCCTTCTAAAAGTGAGGCCCAAGGAATGGAAGGCTGTGTCATGATGGAAGCAGAAAGACATTTGAAGATGCTGTGCTGTTGGCTTTGAGTGTGGAAAAAGGGGCCACAAGCCAATGAATGCAGGCAGCCCCTGGAAACTGGACAAGACAGGGAAAATTCACTCTGAGAGCTTCCAGAAGGAACCAGCCCAGCCTACATTTGGATTTTAGCCAAATTAAGCAGTTTTGGACTTCTGACCTCCAGAATTATAGAATAAATTTGTGTTATGGTAAGGCATCAAATTTCTGGTGGTTTATTACAGCTTCAGTATGAAACTAATACAGATAAGAGGAAGGAGATCTGATTAAGGACTCAAGAACTGGAGGAAAAACATAATGGCAAGGTGTTTCATGACCTCCCCTTTACCAACCAAAGGAAGAAGGTGACTCCTGTAGATTCCAATGCTTAACCTAGCGTTGGAATTCCTCATTCCTCCCCTTGACCAAGCAGAACAGGATGATGGATAAAATAAAATTTAATGACAACACTAAATGCTGGTTAAATTTGCAGAAACTAGGTCAGTCATACAATGTCAGTAGAAATGTAAAATGGTAATCCTTCTGGAAAACAGTTTGATGGTACCCTGTAATACTATACTTAAAACTCCCATATAATGCAGCAACGATCAGTCTCTTGGGTGTTCGTCATAGAGAAATGAAATCCATGCTCAAACAAAAACCTGTATACAAGTATTCCTAACAGCTTATTCAACATAGCCCCAACTGAAAATGATCCAGATGTCTTTCAACAGATGACTGGTTAAATGAACTGTGATGCACCTATAGCATGAAATGTTACTCAGTGATAAAAAAAAATATAAGCTATTGATACATGAAACAACTTGGATGAATTTTGGGAATATTATGCTCAGTTTAGAAAAAGGCCATCTTAAAAGGTATTTTGATTGCATTTATGTAACTTTCTTACACTGGCCAAATGATAGAAATGGAGAATAAATTTATTGTTGTCAGGGGTTGGGGATGGAGGGAGTAGGTATCTGTGGCTATAAAGAGAATTTTAAGGAATCCTTTTAGAACTGGATCTTTTTAGGGCAACTGGGTGGCTTAGTCAGTTAAGCATCTGTCTTTGACTCAGGTCATGATCCCAGGGTCCTGGGATCAAGGTCTACGTCAGGCTCCCTGGTCCGCAGGGAGTCTGCTTCTCCTTTTGCCCCTCCTCCCACTCGTTTTCTCAATCTTTCTCAAATAAAAAAATAAATAAGTAAATAAAATCTTAAAAAAACAAGACAAAACTAGAAATGGGGGTGCCTGGGTGGCTCAGTGGGTTAAGCCTCTGCCTTTGGCTTGGGTCATGATCTCAGGGCCCTGGAATCAAGCCCCACATTGGGCTTTCTGCTCAGCGGGGAGCCTGCTTCCCCACTTTCTCTGCCTGCCTCTCTGCCTACTTGTGATCTCTCTCTCTGTGTCAAATAATAAAAAAATTATTTTTTAAAAAGCTATCTAAAAAAAAAAAACTAGAAATGGAACTTCTAAAGTGTTGACTCTATCATGTCTGTATCTCACATGTAGTCTAGCTTTCAAGATGTTACCCATTAAGAGAAACTTGCAAAAGGATGCATAAGATTTCTCTGTAGTATGTCTTATAACTATATGGTGAATGTATCTCAAATAAAGAGTTTAATTGAATAAGACTATGAAAAAAAATTCCTAAGTGATAGACTATCAGTGGTCCTAATAATGCATTTTATCACCTTTAATTTGTTATAAAAATGTATTTATCCTTTGTTTTTCATGGATGTTTTCACTGGGAATAGAATGCTAGGATGACCTTGTTGATTATTTTTTTTCTGCCTTAAAGATGTCATCCTTCATCTTCTGGCTGGTATAAACTTGGTTTCCCCAGTACCTTAAACATTTGGGTTTGAGATGTGGGTGTCTACTTATATGCAGACTTTTTATAGTAGAGTACTATAAATGTATTTTCCCTACCTTATGGTTTTCTTAATAGCGTTTTCTTTCCTCGAGCTTATTTTACCGTAAGAATGCAGTATATAATACATGTAACAAACAAAATATCCGTCAATCCAGTGTTTATGTTGTTGGTAAGATTTCAAGTCAACAATAGGCTGTTAGTGGTTAAGTTTTGGGGGAGTCAGAAGTTATCTGTGGGCTTTTGACTTGTTGGGGGAGTGGGCAGCCCTAACCCCTGTGTTGTTCAAGGGTCAACTGGACTTCCTGATGAAAAATGTTACAAAAATTTTGGCAAAGTTTCTTTTTTCTCTCTGGCTTCCTTTATCTTTGCTTTTTCACTTGTTTTAGTATGATACATCAAAGTGCAGTTCTTTTGTTATTTTTTCTGCTAGGGGTTCTCTGCACCATTTCAGCAATCTGGAAAATCTGAGCTAAAATCAGGTTTTGGGGAATAAACCTCCTAAAAGTAGGTTGTAGGGAAACACTTTCAAATGGAAGATTAAGAACCTCTAACAATCCTCTCCTCCGTCAAAGCACCAGCAGCAGTGCAAAATGGCCAAAGTCAGCATCTTTCTGAGCTCTTCAAATTAACCAAAATCCAGCAACAGTCAGGGAACTGTCGGAGGCAGGCCCCTGGCCAGGGCGGCCTCCGCCATTAAAAGATGGCGCCTGGCTAGTTGCCAGGTTAGGATCGCCTCGTGAGACTAAGCGGAACGCCCAAAGAGGACGTAAACAGCATTGGTTGCTAGCGAAGTTGTTTGTTTAGGTGCACAGCCTGATTCGCTCCCTCCTGTACCCTGCTCGCTGATTGGTCATGTAAGCGTGTATAAGTGTGTAGACTTGCGGAAATAAAGAGAGAGAAGATACATCTGAACTGGGGCGTCTTGTCGTCCTTGCGGGTGGAGGCGATAGGGAACATTTATTCAGAAAAAATGGCTGAAGGAATTTTGGTATGAACAGCAAGATAATGGTGTGTGAACTTGCTTGTATCTATCCTCTTCTTCCCAGCTTCACGGAAGCCTTGAAAATTATTAGCCGCACAACCATGATAGCTGTGAAAACCAGAGTAGAGTCTTCAGTGAAGGGACAAAATCGGTTTGGAGCTACACTAAAATCCCTATCACTAAAGAATTGTTATCTTTGACTTCCATGACAGCACTCTGTAAATGCTCATTTGAAAGGATTTGTCTCTATTTGACCTGACTCCGACTCCCTTGGTGGGAAAGGCACTCTCTGTAGAGTGTTGGCTGAAAATAATATAAGAAGTTTAGGAAAAGAATTGTTAGAACGTGTTAAAGAAGGGCAAGAAGAAGAAAAGAAAGGTGAAGGAGGAGGAGAAAGATCATCTTGACGGCTACCATGAAGAAATAGAATTTACAGGTTTACAAGTGGGAAAAAGAATAGAGATATGTCGGGAAACAAAGACTGAAAATGGATCATGGTGTCTAGCCGTGTGGACGTTATTGTGTCTCTTTACAAGAACACTTTTTTAATGAAGTGAGAGGGTTAGAGGTCAAGGGAGATTGGGAAATGAATTGCAAACAAGTACCTGAGATCTTTGAATCGTGGTATTTTTGGTTTCCCCAGTACCTTAGTTAGCCCCTTCATTTTGTAAGTGTGAAATGGATACTCCAAGAAATTAACCAAAAGATACAGGTAGTGGCAGAGAGGGAGCTAACACCCACACTTTTCTCATTCTCATTTTAAATATCCTTCAGTCACACAAGATCCCTCCTTCTGAAAAAACAAACAAAAAAACAAAAACAAAAATGGTAAATAACCATTACTTGTGTTTTTATTGTTAAAAACAGAGATTCTGAACTTGGGAAATAAAATGTTTTGCTTTGCCCAAGAAGAAGGTGGCCATTATTTTGGTTATAACATTCTGGAAAAGACAAAAAAACACAAAAATAACTTCCCACTTTCCTTTTCCATTACCGCTCTCTTTTCCAGAGAGGTGGGGATGATTTGCCCCTTAGTTACCATTACAGACACCACATTCAGCTCTTCTTTGAACTGTGAATGCTGGCCGCAAAGGGACAGTTTCATTTCTGTATTTTGATCACTTTTTTTTTTTTTTTATGGACTTAACCCCACAAAAGAACATTATCTCTGGTCTTAAATCTTTTGCTCAGGGTGAGATATATTTTGTTTTAGGATAATAAGAACCGAATTTCTCTTTTTACTCAAAATCAAAGCCTTTTAAAGGCCTCTCTGCACCTACTTCCCCCACCTCTTACCCGTTTTTGATGTTCTTTAGAGAATTTAGTCTGGTGAATAATATCAAGTTTTTATCTATGTATCACCCAGCTCAGCATGATCTCATAGAAGAAAATGGAAAGAATAATCCACAGTGGTCAAGGAGCTAAAGACTAACTTGATCCATAATTAAACAATACATTCACATGGCTGAGCAAAGAGCTAGCAGCTACCGTTCATCTCTGATGTTCTTTTACAAGGCTTATCTCAATTTGAAAGCTTTCTTTTAAAACATTTCTTTGGCAAGTAGACTAAATTATTCACTGCTCCCAATATTAATTTTTGTTATATATTTCTAGTGTATTCTATACAATCGGATAAAAACATTTTATGCAGATTTTTAATTAAGATTAGTCAAAGCCACCGTGCTAATAATAATAACAAATAGACACATACCACACATATACACGGTGTAGTTCTGGCTCATTAGATAGAATATGTAGCAAACAGCAATCAAAGCATCATTTCTTTGAACATTTACTTTAATTATGATACTATATACTACATATAATATTTATTCTAGGGGTGTGTAGAGGATTTTAAGATGAAAAAGTATAATTATGGTAATTATGATTTGAGGGCTTTCGTTCTTGAATATTTCCTTTGGAGATTTGTGTGCCATGAAAAAATATTAAGTAAAAAAAGGCTCTGGGCATGAACAAACACTTCGTATTTTAATAATCCTCATCGTATTCAATGCTGCTGCCATATTAGCATATTGTCATTTCTGCTTTTTTCTTTTTCTTAAAAAATCTATTTGCATAATTATGTAGAGTGCAATCTCTTTCAGGTTGTTCGTGGGTATGGAGCACTTAGCATTGCATATTACTACGGGAGATCAGCTTCTGTAGATATTCATGATTTTTGGATCTGAAAAGAAAATAAGTGTACATATTTTTTCTTATTTCTGACTTCTTTGTAAAGCGGAAAGCTTTAGCACATTAGAACCAGGAACGTTTCATTTTCTTATTTTCTTCCTGGAATGCCATATAGGTCATATAGAAATACATATGCATACACAGGTATTAATTTTTGCAGTATGAGTAATAGTTCTATGAAATTCTGACTTCTACATTTCGCACTTTTTATTCAGGTAATAAATGAGGTATGAATACATAATAAACAATACGAATACTGGACTAGTTTGTAATGATCCTTAAATAACACATGCACACAAACACATTTATACACACACCATGTACACTTAAATATGATCCATTGCCTACACAGGGCAAAATATTTCTTAAATTTGCAATAAATATTTTGAATGAAACTGCTAATTTATACCAGTTTGGAATATAACTATTTTATGGCCTTTTTTTAAAAAACAAAAAGACTTACTTGTATATTTAAAAAGAAAAAAAAAAAGGTGAAGCAAAATGGAAAGTTCCAGAAAAGAAAACAAAAATTTCATGTAAATTTCACCACCCTTCATTCAACAGTCAGTTTTGGTGACTATCAACGTCATCTTCCTTTATTCACACACAAGCAGTATAGAAGATAGGAATAGTTTCACGCAATGACATAGCATCATGCATAGTATTTTAAACTTAAAATTAAGCTTAATATTATTTGCTTTTAACTGAAAAAAAGACCTGAAGTAAGACTTACAGAATTTCTGAAGCCATTGTGTGTGTGTGTGTGTGTATACAAGACATACCTCCTAAAAATATCATTTACGTTGAAAATTTTTTAAAAATCAGTCTTTTATTTTTAGTGAAAATGTCCAATTTAGTAAAATACTATGTAGCTTACACAGTAATTGGGAGAGCTGGCGAACTATGTTTATGACTAATATTCAGTGAAGAATATGCAGAACCATATCGAAGATCCAATGTGATTAAGATGTCACTACCACCACTTCTATCATTTGTATCTGAGATGGTAGAGATGTTACTTGATAAGTTTTACTACAGTCTGGCCAACCATTCCAGAAAGGAAATAAAACCAAAGAAACCCACCAAATCCAACAACAACATTAAACAAAGCTGGTTTTCTTACATTTCTTGTCTTGAAATTGAAGACTCCCGTGAAAGCCTACCAGATCCTGGGCCATGTGCCTGCAACTAGCTGGAAGGTGCCTAGACAAGCAAGTTCTTAATCATACCTCCAGGAAGATGGGACTCACAATATGAAAATATGTCATGTTGTTGGTATTTTCGAAGGATGGGGTGGCCATGTGTGACAGTTATCTATCTAGATCTCTTCCTGATAATCATAATCTACTTTTTTCATTATTCCTTCTTTTTTGTGGAGCCTACTCAGCAATACTTACTGAGAAATTGTACTTCAGAGATAATATTTTGATACTTGCATGTCTAAAAAGAGTTATTTTTAACTATCTATTTCAAGATTGAAAAATATTTGACTCCCTGCTAAGAAATATGAGAAAAATATCACTCACACTTCCTCCCACATTTGCCCTTTTAGCTTCCATTTTTTTCCTGTTTGTAATTATATTATCATTTTAACATTTCTAAGAAGTATAACATTCACACTAGATTATATAATTAAAATTCCTTTAGCTGTTTCATCTCTTCTTTTGGCATAAATGTTTGCAACTCTGACTAACCATTCTTTCCTCTAGTTTCTATTTCCCTAAGCTCTTTATCATGTGTTTTTTTCTTGTTTGGCTACATTTCAGTATGCAAGAGTAAGAAGTTCTATCTTTTAACATAAAGGATAAATTCCTGCATATAAATGTAAGATAACAATGTTTCTTAGAAATTTATGGATATTTCTACACTTTTTCTGAAGCCGCATATTTCTTTGGAGACCTCTAATGACTATTTGACATCCCCTTTCAATGTGACTTTGTCTTTCATTGATTTATTAATACCTATGTTATTCTTCCTTTATCTCTATAAAGACTGAGGAATTTACCAGAATTCACATGTTTATATCAATTCCTCTGTATCCATTTTTCCTGGCAACACTGTGATTCTCTGTATGTAGATTCAAGGCTGCCATATTTCAATACAGGTTAACTGTGTACTCAAATTTTGTGTCACTTGCTCTGCTCTTTTACATATTCAGATCTTCCTTGACTTATGATAAGATTACAAACTGATAAACACATTGCAACTTGAATATATCACGAAGCTGGAACTGCTTTTAATAAACCTACAGAACATCATAGCTTAACTTAGTCCACATTAAACTTGCTCAGAACATTTAACATTAGCCTACAATTGGACATTATCTAACACTGTCTATGTTATATTGAAGTGTTGAATATCTCATGTAATGTATTAATGACTGTACTGAGAGTAGAAAAACAGAATGGTTATACAGGTACAAAATGGTTTTAAGTGGATTGGTTGTTTACCTTCTTGATTATGTGGCTGACGGGAAGCTGTGGCTTCCTTAGAGAGGATTATACTGCTTATCGCTAGCCTAGGAAGATCAAAATTCAGAATCTCCGGTATAGTTTCTACTGAAGTTATATCACTTTTACACCATCATAAAGTGAAAAAATTCTAAGTCAAACCATTGTTAAGTGGGGAACGTTTGTAGTTTAGTATCTATTGTTGTATCTGTGTTTCTCCATAGTCCTGGTCATGTTTTGTTTTTTTTTCTGCTGTTTTACTTACGTGATTTACTTCAGCCCATCCACTACAATTTTGACTTTGTTTTCAGTTATGGTCATTTTTATATAATGTTTTTAATGTGACTTGCAGAAATATTATATTTTTATTTTTCACTTAAGTTTTAGCAATTTCCAGCCCTTTATCTCTTTTATATTTCTTTATTTGAACATTTGTAACTGCTTTTTTCAATTTTGAAAACTTAAAGTGATTATACAATCATTTCTGTTTCTGACGTTCCCTATGTTTCTTTGAATAATTCTTTTTATGGTGTCTCTTTTTCAGTTGGCCTTTTAAAATGTTTTCAATCTTCTATAAAAAGCATGCTTTAATGTGTGGTTTTCTGTTAGAGCTCTTGTGGTTACTTAATGAAAGACACAAATACATGATCCTGATGGCCTTCCCTTTTCTGATAGCTTAGCTGAGAGCTGGTTTGGTGGACTGAACTGGTCTGCAGAGACCCAGGGTCTTTAGCTCATGGCGGCATTCCTGGTATGTAAGGTTGTAAGGCTTGTAGGTATGTAAGGTATGTTAGGTTGTAAGGTATGTACGGCTCTTGATTTGCACATCTTGGACTTTGGTATTCATATTCCCTAGCATTGTTCCAGGGCCTAGAGATCACTTGATGGGTTTCTTGTTATTTCATGTAGGGATCAGCAAACACTTCAGTCCAAGGGCCAGATCTAGCCTCTTTCCTCTTTTTGAATGGCATGTGAGCTAAGAATTATTTTATAGAGTTGAAAAAATCCAAAGAAGCATATGGGCGCAACTTGAAAGTTAAAAGAAATTCAAATTTTCATATCCATAAATGAAGTGTTATTGAAACCCACCCTGCTCACTGGTTTATGTACTGTCCATGTCTGCTTTTAGAGTACCACAGCAGAGTAGAGTACTTGCAAGAGAGAAAACACAGGGCCCGTATTTCTGTATAAAATGTGTGCTACTTGACCCTTTACAGAAAAAATATCCCTGACTTAGAGAGATTCGGTGTTCCCCATTGCCCATGTTAGGCTTACCTGTAAATATGTGACATGGTATTAAGGATACACTCACTCTTGGAGTTCTCAATTGCATGTCCCACATGCATACCCAGATCCTCTCTCCTAGAACTTTGGCTTTGATGCAGATGGAACATTTTTGTCCACCTTACATTATAGAAAAATGAAAAGTATGGAGGATTATACTCACCCTATAATTTCTCTGCTTATAAAATTTTCCTAAATAGATTCTGTATTATATTGGGATCATGTGATGCTGTGACATGTGCCTCTGACCCTCTAGCATGATATTATTTATCTCTGAATGTTAATGACTGCTAATGGAAATCATGTGGGGTCAAACCAGGCATGTGGTGGCTAGAAGATCTCTAGAAGAATCTGAAGTACTGCATGGCCTCTGTTTTGTTTTTGATGTTTTGGTTTACACCTCTTTTTTCTTTTTTGATTTTTATTTCTATCTTCCCTGCCATTCTGAGATAGCGAACTGGATCTCTACTGGACCCCTTTAAAAAAAAATATCTTTCTAGACGACTCTCGATCTCATAGTTAATCGGGATCATTTTGTTTGCTGTCTTAACATCAGGAAAATCTATACATTGTTCCTGATTGCTCATTTTGATTATCATTTAAGAATATTTAGCAGGTGATCTTAAGAATTTCTTTGAGCCGTGACAGTTTTCTTATTCCCCTTACGATGGGATGTTTTCTTTTATCTAGTAGTTGGGTTTTGTTGGTGGTGAGCTTTAAAGAAGCAGAGTGAAAGAAAATATTTTTGGCCATAGAACTGGAAACAATAGTTTGTATTTATACCTTTCTATATTTTTAGAATCACATATAATTGATTCTTACTCTTCACCCCTGAATTTAATTTCTGCCTTGACATTAAACTACTAAGATTTTCAGCTGTGCAAGAAGAATGACTAAAACTTGTTTGAACTTTGTGATATGACTTAGGACTATGCTTTCAACGGGATGTACCAAGGTTATGCTAGTAAGCACGGACATTTAAGTCCTTTGTGAATGTAACATTTAATATTTCTCCCACTAGAAAAAGATGTTAACTTCTAAAGAAACCTGAGTCATAATTATAAATACCTCTCTCACTTCCCCAACATGAGCCCAAGCATTTGCTTTCATTTAATCTTAAAAACCAAGTTATTCTTTCTATTTTTTGCAGCTATGATAGTTTTACAACATACTGCATATGTATCCCAAAATACTCCTTAGAAGTTACACGTATGAAGTTTTCATGTGAGATACTTCTGAATGAAGTTCATTTTGAACTCCTAAATAGAAAAAAGTATCAGGATTTTCTTTTCTTTCTTTCTCTTTGTTTTCAAAATGATATTTCTTTGACAAAATGTCTTAGGGGTAGTAAGCCAAGACCAAAGGAATAGAATGCTTAGGAATGTCTGTTCTTTATGGCACAACAATTTAGACAACATAAAAAGAGAGTTTTGCTTTCTTGTTTGTTTGTTAAAGGAAAAACAGCCTTAATAACAATCAAACACAAGATATGAAGCAGGATAGACTCAATATCTAGTAGCATATTGGAGAGTTTGAACAAATGTGACCTTTAGAGATACCTTCTTCTGAGCACAAGAAAAATCAAAATATTTATAAAAGGATGTGAGCAATGTTGAGGTTTTTAAAATTGTTTTATCTTTGTTTGGAATCATTGATATCTAATAGCATTTTCTAAGAAAAAATATTAAATCATAAGTCAAAATTTTCTTTACTTCTCTTTTAATTTATCTGTCTCCCCAGTTGAACAGGATATGTGGGTCAAGAAAATGTTATTCTAAGATGGCACGGCACAAGTTGGAAAAACCTTTCATGAATAAGAAAACTGAAAAAAGCCGATTTTTTCTTTTTTTATTTTTAAAGATTTTGTTTATTTATTTGACAGAGAGAGGAATCACAAGTAGGCAGAGCCACAGGCAGAGCGAGAAGGGGAATCAGCCTCCCTGCTGAGCAGAGAGACCCATGTGGGTCTCGATCCCAGGACCCTGAGATCGTGACCTGAGCTGAAGGCAGAGGCTTGACCCACTGAGCCGCCCAGGCATCCCCAAAAGCTAATGTTTATTAGATTCTTTTCTTCCAAGCACTTTAATGAGTTAGGATGTTGATAGCTGTTGTTTTCTTCCCTGCCCTAAGAATGGAGAATCATTAAAATGAAATGAAAAATGGGGCACCTAGGTGGCTCAGTTGGTTAAGCCTCCAACTCTTGATTTTGGCTCAGGTCATGGATCTCCAGGTTGTGAGATCTAGCCCCACACGGAGCTTTGTACTCAGCACAGAGTCAGCTGGAGATTCTCCCTCTCCCTCTGTCCCTCCCACCACTTGTGCGCACTCTCTCTGTCTCTCTCAAATAAGTAAATAAATAATCTTAAAAAAAAGAGAAAAGTAACGCACATTGCAAAGCTGTACAGAAATTCTATATTTCAACTGGTCTCCTAATTTATAGGTAAGTCTTAGAATATTCTTACAGTGCCAGTTTTTTTCACGTCATTTGTCTTCTGGAATTTATAGAATTACAACTTACAGTCTTCCATTTTTAGTGACCACAGTAAACAAGTTCTATAATATATTTAAAGAACTTTTTCCCCCTCATTTAAAGTTAGGAATTTAATATTTATATATAGTTCCAGAACTTTTATGTTAACTTTCATACAAGGTAATAAAAAATAACAATTTACCTCGTAATATGTGGTTACAATTCTTGGGATTTATTGTACAAATAAACATCCTACATTTCCTGTCTGTTCAAGAAATAACAAAACAGTATGACATAAATATTATGTCATTTCTCAATCATAGAAGTTTTATTATCTTCATTTATCTTGACTTCTTCTATGTAACTAACTTATTATCACTATGAATACTCATTGATAATATTTTCCATTTAGGAACCAGTCAGCACAGATGACATGATGGTGGAAAGGGAGGAGAAGCTACTGCCTCCATGAAATGGTACTATGTGATTTTATTATTAATAAATTATTATATCCCCTTTGTAGGAAGGAATATTGAAATAGTTGTATTGTTAATCATATAAAACTGAAAGGAAAAAAGATTTTGAATAATTAAAAACAAAAAGGTATCTGAATATTTCCAATGTCTGACAAATGTTATCCTATTAATGGTAAATTACGTTATTTTGAATCCCCAAACTTCCTTTCCCTCAGAGGTATTTATTTATTTAACTAATTTAATTTTTATTTATTGAAGTATAGTTGACACAGAATGTTACATTAGTTTCAGATGTACAACATAGTGATTCGACAGCTCTGTACATTATCTTCACCACAAGTGTAGCTACCATCTGTCACTGTACAACACTGTTGGCTCTCGTCCCCATGGGCTACCTCATATAATTGTGACTTACTCTTTCCATAACTGAAAGAGTCCAACTCTTTTTGCTCATCCCCCCTACCCATCTCTCATCTGCAAACATACTCTTCTCTGCATTTAGGGGTCTGTTTTTGCTTTATTCATTTGTGTATTAGTTTTGCTTTTTGCGTCCTGTAAATAAGTGAAATCACATGTTGTCATTCTTTGTTTGATAGACTTTATTTAGTCTAGTATACTCTAGGTCACCCACGCTGGTGCAAATCTTTTTTATGGCTGAGGAATACTCATACACACACACACACACACACACACACACACACACACACACTGCCTTTTTTATCCCTTCATCTACTGATGAACACTTAAGTGGTTTCACTTGTTGTATGACATGCCTGGGGAAGATGACCACACAGTGACTTGTTTGTGAATATTCAAAGCAGTGTTATTCCTAAAAAAAAAACTTGAAGGAAACTTACTTGAATGGATAAACAAATTGAAGTATCTGTATATATATAATGAAATACAATTCCGCAATAAAAAATGAATTACTGATACAAATAAAAACATAGATCAACTAGAAAACATTGATTTTAATAAAAGAAGCATACACAAAACAGTACATACCATATGGTTGCATTTCTAGAATGTCCAGCATTAAGCAGTGCTGTCCTGTGCTGACAGAAATCCGATCATGTTTGCCTATAGCTGTTGGTGAAGGACTTGACTGAAAAGGGGCACAAGGGAACTTTCTGGGAGTGACATGTTTGCTGTTTTTATTGATACAGAAATTACACAGATGTATAAATCTATAAATTTTGATATCATTTTAAGTGGGTACATTTTATTGTATCTAAATTATATCTGAAAAACATGAGAATTAAATGTGTGAATGACAACACGCCAGCAGATACTACATATTAGCTAAAGTGTGTAAAGTGACAGTATCAAGTGTTGTTGAGCATGCAGAGCAATTTGAATGATCTTATACTGCTGGCGAGTAAATTGATGAAATCACTCTGGAAAAGAATTTGACAGTATTTACTTTACACAAACTTTGGTATACCCAGTGATTTCACTGTGGAGTAAATACCCAAAAGAAATGTAGAAAAATGTTTATAGTACCACCGTTTATAAAAGCCAGAGAGTGTGAGCAATTTGAATGTTCATGTATAGTGGAATGGATAAATAAATGACGACTGAATGCTACACAGCACTTAAAATAAACAAACTACTACTATATATACACCAGAGATGAACCTCAAAAAAAAAAAAAAGAAGTGTTGAGTGAGAGAAGCCAGAAACAAAGGAGAATATACAATATGATTCACTTATGTAAATCTATAGTGTTAGAAGTCAGGATAGTGGTTTCTTTGTTGGGGATAGTGACTGGTAGGGTCATAAAGGTATTTGTACAGATAATATTATAGTTTTGGGTGTTAGCTGGTATGTCTGCTTCATAAAAGTTAGTGACGCTTGATGCTTCTATTTGTATACTTATCTATGTTATACTTCAATAAAAAGTTTATTTAAAAAGTTGAACAACTGGATAAAAAAGAAAATTTTCACTCTTGCAGCAGTTTTGAATATAATTCTGCAAATTCTGTGATGTCTAAGAGAGCGTCCTGAGCCCTATGACCCATAGAAAGCCATAGCTTTCATGGAGTACCTTCTTTGTACCCAGTGCTACCATGGCTTCTGGGGGAGAACATTAAACCAACAAAAGCCAAAATAAAACCCCAAAAAACTAAACAAACCAATTTTATCCCAAAGGTTATAACAATTTTTTGAAAGACAGGAGAAAAAGATGATGCGTTATGTTAAATATCAATAGTGAACAAAAAGGCAAAGAAAATCAGTAACATAGTTGGATGGGATTATAGCTATTTCCAAAGGAGCAAATAATGATAGTCAATATGATTTCAACTTTATATCTTAGAAAATGACATCAAAGTATTTGGTAGTACTATCCATGTAATGTTAGGATCATGCCTGATAAAGACCTCTGTTCGGTCCTTGTGGTACAGAATTATTGCACACACAGAATTATTCTATTATATACAACATATATACAGCAAGCACAAATATAACTAACACAGGGCCCTTTGGGTCAAAAAACAAAATACCATTTTTTAATGATAGAATAAAAAAAAAAAGAATAATATCACCACCCTATTCCTTTCACCATGTTGTTGAAAGTTTTCTGAGATAATTTGAGGGAAAAAATTTTGTAATAATTCCCACTATATGTTAATTGTTATCATTAAATCTTAGCATTCAGAGTAGCCAAAATCCAGCATAGCTCCAATGCTGACTTTGACATAAATATTATGCTTTTCAGTGAAAGTGTATGATACTGGTACTTAACCATATGCACAGCTAAGATCTACATTGTGGACTTGGGAGTATTGAAAACTCAGTTTTATTTATTTATTTATTTATTTATTTATTTATATTTATTTAGTTGGTACTTGTAGAAATAATCCTCCAGGCACTCAAATGAGCAATGTTAAAGGTTTATATATTTAATTGATACCCACCACATCTGCAAAAGGATCTGATGCTTCCACAAACTTAAGTAAGTTATGCATTTGTAAAATTTTCAGACCAGCATGTTATAGAGTAGGTTCTGCATGCTATTAGTTCCATGGGAGGTTAAAAATGTGACAAAGGGGAAGAAATACATTATGTGGTTAAGTAAATTGAACACTAGTTAGTAGATTTAATTGGCAACATTGATTTCTTCAGCATAAGTAGTCATGAAGAAATATACATTGTGAATTCACAATGGGGGAATGACATATCTAGGAAAAACTCACTGTATCTCCTTTACTTACATACACACACTTATGACAACAGGTGTATGGGGTTTTCCCCACACACCAAGCAATTCTCTTCAGTACCAATTGGGTGTCCTGCAATTCCATTCAATACTGACACCAACCAGAGTTAGCACAGACCCTACGGAATAAGGGCTCAGTTCCATAACACTGTTTCCCACTTTAGACACCAATTGCAAGTAACCAGCTGCAAATTGGAGGTTCCCATGATCCCCTCTTTGGGTTTCATTATTCCCTAGAACAGACTACTCAATGAGAGACACTTAGTTACATTTATTTACCACTTTATTATATGATAAAGAATATGATCAAGAAACAGACGAAGAGCTAGATGAAGAGATACATAGGGTGAGGTCTGGAAGGGCTCTGAGTGCAGGAGCTTCTGTCTCCATGAAGCTGGAGTATACCACCCTCCTGGCACCAACTTAGAAGCTCCCCTAACTCCATACTATTGAAACTGTATTGAAGTATTCATCAGATAGGCAAGATTGATTATCGTCTCCATTTTCAGTTCCCCTCTGGAGAGTAGGGGCTGGGTCTGAAAGTTCCAGCATTCTTATCCTGGCTTGGTCTTTCTGGTGACCAGCCTTCACTGAAGAGTCATTTGATTAGAACAAAAGACACTCCCTTCACCCAGGAAATTCTGAGGGACTTAAGAGCTCAGTGTCAGATGCTCCCATCACTCAGGAAATTATAAAAGTCTTAGGACTTTTGCGTCAGTAACCAGGGTCAAAGCCTAAATAGGAAATCAGAAGATTTTCCTAGTATCTCTATTTACACGGGTTTTAGGAGCTCTTTGTTAGGAACCAGGAAAAAAGAGCAATATATGCCTTTCTTATTATTTCACAACATATTATGTTTGTCATATGTATTTGGCCATTTCTCTCTGACGAGAGAGCTTTCTTCATGACACTTAACATAGGAATATATTCTACAATATCCATTTTGGGAAATGTTACTTTCAATCACAATATGGAAGAATGTCATTGAGGATTTCCCTAGTTATCTTCCTTTGTTAGCTACTTTTAATTTCATATCCAGCTACTCCTAAATCCCTTCTGATGACTGGTCAGAACTGCAACTAACAAGCGACTGCTGGAGGTACTTTCAGGAGGTATGTGGTATGGCAGAGGAGAAAGCAAATGTAACTTTCAGAATTTTCTGCCCTGTTGTATAAGACCTTTCCCCTCACTGCCTCTGCCACCACTGCCAAACAGCTCTTTAGCCAAGATCTCAGGGCCCAGAACATGAAAGTCTACCTTCAGTTACCAGTCTCAAGCTGGCTTGCATTTTTAGCCTCAGACTCACTGTCTTCTTTTTCTCATGGCGTGGTGGCTGTCTGATTTAGTGGGCATCATAGGACAAAGCTGTCTAGAAGAGGCCACAGTTTGTAAACGATAGCAAAAGTACTGACAAAGAGCATGAAAGCAATTACCTCGCAGATGAAATTACAGGTGTTAAGGCAGTTTGAGGTCAGTAGAAATCTCCATCGTATTTCAAAAGCTTTGGGGCTTACCACTGCTCTCCGGGAGTATTGCATAAAAGCATAATATAAGCCTAAGGACCTTTAAATGCTATTAATTAGATTCACCATAAAAGGATTGTAAAATTAGAATTGTTGTGCTCTCCGTTATGATTTATTTCATTAAGATGACAAACTTCTGTTTTACAATGATGATTCAAGACAGTTAACAGGAAGTGATGTTTAAAACACAGAAAATTGTTCTACACCGAACTGTATGGAAAAAGTAGGCCATACCATTTGAGGGAATAGCTATACCACAGTGAATATGATTATATGAGCTACACAGACCCAATCGCATGGACCGGCAGGAATGTTTCTTTTGGCATGTGAAGAGATACCTGAAATTAAGTTGTTCTTTTTCTTAGAAATATTTTTATGCCGTTAAGTGTAAAAGGGGAGAATGGTATAATTTTTAACATGGTTTGTTGCAATGTACAAACATCTCATAAAAATCCATGATAAAAGCAAGAGATAGTAATTATAACTCCTTGGTGATTACCTTTTAAAACTGTTAAGAAGGATTTCTACCGTTGGCCTCTTTTCAGAAAAACTTTTTACTGCTTAACAATGATCACAACTTTAAAAATGCTCTGTGACTGATGCTTTGGTAATAATGAATTCTGTGTGTGTCAGCTTTAGTTAGAAATAATAGAAGGAACTGAGGTATTATATTAGGGTATTAGCATCAGGACAGCCACTGGAACAATCTATACCCTCCTACATCTCAAAATAAAAAGCTGCTGGAGGGAAGAAAGAAAGGAAGGAAGAAAGACGGGAGGCAGGGAGGGAGGGAAGAATGAAGGAAGGAAAGAACGTTGCAATGTTTCCCTAATCCTAAGGAAAGATTTTTAAATTCAGTCTGTTGAGAAATAATTTTTTCATTCACTGGAAGTTCTGAGGAGATACAGACCTAGAGAATTAGGATTTGAGATGGTTCTCTTGTTTATTGGTATCTCCTAAACAGTAATGTTCATTTTGCCTGTGTATTAGTTTCTGCAGAGAAGCACAAGCAGTAGGATATCTGCCTGTCTCTCTTTCTATATATATGTTTGCATATATATATATATATGTGTGTGTGTGTGTTTGTATGTACATGGATTTGCATACATATATGGGGGAGATTGTCTCATACAATTACAAAAGCCAAGAAGTCCCACAATTTGCTCTGTACAAACTGGAGAAGCAGAAAACCTGGTAAAGCAGGCAAGCTGGTAATATATTTCAGAGCTAGTCCAAAGGCCTGAGAACCAGGGCAAACAATGATGTAAGTCCCTGTCTGAGTATAAAAGACTGAGAATCAGGCGGACCAATGATATAAGTGATGATCATAGTCCAGAGGGTGAGAAGCAGAGGTGTCAATGCCCAAAGGCAGGATATCTATGTCCCAGCTCAAGCAGAGAACAAATACGCACTTCCTCAGCATTTTGATTCTATTGGGACCCTTAATGGATTGGATGATGTCCATGTATATTGGTGAGGAAACCTCTATTCAGTCTACTAATTCAATTGCTAATTTCTTTTGGGATCACCCTTATAGATAGACTCAGAAATAATGTTTTACCAGACATCTAGGCAGCCCTTAGGCCAGTCAAGTTGACACATGAAATTAACCATCATAGCCCATCTGAACTTTCACTGTCACAGTAGCTGTAGATTTAGAACGTTGGTATCTGGAGACCCTGAAATAGAGTTCATTTCCCACCCTGTTTATTACTTCTCCGTGCAAGATGTTTTCATCTGAAAGAAGTGCTTCATGTGAAAAGAAACTATGAGAGGTCAAATTAAGGGAGTGAGGATAAAGGAAATCTGTCAAATGATAAACACCAAACGCCTAATTAACTTAAACTCAAGTTAACAACTGCATGAAATCTTGGCCTTCATTACTCCATTCTTTTTACTGGGAAATGAAATAATGAGCTCCATGTGTGGTACATTACCAAAGCAGTATAGAGACCAGGTCATTTTATTAATTGCTGTGAACTGCCATATTCATTTGTTATTACAAAAAAGGTGCCAATCAAATAACTTTGTCTTTTAGAATGGCTCTGTTTACTTAGCTTTATGTAGGCGTTACACTAATAATAGGAGAAAGGTGATTATACGTACATTTGCTGCTACTTGACTGTGTGTTCCTGCAGTTATCCTGGAAAAAATGAAGAAAGAGATTGGTAGACTTTGAGATCCTGTCCTTCTGGGAATAGGTGAAGAGCGAGAAAAGGGGATTAATATGGAGTGCATACTTTAAATGTCAGGGACCAATTCGAGTGTCCTGGGAGGAGGTATTTATTTTTTACACCTTTTTTCAGTAGCTTAGCAAAGGGCTGACATAGCCATTTGGGTTAGATCAAAAGAAAAGGATGGTAACAACCATTGAACTTTGGACATGTTTCCTTTTAACAAGGGTACTTTGTTACCCAGGAAATTCTATCGTGAAGCAGTTATTAAGGTATCCTTTACAGTGCCCTTCCCTTCCATTATTCTGTATGTTGATGGTGTGTAGAGGTTGAGTGTGCCTCTTAGAGCTTTTCACATGGTAAGGTCAGTCTAATTTCTCCACTGAAACAATCCTTCATTTGGGATAAGAGCTAGAAAAATATGGGTGCTTTGCTGTCTACTTTTTCGTAACGAATATGATTTTTCTTTACACCATACTGGTGCTAATAGTATATGTGTCTATGCCCTATTTGCCTCACACAAAAATATTCTATATATATGTTATCTTGTTGTAATCTCTATCCTAAGGTGAATTTGGATGTCCTTATTTTGTATACAAGGGAATGTACACAAAATTCAATATCTAATCGGGGCAAAATGCCAACTAGAATTAGAAGATAATTTTCTAAATGTGGTTAAGGGAATCTACACAGACTTAGAGCTACCATTGTACTTGATGTTGAAGGACCGAAAGCTTTTCTCTGAAAAATGGAAATGAGGCTAGGAAGTCTTCTCTTACCATTTCTACTCAACATTTTACTAAAGATCCTAGCCAGTGCTACAGGACAAGAAAAAGAAATGTAAGCTGTACATATTTGAAAGAAAGAAGTAAAACTATGTGTTTGACAATAATATGATTGTTTATCTAGAAAATCCTTAGGAATCTATAAAAAAGAGAGCTATGAAACTAGGAGATGGGTTTAGCAACATCTTAGGGTATACGTTCAATATTCAAAAACCAATTACATCACCATCTTATTTCTGTGATAGGCAGAATAATACTCTAATAACACCCTAATACTTGGAACTTATGAATATGTTACCGTATATGACAAAAGCAACTTCACGGATATGAGGAAAATTATTCTAAATTATCTAGGTGAGCCCACTCTAATCCTACTCCAAGTGAGATTAAGACCTAAAACCTTAAAAGTGAAGAGTCTTTTCTGTGATCAGAGAGACATGAAGATGGAAGAAAGGTCAAAGGGATACAACATTATTGGCTTTCATGATGAAGGAAGGTGGGAGATAAGAAAAGAACACAACCAACTTCTAAAAGCTGAAAAAGGCAAGAAAATGGATTCTTCCCTAGAACAGCCTAACTGACACCATGCGAGACTTGTGTTGGACTTCTGACCTACAGAAATACAGTACAGTAAATATTGTCTTAAGTTACCAGTGTTGTGGTAATATGTTAATCAACAGTAGAAAACTAGCATCAGTAGTAAAGGAAAATAAAACTAAAGAACAATAAAGTTTATAATAGCATCACAACTATGAAATACAAAGGAACAAATTTAATAAAACATATTACCTATAATGAAGGTAAAAAATATTGCTGAAAGAAATTAAAGAAGACCTAAATGAGTGGAAATGGATATTATGTTCATGGATCAGAAGACTTAGTTGAAAATTGAAACTTTGAAACCAGTAGCACTTCTGGGATTATAACCAAAGAGCATAAAAGTACGGGAATACTTGCTTCATTTGGGATAAGAGCTAGAAAAATATAGGTGCTTTCTATCTGTCTACTTTTTCATAACAAATACGATTTTTCTTTACACCATACTGGAACAAATAGTATATGTGTCTATGCCCTATTTGCCTCATACAAAAAGATTATTCTATATATATGTTATCTTATTGTAATCTCTATCCTAAGGTGAATTTAGATGTCCATATTTTGTAAACAAGGGAATGTACACAAAATTCAATATCTAATCAGGGGCAAAGTGCCAACAAACTAGTTTAACAAAAGCATGCAGGACTTTTACGTTCAAACTAAAACATTTCTGAAAGAGATTAAAGATCTAAATAAATGGAGAAATATATGTTGGCTTGAATTGTAAAGTCAGTTGGTTACAGTTTCTAACCTTGCACAATTATCTATAGATTCAGTGCAGTCCCAATAAAAATTCAGGAAATGTTTTGTGTGTGTGTGTGTGTGTGTGTGTGTAGAAACTGACAAGATGATTCTAAAATTTATATAGAAATGCAGAGTTTCTAGAGTAGTCAAAATAATTTCAAAAAGAAGAACAAAACTGGGTGACTCTTACTGCTTGATTTCAAGACTTACTATAAAGCAGCAGTAAACAAGATCATATGCCATAAGTATCAGGTTAACTTTATAGATAAATGAGAAAAAGAATTAAGGAGTTTTATATATAATTCATGAGGAAATCCTACACCTTAATTATAAGAAAAAAATATAAGAAAAAACCCTGATCCTCTTATGAGTTGAATTATGTCTTCTTAAAGGATTTTTTGAAGTTCTAACTCCTACTACTTCAAAATGTGACCTTATTTAGAAATGTAGAATGGTTAGGATGAAGTCATACTGGAATAGAGTTGGGTCTTCTTTCGTGCAATATTACTAATGTCTTTCTAAGAGGAGGAGAGGAGACACAGATTCTGGGTGGGGAGCCACACCATGATGACAGAGGCAGAGATCCAAGTACTACAGCAATAATCAAACCATCAGAAGCTAAGAGGTAAGGAAGGATTCACACCTACAGACCTCAGAGGGAGTGTGACTCTGCCCACACCTTGATTTTGGACTTCTAGCCTCCAAAGTGTGAGACAATACATTTCTGATATTTTAAGCCATCCAGGTTGTGGTACATTTAAAGCTGTTGTGTGATGTATGGATGTGTGGTACATCTATTCTGTAGAACAGTATTCCACAGTACAAAGGAATGAACTAATAAAAGGATTCACACAACAACATGGGTGATTATCAAATGCATTATGCTAAGTGAAACACCCAGACACAAAGCCAAATGTTGTTTGATTTCTTTTATATGAATTTACATACGGGTAAAACTTCAGTGGCCCAAAACAGATTTGTGGTGATCAGAGGATAGAATTGGCAGCAAAGAGCATGAGAGAATATTTTTAGGCTATGAAAGGTGATAAATATCATGACTGTAGTGGGGTTCATACCACTCCATATATTTGCTAAAGCAAAACAATTGAATAAAGTTGGAAAATTCTGTTTTATAAAAGTTACATCTTAATTACAAAAGAAAAGCATGGTATCTTTTTTTTTTTTTGATGCGATATTGTTTTTGTATAACCCTGTTTGTCTTCCTATCCCTACCTACCTAACATTTCATGTTTAAATGCAGAGAGATGACTAATAAAGTTTATTCGGGGCTAATAGTCATTTTCTGGGGGACATAGTTTGAGGATTTATTTTTTAATTGTATTGGTCAAATTCTTCATAATACAGCATTTCATAAAAAACACTAGTCATTATTTTAGAATAAATTTAAGAACAATACTAACTATATTTTTATGTATTGTATTGAACTATGCCTTTTCACATTTTATATTGAGCCCCTACATGCTAGGAAATTGGACAAGAAAGCATATAATACATGATAATCAATCTATGTATTAATGACTTAGGAAACATTTACTTTTTAATCTTATGGTTACATCTAATCTATATTATATGAATTATTTTATGTCAGCATATATTGGTAATATTATTTGATGTTATCAAAATAAACGCTCTGGGACATTTCTTACAGAAATAAATTTATCTCTCAGATCACTATTTCGCTCTCAGTTTTAATCCAAAGGTAGATCATATCTCAACTCCTTTAACATTCTAGCAATGCATTATGTTTCTGAAGTAATTCTATTGTGAAATGCATTTAGGTAGTTCTGTCTTAGAAAATGGAACCTATCTCCTGCTATATACAACATCAGTAAATTGTAGAAACCTTTTAGGGTTATTCATTGTTCTAAATGCTAGCCTATAAAGTTGTGAGTACTTGCATCTGAAACCTATCTTCTTAGATTCTGGGGCAAAACAGATGTTAAAAATACTTCAGAACGAGGGAGCCTGGGTGGCTCAGTTGTTAAGCATCTGCCTTCAGCTCAGGTCATGATCCCCAGGTCCTGGGATCAAGCCCCACTCTGGGCTCCCTGTTCAGCAAGAACCCTGCTTTCCCTCTCCCACTCCCCCTGATTGTGTTCCTGCTCTTGCTGTCTCTCTCTCTCTGTCAAATAAATAGATAAAATCTTTTTTAAAATTTATTTATTTGACAGAAATCACAAGTAGGCAGAGAGGCAGGCAGAGAGAGAGGGGGAGGCAGGCTCCCCGCTGAGCAGAGAGCCCGATGGGGGCCTCGATCCCAGGACCCCGATATCACGACCTGAGCCGAAGGCAGAGGCTTTAACCCACTGAGCCACCCAGGCGCCCCAATAGATAAAATCTTAAAAAAAAAAAAACCCTAAAACTTCCAGAGAAATTGCATGCTTAATAAGGTGTTTTTTTATATTTCTCTGACTATATAGTCTATTTATAGATCATCTACATGTATCTATCTAGCCATGTATCTGTCTATCCACCCATTATCTATCTGTCTGTCATCTATCATGATAACACTAAATGTTAAAGATACTTTAAGTATAATGACATGAATATGAGATATAGGTATATCTAAGTTATAGCAGAATATGTGCTTTTGTGAGGACACACAACATATTTTTGCTTTGAATGATCTAAGGACATTCCCATGAGGTTAGAAAGGATTGATATAAAAATCCTGATTTGTGTGGCATATTTACATATTAATATATTGCTTATATTTCCTTGGTCTATCTTTATACAAGAATAATTTATCCACTTACTAATATGACTTAAAGTGTACTTCGTCTGCTTAATGCTTTAGTGAGGAAGAATTCTAAGTTTATTTTCAGAGTTCAGGGGTCCCAAACATCTTTATCCTTTTTTGGCCTATTCCCCCATTTTATTGCCCCTGACTCCGATAAAGTGCAAACTTCCTACTTTTGAGGAACATCATCCGAAAGCAGAGGTGACATAAACTTTGGTCCAAAAAGTATTTGTTTCTTAAGGAGAAAACAGGCCCCGAATACTAAATCTCACAATGCAGACCCTTTGAAACCTATACAGAGGGGATTTTGTGTTTGTGTAAGGGACAGCTTTCAGTCAGCCATCTAAATACACTACCATGTCTTGTCTTTGACATCTACTGAGTGAAAATCCTGACCATGTTAGAATACTGCTATTGTAGAAAGTGGGCATATAGTAAGTCTTTGCTTTACTGTAAGTCGAAAAATCATCTCTAGCTATACACTCAATACATGGCGGGGAGGATAGTTGCCCTCTTCCATCTGAGGATACCATGTACAATATATGCATGAATCTGTGTATCCATACAAACTGTGGAGGTTTTTCCCCCAATAAAAGCAAATGACACTAGCATAAAGCAGTCCACATACCATGCATGAAATGATTTCACTGATTTGCAAAAAGACAAATGATAAAACTGGGAAGTGAGATATGCGGGTTAAGCTAGTATGTCTTTGGAGTTGGCTGCATATGTAAAGCTTTCAACAGAATAATATTACACTTTACTGACAATGAAATGTCCATTACATAGAAGAATAATCATTATCATTAAGTGAATTTCCTGCTGAGTACATTTTTCACTGTGAGCAGGCCTATCTCTCGGGACATTTGCAAGGTAGTCTCTGTAAAATTGTTTAGATGGGAGAAAGTAAGAGTATGGGGTGTTTGATTTAGTTGTCAAATAAGAAAATAACGAGAAATTTTAAAGCCACCAAGATAGTTTTTTTCTTCTGGCCCTGTAGGACAAAATTGTACACTTCTTTCTTGAATTTTCATCAAAGTGTTTTATTTCCTTTTTAAATTTAATTCCAGGGTAGTTCACATATAGTGTTATATTATTTTCAAGTGTATAATATTGTGATTAAGCAATTCTGTATATTACTCACCGCTCATTGTGATAAGTGTACTCGTGGTCCCGTTCACCTGTTTCACCCATCCTCCTACCTACCTTCCCTCAGGTGACCACTGGTCTGTTCTCTACAGTTAAGAGTGTTTCTTGGTTTAGCTTTTATTTGTTGTTGTTCTTTTCTGTTTATTAAATTTCACATATGAGTAAAATCATAAGATATTTCTTTTTCTGACTAACTTATTTCACTGAGCATCATACGCTCTAGATTTATCCCTGTTGTACCAATGGTAATATTCCTTCCTTTTTATGGCTGAGTAATATTCTGTTGTGTGTATACACCACTTCTTTTTCCATTCATCTACTGATGAATACTTGGGCCTCTTCCATAATTTGGCTATTGTAAATAATGCTGCAATGAACATAGGGGCGCATATATCCCTTCAAATTTGTGTTTTCATATTCTTCAGGTCAATACCCAGTAGTGAAATTAATGGACTATAGAGGAGTGGTATTTTTTTTTTTAAAGATTTTATTTATTTATCAGAGAGAGAGAGGGAAGAGAGCGAGCACAGGCAGACAGAACGGCAGGCAGAGGTAGAGGGAGAAGCAGGCTCCCTGCTGAGCAAGGAGCCCGATGTGGGACTCGATCCCAGGACGCTGGGATCATGACCTGAGCCGAAGGCAGCTGCTTAACCAACTGAGCCACCCAGGCGTCCCGAGGAGTGGTATTTTTTAATTCTTTGGGGACCCTCCTTACTGTTTTCCACAGTGGCTGCACCAGTTTGCATTTTCACCAACAGTGTATGAGAAGGGTTCCTTTCTTTCCACATCTTCACCAACACCTCTTGTGTCTTGAGCTTTTATTTTAACCATTACAACAGGTGTGAGGTGATACCTCATTTTGGTTTTGATTTGGCATTTCCCTCGTAATGACTGATGCTGAGAATCTTTTCTTATGTCTCTTGGCCATCTGTATGTCTTTCCTTGTTGCTTTTGTGTTTGGGTGATTTTTCCATCATGTAAGTGGAGTGTTAAGTCTCCTACTATTATTATGTTACTATTAATTACGTCCTTTATGTTTGTTAATTAGCTGCTTTATATATTTGAGTGCTCCCATGTTGGGTACATAAATACTATATTTTCTTGTTGGACTTTTATCCTTTATGATTGTATAGTGCCCTTGCCTCTTGCTTTAATTTGTTTTAAAGTGTATTTTGTCTGATGTGAGTATTGCTGCCCCAGCTTTCTTTTCACTGCTATTTCCACGGTAAGTGCTTTTCCTTCCCTGCACTTTCAGTCTGCCTGTATCTTCAGGTCTGATATGAGTCACTTGTGGACAGCATTTAGATGGGTCTTGCTTTTTTATCCATTCCATCACCTTATGTCTTTTGAATGGTGCATTTAGTCCATTTACATTCAAAGCAGTTATTGATGATATGTACTTACTGCCATTTTGTTACTTATTTTATGATTATTTTTGAAGCTATTCTTTGTTTCTTTCTTTTCTTGCTCTCCTCTTTCATGGTTTGTTGGCTTTCTTTAGTAATAGATTTGGATTCCTTTCTCTTTGTATTTTGCATACCTTTACTGGTTTTTGATTTGTGGTTATCCTTGGGTTTGCGTATAACATCTTCTGCATAGAGCAGTCTATGTTAAGTTGATGTTCACTTAAGTTTGAATCCATAATTTACTCCTGTCTCCTTTTCCCGTGTTTTGGGTGTATGGTGTCATATTTCAGATCTTTTTATTTTGTGAATCCCTGAACCAGTTTTTATAGATATACTAATTTTTGCTGCTTTTGTGTTTTCTACTTGTCTTTCTCCTACTTATGTCTTTACTTTTCACTCAAAGAGTTCCATTTTATATTTCTTATAGGGCTTGTTTAATGGTCATTAATTTTTTAAACTTTTTTCAGGAAACTCTTTATCTCTCCTATTCAGAACGATAGTTTTGCTGGGTAGAGAATTTCTGGCTGCAGTTTTTTTTTTTTTTTTTAAGATTTTATTTATTTATTTGACAGAGAGAGATCACAAGGAGGCAGAGAGGCAGGCAGAGAGAAAGAGGAGGAAGCAGGCTCCCCGCCGAGCAGAGAGCCCGATGCGGGACCCGATCCCAGGACCCTGATATCATGACCTGAGCCAAAGGCAGCGGCTTAACCCACTGAGCCACCCAGGTGCCCCTGCAGTTGTTTTTTGTTTTTTGTTTTTCCTTTTAGTACTTTGAATATATTATGCCACTCTCTCTGGCCTAGAAAGTTTCTGCTGAAAATTCTGCTTATAGCCCTATAGGGGTTTCCCTCGTATGTAACTGTTTTCTTTGCTGTTTTAAAAGTTCTCTTACTATTACTCCTTTTTGCCATTTTAATTACTACGTGTCTTGGTATCCATTTCCTTGGGTGGATTGTGTTGGGGGGCTTTCTATGCCTTTCAGATCTGGATTTTTGTTTCCTTCTCCAGACTTCAGAAATTTTTAGTTATTATTTATTTAAATAACTTTTCTGCCCTCTTCTCTCTCTTCTCTTTCTGAGATCACTATAATGCAGATGTTATTACACTTGATGGTATTGCTCAGTTCCCTATGTTTATTTCTCATTTATATTATTACTTTTACCTCTCTGATTCTGCTTGATTGCTCTCTATTACTCTGCCCTCCAGATCACTGATCCATTTCCCCCCCTTCCTCTAGTCTACTATTTATCCCATCTACTGTATTTTTAATTTCATTTATTAAGTACTTTTTCTCTGATTGGTTCTTTGTTATGTTTCCTATCTCTTTGTTAATGGTCTCATTGAGGTCTTCCACTTTTTTCTCAAATCCAGTGAATATCCTTATGACCATTACTTTAAATTCTCCATCAGGCATATTACTTATTTCCTTTTCATTTAGGTCTCTTGTTGTGATTTTGTATTTTTCTTTCATTTGGAAGTTATTCCTCTGTCTCCTTATTTCATCTGACTCTGTGTCTATTTCCATGTGTTAAGAAAGTCAGCTATGTCTCTGTTCTTGAAGGTAGTGACTTTATGAAGAAAGGGTCCTGAAGTGTCCTACAGTGCAGTGTTGCAGTGCAGTGTCCCCTATTCACCAGAACCTGGCATGTCTTCTGTGTGTTGAATGTGCCCTGCTGTTGTGGTGAGCCACTTTTGCTTTCAGTCCAGTCATGTGCAATGACTGTCTATGTTGTGGACACTATTTCATCCTTGTGGTGTTAGTAGGCCAGTATGGGCCCACCTTGTGCTTGAGTCTAGTCAGATCAGGCATTTGCCAGAGATGCAGTGGCAATGAACTGCAGGAGAATGTGGAGACAGGGCTCACAGTGCCAGCAACATCTGCAGTGGTGGGAGGGGAACTGCAACTCCTGGACCACAGGCAGGTTGGGGGGGTGGATCCACAGAAGCACACAGGTTTGGGATATCTGGTTTGTGGGGATCTGCTGGAGGGGGTATGTCTACAGGAGAACATGTGGGCAGGTGCCCTGTTAGCAAGTTAATTAGCTAGTATTGGTGCTGTGCTATTTACTACAGTTATCTTTGTGTTTATGCTGGGGGGAAGAGAAGAGAAATACCAACTCTCAGCTCCAGTACATGCTCTGAATTTAATAAAAAATCTCCCTCCCATACAACCTGGATGATTTTCAGGCTGCTGCATCTATGCTGTATCTCCCGAAGCTATTTGTTGTGCTGTTTCATTAAGGGTTGGACTCAGTTTCTCCCTTGTTCTCCCATGAGCCTACTGATTTTCAAAGTTCCAAGGATTAAACCCCTCTGATTGTTAAGAACTCCTGAAATTTGGTCCCTTTGGTTTTCAAAGCCAAATGTTACAGGTATTCATCTTCTCCATGTAGGCTCACCATGCACAGGGGGCCTGATGTAAGAGTCTGTTTATCTTCCCTCTCTGTGCCCACAGCATCCCTCCCTCATGTGTACAGTCCTGTGGTCTATTTATCTCCCAACTGCTCCTCTGCCCTTCCTACCCTCTTTGGTGTGGCTTCTGTACATTTGGCTGTAGAGAGTTTGTTCTGCTAATCTTTGGGTCATTTTCTAGGTTGTTTGCACTCACGTGGCTATTATCTATCTGTATCCTTGGGAGAAGGGGAATTTAACGTCCTCCTACTCTGTTTATCTTCCCCAGAAGTCTTTATCAATACATTTTATTTTTTTTAATTTTCTTTAAAGATTTTATTTATTTATTTACTTGACAGAGATCACAAGTAGTCAGAGAGGCAGGCAGAGAGAGAGAGGAGGAAGCAGGCTCCCTGCTGAGCAGTGAGCCTGATGCGGGGCTCGATCCCAGGACCCGGGGATCATGACCTGAGCATAAGGCAGAGACTTTAACCCACTGAGCCACCCAGGCTCTGCTATGGATACATTTTAAAGTAAAAGAACATATATGTTGAGAATATACATGAAATAAACAAATACTATAACGGATGAATACTCCATATCATCCATATATTCAAAGACATCTATATAGCAAAGCAACTGCCCCCAAAGTCATGTTAGTGAAAGGAAACTTAGAAAAAATATGTTTTGAAGTACACATTTATTCTAACACTTAAAATATGAATAAAGGCCAATTTTTTTAGTCATGAAAAGCTTTGTTTTTTCTAAATTGTAGATATTTGGTAATTTACTTCACATATTTTGTTTGGTCATTTTGCTTCTGACCTTCATTAAACTTTCATAAATACCCCATAAAGACCTCTCAAAATACTCTCATTTCATTCTCCAATTTTCAAACATTCCTTTGACATTAGCACTTCTAAGAAGTTACAAGAACAAAAATTGTACAGATTTTGCTTTTCTCCAGTTCTCCTTTGCCTTGAGAAGAATCTAGCTGGTGGAGTAAGAAATGCTCATATTTGGTAAAGAGAACATTCATGAATACTGTGGATTGATAATCTCATTGCATCCAAATAAATATCTATTTTCTGAAGAAAAAGCGTAATAATAGTAATAATTACTTAACATTTTATCAGTGATTATTATGGAGAAGGCACTATTGTGAGTATTCCAGTTTAATTATTTTATTCAATCCTCATAACCACCCTGAAAGTTACCTTGTTATCTCTGTTTTAAAGAAAGCCAAATTGAAATCCAGAAGAATTAGGTGATTTTTTGGTATAAAGATGACAAGGTCCAGGTTAGTTAAGGGATGATCACAATGGCCAGCTCAGGAAACAGTTTTATTATTTCAGTCAACAAGGGAATTAGATCTACTCAGCAATTACCTAATCGACTTCTCAGCAGTGAACTGCATAATAGCTAAAAACTATTGGCCGTTTAGTTAGAGCTGTATTGATAAGTATTATTTTAATTAGCATATTACAGGCTCATTTTAGAGGAGGCAAACTGACTTTTTTTGATATCTAGAATGTATGTGTGCTAATATATGAGAAATAAATCTATAATTTTATAACTTTCACATCCTATTTGTAAAAATATCAGCGTGTTTTGTAACGGTTTAGTCTAATCAACTCTCAATTTTGGTACATTCAGGTGAGTTAGTTATTACACTTTACATTTGAGCAACTTCTGCTGTGTGTTTTCATCCATGAAAAATGGCCTTGTTTCTGTTTTCCTACCAAGTTTTATTATATTTTGCATTTCCCCTGTATCTTGGCCTTACAATCAGAATATCATGAATATCATTGAATTTTATATTCAGGCAGTGAAAAGAATTCAGTGCATTAACAATCCATTCCTAAAATTACAACAAAATAGACAGAATATAATAGAACCCTTCATTGCTGTTAAAACTAAAGATCTTGAATCTTAGTTGGTCATTTGTTGCACTAGCAGTTCTATAGTGCTTCCCTTTCTTTATTCATGCAGATTTTTAATAGAGAAATGTTCATAGGACATTTAATTTCTGCTATATCAGAAACATTTCACATACTCAAAAAGAACCAGATCAGAAAGATAGCTATTCATAGATCATTGAGATGGAAAGATTCTCAAGAGGTTATTTAATCCACAGCCTTACCATTTAAACCTGAATAGAAAAATAATAGTATTCTCACTTTTCTTCAGCTTGTTCTTTAAAATCAGCAAGAACAGCATTAGGTGCTAACACATAGTATAACCATCTCCTTTATATTCAGAATGCTCTTCAGAGTTCTCATAAATCTCTGTATTTAAATTCAGTATTCAAATTGATCTCAGTGGAGACCTAAAATCTCATCTTCCACCAGATCCACACTGTCTAGCTAATACTCCTGAGACCGTTACCATCTCTCTATAATCTGACTGCCATCAAACTCCTTTTCCAGACTTTTCTCACATCTACTATCATTCTAAATGAGCCCTGAGCAATATTTCTCCAGTACACTGTATTCTTCTATAGCCCTAGGCCTAGAAGACACTGCATCTTAGCTAAAATCAGGCCCAATTCTATGTCATCTCCATCATAAAGACTTTCTTCATCATGCCATCCAAAAATGGCACAACTCCTCTTTCTTATTCTGAATGTCAAATGTGTGTCATTTGCTGGACTAATGGAACTGGTCCATAGAAGGTGATGAGATGTGCTGGACTTTTCTAAAGACTTCTGATCGTTACACTTACTGTTGATAGGGAAATAGGAGAAGGAAGACACATTTTTTGAGAAATCCTCCCCTCTTTTTTTTAGCTAATTTTTTCCTACTCATTTCTTAATACTTCCCGTTACTTTTTTCTTCCTTTTTTTTTTTTTAAGATTTTATTTATTTATTTATTTGACAGAGAGAGATCACGTAGGCAGAGAGGCAGGCAGAGAGAGAGAGAGAGAGGAGGCAACAGGCTCCCTGCCAAGGAGAGAACCCAATGCGGGACTCGATTCCAGGACCCTGAGATCATGACCTGAGCCGAAGGCAGAGGCTTAACCCACTGAGCCACCCAGGTGCCCCCATTTCTTTTTTTATCCTACCTTTCAGATATTTTATCAAACTCTGTATTTCATTAGTATTGACTATAATTATCATTTTTTATGTGTGAAAGAGACTGAAAAACCATATAGTCCCAACAATCCTAGTAGTATTTGACTTGAATGTTTTCAAATAAGACTTATATTCTCAGTTAGGTACTATGCAAATGAATCAAAATTACATAGCTCTTCACCTCTACAATAAAAAAGGAGGTAGCAAGACCTCATTACATAGGCAGAAAGTGGAATAAATGTAGTTCCTAAAAATGTCAGAATAAAATTTTATAATCTGATGATTTACAGTTCATTCTATGGTTTTAGTGTGTAAAGGATAAGCATATCTAGTGGAAACGGATGAATTGGGTCAAGCAAAATTGGAACCCATTAAAATTCCAGCCTGAACTTTTGAGGTATAGAGAAGCTTGGCCACCCAAGTGATATATTATATAGCCCATTATTTGCTTCTGAATTTCCTATTTTTCATCTGACCAAGAAAATGGAAGGCTCAAGAATCCTCCCCCGAAACCCTTCATTTTGGGATCCAGTTAAGGAGAGATTGAAAATCACTGAGTAATATTTGCCTATTTGAAGTTTCAAACAAATCCTTATGCAAAGAATTTTGCATAACTCAGATTCTTGGATTTATCTTCAAACTCACTTTGTCATATGATGCCTAAAATCTAAAGGCACGTTTCTATTCAAGATTATTATTTTGTCATTAAAACAAAGGCACCAAAACAAGCTTGCATTTACTAACCATTCAGAGAGGGAAATCTGCATGCTTCTCACTTGTTTGGAACAACTTGTTTCAAAAGATGCAGTATATTTATATGCAAAAGGCAGTATCCCCCTAATTATAATTTCCTTTTGCCTATTTAAGAAAAACACAACAGATGTATTTCTACCAACTCTTGGACTGTCACATGGCAAAAGAACAATTGAATAAATGCTTCAAATAAATGTTCAAGCACTTCGACATGAATAATTTTTCAGCATATCCTTGTTGCCATATTATAGCATTTAACCCTAATGCTATCTTTGTTGAGAATGCAGATGATGAACAAGATGGTTTGCATTCTACTCAGATCACTTTCCTCTGTGATCAGTAAGCATCAGAAACAAAATCTACAGATAGCAGAGCAACTGCATTTTAAATGTCACATAGCTGCCTTTATTATTCCAGCTGGCTTGTGGAAAGAAAGGTCCCTCTGTTAATGAGTCTAACACTGTCAGCCCCATTATAATAGATTTAAGCAAATAAATAACATGTTTGCCATTTCTTCTCTTGTTTTTCAAGCACTATTTTTGTCACTGATCTCATTGCTACAGACATTTGAGTGGAATAACTATAATTGTTGCATAGCTTAGGCAATGAAAAGTACACATGGAGTCTGTATTTATTTTAGACAATTCAGCATATTAATCCAGATTGTCCCCAAAGCCTATCCTCCTCATGGTTCTTGCTCACATTTGCCATTAATGCCAATATGACAAAATGATACAATGGGTTAGGTTTAGTGGTTCACTAATGCGTAGCAGTACCTATTGCACACTTGACAAGAGAGGAATAATAACCATATAGCTTCAAAAGGAATAAAGTCTGTTGCAAGCTGAAAAAAGGAACAGTACAAGATCTGTCTAAATTATTGCTGAAAATTGATTTGAAAATAGAAACCATCAATCTTTGCTCTTATGTAATTCAGGGAAATTAAAATTCACTGGAAAAAAATTCCATCTGTAAAGAAGTCATGAGTATTATTTATATTTATATTAATTATAAATATTTATTTTATGAAAAAGTCAGGCTTTTCTAATTAAAAAACTTAGCATATTTAGACACTGACTCTTGCTACATGTATAAACTACACCACATAATCTATAGTGTCTTATACCTTTCCAATTTAGCAATTCTTTTATAGGCACTACATGAGTCACATAATGGTCCTTTAAGGCATGAGCTTTTCACCATCGACAGGCTCTCTCTGGGTTACCTAATGAGTAGCATGTCTATAAATACCATCTGAAACTCATGAGGGCCAAATCTAGAATTCTGGTCTTACCTGTCCCTATAACTCCAAATGTAAATATCCACTTCTTGGTTGTCCTTCCTATCCGACTGCTTAAAAAACACCTCAAATGAATGTAGCCAAAATAAAACTCTCTACAGTTTACTCAAACTTTTCGGTCCTCATCATTCCCATTCAGTAAATTACTGTAGGCAAAAAAAAAAAAAACCCTCAGGATAATTGTAAACTTGTCTTTTTCCTCTCTTCATGCCCTCCCAACACACACAACCACATCCATAAAACACACCTGTTGGTTCTATCTCCATTCTATCCCTCGGCCTTTTTCCTTCTCTTATCTCTACTGCTTACACGGTGGTGCCAACTATAGCCTTTTTTAACCGGGACCTCTTCAGTAACTTCCTGTCTGGTCCTACCTATTCTTTTCTCCCTCCCGTTTCTACTCCTCTCCCTTCTTTCTAGAATCAAGAGTCCCTAAGTATCTTTTATAATGAACAATGTCAGAATTTCCTAAACTGCCTTTAAATAGAAAAAAAGAAGAGTGGAAATGGCATATTAACTTTTTTTATCTTGCAGATTATGCAAGGTCAGAGAATAGGAAAATGCCTTACATACTCACTGAAGTTGAGTGAATCTGGAAACCATTCTATGAAACATAATCTCTAGCATAAACGCTTTTAAGTCTAATTCTGTTTAAGTCTGTTGTGTTATAATGATTAGATAGTTAATTATGTATCGATAATGATTAGATAGTATATTCCTAAATTATGTATCATTTTATCTGGATTTAATGAAGTTATAAGCCCTAAATAGTTCTAAATGTTGAAGAACTTCTAGAGTTATACATCTAGTTAAGACTGGGAAAAAACAGGGTCTTCTCAAATATCTTTTTTGTTCAATAATTTAGGAATAATACAACTTAGAATTACTTAATTTTAAAAAGGAAGCAGTATTATTTCATCTACCTGGGATCAGGCAATTGTCAAATAGCTTTACAAAGAGAAAATAAATAGCTAGAGCAGGTAATTTTGTATTATGAATATAACAAAGTTCTTTCTAAGTATATTAGCTATCTTGTTTGGCTTTGGTAGTTGTGTTTGTTTTGATATATTTGTTATGAAACATTTTGGGGAAGAGGAAGAAGGAGATCCAGAAATAGTGATATCTGTGCATGTTCCAAAGCTGAGAATAAAATCAATACTACTCAAGAAGCAACTTTGAGTGCGTTTATCTTAGTGTATTTTTCTTTTAAGCTTTAGTAACAAACTTCTAGAATTGTTAGAGTATACGCAGATAATAATCAGTGAGGTTTTTCACATTGCTTCTAGAAAAATTGCTTTGTGTTCCAGTTTTAATTAGTGTATTATTATCCATCGCTAATTTGAGGGTTTTCGTCTAGAATTAGCACACAGCTGCAGAGAATGCAAGTGCATGAATTGCTGGATTAGCTGGAGTCCATACAAAGGGGAAGGAGTAAATGAGGGAGATGAAACGAATTGTGTCCTCCAAATAGCTCCCCAAATTTACCAGCTATTACCTATCATTTAAAAGTGAATCCTTGATGGTAAGGAAATTGTGCTTCTATATTTGGCTTGTTTTATCATATAAGAATATAGGATTATGTTACCCACCCCCCATTTTTGAGGGGAAAAACTTGAAACATTTGGAAAACTAAAGGGAATAACTTACCATACTTGATTATCTCCCACTCAGATTTAATAAATATCACTACTTTGCCATATGTGCTCTAGAGTTTCCTAAAAGCCATAAAACCTCACAGAAGCAGTATTACACGCCTTTGTAGCCACACTAACCCTCTCCCCCATTCTCTTGTGGAGGTGGTATAGGCACTCTCCATCTGGGTTTTTGTACTTCTGCCAGAAGTTTGTAGATTTACAACATAACCAGTATTTTTACATGTTTAAATATCATATAAATGGTAACATGCTATATATTAATATACTGCTGCAACTTAATTTCTTTACTCAACATTATGTTTGGATGACTTCTCCGTTGATATATCTATCTATCTATATCTATATATTTATACATGTATATAAAATCAACAAATCTGATTATTTACATAAATAATCAGATTTGTTCATTTTAGTGGCTGAAGTGAAAATCTTCCCCATGCTTGCTAGTTTGCATATATGTGCTGGGATAGGAATCCTTTACAGCAGTTTCTCAAATTCATGTGATGCTCCTCCCACGAGGATTTGGAAATGCAGGGAGCTTTCTTTCTATCACAATATATTCATTTTCTAGGGCTTCCATAACACAGTACCACAGAATAGGTGACTTACATGACAACTAACAAAAAGTCATTATGTTGTAACATTATTTTATAAGTGCTATGACTTTTTGATAAGTCTTGATATCTCCTAGGGAAATTACCTCTTCTTATTGTTGTACAAAATGGACTTAGTTTTCTTGGCTTTTTACTCTTCCACCTAAGTTTTTTAATTAGCTTACCATGTTAATAAAAAAGAAATATATAGGATTTTCTTTGAAAATACTTTTAAACTTACAGATGAATTTGGAGAAAAATATTCATCTTAATAAATGTTGTCTTCCTGTCATGAACATGCTATATCTCATTAATTCAGGCTTTTGAAAAATTATTCTTTTAGTAGTATAATTTTCCTTATATATCTTTAATTAGATTTATATATATTTAAGTATTTATTGCTACTATAAATGGTATTTTGGCTTTGTTACATTATTAGATTGGGTATTCATGGATTCCTAAAAGGACAATTTTGATTTTTGAATGCTGGTCTTAGATTCCAGTGGAATTAATAAATTCCCATTTTTAGTTGTAACAGTTCATCTCTAGAGCTTCTTGAATTTTATATGTAAAGCAATCATATCAACCACAAATGTTCATACATTTTCTCTTATAAAACCTGATACTTTTTAAAAATTTTGCATAGGCTAAGGACTTCATAAAAATGTCGAATAGTGGGGCACCTGGGTGGCTCAGTGGGTTAAGCCGCTGCCTTCAGCTCAGGTCATGATCTCGGGGTCCTGAGATCGAGTCCTGCATGGGGTTCTCTGCTCAGCGGGGAGCCTGCTTCCCTTTCTCTCTCTCTGCCTGCCTCTCTGCCTCCTTGTGATCTTTGCCTGTCAAATTAATTAATTAATTAATTTTTTAAAAATGTCGAATAGTGCCAATTGACATAAATAATTTTTGTCTGCTTTTAAATAAGAATGCTTTTCAAGTCTAGCCATTAAGTATGATGAGTGTTTTAGGTTTTTATTAGCTACTCTTTAATAATCCCCTACTTATAGTTTGTAAATATTTTATAAAGATTAATCACTTTTTATTTTATCCAAAAAAACCCTGCACATATTGAAATTATCACTTCATCTTATTAAGTCCCATAATATGGTGAATTTCATGATTTTTATCTGAATTCCTGAGACAAATCTGGATTGGCTAAACTCTATTTTATTGTTTTTTATGCTATGACAGATTTATTTTTCTAATATTTTATTTATGTGCATTTTCATTAGTATAATGTGTCTGTAATTTTCTGAACTGTTGTGTTCAGTTTTGATTTTATATCAAAGATATACTAGTTTCAGAAGATGATTTGATTAGTGCAGCAAAACATTTACTTACCTCTCAATATCTTTCTGAATTTTTCTTATCCTCTTTTTTTCCTTAATAAGAGATGTCTAATGATATTCTGGCATATTTCTTTTTCACTTTTACCTAGGTGTGGCCAAGTAATAAATTATGGTAGGGCTGCCACATTACTATGTGAAATGTTTCTCTTAGTATTATGTATGCACAGTAGTGAAGTGCTATATGATGGCTCTGAGTCTAGGCAGGGGGATCCAAAGAAAAGTGTTACATGAGATCTTCTGGAAGTTTTCTTAAAAGAAAAGGAATGCACTTATTGTTTTACTTTTCTTCTATCTGGCACATGAGACATGATCATTAGAGCTCTGTCGGCCATATTGAATCATAACATGACCTTGAAAATGGGAACCCCCATAGTGAGGATGGTGGTGGAATCTACGTAGATTCGTGAAGATGATATAAAGTTGTCCTGGCATATCAGCCATAAAAAGTGTGTGTGTGTGTGTGTGTGTGTGTGTGTGTGTGTGTGTGTGGTGAAGTTCTATCTTTATAAAGCTCCAATTATTTTGAAGTTTTCAGTCATATACATCTGAACCTAATGTTCATTAGTACTGGCAGTATTTTTATTCCTTTTATTCTGGTCCCTGAGATAATTTGTTTAAGATAAGAATTATGTGCCCCTTAATCATTTGTTAATAATATCATGTAAATCCTCTGAGTTTAAATAGTTTGTCTCAGTAACTGCCCCTTCTGAGTTTCCTTCTGAGGAAAGGATGCTCACAGTAACCATGGAGTTGCTATTCAACATACATGAAGTAGATCTGTATGGTCTGCAGGGTACGATAGACTGTGGCACTCAAGGAAGTATACGGCTCATATCGCCCTTCAAAAGAAACTGCCAGGGAAAACACAGTTGACTGACAGCCTTCAGATGCCATGTTTGGATCCACTTAAACCAAACTACTACCATCCAAGGGTGGAACACAATGAGAGTGCTAGAGACAAGTTATTTCTGGTCAGCATGGAATTACCCTGTCAACCTTTAGTCAAGGGCTCCCTTTTGACATGGCTGAGACTTGCTCAGAATTTTACTGTTGTCAGAATCTCTACTTAATCCTCCTTCCTTCTCTCTCCACTTTCACAGGATCATATACTGAAGGCATTCCAGGCTTATTTCTCTTTCCTCTCCTTCATTCCTTCGTAAGATTTCCCCCCAAAACTTCTAACATATTTAATTTTGTTATGGTTTCTACCTCTCAGAGTCTAGACTAGCACAGGATCAAAATATTAAAAATGCAAAAGGCAGGCACTGCCAACTAAGCAAAGATATAATCCACTTAGAAGATCATCTAGATAATTAGTAATAAAGCCACAGGGTCTCGAAGCATGAGGTAAAAATAGAATTGTAAAGAGAGTGGGAAATTCAGAGCCATAGTAGTAGGACAGCGGCTCCTCTGTGTACAGCTGGCATCAAGTGCACTAGCCACATCGTGCTCCTCCTCCCTGAGGTGTACGATGGCATTGACAAAGTAGCTTAATGTGACATTCTGTACAGTATCCAGAAGTCCCACCCTGGCCGGAGATAGCCCTCCTCTATGACCGCCATCATACTCAGGCTGCTGCGAGCAGTTCTAGAAATGCCTGGCCTTAGAACAAATCCCATAAGGGCTCCAAAGATGCAGCAGGTGCAGGATGTCAGTCAGTAATCTCTCCCCTTGCCCTGGCAGCAAGTCCTCTTAAAAGGAAATGTGGGAGGCACAGTTCCCTGATCGCCACAGATGCTGAATTCCATTTTTGTCTGATAGTACTGACATATCTCTTTCCACATAGAATACTGTATGTGCTATGACGGATACTATACTTGATGTTATAACTGCTCTTAACAGCACTACTAATTATCTGGTTGTTGGGTTATTGATTATCTAGCCTACTTAATTAGTGAGTTGTTTGGTTATTAGGTACACCATTTCCTTATTATTTCTTTTTGGCTTAACATCTTCTTTATCCATTGTTAATATTGCTGTACCTTATTCATTATACATTTCCTTGAATTTCATAAATGCGGCATCTATTTTCTCTCTTATCAGTAAATATTAGATTTTTAAGAAATTTTCAAGGATGTAAAAATAAATAAAAAGTAAACATTCAAATAGAGTTCTTACAATCAATTTGACCCGAATCTCATTAAATGGAAAAATAACTCAGCGAATAATTTGCAAGTATAAAAGATATTGAATTGGGGGTTGTGGGGAAGAGGAATCATTATAATAATAAAACATCTATTATCTTTTGTCGTCTTTCAGAGAAAGCACACAAAAAGTATTCCAGTCCCTAGGTGTAGGTGCTAACAAGATATGTACTAATAGGACTATCTCTAGCAAAACTGATTCTGAATGAGAAGAAAAGAGAAACTAAATGAAACCCTAAATCTGAGAATCTTGAGGTTTTCCCTTGGGGAGACTGATGTCTCTTAGTGAACTGGTTTATATGTGTTGATTATATATAGGGGCAGGGTATGATAGAGTGAGCGGCTTGGGGTAGAAATCAGCCAGAAGTAGATTTGTCAGAGATGCATTTGCCCATTTCCCACGTTCTCTTAGAATGGTGTTTAGCCGTCTCATCTCCATGTAAAATCAGGCTAGCCCTGTCTGTGTTAGAGGGATAATAATAGGATAGCACAAAAGTCCTACTGGGTAAAGAGCTGATGGAAAGAAATGGTACAGATTCACCTCCTTCAGTGCTCTCCAAAATTCTGAATCCTTCACTTTACATCAAACAGATGTAAAACAGAACAGTCTCTATTCACAAATAACACGATAGCCTGCGATAAAAAAAATCACAGACTCTGTAATACAAACAGCCACTGGAACTAATGGGTGAATTGAGCAAGATCACTGGGGACAAAACCAATATACAAAAATCATTTATTACTCTACTAGCAATGAAAAATTAGAAACAGAATTTAAATAAAACAGTATCTTTTACAATAACACCAAAATATATATACTTTGAGTTAAATCTAACAAAACGTGTGTAAGATTTGTCTGTTGAGAACTACAAAACAATGTTTTATAGTTTGAAGAAGTCAAAATTGGTAGGAAAGTAATTCTTAAAAATGTTCTTCAGATTTGGTGGAATCCCAATTACCATAATACCAAGAAAATTTTGTGCATGTAATATCGAAAAGCTGATTATAAAACTTACACAGAAAAAGCAAAGAAGCTAGAATAGCTCCCCAAAAAGGGTGTGTGAGGGGGAATCAATTGCAAGACTGAAAGTACCTAATTGTAAGACCCATGGCACTAAAGACAGTGAGATAAAGAGAAGGGACAGACGTATAGATCACTGAAATAGACTGAGCAGTCTATAGCTAGGATCACACACATGTGGTCAGTTGATTTTCGAAAAGGTTTCAAGTCAAGTCTGTGGAGAAATGAGTATTTTCAATAACTGTTGTTGGAACAGTTGAGATGTAAGCAAACAATGAATGTTAACCCATACCTCACACCATACACAAAAGATAACTTGAATAGGCCTGAATGTAAAACTTAAAACTAATAGCACATTTTAAAAAAGCATAGGGAAAGTCTTACAGACCTGGGTTTAGATGAAGATGTCTTGGGGTACAAAAAGCACAAACCATAAAAGAGGAAAGTGATAGATTGGACCTGATCAAAATTACCCATTTCTACTCTTTGAAAGATGCTGAAGAGACAAGTCATAGAAAAAGATAAAATAATTGCAAAAAGTCTATCTGATAAAGGACTTGCATCCAGAATATATGAAGAATTCTCACAATTCAATAGGAAAATACCTATAAAAAATATGGACAAAAGTCTTAAACACCAAAGAAGATAAAGTGATGAAAAGTAAACTTATGAGAAGAAATTCAACATCATTAGTCATGAGAAGTCAAAAATTAAAACCACAAAGAGAAATCAATGTACATATAGAATCACTAATTTTTTTCGTGAATTAAAAAGCAAACAAACTTGACTACACCAAGTGCAGTGAGTACATGAAGCAACTGGAACTCTCATATATTGTTGGAGGGAATGCAGAATGGTGGCAACCATTTTGGAAAACAAATGAGTAGCTTCTTTAAAACTTAAATATGTATTTACCAGATACAGTTCCATATCTAAGAGTTTATTCAAGAAAAATAAAAATTTATGTCCACACAAAAACCTGTAAGTAAATATGTTTAAGTATAAATTTGAGATATTTATAAATATAAATGGGATATATATATATCAGCTCTATTTTAAAATGCCAGCAATTGGAAACCATCAAAATGCCACCAAGCAGATGAATGATAAACTATGGTACATTCATACAATGGAATACTACTTAAAAATAAAGTTGAAAAAAAATGATTTATTTAAACACAGAGATAAATTTCAAAGGCATTATGCTAAGTGAAAATATCCAGACTCAGAGGCCAACATACTGCATGATTCTATTTATATGTATTTATATTTTTGTCTTTTGCAGAAAAGACAAAACCACAGTGACAAAAATCAAATCAGTCACTGTGGGCAAGAGGTTGATGGGAGAAATGATCACAAAGAGACATGAGGAAACTTCATATCCTTGTTATGGAGGGAGTTACTTAGGTGTGTTTGTCAAAATTCATAACACTATACATTAAAACAAGAGAATTAACTCAATGTAATTTATACCCCAGTGAACTTCACTTGAGAAAAGTCCATCAGGTGAGGAGGAATATGATGTAATTTTTACATCTGGTTTTAGTAGACAAGTATAGGCACTAGCAATCTGGGATCATTTCAGTCAACAAAAACTGAATTAAAATGACTGGAAGCTGGTGTCCATCTCTTCCATAGCTCATCTTTCTCTTGGAGTGGAGCTTTCAGGGTCCCGGTACAAATGCATGGGTTTCCTAACCCTTGGAGGTCTCTGGAATTCTGTTTTTGTCCTTAGTTGTCACAATTTCTGGTCATTAGAAAAAAAGTGGATGCTGAGAGCAAGTGTTTTCTGTTTTATTTTGATTTTTTTTCTTTCTTCTTCTTTTTTTTAAATCCAGTGACATCCATTGCTCATAGCCCACTGAGAAAACCATAGTCTTGACCACACATCTGTAGGGGAGTCTAAGAAACGTAGCTATAGATGCATAGCCCAGGAAGATTGAGAGATCAACCATCTTTGCCACATGAGGCTACCAAGTAATATTCTAAATATTTCATTCTTGTAATTCATCATTTCAGAGATCTGCTCTTCATTTGAATATATAGAATGAAAAATATTTTTTTCTTGTGTAATTTTTTTTAATATGCTTCATAATGATTTTAAAAATTTGTCCTAGAAAGTGGAGGGTTTGGGGGGTTAGGGGGGTAAGAGAAGAATAAATGAAACAAGATGGGATTGGGAGGGAGACAAACCATAAGTGACTCTTAATCTCACAAAACAAACTGAGGGTTGGGGGGGGCGGCATTGGGGAGGGGGGTGGTTATGGACATTGGGGAGGGTATGTGCTGTGGTGAGTGCTGTGAAGTGTGTAAACCTGGCGATTCACAGACCTGTACCCCAGGGATAAAAATACATTAATTATATGTTTATTTAAAAAATTTTTTAAAAATTGTCCTAGAATAAAGAGAGATTGATTTGGGCTTACCCTTGCACTCTCTCGTGGCTTCTGGTCTATTCCTCCTCTCAGAGAGAAGAGCATGCTCCGCTCCTAGCCGAATTTCCGGACTTCAGCAGCCTTTTTTATCTACTATAGTTCCACTGGCTTGAGGTGAATCCTTCCTGGGGTCCTGATCCTGCATTTGCATTTTAACTTTTGAATCTGTAACACCGCCTCCCAGAGCAACCCAACTACTCTCTGCCTGCATTTCTGTGAGTTTGGGTGGACAGTCCCTGGCTGTTTTCAGTCAGAAATCCCAGCTAACCTGAAGGGAAGGAGAGGGCAGCATGGTGCTGCTTCAGAATGTAGCAACCTCAGTCTGAGAACAGCTGCCTGGCTTGGTTCACTACAGACAGTTTTTCTGAGCCAGGGGTGAAAAAGTAGGAAAGAAATGAGGAGCTTTAAATCACTTTTGAGCGGACTGATTTCCACTGTTTTCTAATTGTACGGAACCTGTAAATCATTTTATTTTGTGTTATTTTAATTCTTACGTAATTGGAACCTTCTTGATTCTGGTGTTAGTTAACTTCAAGTTGAGTTGTGCTGACAACATTTGAGGATTTATCCTTTCTGAATTTTAAAGAAAAAATTTTAGTGAGAAAATTGGGATAAGCTGGGTCAATAACTTATTTCCAGATCCCCTTTTAAATCAGAATATTGTTGTGTTTGGTTTATTTACATGCTTTTTTTTTCTTTTTTTGGTCATCATTTAATCTTGATTTATCTTTAGAAAATTTCCCAAATTCTTCAGCCTCCTTCGTCAAGCTTAAGAGCACTAAATTTAAGCCTCCCTAATGTCTACAGTACTTGGACGAACAAGATAAATAAAATCAAGGGCACGGCATTCCAACTGTGAATTGCATTATGCATTGAGAATGATTCAGTATCTGACAAGTCATATGAATAATAAAGAAGCATTAGAACTACTTTCTACTCATATCTGCACAAATTCAGAAGACCATATCACACACACCAGAGGCCACATTTTGTCAGTGAGTGTTAAATTCTGGATGCAAATTTTTATGCACAAAAAAGGAATGCAGACAGAATTATATAACTATCTCACTTCTACTTTGGTGAGGTCATTTTGTTTTTAAACCTAGTGAGTCAAGTTTACTATGTTTCATATGTGATAAGCCAAAAGAAAATAAGAAGAGGTTGGCCACTTAATCCATTCCTAAAAGAGGGTAGAAATGAAGCAAAATTTCAACTTCCATGTGTATTACTTGTGGGGCTATAATTATATCCCCCAGAAAAGTCATTATATTTCATATATTACATATAGTTAACTCTCATCCTTTTGTGGCATAAAACATAATGATCCTTTCCACATCTACATAAATAAACCTCCCTACCCTCTATCTTTACAAATCACTGTGACATAGCTCCCAAACTAGACACTCCATTAAATTGATGAGTAAATAAATTAAAAAGACCAGCAGTCCTTCCTAATTTATATGCTATTTAAAGGTGTTATAAAACAAAACTTGCTTTTAATATTTCCAGGCACTCCACTCATCTAAATTGAATAAAATTCACATGTTCGATGGACTGAATATGTTATTTATATTTATGTATCAGCGACGGCTTCCTTTACAAATGGCTAGCCCACCCTCAAGTAAAGCAAACAGAAAATGCGTGATTATTCCACATCTTCTACAAACCTATGGATGGATTTTGCTTCTACACACATTGGCAGAATGCACTCCTTATGTCTTGGAATGAGAAACTCACATACAGCCAGAGAAGATGAGATAGTTCTCATTTTCCTCTTTAAATATAGTCTGTGTTTTTGTGTTTCATCCAGGATTTTGCTTTTTATTTGGATTTTTTTCCTTTTGCTCCTCCGTGTGTTGGACGTTTCGGTTTTTTTTGTTTGTTTGTTTGTTTTGTTTTTAATACTAATGGGATGTTCTTAATATAATATTGCCAATGAAGATACTTAAGCTCTTGTTTTTGCCTTTTCAGAACAATATCTCACTTCATTTTCCTAAATTGACTAGGCTTTTGTGGTTTTTCCCACATGTTCCTCGAGAAGGTTGGCAGATCTGGAATTTTATGAGGGGAACTGCACCATGGGTTTCTTTTTTCAGATTTGCTCGCGGACAAGTTTCTTTCCACTGCTCGCCAGGTTCCGGTCACAGGCTCGCTCTGCGGCATGTCCTGTCGGGAGCCAATTAGACCGCGTGTTCAGGCCGCAATGCCCTCTTCTTTGAGACCCGCAGCCCTCTCTGAATCCGCTGGGCTTTTAATACGATGTTGAAATCTGCTCCTGCTTGACTCCTACAGCTGGTTTTGATCAGGCTCCTCTAAAGAGGAAGTTTCAATTAGCACAGTTCCAAATGTGCTCTGGAGGTATATTTTTATGACTGCTCGACTAATAGCACGCTTTGTTCCTAGTGGTGTGTGACTCCTTAGCAAACACAGGCATTCGTGTGAGTCACCAAGTGACTTTACAGCAAGGCGAGGCTTTGCCAAAACCCGAAGAATGAGACGGCCAAATTGAATTAGTGGTTGAAACACATTAATTTATGCTAGATAAATGTTATTGTGGTCCTGTGGGCAAGTACTCAGGTCAGAGGCTTTATGAACTATTTGCAGCAAGAGGGCTTCAGGGCAGTAAATCAGCTCTGTAGCCCGACTTTACAAAGGACTTAGAGCCACTTACTCTCGCCTGTCCCTTAAATTGCTTCCAACGATTCCACCTCCCCCCCCAATCGCTGACTTCCATTGAGATGGTGCACCATTTGGGACCCCATTTGTGATATTTAACGTTTAAGGAGTTGGATTTGTGTTGGCGCTGCCTGACTCTGGTGGAGCTTGTGGCCATCTCTTATGCCCATGGCCCTCACCACAGGCAGCTGTGTGTTGATCATTCCAGACTACAGATCTCAGTGGGTCCAGAGCTCTGGCTTAGCACCCGCTTTCGCAGAGTCCCTGCAGCTGTGCAGTAAATGGGAACCTTGATGTCTCAAACACAGTGCACACAACCACGTCCTGACAGGGCTGTTTCTTTTCTGGGGAGGAATTAGATCCACTTAAGGCTGGATTATTTCTAGAGTAAGAAAAGTAGAAATAAGTGTTTTCTGGCTGCAAATTGTGGCAAGTGAGAGATGATGCCAAGAAAGAATTATGCATAAATGATAGTGTTTAAACTTGTTTTTATGTGTTTAGATGTGCCTCTGCCAAAAAACTGACAAGGCCTCTTTGTTGGCATTTTTTCAGAGAGAGACCACTCACACACTGAACGTTTTCTTAATAAAGAAGTAATTGTAAATCACTGGTGTCTAGGCACGTGATAGCCAGTTTACCTTAAACATGATCTCTTGCAAAACACAGGGAAAACAACTGGGAGGGCAGAGTGACGAATCGCCGCCTCCCCCACTCCACAGTTACTAAAAATGCCTGTGCCAGATCAAGGCCCTGGCAGATTTAGGGCTTGGATCAAGGAATGGGCTACGGAGTTGGTTCTAGGTTTAAATACTGACTCTACCTCTTCTTAACTTTGTGATCTTGCGCAATTTGCGGCTGTCTGTGTCCTCACATGTGAAGTAGAAGTGATAGCCATACCTACTCTTGTGGTGTTAAGATTAATGACGTTCATGAATACAAACCATGAACAAAATAAATGGGGAACAAGGTAAGTTCTTAATAAATTATAGTTTATTTGTTTTTTTGTTTTCTGTTTTTTTCAGAGTGAGAGAGAATAGATGGGCAGAGGCAGAGAGAAAGAGACCCTTTTATTTTTTTTAGATTTTATTTATTGATTTATTTGTCAGAATGAGAGAGAAAGAGAGAGAATGGGCGCAAGCAGGCAGAGGCAGAGAGAGAAGCGGGCTCCCCGCTGAGCGAGGAGCCCAGTGCGTGACTTGATCTCAGGACCCTGAGATCATGACCTGAGCCAAAGGCAGCGGCTTAACTGACTGAGCCACCCAGGCACCCCGAGAGAGAGAGAGAGACTTCAGCAAGGTCCACACTAGGGCCAAGCACGATTTGGGGCTTGATCTCATGACCTTGAGATCATGACCTGAGCCAAAATCAAGAGTCAGGTGCTTAACTGACTGAGCCACCCAGGTGCCCCAAATTATAGTTTCTATTAATTATTGGTGTTGCTATTATCATTCCTGTTGATCTAAAAAAAAAAAAAAAAAAAGTCTCTGCTTTTGTTTCAGTTTCCTAGTGGCTTTTGGAAGAAGCTGCTGGTACAGTAAAGATTGCCTTTTCTTGGCATTATATAGCCTCACCTGAAGAATTTTCAAGCTGTCATATTCTGTTCAGCATGTTGATCTTGGCCTTCCTAACTTATTGGTACTCCACTATTGTAATGTTAGTTTTGTTATATTTGAAGAGAGCTGCTATGCTATTCATCTTAATATTAGCATTGAGCAGAGAGGCCAATGCATGCATGACAGATGCTCGTCTCGTATGTGTTCAGTTTCACGTTGACAAGTGCCCATGTGCATATGCTTATAACCACATATGGAAACTTGTCCAGGATAAATTTTTCTCCAAAATGCAACATGTATTCTCAAGATGAAACAAGATATTATCTACAGATTTAAAAGGGGGGAGAAAAGGCTCCTGCTGCCCCTTTTGCATTAGGAATACAAAAAGAAAAAAAAAAATGTAATTTACTCCCAGGGTCTTGAAGCTTGCTGAATTAATTCAACCGAATGTGTGTTACTCCAGCTGAGTTCCCAGCCCAAGCTCATTCAGATGTTTGAATTTAAACTTAGTTGCTGTGCAATTAATACTTAGTTACTTGACTGATTTAAAAAAACAAAAACAAAAACATAACTACAGTCAAAACTTTCTAACCTATTTGTATGTATAGTTACATTAAGAAATTTTTTATTTGCCCTGCTTTCCATTTTTTAAATGATTTTATTTTATTTATTTGATAGGGAGAGAGAGATCACAAGTAGGCAGAGCAGCAGGCAGAGAGAGAGAGGGAAGCAGGCTCCCTGCTGAGCAGAGAGCCCGATGCGGGGCTCAATCCCAGGACCCTGAGATCATGACCTGAGCCGAAGGCAGAGGCTTTAACCCACTGAGCCACCCAGGCACCCCATGCTTCCCATTTTAAATTGAACTTCGTTAACACTGGGTTCTTTGTCTTCTCAAACTCCCCAAAATGTCTGTAGCATCTTTTTCAATATATCCCTACCGAATATTACCTTAAATGTTGTAATTAATTAATTTTCCTTGGCCAATCTAACTTCCTGTCTCATCAAAGAGAATTTTTTTTTATCTTATAAGATTTTTACTTTTTTCTTTTTGAGAAAAGTTAGGTGTAATCTAAGGTGGATATGGTTGTTGAGCCTCAATACGAGGACTTTTAAAACCCTGTTACCCTCGATAGTAAAAGTTCCACAAGAGCAGGGTTACTGTCTGCTTGCTTCCAGTTTAGTCTCAGTGCCTAAAACTACCCTCTGAAACACAAGCCATGAAGTAGTTGTTGAAATAATTATTTACTTAATGAAAACTGGTTAAAAAATAAATTAACCCATGTTTACTCCATGTTTTTGACTTTTCCTTCATGTTTTATCCCTTTTCTCCTCATTCAGATGAAACTGACTTTGCTTCTTAACCATATATTTTTTATAATTGCAACCACCTCTTGAAGGATCCATTTTTCTGAAAAACAAAATGGAACAGATAGTATTGTTTTAGTAAACAAATGGTGACATTCACATAAGAATTTGTCTCATCCCAAGGATATTGATTTTTAAACCATAACCAATAAAGGTGATTTCTTGTGGCACTTTTTGAACAGCCCAAAGTGCTAAGAGAAGTCCTTGTTATAGTAACAGGCTGTGGTCCAGTGTGTAACATCATGAAGAGCATCTGTCTGGGGCCAGAAGTCATGGGGGTTCACAAGCTTCCCATAGAGATTGCTCATCAATAAAAGTTCTATGTTCAGGATTTTGTACATTTTGTTAATTAGGCCAAAGCAATAGACCTTTGTGGTAATTATTCAGACAGTGATGTAAAAAGATAGCCTGACAAACAAACCTCCATAATCCACTTACGTCTCACAGAAGCCAAAGGGTTGGAAAAGCCTATTAACAAGCTCCCTGCCTGTCTGTTTGGAGACATTGTTAAATCGAGAGTCTCAGCACCTGAGGCGGTCTGTTAATAAAGATCGTTTGTAGCAGATTTCTGCTCTATTACGAATGGACATAAAACAGCATAATTTAAAACATGTCAATAACTCAAGGCAAAAATGCCAAACATAGTCTGTTCTGTCTTTATAAAATGGAGCCAAGTATACACAAGGAAAATGCCAGGAAGTCTTCTGCTGACTGAGTTTAGAGATTGTTCCTGATAAATATTGTGATCCTTCAAGTTAAAACAACCTCTTGGTTGGGTGTCTCTGTCTCTTTTCTGTACTAAACTTAAGGAATCTTTTCTATTTAAGGGCCAACAAGATCCCTAACCTCCAGTCCTAGAAGATGCCTGGAAACCTGTGCCCTTTGTGTCAGCCTCGTGAATTCATAATTGCTCGTGAGTGTTTCCTCTTTTTCCCCCTCCTCCTTTCTTCCTCTGGAGTACCATTTACTGGCTGTTTGGGAACAAATCTTTGTAGACAATGAGTTATCATTGGGTTGTCTTAGGAAAATTTACTGAGGAATCTAAAACACCAAGCACCGAGTGAGTCACCCCTTGTCTTACACATTTGCTTAAATATGTTAGTCCAATTTTCAGGGACAGTTCTGTATTTTTAACACAAAATCAAGGACCAGACAGTCAGTATTCCTGCAGCATCCATGTGGCACTTACTGTGATCCAATGGCAAAGGCTGATTGATGGCATTCTCAGTGAGTGTTTTGGGAGGCTGAGAAGAGCATCTACAGAGGGCTGCAGTGCATTGTTGCACATGTGCAGTGAGCTCTGCCATTTTCAACAGGCCTGGAGATGAAAATTTACCATACTGCGTCTCCCACATCCGGTTTGGGTGGACGGCTGAGCCTGAGTGATATTATCTTCTCTATTAGAAGGCCTCTCATGAACTGAGTGGTGGTTTTAATTAAATCCACTAGGTTGAGAAAAGTGGTTTGGCAGCTTCAATTGATTTATTGTGTTTGTGACATCTGCGCCTGATTTATTGTATTGACTTGCAGAATTGTTTTTGGACACTCACCGTACATATTTTCATTCTGGTTTGGGGGACTCACGGGCTATAAATAAGTAGCATTTTCATTCTGCTATTATTTTAGTTTTCTCTGTGTTTTCTTTGGTAGGATGGTAAACTATTGAAGTCATCACGTTAATATGATTAAAAGCATGAGATTCTGTGGGTTTGTGTGCGTGAAGAGGGCTGATTGAAAAGTGGTACTGGGCTGAAGTTCCTTAGCAGCATCTTGCCTAGGTTTGTGAGCTGAGAGAAGGAGACAGATTGATGATTTTTAAAAATTTAGTCTATAAATTGATTTGCTCCATGTTATGGCTTTCTTAATTTTAAGATTTAGGTTTTATTCTTTGTTTTCTTTTTTGTTTAATTTAAATTCAATTAGACAGCATATTTACATATTTAACATCATTAGTGTCTAGTGTAGCGTTCAGTGATTCATCAGTTGAAAATTTAGATTTTAGACATTAAGTATCAACACCATGTTGTAAAAAGTTCCTTTCCAATGATCTCAACGTAGCATATTCAGGTGGGTGTTACAAGTGGCCCCAAACCCAAATTTTCCTGTAGGCAGATCAATCTTAGAAAGTGTCCTCTCCAGGGGCACCTAGGTGGCTCAGTGTGTTAAGCCTCTGCCTTTGGCTCAGGTCATGATCCCAGGTCGAGCCCCGCATTGGGCTCTCTGCTTTGTGGGGAACCTGCTTCCCCCTCTCTCTATGCCTGCTTGTGATCTCCCTCTCTCTGTTAAATAAATAAAATCTTAAAAAAAAAAAAAAAAAAGTATCCTCTCCAAAGTCCACAATGCAGGTATAAGAGAGAGGGGAGAGAAGAGTCAAGATGCATTTTCTGCCCAAGGGGGAGGGCGGAGAAATACGTGTCTTTTTTTTTTTTTTTTAATTCATGTTTTTGTGGGGTTTTTTTTTAAGACTTTATTTATTTATTTGAGAGAGAGAGACAGTGAAAGAGAGCATGAGAGGGGAGAAAGTCAGAGGGAGAAGCAGACTCTCCAAGGAGCAGGGAGCCTGATGTGGGACTCAATGACCTGAGCTGAAGGCAGTCGCTTAAACCAACTGAGCCACCCAGGTGCCCAAGTCTTAATCAGCCTAAATATTTCACTGGTCTATGAATGAGTGGTTGCACGCCCCAGTTACCCACACTGTAATGATGTGTTGGGCTCCCTGGGTTAAAGCCCTCTATTCCCTACAGCTGGGGTCACTGAGCCCCTACCTGAATCCCCAGTCCCACTTCTGAAACAAATCAAGGAAAATTTAAGGAGTCTGTGTAAGTCTCTCAGGAAAATCCACTTCAGGCAGCCTGTGGCTTAGCTCACTTTAACCTTCTATCTCAGTGTTAGAAGCTGGGCTCTGCCCCTGTGCCTTGTAGTCAGCCTCTAAGTGGTGTTGAATCCACTTGGAATGGCTTCCCATTTTTTTCTTCCGTGCCCATATCTCTTGGTCAGTAGCCTATCTTGTTAGTTTTTGAGTTTCTTTCCAGAATACCCAGAGTACTGCTTTGAGCCCAAAGTTGGGGCCTACCCTGACACTGACCACTTATTGCCTGTGGCAGGACCCTCCTCATGCTCACCTACTGTCCAGGTGTTTCTCTATGAGCCATAGGTGGTCTGCCAACTCATTGGAGTCTCCTTGTTGATCTAGGTTCACTCTTGCATAGGTGGTTATATATCTTAATACACAGCATGACCCGTCCTCTTTCCTTTACAACCCTAATTTTCCCCCCTCATTTTCTTCTGTGGGCTTATCAGTTAAAATAGGGAAAGACTGCTCATCACTAAAGCTCTATAGAATTCATTTGAAAACTTTTAATTTATTCTCCGTGATACGTGAGTTGCTTCAAATAACTCATGTACTTATTTCGTTTTTCTGGAGGGTGTTCAGTGGAAATCCCTGAACTGTGTAAGATCAGGTATGTGAAAGAAAACTCAGTTATAGGAGCCACTTACTGAACAACTACAAACAGGCATGGATTTTAGCCCAGCATAAAATCTGCTTGGAAAACCTAATTCATATCAAATTCAAGTAGGAAATAATGCCAAATGGCTTTAAGAAAAAAATTTTACTGAGATAGAATTTACATAACCATTAAATTTACCATTTAAATTATACAACTCAATGATTTTTAGTAAAGTCTTACAAAATTGTTCAGACTTCACCAAAATTCAAGTTCAGAACAATTTCATTACCCCAAATTAGCCTGGTCTCAAAGAGGTAATTAGTCACGGTTTTATATGTGAATCATCTTAAACTAAGTTAATCATGGAATGATGTTATGTACATAATATAGGAAGAAAGTGATAGTGCAGACTGTTACACATTAAAAACAGCGTACTTTTTTAACGAGTGGCTAATTCCCATGACTCGGTTGGCTTAACCCAGGAATAAGACTGCAGTGCAGCCTGCCCTTCATATTGGAAAAATTCTGAGGGAATTTTGAAAATCATTCATTCTAAAGGAGAATAAGTCTACATGTGTGCAAAAGCACATCACATATTAGAACTGTGGCTCTGTGCTTAGTCAGATGAGGGAAACACTTTCTCATTAATAAACATCAGTCTGCTTTACCTGTGCTGTGGGCTTTCTGCACATAGTTGCAAGATCTGGTACCTGCAAAGTAAATACCAAGGTTTCTGGAGCCACATTTCCTAATGGACTGCAGAGAGCTGGCCTTGAAGGTACAGCATAAAGAAAAGCTCAAAAGAGTCATCTCAGTAGTAAGTGTGCGGTTCTACACTGTCAGAGATAATGATCCTTAATGGTGTTTTTCACTTGTGACGGTCATACCCGCTAGGCTAGGGAGCATACTAGCAGGATAGCGAGCTTTTGAAAATTTGGTTCACGGGTTATGTGTGGATTTAATAAAGCAGCCCTTTTAAGAAACTAAAGAATTCATCTGAATTGTTCAAAATGAAAAGCTGACTATTTGCTTTTACTAAAACATGACACCGAAGAGCTAGCAGTGATCTGGAGGAAGAGTTTAGCTTGGCAGGTTTCCCATTCTTATTTACAAGAGTTTTTCAAGCAATTTTATTTTTACAAACAAGACTGTATTAGACCATAGGGAGAAATGCACAATTAGATGTTCAGCCTTGGAGGACTTATTATCTAGTCAAAGAAGTAAAGCGCTTCGCCTGGACAAATTATCAGAGTGAACTCTTACTGTAGGAAGCGCCTTCCCTTAAATCGCTATGGCAATGATTGAATATAAACAATATTTAATAAGGTTGACACTTGGTGATGCCAGATAAATGTGGTGAGAACAAAAGTCACCTGGATGTACCATCCCTTCCTTTCTGTGTCTTCCTCTTCCCCCCAAATCCTCCATTACCTCAGGGACACAGAAAATTCCTGTTATTGAGTTGATCAGGTAAGTAGCAGTCTCTTATTTTTATTGGATTAACAGCTTATTGACGAGACGAAAAGAACCGGAGGTGCTCAGCAAGGGTGACAACTCAATGCCCCTGAGACAGCTGTTCATTTTTACTACAGAATGTTCATCTTCTTATGCAGGCATGTATATTTTTCTGAGGGAAAGACCACAATTTTGTAGTCTTGGTAAAATCCTGGCACATTGTGTTTTAAATGCATGCTTATCTCTGTAACTCTTCAAGACATATTAACAGCATCCCGCCTCCCTACTCTCATGTTTTATAAATCATGGGTCAAGGGTGTGCTGACACGCTAGTACATTGCTATTACACAAATCGGGTTTCCTCTTATCTCATCCAACCACTAAAGCATTTGTATTAAAAGTGACTATTGTAAGCCTACAGATGCACAGGTCATATATTATAGGGTGCATGATTTATCTACAGCTTTGGGTCTCATGGACCACAGTATTTTATTTGCAAAAGCTGACTGATTGGGTTCTGTATAAGATCAAATTTTATCGCCGTAGGAGTAAAAGTCTAGCTCACTTAGGTGGATAAATAAATACTACCTGAATTCTCACTAATGATGTAAGGAATGAGAGTCTGTCTTTTCTTGAGTTTTGTCTCCACATAACATCTCAAGTTCAGCAGGCTACTGTTTTGAGGAATACAGTCTTCTCATGAAAGTCCTTGATAAACTTTTTGTGCTGGTGAACTGTTCTCAGAATGGCCTCTTGACCACATTGTTTCATGGCTTTTTGCCTTCAGTTGAAATGCAAAATACTTTTTAATGGTTATCAATGATGAAAAAAATCAACACAAATTCATTCTTATCTATTTCTTCTAATTCCAACTTAATAAGTTTGTGTTAAAGGGAAAAATTAGGGATGAGGGCAGTTGGAAAGGAGGTTAAACTCAGAGGTAGTTCAAGTGTATTTATAATTTAAGTGTTACATAACTGCCCTCCTTAGTTTAGCAGTAATTTTAGATTGTTGGGTTTTTGTTTTGTTTTGAGATTTTTGTTTGACTTGCGAAGTACGAGAAACAAATTAAAGAACCTATCAAAGAATGTAGCAAGGTTTTCTTGAACAAGAGGGAGTATATCTTTTTAATTTATTGATACTACAAACAATAGTAGTACGAGATCATTGTCTCTAAAGCCTTGTTCCTAAAAATAAAATGTAAACTGACTTGGTTTATGACCAGAAAGACATTCCAGGCTCTTTTTGGATAAACTTACCATCTATGTTCTTGGACATCTAGTTAGATAGGTAAAGGAATAACTAACTGGTCTGGAGCAGGACTTGCAAGTTGCAGGAGGACAAAGATCCTTTTAGAGAGGCAATTTCCACTGATTTGTTGTCCTTGAAACATCTGGTCTTTTAACCCTTCCAACTGGGTTCTTCCAGGCCATCATTTTCTACTTTATTATTTTCCTTGCCAATTGCTACTGTACCCACTTGGTCATTCCTGTAACTAAAGTACCTCATTCTACTTACTTTCTGGCTCCTTTTCCCACATGACTGAAGAATGTCATCACAAGAAGACTAGATGCCACTTAACAGGGCCTTCTGAATGTCTCCACTAGTAGCTGAAAGCTTTCATTCATGCAGCTGGGCATGTCCCTTCCTCATTCCATTTTTGTACCTTCTGTGCAGCCATCTGCCAAGTAGCTTTCCCAGACAGGGGGCAAAGATTGGAACCTAGTACTTCCTGAGATCACTCTTTATATTCATGGACAGATCATATTGCCTGGGAAAGCTTCCTTGAGATTCACTGAAATCTGTGTCCCATAGCTTCTGGCAATAGATCCTACTTTAGCACATAGGAGATTATGCAGAATATGAGCCTTTACACTCAAGACCAGCTCATTATTGGGAAAATTTATTCAAAATCCCTTTCTTCACTATCTAGCTATCTTCTCTTCCGGAATTCTCCTTTCAAGATCAGCTTTCCACTTGAATCTTGATTTTATCTCCATCCAAGTTAGTGAAGAGATTTGATCCAAATATTACATGTTTCTCACTTGAATACCTAATCACCTTCCCTCTACTGTACCAATTCCTTTACGAATTTGCCCAAGCCTACCTTATACCACATAAAATAAAACAAATTAAATAAAGCCTCCTCTTCGCCTTGTCCTTTCCAAACAACCACACAATCTTGGGCCATCCTTTTTCTGTCAAACTGTTTTACTCTATTTTCATAATTGATCTGTTTTGCATTAATTTTTATAAGCCATGAAGGCGCCATTTAATGTATTGTTTTATGAATTTGAAATAACTCTAGTAGTTGACAGATTTCCAGAAGTAGGCACAGGTTAAGATTTGATAGAAACTAATATATAAAATAAAGCAAATACTTGATACTATCTAATGGATACACATATGTATCCAGTCTAATCTCTTTGTGTTTAAGAAGAATCTTCTAGGAAAATTTTTGTCCTTATGTCACATTTAATAACTCATAACCCTCCTTCCCAAATTCAGCTATGCAGAATGGGAGTGAAATATAATAGAATATTAAAAGATGTTGTAATCTATTAATTTTTCTGCCATGAGCAGAACACATTAATAATGTGGTATAATTTTTTTTTAAATCCCAAATACTACAGTCTTATTTTGAGTATCATTTGTACTCATGTTTCAGAATGATCTAATGCCTTATGCACTCTTAATTCCTTCCCCTCTCACCCTTGATGAGATAGGGGTCTTTGCTAAGACACAATAAAGAGACAGAGACTGTTACTATGCAAGTATGTAATAGTCCATATTTTTAAAATAAAGATTTCTTTGTTTCATGGATATGTTGCTCTGAATAGTCTATAAAACCTAAACTCACTCCAAGGAATACTGTGAAAAGCTGTTGGCCCTTCCTGCTGGAGCAGAGAATGAAGAAGAGAATGGTGGAGTTGGAAACAACTGGAAAAATATAAGCATGAATCCCACTCTTCAACAACGAAGGCCACAGAATGCAAATTTTTAAAACAAATAAATGAAAAGAGAATTATTCATAATGCAAAAGTAATTCATCATTATACAGAATTTCTAACAGAGTTCACTTGAATAAAGGAGGGTCCTGGTGCTTTCACAAGTGCCTGGGTGATTCGTGCTCTGATCATTTAATTCTTGCAATTTTCAGGACCTGAGCTATATCTGAAATATAGCTGTGTGTTATACAATGTATACAGATAAAACTCATGCATATATGTGCATGTTAAAATTTTGTGAAAAAGGGGCTCCTGGGTGGCTCAATGGGTTAAAGCCTCTGCCTTAGGCTGAGGTCATGATCCCAGGGTCCTGGGATCGAGCCCCACGTCCAGCCTCTGCTGAGCAGGGAGCCTGCTTCCCCCTCTCTCTGCCTGCCTCTCTGCCTACTTATGATCTCTGTCAAATAAATAAATAAAATCTTTAAAAAAAAATTTAAAAAAATTTTTGTGAAGTACTCCAAACTCTAACATTCCCATATTTTAATTGATTTCTGTAACTTGCAGTGAACTTTCTAAAGTTCTCTAAATTCTGAGCACCATATAAAATCAAATTTGATTAAATCAGTTTTCCTTGATGGAAGAGAACATTACTGAAACCATTGTGATTTGTGACCTATGATTGCACTCTGTTCAGTGTGATTCGGAGGTCATGTCTAACTTAAAGCTATGGAACACGGTGAAAATTCATTCTTTCTTAGCTGTGGCACTACAGCTAAGACCCCATGCCACAGCTAAGTAGTGCCACAGCTAAGACCCCATGAATATTTGTACTTCTCAAGACAAACTCTGAAAGAAATCTGTCTCTCTGATATTGCCATATCGTCCAGTCCTCTATGGATGAGACTGCAGAAGCCCTCGAGGTAATAAGAGTTTACGATAATCACCAAAACATCTATGCAAGTCCACTGTTGCTGTCCTACAAGGCAAATGCAGGTCACATAAAAGAGGAAAGTAGGATATATCTCTCACCAGCAAATGACACCATTCATATTATCTTAACACCATGAGCTATCTAGCTTCCAAAAGCAAATGGGAAAAATAGCCAACAAGCAGAGTTCATTACAAAAGTTCATGAAGTTTCTCAACTGGAAGGAATTTTTTTTTTTTTTTTAATTTATTTGACAGAGAGAGAGCTCACAAGTAGGCAGAGAGGCAGGCAGAGACAGAGGGGGGAAGCAGTCTCCCTGCTAAACAGAGAGCCCGATACGGGACGCGATCCCAGGACCCTGAGATCATGACCTGAGCTGAAGGCAGAGGCTTTAACCCACTGAGCCACCCAGGCGCCCCTCAACTGGAAGGAATTTTGAAATTAATTTATTGTCGCTTCTTGTTTTAGAATTAAGGTAACTGAAGACCAGAAACTATAAATTATTTGAGATTACATAACTTGTTAGAGGCACAGCCAGGACAAGAGCTCAGGACTCCTGACTTCAGTCTTTTGCCCTGTAACAATGATTAGTAGCTAAGATGACTTTATATTCTTAAGATGTGTTTAGGTTTAGAAAGTCAACTATGAGAAACATGTATTTCCCTAGACCATGTATTATCAACAAAGACTGTATCACCTCCAAAGGAGTGAACATTGGCCTGTAGTTTGAAAAAAATCTTAGATGTTAGATATGATAGTGGTTTGTGGCCTTCAAGGGGCATAGTGTCCAATCAGGTATGTTATGTATCTGTGGCTTCCACATTTCAAGGTGAGAGGTGGGGTGGAAGAAGGAAGGATTAAGAAAAGACTCTTAATCCTTTTACCACTGATTTGGAAGCTTTTGTCTTAAGGCTGTCCAAGTTTCAATTTCCTTACCTATAAATTGATTTTATCTACATGATTTATCTATCTTACATGATACATGTATAAAGCAATAAACCTGGAACACAGTAGTCATTAAATAAATAATAATATAATATAATATAATATTTATTATTATTATTATTATTAGCTGTTAATACTTTCAGCAGCTGTAAGACCTAGACTAGTTCTACATCAGTCTGTTTAGTAGGCAATTTGTTCTTATCTCCTCTTTGGAAAAACTCTCCCCTAGTCTTTCCCCTCCCCATCACCCCCACGCCGGTCATTCTTCTACTCCTGACACTCCCTAGCTGCCTTTGGCTCCTTTGTGGTCTGTTTGCTGACCATGGTGCGCAGGTCTGCCTGCATAGGGATCCCTAAGACAAACTGAACTATTAGGATTCAGCATAAGCATCGCCTTACCTTCTGTTTCGACGCTCCCATCCCCAAGAGGTTAGAGTAAGATATCTCACTGATTTAAATCTCCGCATGAGACTTTTAACTTCTTGAGAGTAGAGATTCACTTATTGGGAATTTACTCTGTTCCAGGCACAGTTCTCAGCTATGAACAAAACAAACAAAAATTCTATCCTCACGGAATTTGTATCCCCATCGGGTAGAAAGACAGTAATGTGAATAAGTGAACCATGGAGCATGTTAACGGTCAATGCTAAAGAGAAAAATAAAGTCATAAAGAGAGATAGTAAGTTTAGGAAGAAGTAGAATTTTAGAAGTTGGCCAGTTGAAAGCTCCCCTTCCCTCCCTCTGCCACACGGCACAAAAGGCGGTTGAGAATAAGGTCTGAAAGAAATGAGGGAATGGGCCATGGAGATATTTGGGGAAGAATGTTATATTCTCAGAGCTATGAGGTACATTTTCACAGCTGCCACAGCTGTGAAAGTCCACACAGCCCACCTTGTAAGGCCACACAGATCATTTTTAGGATCTTGGCATTTACTCAGAGAGAAATGGAATCGTCTTTTGCTTCCTAATACCACAAGTCCTGGGCCCCATGCCTAAAACATGCTAGGCATTGAATAAATGATTGATGACTGAACTGACTCAGTCACCACTACACGTACACGCATAAAACCCATTAAATGAAATAAATACAAAGACTGGCTTTGTGCTGTCCTGTTTAGACAGATACCATGTAGGATAAACCTGAAAACACAGAACCTACTGCATATCATTTAAAGAAAGCATAGCAAAATACATGGCTTTATACCTGTCAGTTCTGTGCTAGTAAACAATAACCACATACCTGGTGAGGAAGTTGGAGAGAGACATAGACAGGATGAAGCAGGAAAAGCATCAGGTGGATCCTCAGGTCATTGGATGAATTGGTAGATTTAGTCAACAAACAATTCTGGATGCCCAGTTAAATTTATGTTACAATAAATAATGAATAATTTTTTAGTATAAGTATATCCCATCAGCATTTAACTTGGTGTTCAGTATTTTATCTGGCAAGGGTCCTTCCAAAAGACAAAATTTAAGTGGAACTTTGAATTCTCAATGTAGCCTGACTGCTATGAGCTCTCATCCAGTGGTCTGGTGGAAATGCCTTAAGGAATGCAGATCAAAATAATTGAAGTCATTTGTATATTTATTTTGTATATTTATTTTGATGCCATCACTTTATATTTATATTGTATAATTTTACAGTGTATAGAGTGTAGTAATATGTCTATATATATAATTTATATGTAACTTATAAGTAAATATTTATTGGAACTGAAAAATCAGACATTTATTCTTGATAAGAGAGAGGAGTCAAAAAATAGAAAAGCTGTTCTATTCAGTAGATGAGCAGCACTGGGACAAAGGACATCTATTATTTTAACCTTAAAAAAAAGATAACGCAAATCAAGAAAATTATTACTTGCTTGGTAAAAGTGTCACTGAGGTATTTAGTTTGAGGAATTTGTGAAATTGACCAAGTGTTCTGAAATATACTTTCTTGCCTCAAAATAGCTGATAATGACTGGGATAAGTCACTGTTAGGTAATCACATTCAAACAGTTCATTTTATGCATTGCTCATCTTACTTAGGGAGAAAAAATGTAGTTTGTTTGGACTTGATCCTTACATGTCACATGGTCAGTCATACTTTGTTGTTTTGTTCTGACAATTGCCTGTCCATCTTCCACTTTGAAACGATAAAAAGGGGAAAGAAAACACGAAGCCACAAACTGCTCCCACTGTGCAGAGTGACAGCATTGTAATACCACAGAATCTAGAGACAGATGGTGGCTTATAGCAGACATCAATCTTCAATGAGAGTAAATTTAGGATAATGCCCCTCTTTGGTAATGGACATGTCTTTGCAAAGTTATTGCTGACAGCATCCTCTAACATGCTGATTTGCTAAGACAAGGTTTTTATTGCATCTAATCTTGTCGTAAGGCATGAAAAAAATGGTTGGGTACATGTTTTTCATGTATAGTTTTTACAAGAATTGCCTGCATTAGAGAGTGGCTAAATTGTTTTCCATATTTTATGGCACATTTCTAATGTTCCACCGCACACAACATTGATCACTCAGTCCATTAGCTTATTATGATATCCTGAAAGGAGACACTTCCTTTGGGAAAAGCCATTATTTGAAATGAGATGAAGGTTCTGACTTCATAGGACAAAGTGGGGTGGAATCTATTGAGCAACTTTTTAATTTCATCAAGGGAGAAAAGCAGAATATATGTGTGTGTGTGTGTGTGTGTGTGTGTGTGTGTGTGTGTGTGCGCGTGTGTGTAAAGATGTATTGTATTATGTATCTATAATATATATGTAAAGGTATATGTATTTTCAAAATATCTGACCTGTCCAAATCTGCTTTGCCTTTTGAGTGGCTCGGACACTCCCCAAAATCTCAGACTATAACCCCAGTAAGGATGGAAACAGCTTTTACAATACAAACCTTTTTCAGAGTTACATACATTGAGGAATACTCATGGCGTTATAGGGTCCTAATAGTAAAATAGAACACATAGGGAGACTGTAATATATGGATTTGAGAGAGCTGAGAGATGTTCAGGGACTGTGGAGTACTGCAAAGATTAGCTGTAAAAGAAAATGCTGCCACCACCAAGTGGCACTTCCACAGCCCAGGCCAGTCAGCAAGAGCGGGACCCATTCTGGAGCTGTCTTCAAGAGATGGGGTCATGAAAGGAAAGGTTTTTTCAATGGGCCTGGAATCATCATGGAGATGGAACCCCTAAAGGAGACATCACTAAAGGAAGTGAGAACATATTGGTTTCTCCCCTCTTGCTGTCCTCCAGTTTCCAGCAGCATTTCCCTTAGGCAAGACAGACTTGCAAATGTGCTTCCCAGAGCGGCAGCACAGAGAGGGAGGGGCAGAGAACAAAGCTGGGAGCCAAGAGATAAACAGATGACTTAAAACTGGAACAGCTTCCTTCCCCACTTCATTTAATACGCTTCTGAGTATTGTAAACTCTATCCTACCCATAAAGACACAGTTTTCCTCCAGCTAAGCAAACTTTGAAATCTTTGCTGGCACGGGGAGGGCTGAAGTGGAGGTTGAGGCAATAGAGGAGAAGTGGGCCACAGAACGTATTTGGAAAACTGTTGGCAGGTGGCTCTTCGGGCTCCTTTCTGCACTGGTGCTTTGAGAAGTGGAACTGTATGGGAAAATGGAAATGCCCCATTGTATTCTATACCTGCTATGTATCAGGAGCCAAGCAGAGTGCTTCTGCACGTTTCGCTTCATCATAGAGTGGCCTAGCAGGGGAATTCATGTCCCTGTAGGGATATAAGCTATGATATCTTTATCTACTTCTGAAATCCCCAAATCATGTCTTCTGGGTAGGGGGTCTTTTGTATCTGCTTTGAGATAGGTAGACAACATGAAGTTCCGCTCTGACAGGAAGTCCCGACCACTCCCAATTATGTAAAACCTCCAGTCCGGAAACTTAGTAACACATGAGGTGCCCTACCGTATCAGACCTTGCGTCCAGTCAATTATTTTGTCTTTGACAATAACACCGATGGTTTATGGTCTGTCATGTTTGTTCTCTAATACATGTGCTAAATATTCTTGGGGTTGTTCTGCTACTAATAATAGTTTGCACTAACTGAGTGCTCACGAGATCACAGGCACTGCTGGAAGTGTTCTACTTTTATTAGTTCATTTAATCCTCACTATAAACCTGTGTATTGGTTTTATTATTATTTTCACTTTCCAAATGAGGGAGTAGAGGCAGAGAGCTTTTATATAACTTGTCTAAATGCATGGACCTGGTGATGGTTGAATGGGATTTCAGTCCTGTGTCCTAAGAATTAGAAGACTTCTCACTATCCTCTGATGACCCTTTATAGGTGAATGGCTCATGATTTTATTTAATTCTTTATGCAAGAAATTTCCTAATGAATTGTTATGATTATTTCTCTTGAAAAATGAAAAAAAATTGTAATCGTACTAATTGTACACGTTGAGATGTCGAATAAGTTTGGATTTTTAATAGGCTCTTTTGAATAAAGAAAGTAGATAATTGTTTTGCTGGTTCATGAAATCAGGCCATAAATATTTTTCACATCTGGTGTTAATTAAATGAAATTTCCTTTAAGTGAGATAAAGCCGTTGAAACCATAGTACTAGGTTTTTTGCTTCTCAGAATATAAAACCTGACTGATGAAGGTCTGTTCTGATGGAGAGGAGCCAGGACTAGACACTGTAGGAACCCTCCACCCTCGTCAAGTTATGTAACCACAAAAGTGCTCATCTTGTTAGCTCAGGTTACATTTGACGTCTGATTCTGAGTGTGTGTCTTTGTTTACGGAAAGCAAGAAACTAGTGATGTGAATCCAACACTGGACAAATCAGAAACTAGTGGAGATCACAGCATAGACTCTTAACACCAGCCACCTCCAGTGTGAAGAATGTCAGGGCAGTGAGCTTGTCATGTCTTCCGGCCAGGGATGGATAATGAGAGCATTTTTTATTATTTTTATTGCTGTACTTCTCTGTCCACCACAACCAATGTATAGGTGGCAGAAGTCTTTATGAGAAATGATGGTAGCCTAGATTATGAAGGGGGCAGAGGAGTTGGATTTGGATTCATTTTAATATTCATATTCATATTCATATTTCAATAATTTTATTATTTATTTTAATAATTTTATTAATATTTTAATAATTTTAATAATTGCTGGAGGTAGAACTAATAAGTCATGGTAATGGACTGTATGAAGAGGTTTGGAAAAGGGAAGAATCAAGGCTTCCACCCAGGTTTCTGGGTTGAGCAATTGGGTGTATGCTCCAAAAATTACTGAGATGGGAAACATGAATAGAAAATGGGCTTTATTGCTCTTGTTGTTGTTATTATTTTAATGGAACTGATGGCATTTGAGTTGTATTTTATATACATTGAGTCTTGAGTTTCCAGAAGCCCTTAGCTGTCAAGGAATAGTGATCTAAAACTCTTGTGTGCAGCTGAGGAGAGGCCAGGCTAATACAGATTTGGTATGGGTGTTTTAAAACTTTTTTTTCCTTAGGGATTAAAATATGCAAAGAAGTAGAGACTAGTACAGTGGATCTCTGTGTGCCCTAACCCAACTTCTACAACCATTAACTCCTGGTCAGCCTTGTTTGAACCATATTCATCCATTCCCGGCTCCCCTACCCACCCCCTGCCCACCGCTAACAAAGCAAGAATCAAAAGCAAAAAAGCAAATCCTGAATCACATATAATTTCCATCATTACTCAATATAGAATTTTAAAAGTTGAGGACTCTTCTGAAAAATATATTCACAATGCCAGTATCACAACTAAAACAACAGAAATTTCTAAAATTATCCCATATTGAGTCAGTGTTTCAATTTCCTTGCCTATCCATAAATTTGCTACAAATCAGGGTCTGACTAAGGACCGTACATTCTAATTAGTTGATTTTGCTCTTATGTTTCTTTCCCTTTCCTCTCCTTGCCCCTTACAACTTATTTGTTGATAAACTAAATTTATGGTCTTACAGAGATTCTCACAATCTGTATTTTGCTGATTGCATCTCCATGGTGTCATTTACCCCATTATCTTCTCTTTCCCTGTGGTTTCCTGTAAATTAGTAGTTGGATCTATAGGCTTTTACCAGACTTCGAATATTTATTTATTCTTGGCCCAAAATATTTCACCCACTGTAGTAGGTATTTCCATCAAGAAGCACAAAATGTCTGGTTGTCTTGCTTTTTCTGAGATTAGCAATCACAGATGATTACTGCCTAGATCCATTATTTCATTTAATGTTGTAAAAAGCCTTTTTGGTTTGGTTTCTAGGTAATTTGGACACATTTCTTGCCTTATACCTGAAATCAACCATTTCTCTTAGGAACCCCAGTCTCTTTTAGTTGAAAATGGTATTTAGAGAGCACAGGCTGGGTACTCATTGTTATTACGCTGGTCACAGTGGTTATAGCTAGGAGATACATCACACACATTCAAACTGATATTGCCCTTTTAAATTCAGAATTACTGGGCGTTTACTTCTAGATGGTAGCTACTCTTGGGGTGAGCATGGCATAACATACAGAGTCATTCAATCACTGTGTTGTATACCTGAAATTAGTGTAACGTTGTGTGTCAGGCATACTCAAGTTCGAAAGGAAGGAAAGAGGGAGGAAGGGAGGGGAGAGAGAGAGAAAGGAAGAAAAGGAGGAAGAAAGGAAGGAAAGAAAGAAGGAAGTAATTAATCACCGCGCTTTTACTTAACTTCTTCTGTCTTGCATAGTGATGATTTCTAATGTCATCAAAAAAGATGGTTAGCGTATGGAAAGGCCCATAACCTGGGTCCTGTGGGAAAATAGAGGGCTAAGGGACAGAACGAGAAAAGGACCTAGCAAAACTGGCAGAACAGAGTCAGTGGATGTGGTGCCCTTAAAGCAAGGATAAGATCGTGTTAGGAGAAGCAGGAGACCATGATCCTGAGAACTTACATAATTCGAAGTGAAATTGTGTGAATTTGTGTTTGGCAAAAAAGAAGCCCCTGTTGCCGCTGAATGACACGGGCAGAACCCCATCCGTTTGGCTGGATCAGTAGCTGGGAGACGAGAAAAGGAAGAAAATGTGAAGAGATCTGTCCTGATTCTGAACGGTGGAAATAAAGTGGCCATTTATAAGCTGTTTTCCCTCAAGGAGTATTTCCTAATTGATAAAATCTAGGTCTTAGGGCAAGTTTTCTTCTTAAATCTGAGGGAGAGAGAGAGGGAAAGAGTAAGCTATCCATATTTACAAAATGTAAATGAACGGGGCAAAAAGACATTTCCACACCGGTTTCCTTTCACACTCCTGGACTCTTTTGTGTACTGAATGATTCAGTGTGTGAAAATGTATTTGTGCACAGCCCCTCCAACAAGTTTGTCCATAAAACCCAAGAATTTCCATCTTCACTGAACCGTAGAGGTCTTTAGGAACCCTAAGTCACCAAGGTCCCAGCCCTCACATATCATTTCTCTACATCAGCTCTGGATTCCTCTTTCTTCCAGCTGATCAGTCCATCCTTCAGACTGGAAGAAAGATTCACGGGGTGAAGGGAGAGAGAAATCCAAACTTTCTGTCATTTCCATGTGTTGTAATAGATTCACCTAAAGTAATTACCTCGGCTGTATATTCTCAGCCTCACTGGCTTGGCCAGATGGTGTGTTCCTCTCCTCTACAGCCTGTTAGTTTATTTTAGCAAACCCTTGAGACTGCTTTAACATCCCATAAATGGAGTGGATGAAGGCCAGGTTCTTTCTAGGTTAATGATTTTGAGATCAGTATTTTTGAAACCTAAGCACTGTTTCAGCAAAGGAAAAAAATCAACAGATGGGAGAGAGGGTCACTCTCAGTGATTATGATGGCAATAAAACAGCTTACATAAGGAAAAGAACAGACTGTGTGGCTGGGTTTAGTCCTTCCCCATAGTTATGTGGTAATAGATACAAAAGCAAATCAGGCCTGCCTGTTGCTTCAAAGTCTTCAGGAGTGAAGATAAATGGTAACAAGACAATAACTGTTCCCACGCTTTTCCGTCCAGCAATGTGTTACCTCTTACTAAGAGTTCTTTTCTCCAGAACTGCAACACGTGCCTCTGAAATGAAGGGGGCTATTGTATTGATTACCTTTTATTTTATAGCATACTATCTGTAGCAAGCAATTTTTAATATTTTTTAAAGCATAGTGACGGTTTGAATCAAAAGAAGGCTCCGTTTCAGTGGACCCAGTGTGACTTCTCAAATTCAGCGTATCGTTTTTCTGGGGTCAGAATCCTTTTTCAAACTATGATTAAAAAGAGTTTACCTAAAAATAGTGCCTGAGAAGACATGGGTGTTTTCCTTACAAAGAAATTCCAGAAAGGGAATGAGGGTGGGTTTTAAAGAAAGGAAAATATGAAAGATTAATCGTGCACTTGACACCGTAGTCTTTTCTCTGCACAGGTGCAGGGACAATAAGAGACCACTCTGGTTTCAGGTTCTCTCTCTCTCTTTTATCTTGCTCATTGCTATCACCAGAGGGCTTCATCTTTCAAGCAGCGTGTACAACAAAGATCAAATTAAAGCACCTCAGGCGGAAGTGGGGTAGAGAATGGGAACGGGAGGCGGAGCTGAGCATGGTTAAGGATCACTAATAGCTATAATTTTGTTGGGGTGGGGGAGTCTCCTTCTTTCGAGCCTTATATCTATTTTTGAACCTAAAATCCCCACTCCTAAATTACCTACATTTGCTGATGCACATATAACTGATCTGAAAGCAGTATTAGAAGGGAAAGACCGGGCATATGGATTAAATGTCAGGAAGGATGGCCTTCAAAAATTGCAACACATTATTATAGATGCCTTTCTTATGGCTAAAGTCTTGAGGCCAGTGCAGACTAGAGGCTCAACTGGTTCTCTGAAATTACGGACCTCCAAGACGGCTGGCACTTCCAGTTTTTACTTCTACCCTAGGGCAGACTGCGTCAGTACGGGGAGAGGGGACTGTACCATTCTTAAGCATGAGGTCCCGGATGCAAACCCCCATTTTTTCACTGCTAAGTTTCTAATTACCTATACAAACTGCACATTAAACATGATTTTGCTCAGAAGAGGCCATAAATTCAAAAATGCTCGAGTTGTACCGATTAGGTTGTAGCCCCGAGAAGAGGAACATTTTTTAGAAATGATCTTATCCATTTGGAAAATACGCCTTCCTGGTTTCCATTTATTTATTTAAATAGTTAAACCTAAAAAGCACTTAGCTCTCCTTTGCCAAAATGGTTCCTATCCTGACATAATCAAAATTGCTTGTGCTGATGAAAGTGAGTAATGGGCCTGGGAAGAATAAGGAGATAATATTTCACGCTTTATCTTATTTTGAAATGTTTCTTTTATAAAAATTGGAGAAGGGGAGCCCCCTTTGTCCTTTGTCTCTCAAAGCATGTGCACCGCAAAGCCCAGCTCTCCACCATATGAACATGAAAACCTTTCTAGATTCATGATGAGGAGCTGAAAGTATCCAGGGAGAGTCCGTGGGCAACAGCCAGTATTCTGTGTGCCCTCCTGTCTGTGTCAGTGTAACTTCAATACATACTGTCTCAAACACATTGCCTTTCAGTGTTTTTCTAATTGTCCTGAGGAAAACAGTCTCAAAGCCTCCTTAAAGCGTACATCCTTCAATCTTTTATGCATCATCATAGGAACAAAACATTGCCAGATTTTACATTTAAGTCAGTTTCTGTCATTTGAAAAAAAAAAAAAATCAGAACAAAAAGCTCTGCCTGTGCTTTCTGAACTGAGTTTGGGAACACTTTTATCTGGCATTTGCGAAGGAGCCCTCTGTTTTTCCTGTGGAGTCACTGTCTGATCATGTTCCTCGCATTCGGGGGATCCCATCTGTTTACATTAGCGATGAGCAGGCGAGGCAGAAAATGGGGAAAGAAATCAGAGGTGGGAAACAGAGTCTTGCAAACGTGTGAGAAATGCTCAGAAACACACACACACACACACACACGTATTTTAGCAATTTTCTGGAAACAATGGAAATCCCTGCTCTTCTTGAGGAACCTCCCTTCTTCTCTCTGCTCTCCAAACACCGTCCGAAAACCAGTGTTTTAACAACAGTAATCTTCCTGGAATGGAACAAAACGTGTTTCAGAGGCAGCATGGGAGCCTGAGAGCCATGAACATATGTGCAGTGTAGTGCAGTAGGAAAATATAGGCCTTCTTAATTAGACCCTAAAACTGCTTTTTTAACACTGTTTTTTGGAGTTAGAGAATTGTATGGTTTTCTGTCATATAGATTCATGCTATACCACCAAGCTTTTCTTTTAATTAATACACAAATAAAGGATACGTAATGGGTTGCCCAGAGATGGCACATTTATCCTCACTAATGAGGGTACAGTGTAAGGATGCTCACTTCTTGCCTGAGGCTTTGCTGTTTGTGGTTCTTCATCCTGTAATTGCAGAATTAAATAGTTTACACTGGCTTTTGTGATTAGGAAAAGGAGAAACACATTTTAGGAGGTTAAAAAATCCACTTGAATGTGGCATAGTTACAATTTCCTGTTCACGTCAAGCCTTTAAAATTTTCTGGTTGCATGATTTCTGCCTTGCCAGCATCTACCCCCAGCCCCACCCCTAATTCCTGGAAGAAGACTCTTTTGTTGGGAAGGATTAAATAGGAAGAGTCCCAGCCACTCTAACTGACCAGAAAGAAATACTGACCCAGGGGCGCCTGGGTGGCTCAGTGGGTTAAGCCTCTGCCTTCGGCTCAGGTCATGGTCTCAGGGTCCTGGGATTGAGCCACGCATGGGGCTCTCTGCTCAGCAGGGAGCCTGCTTGTCCCCCTCTCTCTGCCTGCCTCTCTGCCTACTTGTGATCTCTCTCTCTGTCTCTGTCAAATAAATAAATAAAATCTTTTTAAAAAAGAAAGAAAGATTGAACCAGGTGCCTATAGAAGAGATGAGAAAAAGTGAGCAGCGACGGCAAAGAAATGTTTGGACAGGGAAAAATCTACCTCATCAGGCCTAGAGCCATAGGCTTAAAGGGAGGTTTGTGTTAATGCTTCTCTCTTAGGCCCTCTGTCAGATACAAAAATGAGCAAAAACAAAAATGGCATCGGCCACTGTGCCATCAAGTAAATGAGATGGGACAGATATAAATAATTGAAATATAACAGACCAAGTTTAGCCCAGAGAATGTCGAGCGATTCATATTGAGGAAAGCTTCCTGGAGGAGGTGGAAGATCCAACTGGTAGTGAGGTTTTAGTAAGACATTGGTTTCAAAATTGGGCTCCTTGCATTCAGGAGAGGGCTTTATGGGGTTGTGTGTAAACATCTTTTCCTTGTGTCTGTGTACGTACTGCAGTGCAGCCCAGAAAGGAAGTGCTCAGTGAGAGGAGGGGAGAGGAGAAACTTGTATCTGGGAAGGTCAGTGACAAGCCAGCAATGGAAAACGGAAGCTTAGTGCAGAGATCTAGTGGTTTGCAAAATAGAAGAAAATGACCAACATCTCACTTGCTAATATTCCTCACTCCATGAACCTTAGTGTAAGTAAGGGTGTCTTAGAGTCTTGTCATTCTGCACATGCACAAAAACTTCACAGTTGGAACTAAAATAAATCAAACAGAAAATCTGTTTGCTATTGATAATTGATATGAAAAATATTAAATTGTCCTACTTCTGGATGGAAAGATATGTGACATAGGTTTATTGACATGAAATTATAAAGTCTAGTAACAAGGACGTTAGTATGAAAAAACAACTTACTTGCTTTTGTATTAATATAAACTTTGTTGTTTTTTATTATTTGTTTTAAAGATTTTATTTATTTATTTGAGAGAGAGAGAGAAAGCATGAGCAGGGGGAGGGGCAGAGGAAGAAGCAGATTCCCCACTGAGGAAGGAGCCCAATGTAGGATTCAATCCCAGAACCTGGGAATCATGACCTGAGCTGAAGGCAGATGCTTAACAGACTGAGCCACCCAGGTGCCCTGTTTTGGTTTTTTGAGTACTGATAACAAGATGTGGGTTACATAGAAGGCCATTCCCATAAAGAGACTGGGTCAAACTGAATTTGTACAATATCTAGTTGATACCTAGAAACACAAAATACTGAAAAGAAGACCTTATTAGAAGGAAAGAAACCTGTGGTCCAGTTCTAGTTCTGCCCATTATAAACACCGTGACCTTTGAGAAAGTACCCAAACTTTAATCTGAAAAAAATGAGCCTGACATTTGTGCTTCCTTTTTTGACAGCAATTTTTTGAGGGTTAATAGAGACATTTTATGTGGTGGTGCCTTAAACATTTGCACATTAATATTCAATTAAATAGAATCTCGTGAATAGATGCTTTGAAATGTTAAATTTGAAATGTTAAATTAATAACAAGCTGCAATAAGCCTCTTACAACTCAGCAGTCTAATCCCTTTACAAAGTAGAAGATCTGATGTTGAAGAATTTCAAGTTAGCAATGTTTCCACTTACCTTGGTTTCTTGCTGGAGTTACTTTATTGGTATAACTATTTCATCCAAAAGAATCGGTGGGGGTTTCCAACAAAGTCACCTATACTGAAACCATGTAAATTAAGCCTTCTTAGGTAAACAAGATCAGTGGAAAACTTCTTTGGGATTAAACTATTTGAAATAGACATATGGACCAAATAGAGTCAAATGTAGTTCATCATTTGATTCTCAAAACCCTTAGGAAATATGGACCATTCATGGTCCTTGCTAATTACCCTGCATCATGAACACATTAGTTTAGACACTTCAGTCTCTACCTAATATATCTCTTTTCCAATCAGCATCATTTTATTTTGGAAATGAATTTCCAGAGGTCCTTTCTAGAGGTTGGGCAATAGAACATTTGTTTCTTTTGAATTGGGTTGAAACATTCTCTGAATGAAAAAGAAGCTCAGATTATGTATTCATTTTTACTAAATTTACTTTAATCTGTTCTTAAAAAGCAATTAAATTGCTCTACAAAATTTCATTTTGATGCTTATTTGCATTAGGTTTGCTTACAAATTGTGTTATTCAAGGATTATAGGTCAGAATATTGCTCAAAGAGTTTGTGGCTTCTTGTTATTAAATAGACGGAATTAAAATATATATAGCTCTGTTTCAGTAGTGTATGAATTCAGTTATTCTTAGCAAATCTTTTCTTTTTTTCTTTTCTATTTTTCCTTTAAAAAGTCCCATGCTAAGGAAATACTTTCAAGGTTGTTTAGGTATCTTTTTAAAAAAATTTTTTATTATTTCTTAAAATTAACTTAATTAAATTAATTTAAATCAATTTAATTAAATTTAAAAATTGACTTAATTAATTATTTTTTTAATTTTTTAAATAAACATATAATGTATAATTAGCCCCAGGGGTACGGGTCTGTGAATCGCCAGGTTTACACACTTCACAGCACTCACCATAGCACATATAATGTCCATAATATTTAGGTGTCTTATTACAAAAAAAAAGATGGGGTGGAGGAGAGGGAAATTACTGGAAAAGACTCTCATAAAACCAAAGGTCAAGAAAACAGCTAGGTTTTAAAGAAACTTAAGCATGGACAGAAGAGTCAGTAGGAGCCCAGGATGTGTTCTGAATCTCAGGCTGAGCTTGCATGGGCTTGTATCTTTGCTTCTCTTGTCACTCTCCACCCCCATATACATTATTTTGTTGACATATAAAAGTCGTAAGTGTACAGTTCATTAAGTTTTCACAAAATGAACTTACCGGTGAAATCATCATCCAGACTAGTAAATGAGATGATACCCACAGTGCTGTCCTCCACAAAGGTTAACTTTGATCATAAGTTAGTTCTGCCTGATTCTGAATGTCCTAAAAATGGAACTATGTTATATGTAGTCTTTTATTCCTGGCCTCCCACCCAGTATTATATTTGTGGGAGTCATTCTTAATGTTATGTGCAGTTTCATTTGTTTTCATTGCTACATCGTATTCTTTTGTGCACATATGCCATAATTTATCTTTTCTACTGTGGTTTGGAAGTTTGGTTTTTCATTTTTCCCTCTTAAAAAAAAAAAAGTGCTCCTGTACACAATCTTTAACTTGTCTCTAGTGCACATACTTGTGCATTTCTGTTAGACATAAACTTTGGAGTAGAAATCCTTGATAATAGGTTATATACATATTCCACTTAAGTAGATCCTGCTAAACAAATTTACGAAGTAGGTCTACAAACAGTGTATGGCTTTTCTACTTGCTCCACATTCTTTCAGCAAAAGAAACACAAATTAAAACCACAATAAGATGTTACTATACTATAAAATGATATTATATTGTATATTGTATATTAAGTATAATATTTTTCTGGTCCAAAATTTTCGCTTAATTTCTTTGATACAGATTCCCTTTCTCAGAGGAAAGTCTCCTTCTTGTCATCTACTTTATGAATCATTATTTTGGGGACTTTAAAATAACATCCTAGTTATAAATATAAATATGTAAACATAAATATACAAATATTTATGTAATATAGATAAATATGCAAATAACCATACATTATTTTATTTTACTTTCAAGATTTTATTTATTTGACAGAGAGGGAGGATAAGCAGGGGGAGCGGCAGGCAGGGTGAGCAACAGGCATAGGGTGGGGGCAGGGGAGAGGGAGAAGCAGGCTTCCCGTGGAACAGGGAGCCTGATATGGGGCTTGATTCCAGAACCCTGGGATCATGACCTGAGCCGAAGGCAGATGCTTAACTGACTGAGCCATTCAGGTGCCCCTATAAGTTATTTTAAAGTCCATGTAAGATACCCCAAATGTCTAGATAATCTGTGTTTCTACTATCTGCTTTTTCTATTGGTCTTATCTCTTGACATGCCTTGTAAACTTCGATTGAAGGCTGGAATTTTTTTTTTAAATATTTTATTTATTTGACAGAGAGAGATCATAAGTGGGTAGAGAGGCAAGCAGAGAGAGAGAGAGGAGGAAGCAGGCTCCCTGCAGAGCAGAGAGCCCGATGCGGGACTCGATCCCAGGACCCTGAGATCATGACCTGAGCTGAAGGCAGAGGCTTAACCCACTGAGCCATCCAGGTGCCCCCAAAGGCTGGAATTTTTAAGGAAAGTTGAGAGGCTTTGGAAACAAATGTTCTTCCAAGAGAAGATTTTCTATAGCTTCTTAACAGAATGTTAGAATGGAGTAGGTCATCTTTATCCAGTCTTACCCTGAATTGGTTTGGGACTGCATTTTAGCTTTTATTAAAGGATTGATCTGTCTAGTTCTCTGGATGTCCCAACCGAAGGCTGAGCCGTTTATTCGGGTCTTTTGACTTTGGTAGGCCCTTAGCTCTAATTTTTCTCTCTCAGCACAATGAGACTACTGCTAACCAAGGTTTTCAGCCTCTTGGCAACTGTTTTCTGTTTGGTCCCCCGAAGTCTTAGTCTATTCATGTATAAATGACAAATGCTTCTGGGGAAAGCAGCTTAGGATGTCAGGTTCACTTCTCTGAGCTTCCCCCTCTCTTCAAAATATTGGCCCCTCAACCTAGAGCTGCTTTGCGAGCCCCGCACATCAAAATTTTACTTCCCAGTTCCATGAGACACTGGACAGCTATATTCAGCTTCCATACCTTTTTAGTCAACTCTTTCTGCTTTATTTACTAGTGTGTCAAGCAACACTGCTTCTGAATCAGCAAAGGGATTGAGGCAAAAGCAGTGTGGAATGGCATGCTTACCACAATGAGTCTCTTTTCTCCCAGAGATGCTCTCCCATGAAGCACTGGCTATTTTAATAGCTTAGTAATATTTCAAACAGATTACTATTGCATTTTGTCCAGTTTTTGCTGTTGTTTTTATTATAAGGATTGATGTGCTACAAATCAACTATCAGAATTCCTGTCTTTCATGATCTCTTCCGCTATATAGGAACATTCTCTCCTTTTTCTCAGTTTTGGGTAAATATGGCTACTCTAGAGCCTTGTGACTTCCAAGTCCAAGATTTGACATTGAAGTAAGTTTTGTGCATCAGTTGCAAATTTTCAAGATGAAATTTAGTTGGTTGAATGTTATCACTGACACGGGGTGTATCATTCAGCCTATTACCTAAATTACAGGGAATTTGAAAAAAAAATGCTCTAAGAAGCAGTAGCAGGCCTTGAAGAAACAAAGAAAGAGAATGACATGACTTAAGAAGCAGAATCAAAAAGAGAAGGCAAATAGACATGACAGACTTTGACTTCAAATTATATAGTTCAAGGGCCTATTTTTTGAGGCTGGCTTTCTTTCTTTCTTTCTTTCTTTCTTTCTTTCTTTCTTTCTTTTAACAGTGAGGAGCTACCATGGTATCTTTCCAGATTACAATAGTCAAAAATATATGTGTGTGTGCTTAATCTAGTTTTAATTGTACTTCTGTGACTCATATTCAAAACATCCTGACTAATGCATAATTACTCCACTCTAGGTCAATGAAATTATCTGACACACTACAGAGTAAGTAATAAGGATTTCTCTCACACTTGTATTGCTCAGTTCTCTTGGTCCTCTTCATTAGGTCTTTAATCTTATCACACAGCTGTACATTTGTTTGAGGTGTTTTGATGTCCTTTGCATTTCCAATTGCTAAACATTTATCTTAAACAATGAGTCTCTCTCAGGTGGTTTTCTAGTATTTTCTGAGTGAGGTTGGCTTTCTGCCATGTCCATGTCACTCTGCCCATGCAGTTCTATGTTAGTTTGTAATCTGTGCACTCTGTACCTTAGTTCCCTAATATGTGTCTTATGTTCATGTAGGAAAAGGTAGGGCCTTTTAAATCCTGCTTGGCATATATATATATATATATATATATATATATGTATATATATATATATATATATATATATTCCCTTCTTATGTGGCTCCATTTTGAAAACAGAGTTCTTCATTGAAAACAGAGGATCTGTAGAACACAGTGATACATTTCAACCCCCAAACAGCTCAGAACCTATTTCTGGTTAATTATATATGTTTCTTTAGTGGATATTTCCATGCTGACTTAAATCCTTTCTTGAAATAAACCATTCTAAAAAGATAGTAAGTCATTTACAATTCTTATGGAATACCTTTGTTTATTCACTGAACAAATATTTATTTTATGAATCTTAAGTATCAGCCTTACTGGAAGCAGTGATGATAGAGGAATGAAAACAAAAGACAATATTCCTGCCCTCAGAAAGTTTACATCCTTGTAGTGGACAACAAAAAGCAATGACAAATAAATAAGTAAGCAAATACATTTGAATAATTATTTCAAATAATAAAATGTGTGAAGGAAATAGCATGATATGAAAGAAAGTATGGGGGAAATATAAGATATGTTGGGAAAAGAAGAATGGTTTGAAGAGGTTAAATTTGATCAGATACTCAAAGGATTAGGTGTTACTCTTACAAAGATCTGAAAATGACTCAAGTAGAAACAGAAGGTAACAGCAAGAGCAAAAAGCAATATTCTCATGCTACCAAGCCTGCAATGATTCCTTTCTCTTGACACTTGTGCCTTTGAATAGTATCCTGACCAAATGAATAGTGTTAACTTGTGTAAGAAACATAACAATTCAGAAATAATGGTATGTGACTTAGGAAGCCGGGTCATCAAAGATATTAAGGCTTCCATCTTGCTCCCCTGGAACATTCATTCTTGGGGAGCCAGTCACCATGTTGTAAGGACACTCATGCAAACATGGGTAGGAACATGTGGTGAGGAGCAAACTGGTAAGAGTCAGTATTACAGGCCCTCTGCCATCAGCCATGTGAGTTAGCTGTAGAGGCAATGAATCATCTACCACCACGTAAGCTTCCAGATGACTGGCAGTCCAGACCAACTTCTTGACAACAATTTCATGAGAGTCCGCAAGCCAGAACTTATCAGCTAAGCCATGCCCAAACTCAGGAGGCACCAAAAAAAAAAAAAAAAAAAAAGAGAATAAAGACTGATAATAATAAATGTTGTTTTTAAACCACTGGGTTTGGGATACTTTGTTTCACAGCGGTAGACCACTAATGTAACTAATGAGTTTGATAATGGAGGTGTCTTGCTGCTGTAACAAATACCTAAACACCTAGGCTGTGGGACCAGGCAGTGAGAAGATGGAAGAGCTTTGAGGAGAGTGAAAACCTCAAGTACCTTGGACAGACTTTAGGCAGAAGTCTAACAGTTTGGGAAAGGCTGAGAGTGGGGCTTCAAAGCAGAATGAAGGAAAAGGGATCCTTGGTGTATATGGCAGAAAGTTTAGCAACACGGTTATCTACAGTTGTGTGGAAAGTAGAAAATATGGCAAATCAAGTGATCTGGCTAAGGAGATTTCCAATTATTTTCCCTATTATGGCAAAACAAAAGAGGTAAGGGACAACCTAAAGGACACACTGTTAAACAGAAAGAGATAGGACTTAATGGTTTTAAAAATCCTAGGCTTCTCCAGTTGGCATACAACTCTAAAATTAAGAAATGGTTTCTAGGCAAAGACAAAACCCAGGGCCCTCCTAGGAAATAGTGGCCTAATGATGAAGTCAGGGCGCGGCAGTAAAGATTATTTGTCAAGACCATATAAAGAGGTGTCAAGACCATATAAACATGGTGCTTCAGAGAACCTTTGATCAAACAGCAGAGTTTCTAAGAAACTTAAGACACTGTCCCTCAGCTGTCTCTAGGGAAGGCCAACATAGAGAAAGTTTTATCTTAAAGGAGTTTCTAGATGTGGATTTTATCCAAAGGTTTGAACTCCAATGTGATTCACAGGTAAACCACAGAGTTTTAAAAATTATTATATTGGTAGAAACACTGACAGCTTGAACTGAAAACGATAGAGAAAATATGGGATGAAAAAGAAAACCCCCCCAAAGTTCTATTGATGGAAGCAGGCTAAGAAACTTTTGCCGCTGCAAACGGACTATCTTTTGTGGGAAAGGAAAGATGAGTTCAAGGAAGGAACCAAGAAATCAGAAGTCAGAAATAAGAGTCATACAGAGTTTTTCCCAGACAGGAGTAAAAGTGATACCTAGTAAAGGAACTCCCACTATTGGTCTGGCTGGATTTCCATGACTTCTGTGTGCCTCCAATTTACCCTCCTTTTAAATGGTTATACAAAAAAAGAAAAGTTATCCTAGTGTTACACTTTTGTGTGTTGGGCATATAAGGGGACAGATAACTTATTGCTATAGTTCATGGATCTTAAGATCAGAAGACACTTTTTTAGAAGAGCTGTATTTAAGGAATTACATCTGAGAAGCTTCATCTGCATTGGGACCTTTATTTAGATGACACAATTCTGGATTTTGAGCTGGCACTCTTATGGAATAGGACTTTGGAGGAGGGTGTGACGTAAGTATATTTGGCGTGTAGAGAATATGTAGATCATTGTAGGACAAAGAGCAGACTGTGCAAGGCAGCCTCCGAGATGACCCCTGCCCCAGTTACCTCTGCCTTCCCACATTGCGACATACTAACTTTTATTACCAGCACGATTCTTTCTGAAACGATCGAGTCTGATTACTGTGGCTAGATTTTAGAAGTCATTCAAGTGTCTAACTTGTTCTTTTCCCTGCACTTGCTCTGGGGTTAACCAGCTGCCATAGAGACTACTCAAGAAGACCTGTGAAGACCTATGAAGAAGGCTATGTAGTAAGGACCTGAGGCCTTCTACCAACAGCCAGTGAAGACCTGAGAGGCCTACTGTCAACAGCTGTGTTAGTGAATCTTTCAGTCCCAGACAAGCCTTCAGGTGAATGAGATCCCAGTGAGCATCTTAACTGTAACACCATTAGAGCCCTCAAGCCTGAACACCCAGATAAACACCCTCGGATTTCCGATCAACAGAGATTGTGATATTATAAATGTGATTTTTAAGCCACTATTTGGGGGGATTGTTTGTTATGAAGGTATATGTATGTGTATATATGTATATACGTGTGTGTGTATGTATATGTGTGTATACATATGGAGAAAGAGAGATGCACTAATATGGTTTAAAGATGAGCAGGGTCAGTATAATTGAAACATTGTAAGTAAAACAGAGAATGATAGAAGATGAATTTAGAGAGCATTAAGGGGTAGATTACAGAGGAACTGCAGACTTTGGTAAAGAATTAAATTTTATTATAAATACAAATGAATGTCACTGAAGAAGAGTTTTAAGCATAGGTATTAGATATTGAGGAGAAAGAAGAATACACCAATTTTAATTGTTCATTCATTCATGCAGCAACTATTTGTTAAATGTGTATTTATAGGAGAAATTGAGCTAGTTACTTGTGATACAGTGCTGAACAGGGTACAAAAATGCCTCCAGGGGCACCTGGGTGGCTCAGTCGGTTAAAGCCTCTGGCTTCGGCTCCGGTCATGATCCCAGGGTCCTGGGATGGAGCCCCACATTGGGCTCTCTGCTCAGCAGGGAGTCTGCTTCCTCCTCTTTCTCTGCCTACCTGTCTGCCTAATTGTGATCTCTGTCTGTCAAATAAATAAATAAATAAATCTTAAAAAAAATAAATGCCTCCAATATAGAATTTACATTTCAGGGTTCATGGCAATAATGAATAGACAAACCAAACGTAAAACAATGTTGTGACAAATTGTGACAGAAATTGAAGGAAATTAAGAGTGGTAGTAGTAGTAAGTAGCCTGAGAGGGAAGGTTAGATGAAGCAAAGACGTCATGAAGATGATAAGGTTTTAGTCCAGACCTTTAGGAAAGGAAGTCACTAGGTGTGAGAAGGTAGATGAGAAGTCTCTCCAGGCATGTTGAAAAGCTCTTTAACTTGACAAAATAGAGAACAGAAAAGAAGTGTGGTCAGATCAGTTTAAGCAAAGAGAGGATGGGGG